>NW_024100539.1:1842500-3102671 GCF_016545835.1 Crotalus tigris | reverse complement strand
GCACTACGTAACCTGAAAGAAGACACAGCATAATAATCCTACCAGCAGACAAGGGCAACGCCACGGTGGTTATGAACACATCTGACTACCAAACCAAATTAACCAACCTACTCCAAGACTCCACATACAAACCCCTAAATACAGATCCCACCACCTACCTGGAAAAAACCACCAGATCCAAATAAAAGCCTCCCCCATTAGCGAAGAGATCCAGCAAAGAATCATTCCCAGAGAGAAATCATCCAGATGCCCCAAACTCTATGGTCTCCCCAAGATACACAAGGAAGGAATCCCACTCAGACCTATAGTCAGCTCCATAGGCTCACCTCTACAAAACCTAGCCAAATTTCTCGCCAAACAACTACAGCCCTAGGCAGAATCCATCACCTCACATGTAAAAAACTCATTCCAGTTTATAGAGATCATAAAGAAACAAAACTTACAGCCCAGCGACCTACTCGTGAGCTTCGATGTCATATCCCTCTTCACACAAGTGCCTATCAAAGAAGCCTTGACAGCTATCCAAAACAAATATAACCCCCCCAAACACATCTTAGATCTGACCAACCACTGCCTATCCAACACATACTTCATCTATAATGGACAAAAATACAAAAAAACAGAAGGAGCACCCATGGGATCACCCCTCTCACCTGTCATTGCCAACCTCTACATGGAACACTTTGAAACCCAAGCTCTAGAAAAATCGGATCAAAAACCCAAACTCTGGCTCAGATACGTAGACGACACCTTCATAATCTGGCCACATGGGAAAGAAAAACTGGACAACTTCCTCACACACCTCAACAGCCTACACCCCAAAATACAGTTCACCATGGAAACAGAACCTAACAACCAACTTCCCTTCCTGGATGTCCTAATCTACAAGAAATCCAATGGCTCTCTAGGACACACCATCTACCAGAAGAAAACACACACAAACCGCTATCTGCACGCTCTCTCACACCACCACCCAGCACAGATCAATTCTGTAGCCAAGACACTCATCTCCAGAACAAAACGCTTAGCTGACGAACAACACCTAAAAACTGAACTACACACTCTCACCAATGTACTAACATCCAATGGATTCCATAGAAATAAGATTACAAACCTAATCCAAAAAGAAACCCCCACTAAAATCCAAGACAAAGAACAAGAAAACGGCAAAGCCCTCCTCCCATACATAAAAGGCACCAAAGACAGAATCAGTAAGATCCTCCATAAATACAACATCAAAACAGCATTCTGCACAAACAGAAAAATATCCACCATCCTTAGAAACCCCAAAGATAAAATTGAATTAGAAAATCAAGAGTATACGAAATCCCATGCACCACTTGTCCCACCATATACATCGGACAAACCAACAGAAGAATAAGTGCACGCATTGAAGAACATAAGAACTCAGTCAAAAAAGAGGAACCAACATCTTCCCTGGTCCAACACCTTAAAGCCACAGGACATCTCCCCGCTTGTCTCTCCCTCTCTCATGACTTTAAAAATACCAGAACCATTGCCAAAAGTGAACATTTTAATAACAGAATAATCAGAGAAGCCATCGAGATAGAAAAACGCCCACACAGCATGAACAAGCGAGATGATACCTCCCGCCTACCAGCCATTTGGAAACCCGCCCTTATTGACAAACGACTCCACTAATACAAAAAATGATACCAGACCACACTCACAAAAACCACACAGGATGTCACCACCACACATCCACGCAAAACGCAAACCCAAAGCCACACCGATGATGAGGCACGACCACAAACCAGAAGCCAGACCAGAGCTGCATCATTAGCCACTTCAAAGCCCTCCAATCCATACATGAAGCAAACTGACACCCTCCATGAAAATGAGGCACGACCACAAACGCGAAGCCAAAAAATAGCAGGCAGCCCAAAATCTTAAACCCCTCTGCAACTCAGACTAACCTGAGCACAACCAAACATAACACTCCCCCAGCCAATCAGAGCACAACCAACCCCCCAGCCAATCAGAGCACAGCCAACCCCCCAGCCAATCAGAGCACAGCCAAGCCCCTAACCAATCAGAACACACCTCCACCCAATCAGAACACAGCCAAGCTCCCACCCAATCAGTTCATACCCCCACTGGCAGTTAAAAGGAAGAAACAGCTAAGACCACACATTGCTGCTCAAAGCACGAAGCTGAAAACACCAGCCTGAAGATGACGAATGGGACTTCGTCGAAATGTCGGCAAGACACTTCCAATTTTACGCGGGAGAAAACCCGAACAACCAAAGACCTACATATATATATATATATATATATATATATATATATATATATATATATAATTAAAGATATATGTGTGTGTGTGTGTGTGTGTGCAATCTTCATCATTTGTGAGTTCCATGTTTATGAATTCACTTATTTTCAAAAACATATTTGTAACCCCTAAATCAGTACTCATGATGCTGTTGCGCTTATTTTCAGACAATGATTAGCAAATACAATGCTTGCTGCATTTAATACACGTAACATTAAATATACACATTCCTTCTCATAATTTCCTACAATTATATCTAACAAAAATATTTTTAGCTTAAAATCTATATATTTTTTAGTCATTTTCTCTAACCATATAAGTATTTTTGACCAAAATCTTTTGGCTTTAGGGCATGTCCATTAAAGATGATAGTATGTGCCTGGTTTTTGTCTACATTTCCAACAATTGCTAGACATATTTTTAAACATTTTCACTAACCTCACAGGTATTAAGTGCCATCTGTAGAACATTTAGTATAGGTTTTCTTTGTAAGTCACCACCTTTGTTATTTTAGAATTTCTTTCCCAAAGACTTTGCCAGTTTTCTAACTCTATGTTATACCCAAAATTTTTTGCCCATATTATCATTGTTTCTTTAACTTGTTCCTCTTCCATCTTTAAACTTAACATATACTTATATAGTTTCTTAATCATTTTTTTCATCTGATGTCAATAATATCTGGTCAAATTCTATCTGTTCTTTATAAAATCCAGATATTTTAACATCTTTTTCATATCTCGTTTGCAAGTGTGGCCACCATGATAGATCAATACCCTGTTCTTTCAGTTCTCGTCTGGGTTTTAGTTTCCCTCAGTATTCAAAAGGTCTTTATAGGTTACAATTTTCTCATAGTTAATTAAGTTTGGGTGAACAAACACTTCCATTGTTGAAAGCCATCCAGGTATTTTCATGTAGATTTTCGCTTTTACTGAGGAAATGTGCACATTCTTGATGGCAAAAATAGACCCAGGGACATAAATATAATGTGAGAGACAGGGTGTGTGCAAGAAAAAGATTGTTGAAAGTCTAATTTGGTAGCTTAAGACAAGAATTCCAAATCTACCCTCTGCCAAGCTGAATATCATTCATCAGGCTTGTTCTGTGAGTTAATATTCTTGTTTTGGTTGGCATTGCAAAAAAGTGGGGACTGTCAAGTTGACAATGCATGGTTGGTGAGTTCTAAAAGGGTTTTGTGAGGGACAAATTGCATAGGTTTAGCATAAGCCAGACTGCATTTATTCAGCTATCACTTGACAAAGCAAAGGCTCCTAATTAAATGATGCAAAAATAATGGCACCCATTGGCTGAAGCCTCCTTAATATATATATTAAGGAGGCAAGACAGAGCATGTGGGAACGAACAGCGGACCGTACAGGGGAACCCAGGGGAAGAAGGAGGGGAGGAGGAACAATATGGGCGGGGGTTATGAATCTAGGGCACAATTCCGGGAGACGGATAAACAAGACCAAAATAGCCGTGAGGCTTGTAAGGATACTGAAAGTGATAATTGCCCACCCCCACTCGTAGAGGGAAGTCGTGTGTGGGATGGTGGTGGGGGGGAGGCTATGAGCAAGGAAGGCAAAAAGATCTGGACTCCCAACTCTGAAACAACTTATGACAGAATGCAGACTAGTAATGTGGGATGTAGGCTGGAGACCCAACCCGATCAGCTGGGGCCTATGACACGCTCCAGGAGCCGGAAGCAGACACTAAACAGCTGTATATAAGACTCTCCCCCGGCACTTACCTTTTAACCCTGACGATGTCAATTTTGTTTGACGAAAGCTCGGTGGATTAAAATTCTATTTTTATAGATACTCTCTTGGTGATCATTACTATTTGACTAACATGAATATTCCCAAGAGTCATGTTTTTGTTTTTATTTCCAATCATATATATATATATATATATATATATATATATATATATATATATATATATATATATATATATATATATATATCAATAATAGTAGTGAAAATAAAACGTGATTCCTGGGTGAATTCATAACCAATAAAAACGTGAGCAGCAGGAATATAATAAACTGAAAAAGTTTAACACCATCACCAATCACCAAGCTTTTGTCAGAGACTTCTGACATCGTCAGGGTTAATGCTGGTCTATGGGAGAGTACCTTTATAGGTGAACCGTCTGCTAGCAAAGGACGGCACGAAGCCGAAAACACCAGCCTGAAGATGACGAATGAGACTTCGTCGAAACGTCGCCAAGACACTTCCAATTTGACGCGGGAGAAAACCTGAATAACCAAAGACCTACATACAAACACCTCCGAAAACCTCAGAAAACAAATATATACATACACACACACACATACACACATACATACATACATACATACATACATACATACATACAGTATTGCTGCTCAGCAAAGTCCTTTTTCTTCCTTCAAATCACCTGGCCAATTGAGCTAATCTGAATGGCAGCCAGTGCTGTCAGATTTCTGTATGCAGTTGGCATGAAACCTCACTCAATGAAATAAATTATTCACCTAATAATATTAGACATGGCAAGCAGTAGACTGGATATGACTATAATCTTCTGCTTCTTTCTCCAAGATAAAAGGAGGCTGAACTACATGGCAATTAGTAGTCTGACAAAAGGTGTTTTAAGGACCTTGATGCAAGGTGTGGTGACATCTGAGCAATATGAGCTGTCACATGATGTTTTACATCATGTCATGATGATGTCATAAAACATATTGTAGGTTTTCAAATAATCTGCAACATCACCTTACAGAATCAGGGTCACAATTAATTTAAATGAGTGCTGCTCGTTTTGAATTAATGGAACTGCTCAGAGACACAAGCAAATAAACACAACGAGGTGACTTTGGACGTCTTTAGTCATAGCTGTCTTTTTGAGGCTTTTGAAAGGCGCAATGCAAATTGCGCCTGACACCTAAAATCAGAAAAAAACAGGTTAAGTGGAAGTCTCAGTTTTCATGTGGATTCTGTCTGCTGGCAAATTATTGCCTATGGGCAACAGTTCTTTATGTCTTCAAAGAGCAATAGCACAATAACTCACACTGAAAAAGTCACAATTGAGTGTTTCGGTGATAGATGACAACTTAGGAGCTTACTCCCCTCCCCTTATAGAGAACCAGGGTCAAGTATCAGCTGACAACACGTTTTGTCCATTCTGTACCCAGATTGCCTTCATCTCAACCCCAGGGCATGATTGAAATAGGGTTAAATAAATTTTTAGCTATGCCAGGGTTTAAAAAGCTTTATTTACCACTCTCCGAGGATTACCTCATGATGTAAAAGAAACTGTTAGGTGCTTCAGACTTGGAGAAAGATTTGTCCACAAGTGTAGGTGAATGCTACTATTAAGTCAGCAATGAGGAGAGGGTCACTAAATGTCACTTACATGTTTTGTAGCAGCAGGCCTAGTTAGGACTTTAAGTTGAACCCTGGAGTAGGTTTCTTGCTGAAATCATCTTAATGTCATTTGCTTCAGAAAAGATAACCCTTACTCCACCCCACAAATAATCTGCTAGAGGCTGTGCAAAAGCACACCTTCTCATACAACTCCCAGTGGGTTCAGAGACTGTTTGAATGTATACCTCATTCTTGCATGGTCTCTGCAACCTCTGAAAATTACAGGAGAATGGGATATACTTTTTAGAGCAGGTGTTGGGTGTTGGTGAATGTTGGTATGTCACTCAAAAACATTGTGATGTGTCACCTTATCATAAATTCACCATCACTGTTCTAGATTATATTATAAAGAAATTAGAAACGTATCTTTAGTGTTCATTTTATCCTGTGATGTGCCTAAAACAATTGACACGGTATTCAGCCATTGCACTGGATTGAGGAAGAGTTGTTTTCCCCCACCTCTTTCCATTTAAGAAATGAAATCTGTTAAGTGAGTGGTCCACAAGACAGCAATAAGGCTGTTGGCAATTTGGAAGACCAAATTAAAAATAAGCAAACAGCTGAGACATTGAGTCTTAAAATTATCTTCGGCACATGTACAATAAAATGTTTCTCAAATTCTCCAAAGGATGTTTAATTATTACAGATTGTATTAATTAGGAGATTATGCAATGAATTGGCCTGGCACCATTCCCATCTATTATGTACATAATATTAGGCACATTATGTTTCTTTTTTAAAAAAAAGTTGATAGGTCCTAGGCATTTCTATTGTACCTTTCCAATTAAGTCTATGATTTTAGTGAGGATGTTCCTCAAAGTACCATATAACGTTGAGCATTGAACAACACTGCAGAGGGTGAGACAGTGAATAAAGTTGCCATAAATTACTAGAAATGCTACAATGAAAGGTATGACAAAGTCCTTAATTAAAAGGTCACATTTTATATTTCTACCCACTTATCTGGACCAGCTTTTCTACTTAGTGCTCCTTGTAATTTTTGCTATGAGGAATGGACAAAAGGATTGATGGCCCCATACCTAGACTTGGTGAAAACTCCCATACCTTTAAAATGGATCCATCATACATTTTCATGAGATTCAATTTTCAGTGTCATGCTTTCTGTTTCATGTGCATGTATATTAAAAAGTTAGCACATTGGGGAATGGACGCTGGGCCTTTTCTACATTTTTCATGCTGGAATAAAGCCAGTTCCCTTGATCTCCTGTTATTGCTTTAATGGTATTATGCTTATCATTTTTCTTTTCCCCAATGGTGTTATTATTATTTAATCCAAAGTGAAACTTTGTTGCATTATTCCAGTCGCTGAAAGATCACAGGCTGAAAATGATGCAGTTGATCCAGACGGCCATGCTAATTTAGTTGTGGTTACATCTTAAGAAGTCTTAAGAAGCTTCTTCTTCTTCTTCTTCTTCTTCTTCTTCTTCTTCTTCTTCTTCTTCTTCTTCCTCTTCTTCTTCTTCTTCTTCTTCTTCTTCTTCTTCTTCTTCTTCTTCTTCTTCTCTCTTCTTCTTCTTCTTCTTCTTCTTCTTCTTTCTTCTTCTTCTTCTTCTTCTTCTTCTTCTTCTTCTTCTTCTTCTTCTTCTTCTTCTTCTTCTTCTTCTTCTTCTTCTTCTTCTTCTTCTTCTTCTTCTTCTTCTTATTATTATTATTATTATTATTATTATTATTATTATTATTATTATTATTATTATTATTATTCCATTGCTCTAATTTCAACACTAGAACAGGAAGCAGAGAAACATTCATTGATTAGATGAAAAGAATTCCTAGTTCTATTGTACATAGTTATACAGGTATTCCTCGACTGACAACCATTTGTTTAATGATCGTTCAAAGTTACAATTGCACTGAAAAAGTGACTTATGACCAGTTTTCACACTTATGACCATTGCAGCATCCACACAGTCAAGTGATTAAACTTTTCCGTCATTTGCAAACATTTTAAGGAGGGAAGCCAGATTTGCTTAATGACTGCATGAGTGACATAACAACTTCAATGATTTGCTTAACCACCATGGCAAAAAAAAAAGTCATAAAATGTGGCCTGGCTCAGTTAATAACTGTCTTGCTTAATTATGGAAACTTTGGGCTGTGTTGTGATCGTAAGTTGAGGATTACCTGTAGAATAGCATGATATTAATAAAGTATATATTTTGGCCTACTTCTCAAAGTGCTTCCCAGAGATATTCCTCTCTATCAGTTCAATGGCTGATTCAGTGAAGTCTCTTTGGTGAGGTATATGAATCCTATCTTTGCCAACATTTTTGTTTTAGTAAATAAGTTTACAAACATTTTACAAGAGAGTTTAAAGGATAGTTAGGTAGCAAGGGACAGTCCAGATGGGTGGGGCAAGGTATGGTATAAAAAGGGCTCTTTGTTAGATTCAGTATTATTTTAAGCTTCCCTAAAAGAACTATCTCAGTAGGCATCACATTTTCTCTTACTTCAATGTCATGCAATTTCTTGTGCCAATGGCTTCCATCATAACAGAGTTAATTACTCAAACTGTAAAATAATTGAAATGTATGTATGTGCTTAAATTAAAGGTAGTTTTAGAATATTTTAGACTTAATATTTATTCCATTCTAGAAGTGGTTTCATAGTCCTGCAGTACTGGGCAGGTTGCAATACTGGATAGTGACAAGCAGGATAATTAAACCTATAATATATGGCAGGCCGTGTGACCTGTAGACCCACAACATTTAATAATTGCCAAATAACTACAGTTTTTAATGTGACAGAAAAGGAATGCAATTAAATACCTGGGCCAGAAACAAAATTAATCATACTGAATTAATTTAACTCTTAATCCAATCAAATTTTAGTTTTTCTCCTGGACCTGCCTAGTTTTTGGAGTGTGCCGCCAAGCTCACTGCTCAAAACCCATCAAGCTGTCAGTAACCATCCAACAGTTAAACCAAGAAACATACTTTCCTACCATAACATTTTGATGCTTTGGAAGATGGTCTTATTGTTAACTAGCCTCTGGAAACAGATGAGCCACAGTCTGATCACCATCACCAGTGTCCTGATAGGTTATTGTCTGGTGACCCTTCCTAAAGTTCTGTGGGAAGTCAGCTCCCCAGAGAAGGAAATATTAAAAGGGCAGAAAAATATATTTTTCCTCAAAAGGATTTTTAAAAGCAGAAACCAACCCTGCCCCCAAGTCTCTCTGTCCCAAGCAGGAGCCAGCCCTGTACAAATGGAAATGTAAAACATCAGGAAAATTGGAGCCAGAAGCTCAAGAAGACAAAGACCTAAAATCTGCATACCCCACCTAAACTCTAGGAGTCATTAGCTCCATCACTAAGGAAGCAGGATATGATAATAGGACTAATCCATCACCATAAAGAATACCAGAGAGGCACAACTAAACTCAGGTCAGAATATCTGACACAGGAAATAGCCTCAAAGTTCATGCCACAGGAACAGGAAACTATTCCAAACAAAAGGCTAGAGAGGGTATAAAAACTTACTACCCATGTGCTCAGCCCTAGTCTTTCCTGCAAGAACCATCTTTCTGCCTCTTCAATAAACTGCAACCTTCTTCCCAAAGCAGTTGCCATGTTGTTTATTTATCCCTGGCTTGGATGAACCAGGATGAAGACTTTTCTTTCAACAGTTCCTTCCAAATAGACAGTACAACTCTTGCTACACATGTCACAATGCAAGAGAAGGGATAAGGCTTTGGGAGTTTTCCCCTGTCCTTTCCTCCCAAGTATCTTGACACTGAGGATGAGTGACAGTTCCCAAATAGATTTCTTCCTCTACTAGGCACACATATTCCCCAAACAACATCGACAAACTTCAGCATGTACTTGTAGGTAACTAGATCTAAGAACTGGAGTGACAACTTGTTTGGCTGTCACATGCTGACACAGGGACTCAAAGCACCAAATGGAAAGTTCAGTTGACGTGCTTTTTGTGAAGAAGTGCCTCTAGTGCAGGAGAACCCGCAGAGCTGAGCAAGTCTTCTGCTTTTGGGGATGCTTGTTGTCAGAATGATCCATTCTCTTCCTCTTTTGCACCCGTGTCCTCTTTTTTTTTCTTTTTTAAAAAAGCTATTCATTAACATATAACCTTTCTATCTTTTTGAATCCCATGAAATAACTTGTCCCAAGCGTATTATATGATGTGTCAAGGCTATTTTTTTTTAAAAAAAACCAGCTGATGCTATTAATTTCACCTATTTTGAGAGATACCTTTACTTCTGTAGAAAGATATGTTTGAAACAAATGTCCTTTCTCAAGCAGTATTCATGGAAAGAGGACCTTTTTTTTTTGAGGGGGAGGAAGCTCACCTTTCCTTAACTGGTTTTGCAAAGCCCTCCCCACCGATACCTTTCAAGTGTCTCAACCTTTTGATGCCTGGGGAGCAGGAAATTGGAATTTGACAAATATGTAAGGATTTTCGCACTAGGGAGCATGTGAGAAGTATAAAAGCAAGAAACCAGAGAATGTTTTTGAGAGGATGTAGGTTGACATTCTTTCATGTGACAACAGCAAAAGTAAAGATTAAAGCACACAACCTTTTCAATTACTGAGGGAAAAAAATAGATGGTATAAACTGGAGTAAATTATATCAAACCAGAAGTTTCCAACTTCTTGGAAAATTAGAAGCAGGATGATAAAGATTTAGACCTTTCAAAATGTTTGGAGGTCAAGGGACACATTCCATCCTAAGAAAGTGAGCGAGGATGCTCCTTCTCACTATCTTCTCTTCTATACTCTTTTCCTTTATCTATCCATCTGTCCACCCATTCACTTTTCACTGACTTTCACACATGCAGAGAAATATGCCTCCTTCTCTGTTCAATATCACCCTTATCTTATCTTCAACTAACTTTTTTTTTTCATTCTCACCTATTAATTCCCAGCACATAAAACTGTCCAAAGGCTGTTCATAGAAAAACATAGAGGTCGGGCCCTAGCATTACTTTCCTGAACTGTCGCTCTGTGGATGCGCCCATTCACCTTCTCCTCCTGCACAAGCCAGTTTCTCTAGCACAAGTTCAGGAAGCCTCAGAGGGCTTTATGCACAGCTACGGAAGTTGTCTCCAATAGAGGCAGCAACAAAATAGAAGGGAGTAGTAGTGCACCTCGTTTGTAACAGAACAAAATTGAGACACTCAAATCATTATGTGCTGAATGGAAAGGAAAGGTTTTCCTAGCTTAGTGGCATGATCTGTTGGGAAATGGGGAGCCAGAAACAGAAGTCCAGTAGACAGAACTTCACTCATCCGTCATTACAAAAAAAAAACCTTAAGGTGGGAATAGTGGTGGGATTGAAATACCTGAACCTGAAATACCTCTTATTGGATGTAGGCATGGGCCTCCAAGGCCTAGAACGGTTTTCCAGAAGTGGCATCCATGCACTTCCGGTGGGCCGTTCTAGGCCTGGGAGGCCTCCTCCAGGCCTCCGAGGCCTAAACTGGACTTCCAGAAGCAGTGTGCATTCATCCGGTTATCCAAACTCAGCAAAATTTAGCTACCAGTTCTGCCGAACCAGTGCGAACCAGCTGAATCCCACCACTGGGTGAGAACCATTTCTTGTTATATGATTTGTTATGGTTGGTCATACAGTCAGCCAGATGTTTAGACTGTATTTGGCATTTTTGTCCACCTATACAGTCTTTCCCGAAGACCTGGGATAGGCAGATATTGTTGTTTAATGATATCAGTTATTAATATTACTATTTCATACATATTAATTTTGAAGAATAATTGACTTTCTGTACAGTAGTGCCAAAGCCTCTGAGTAATTTGCAGTAAAAAGATCAACCTCTAAAATCATGCTAAAATTAAGACTATTACATGTGAATTAGAAGGATTCATAATTAAACTGAATAATTGATTTGTTTTAAAAGTCAAGAGATGAATTAGAACTCTCAGCTCAGCAGAGGATACATTCCAAAGAACTGAAAAACTACAGAAAATATTCAATCCAAGTTGCCATAAGAAGAGACCTTGGCAGCTATAAGCAAACTTCCTCAAATGACTTCAGTGAGCGAGAGGAATCATACATCAGATATCCCAAATCATTTTACTTTCCAACTCATCTCAGATTTCAGCCTGGCAGAATCCCCTTTGAACAGCAAGCCTACAAAATTGGTGTGTATCTTTGACTCATTTTTTTTTTTTTTTTACAAATGCAGTACTGACTGTGTTTCCTTTGGGGCTAAGCAGAATGATACATCCTTCAAAAGAGATAATTCAGAGTATTAAGGAGTGGTATCAATCATCTCTTTTTAAATTATTAAAGCAGCCACATCTTTTGCAGGTTCACACAGCTGATCCATAATATGTTCCTAACTGTTTTCACATATGTATACATATGTAGTTATTATTATTTTGAGTGATGGGAGAATCAAAGCCTGTTGATAGACTGCATTTGGTCTGGTGATGAAGGCACCAGGCTAGTAACTGGGAAACTGTGAGTTCTTGCTTCTTCTTGAATTGGGTATGTCTAGTTTAACGAAGAGAAGGACGAGGGGGGACATGATAGCAGTGTTCCAATATCTCAGGGGCTGCCATAAAGAAGAGGGAATCAAGCTATTCTCCAAAGCGTCTGAAGGCAGGACAAGAAGCAATGGATGGAAACTAATCAAGGAGAGAAGCAACCTAGAACTAAGGAGAAACTTCCTGACAGTTAGAACAATTAACCAGTGGAACAACCTGCCTCAAGAAACAGTGAATGCTCCAACACTGGAAGTTTTTAAGAAGAGACTGGACAGCATTTGTCCAAAATGGTATAGGGTTTCCTGCCTGAGCAGGGGGTTGGACTAGATGACCTCCAAGGTCCCTTCCAACTTTATTATTATTATTATTATTATTATTATTATTATTATTATTATTATTATTATTATTATTATTATTATTTATTTTTTATTATTATTACTACTACTACCACCATTATTATTATTATTATTATTAAGCATGAATGCCAGCTGAGTGACATTGGGGGGGGGCATGGGGACAAGTCAATGGCCCTCCACGAGAGTTCCAGTTTCTTATGTGGCCCCTTGTGAAAATTAATTACCCACCCCTTCTCCTAAAGACAGAATCTTGTATACTTTCATATAACATCTCCCTGTTAGATACAATGATGTCACAGATACAAACACATACACACACACACACCTAATTACAGGTAGTGTGGACATAAGGGTGCCAGAAAGAAACTCATATTATTTCCTAAGACAAGTTTAAAGTACTCTGATTTTCATATTTTTATTTAACTTTTATTCAGCGTACTCTTACATGGTTCTCTTCTTCTATTTCCTTCAAAATATTACCCCATGTTATTGTTTGCACAAGGAGTGATGAATACATGTTCACGGTAAAAGTGTTCAAGCTAGATGACCTTGAGTAGAATTGAGGCCTCCTGTTATAGATTCTTTAACACCGCAGGCACAAAATTATATCTTGCTATGCCAGATTAGCTCATTCTTAACAGCTGCCAAACCTATTTTTCAGACTTTGCTGATCATAAAGCTGGATAGTAACCCTTGTTATAGATACTGGCATATTCCAGTTCAATTATTATAACTATTCTGTTTACACTCTATCACTAGGTCTATTCAGGTATTCAGCATTTCACACGATATGAAATACAGAATATCCCACTTTCTCTCAGAAGTCTTACTGCCCTCTATGAGGTAGAAGCAAACCCAAGGTACTTTCCTGGCCTTATACAATTTAGTTCCCAAATTAACATACTCTTTTTTTTCATAATTCTACATCAGATAAGGATCCAACAGAGAAAAAATGACCTCCAATAGATATATCTTCATTCACTTTGAAGGAAATTACTTTTACACATGAAGGCAAATGTCCCAGAATGATGTTGCAGGATCCAATCTAAAATTATGGAAACCTTTTGGGAAAAGTGTGCATTTGAGGTTTGATGGCTAATAACACCACTTTGTTTTGGAGTAATACTCTAAAATTATATATCAATGGAAAGATAATTTAATCAAGAATGTAATGCAATAACTTTTATGAAGGATTTGCTATTAGAACCGCAGTTATAAAGAAGAAAAGTGAAACATGTAGAAAAAACAAGATATACAAAAAATTATCAGCATAGAAAAAACGAGATATACAAAAATTATCACCATGTCAGTTAATAGTTGGGTAACCTTTAACATGAATTATGGCCTGGGACCAGAGATTTAATCTTCCGAGCTTTCGGTCCCATCCTCAGGGAACTTCTTTCTACCAGAGTGTGGCTTCAGCATGAGTCCAAAAGCTCAGAAGATTAAACTTCTAGTCCGGGTGACTAGATTCTGCAAAATTACCTTTGCTTTATTTTTTGGGCCAAAAAAGAGGGAGGAAAAAAACCATTTCAGAACATTTTCATATTTTGATGGTACTATTCTGCAGTGAGATTCATTTAGAAACATCATCAAAAGAAACTGAAAAATAGCCTGAGGATGAGGCCGGAAATTAGAAACAGGAGAAGAAATTTAGGGAAGACTGTACAGCTGCTTCCGTAGCACTTACTTCCAAGCAACACAGGTTTTATTAATTGTGTGCTTTTGTAACATCACTATTTCTAATGATGTCAGGGATAATTTACTTTGGCATGAAATCATATGGGATCTTCTGAGGTTTTGGTGCAAATACCAGCTGCAGCTGATAAAAAGCAATATGGCTAAAATGTCTGCTACAGAACAACAAGAACCCTTGACTGAAGCTTCTCCACCACTGGAATCCTTCTAGATAGTATTGTTGTGCTGTTGTTGTTTTTCCTTCCCCTTCTCTTCCTGCTTGCTTTCAATCTCCATATCTACTTTGTCACCCTCCTATCTATTGATTTAAAACAAAACAAACTTTTTGTTTTTACCATCAGGTGGACTAGCTGATCTCTTTTTATTAGTTTGTCCTCTGCAGAAAGAAAATCAATAGCTTGGAGCTAGTAACGAAACCTTTTTTTATCATACAGGTAGTGTTCTGTTAACACCCTGTAAAACTTGTGCGTAGTAAGGAAAAGTCTGCACAATTAGTCATACACAGGCACACAAGAAATTTGCCTGGCTTTCCTGTAGAGGTTGAGCGTTGAATCTGCATATAGCTCACAACTAATTGCTGGAGAGAAAATGCAAGAAAATGATTGTGGTGAAATATGTGGGTGCACAGGCCCATAAACACCTCTTCCTCTGCTCTGAGTCCTCTCCAGATCAGGTATAGCAATTGCCAATTCAAGAGGGGACTTCTACATTTGGCCACCTGCTCCAGGAACTTCCAAATTTTCCCAGCCAGTAGTGCTATTGCTAAGAATTCTGGGAGCTAGTCCATGCATTTGGAAGTCACTCAAATTGGGAATCTCTAACTCCCAGAGAGAGCAGTATCTTACATATTTATGGAAATCTGTGATCAGGAAAAAGTCACATAGATATCCATAGGACAGATGGACAGTCGCTTTCATAAAGAAGTTCCACCACTTGGAATGAGGTCCAATTATGCATCTCATCTGCATTTAGATGTCAAAACTGCTGACAAATTCCAATTACATTCATTATTATAAAAACAAGGCTATTTCAGAACAAAGGAATATATGTGCTTTGGACTTACTTAAGTTTCATGGTGGTATTTGAAAAATACCCAATGACAATCTTAAGGTTAATCAGGCCAGTAAATGTATCACAGAAACCAGATAAGATGCTACTTCCTTTAATATGCTTGCCCAATTGGACAGCATACATCCATAATTATTTGGAGCAAGGTCATGCACAGTATTCACCACCATAAAGTTTTTAGAATTCAGTATATAGTAGTTGAGTTTATTTGGTGTAGGGGTTAAGGTGTTGGTTAGATAAAAGCCAGCTGGGTGACTTTGGGCCAATCATTCTCTCTCAGTCCAACCCACCTCACAGGGTTGTTGTTGTGAGGAAAAAAGAGGGAAAGGAAAGATATTAGCTATATTTGCTACCTAGAGATACTTATAAAATAATAAAGACTGATAAAAATGAAAGAAAAAAAGAAAGAAAGAAAGGAAAGAAAGATGCCTCCAGTTTCTAAAAGACAACCTCATGCTCATAAAACTGGCACATTAATTTCAATGCTAACTTCAAAATAAGGTACATTCCAGTTTATTGAAAACAAAACAAAACTAGCACCTCTTAAATGTTACAGATGGTACTTCTGAAAAAGCTTTGAACAGTTTCTGAGATTCTTTCTGCAAGGAATGCCATTTCTCTGCAATAGTGTTGATGAGTTTGCTTTGCAAATGGGGAAGCTGGATACAAAGGTAGGTGTCAGGAGTGCAATTCAAAGCTAGTAAAAGTGGTTATCAGGAACCAACTAAACGAGCTCCAGGCTTCAGGAGCAGATTAATTGCATCCTAAAAGCACTAAAACAGTTTGCTGATGAACTTTCAGAACCTCTGTCAATTATGCCAGAGAAACTCAAGAGAATGAGTGAGGTGCCTTGAGATTTGAGGGGACAAATTTCTCGGTCTTCCAAAAATGGAAGAAACAAAGTTTGAGACAACCACAGGCTGGTCAGTCTGACTTCAGCATTAAAAATAAATAAAATACTAGAAGTAAAGAGGAACATAGATGTTACTAGAATAAATCTTGTCAGGCTAATGTTCTCTCTACTTTGTTGGCAACATTCCTAGAAGAGCAGATTGTGGGAATGCTATATATGTAATTTATCTTGGTAGCATTTTCCAGATACCAAAGAAAGTATGTATTTCACTTAAGAATAGAAACAGTTTGAACTATCACTGAATTTTCTGTTCTCAAAGTGGAATGACATATTTTAATTGTCAGTTTGCTGAAGTAAGGCCTTGGATGAAAGAAGGTCATGAGGTGGAATGAAGTAACTAAACAACTTTATTCAAAAAGTGTTCCCCCGTCCCTTCATTTTATTACAGAGAAATTTCAAGTCAAGTCTCTCTGTGCAATATTCTAAATTTAGTAGTTTTCAATATTTTTCATAGTGATTTCAATGAAGATAGGAAAAAAAAATCCTTGTTAGCTGATTTTATATCCATGAAAAACGTGGTTTACTAGGTGGCTAGCAATAGGAAATTTAATAGAAATAAATAAATTAAACATACAACTTAGACTGTGAGGTCTCATCCCACCTTAGGCATGAAAGCAGTCTTGGGTGACAAAATGGGTAGTCAATTCCTGTTGCAACCAATGCCACAACATTTGGTTCATAGAGAGAGAGAGAGCAGACTCTGGACTTGTAAGAAAACGTTAGGAAGGAGGGAGGGAGGGAGGGAGGGAGGGAGGGAGGGAGGGAGAAAGGAAGGATTCTCTGTAGAGCATGTAATTGATCCATAACATTAGTCACATGAAGAATGATTGAAAAAAAAAACCTTCTTGAATCTACTAAGCATAAACAAAGAAATCTGAAGTTCTACAAATCAACTATTTTCTACTACTTGAAGGCTAACCCCACAGAACAGAATAAATATTTCCTTAGCCATAGAGATCAAAATTCCTTCTTACAGACTGAAAGTAGAGAATAACTTTTTGATTTACAGATTTCTATAATACTTTTCTATCAAAAAAAAAAAAAATCCCAAAAGCATTCATATATTGTTAATGAAATGTCATTAGCTAAAAACTTCATAAAATCCATCAAGGAAAAGCACATAATTATTTAAAACAACAGCCACACAGAATAAAGAAACATAATTAAAGAAGAACAAGTTCCTAAGATAACAGTTTCACACCCTGGAAAGATCTGGGAGAAGTGAAGGGATGATTCCTCTTGAGAGGAGAACTTTAGAACATTTCTGTAATGGCCTTCAAGAACTCTGTCTGAGACATTTTCTCAATCTTCTGCTAGATATACCTTCTATCATTGAGGAGAGAGCTGGGATTACTTGTTTTACAAGCCTATCACACACATTTTGTACAAGATACACATTTAGGCAAAATGGAATGCTTAGAGGGTCACTTTCCATACAAAACCTCCCTGAATGTAATCATGAAGTAGGCTTCTGGTCCTGATTTCAAAAAACCCTTAGGCCTAACCCTAACCTTAACCTTAAGGGGAGCTGAATAGGATTGAATAGGATTTTCCTACACATAAACATAAGCAGAATAGAAACTTAAGAGGCCCCATAATTACATGAAGTGGCAAACTTTAAGGAATGTTTCACTTTTTATGTGGGTTATAGCCCTCACCTACACTAGTAAGAATAATGTGATTGATATAGCATGGCAGAAGCTCAAGATGTTGTTCTTGTTTTCTGACTTTTCTGATCATCCCAGCCATATGTCCCCAAAGCTCTCTGAAAGATAATGTAATATAAGTGACTGAGATATTACTATTTAACATTTTCACGCTGAATGGCTACACTATTGATTCATTGACCACACTCTGGGTAATGTTCATTTACAGCATCATTTTATTTTTAAAACTCCCTGGGCTGGGTGTGTAAAAGATAAATTTTTACAACTCACTCTGGAAATCCCATATAAATTATTTGCTGGCAAAGGATGGAGCTGTTTTTCCAACTGAGGGTGATAGAACTAGACTTGGTTTAAGGTGGATCAAATGAGTGTACTTTCTTTTATGGCCGTTTTACAATGTTTTCCATGTGGCAATTATGTGCAATGTTTGATTTGTACTATTACGGGAATAATCAGAAGAAATATGACATTTTCTAGTTTGGAAGAACATCCTAAGAACTGGTTAAATAATAGAATTGTGGTGGAGATCAGGGAAAGAAGAGGATGGAGAATGGTTTTCAACTTGGATAAACCATGTAAAGAAAATGCACTGCGTGGAAGTAAATCTTCTGAATACATATACATACAAAGCAAAAATTATATATTTAAGCGTCAAATACTTTAAGGAAGGTGGATTACTAAAAGACCACAGCTTTCACTAAAAGATTCCATTCATTAGAATACCTAATGAAACAGAAAAACAAAAATTAAACCTTCCAGATTCCATCTTCACAATGTTATATGCAAATCAGTTTTGATGAGAGCAACAGATAGTTGAGAGGAATGTGACAAAAAGGAAATCAAGAAACAATATTAAGACCTAAGATGGGGGCATAATATATAAAGAAGAGGATGCAAATTAAGCATGCAGAAATAAAAATCTGAATATCCAGCACTCTGGAGCTGGGGAGGGAAGACAAACTGAAGCTTCACAATTGCCCATATGTGGGGCGAATACAGGAGGTATACTCATTTCTACCACTGGTTTATTCTTTTTTATTATTATTTACACTAGAGAAGAAGCATTTTAGCTCATTGGTCACATAGACTTGACAATTAGAACAGGACATAGCAGGATCATACTAGCTATTATATTGATTACATCAATCCAAAGAACAATGATATTAAAGAAAATTGCTGGCAGGGAAGTCCATGTTTTCAAAAGAACCATTGGAAAGCCAAAGATTGGGCCTATCCTTTAGCCAGAGTAATGACAATATGCCTAGAACATCCTGTTATCTTGGCTCACCAAGTGGTGCTTCTTTTCATTAGACTAGTCCAGGGATAGGCAACCTTGGCTCTTTTATGACTCGTGGACTTCAACTCCCAGCTGGCTCAGGAATTCTACGAATTGAAGTCCACGAGTCATAAAAGAGCCAAGGTTGCCTACCCCTGGACTAGGCATACCCAGTTCCTGTTTTGAGTGGTATGTTTAGTATTACATTAAGTTTAGTTTTCTTCTTGTCAGCCAGCCAGGGAGCAATGCAGGAGGGAGAGAATCTTTTCTAGCCAATGCAGAACTTTGGGTGATCATCACAATAAACTTCTGCTACAAAGAGGCCACCATGTCTGCCTCGATTTCTGCAGGGCCACTTCTGCCTTTGCACTTCAGAGCGAGCTCTAGCAACTGTTTCACCTCCTTCTCTGAGAAGTCTCATTCCAGAATTGGACGGCGCTGGCTTTATCCAGTGACCCTACTGGGAAATGCTTGATCCTTCAAAAGCATACATTAAATCACTGTAGCTGGGAATACAAACTCTCTTTTCATTTGTCATATTTAACAACATCAGATAGGAAAGATTCCCAGAATCCATTATGAGATAAAATAATTAAATTGTGTTTCATCTAAAGCATTCTTTCGTCTTTGAAGTTTGATATTAGAGGGAAAGGACAAAACACATCACAGGGAAGTATTGCAATTGCTATAAATTGTCCTGCCTCCTCGTTACAAGAGCTGACAAATATTTTAAAAAGAGACTTTGAGCAAATGTAACCCAAATGCCTGAAAACTTTGGCCATTTTGGAGAAGTACTGGATAATTTAAATATAAAGAAATATTTTCCAGCGATTATCCACCATTCCATTATGTACTTTAGTAAGGGGGGGAGGAATTTTCTCCGAGACTATGTATTAACTCACTTCCAATGAAGAAGCCGGTTCCCAAACTAAGCAAACAATTGGCTCTATGTTGAAACTGCAGCTCTTCCTCAGTTAGATTTCTATATGTATTCCTTCTTCTTCTTCTTGTGCCATATCCGTTATCGGACGTTGGCGATCATGTTGGCAATCCTGTTTTTATCAACAACCGCATAAAAAAGTGCTGCTGAGTTTTTTCCAAACCCATCCCTTAGATTTTGAAGCCACGATATTCTTCTTCTGCCTGGATCTCATTTGCCTTCAATCTTTCCCTGGAGGATTAAATGGAGTATGCCATATTTTTCTGGGTGTCGCATCACATCTCCGAAATATTCTAATTTTCATTTTTTAATTGTTTTGATGATTTCCTTTGGCTTTCCCAGGCGGCTTATCACCTCCTTATTTCTGATCTTGTCAACCCAGTTTATACGTAACAGCCGCCTGTAAATCCACATTTCAAATGCTTCTAGTCTCTTCAGGTGGCCTTCTGTCAGAGACCAACTCTCTACTCCATAGAGCTGTATAGAAAAAATATAGCATCTGACAAGCCTGATTTTCAGTCTTAGGCTTATGTCGTGACTGCAGGAGACCTTTTTTCATTTTGAAGAATGCTGTTCGAGCTTTTTCTATCCTTGTCTTTACTTCAACGTATTTGAGACGATGTAATATTTTTGAATAGATGTTTTTAAGAAATTAATACGTTGTGTTGTAGATAAGTTAAGTAATCCCCCACCAACTGCATCCTTCACTATTGAAAGAACCATGGATTGGAGAAATGAAACGTGGCCACAGGCTCTCTATATTTAGGTTACAGATTTGTGGGACAGATTTGGTCCAATTTTATGTACCTGAAGACTGGCAGAATCGGTACTGTTGAAAATAGTACAGACCAAATTTTTATAAGTTCCTTTAATGATGTCTTGCCTGGTCTATTCACAGTATGTAATAGAATGAAGAGGCTATGCATCTTCATTCTATTGTTGAAGGTGCCCTATTGTTGAAGGTGATGAAGTTTTGTGTTTGTTAGGTCTTTGTAATGTACTATTGTCAATTGGACAAACAGATGGGAACATGTCACTGATGAAATGCTTCCGTTTTTTGTTTTTAAACAACCACCAACAACAAGTAGACATCCCACTCAGATGTTGACATTTGATATGTCCCCTAAATTTTAAATTACTGTAATCAATTGAAATGGCAAAAATGTTTTCAACTATTTATTTTTATTCTTTCTTGTTCATTTGTCTTAGGAAAACATTATGTAAAAGGGCTGACAAAATAACAGAATTGGACCATCTGATTGGAAGCTATGGAGGAAAAAGGCCTGAAAGGAAAATTCCCCCTATGGGGAAACAAATGGGTAAAGACTTAAAATGTTGCTGACTGCTTCATTCTTATGTCCCTATTTGGTCTTCCATCTGATCATGGAATCCAGAACAGAACATGTGCAGCCCTCTCTGTGCTTCTCAATGTCCATGTTTTGCGTGGTCACTGCTGATAAATGGGTTAGGAAGCAGCCCTGTTTTCCCTGCCTTATTGGTTTTTACAGAGCAGGGAGAACTGATCGAGAAATCTACAGAGTCATTGTTAGGAATCTTGTCTACAAGGAATCTTGTTACAAATTTTGTTGCAGTACTGAGTGATTAGAGAGTCAGTTGAGCTGGATGTGGTTGATTGCAAAATGAAGGCGGAGAATCAAGGTATCCACCCATCAGTTAGTAGTACTTTAATCTGTCTGTCTGTCTGTCTGTCTGTCTCTCTCTCTCTCTCTCTGTGTGTGTGTGTGTGTGTGTGTGTGCGTGTGTCTGTTTCTCTTTCTCTCTGTGTGTATGTTTGTGTGTGTAGATATAATTCCATAAGGATTCAACTAATTGTTGAAATATTGGGATTATTTTATTGGCTAACTTTTTTTTATTTTTCACTATCCGTGGAGATTCTCAGTTCATCCAGACTGTTTGTTTTTTTTTCCTTGAGGAAGATGTTTCACTTCTCATCCAAGAAGCTTCATTGGTTCTAGAAGGATAGTGGGGGCGATGGAAGGATTAGTTCTGACAAGATGGGGCGGGGGGAAGGCTTGGAAGGATCATATTTTTTTTGCAGTCATCTGGTCATTAGCACTCTCCCTGAGAGCTCTTGAGGCCAATTCGGGGTTTATTTTTCATTCTACCCTAAGTGCTGCATGGGAATCATCCAGATGCCACTGAATTTGACAGATGCATCTCTTGAAATCTGATCCTAAGTCTTGAATATGTACAATCAAGACTGGATTGCCTCCCCTGCTTTAAAACCACTGGTGAAGCATATAATCCAAAGGGGGGGGGAAAGTGTTTTGCAGTTTCACATGCTTTACATGTACTTGAGGGGCTTAGTCTGTCTGAGCCTTTGTTAGCAGTATCATCCCCATCATCAATTAATTTGAGGTTATTTCGGATTGAAGTTAATATTACCGTTGGCATCTTATGTTCAAATATGAATGTCAGCTAAGGTATATTTTACAGATCTGAGCCTTTGTGATTTTCCAGGTTCTTTCTTGTACTTTGCTTTGTAGAGCTTGCCATTTTTGCACTGTTTGTGGGTAGAAAGAATCAGAGAGTGAAGCTAGGGGATAAAAGAAGATTATTTATTAGGTGTTTGAAGGCAACAGCTTTTAATGATAAAAAGTGCAAAAAAAAAAAGGTCAACAAAATCCAGAGTTATATACAAAAATATACTCTTCCACAAGCAGTACAGTTAATCTGAAGTGAAACAATAAAGAAGAATCTCATATTAACATTTGGGGGGATTTTCATTACTCAGATCAAATCTAACAAGGTGTTCCTTGATATACTGAGCTCTGATTTTATCTTTTATTGTGGAATTCAAAATGATTGATATAACTGAAAATGAAAAAAAAGAGAAAAAACCGAAGTGTAAGTGTACACATTTCATACTGACTAGAGTTACATATAAAACTTAGTGGCTGAATTTTTATTTTCAGTTCCCTAAACATTCTATTTCAGATATTGCCTGTGTAGCCAGACGCTATTTATATTAAGCTTACTCCAAACAGTAGATTCCCTTCCCTCTTAATAATCTTAAATAACATTTTTTTTTCTGGAATAGCCATTCTTTATTCATTTGTTTGTTTGCATCAAGTTTCCAGACAACTTCACTGTTAGATTACTGGACGTCAGAGTTGTTGTGATTAGCTCTTACAAATTTTGGACTTGATTAATAATAATATTCTGTAATTAAATCAAATGTAATAGTCGCCTCTCCATGGTAGGCAGGCAAAGTATTCCAACAGCTTTTCAGAGTTCCTGTTGTTTTAATTAAACTCTGTTTGCAGGTTTAGTTCTTTTATTTCTACCTGTTAATCCTTATTTGGGGAAACAGATGTCTTGCCAGTTCTTATTTTATGGCAACAAAAAGAAAATTAAAAAGAAATAAGAGAATATCAATAAATAAAGTACTGCATGTGTGTGAAAACAGCCTCTGATAGTGTGGCAGTTTTAGCGAAGCAACTCAATGGACAAGTAATAATAAATTAATTGCCCATAGAGCAATTAATTCATCATTTAATCCCTCCTCTGTGATCAACAGTGACTAATAAAATGAGCTAAATTTGCAAGCAGCAATCACTTGTCCATGACATTTATGAAATGCAGCTTTCCCATGAACAAACTTTATAGTAAGAACTGATAGCATGAAAAACTCCCTTGAATGATATAGCAATACTAATGCTATAAATGCCTGTAGGTGCTAATTCTGCTCACCCCTAAATCTGAAATAGAAATTTCTCAGCAACATAAAAGGACTTGTGATAGAAACTATTAACTTTGTTAATTACTAGCTTCAATAGAAGTCCAAAGAAAGGCAGTGAAGAGCCCTCTTGAGTAGAAGACATGGACAAATCCATTGCTTTCAAAACCTCAGCAGCTAAATCCATCACACTATTCCCTTTCTTGGTAAACAGAAATTATATACAAAGCCCAGAAGGGGAGTAAGAAATAAAGCAAAACATAAGAAAAAGTGAGAAGTCCTTAGTGCTCTCTGAGCTTGTTTTTTTTTTCTGGTGGACATTTTATTACCCAAACTAGATAACATCATCAGTGCAAGACTAGCATTGATGATGTTACCTAGTTTGGGTGATGAAACATCTACCAGAAAACAATCAAGCCCGGAGACCACTAAGGACCCTTCATCTTTGCTTCTACAGTATCATATCCATATAACACTGGATACTCTCCTTCTTTAAACTTCTCAGCTCTTTAAACTTCTCAGCTCCTTGAATTTCATCAACTCCATTCAAAACAATTTCCTTAGTCTTCCCCTCCTTCTTGATCTATCTCTTCTTCTATATATATTTCTTTTGCAGTTTAGTTTCTTGTCCATACTTTGTATATGGACAAACATCCTCAGTGTAGTTCCTTTATACTACCCACTCACTTTTGTGTCCCATTTACAATCGTTACCATATCTCTTCTCGTTTTACACCGCCAGACAGTTCTTACATACTTACACACTGCTATTAGACTCACCTTTTACATTACTTTTGATATGTCCCATTCTCATTTCCACATAACCAAGAGGGCAGAAGTGTGCTTTTATGTGCTGTATTTTTTTAATGGCTTTTTAACATCCCTTCCTCGCAACATATGCCATAGTAATTTTTATGTAAACTGAGATTTTTCCATAGTACATTCCATTTAGGGTGCTCTTTCCATAACACAGGAATACAGGTAGTCCTCAACTTATAGCAGTTTGTTTAGTGACCATTCACAGGTACAACGGAACTGAAAAAAGTGGCCTACAATTGTTTTTCACACAAGTATTTCAGCATCCCCATGGTCACATGATTAAAATTTGGACACTTGGCAACTGGATTCTATTTATGATGGTTGCAGTGTCCTGAAGTCATGTGATCATCTTTGGCAAACTTCTGACAAACAAAGTCAATGGGGGAGGTCATGTTCACTTAACAACTGTCTTGCTAACTTAACAACTTCAGTGATTCATTTAACAACTGTGGCAAAGAAGGTCATAAAATGGGGCAAACCTTACTTAACAAATGTCTCACTTAGCAACAGAAATTTTGGGCTCAATTGTAGTCATAAATCTAGGGCGTCTTGTCCTGCCCTGCCCTGCCCTGCCCTGCCCTGCCTTGACTTGTCTTGTCTTGTCTTACCTTGCCTTGCCTATCTTATCTTGTCTCATCTCGTCTCGTCTTGTCTCGTCTCATCTTGCCTTGCCTTGCCTTGCCTTGCCTATCTTATCTTATCTCGTCTCATCTCATTTCATCTCATCTCGTCTCGTCTCGTTTTATCTTGCCTTGCCTTGCCTTGCCTATCTTATCTTATCTTGTCTCATCTCATCTTATCTCGTTTTATCTTGCCTTGCCTTGCCTATCTTATTTTATCTTGTCTTGTCTTGTCTCATCTCGTCTCGTCTCATCTCGTCTCGTCTCATCTTGCCTTACCTTGCCTTAATTTACCTTATTGTCTTGTCTGGTCTGGTCTGGTCTGGTCTGGTCTGGTCTGGTCTGGCCTGGCCTGGTCTTGCCTTACCTTTCCCTTCCCATCCCATCCCATCCCTTTGTTTGTTAGTCTATCTATCTGTCTGTCTGTCTGTCTTCTGTTTGTTTATTTAACTATTTATTTAATTGTATATGTCTCCCATTTACTATCCGTCTTTTGTGATAATCTCTCATTCCACTCTTATTATTATTTTTACTGTATATTATTGTGAATCCCTGGGCTGGGCTGGGTGGCAGTAGTAGTGATGGTGGAGAATCAGTGCTTGTATGTCTCAATAATTTTCTATATCGGTCCCCTCTCTGAAATAATTACAGAACTGTCTTCTGCACAAAAGTTTCTCAATGGAACTACAGGATCAATTGCCCATGATGGTTGCCTTTGAAAAATAACGGGCAAACAGAACTGACCTTTGTCTGGTACGTTTCATTTTTCCCATGCCTCTATCAAATGTCATCCTGTGCTTCTCCCACTGATTTCAGAGATGTTTCACCAGGACTTTAAGCTCTGAATCCTCCTCCTTCATGCCAACCATCTGCTTGGTCTGCCCCCTCAGTCTGAAATTAGATGATGGAGGGAAGGGCAAGGCTGGTGTTTCAAGTGTGCCCATGAATGTTTGTCAAAGAAATCTTGGTGGAAAATTTTCCATTTGAAATCTTGGACTACTAAAGCTGGCAAAGAAAAGGATTTGAAAGGAGGGAACAGAAGAAAAAAAAGCCTAGAAGAAGAAATGAAGGAAGGAAGGGCAGGAGAGAGAGGGAAGGATTTTGGACAAATGAAAAAAAGTGACATGTTAATGGAAAAGAAGGACTACAGATAATCCTCAACTTACAACCATTTGCTTAGTGACTGTTCAAAGTTATAACTACACTGAAAAAAAGTGACTTATAACCTTTTTTCACAGTTACGACCACTACAGCATCCCCATGGTCACGTGATCAAAATTCAGACGCTTGGCAACTGACTCATATATATGACGGTCATAATGTCCTGGGCTCATGTGATCCCTTTTGCAACCTTATGATTAGCAAAGTGAATGGGGAAGCCACATTCACTTAACAGCTGTGCTATTAACTTAACAGATAAAGTGACTCATTTAATAATTGTAGCAAGAAAAGCTGCAAAACAGGGCAAAACTCACTTAACAACTGTCTCGCTTAACAAGAGAAATTTGGGGTTCAGTTGTGGTCATATTTAACAAGTCCATATCTGATCTTTATGAGATGTCATTGTGGTCCAGAAGCACCCGAAAGCCTGTATGAGAAGCCTGACTGGACCAGATCAAAAGAATATTGAGTCAAATATTTTATTCTCACTGGAGAAGAGCCTAATGCTGGGAAAGATTGAGGGCAATAGAAGAAGGGGGCGACAGAGAATAAGGTGGCTGGATGGAGTCATTGAAGCAGTAGGTGTGAGCTTAAATGGACTCCAGAAGATGGTAGAGGACAGGAAGGCCTGGAGGAATGTTGCCCATGGGGTTGGGATGGGTTGGACACAACTTCGCAACTAGCAACAACAACAAAGCCCAGCCCCATGCTTCCAAGAAACACAAAGTAGAGCCTGAAAGCAATCAATGATATTTCTTGGTCCTGTTCTCCTGTGACTAACCTTCAGAAGTAAACTGCCTCTGAACAGGGAAAGTTAGTTTAGCTATCAATGCTAGGAAACATTGTTCAAGTTATTCCTTATGATTTTGTCTGCTCCTCTTTTAAAAACCGTATCAGCAGCTTTTCCTAGCATGAACACAAAACGTCAGGGAAAACTTCACAACTTGAATTAATAGTTGTCATTCAACTGATGAAAGCTGTGGTGGTCAAGCTAGGGAAAATTAATAAATGTGTGGTAGACCTAGCCATGCCATATAGAATAGGATGAAGAACCTGTGGCTTTTCAGATGTTGCTAAACTGCAACTCCCACAAGTATCAAGCAGCACAGATGAAATGGAGGAATACTGGGAATTGTAGTTTAGCAACCCCTGGCAAGTAACAGTTCCCAAGGCAAAATATAAGTAAACAAACCAGACAACAACAACAACAACAAATCAATGCCTCTTACTTGAGTGTCTTAAGAAATAATAAATAATAAATTGAACCAAGGACTTCACTGCCTGATTTTCTGTACAATCTAATTTGCTTATTGGACTTGGGATGTTTCAATGAACAGTTCTCTTCTAGCAATTAACCCAAGGAAAAAAGGGGGAAGGAAGGAGGGAAGAAAGGGAGGGAGGGAGGGAAAGAAGGAAAGAAAGAAAGAAGAAAAGAAAAGAAAAGAAAAAAAGAAAAGAAAAAAGCAAATGCTGTAAGCGCAATACACCAAAAGCCTGGCTTTGCTTTAATGCTTTGCTAGCTTTTTGTTAATAGTCCCACAGGGTGCAGTGAGTCAATACTAATCCAATAAAATCAATAACAATAAACAAGAGTCAGTGTTCTAATAAAAAAAATGTACATTTTAAAGCAGCTGTTTCTGGATTAAGACACCCATAGCAGCCTGATGCTAGGAGAATCAGGCAGGCTGATTCTTTCCTCAAATGTTGCCTCTATATGAACAGCATATAGGAATGGCCCTGAATAAAATTTGGGGAGGTTAATAGCTTTTTAAAAATGATTTGGTGGATTGATTGTTTCTTTAACCATGTTTGCATACTTGCTTTGCATAATACGTTAAACTTTTAGGCATCAGTTCTCACTTCTCTATCAGTGGTTAGTTTACTAGACAAAAAAAGTAATTGGGGCTCAAGCTTGCAACAATAAGTTTAAAGCAGACAAATGGTCGGATCATAAACCAGCTCTTCGTGTCATCGAGGTAATACTTGAAGAGCAGGGACAGCAATTTTAGTGATGTAAAGTGAGCATTGATTTGATATTTGGGAACTGCTAGAAAACAATGATATAAACCCTAAACAATAAATGAATATAAATACAAATAGTCCTTGATTTACAACCATGATTTAGCCTGGCAATTATCATCGTAAGTCATGACGGTCATAAAGTGGGTCACCGTGTGACTGGATCCATTTTTTCAACCTTTTTGCGGAAGTTGTTGAATGAATACTGCAGTTGTTAAGTGACTGCCCTGGTCCTAAAGTGAACATCATGGTTCTTAAGCAAACCCATTGTTTGCTATGGGCCGGTTTTGGCCAGAAACAGGAAGTGAAGGACTGTTTCTGGCAAAATCATAATAAATCACGGCCATGTGACCCCAGGGTGTGGCGAACGGCAGTAAATGCCGTTGTCAAATACCTAAAATATATGTGTCTGTTTAACTTCAAACAGTCGCTAAAGGACTGGTTGTAAGTCAAGGACTATATATCAATTGACAAGCGGTATGTGTAAATATAAGACATAAAACAAGAAATTAGGATGAAATGTTGAAGCTAAAGTACAGTGATAAAGTACAATAATATAATATAATGAAAATAATAAAATATCAGTAATTTTGAAATTTGAACTTCTGAAGCAACAAGGCTTTGTGGACAAGAGAAACAGAGGACCAAATCAGAGATCAAGATGTTCTGTATCGAATCAAGTGACACTACAAGCAACAAAAAGAGACCCATACTCTGGAAGGGAAGCCCTGTTATGGAAACCTACCTGACAAAAGAGGAAAGCTAGAATAAGATTGAAAATGAAATTTAAAATTTCTTAAATTGGATTAAAGGCAACCTAGAATTATGGACTGATGTAAGGACTGAGAGTCTGAATTTGGAGTAAAAAGATGTCTTAGAATTGGAGTGAATCAATAATTAATTGAATGTTAATTAAATAAGATGACTTGTTTGTCCTATTACATGGGAAATTTAAACTTTACTTAATGGATTGAAATGATTTAAGGTTTGATATTAATTTGTTAACTCAAAGAGATTGATTAATTGAAGGATTAGATATGTATAGAATAGATTGATAAATACATACACTTAGATGTGTCTAGGATAGATTAATATTTTTGTTTAAAAACGAGATATTTTTCTATATAATGGATTAAAGACAATTTAGAATACTAAGAATGTTCCTTTTAGAATGTTAGGTTTATTTCTATGAAAATTATGATGTAATGGAATGACGAAAACTGAAGAGATGTTTCAGATTTGAAGTGAACTACTAGTTAATTGAAATTTAATAAGATGATATGATTTTCTGATGATATGGACATTATTAGTCATGATAATTAACTGGAGACTTGAATTCTGTTTAATGGAATGACATGATTTAAGGTATTATATTATTTTTTTAGCTTGAAGAGATTGATCAATTGATGGATCTGATAGGTACAGATTAATATTTTACTCTAAATAAGGGAGATTAATGGAAGAAGAAATAAATAAGATTTTGATAAAAGTAAGAAAGTAGAACATATGTGGAAGGGATATTTGAACTGAAAATGTTTTTATTTAAAGTTAATTTGATTATGGTATCGTAAATTGATGAAGCTTAAAAACAGGTTCAGGTTGAATAAATTTAAACCAGAATTGGATATTTTAAATATACTATGCTATTTGAGGGGGAAAGAGAGGGAATACTTCATGTATTGATTGTATTATGTATATATGTCTTGTTTTAGGATGTTTGATGACCCCAGCACCACGGTGTGTCCTGAATATGTTGCTTTAAGAAACTAAAAAACCAATAAAATTTGTTTAAAAAAATATCAGTAATTTTATAATATTAAAATGTAAGTAAATGAATCAAAAACTTCAACTACAAGGAAGATAAATAGCACCAATCTCCATATGTGAGATTTGTTGGGTGCTTATCAGATAAGAGGAGCAACAAATAGGAGTTGACCTCTCTACTGAGAAATGCAGAGAGGCAGAAAGGTCAACTTCTATTTGTTAAAGATTAAACATAATGATGAAAGGGATTCTGTATCAGCTGCACTCTCACTACTGCTAAGGGCAAACATGATTTTACTGTCACCTCACTGTTCCATCTCACATAAGAAAACCAAGAGGAGCAGCTGGAAAAAGTAATATGACATTCCTGGGATCACCCCAATATTAAATGATAAACTATAGTTAAAGGTATCTTTGTTTTGTTTTTCTGGTTTGGAAAGCACCGGTTCAAAAGCCCTGAAAGACAATCTTTAATTTTCTCTGCTGGACAAGGCTGTTTTCTACACAGAAAGAGGTCATCCCTTTCCGTAATAGAGGTTTGCAAGAATGTCCTTCTAATGAGGAAATTGTCCTCATCTCATTAACTTATGGATGCAATTCACGACACCTGGTTAAAAAAAACCCCACAAGATAAAACTGAGAGCTCCCTTCCAAGTTTACTATCATCTAACTAGGAGTGACTGTGGTGGAATGTAGCTTGGATTCCCAAGAGTGAGGGGCTGCATTCCAGAGAAGCAAGAGGCAAGTTTGGTTGAAAGAAGGTCAAGGCAACTCCTCCCTAGAAATTCTTAGAGTATATATTTAATTGTGCAAGTAGTTGCTTTAACTGGCAAGATTTCTGTCTGTAGATGAGGACAGTTTCTGGAAACTGCTCAGAAGTAATTCTATGTGTCTTTGTTGGTTCTTGGGGCCTGACAGAAAAGCTTGCTGAGGAGAAAAGTAACTTTATGTTGGTACTTGGCCAACATGGACATCTGCCAACAGAAGGCTCCAAGAGATCAAAGCATAGTTCAAAAAGTAGGAAAAAGTCAACCATCACAGGTGGCAAACTGGTGCAACAGTAGAAGGTGAGGATATGAGATAAAAGAGGAACTGAACTTAGTACACATGCTCTTCCATTCAACATAGTCATCATGCTTAAACACTGAACTTTGCTAAGCCCATTTCCAGTTGAAGGACCATTCCTGCAGAAATTATTCTGTTTGAGGAACTTTTGTTTGCATTCTTCGGACGTTTATTGAAGTGAGTCTGGCTTCAATCTTTGGAGGATTCCTTCTGTTCCACCCTTTCTCCCATGCTGATGTCCTACTGACTGACATTTAAATATAATTGCCAGAACTAAGTTGCTAAACTTAATGAGGCCATTCCCTTTAGATTAGAATCATGAGCATGTTGGCTGAGAGACAATAAGGTTGCTGTAGATTGTTGGAACCAATCCATGCATTCTCATTATTCCTTCACATGTTGGTAGATGAAACCATGACCAGGATGTTGTCTCAGGTTATTGTTACATAATGATAAAGATTACAGATGCATATTGGACAGATGAAGAAATAGACATTTAAATTTGGGACAGTTGAAAAAATGGTTAAAGTATTAATTAGTCACATTCACATTTAATATAATCCTCATAGTTGGGTAAAGGACATGTGCCAAACATCACAGTGAAGTTTCACAAATGAACTAATATATATCTGTATTAATAATGCAATCATATTTGTCATCGAAAGCTCCATGCTTTCTGGAGCAGAAAATTACAAACCTGTATTCTGGGTAGTTTCACGTAGATGTTCATTTTTTTTGTATGCTACAGATTTAATAAAAAAAAAATCCTTAGGAAAAATCCTAAGAGCAGCAAAAGAACAAACCAGAATATTTCATAGATTTACTCCAAAATATGACCATGTTACAGAATGCTAACATGAGAAAATCATGGTAGGGTTATAACAACCTTTCTACTTTTATTAAAAATCCTTTCTGCTCCCCGCTACTTCAGACAAAAGAGAATTGCATCAAAAATGCAAATAGAGAAAACACACTGAAATACTTCCATTTACAAAAGCCTTCTATGCAATCCTGACAATCTTTCCAAGATGTTTATATTACCACAGGGATAAAAAGCTGTTTGGGGCATATTTATAGATGCATGAGATTCACGCTTCCGATTGGAGAGAAAGACAGTTACGTGCTTATGAGATGAATTACATTGATGTCTGTTATAAATCCCTAACATAGCTCATGAGATCAATTAAGATGTTCAAGCAACTACAAAAAGGATGATTGAGGCAAATGGTAACATCAGGATGACCATATGGTAGGGGAAACTAGAACTGTTTAGGCATAAAACAAGAGCCATCAGAATTCCACCAACAGCCGTGCGGAGGAGAAGTAAGAATGGGAAAAATAAGGTAGCCAAGAGTAACACAAGGGTAGAACAGCATGGGAGAGAGACTGATAGACACACAATAACAAGGGAGCATAATTCCTTCTTTCCTGCATGAACTCAGGAGGGAAGGAAACTTGCAGGGGTCAACAGTTTCCAAAGTCAGCAATGATTAAACCACAGTTTGGCCAAGGAAACATAAGAAAGGATGTTACTTGAGCACGGCAATTGACTATCTAATCATATTGATGTCCACAGAGGCACATCTTCATATGTTTGAATCATTATGATAAAGTCACACTAAGTTCAAGCGTGAATTGTTAAACCTTGCCAAAAAAAAAAAAAAAGCTCCAATTACCTGGCCAATCTCACTAGGTTTTTTAACATGTTCAGATTTATTTACTGGTCTTTCTTCAAGGCTTCAGGACGATTGAATGAAAGAGCCTTCTGTCCTCTATTCCCCCAACCCCATCCCCCATAGTGACAACCCAATAAGGTAGATTGAGCCAAAATATTGGGACTGATCTTCATCCACAGGGTTTCTGTAACTAAGGATAGGCTTGTATTTAACCACTACACCATCTGGATACTGCCTTTGTATCCAATTCTTTCTCCTGCCTTCCTTTTTCTGATCACTCACTTTTACAATACTGATTTGCTGATATATTTTTTTTAAGCTTCACTTTTTTTATCAGCAGTGCTGTATTTGCGGATCTTGTCAGGACCATAGACTAAATGTAGCCTTCTCAAACAATTTCATGGATAAAGATGAATGAATACAGTAACCCAAAGTGAGGAGCAGTAAAAAAAAAAAAATTCAAAGCATTGATCCTTTAGGTTAAAAAGAGCTGCCACCTACAATATACGTCCCAATGTTAAATGTAAGGATTTCTCTATTTTAGTTAAACTACATAAAATATATATCAAAGGGAACTTTTAAAAGTAGAAGGTCTAAGTTAAAAGAGACAAATATACATGTCCTAGGATAATGTTGCAGGATCCAATCTGGGTCAGTCAGCCCATCCTCAGGGAATTTCTCACTCATTAGAATGTGGTAGAGGGAAGTTCCCTGAGCATGGGCTGCAGCACAAGTCTGAAAGCTCAGAAGATTAAACCTCTGGTTTCAGTGACTGACCCAGATTGGATCCTGCAAGTTAATTATTAACTTAGTCATGTTTAAAGATAAAAGTTTTCCTTGTCCAATTGTGTCCAACACTAGGGGGCAGTGCTCATCTCCATTTCTTAGCTGATGGTGCCAGCATTGTCGGAAGACACTTCCGTGGTCACGCGGCCAGCATAACTATATGTTGAGAGGCACGGAGCGCTTTTATCTTCCCACCACAGTGATACCTATTTAACTACTTGCATTTGTATGCTTTCAAACTGCTATGTGGGCAGAAGCTGGGGCAAGAACGGGAGCTCACCCCATCACAGGGCACTCGACTCTTGAATCCAGACTGTCAGCTTTCCAGCTGACTAGCTCAGCATCTTTAAACTACTGAGCCATCACACCCCCTCCCCCACACTCATATTTTATTTCTCTTTGGTACTTTATTTTTTTATTTCTCTTTGGTACCTTAGTTGGAGGCATTATGGTCTGATAATCTCCCTGGGTGGGGTTCAGTCTTCTGCATATTCTCCTAATGGTTAGGAAAAGGTTGGATGCAATTCAGTCTCAATGTCCATTATAATTCTGCTACTGAGATTGGCCTTGCGTCGTGTAAAACTCAGAGGATGGTTACCTTATAGACTACTTTTCCACTTAACCAGTTCCTAAGGCATTTCCATTTAATCTTCAAAGTCAGAAGCAGGTCCACATTTCCCTCTTTAGATCAGGAGCACACAGTGATAGTATGAAAGCGAGTATTTGTATCGTGTATTCATGGATTGTGTTCTCAGTCCCTGAAATGGTTATCTCTCATAAAAGGCAATTGTCTGCTAGCAGGAACAGTTATAGTTTTCTCTGCCATGCAGTTAAGGGATAAATTAATTACCTAGTCCATGACAAGATTTAAGACACTTATGCTCCAGATTGCCCATTGCATCATTATTGTAAGTCATCAACTCTGCTGGAAACAGTGGCCTGTACTCAACTTACCTCATATGGGGTTGTACTATCAGGTGATAACAGCACCATTAATTCATATCACCACTGCATTAAGCCTAAAAAGGCTTTCATTTACTCTATGGTGCTTCCAAGCAGTCAAATTGCACTAGTTAATTGAGCATTGACTTATACAGCAATCCATGCCTAATAAGAAACAACAAAATCCTGCACAGTTAAATAACCACCTTTTGAAATTCTAGCTACGGTATGAATAAGGAAGCACAAAGGGGCCGCCTCTATTTTTATAGGAAAGTCTGCATGTCTCAGTAGCCCATATTCACATGCCTTTAGCTATGACTTTAAATATAATACTCCAGAATGGAATACTGCAAGCTTCTAGGGCAGTTTTTCTCAACCTTGACAATTTTAAGGCATGTGGACTTCAACTCCCAGAATTCCACAGCCAGCATTGCTGGCTGTGGAATTCTGGGAGTTGAAGTCCACATGCCTTAAAATTGTCAAGGTTGAGAAACACTGTTCTAGGGAGACATAACTCCAAGTAGCCTAGTCAGATTACCAAATTTGAGGACAGAGATATTGATTCAGGAATTCCTCCAAACTTTTTCTATAAAAAGAGAAATATTCCAACCAGCAGTCAAAGGCAGGAACTCCTTGGATTCAACACTTCTGGGAGAAATGACAAATTTGGTAAGCCCTGCTACAGAATTTTACAGTACGTCAGTTTCATTTCCAGAAATGTATCAGATAAGATGTACTGTACATAACACGTTTTGGGGTCAGCTAGTTAATCTGCCTAAAAGAAGGACAATATTTTCTTAGCAGGAATCCCTACAGTAATAATTTATTTCTCTAATTTATATGCCATCAGAATCCAGAGACACCTGGTGGCTTACAGGGATCAAAAAGATAAAGCAACACAGATAGGAACAGTGTAAACATATACAACAGATCAAATCAACTGTCACCATAATTTTAACTCTCAGTTAGCATCTGTCAGAATAAAGCAACATCGGTTTTCAAAAACCCTGCAGAAAAACTCTGTGCAGGCAGCTTTAGAAAATAAAGTCAGGGTTGTCACTGAGATAATTGTGATTAACAAAGAGGGAGGTTACTTTGTAGGTATGGGCTGTGACCAAAAAGTATTATCCTCTGGATCCCCACTGATTCAGAGTCAGAATATATGTTTCTCCTACCCAGATATCACCAGAGAAGGTGATATTATGTTTAAAGGTGAAAAACAAAACATAATAGTAATAATAGTAATAATATTAATAATAATAAAGTTGGAAGGGACCTTGGAGGTCATCTAGTCCAACCCCCTGCTCAGGCAGGAAACCCTATACCATTTCAGACAAATGGCCGTCCAGTCTCTTCTTAAAAACTTCCAGTGTTGGAGCATTCACTGCTTCTGGAGGCAGGTTGTTCCACTGGTTAATTGTTCTAGCTGTCAAGAAGTTTCTCCTTAGTTCTAGGTTGCTTCTCTCCTTGATTAGTTTCCATCCATTGCTTCTTGTCCTGCCTTCAGGCGCTTTGGAAAATAGCTTGACTCCCTCTTCTTTGTGGCAGCTCCTGAGATATTGGATATTGGATATTGGAATTGTATTTGGAAGAGTGTTAATGCAGTGCCCTCAATATACCATGTTTCCCCCAAAATAAGACCCAGTCTTATTTTCTTTTGGGCTCCATAATAAGTAATAAGCATTAAGGCTTATTTTCAGGGGATGTCTTATCCAATTTGTTTAGGACTTACTCAGCCAGGCTTCACACACCCCAACACCAGTTGTGCTGCTGCCTGAGTTCTTCTGCAGTCGCTTGTGGCTACATGCCACATGGCGCTTTGCGCCGGTGCCACCGCTCATGGCAGAAAGACATGTGGCTCATCATGCCAGTGCCACCGCTCATAGCAGGACGCCACATGGTGCATTGTGCCAGTGCCACCATTTGTGGTATGATATTTGGCTCGTCGCTCCAGGGCCACTGCTCACGGCAGGATGCTGCGCACCATATCACGCTGGTGCCATCACTCAGGGCAGGAGGCCACAGGGCATTCATGAGTGGTGGCAGTGGTAAGCCGCACCACACAGCCTCCTGCCACCAGCAGCAGCACCAGCATGACAAGCCATGCGGTGTCCCACTGCGAGTGGCAGCAGTTGCACAATGTGCCATGTGGCATGTGGCTGCAAGCAGCTGCAAGCTCGGGCAGCAGTGTGACAAATGTTGGGGCATGGGAAGCCTAGTTGCACCAGCTCTAAGATAAGTGGGTGCAGGGCACGTGGGACAGATCCACCCCTCCACCCCTGCCCTACTTTGATTTTTACACTTGTACCTTGCCCCCAAAGTAGGACTTATTTTGGTGTAGGGCTTATATAAGATGCACGCATAAAAATCAAACTAGGACTTATTTTGCAGATAGGTCTTATTTCGGGAAACAGTAGCTGTAGCCTTCAATTATGTCTATTCTTGGTGTCCGGAAAGCTGCATTGGGTGAATATTTGTCCCAGATCTTTTTATAAATGGATATTGAAGGCACACCATCTAATCACCAATTCCTTTAGTCCACACAACCTCTGAGGCAAAGCTGTAACTTAAAAGCTATTCTTGTGTAATCTCCTTGCTTAAATCATAGAATTCAGAGTTTGAAATAGTTCAGAGAATAAAATCTGCTATTTGTAATTCTTCTAAAAAGAAAGAAAAGGAAGGAAGGAAGGAAGGAAGGAAGGAAGGAAGGAAGGAAGGAAGGAAGGAAGGAAGGAAGGAAGGAAGGAAGGGAGGGAGGGAGGGAGGGAGGGACAGAGGGAGGGAAGGTGAAGTAACGGTACAATATTAGAGCTATTGTCTGATCTATTTGGAATGATGCTTAATGTGCAGTCAATAAATGTTCATTCAAGATTACATGCTTTAAAATTGTTTAAATTCATCATAACTTGGTATAAGTTTTTTTGTTTCATATCATAGAGTGAATAACTACATATATTGTACAATTCTGTCAGAATGAAGATGTTCGCTGTTTTTTTCTGCATCAGGAGCACACAATTTCTTTCAGGTACAAATCACACTAGCTTTTTCTTAACAACCACTTGGGTACAATTCTCCAGAGAATTGATGATTTTCAGAGAAAAATTTAATTTGACCATAATTTAACTCAATTTAAATTAAAATTCGGTTAAAATTCTAATTAATATTATTACTTCTGTGGTTAGTGTTTGGGGATTATGTGTATGGGACCTGGTCTTTGGGTGTCAAGTAAATTTTGTTGTATGTGTACACTGTGTATACACATACAATGACAATAAAGTTTATTTATTTATTTTTTTATTTTATTTAGTAAACATCCTCCTTTGGTACATGACCAATTACTGTGTTACAACCATTTTGAGGTTCAGGAACAGCTATATACAGCCTGAGATTACAGATTACAAATTCTATTCAGGAGTGGGGATACAATCCCAATTTTTAATCTGAGATTCTGGGGTGATCTATACATGCACATACATGGCTTGATTAGTCTATAACTGATACCTAAATTCGGCACATTCATTAGTATGTAAGCTGTTTAATTCAAAAGACCTACCCTTGAAGTGATGTGGACATTTATAGCCATGGCACAAGAATTAGATTGTCTGATAATTAAACATCAGGTGAGAACCAATTAATAAATATTTACCTATAAACCAATTTCATTTCAGAAAGTGACAGCTGGTGGGTGTGAGTTTCTTTAACATATTCATTGGCTACATACAAGTAGTCTTCAAGTTACCACCACTTGGTTAGCGACCATTTAAAATTACAAGGGCACTGCAAAAACAAAATGTCTTATGACTTGTCCTCACACTTACAACTATCACATCAACCTGGTCACATGATCAAAATTTGGACACTTGGCAACTAGCATGTATTTACAATGGTTGCAATGTCCCAAGGTCCTGCGATCTCCATGTTTGACCTTCCCAATTGGCTTCCAACAAGCAGAGTCAAAGGGGAAAGCTGGATTCACCTAATAATTGTGTGACTCTCTTAGCAAGGTAAGTGACTTGCTTAACAACTATGGCAAGTAAGGTTGTAAAATTGGGTGTGACTCATTTAACAATCCCCTTGCTTAGCAACAGAAAGTCTAGTCCCAACTGGGCTCTTAAGTCAAGGATTTCCTGTACTCAGAGTAGGAGAGCTTCATCTGAAGGTCTTCTTCCCTTGGCTTTATGTAAAAAAAAAAAAAAAAAAAAAAATATTCTTTGAGGATGCTTTGACACAGAATCTATTAAACAAAGTAACAAGCATTCTCAGTTCAGTCCTCCCAGCCAATATGTGCAAAGGAGGGAAGATAAGCTGATATATTTATAATTGTGCTATGCATTTAACTAGAATGTAGTTTAGTCATTCCTGAGTTGAATTACCTCACTGCTTCCTTCACTCTCTTAGCAAACCTGCTGAACATTACTGGGTGGAAAGGAATTGTAGAATTCTGAGTTTGTGCATTCGTGTACTGAATGAGGAGGGTAGAGGGAAAAAAACGCACACCAGATACTTGTACGTATGAATAAGTATACTGTATTGCTACTGGGGGGGGGGGAATAACCAGTAAGGCATTTGGTTGGCTGCTGTGGGAAAAGAACTTCTGTGTTATAAATTTGCATGACTGGTTATCTTGCCATCTTGAAAAATGTGAACACCAGTCTTCAGCATATTACAAGGTCTTGTTTGAGCAATTGGACAAGATCTGAATTTCTACCTGTGCTGGGAGAGTGTCTATATGGGGGAAACCTATATTTTTCTTCAAAGAGAATGTTATATAATTGCATATATGTGTGCATGCACACACTCACACATACAAAATGCAGTCTATGCACATGTCCATGAACTATTGATGTTCATCTAATTAATTGCCTGCTCAATGAAGTTTGAAGATGCCCTGCATTATAGTTTAAAGTTGGTGTTTACAACACATCCTTACTGTCATAAAGCTCCCCACCCCACCCCCTCTAAAATACAAATTGACAGTAGGACTTGGAGGGGAATGCCATTTGTGTGTAGATCTCAGTTCTTTCAAAAGGGCTAGAGGGTCTTCCTTGTCCCATATGACACAGATCAAGTGTACAAGGACAACAGAATCCAGAAGCAGGAGGCTTGTAGCAATTGCTAGGGCTGCGTTCCAAATATCAGATGATGCAGAGACTCAGGAAGATCAGGCAATATGCAGCCATACATAGCCATGCTGTTTGGCCCAGTCATTTCTCTTCTTATTAATCAGCTTGACATATTATGATTATCTCCTTGTTGCAAATGCAAATTTGCGGTCAGGTTGGGCCAATATTTTGCCTCTCTAGCTTCCCTAGAAAAGGAAGGAAGGAAAAAAAAATACAAGCAATGGCTACATGGGCTAAAATATAAAGATATATAGAATTTATTTAGGTTTCAGTGGGTAGAGTTCTTGCTGCATGAAACCATAGGCCAGGATCACTGATATAAAGAGTTGCTCGTTTTGACACAGGGTCTAGCAAAGCTGGATGCTGCTATCTATACAACTTACATTCTTAATTAATCAATCTGATCACATGAATGGATCTGACCAAGAGCATAAACGATAAGAGAGAAATGATGCTTGATCCTTTGCAATTTAAGCACGGCTGAGGGAAGGGCAGCTATCATGATTGCATACTAAGCAAGGCATAATACGCTGCTCTGCTTTCGGGAAAGCTTAACTTGAAAGATAAGCCATCTATCTAGTGGATCAGATATTAGTCCTGAACTCCCACTTAAAACCACTCACTTCTTCTCAAAAAGATGCCCACTCGACTTCAGAAATACCAGCTGCTTTTTCATTCCTTTCAACTTCAGGGAAGATTTTGTGTGACTCACCTGTTAAGAGAAAGAGTGAGAGAACACACTTTCAGGCCAACAGCACACCCTGGCAACTGTCACGCAGTATGTGAACAATCCTTTAAAAGGAAGCATTTCTTAAAACTACAAACACCATGGTACAGGAACACCATGTTTCAGTACAGGAACACCATGTTTCAGTATAGGGGGCAACAACAGTAGTGATGGGGTCTCCTGGAGCTCCCTATTCACCAAATAAGGGTGATTTGCTGGAGGTGTTCAAAAATAGACAACCATTTGATTAGGATGGGATAAGGCAGGGGTCTTTAGACTTGGCGCTTTTACGACTTGTGAACTTCAACTCCCAGAATTCCTCAGCCAGGCACACTGGACTAGAAGACTTTTGAGGTCCTTCCAGCCCTATGATTCTAAGTTTTATGTCCTAATATCAGCCACATCCCTGACTTCGTATTTAACAAGACCTCTTGTACCTGCAGTGGTTTTAGACTTTGTTTTCCAAGAGACATCATCTCAGGAAAAGTTTCCAGAAGCCTGCATTTAACAAGAAGAACTGAAGCAACTTTAGCTGCTCAAAGTGAGCCATTAGAAATACCTGGAGTACCCCATTTCTACAATGGGGACACAGTCACTTCTGATTTCTTCTCATTCGGGTCCAAGGTCACAGGTATTTGAAAATTGACAATGCTCAGAAATACTCTTACCCACACATGTAGCATTCTGTCAAACATTTAATTGCTAAAGTAGCTGAAATGCTGAAAGGTGCTCATGGCAGCAGGGAGAAAGGGTATCCCTGAAGTTCAAGGTAACTGAAATCTCTTTTTCCATTCATCCCAGTCTGACACAGCTCCATGACAAAAGTCATAGCAATGTTCTCTTGCCAAGGAAAGATCATTAAGAAGGGAACTATATGAAATGGGGGGAATCAGATCTTCAGGTCCCCTGGAAAAGCCTGTGTGAAGATAAACAAAGACCGCAGTATTTGATGGTGTGGTGGTTAGAATGCAGTATTGCAGGCTAACTCTACCAACTGCCAGGAGTTCGATCCTGACTGGGGCTCAGAGTTGACTCAGCCTTCCATCCTTCCAAGGTCAGTAAAATGAAGACCCAGATTGTTGGGGGCAATACGCTGATTCTATAAACCACTTAGACGATGCTGTAAAGCACTGTGAAGTGGTATATGTTAGAGAATTTTAATTTCTCTATTGGTGAAAAATAAATCAGAAGCTCTCACAACTGACTGCATTTAGCTGATTCAAATAACTTTATCTTTATATAAAAATATTTACAATACCATTCTTCTTTACAGCAACATAGCTTAATGCAGACTTCTTACAGAGACAGACCAGAGACAAACCTTTGAGACTGGAAATCCAGCTCCTAACTCAATACCCTTTTTGCACAGACTCAGTAGCACTTTCTTCCCATTGGCTGACTGAGTTACCACATGACTCTTCCTGCTCATGAATATTCCAACAGTATATATGTCTAAGTGCTATTGCTATTTAAAACTTTGGTCAAGACTACAGCTCAGTGGCAGACTATGGAGAACTATGTGGCCATGATAGAATAGGGCTGGACATGTTTTTGATAGTTTAAAATGTCCACATCTAGAATTTGCACAAACCTTACTATTCATGTCCAAAATCCAGAAAAAGGCAGGCTGCTGTGAAAAGGACTGAATCACTAGCCTGTATGTGCCATTATAGGACTCTGCTTATGACGGTCCTCTATAAAGGGCAATGGTTTATTCCTGAGTCTGTAATACAGAACCAATCAGCATCAATTTTCCTTGTGTGCTTGCCAAGTTTCTTGCCCCAGTTGACTTTTTACATATTTTAGATTTTTTTATTATTATTGTATTTTAGTTATTGTTTTCATCCCAACAAATGTCAGAAAGAAATTATGTAAAGGGGCTTAGAATTCTGTCCATCTGTCTATCTATCAGCAGATTAATTTTCCAAAAGCTGGACAGAACTGGACCAAATCTGGCTTATATGTGAAAGGTCAGCCACAGAAACATCAAATCTGAAAATGAGCCAGATCAGACCAGGAGTTACAGAGCAGAAAACCACTACTGCCCTTATCCATTCTATGGGGAAGGCTATGGCCCAAAATGCTGCTAACTGCTCCATTCTAAGCCTTTTTCCTCCAGGTCACATGAGCCAGAGCTACAATTAAGGAGTTGGAAAGAACACCAAAAGTAAGTTTTCACTTCCTTGTTTTTAAATGGGAAGCCAGAATGCTACAAAACAAGTGCCAATTTCCAACATGGTCTTTTGTTTGCTGAAGAGACCTCACAAATATTCCTGAAAAATAATATTATACATCATGGGTCTGCATTTCGGTGCTTTCTTTAGCTGCATAGCCATAGCCTTGGTGATTACAAATCATTCTAGAAATCTTAAGGAACTGTCAGAGAATATCTCATTAGTTTGCCTTCTATATCAGGGGTGTCAAACTCACAACGTCACGTGATGTGTCACGATGTATCTTGACTTTTTCCCCATTGCTGGAGCTGGGGTGGGTGCGGTTTCAGCATGATGCATCTGGTCCCCTGTTCTATATACTTTGTGATCTTGGTAGTCATTTTGTGAAAGCACTCCCCGTGCACTGTTAAAAGTACATGGGTGGTGCTCACCAAAGACAATTGTTTTAATTGAAAGTCTAGCAAATGCTCCATTGTTTGAAGGAGCTCTCTATTTAAAAAGTTGTCTGGCCCAATCCAATCTAGAGATTTTTTTTTAAAAAAAATGACAAAAACATAAAAATAAATGTTAATATATTTAAATTTAGTAGCTGAAGCAGGGAGGTTGTGCAGGGAGCCAGAACACACAATTATAGCTGATTGGTTGAAGAGTGCTGGCTCCTGTGTGAAGCAACCTGTGCTGTGATTGGTTGCTGTGGTTGTGGAGGGAAAGTTTCCCTTTTTTCCTCACCTTTTTCTTCTGTGTGCCCTGTGATTTACCTGATGATCTTCCTGTTTGCCTGACTATCTTGTTTGGTGTATATACAGATGTAAAATATATTTACGTATATAAAACTACAAGTTCTTGTCAGGGTCTCTGACTTCATTTGGACACCTGCTACTCAATTGCCTGACAATGAACAGCCCTGAAAGTAACAATCAGCAATTAACATTTTGACAGTCAACTGCATTCACATCTTCCTCACTAAGGTGAATTCTATTGTAATAAACATTTCCAAAGGTTTAATTAAATGACCAAATTCTCCATAAGTGGGTATTCTAAATGGCTGGTGTATTTTCCATTTTGTACATCTTACTTTTGTCCTACAAGAGAGCAAAGCCTTGTCTCTTACTAGTTTATTGAAGCATCCAAGTTGGTTCTCTCCATTAGAGGTGCCCAACTTATAATTTTCCAGCTTTTGGTGACTATATCTCATGCTGGTTGGATCTACTGGGACTTTTATTTCAGCAATATTCAGAGGGTGATAAATTTCCCTTCCTTGCATGATCTGATTCAAATAGATTGTTTCAGCAATCCTAAAATGGCCAGGAATAAGCACAATCCCCTTTGAATAAAAAGTGCCAGACAGTACGGTTGACACATATTTTTGGACAAGATTGTGTAAAGCAAAGTTTATACAGGTTGTGCTACAGAGGTCTGAATGAGCATGGTAGGTCTTCCTATCCTTCTATTTATTTGGGTTGGGAGATGAAGGTGAGTTACATGAAATTGTATTGTTCATTCCTTGCTCAAGTTCAAACACCAGAAGTTCAATGTTTGTTACCACCCAAGGTAAAAGTGTTGGATGCAACCAGCCCCCTGTAGGGGACCACAACAACACCAATTTATAGTCATGTGTAAACAACTAGTCTGCACGTATCTAGCTTTAAAACTTTCAAGTTTTATATTCCTAATAAGGAATGGCCTAATTTCTCACTTTCTAATTAGCATTCCTTATCTCTTTTTGCTAGGAATGAAATGTTTTTTGTCTTTACATTCCTTTCTCATCTATGTAGTGGCTCTCTTGCTTCTGTGTAACAGCAAACAGAAACCTGTCTTCTAAAGTGGCATTAATTTAGCTTTTTAAAATAACCTCTAACAATATGTAGCTCAACAAATCAATATTCCTTCTGCTTGCCATCCATTTTGAACAAATCCTTTCCCTGCTTATATATATAACCCCAAAGAAATGTGTCAAAAGCATATGAAAATTAATAAGAGATAACAGTTGGTCATTATTCTTTAAGGAGTGATTATCTGATTGTCAACAGACTTAGTGTGTGAGAGAAAGAAAAATCTACCTGCAGTAGGATTTTTTTTAATGTCTTCAGCTGCCATGTAGCTTTAGGAACTTTGCAATGAGATGTACAGTATAACTGTTCAGAAAGACTATCATTCCTGATTCTTGGAAGAGACTGGCATTTAAAGGAGTGTAGAAGCCTTGGTGAAGGACCAATCAACTTGCACATCAGTTGATATCTCTGTCTTTTCTATGTATAGAAATGAGGAATAATTCAACTATAAAAACAACATTAAAGCAATATTAAGAGTTTGATTGACAATTATAAAATGGAATTATTAAGCATAAAACCCTAGCAGGCTAGTTTTTCCCATGTTAAGAAAAAAAGAAGAAAGAAAGAAAGAAAGAAAGAAAGAAAGAAAGAAAGAAAGAAAGAAAGAAAGAAAGAAAGAAAGAGAAAGACAATCATGTCTAGCTTTATCATGATAAAAAATGTTTCAAGTATTTTAGATGTATCTTAATCATTATTATTCTATGATAGTTATTCAAATGTTTCTTTTTCAAAGATAGGATAATGTGTCAAGGGGATTCATAGTGGTAACTAATCTAGTAAAATTGTAATCTTTTTCATATTTTACTATGAAATAGTATATATGGAGTTTTTGTTCCTGAATGAAGAAACTAGTATAGTTCTACGATTTGGAAAATGGATGGGGACCTTCATGTATGCTGACTACAGAGTTCAGCTAAAAGGTAGGCTATAAAAGCAATAAAAGAAAATTCTGAAACATCCTCTTTTTTAAGAGCCACATCTGAACTTACAACCCCCATTCATATCTTATTCTTATATTTTGACTTTGTGATACCCTCTAGATCGGTATTTGTCTGGTCCAAAATCAAGAACGGAATGCGGTAATTCTTCTGAGCTCAGTTCTTTATCATTTCACACCTTCAGACAAAGTCTTGCCAAACTAAAGACTACTGTCTGCATCTACAATATACTCTGGGAACTATTAGGGAGGCGCTGTCTTCAGTCTCTTTCTCTCACACATCATATCTGGGCTGACTTGCCTCTTACTCCTCTGGAATGCACCCCCTCTCTCCTTGGGATCCACCTCTTCACTCATTCCATCACAGTATTCTAGTGTCCTCTAGATTTTTTTTTGAACAACTCCTGTCAACCTACTTAAAGGAATCACATTTTATTTCCATGTATAATTTCCTTATATGCTTTTCCATAATTGGGGGGGGGAACTAGCCCTACTTAATACCAATAAGAAATCCATGTCAAGAATGACTTTCCAGACTCTAAAAATGTATTCCAAGCATATAAGGACTAATTGAAGAGCACCGAAGTATCCAGAAGTGTCCTGGGTAGCTACTTCTATAACAAACCGACAGAGGGAGCTTTATTTAAGTGCCTTGCGGAGGATGCTGGCTTCAAGGTTCAATTAATTCTAACTGAGGTTGAGACCCTACCAAGGGAGATGCTAAGGAGTCACCTTGATATATTTTACAGTTAATCAGATATCATGCTTTGCCAAGGGAATATAGTGAACTCAACAGAAGCAGGAGGAAATGGAGCTTCTTTGGATTAGCACAAAGCAGCAAGGGGGGGGGGAAAGAAAGGATAAGAAATAAAATGAAATGTGACAGTAGGCATGCCCTCAGGCACCGACTCTGTCCACTTTCTCCTCCTGTTCTATTATCCCTAGTAAGAGAAAGGAACAAAAAACAACCATAACATTGAAAACATTTTATTATTATAACTTAAGATTTTATTATTATAACTTAAGATTTAGTGTTCAATTCAATTTACAGTCTGGGACTGGTAACAAATGAATAGTTCAAGTCCTAACCAAGGACCTAAGAACTGTTAAGGTAATGTCTGAACATATAGGCAGTTCCAAGTAAGATGGTGTTTTTTTTTTGTTTGTTTTTTTTGCAAAGTCAGGATATTCAGGTCTAATAAGTTCAAAATTTCCATGTGTCTAGGCAACTCTTTGGGTATCACTTGAAGGGCTCCTATTAATATTGGTACAACCATTTCCACAATTGCTTGACTTCAATTTGCAGATTGGGATATTTTGTTATATCATCATGTGGTATTGTACTACTACTACTACTAGTACTACTACTACTACTACTACTACTACTACTACTACTACTATTACTATTATTATTATTATGGATCATCACACAGTCAGCCAGATGTTCAGACTGGATTTGGCATTTTGTCTACCTATCGAGTCCTTAACCAGGACCTGGGATAGGCAGATGTGGATGTTTGATATTACAGATATCGTCGCAGGATGAAAGCAGTTCCTAGTAAGCCGCCTTTTGCAATTGACTAATGGCGAATTTGTCAATGCCAATGGTGTTCAAGTGGTGCTCCAGTTGTTTTGGGATTGCACCCAAGGCGCCTATCACTATTGGTACTATCCTTGCTTGCTTTTGCCATAGTCTTTCTATTTCTATTTGTAGGTCTTTGTATTTTGTTATCTTCTCCAATTCTTTCTCATCTATTCTGCTGACTCCAGGCACTGCCACGTCCACTATCCAGACTTTTTTGTCTTTCTTATCGACAGTTGTTAAGTCTGGGGTGTTATGTTGCAGGTGCTTGTCTGTTTGAATTCTGAAGTCCCAGGGCAGTTTAACTTTATCATTTTCTATGACTTTCTCTATTTTATGATCCCACCAATTCTTGCTTACAGGCAAATGATATTTCTTGCAGATCTTCCAATGCACCATTATTGCTACTTTGTCATGGCGCTATTATTATTATTATTATTATTATTAAATTAGATTAATATGTGAGTAATCCACAGTTAGATTCACAGTGTAAGATTGCTAGAAACTTAATAATTGAAGTATTAACCAAGGACTTAAGAATGGTAAATTATGAGTAGTCTACAGTTAGATTCATTATTATGGTGGTCACACAATCAGCTACATGTTTAGATTGGATTTGACATTTTTGTCTACCTATGGAGTATTTCCAAGGATCTGGGGTAGGTAGATGTGCATGTTTGATGGTCTTAAAAAATATAAACTGTTCTGAGTAAAACTGCCTTTTGTAATTGACTGATGATTTTGTCATTGCTGATGGTGTTCAAGTGGAGCTCCAGTTCTTTTGGGTTTGCACCAAAGGTACCTATGACTATTGGTACTACCTTTGTTTTCTTCTGCCATAATCATTCTACTTCATCTTATTACTATTCTTATTACTGCTTTGGCTCAAAGGATAAAGTACTCAAGGTACTTACTCCTTTCTTCCTTCAAAACTGAGTAATCACAGGTAAAGAATAAACATTGCAGTTGTAATTTTTTGTTGTAAACCTGATAGTTGCATATAGATTTTATATATAAAATGCAGTAAAATCTTGTAACTCTTTTCTGCTCATTTCTGTTAAGGGGAAGAAAGCCAGAACAGTTTAAAAAGATGGTCTGCTTTTTCAGTAGCGCCTCTAAGAGAAGAATGATACAGTGAGATGGAGCAACTGCTAGAGAAGATGGACATTGCAAAATCTCACAATCTACTCCTCTGAAGTCTTCCCCCCCTCAGAACAATGCTTGGAATATAGCTGGTGGGATAACAATCCCTCTAAATATCTACACATGCGGAGCTTACTAAAGATGGAGAACGAGACACTTTCTGATGACAACTAGGCCCAATTCACCATCTAGTCCAATTTATTGGTCTAAGAGGTTACTTCATTCTGTGTAAGAGGAGATTGGTGAAACAAAAAACAGCTTTGATGAGTAGGGATTCCTTTTCACATGGACTAAAGGAATTTAGCTTATAATTTAGCTTATAATCAATCAGTCAGCCAGTCAATTAATTGATTAACTATGTAAACCACATACTATCATGTCTGTCACAAATAACTGTCTCCTTCCTTCCTTCCTTCCTTCCTTCCTTCCTTCCTTCCTTCCTTCCTTCCTTCCTTCCTTCCTTCCTTCCTTCCTTCCAACATGCAAAAGGCATATGTCAGCTTTCCTACCGGACCCTTGCAGGAACAAGGAAGACACAGAAACACCTTCGTCCAACAAACTCTGGTTTACTTGAGGTAAAGCAATGATGTTTACACAGACCTTAGAATTCAGGGTCTATGCTTTACGAAGTTTGCGCTGGGAGTAATTGCCTCCCAGCGCTGCTTAAATACATTTGCCAAAGCCATGCCCACCCTTTACCCAATTAGTTATCAATCACACCCCTGCCCAATAAACCACAACCTCACGCCTTCATCATCCTACATCCCCACCCTCCTGTCACCCAACCAGCACCAGTCACAAATTAGGGAAAATAGCTACTCTGTCTGAGCATTTCTGCGACGCTCTGCCTGGCAATGCAATTTTCGAGCTTCCGCCCATCAGCTGTTTGTCGGCTCGCCACTCATCAGCTGTTCGTCGGCTTAACTGTCTTCTCAACAGGTGCGGCAGCCTATTTGCGTATGCACAGCATCCCATGCTTTCTGGAACTGCCCGTTACTTCGCAAAGGATTCACAGCTCTTGCTTCTTTCTTATGACGGTGAGCTGCTTTGTGCTGGTTCTCCTCCTCCGATGCCAGGCTGTCCCCCCTTCTTTGTGTGTTGAGCCCGGGAGGGCTTGACAGGTGCCCCCCCTACCAGGTGTCCTCCTGGAAATAAGCAAACATATAGTTAGGTTGGTATTGGAGTTGTGGGTACACGTCTCCTCCCCCCTGGCTTTTGGGGATATTTACAGTGGTATTTGTGTACTAGTCAAGGGGCATCAACGTCTGCCTCTCTCACCCATGATGCCTCCGACATTGGGTATCCCTTCCACAGTACCAGGTATTGTAACCGACCCCGTCGATACCGTGAATCTAGTAATTTCTCAATTTTGTAATGACCTCCCGCAACTTGACCAGGGGGTTGTTGTACCAGCATAAATGAGGATTTTATTACTGGTTTTAGTAACCCACTGTGGAAGACTGGATGCACTTTACCAAGGCTGCGGGGTAATTTTAATCTCACCATCACTGGGTTAATAACCCATTCTATTTTAAAAGGCCCGATATACTTTGGCCCTAGCTTTTTACATGGCCTGTGTAACTTTAGATATTTGGTGGACAGGTACACTTCTTCACTGACTTGGAAGGGTTTTTGTGGACTTCTCTTTTTATCGGCTTGTCTTTTTGACGCTTGTTCCACTTTCTGTAGTGCTTTCTTAATTGACTTCCATACGCTTTTGATCTTGAGTATCCACTTGTTAGGTGTTGTGACCCAGTACCTCCTTGAGGTAATTCGGGAATAGGAACAAATTCTATTCCGTGTACCACCCGAAATGGAGTAAACCCTGTGCTGCTGTGGAGGGTGTTATTATATGCCACTTCAGTGAATGGTAGAAGATCAGCCCAATTTGTCTGCTGATAATTGACATAATACCTAAGATATTGTTCGACCATTGCATTGGCACGTTCAGCTGCTCCTTTTGGGCTGGGGTGGAATGCGGAACTCAATCCCTGAGATGAACCAATGGACTTGATGAGGTTTCTCCAGAACCTGGCGGTAAATTGTACTCCTCGATCGGATATGATGCGATGCGGTACTCCATGTAGGCAATAAACATGTGTTACAAATAATTTTGCTAAACGCCTTGCTGATGGTAACCCTTTGCAGGGGATGAAATGTGCCTGTTTTGAAAACAGGTTTATCACCATCCATATTACTGTGTTCCCATGGCTGGCTGGTACCTCGACTATAAAGTCCATACCAATCTCTTCCCAAGGATGGTTAGGATTGGACACTTGTTCTAGTAGTCCCGATGGTTTTCCTACCCATGGTTTTGTAGTTGCACACATGGAACATTCATGAACATATTTTTCTATATCCGTTTTCATACCTGGCCACCAAAACTGTCGTTTGAGCAGGTGCAGGGTTTTTAGAAACCCAAAATGACCAGCTGATTTTACATTGTGGCCTCGTCTGAGAATCTCCACCCATAGGGATTGTGGAACATATAATTTCTCACCCTTCCATGCTAACCTGTCTCTCATAGTAAGAGTATGGGATGGCTCATTAACCGTGAATCAACTGTAAGGGTGCCTTGTAGAGTTTGTACCATGTCTTCCACAGATCGTACCACCAGAATCTTATTCCTGGATTGCACAGTTGGAGGTATGAGGGATTGAACTATCTCCTCCCACTTACTATGGTACTGGGGCTTTCTAGAGTGCATCCGCAAGAAAATTCCTCCCTCCAGGAATGTATTTTAGTCAGAATTTGAAACGTTGGAAATATAGTGTCCATCTCACATGTTTTGGAGCGAGTCATCTGGGCATTTGTAATGCTTCCAAATTTTTGTGGTCAGTCCACACTTCCAATATTTCTTTTGCTCCTTGTAAAAAATGATGCCATGTGGCTAATGCCCATCTTACCACATACGCCCCTACTGCCACATCACTTGTGTCTGTTTGTACTACAAAAGGTTCATCTGGATTGGGATGTTGTAAGACTGGTTCTCTTGAAAACAAGCCTTTTAAAGCCTCAAATGCTTGTTGACACTTGAGTGACCAGGGTAATGGTTGGTTTGGACAGGGTTTGTTACCTATGGGTTTTGTATGCAGTAACTCTGTCAATAGCAATGCCACTTTAGCAAAAGATGGAATAAACTGTCTGTAAAAATTTGCAAAGCTGAGGAAACTTTGCAATTAATGACACATCCATGGTGGTTGCCAGTCCAGGACAGCTTCTACTTTTGTTGGATCCATCTCTATCCCTCCTCCCGATATTCTATATCCTAGGTAGTCCAATTTACTTTGGTGAAATGCACATTTTGATAGTTTAACGTACAATTGTGCATCAAGGAGTTTGCGTAACATTTGGCGGACTAATTGCACAGGATCTTCTTTATTGGCTGAATATATGAGAATATCATCAAGGTATATAAAAACCCCTCTATACAAATGTTCATGCAGCACTTCATTTATAAGCTGTATAAACACAGCAGGAACCCCCTGCAACCCGAATGGCATTACTCTATATTGATAGCTTCCCAATGGATTGTTGAACACAGTCTTCCACTCGTCCCCTTCCTTTATATGTACTCAGTAATACGCCTCCCGTAATTCCAATTTAGTAAAGAGTTTTTCTTTTGCTAAATGGGCCAAAAGGTCTTTCATGAGTGGAAGGGGATATAATTTTTCCACACAGACTCCATTTAGGCCTCGAAAGTCCACACACAACCATAAACCCCCATCCTTCTTCTCCTTAAACAAAACAGGAGCCGCAACCCGCGACCGGGCAGTTTGGATAAAACCTCTCGCTAGATTTTTGTCAATATACCTTCTCAACTCCGCCATCTTGTTAGGAGTCATAGCATACATATGAGGCTTCGGGAGGGTTGCCCCAGCCATTATATCAATGGCACAATCGGTTGAGCAGTGTGGTGGTAGCACATCGCATTCCCGTTCATTGAATACATCCGCGAGGTCGGTATATTCGGACAGGAAAACAACCTCCCCCTCCTCCCTGGTTACTTGATCAGTTAACATCTCCTCCCCTCTTTTCACTTGCTCATGAAATGGTGGCTGAGGACCTACCCCAATATGCACTCTTCGATACCCTCCTTCCCACCATATGGTTGGATCCCATTTATCCAGCCAGGCTAAACTTAAAATCACATTTTCCATCATGGATGGAACTACTACAAACAGTATTATCTCCCAATGTTCCCCTAACTCTAATCGCATAGGCTCAGTGATGTAGGTGGCAAGCACTCCCCCCCCCAATATGGACCCATCTACTTGTTCAAATCGTACTGGTGTGTGTAAGGGCGTCACTCTAATACCTGTTTGTCGTACTACATGTTCACTAATGAGACATCTAGTACACCCAGTATCCAGCAGGGTGTTACACTGTTTTCGATTCCCTGAATATGTACTAGTGATTGTGATAGGGAGGGTGAATGGATGAATGGGTTCACTTACCATGGGATCCTTCGATGTCTTTACATCCTTCTCATATAAGAGCAGTTGGGGTCCCACTCTGCTGGTCCCTTCATCGGCCTTTAACCTCTCCCCTCACGGCATTGAACTCTCAAACTGTTGTTGTACTGCCCTCGTTCTTTCAGGGGTTTTCCTTGGTGCACTTTTTTCTGGTGCTTCTACCCTTCCCTTGGGAAGTGGCTATAGGCAGTCTGCAGCTCGATGTCCTGGCAGGTTGCACCAAAAACAGTGAAAAGTTGGACAAGGTAATCCACCAGGTGAAGTAGACACTGAACCCAGAGGCTGGAGTCATTCCAGATTCCTACGTGGTCCCAGCTGGCTATCACTTCTTGGATGAAACTCCTGCAATCCCATGTCCAAGTCCGTGACTACCCGGAACCATTTCTGTAATTTACCTGGGATTCCCCGGTATACACATGCCTGCCGCAGTTCTCTATCAAGCCCTGCCCAGAACTGGTGCACTAGCAGGTGCTCAGGCCAGGTCCGTAATTTGCTAGCCACACATCGGAATTCCCTGACATACTCTGCAACCGGTCAGCCCCATTGCTTTATGCCTAATATCTCCCCTTCCGCCCTCCGGATTCTAGAAATGTCCTCAAAAGGAGTTCTGAGAGCCCCCAGGAATGCACCAACATTGGCTAGCTCCCTAGCATGGTCACTATGTAGATTGGCCACCCACTCCATCACTTCCCCCTGTAGAGCTGCTGTTACTGCTCCTACCATAGCCTACTGGGAGGGGTAAAGGTGGCTGTATCTATTCATGTGGTCTATGGCTTCTTAGGAAAAGGGCCAGCCTATCTGGGTTCCCATCAAATGTTACACTAAAGGGTGGAAGACCCCAAACAGAACCCTGTGACCATGGTCCGGAACCCCATCCAGGTGAAGGACCTACTAAAGCCCCTCCTCCAGGCACAATAGTCTCTGACCCCCTTGGGAGTGGGCCTCCAGGACCACCTGACTCCCCGAGATGGCACTGCTGAAGGCTTCCCGGGACGTCCTTCCTGTGACCTATCAATGGATTGATTGGGACCTTGAGCCCCAACCCCTCCCTGGTATAAATCTCCTCCACGGTTAGACTCAAGCTTCAACTTTGGACTTGCTAAGTGAAACCTTCCTGTAGCTGATTGGGTAAAGGAGGAACCAACTTGTGACCATGACGTTGTTTCTGGCCCTGGAACCCACCGCTGCCAGGAGGACACATCCTGGTACCCTCCTTCTCCGAATTGCTCTCGCAAGAGGTCCATGGTGGTTTGGCCAGGGGCTGTAGCATAGCTCCAATCCTCCTCATCTTCATCTATCATGTGTCGTTCTCACTACTGGGAGGTTATCTGACCATCTTCCCCTGATTTAATTCCATACCCCTCTGGCATCCCAGTCACTGTAGGGCTTCGCCACCATTCTCCGGCAAGGGCGTTCCCACCCACTGCCATTCCTTGGGACCCCGGGACATCAGTTGGAGGGTCTACTGGCCTGGGCTCCACCACTTTAGGGCGTATTGATGGTTGTTCAGCAACCGGAGGGTCTGTTCTTACCTCCTCCTCTTGGACATCATCATGGTCAGACTCATCTGGAGCAATATCCTGTATGCCTTCTGCCATATTTCACAGCACAACTTATGCCACCCACCTCAGGTCAACAAACCACAAAGGTGGACACAGACACCAGGTTAGGCACAAAACACAATGGAAGGTGAAATACAAAAAAGGCAAACCAGGGGAACCATAAAAAAATTTGAAAGTGGGGTGAGCACAAACTTACTGTCAGCTTTCCTACCGGACCCTTGCAGGAACAAGGAAGACACAGAAACACCTTCGTCCAACAAACTCCGGTTTACTTGAGGTAAAGCGATGACATTTACATAGACCTTAGAATTCAGGCTCTATGCTTTACGAAGTTTGCACTGGGAGCAATCGCCTCCCAGCGCTGCTTAAATACATTTGCCAAAGCCATCCCCACCCTTTACCCAATTAGTTATCAACCATACCCCTGCCCAATAAACCACAACCCCATCCCTTCATCATCCTACAACCCCATCCTCCTGTCACCCAACCAGCACCAGTCACAAATTCGGGAAAACAGCTACTCTGTCTGAGGCTTTTGTTGGATTCCCTGCCTGGCAATGCAATCTTTGGGCTTCTGCCCATCAGCTGTTTGTCAGCTTGCCGCTCATCAGCTGTTCGGCAGCTTCTCTGTCTTCTGTGCAGGCGCAGCAACCTATCTGCGCATGTGCGGCATCCCATGTTTTCTGGAACTGCCCATTACTCGGCAGAGGATTCATGGCTCTTGCTTCTTTCTTATGATGGTGAGTTGCTTTATGCTGGTTCTCCTCCTCCATCAACAGGCTGTCACCCCCTTCTTTGTGTGTCGAGCCCGGGAGGGCTTGACAGCATACTTTTAGAATTACAATATGATGAGCATTGGGCTATTGCAGGGGTGTCAAACTGCTGGCCTGTGGGCCAGTTGCACCATGCAGAGGCTGTGCCCACCTCAGTTCCAGCAATGCAAAAAAAGTTGTGATACGTTGTGACACGTCACGTGACGTCGTGAGTTTGACACCCGTGGGCTATTGTATCTGCACTGCAAATACTCAACTCCATGCTACCATGTTGATACAAAAATGTCTTTCCTGCCATCTAAGAGCTGTGGTGGGTGCAGTGGTTAGAATGCAATCCTGCAAGCTAATTCTGCCCTCCCAGCAGGATTTCGGTTCTGACAGGCTCAAGGTTGACTCAGCTTTCCATCCTTCCAAGGTCATTAAAATGAGGAGCCAGACTGTTGGTGGCAATATGCTGATTCTGTAAACTGCTTAGAGGGGGTTTTAAAGCACTGTGAAGTGGTATATAAGTTTAATTGCTGTTGCTGTTGCTATTGCTAAGTGTTTGTCTGGAAGCTGGAGTGGCCCCAGCAATTTGTTTTGAAATATAGAAGCTCCTTTCATCATCATCCCCCACAACTATTCAGGCTGGGAAAATGTTGTTTTCTTACTGCTAATGTTTATTTCTTTATTTTCGATGTGGTAATAAGTAAATAAATGTGCCTTCAAGTCAGTCTTGGCTTCTGGCAGTAGCTGGACAAGTCCCTGCAGTTTTCTTGGTAAGATTTTAGAAGTGATTTGCCATTGCCTGCTTTTTAGGGCTGAGAAAAAGTGATTGGCCCAAGATCATCCAGCAGGCTTTCATTTCAGCTTGTGGTCTCCGTTTCTAGCCTGACGCCTTAAACACTACACCAAGCTAAGCAGCTCTGAACTATACGCCCCAAATCATCCTAAATGTTCTTGATCGTTTATATGGGATAATTTATGGGCCAAGTCATTTTACAGACAATCAAGCCTTGTGACTAAAAGGTGAATAAATGTAACAGGCAAAATTAAAGAATAAGCAAAAAATAATAGTTGAAGAAGCTTTCCTATAGAACAAAGTTGTACAACTTTTATTTGAAAGTATAATTGTCATGACAAGATTTTCAGAAAGTAGGTGGAGCTAAGAAAAAAGAAATCCCTTATTTTAATTTGGTTTAAATTGACATTAAATTAATATAAGTGGAATGAATATGATTATTCCTGATGTAGTTAATAAATTGCCCTTTCTGTCATAATAACAAACGGTAGGGCTGTGCAACTATTTAAGTACCGGTAGCTTTAAAGAAGTTATCAAAAGTGCTCTGGAGTCCTTTTAAAGCACCTGTATTGTTTCCTGGGATTGTTTTATTGCCCTCTATAGCTGCTAGGTGATCCCAAGAAACAACATGGCTGCCTTAAATTGCTGCAGACAGGTGTGGCATTTGCTCCAAAGCCTCTTTTCAAACCATGGCTCACAGTCTCAGGGGTATACAATCAAATCTTAAGGACTATACAATCAAATATGAAGTGTTATAAGCTATGTACCCTAAGTTGGAAGGATAAGTAAATGTAGGATTTTCCCAGTCTTCTGCAGAGGTCAAATAAGGGAAGAAGTTTGAATGGGAAGTTGAAATCAGACAAGTTGCAAGTTTTCAATGGGAAAACAAGTAAAATCAATGTTTTAATCAGGCCTATGCACATATAAATATTTAACTTCCCGTAACATCTTTCCAAAGTGGAAAAACAGGCTAAAATCTTGAGCCTTGTCAACTCTGGTGAGGCCAGGCCTTTGCCACCTTCAGTCACTGAATATATATATATATTCGAGCAGCTTCGAAGCACGAAGCTGAAAACACCAGCCTGAAGATGACGAATGGGACTTTGTCGAAACGTCGCCATGACACTTCCAATTTTACGCGGGAGAAAACCTGAACAACCAAAGACCTACATACAAACACCCGCGAAAACCTCAGAAAACACACACATATATATACACACACACACATACATAAAATATTGCTGTCTCCAGCTACAAGATAGTTTGTCACTTCTAGTGTAGTCTCAGGTTATTTTTAGATCAGATCCATTTGTGTGAGCAAAAAAACTGATTCAAGGAAGAGAAAAGCCACATGGTTACATGCTACAAAAGAGTATAGATTAGTTTCACTGAACATCCATTCCCTGTAGGTGCAATGAGTAGGTAAGCTCACATGAGTTCACCTTGAGGAATATTTATCTAGATTTTGATTCAGTTATTATTATTATTTTTTTTACAATTGCCATGGCTTTTATTGGCAGGGGAGTGGGCTTGCTTGATTTACAGAAAGAAGCCAATGAGGTTCTTTTCTGCAGAATCCAAAGGCATTCTTGCCATTACAAGACTTCTGCCGTCCAACTGCTGGGTTGAAAAAAAGGCGGGAGGGGGAGAAGAAGAAAAGAACGGGAGAATAACTTTTCAAAAGGAAATAAAATGTCAGTGGTTTGTTTTTGCAATATGTACATTTCAGCAACATAATGTACTGCAGAATTGACGCTACAGATGGTTGCGGGGAATCAGAACCGTTTCCAAGAGGCAGGAAAGGATGTACTTTTTATATCTCTTTACCCAGGGCTAATGCTTTTTCAGGAACTTTTCAGGGCTGATGAAAGTGAAATTCCATTGCCTCTTGACGACTTCTTTAAACCTGAAAGAAGCAGCCACAGGGGCCAGGCTAATTGTGATAAATGCATACTAATTAAGTGTTGGAAGTTGCATTCACAGCTCCAAAAGGGTTTGTTTTTAAAAGAAAAGAAAACACTTTACAGTATTTGTTAAATCCATCCTGGTAAGGAAGAGACCCTAAGTGTTTACATTCTCTCATTCTTTTTCTTTTTTTTTCTTTTTCCTCAGGTAAATATCTATATTATTCTTAAAATATCCCAGTTAATTGTGGCCCATGTTTCAATTAGGATAGCTGCCCTCTGATCAATGACCCGCAAATCTTTGATATACAGGCAAGGAGCACAGTGGGATGCCTGCAGAAACGAGTTCATGCCAAAACTGTGTTGAAGTTCCGAAGGGTTAATCCCTTCCTATGTGCAATTTAATACATCATAACTGCTGAAAATTGGAGGCCGCATAATTTATTTTCTTTGGTCTGGGCACATCGGCCTCATGTTTGGCTGTGGTCTGATTTCAGAGAGACACACCTAAATCTTACAAGGGTCCCAGGAGGCCTGTGTCAGTCTTACAGCAAGCCTGTGGTACTTGGATGGAACCCAAGGATTAGGTGTGCCTGTGAAAGATTCCCCCCCCCCATGCTCCCCCCCTTTTTTCTTTGGCTGTACAAAAGCAGGAGGATGTCATGGGAATAAGCTGCACTCCTTCCCCTCTCTCTCTTTTTGAAGGCCACATATCAACGGGGTATCTAACCACTCCGAGTCAGGCTTTGCACAAAGGTATACATTAAAATAAATAGAACATGTAACTAGAAACAACAGAAAAGGGAAGGAGTCTCGGGGTAAATGGAGAAAGGAAACAATTGCTTCATTGTGGAGAGACAGGGATGTGGAATCGCAGAGTGTAGCGCCATCTACAGGAAGTTTTGTTAAACATCCTTCAGCTGAAAGAAAAGTTGACTCAAGCGAAAACTTCCCCCTTTAACCAACGTTTAACAATCTCTATTTCATCTCCACAGATACATTCAACTATGGTTCCCCCCCCCCCCGTGCAGATTGCACTTAGAAGTTCATAACAAATATTGTGGAAAAAAATATTTCCTTTGGCACCGCGTTGTTTCTCCACAATATTTCTGTTTGTTTATTCCAACAATTTTTTTTTAATCACACATTTTAAAATCCAAATCTGAGAACTCTTCCTGCCCCTAATCCCACATCCTATTGGCTGACATCATCTCAGACCTGTCACAAATTTAAAAAAAAACAATAGATGTCTTTTCCAAAGTTTGGTCCCACATTACCACTGTGCCTTAAAAGAAATCCCAGGACCAACCAACGCAGATGAAATCAATAAACTCATTTTTAACAGCTTCGTGTTATTTCCTCCAGACAACTTCAGATTTTGTTTTTTTTTCCCTCTCTTCTTCTAGGCATGGCTACTTTATGCCTATTTTATACATAAGAGACGTTTCCTCATTCCTGTTCGCTGGAAGTGTGACATTTTTGCATCTAAAGAAAGGAAAAGAAAATTTGCTAGTGAGAAAAGGGGACAACTATAACCTCTTAACTGCAATTTAGGGCAGATTATTCCTTGTGCATCTCAGAAATCTCATATATAAAAATTCTATTCTATTCTGTTCTGTTCTGTTCTGTACATGTGCATATTTATGTGTGTATATGTATGTATATCTATATCCATATCCATATATAACATTTGCTTGGACAATGGCTGGAAGCTAAGCAGAGAGATTTAGGCATGAGGTCACTCTGCTGATTGAGGCAACAACTTCAAATGTGTGCTCTTCTGCTGATATTTTCTTTACACTTTCCAAACCAAGAGTTAGAAGGGGGGAAGATGAAACCGAAGGGCTGTTGATTTTTTCAGAAGTGACGGGTGAAGATGCAATCAGATTTGTTTAATTTTGCTTGTCTTCCTTTGTGCTCTTTAAGAAGGCTATAATCCTCTCATTTCTTACCTGAGAAGAAGCTTCACTGAACTCAGTAGGACTAATGGCAATGTGCATATAACTTTGCAGCCCAAATTTGGTCCTGGATAAATATAGTTCCGAGTAGATAGTTGAAGCAGGAGGAGAGATCAGAAGAAACCTACTGTTGTATTATTTATCTGAAAAAATACCTTATTTAATTCTTTGGAAAGAGAATACATCCTACATATACTTACCTGAGTCTAGAGAGACTCACGTCTGAGCATACATGTTAAGAAGTTGCCAATGTCCTTGTTTCTTTCTGTGTTGGCATTACAAGGGAAGAGGGATGCAGCTCTTGTCTTTATTTTGAAGCCTTTAAAGTCTAAATTCTATCCACTTTAAACTCTCTATCAAAATAGGAATTTTTTTTCTTTTATGACCTGTAATCCTTTAATTCAGGGTATTGTTGGGATAACTGAATGGAGCTGAGCATTTACTGGCCAGATGCCCTTCCTGACACCTATATGGAGTTCACAGCAGATATTTTCTCTTTGCACCCTAGGAGAGAGAAACATCTGTCACTGCCTAGGATTGAACTCTCAACTTTCTGAGTGGGAGGTAAGCCTTCACCAGTAGGCCATCATGCTGCTCTCCATCAAAATAGGAATATGGACCTTGAATTTCTGGAAAAGGTGTAACTTACCCCCTGTGTAAATATAATAAAGTAAGGATAGAGAATAATTATTTCAAAATCTCGTTTGGTTGCATTGTCCAGTCGTAAGCTTGAGAAATGGAATATGTGCCAGGAAAAAGCAAAATATTTGCAGTATGAATGTAAACCTTTTCTCTTTTCTGATGCTGGACTATTGGCAGCTTTTGAAGCAATTTCAGGTTTTTCCCAAGATGTGGTCGTATTTTGTCCATCTAAAACATACTAAGAGTAGATACATGTGAAAGAGGCAATGTCTGCCTTGAAATTTGTTACATATGAACGGGTCAGACATGCCTCAATCAGCAGACTCATCTTAAAGAATGTGGTTCATATATATGCACTGTCTATGCACAGAAAACAGTTTGCCTGGTCAAGGCGAAGTGTCACAGCTACTCCATAGTTTAGAATGGAGACTGTATGGTTTTGCTTTGAAATGGTGGTGTCTTGAAGGGTTTTTTTTCTCACTTCTAATTACTAAGAGACATGGAGCACTACTAACAGACCTGGTGATGAGGCTGTTCTTGCTGCCAAAAAAAAGTTTCCATCTTCCGGAAATCTCTCCCAGTTGGACTTAGCTAGTGATCTAGAGTTCCAAAGCTCAGGGACTGGAAGAGAAAACTTCTTAATTATACCAGCAGGGGCTTGATTTCTATTCCTAATACATCTGGCTAATGTTTCTGAGTTGTGGTGCTGAAGCATTTTTGCACAAGTGCCACGTGCAATTCTCGGCTTTAGCAGAAGACAGAATGAATCCCTTTTCAGGCATTCCATTTAACATGAGGACGGCCAATGCATGTTTGTTTATGAGTCTCTGTAACACAGTTGCAAATTCACTGCATTTCTGCACACGCTCATTCTTCTGAAATAAAAGAATAGCAGAACAAAAATATACAAGAAGAATTGCAGATGTATTGTAAAAAGTCAGTCCTCCACATCATTAACATCATGTGTGGATATATAACAAATCTCTTCCTTCATTTTTTTTAAAAAGGAAGATATTTGCCCAGTTTTACATCCATCCGTCCGTCCGTCCGTCCGTCCGTCTGTCCGTCTGTTTGTCTCTGTCTCTGTCTCTGTCTCTGTCTCTGTCTCTCTCTCTCTCATCTATCTATTTAGAGAGCAGTGATGGCTCAGAATGCAATAATGCAGGCTAATTCTGCCAACTGCCAGGAGTTCAATCCTGACCAGCGCAAGGTTGACTCCATCTTCCATCCTTCTGAGGTCGGTAAAATGAGGACGCAGATTGTTGGGGGCAATATGCTGACTCTGTAAATTGCTTAGAGTAGGTTATAAAGCACTATGAAATGGTATATAAGTCTAAGTGTTATTGCTATTGCTATCTATCATCTATCCATCCATCCATACAAACATCCATACATACATATATACAGTATACTCCTAAATTCACTTCTGTGTTGATCTATGTATAAAAAGCATAAACACATTTCAGATAAAGCTGATGAAAGATCCAGTTATCTGACTGAATACAAAGAAGTCTATCACTTCTTAACATTAACTAATAGTTTTGCCTCAGTACTACAGATTGGCAGCATCTGAAATGTGCAGGCTGCTAAACTAATCTTCTGTTCGTTCATTCGTTCATTCGTTTGTTCATTCATTCATTCGTTCATTCATTCGATGTATATCTTGTCTTTTGTTGACGAGCTCATGGTAGTACACATACTGATTCCAACTTCCCAACAAAAATCCTGTGAGGTAGGTTGGGTGAAAAGAGAAGTGGTTGGCTTAACATCACCCAGTGAACTTTCTGGCTGAGAATGGACTAAAACCTGGGTGTTCAACTCATTCCTTGACTAATAGCCAGCTTGTTAACTGGAAGACAGCCCAGTGGATCAACAAGGCTGCTGAAAGAATAGAAGGTGCATAGTTATAGTCAGGCAAAAGGAAGTTAGATACCGTGTTTCCCCGAAAGTAAGGTCAACCCCGAAAATGAGCCCTAGCCCTATCCCAAAAATAAGCCTGAGTTTTGGGGTGAGGCACACACCTAAAAATCAAGCTAGGGTGGGGTGGGTGGAGCTGCCCTACACATCCTGGACTCACTTACCTTGCAGCCCAGCCTCTCCTTGCTGGCCCACTCCTTCTGCAGCATCCCCAGGCCTGCATTTCTCAGTCACAGGTCTTTCCAGAAAGCCACTGCAGCCGGGAAGTGAGCTATGGATTCAATCCATAGCTCGGTTCTGCTAGACCTCTGCAGCTGAGAACTGAACTATAGATTGAATCCATAGCTCAGCTGCAGAGGCCTTCCGGAAAAGCCTGACTGCAAAATGCAGGCCGGAGAATTTGCTTCTTCAGCTGCAGAAGAATTGGATCAGCTAGGAGTGGCTTTCAGTCCTGGAGGTGAGTAGTGTATAAAAGACATCCCCCAGAAATAAGACCTGGTGCTTCTTTTGGAGGCAAAAATAAAATAAAATAAGACCCATCTTATTTTTGGGGAAACCTGGTAGTAGGTATTGCCTGGGGGGGGGAGGGAGAGTACAGGTGGTCCTTGACTTACAACTGGTCACTTAGCAACCATTTTAAGTTATGACAGATCCTCCCACAAGAGTATCTATGACCCAGTTTCAAAGTTCTAATGTGACTGCATTTCAGGTGCATGGCAACCCACCCACATTTATGGCTTTTTGCAGTATAGTGCAGTTATGTGATCATGGTTATGATGGTTTTGCATTTACTTCTGGCTTTCAGCATAAATGCCCCATAGCCCCACTACATAGTCACTTAATAACCATAGTGATTCACTTGACCACTGTAAAAAAAAGAGAGAGAGAGAGAGGAGGGGGGGGAGAGGGAATGAAATTGGGTCGGTCATGTGATATACTCACTTTACCTCTGTCCTGACTTATGACCCTAATGGACAGGTTTCAGTCGTAAATTCTGAGGATTGCCTGTACAGCCTTCTCAGGACTGTTGTCCAGAATATTTTGGGAACCGGGTTTTTCTTTTGGGTCTGCTCGAGAAAACATTGTGAGAGGAGGGCCCTATAGTTAAGGACACTGGAATTGTCCTTCTGGAGTCTTTGTGTAGTGTATCAAAATGGACAACATATCAGGGGGCTGCATGGCCTACCAACCTCTCTTCTACAACCCTCAGTCGTTTTTTTTTTTCATTCTAAGGATTTGGGGGGGGGGGGCATTTTAAGAACATGCTGTTGTGGATTTAGACACTCATCTCATCCCACAAAAATCCCAAAAACCTATTCCGAAATGGGAGCCATTTTGGAATGAGGCCATTCTTATGCCACCCCAAGCCTGTTTCATGTTTGGCTAATCTGAAAGTGACATACCTCTTTCTTTTTTCCTTGTTAATCTACATACTAACATGGAGAGTAACAGAGGGAAAGTCTTCATATATAAAAGTCTAGGGTTTCTCTGAGATCAAGGATCCTGTTTGCAGAAGGTTCTTGGGGAGCCTCTACTCAAAGAAGTCTCAAGATGTTGCTTTTCTTCCTTCACTGGAATGTCTACCACCATTCATTTTAGGTAATAATTTGCACTTGTTTATGTAACACATACATAACCATCAAGTATGTGTTCTGTCCATGTGGAAGATGAAAGGAATCAAAGAGAGTTTTGCATGAATCCTAGAATTTGAGTATAAGTCTTACATCATTCTTGTTACTTATATGCGTTCATGTACTGAATTTAATTCTCCTCCAAGCACCAGAAATGAGGGGTTAGCTAAGCTTAGCATTATCCTGATTTGTCTCACTGAAGATACGTATTTTACATTAGAGTTAGTCTCTCTCCCCCCTCCCTCCCCCCCCTCTCTATCTCAATCCCAATTTCTCTTTTAGCCTGCTACATTCTTACCATGGTTTAGGTTCCTTCTTCTGACAATCCTAGTTTTAATAAAATACAACTTTCCAACAGATTAATAACCAAAGAATTCTTCTCTGCCTGAGGAAGTAAGAGCTGTAAAGCTCGGCCGCTTGCTTATTTGCCCATCTTCCCTTCATAACTATTACCCAACAGATATGCAAACTGCCCCTTTGCTAAGCTCTCCTCCAAGGAGAAGGAATTTGTCTTGAGGTAAAACCTGTCCCATCTCATTTTGAAATATGTTCTTTTGCTACTGGATCATGCAGGGTGTAATTTTCCCTTATTCCCATTGGCTTCACTAGCCTTTGGATCAACCCCCTAACTGTCACAGGAAGAGTATGCTTCCTTGAATTATATGTCCATTACAGCTTATGGCACAATGTTGTGGATTTCTTTTTTTGAAAAAAAAAACAAAACCAAAACAAAATTACTTCTTGCTGGAATCCAGATCTCTTTTCAATATGGAAAAAGAAATAGCTAGAGATTAAATTCCCATCACCAGCCCCTTGAGATGCTCTAATAAACTAATCTAGTGTGTATGATATTAAAAGGAAAATGTGCTCTCACACATCTATTGCTGAAATTTTATTGCATACAGAGGAAAAGATATAATGAATCTAATTGGCTTATATTTTTAAGTTTCTTGACAACGATCCCCTACAAACTCCAGTCAGGTCAACATGTCTTTCTTTCTTCTTCATTGAAATACAGAGTACTTTCCTTAGAATATGGACTCTAAAAGCAAAGATAAAATAATTTTGCTTCTTTTTTCTTCAAAAGCAAAATAGGAGAAAACTTTTTTACACTATCTATGTCCTGTTTTTTTTTTTTTAGCTCATTCCCATTTATTTATATCCCACCTTTATTATTTTTACAATTAACTCAGGGCAGTGAACACATCCAACACACTTTTCTCCTCCTATTTTCCCTACTACAACAACTTTGTGAGGTGAGTTGAGCTGAGAGAGAGTGACTGGCCCAAAGGTCACCCAACTGGCTTTCATGGCTAAGGCAGGACTTGACCTCACCGCCTTCTGCTTTCAAGCCTTAACCACTAGATCAGGGGTAGGCAACCTTGGCTCCTTTATGACTTGTGGACTTCAACTCCCAGAATTCCTGAGTCAGCATGGCTGGTTCAAGAATTCTGGATATTGAAGTCCACAAGTCATAAAAGACCCAAGGTTGCCTACCCCTGCACTAGATCAAACTGGCTGACTATGAAAAATATGAAAAAGGGAAGCATGGGGAAATGGTGGCTGGATCCTCTTCTTAGCTTTAAATATGGTTGAATAATTCATCTTTTGCCTGATTTATCTACTGTGCCTTGTATCATTTTTCTGGGAAGAAGGTTATTGTAGGAGAAGTGTTGTCAGATCCTGGAGGCAGAGTGAAAAGGAGGATCAGCCTAGAATCCCTATGTAGTCACAAGTGAACTAAGTCCAAACCCCGTTGTGTGCCATTGACCCGTATCTAACTCTTAGCAGGTGCTGACCATTACTTGAGAAGATTCTGTGCAGAGGCTTTAAGCAATAAATTAGTCTTTTGTCTCTGAAAGTTATGATTGTATCCATGGTTATAGAGAATGGTTGAAGGTCACACGTGGCCTGCAAGCTATAATTTGGTGATGAAGGAAGAAGAGGAAGAAAAAGAAGTAGTTATATATTTATTTTCTGGCTGCTTGCTAAAATAGATTCCTGGCAGATTTTGAATAATCTGGTTTTTAAAATGTTGATTAAGGTTTGTAATGCTGGAGCACCATGTGAGATATCAATCCAACACCCACTGGTTAGTTTTATAAAGAAATATTTATATTAAATTCTATAAATTAAATGGATTTGAATAGGCTTGAATAGCACTTTCTTCTAGGAAAGTGGATTAGATGATTAGAATCATTTTGTGGGTGGCAAATGGATTAAATAAAAAATAAAATAAAATAATAATAAAATAAAATAATAAAATAAAATAATAAAATAATAATAAAATAAAATAATAAAACAAAATAAATCAAATCAAATCAAATAATAAAATAATATAAAAAATAAAATAAATGATATTTGCTTCCTGGTCATGATTGATTCATTCCTGGAGCTTAGCATCTTGGCTAATATCAGGTATGATATTGCAGCTGGTTTAATACTTGATCCTGAATGAGTCAACATATTAACAACTGACTTCTAGATGTCCAAGGATTTGAGGTTTAAGTAGAGGAACTTCAGCATAATTCCTACTTACTCAAACATTTATACCCAAACTTTCTTTCTGAGCAGCTAAGTCCTCCCTTTATCCCTGCATTTCTCTCTCTCTCTCTCTCTCTCTCTCTCTCTCTCTCTCTCTCTCTCTCTCTCTCTCTCTCTCTATTTTCCTCTCTGCTAATTTTTCTGCCAAAATCCAACTGTAACAACAAAAGTTTATAAACAATGAAAATTCCGGCTGCTTGACATCAGCGATCTAAAGCTTTCACTTCACCCAGATACAAATATTTATCCTGAGTTCTGGCAAAGATTGCCTTGCCCATGTCACCCTTAATCATACATTTTTCTGTGACTGAGTTATGCTTTCCAGTACACGATTTGATCTGGTTTACTTTTTAACACATCACAGAGGCTTCGTAAAAATCGAGGCTATGCAGACCATATCATCTGGTAGCTGCCAAACTTGTTGTTCGGAAGGACATTGGCTGTGTGAATACCCCCACCCCACATCACACACACAAATGCAAGCACACATATAATATAGACAATAGTAGTTGCTCATAGATGGGTAGCTAGATAGATATGCAAAAATATTCATACATATGCGTATATATAGACACAGATCCCTATTATTTACCATTATTGCCATTATAGAACAGTAGGACAAGAATAAATCCAGAGCCACTCTAACCTTCAGATAATGCTCTGAAAATGCTCACAGGCACATACTTTTAAACTTTGTCCTTACCAGAATACTTCCAGTTTATATCTCGAGCATAAAATGCACAGCTGTGCTTTTTGGAGCTGGTCCCCTTCCTTTTGATAGCAGTTACTGTATACCAGCAGATGTCCCAGGATATTATATCATTTAGTTTTCTGTAGCTCCCTCCATTTATAGTTTTATTGGCCCTATCTTAGAACTTTACAGAATTTCTCCATAACCTGGATAGAGAATCAGATTTGGAAAGGGTAACTAATGTATCATAAGATGCATTAGGATTGGATTACAATGATGTGTTTCTCTGAGGAACTATCAGCGAAGTCAGTCCAAAAATCAGCAGCAAAAAGATGTGGGCTGTATATTTTGGGAGATAATTTTGCATCATTTCCACAATTTCTGTCACCAATTGGGTTCAGAGCACAATTTATGTTATTAGTTATTATATTATAATTAGAACTCAAACGACAGTGCTGATTCATTTTGTGCATTTGGGTCACTATGGACCTCTGGTGACTATCTGGACAAGTCTACCTGCACAGTCTGGAGAAGTCCCTGAAGTTTTCTTGGCACAGTTTTTAGGACTGAGAGACAATGACTGGCCCAAGATCATCCAGCTGGCTTTTTGCCTAAGGAGGACTAGAACTCACCATGGTTTCTAGCCTGGTGCCTTAGCCCCTACACCGAAGTTGTTCTCTATATAATATAGTTATTATATTAGTAGTTAATATATTAACTACTGCCAATCTGCCAGTTCAAAAGCATGCAAATGAAAATAGATGAATAGGTACCTCATATAAGGATGTGGGAAAGTAACAGTGTTCTGTGTTTCTCTATAAGCTCTGTGCTGTGGCATGATGTCATGCCAGCCACATGACCACAGAAAGGTCTTGGACAACGTTGGCTCTTTGAAGTTGGTCATGACTAGTGAGGTAAAACTGTTTATCTTTGTATTATATTATAATTAGAACCCTATGTGACTTGAATCTCATATACCTGAGGTTATCTGTACTATCTTTCTTTCTTGCCTTGGAGATTCAAAGAGGTCCTTTATGATCCTTCTCTCTTGATGCAGATGAGACATTTTTGAAGTCATGTTATCTTGTAAGTGGCTGCCATAATATTATTAAAACACATTGCCCGATGAAGAAAAGACCAATTCCTCTTTTTAAGAGTTTCATCCTGCTAGATTTCCCCCTATTTTCATCCTGCTAGATTTCCCCCTATGAAATATCTGCTGTTCTACATAAAAATTATATTTTGTTTTGTCATTATTATAGAAAGTATCTTTAATATTGTATTTTAATTATTGCTCAGCATTGTGATTCTGCACAAATGGCAGAAGGATAGGAAATGAATCTGCATTGCCACTGTCTCTGCTAACATTGGATGTTCTTGCTTTGACAACAGATGAAAATGCAGCCATTTTCTCTATGCTTTTAGAATCAGTTGGTGCTGGGAGGGGGGATTGGGATAAGAGTTCAGTTAGACATAATAATAACTCTGCCATGGGAATCCAAGGACAAACTGGGTCCAGAGCTGATAACATTTTGGCGGGCTGAAGAGCTGGGGAGAAAGTCCGTGCTTCAAGCTAATTGGGAAATGTGATTTATGACTGTTTATTGGGGGGTGGGAATTGTACTTTGTTACTTTGTATCCAGGGGAAGGGAATTTAGTTTTTGGGTTCAACTATGTAGTGCTAATACTTTGTTTCCTGAATAAAAGATCCTTTAAGGTAAACAATGCCTCAAAGTTCTTTTGAAGGGTTTCATCTGTCGGAACTATGACAATCTCCTTCAATCTACCTTAACATTTACCTGTATTTCCAAATACAGAGATTACTGCTCAGAATATTTTTGTTAGAAATCCATGGCCATCTGAATTGCTGGATAGGATTTTTAACTTTGATGAACTATTAGTTAAAACCTAACTAACATTCTCTCTGGGAAATCTTTCCTGAGGAGATAAGCAAGGAGATGCTGTGTAGGCAAAAGGATGCTAAAATCACTGGATGAAGAAAACTATCTTAAATACCCAGATCGATCTGGTACCATTTCCCAAAGACAAATGGCTTTGGATTCTGAGGACCCACAGGAATGTATACATGAGACAAATATTTAGATCTAGGAATGAGATTGTTCTACATTGCTCATTTACAGGACATCACAAATTTCTGAGAAGAAATTCTGATGCTGTTCTTATTATTTATGGAATTACCTACCAAGGTGTTTAACCAGCCATACTATCCTACATATCCATGCATTTATCACTCTGGCTATATAGATAAGGGAGGGAAAAAAATGAAGCAAATTTAATATACTATTTTCAGCAGTAAAGCCATATGACAACAAACATTTCCATCAGCTAATAGATATTTTGCTTGTTGGTTCATGAAGAGAGCAAAAGTATTCCTTTCTTGCTAATTATTATATGAGCAATCACATTCTTTTGACATTCTAAATATCCATGTTTTTATTCTACTTATAGAATATGAATCTTATGCTTGTTTGTTTATTTTTAAGAATATCTCAAATATGTCACATAGAACAGGGTTCCTGCCTGTACACTATATGTACAGAGAATAAAAAAAGGTTTTTTTTTAAAAAAAACCCTTTTGTTTTACAGTTTACTATATTTGAGAAAGGTGGCATGAAAACCACTGTAGAGAAAACTTTTTATCACAAACTGATATCCAGTCTTCCTTTAGTAATATATACTGTATGTTTTCCATTCTATGAACTTCACCATTCACAGTTCAGCTGAAAGGTCAAGTACATTTCCTAGCAAGGGCAGTCTATTCACCTAGAACAGCGATGGTGAACCTTTTAGAGACTGAGTGCCCAAACTGCAACCCAAAACCCACTTATTTATTGCCAGGTGCCAGGTGGGCATGGCCCACTGGGTGGGAGTGGCTGTGGTGGTTATGGCAGACTGGGTAGGTATGGCCAAGATGGGTGTGGCCAAGATGGGTGTGAGTGTGGCCAAGATGGGTGATGTTGCTTGTAGGGAGGGATGCCTGTGGGGGCTGGGCAGGGTTGGGGGAGACCAGGGGGTCTCTGGCAGGTGGGGCGGTGAACAGGAAGCTCGTCTTGCGGGTTGAGGCAAGGCAAGACAGGGCGGGGGTGCCATTGTCGCAGGGCAAGGTGAGGCAGGGGCTGGGGCGGCTGCTGCCTGACACCATTGGCCCCCGCACACAGAGGCCAGCGGGCATATGGGAGCCAACAGTGTCTGTCAGCAGCCACAGCCTACCAACCACTCAACTGGCGCACTCTGTGGCTCTGCAGCCCACCACCAGCAGTTCAGAGAAGCCATCTCTGAGCTGGATGGCTGGCTGACAGCTGAGGAGGCGATGCAGTGGGTCGTGCCCAGGAAAAGGAGAGCATGTGAGGCTAGGAGGGATAGGATGGAGGGGAGGGAAAACAGCCATGCTGGGATGCATCTGGCCACATGGGACCACAGTGAGTTAGCGGGCGGCTGGTTGAAGAAGGATGGTTGCCGTCTCCAGGGCATGGTGTATGTGCCCACAGAGAGGGCTCTGAATGCCACCTCTGGCACACGTGCCATAGATTCGTCATCACTGACCTAGAATGTAAATTGGGTTTGCATTGTCAAAATTAAGTGGTAACAACCATTTGGGGACGTGTGGAATATTATGTAGAATATTAAGTAAATCTAATCTCCCTGAGGTCTCTGTTGTCAAAGATAAAATGTAAGATGGAACTTCATTCCATTCTATGTACAAAAAAAAAAAAAAGACCGGTCATCAAGCCAATAGTTAAAGTAGAACAGGTTTTCTATTATATGTCTGGGTCGGTGAAAGTAAACTATGACAGGTATGTCATAGGTGACATCCCAGGCCTCTGGACCTTCTGGAAGTTGCAGAAGAGGTTTCTGCTCTGGAACCTCTTAAAATGTGTGAGAATGGGCTGTACTTTCCCTCTCTCTTTGGAGGCTGCAAGGCCACACAAGAACATTCTCCAAAGTTTTCAGATCTTGCATGATCTGGAGCTGTCTTGGATATGCATTTTGAAAAATATTTACAATGATTCACTTAATTTAATTTATTAGTCTTTGCTATGAGTTGTTTCTATTTTGTCTATGCTAGCATGTATATGTATATGTGTGTTTCTATGTGTGTCTATGTGACACACCAGCAGAGTAAAGTTAGGCATTTTCTGAATTTTTCACACTCCAGTGTCCCAAAAGTTCACCATCACTGGCCTAGGTAGAAGATTTATGTAAAGGAGAAGAATGTGTTAGATGAAAAAAAATCTCTCTCTGTTCTCTTAGGGATAATGAATCAGAAGCTCATAAGGAATGTTTTAGGGACTTATACTGCTGGCCGAGCTCTACATTTGCCTTACTCTGTTTAATAGAACTAAGGAGGAATTTCCTGACAGTTAGAACAATTAATCAGAGGAACAACCTGTCTTCAGAAATTGTGAATGCTTCAGCACTGGAAGTTTTTAAGAAGAGACTGGACAGCCATTTGTCTGAAATGGTATAGGGTTTCCTGCCTGAGAAGGAGATTGGATAGAAGACCTCCAAGGTCCCTTCCAACTACTACTACTACTACTACTACTACTACTACTACTACTACTACTGATGATGATTTAATTACTTAATTCAAGTTAATAATTAATAAACTGCCCAATTCCCATCCTGACTGGGCATCCCACAATATGAGGCAATTAATAGTTGGTCCTGAGAAAGAATTTATGAAATATATAAAGTGGTTTAGGTTTTATATACTGTATGTTTGTCCATCCAGTGTACTTGTGAGTGCACAAATAAGAGAACGAAGACAAGAAAAAATTCTAATGCATGCTTTAGAATATTCACATTATTATCTCTGGTGCGTAGCACTGTGGAAGGATTTCTGATTTATTGTTATCATACCCCTATTGAGATCTCTGCTGATATCATCATTTACATTAGAAAAGGTTTGAGAGGTATCACTGTGGTAATGCAGAGCAGAGGAATGATGGGAATCTCAGCCATGATATTCTATTTCCATGAACGTCAATTCAAATTGTACAGTGCAAAACGTGAAGTTTCTTGAGCTGTAAAGGCAATGGGGAAGAAGTGTACTTTCAGAGTTGCAGGTTTTTGTTAATATAACCATATAGTAAAATACAATTAGTCCATCTGATCATGCTTCCTGTCTGGACTATCTCATCAAGCCTTGGTACAAATGCTTGGTACAAGTTGCTAGCACCTAAAAGTTAGAAATCTTTTATTTTCCCTAAGATAATTTGAACCAGCTGTGTGATCTGTGGGGGTGGATGATATCCAATTGTAACCCTCACTAAAGAGAAAAGAGAAAGAAAAAGGATTTTTTCTTACCTATTGCTAAAATGGAGCCTCAATCACATCTAAACTTTAAACTTATACTGGAAAAGATCTGTGAGGTCAAAGAAGAAATATGTAGTACAATAAAAGAGTTTACTACAGAACTAAGAGCCAGAATGCCTACTCTAAATCTTAAAACTGACTCCCAGATTACACTTGATTACTCTACAAAACACACTATACAAGAAAAGGATTTAACTGAGAATAAATTTTTTTTTACCTTGCCCTACAAACAAGACCAGGAAAAGCAAAGACTGAATTTTGAGCTTCTGATGCAACGAGGCTTTATGGATAAGAGAAACAGAGGACCTAATCAGAGACCAAGATGGCTTTGATTGAATCAAGTGACACTACAAGTAACAAAAAGAGATTAATCAGCTGGAAGGGAAGCCTTGTTATGGAAACCTACCTGGCATATGAGGAAAGCTAGAATAAGATTGAAAAATGAAATTTAAAATTCCATAAACTGGATTAAAGGCAACCTAGAATTATGGACTGATCTAAGGACTAAGATTACGAGTTTGAAGTAATGAGATGTCTCAGATTTGGATTGAACTAACAATTATGTGAATTTTAATTAAATAAGATGACTTGTTTGTTTTATAATATGGATGTTTAGCTTTAATAATTAACTGGTTGAAATTTGAATTTTACTCAATGGATTGAAGTGATCTAAGCTTTGATGCTAGACTGTCAGCTTAAAGAGACCGGTTAATGGAAGGATTAGATAGGAATAGAATAGATTGATAAATACATACATTTAGATGTATCTACGATAGATCAATACCTTTGCTTAAAAATGAGATATTTACATTTTTTTTATATAATGGACTAAAGGCAATCTAGAATATTAAGAATGTTTTTTTTTTAGAATGTTAGGTTTACCTTTATGAAAATTGTTATGTAATGGAATGAAGAAAATTGAAGAGATGTTTTAGATTTCAATTGAATGATTAATTAATTGAAATTTAATAAGATACTATGATTTCTTGTTGATATGGATGTTATTAGTCATGATAATTAACTGGTGAGCTTTGATTTTGGTTTAATGGATTGACATGATTTAAGGTCTGACTTTATCTTCTTAACTTAAAGAGATTGATTAATTGATGGATTAGATAGGTATAGGATAGATTAATATTTTATTCTAAACGGGAGATTAGTGGAAGAAGAAATAAGATTTTGATAAAATTAAAAATGTAGATCATATTTGGAAGGGATATTTGAACTGAAAATGTTTTTATTTAAAGTTAATTTGATTATTGTATTGTAAATTAATGAAGCTTAAAAACAGGTTCAGGTTGAATAAATTTAAGCTAGAATTGGATATTTTAAATATATTATGCTACTTGAGGGGAAAAGAAAGGGAACACTTGATGTATTAATTGTACTATGTATATATGTTTTGTTTTAGGATGTTTGATTACCCCAGCACCATGGTGTGTCCTGAATACTTTGTTTTAAGAAATTAAAAAACCAATAAAACTTGTAAAGTGAAAAGAAATCTTTTATTTTCCCTTATTCAACTCAGCACTACAGAAGTAAATTCTGAAATACTCTTGGAACAGAGATTTTCCAAGAAGAACCAACAAAATATCCAAAGAATAAATTGCTATGGGTTACCTGATTAGACCTAGGCTTGGGGCCAAACCCAATAAATAGTAAATCAGTTTAGAGATGAATATTTGTTTCATACTATTTTATTTTATTTATTTATTTATTAATAAAATTTATATGCCGCCCAATCCCTAGGGACTCAGGGCGGTGTACAAAATTAAAACAATAAATACAACAATAAAAATAAGTGCATTCATACAACATGTCCCAATCATGTCCCGCCCCCCCCCCCGGGGACATCAACCCCAGGCCTGCCAGAACAGGAAAGTTTTAATGGCTTTCTTGAAGGCCGGCAAGGTGGGAGTAGTACGAATCTCGGGGGGAAGTTGATTCCACCACGTCGGAGCCACCACAGAAAAGGCCCTTCCCCAAGGACCCACCAGCCGACATTGTCTGGCCGACGGGACCTGAAGGAGGCCCAATCTGTGGGACCTCACCGGTCTCTGGGAACTATGCAGCAGTACTAATACTGATGGTGAACTGGACAAGACTGTAAAAAACATCTTTAGCAGTAACCCTGACAAACAAGGACAACAGGGGTGCTGAAATGAACTGTTATTGAGTGAAGAAGCCCTGACTTTGTTTTGCAAAAAAAAATGTAAAAATAGAAGACCCTCTATAACTCCAGTAAAGCTAAATTAGAGCTTGGAGAATAATCTTTATTTTTTTTAATAATTTTTTATTTTTCCAAACTCTCCCCCATACATATACCGTAATACTTATCAGATATTAACATACATTCCCTCCACACTCACATACAGATACTTTTAACAAAATGAAATAAATACATACACATAACTTTGGTGTTGCTCGCCCATTTTCCCTTTCACCATATCCACACTCCTTCTTCTTTACCTTCTTTCTCCCTTTCTTCTCTTCCCTACTTCTCCTCTCCTTCACCATTCTCCTCCCCTTTCCTCTTCCTCCAGCCTTCCTACTTCCTTCTCCCCTTGGAGAAGAATCTGACTCTGACTCAGATCAGGATCAAAATCGGGTGCAAATACGTGAACAGCAAGTTTGTCTTCTGTAAGGCTTTTTCATGGTTAATATCTTGCTTTTTTAACATGCACACTATATTACCTAAAGGACACATTTATTTCCCCCAAAGGCAATTCCCTCCAGCTATCAAAGTTCTTCCATTCTTATCCGCCGCTACTGCCATCCCCCCACTGCCGCCTTCCTGCTGCTGCCGGGGACCAGACAGGGACAGGCAAATGTGACTTGCACACTATAAAATACCCAGATCTGCTATAGATGTCAATTTTCTATGGACAAATATAATAAAATATGGGACTCATTTAAATACAGGAGATTAAAAGATTTATGATAGCCTTATATATATATATATGTATATATATATATAATTCTAAGTGTTTTTTTAAATAAAGAATTTGTTTTATCCTGCCTTTATTATTTTTATAAATAACTCAAGGCAGGGAACATATCTAATACTCCTTTTTTGTCTTATTTTTTCCCCCACAACAACCCTGTGAGGTGAGTTGGGCTGAAAGGAGGTGAGTGGGCCAAAATCACCCAGCCATTTTTACCGTACGTGCCTAAGGTGAGATTAGAAATTACCATCTTCTGATTTAAACTGTTTACTGTAATGACTTTATAATTTGGTCTTTTTTTGTTGTTGTTGTATTTTTTCACTTACATTTTTAAGCTCTTATGTATTTTTTTTAAATTATGCATGTATTTTGTGTAGACTACTTTTGTTTTCTTTTTCTGTTATTTTAAAAGCAATAAATATTTATTAAAAAATATAGGTCTTCCTTAATTAGAACCACAAATACAAAAGAACCAAGTCCCAAAATAAAAGCATCTATTTTAATTCAAAAAACAATGTGAGTCCAATGGCTCTATTTCTACAGAAAAAAATATGCAATGTTTGCTTGCAAACTTTGTTGCCGGTCATCCCAATTGTTCTTTTGATTCTTTAAGGAAACTTGGTTGCTCTTTGGCAACCTCTACGGTTGCCATAGGATAAAAATAGCAATTACCGGTGCTTTTTTTTTTTTTTTTTTTGTCATAGAATGCACCAGAATGGAGTTCCGGCACCTTTTTCAATGGATTTTCCAAGTTTTAAAAGTAACTTTTGAAAATTTGATGTTTGGTCCACGTGGACTTGAATTGCCCTGTTGATCATAGCAGGTCAGCGGCAAAATCATTAAAATGGTACATGCAGGCTGCTTCTGTGTCAATTCCGATGCATGCGTACTTCGTCCGCGATGGTTGTGAGGGCATTGCTTGGCTTGTGTCACTGCTCAGCTAGTGATTGGTCGGTGGTTGCACGCTGCGGTCACAACTGACATGTGTGGGTGTGTGTACAGTGACTGACTATGCGCGAATGGTAAATAATTTCTTTATTTTAAAAAATCATTGGTGAATTGAAAATCTTTTTTAAATTTTTAGTGTAAAAGTGTGACCCCAAATTTAAAAATGAAAAATATATATATATTACTAATTACTTCCCAACCACCGGTCCTGCTAAGAACTGAATATATATTTTTTTTAAATAAAAGATTAACAGGATGTGAGTTTTGGCACCTTTTTTCTTACAAAAAAGCACTGGCAATTACCAACATGTAAATTGTAGCTTGGGGGATATTGCCCAATAAGATCTACATAGATATTACAAATATCAAAAACCACAAATAGAGAGGTTGATTCTTAAGCTCCTTACTTCTTTGTGTGCATCTATCAATTCATGCCAGAGAACATGAATAATAATTAATAATCTTTTTTTTTGAAGCTCCAGCCATTAGTTTTGCCCAGCAGAAAACGTGCATGTTGAGGCCAGCCATTAAATATTGGCTTTACCGAGTCAAACTATACTTTTAGTGGTACATATTATAGCTAACTGTACTTAATGTTGAAAGTATCTATTGCTTCAACAATAATATTCTAAGCAAAAAATAAACTGAGATAAAATAGGCCAGTTGTTAAACAACTCTTTGAATTCTCCTGGTCACAAAGGAGAAGGAAAAAAGAGAAGTAAGATAAATGAAACATTATATCCTTCAAACGATTAATATTTATTCTTAAAAAAAACCCTTTATTTTCCTCCCTTCTATAGCAACCCCTTTAATGTTAACCCCTAACCACATGAAAGCTATCTGATGTGTTCAACTCCTGCTGATCATTAAATGACCCAGCCTTTTTGTCAAGGTAGAAAAACTTGAAACTGTTACCGGGATTCCGTGGAAGTTAAATCATGGTGTCATTTTCTTGGAGACACTAGTAAAATGCTCACCTTCTTATGACTGAAATATTTTGCTAACTCTAGGGAGCATTTGAAGAAAAAAAAAATACAGCAGCTATAGCAACCATTCTATATATACCAAGAGACAGGGCTTTGGAAAGGATACAAACAAGGTGCTTCAAAGAGTACACAGTTGCAAATAAAGAACTTTTCTGTAACTTTTTTTAAAGTAGCCATGTCTTTTCTTCGGAACACATGGCAGTTTTCAGAGGCAGAGGCATTTGATGGAGACAGATGTTACATTCACATTAAGAGCAACTTATAAAGCATCTTTCTGGAACTCCAAAATGTTTCATAACATTATGTAAGTGTAGAGAGCACACTGAAGCATTAAAGATAAGAAAGGTTTTTCTTTAAGTTATAATAATAATAATAATAATAATAATAATAATAATAAAGTTGGAAGGGACCTTGGAGGTCATCTAGTCCAACCCCCTGCTCAGGCAGGAAACCCTATACCATTTTGGACAAATGGCTGTCCAGTCTCTTCTTAAAAACTTCCAGTGTTGGAGCATTCACCACTTCTGGAGGCAAATTGTTCCACTGATTAATTGTTCTAACTGTCAGGAAATTTCTCCTTAATTCTAGGTTGCTTCTTTCCTTGATTAGTTTCCATCCATTGCTTCTTGTCCTGCCTTCAGTGCTCTGGAAAATAGCTTGACTCTCTCTTCTTTGTGGCAGCCCCTGAAATATTGGAACATTACTATCATGTCCCCCCTCATCCTTCTCTTTGTTAAACTAGACATACCCAATTCCAGCAACCATTCCTTATATGTTTTAACCTCCAGTCCCCTAATCATCTTTCTTGCTCTTCTCTGTACTCTTTCTAGAGTCTCAGCATCTTTTTTACATCATGTTGACCATAACTGGATGCAGTATTCCAAGTGTGGCCTTATCAAGGCATTGCCCCAGATAAACATTTAAAATATATTATATACCTATAGATGGCAAAATAAATTTCTCCTCCTCATCCAAGTTTAAATAACACGAAGAACTCATTGAAGGACCTAGTAAGAAAGGCAAATTCCTACTCTTGCAGGGAACCAATTCTTGTCGCTTTAATAATAAAAAAATGTATCTAGCTTTTGTAAACCAAGTAGTGCTTATTAATATTCTACTAGGATAGCATGACCTGTTTAGTAGCCAGATCCTTGGCTTTGAAAGAAGCCTCATCTGCCTAGATCAGTGATGGCAAACTGTTTAGAGACCGAGTGCCCAAACTGCAACCCAAAACCCACTTATGTATCGTCGGGTGCTGGGTAGGCATGGCCTATTGGGTGGGCATGGCCCATTGGGTGGGTGTGGCTTTGGTGGTAACGGCAGACTGGGTGGGACTAAAATGTTCAATCAATCAATTCCAACTTTGCGAGTCCTGCAACAAGTTGAAATTAATTGATTGATTGACCTTTTTTTTTTTTTTGCACATGGCGGCAGAGTCCTAAAGAGAAAAGGTTTTATAAAGCCTAGGACTGGGGCAACAGAGTGCGTGCCCACAGAGAGGGCTCTGCGTGCCATCTATGGCACGCGTGCCATATGTTCGCTACCACAGGCCTAGGTCATTCTGGGATAGTTACACCCCCATCCCCTTCTCCCTTTTTCCCCACTCTTCCTTGCTGCATAAAGGAGAAAGGGATGGGGGTGTGTGGAATCTTCACATAGCTGCCAAACTTTTCTTATCTGTGAAAGTGTCAGACTTTTGAGTCATGTGCCACTCAGTCAAGATCAGTTTTGCAGTCTCATAACCATTGATGCAGGGCCACGAAATCTTGGTGCCAGGTTTTAACAAAGGCCCTAATACTGGTCTTTAAGCTGGGATCTTCTTCACACTGGGCACTGTAGAAATTGGCCACCCTTGGCTATCTCTGCTGTTGTTATTAAGGAGTTCCTAGCAGCTTGTATATGTATGCTTTTTATGTTATGCTTTTACATCTGTTTGCTTGAGTTAGTAATAAAGCTTAACATCTCTTTATTCACTGGTGTGTTTATTGTCTCTGCATCCAAAATAAACAATTGCCTGGGCACCAGATCATTGCCCTAACACTTGACAAAACACTGTCTTCTCATTATCTAGCATGAGAAGTAGTAGATTATTGACTGATTAGTCTTGCGACCTTATCAATAAAATAAAATAAAATAAAAATAATAAAATAAAATAATAAAATAATAATAAAATAAAATAAATATTTCTGGAATAAAATAGATTGGAGAAAATACAGTTATAAAATACATATATGGTAATACAAGGACTCAGTAAGCAGAATTTTCATAACAGTGTACCCCAGTTTATTCAATGTATCAAGTCCATAGGACCACCACTATATTTATAAACTTAGCAGTTCTGCATACAATATGTACACTTGAGCCCAGGTAGATCCAGGTAGAAATATGACAATCTAAGGTTTGAATCCTAACTGGCTTTTCTTTCCAATAGAGAAGATAAGTATTTAAGCCTAATGAGGGTGTATAACTGAACAATTAACCAGTGGAACAACCTGCCTCCAGAAGCAGTGAATGCTCCAACACTGGAAGTTTTAAATGGTATAGGGTTTCCTGCCTGAGCAGGGAGTTGGACTAGATGACCTCCAAGGTCCCTTCCAACTTTACTACTATTATTAAATATGAGAAATATTTTCAATGGCTGGTGTGCCACATATGCAGGTTCTCTCATAATATGGCAAGAAATAGCATGAGAAAAAAATAAGTTCAGGTAGTCCTCAACCTAACAGGCACAATTAAGCTCAGAATTTCTGTGGCTAAACAAGACAGTTGTTAAGTGACTTTTGCCCCATTTTATAACATTACTTGCCACAGTAATGTGGCATTGCTTGTCACTATGGTTGTTAAGTGAGTTGCAAGGTTGTTAAGTGGAACTGGCATCCCACTTGCCTGTGCTTGTCAGAAGGCTACCAAAGGCGATCACAACCATCCTAAATATGAACCAGTTGCCAAGCCTCTGAATTTTGATCATGTGACCATGAGGATTTTGCAACGGTCGTAAATGTGAAAAACAGTAACAAGTCACTTTTTCCAGTGCTGTTGTAACGTTGAGCAGACACTAAATGAATGGATGTAGATCAATGACTATCTGTAATGCTATAATTTTTTATGGTTTAGCACAGGGGCAGTCAGCATGGCTGACTCAGGAATTCTGGGAGTTGAAGTCCACAAGTCATAAAAGAGCCAAGGTTGCCTACCCCTGGTTTAGCATAGTAGGGCAAAATGTCCAAGATAGTTAAATAGGTATGAAGGGATGATATGCAATACCAAACCATACTGAACCATATGCTGTAAATATACCGAACAATACCAATTCAACACAGAATCTTTAAATATAAGAACAGAGACTTACTTGGACAGAGGACACCAAATGAATGCACATGTTTCAGAAAAGAGAGATAGAATATATCTATCAGATAGCTATCATAAGAAGCATGAATAGGAGGTTTACATTTCCTTACTGCCTATAGCAGGAGGTCTTCAAACTTGGCCCTTTTATAACTTGTGGACTTCAACTCCCAGAATTCCTCAGCCAGCGTGCCTGACTGAGGAATTCTGGGAGTTGAAGTCCATGAGTCATAAAAGAGCCAAGGTTGCCTACCCCTTTAGCATAGTAGGGCAAAATGTCCAAGACAGTTAAATAGGTATGAAGGGATGATATGTGCCAAATGTCATTGAAAGTCATGTAGGAGCTGGTGAGTTATGCTTCTTTAAACAAGGCTTCTTAAAGTATCCATCACATGTTTCATTTCCAGAAGCTTGGAAGGTGGCAGGTAGACAATAGTGAACAAAATGAATGCTTTTAAACAAAATAAAACAGTAGAATGTAATACATTGTGAATAGAAGAGAAAGGATGAGAAAGAATGGGAAATTGGATAAACAAATTCATTAGAAATTTTTTAAAAAAGTAACCCACTCCCAAGAAGAACACCACTATGCACACAGAACCTCTAAAAAGAAAGTTTGGATGACAAGGAGCAATGCTGCAATAAAGATAAATATGAGATGGAAGAAGGCATGCTGGCTGAGGAATTCTGGGAGTTGAAGTCCACGAGTCATAAAAGGGCCAAGTTTAAAGACCCCCGCCCTACAGAATCTACCCTGGCTGATGTTGCACATATCCATTCAAGCACACCACCTAAAATATTGTTCTCTTATTTTGCTGCACTCATATTCACTCACGCAGAGAGCTGAAGAAAAAACATGACAGCCCTTCCTGATGAAACATTAATAAACAAGGTAGGAATATGAATACTGTCTGCATTCCGCCCACCCTATCGAGATAATTTGTACTGATCATAAATTATTATATTTCAGTTCAGGAAAGCATACCAAATATCTGTTAGTTGAAAGTCTGCCCCTGCTACTTTTAGGAAGTAATGTTGCACTCTTGTATCTCTAGCTATACTTGCCTGAAAATGCAATGAAGCAGAACGAGAAGGACCCAAACATTAGGCAATAAAAAGAGGAGGAAAAGGGGAAATAAAAATGATGGAAGGAGAAGAATCCATACAAAAATTGAAGAGCTTATCTGAGAAGAAGGAGGTCAACCTACTTTCCAAAGCACCAGAAGGCAAGACAAAAAACAATGGTCGGAAACTAATCAAGGATAGATCCAACCTAGAACTAAGAAATTTCCTAAAAGTGAGAACAATTAATCCACGGAATGGCTTGCCTTCAGAAGTTGTCAGTGCACCATCGCTGGAGGCTTTTATGAACAGACTGCACAGTCATTTGTCTGAAATTGTATAAGGTCTCCTGCTCAAGCAGGGGGTTGGACTAGATGACCTCCAAGATCCCTTCCAACTCTGTTCTATCTTCTATCTTCATTCAACTTATTTTCTTTCTTTTACCCCATTGCTTGATTATTATTTCTTAGTCTGCCAGTTGATACTTTTCCCCCCAACTATGCAGCAAACAAAACTAGTAGATTTCTTCCAGTTTTTTTTCCCATCTTCTACACATTATTAACTTGGCTGTCTTTCATGGCTGCAAAATAGCATTGGCCATGCTGCTCCATTGGCCCTGCCAATCAAAGGCTAAATATGCATAACCAAGGATATGTCTAAGATTCAAATACTTGAAGGAAAAGAGGAAAACAATTTCCTGGATTAATAAAACAATGTTCTTAAAATTCATTCCAAAAATTAAAGGTATGCTTGTAACTTGATTACAACTAATGCCAAAATCTTCACATTATTGCATTTAACTTCTACCAGACGAGTTAGGTAATTTTACATGGAATATTTCAACATAAAAGTGTTTTGAATTTCATATTCTGGACAAGTCCTATTCTATCTTCATCTATTCATAAATCATTCCTTCTGAAGGCCCTCATCTATTATTTCATGCAAGCTAGGAAAAATGTTTATTTATCTGCATTCATATATCTGCATGAATGCCAATGATTCTAAGGTTTGTCTCATATACCTTTGAGGAGAGCATTCTTCATACTTTGCTTATCATGGCAACGTGGCCTATGTGCACATTTTGATCTATTAGATTGTACAAACAAGAAGGATGTTGCTGGATTAGCATCAAGGTCATCGGGCTCATCCCTGGGATTCTCACAAAGAATTTAATGTGTTGCAAAACCATCCCTTCTAGGTGGAATGTTACTTGTTGGCATTAAGTGCTCAGCATTCACTCCTACCCTTGTCACATGAGACCATCTATTGCAGTATGTTTTACTTTGGGTTGCCTTTGAAGACCATTCTGAAGCTTCAGCTGGTCTTGGAATGTGGAGGGGGTGGAGCAAGGATGGGCTTGCTTTGTCCCACTCATGTAATATCTCTTCTCTGTGAACTGCAGCAGTGTCTATTTAGCCTTCCACGGATCTATATTTTTCTGAAAATCCATTTTTCAAACTATTTTTTTATTTTTAAGTTCATTAAAAGATACAGATTTTTTTATCAATTTAATAAATGCAAGATAAAAGTTAATTAATTAATTAATTAATTAATTAATTAATTAAAATGTGCCCTAAATGTGTCATGGATATATGTGTGAAACTATTATAATAAAGTCTAAGGAGAAATTCTTTATCTAGAGAAAAAAAATTAGATGAGGAAAAAAAGGGAGATGCATTCTGGAGAAGACATCGTTTACGCAAATGTGCCATGCTAAATTTATTAAATTATTTTGCTCCTCTAGCATCATGAAACTGTGAATGGCTTGTTAAATCAGTCATCATACCTTTGAAAATTCTTATCATAAACAACAGAGCCTGAAACAGTGCTTCAAAATCAAAAGTTGCTGCCATTTCAATAATGGTTCACAGTAAGAAATCTAAACTCTCTACAATTCAACAGTTCATTGATTAATTATTAATACCAATAATGTTGGCTATGGGAAATTGACAGGCTTCACTTCTTGACATTGTCTTTCGGTGCTCTGTTTCTTTCTTAATATATCCTTCTCAAGCAAAGAATGGCTATGACCACCTTAATCTACCTGATCCCCATGGCAGGAGCACTTCTGCTGGGACACTTGCTGGTCACTCACCTTCTCTTTTTCTCAATCGAGAGGCAGCAAGGAGCAACACTTCTCTTTTTCAGAAGTAGAACTGCCCTGGCTGCCAACTGCAAATGTAGCATTAAAAAAAAATATATCAGCCATGATTACCCTTCAAGTCTACATGAGTCAGGGCCCCACCCAGTCAAGTCATCCTCCTGCTTGAGCAGAGGGTTGGACTGGAAGACCTCCAAGATCCCTTGCAACTTTTTTTTCTGTTCTGCTATTCAACCAAACTTCCTCTATCTCATTTCTTACAGTAGATTTAGGGTTCAGAAACTGCCAATTATAATTGATATGTCCATCATTTGGATTCCTTCTTGGCACAGTTTCATTTATGATATAACATGCCTTGGTAATTAATGTATGATCTTTTTTGATATGGATATAACTTAAATTGTCCTAAGCATTAAAAATCAGATTAATAAAAACACTACTTGGTAAGCAAAATTTTTAATATTGTAATGTTAAGACTGCAATCCTATGTTCAAATTAATCTGACTATGAGCTATGTGGGCAGTAGTATATTCCATCAGAAGGATCACCCATGCCAGACAGATGCTAGCAGAAGAAGCAGACTAAGTATACCTACCAGACCATTTAATATGGTAAGAAAACAGGGGGAAAAAATCTATACTGCATTGGTTGTTGCCCAGATCAGCAAGGACTGCATCAGATGTTAATAGTTTCTGATCATCTATCAATACGTGGACAATGGAACTATAGTTGAACAACTAAGATCTAGACCTATAGGATTACTGGAAGAACAACAACTACAGACAAAATAAAAGTATACTATGTTTGAAAATTACACCATTATGGCCTGCCCTTACAATCAGAAGCATCAAGGGGGGCTACTTAAAGCAAATATTGCAATATTGGGAAATTATCCAGACTCATATATCAGTGAACAACAATTAGCAGATCGAAGGAGATTCATTACTAGAAATAAAATATTCAAGGGAGCAGGAAAGGAAAAGGGGAAGGAAGGAAGGAGGAAGGAAGGAAGGAAGGAAGGAAGGAAGGAAGGAAGGAAGGAAGGAAGGAAGGAAGGAAGGAAGGAAGGAAGGAAGGATTTCTGATGCTCCCTGCCAGTTTCCCACAGGAAAACTCAATGGGGAACCAGCAGGAAATTGGAAGTTTTCCTGCACCCACTGCTTTTTTTGCCCATTAGCGGTCATTCTGTTTCTTTGTTTAGCTATGGGAACATATCTGAAATGATGATCAAACAGGCCACAGCTTGTCTAGTGCTCTAATGTGAGTGAAGGTAGGGCTTCGGTGTGACTACATAGAAAAAAATGAGAGATACTGAATTTATGAAGGTAATCCATCCTATTTTCCAGCAATTGCTAACATTGCATAATACTGTCTTACTGTACTGGCAGGTAGTCTACTGTGTCTTTAAAGAAATCTAATTATTAAGTCTAGGAGGGATCAAACTGCAGGGGTGAAAAAAATTCCAAAATACAACTGCTAAAGTTAATACTTACTTAATTCTTAGTTTTATACATGACTTTAAAATGAAAAGGCTTCCAAACTATTATAAGATGTACAGGCTTAATCTACATTTCAATAAGATGTTTCAAGGCAGTGTGAGAACTGTCAAGGACCTTTTCTTAATCTTGAGAGAGACCTACAAAGCGATGCTGGCAGTTTCGTTTTCTTCTGACATGGAGGCATTATTTCATCAAGAAAATGTTATTTTTTATTCATTTGGGTGCTTCCCACTTCAGGCGAGTCTCCAACTCTGCCTGTGCATTCGGTGGGAGAAACACTGTAATGTCACCTGAGTTGTCAAAATCCCCTTTGAGAGAAATAGAGAAAAAGATTAAATTATCTGAATAAAAGCATGACCTTGAATTTCATCTCTCTCTCTTTTTTTATCCTTTCCAGATGAAATATGGAAAGGAAATCCTTAACTTCAGGTAGGCCTTCCTTTAATTTAGGTGCTCTTAATGCTAAAGCGGTGGGGTTTTTTTTATCAAAAAATTTGCATACAAATTGGCTGTGCAAATTACCTTTCCCCTCACTCCTTTTTAAGGCCCAGCCTAATGCTCTCCAGAAACCATCATGAGACAGGCTTTCCCCACCCTGTATCTGACAGTAAGATATTTCACGGAGCAACCAAATGTATTGGAAAGTAATTGCCATATATTTGGTAGACAATGATGGACAGGATAAAAGCTGGTTATATTACACATTCAGGAAGTAGCATAAACAAATCCACGGAGCTCCAAATTAGCAGGAATGATTCCTTCTCACATATATTGTTCTCATGTTGTTGAGAAAGAGACCTGGCTGCTTCCCAGTATAATGAAGACTTTGGTGAGAGGGGGGTTAAAACTCTTAAATGCCAAATGAGAATAAAATAGTGAGATTTACTTAATGGGAATTTCTTCAAAACAACACATAGGTATCAATAGTCCCAAAGATGGTATTCCAGAAGTGGTTGGGTCAAGGTACATTTTGGGAGAAGTTTCAGAAATCTGAGAAAAAAAGTAGAATATTCCCTTGATGTGTTTTAAGGCATCCATTTTGTTTGTTAATGTCTCCCCCCACCCCCAGATTCCTCAAATTTGGACTTCCTTCAATTGAGATGCTCTGCCCCCCCAACAGAATGTGGTTAACTTTCATACAGTTTTTGGGGACCCATATTGCACCACTGTTTTTAAACATAAATCGACAACTTATGGCTGACAGTGGGATTCAAATATGTGAACAATGGGTTCTCTGTATGGGTGCTGTTTCCGGAAGTCCATTCTGGGCCTGGGCAACAAAAAATTAGCTACCAGTTCTGCCGAACTGGTGTGAACTGGCTGAATCCCACCACTGCTGACAATCCATCTATATAAAGTGTAAGTTCTTATTCTTTTCCTTCCTGTCAACTTATATCTGTCTCATCAGATGGCTGGGAAGAAATAGCTTTGGTTATCTGCAGCAAATGGCTGTGAGAAACCATATTCTGTGCTTGTTATGGTAACTTTCTCATTATGATGCAAGATGCAGGACTCCTGACTGAGTGCCAAAGCAGATGAAATCCAGAAGTTTGCTGATAGAAATAATGCCAAATGATTCTATGAAGCCCTTAGATCCCTGTATGGACCTCAGCCCTTAGGAAGCTCTCCTTTATTGGATTCGAGTGGTGCAACTTTTATCACTGAGAAGACCCTGATTTTACAGTGTTGGACCAAGCATTTTCACTCTGTGCTGAACCGCCCATCCACCATCAATAATGAGGCGATTGACAGGATACTTCAGGTAGATATGAACTATAGCCTGGATGCCCTACCATCAGAGGCTGAAACTTCACAGGCCATCAGTCAATGTTCCAGGGGTAAGGGGCCAGGATTTGATGCAATCCCAGCGGAAGTCTATAAGGCTGGCGGTGCTGTACTTGTTGAAAAACTTACCCAGTTGTTTCGATCTTTCTGGAAACAAGGTTCCATTCCTCAGGAACTGAAAGATGCGTCCATCGTGCACCTCTACAAGAGGAAAGGAAACCAACAAGTCTGCGATAATTATAGAGGAATATCACTTCTCTCCATTGCAGGCAAGATCTTTGCACGAGTGTTGCTAAATCGCCTGATTGATCATCTGGAACAGGGTATACTACCTGAGACACGGTGTGGTTTCCGCAAAGAGCGTGGCACAGTGGACATGATATTTGCAGCTCGACAGCTCCAGGAGAAATGTCAGGAGCAGAATCGTGAACTATACACCACCTTCGTGGATCTCACCAAGGCTTTTGACACAGTTGTGAAGGACTATGGCGCATTATGTCGAAGTTTGGGTTCCCTGACAGGTTTATTCTAATAGTACGACAGTTCCATGATGGCATGGCAGCTTGTGCTCTGAGTAACGGTGGAGCCTCAGAGGCCTTCCCTGTTACTAATGGAGTTAAGCAAGGCTGCGTGCTGGCACCAACCCTGTTCAGCATGATGTTCTCAGCCATGCTGTCAGACACCTTTCAGAACAGCTCAATGGGAGTTAATGTGAGGTACAGAACTGATGGGAAACTGTTCAACCTGCGAAGACTTCAGGCTGTCACCAAGGTAAAGGAGACTGTGCTACGAGATCTCCTCTTTGCTGATGACTGTGCCCTCAATGCAGGATCGGAGCAGGAAATGCAAGCCAGCATGGACAAAATTCGCAGCCGCTTGTGACAACTTTGGCCTCTTCATCAACACAAAGAAAACTGAAGTGATGTACCAGCCAGCTCCAAAAGCCCAATATCAACAGCCTACCATCACAGTAAAGGGACAAAAGCTGCAAGCAGTGGACCAATTTACGTATCTTGGTTGTACCTCTCCTGTGCAGTGACAATTGACATTGAGGTCAACTGTAGAATTGCCAAGGCAAGTTCTGCATTTGGCAGATTGCGGACTAACGTGTGGGACTGCCGTGGAATAAGTCTTGCTACCAAGCTTAAAGTTTACCAGGCAGCAGTGCTAACTACCCTATTGTATGCTAGTGAGACCTGGACAGTGTACAGGAGGCACGTTAGGCAACTGAACTACTTCCACATGACTTGCCTTCGTAGAATTCTGAGGATCCGGTGGCAGGATAAGATACCAGACACAGATGTCCTCTCCAGAGCAGGCCTATCATCAGTTTACACTCTGTTGATGAAAGCCCAGATGCGCTGGGCAGGCCATGTTGTAAGGATGCCAGATCATCGCATCCCTAAACAGCTCTTCTATGGGGAGCTGTCTCAAGGAAAGTGATCGCACGGGGAATAAAAGAAGTGATACAAAGACACGTTGAAAGCCTCTCTTAAGTCCCTGGATATTAACACCATCTCTTGGGAACTTCTGGCACATGATCGACTGACATGACGCACTTTGGTGTACCTGGGTTGCCAGACATATGAACCCAGAAGGACAATCTTGGCACAAGAAAAGCGAGCACTCCACAAAGCCAGAGCTGCAAATGCTGAAGTAACAGTGTCTACATTTCTTTGTTCAGTATGTGGCAGAACATTCCGTGCTAACATCGATCTTATTAGCCACCTACCGACACATCGCTGATGGCCCATAACCCGCAAGATGTCAAGGTCTTCATCGAAATCAATGGACGAACAACAACATAAAGTGTAAGTTCTTATTCTTTTCCTTCCTGTCAGCTTATATCTGTCTCATCAGATGGCTGGGAAGAAATAGCCTTGGTTATCTGCAGCAAATGGCTGTGAGAAACCATATTCTGTGCTTGTTATGGTAACTTTCTCATTATGATGCCAACAAGGAAGTTTGGTGTTAGAAATCTTTATTAATAAGTACTAATATTAGCATTTACAACAACGGATCTTTAAGTCCAATTTCGAGCCAATAGCAACTTTCTAATACATGTATGCAACATTCCAGGTTCATAATCAATTGTTTTCATCTCATTTCACCAAAGCGTAGTTATAATTCGTGAAAAATACTTACTCAACCACTTTGGTGATGCAGATCTTCCTGAACCTGTATTTTGTCTTATGACTTTCAATTTGCTATATTCAATGTCACTCATACTGGTAAATTAGTCTCCAAAACATTACTGTATATTCCTTCTTTTTTTCCCTTAGTTCTCTTTATGTCATGGGTAGTCAATCTCTTTTGCAAACAGAGATCAGACTTTAAAAAAATAACCACCACTCTATTTTTCTACCTACAAAGACTTATGTGAAGAGCAGCAGTGATTAAGCTACACTTCTAGAGGAAATGAAGCAGAATTTTCACATATTCCCTTTTCAGTTATTCTGTTTCTGTGTGTCTGTAAAATATTATTTATTTAGTAAAATAAATCCATTACATCTATCCAGAACTTAACAGGAATAGCAAAATTATTGATCATCGCACAGTCAGCCAGATGTTCAGACTGGATTTGGCATTTTGTCTACCTATCGAGTCCTTACCAAGGATCTGGGATAGGCAGTTGTGGATATTTGATGTTATTACAGATATTGTCGCAGGATGGAAGCAGTTCCTAGTAAGGCCATCTTTTGCAATTGACTAATAGCAAATTTGTCAATGCCAATGATGTTCAAGTGGTGCTCCAGTTGTTTTAGGATTGCACCCAAGGTGCCTATTACTATTGATACTACCCTTGCTTGCTTTTGCCACAGTCTTTCTATTTCTATTTGTAGGTCTTTGTATTTTGTTATCTTCTCCAGTTTTTTCTCGTCTATTCTGCTCTCTCCAGGTACTGCCACGTCCACTATCCAGACTTTTTTGTCTTTCTTATCGACAATTGTTAAGTCTGGGGTGTTATGTTGCAGGTGCTTGTCTGTTTGAATTCTGAAGTCCCAGAGCAGTTTAATTTTATCATTTTTATGACTTTCTCTATTTTTATTATTATTGTTGTTGCTGTTGTTGTTGTTGTTGTTGTTGTTATTATTATTATTATTATTATTATTATTATTATTATTATTATTATTATTATTATTTTGCAAGCCAGTGTCCTTCCATATGGTAAAAATGCTGAATGCTGTATGCTTATGCTGTAAAAGGAATGTATAGGTCAAGCACTCCTTTTAATTATTTCCCTTCTATTAAACCATACATCTGATTTATTTCTTTTTTTCCTAAATGCCTTTACTCTTGTGCGCTAAATGTATGTGGCTAGTCCACAAACAGTTTCTAATTAGAGACAGATGCATTCAGATGTGAACGTGTGTGTTATAAACTGACACTGAAGTGTATAAAAAACTGTCAGTCAGATCAAAAGTCAATCTCAAATCATCCCATTTGCAGAACTGAGATGCTGTCACAGTTAGTTAGCTCCAAATGTTTAAAACATCCACCAAAACTTTTATTCTAATTGAGCATGAGTTGAAAGGCTACACACTTTGATGTCTGTGCTTTTATCATTTGTATATAGCTTAAGACTGCAGACTTGATTCCCCGTCCGGAAATAGTAGACATTGCTTCTTACTGAAAAATATACAGGTGGGTCAATCTGTATTTATAAAGCTAGTTGCATTCCTGAGCCCGGCATTTAAATGATTACAACACCAGAACATGAACAAAGAAAACAAACCCCTTTCTCTGTATTGTTTACCCTTATCTGTTCTTACTCAGGGACCACATCAAACAAGAATACCTTGCTAGTATATTATCCAATGTTTTGCAGATTGCCTTGAACTTAGCATGGGCTAGTTTAAATATTTTTTTTTTCTTCCAACAGATGAAATCTATTGTAAAATATTCATTGCCTAATGATTTTGCTTTAAACATTTTTTTTTTAAAAAAGATTTTTTTAAAAAAGTATATGAGTATTCATTATACCAAAGGAGCACCAAAAAGATTATCTTAAATCTCATTTTCAAATAATCAGCTCCATCATTTCCACTATGGTTTGTTTTAAATGAACTGGGTTTTTTTATTATTTGTAAGCTTGTTCAGAGTCACTAAGGAATTGTGCATGTTCCTTAACATAGTAACTTGTAGCATTTTTAGAATTACAAGCAAAATTAATCCCTTTTTTTTTTCCAATTCTGTTTTGTTCTTGTACAAAAAAAAGTAAATCCCTAATTTTTTTTCCGAGAAGAGGAAAATGTATCCAGTGATAAAATGTTATCAAGTTTGAAGGATCTATTTTGTTTTCTGTTAGAATACTAATATCCAACAAATGGAACCTGTTGTAAAAAATAAACATTTTAAATGTAAGAATTATGAGCACAGGGATCTTTCTACTAACACTGAATAGAGTTTAAAAATCAGTAAACTGGGTTTAAATTCTCAAATATTGATCAATTACAGGTAGTTCTCAACTTAGAACAGTTTGTTTAATGACTGTTCAAAGTTACAACAGCATTGAAAAGTGACTTATGACCGTTTTTCACACTTAAAGCCATTGCAGCATCCCCAGGGTCACATGATCAAATTCAGACACTTGGCAACCGACTCCTATTTATGATGGTCGCAGCATCCCGGGGTCATGTGATCATTTTTTTGCGAGCTTCTGACAAACATAGTCAAAAGGGAAGCCAGATTTACTGAACAACTGGGTTACTAAATTAACTGCAGTGATTTACTTAACAACTGTGGCAAGAAAAGTTGTTAAATGGAGCAAAATTCACTTAACAAATTTCTTATTGAACAATATAAACTTTGGGCTCAACTGTGGTCCTGAGTGGAAGACAACCTGTAATGAGAATTTGAAATCCTTGCAAATCTATTGCAAATCACTGAAGTATCTAACCAAACATCCTGATCTAACTAATAATAATAATAATAGTAGTAGTAAAATTGGAAGTGACCTTGGAGGTCATCTAGTCCAACCCCCTGCTCAGGTAGGAAACCCTACACCATTTCGGACAAATGGCTGTCCAGTCTCTTCTTAAAATCTTCCAGTGTTGGAGCATTTATCGCTTCTGGAGGCAGACTGTTCCACTGATTAATTGTTCTCAGTGTCAGGAAGTTTCTCCTTAGTTCTAGGTTGCTTCTCTCCTTGATTAGTTTCCACCCGTTGCTTCTTGTCCTGCCTTCAGGTGCTTTGGAAAATAGCTTGATTCCCTCTTCTTTATGGCAACCCCTGTAATATTGGAACACTGCTATCATGTCACTCCTAGTCTTTCTCTTTGTTAAACTAGACATACCCAATTCTAGCAACCGTTCCTTATATGTTTTAGCCTCCAGTCCCCTAATCATCTTTGTTGCTCTTCTCTGTACTCTTTCTAGAGTCTCAACATCTTTTTTACATCGTGGTGACCAAAACTGGATGCAGTATTCCAAGTGTGGCCTTACCAAGGCATTGAAGAGTGGTATTAATACTTCACGTGATCTTGATTCTATCCCTCTGTTAATGCAGCCTAGCACTGTGTTGGCCTTTTTGGCAGCTGCAGCACACTGCTGGCTCATATTTAGGTGATTGTCTACTAGGATTCCGAGGTCCCTCTCACAGTTACTACTATTGAGCATGGTGCCACCTATGCTGTACTTGTGCATTTGGTTTTTCTTGCCTAAATGTAGAACCTTGCTTTTTTCACCATTGAATTTCATTTTGTTAGTTAGTGCCCAGTGTTCAAGTCTGTCCAGATCCTTCTGCATCTTAAGCCTGTCTTCTGGAGTGTTGGCTATTCCTGCCAGCTTGGTGTCATCTGCAAATTTGATGAGTTCCCCATCTATCCCTTCGTCCAAATTGTTGATGAAGATGTTGAAGAGCACTGGGCCAAGAACAGAGCCCTGGGGCACCCCACTACACACTTCCCTCCATATAGATGCAGATAACTAAGTTCTGCACAATCTCTGATCTACTTAATTGCTGTGGTAATTAACGCAAAAGCTTCCTTTTGCATATGCATGCAACCTTACAACACACATCAAAAAGGGGCAAGCTTTGAACTCTTCCTGGTCCACCTGCAAATGCTGTTGAATCTCTAAAGGGAGGGGGGGAGAGAGAGACACAATTTGCGATAAATTGTATAGATGTAACTATGTGAACAAAGGACAGAAATCCAAACTGAAGGATGGTGGGTTGCTTTCTTGTTGTTTTCCCATGGGTGGTTTTCCACCAAAAGAATCAGGTAATTTGAAATTGTAGGAAAAATCCAGAACTCTTAATAGGAATGAATATGGCAAGATACATAATTAATTTATTTGGGAAATATAGCCAAATGGATTTGGGGGAGAACTGTTTGGGGGATTTCTGTTTCATTTAATAGCATGCTGTGAATGTATTTCTATTCTAATTACTACCTGCTTTCAATGAAAAACCCTAGTATTGTCCTCCAAAGCGCCTGAAGGCAGGACAAGAAGCAATGGATGGAAACTAACCAAGGAGAGAAGCAACCTAGAACTAAGGAGAAATTTCCTGACAGTTAGAACAATTAACCAGTGGAACAACCTGCCTCCAGAAGTTGTGAATGCTCCAACACTGGAAGTTTTTAAGAAGAGTCATTTGTCCAAAATGGTATAGGGTTACCTGCCTGAGCAGGGGGTTGGACTAGATGACCTCCAAGGTCCCTTCCAATGTTGTTGTTGTTATTATTATTAATAATAATAATAATAATAATTGGAGACATGTACAGTATGTTCACACACATTGTTTTACAAAGAGAGAGGACTTCTTCATGGAAAATCATATTTTCACTGAGCTACATTGCACTGTACATTAAATTACATTTGGAAGAAAAATGAAGCTATTTCCTCGGTTGATTAAAATTGTAATAATTTCCCATTTAATAAGAAAGCAGAAAACCTACCTTCTGATATTTTTTTCCTCCCAGAAATTTTACCTTTCCTCTGGCATGCTCTGGATGGTTCCCAAACTTCCTATTCTCGTAGCTAATTTACAAGATGGATTGGCTGACAGATGGGTTCCAACTCTAATCCTAGAATTAAGGATTTCCTGGTGCTTGCACTCTACATACTGTAGTAGCGCCTGAATTAAAACAGGAGTGACAACCTATAATTGATTGTATAGTTAATATGTTAATTAAAATAAATATAATTAATGTGCTAATTGACAATATAATTGCTATTATTGGAATATTGGAAAGGCATGTGTTTACTAGTTTTCAGCTTCTGCCTCATTAGAAACGACAGATTGGTAACAATTTCTGGAGATCTCTGGAGACCTCACCCAAGGCCTTCAAGCTAAAGCACAGCAGCTTCAGTGGGCACTTGAACCTAGATTTCCCTGATCATAGCCCAAACAACATTGGCCCGTACTGAGTGCTGTCCTATGCTAGTAGGAAAGGAGGTGGGGGTGGTTGCTTTTGCTGTTGTCGGGGACAGACCAGGTGAAGCCGAAGAAGGAGAGGGAAGGAGAGAGAGAGAGAGAGAAAGAGAGAGAGAAGGTGGAATTTTATTGCTTTCTTTCACAGGGGGGATATCCTGAGCGGAGGAAAGAGAGAGAGAGTAAGGAGAAAGAAAGTTTCTGGGGTTGCTAAATTCAGATTTTAACAATAAAGGAAAGGGGGGAGGGGTTTTGACATCGACGAGACCTGAGACTGAGAGCGACGACAGAAGAGAAGAAGAGGCTGGTCGCTATTGCTTTGGAGCGGCCATCCGAGCTTTGATTACTGTTACTTGTGCAAGTTATAGACATTGTGGGAAGTTGCCCTCATGAGATGAGCTGTTACTGCAGAGTGCTGACTGCCTTTGTTTGTGTTTCCATTGCTGCCTGGAGCCGGGGTTTTTCCCACCCCCTTGTTTCCAAACAGTCACTGTAAGATCATTGACTATTGCTGCTACGACTGCCTGGGGTTGTTAAACACTGCCACACATTGACTATTGGGACTAGGGGCTGGTCATCTTTGTTCCTGAAAGCCCTCCCCTTGACGACGAGAATTTGCCACCTCCTCACTTTGCGTGAGTTCCCGCTGGAAAAGACACTTTATTAACACCTTGAGATGGTAGCTGCAGAGCACAACAGAGGGGAGCGGGGCTGGGAGGGGCTGGGCTTTGGCGGCCTCTGAGGAGGTAAGGCTACACTTGTAATCTGTCTCACATGTAATCTGTATCTACAACTAACCACATTGTCTTGTCCCCAATCCCTATTTCAATCTTACATTGGCTTAGTGATTCCTCTCCATGCTTCTGATGAGGGAGCTATAGCCCATAAAAGCTTGTGTCTTTTAATAAAATGTTTTGGTTTTAAAAGATGCCACCATGTTACTTCTCATTTTTGCCAATCATAAATGGACACGGCTCTCTACCAGCAGTGTCAAAAAGAGTAATGATTGATTGTACAGACTTAAGGATCTCCTTCCTATGATATTGGCTGTCCTCTATAGGAATCTTAAAATCAGTGCCTTCACCCAATCCTAATTGGAATTCAGACATTCTAGCAGCCTCCTATGCAGAAGGTTTGCCTTACTGCTTATCCATAAATGAAACCCAAGGCTACTACTGTCCACAACAAAAGACTGCTTTTCTTCCTGTCTCACACTTAGCCGGAAGGCGCAAAGACAAAAAAAAAAAAAGGCTTTTCATATACATATCATCGACTGTGTTCCACTGACTGAAAATCTCTCTTCAAGATTGCCATCTGGGCAATGGCAAGAGACAGGTTGACACTCTGTGCATATCCCTGGAAATAATAAAGTGCTGTCTTTGAGCATTCCTTGAAATAAATACAGCAAGAAAAGAAACCTCCATAGAGCCTTTAGGTACCCAGCAGTGATTTTAGCTATTTTTTTTCTTTTATGGCTTTACCTTTTAAACTGTGTTTAGATCTTTGTTGTTGACTACTACCCTGTGGCCCTGGCCTGGCATTAAAACTGCTCTGAAACACAGTGCATAAAAATGTATGACTTATAAATGTGACAGATGGTAACAACATGGTTGGACTGCAGCTAACTTACAAACCATCAAGTGAATTGAAAGGCCTTCATCCTCTGTGTGTGAGAACCAGTATAAAAATGTGGGCAGTGCCTGGTTCCTTGCTATAGGCTGGGCCTGCTAAGAACACAAGGGAACTATAAGACCCCTTTTTCATCCATCCAGAATTCTGGAATGCAGGCAACATTTTATACAATTGCTTGCACTACAATCTGATTATGGCTCTGATTTTGTTCGATTTAAAATAAAACTCAGGAGAGACATATCAACAAATCTCTCTCTCTCTCTCTCTCTCTCTCTCTCTCTCTGTGTGTGTGTGTGGGGGGGGGGGGTTAGAGAGCGAGAATCCATCTCGAAAACAATATAAGTCTTCTTCTGGATGTCTCCAGTGCAATGGGTTTGTAACTTAAAAAAACAGAAATAATCTCTCTTTTCCCTGGATTGATATCCCAGATTTACAATTTGAATATTACATCAAAATAGAATAACAATTAAAAAAATCAGTTCCTATATTATCAGAAGCATTCCTTTATATTTGAACAGGGCATAAAAACTGGAACTTCCTGAGAATCGGGTCAGTTCTAAAACTGTTTCTGATTCAGCCCGAATTTGACATAAAGTTGAATATTCAGATTACTCCTCAGCTAAAAACAGAGTGGATTTTATTTATTGCATACCATTTTGGCTAATATGTCCATTCCTTGAGTTGGCTACTTCTTGAATGTTATTTTCATTTATTTACACAATTATAAGCATAAACATCCCTAATATACTCATCTCTGTAACGGTCCATTGTGCAATGCAGAAAAGTATGAATTTCCAAGGCTAACTGAATTTGGGCTCCATATTGGTCCAAGAGTACAACCTTAAGTACAGTTGCATTAAAATGATTACCAAATCTCCCCCTTCCGAATTACAAATTTATATTCATTTCACCTGGAATAAGTCCTTGGGAAAAGAAATGTGCTGATTAATACTCCATACTTAACAAAATCTAGATTATTCAAAGAGATATCAGTGTAATGATAGTTAAAAGCTACATGTATTCTGGAAAAGAAGAATTTCTGGTTTACAATCATAATAATTATGAAGCCTATAAAGGAAGCCAATCAATCAATCAATCAATCAATCAATCAAATAATAATAATAATAATAATAATAATAATAATAATATACTATTTCTTATTGCACTGTTTCCTCTGTCAACAATACTGAATAACTCAGGACATGGCTATCAAACATCAAAAACATCTGCCAGACTATCCCATCTCCTTTACATGGATGATCTGAAGTTGTATGGAAAAACATCATCTGAAATAGAATCGCTGCTCAACACGGTCCGTATATATAGCCAAGATATTGTAATGGAGTTTGGCTTGGACAAATGTGCCACACTTGCTATCAAACAAGGAAAAATAGTGAAAACTGAAGGAATCAAGATGCCCCACGAAAATAACATTAGGAGTCTGGATGAGGAAGATTACTACAAATACTTGGGTATCCTTCAAGCTGACAACATCAAGCACTCTGAAGTCAAGAAAAAGATTAGAGGTGAATACATCAAGAGAGTGAAGAAAATCTTAAAGTCCAAACTCAATGGAGGAAATACCATAAAGGCAATCAACACCTGGGCAATTCCAGTCATTAGGTACACAGCTGGAATAGTGGACTGGACTCAAGCAGAACTAAAAGCAATGGATAGGAAGACCAGAAAAATAATGACAATGAATCATGCCCTTCATCCACGCAGTGACATTGATAGACTTTATCTACCAAGGCAAATAGGTGGGCGTGGAATGCTACAAGTACATTAGATGGTTGAAGAAGAAAAAATGGCTTTGGAAGAATATCTGAAGAACAATGATGAAGATGCACTGAAATTAGTATATCAGGAAGGCTTACTGACTACTGGAGAGACCAAACTGGCCTACAAGAAAGACCAAATGAAGAACAGAATAGAGGCATGGGAAGACAAAGCACTACATGGCCAGTACGTTAAAAAAATAGCTGGGAAAGCAGATAATAACAAGACCTGGCAATGGCTAAGAGCAGGAAAATTGAAGAAAGAGACCGAGGGACTAATTCTGGCTGCACAAGACCAAGCCTTAAGGACAAATGCATATAAAGTCAAAATTGAGAAGACAGCAACAGACAGTAAGTGCCGCCTATGCAAAGAAGCTGAAGAAACAGTGGACCACCTGGTAAGCTGTTGCAAGAAGATTGCACAGACTGACTACAAGCAGCGGCATGACAAAGTAGCAACAATGGTGCATTGGAAGATCTGCAAAAAATATCATTTGCCTGTAAGCAAAAACTGGTGGGATCATAAAATAGAGAAAGTCATAGAAAATGATAAAATTAAACTGCTCTGGGACTTCAGAATTCAAACAGACAAGCACCTGCAACATAACACCCCAGACTTAACAATTGTCGATAAGAAAGACAAAAAAGTCTGGATAGTGGACGTGGCAGTGCCTGGAGACAGCAGAATAGACGACAAAGAACTGGAGAAGATAACAAAATACAAAGACCTACAAATAGAAATAGAAAGACTGTGGCAAAAACAAGCAAGGGTAGTACCAATAGTCATAGGCGCCTCAACTGGAGCACCACTTGAGCACCATTAGCATTGACAAATTCGCTATTAGTCAATTGCAAAAGGCGGCCTTACTCGGAACTGCTTCCATCCTGCACCGATATCTGTAATACCATCAAACATCCACATCTGCCTATCCCAGGTCCTGGGTAAGGACTCGATAGGTAGACAAAATGCCAAATCTAGTCTGAACATCTGGCTGACTGTGCGATGATCCAAAATAATAATAATAATAATAAAGTTGGAAGGGACCTTGGAGGTCATCTAGTCCAACCTCCTGCTCAAGCAGGAAACCTATACCCTTTCAGACAAATGGCTGTTCGGTTTCTTCTTAAAAACTTCCAGTGTTGGCACATTCACCGCTTCTGGAGGAAGGTTTTTCCACTGGTTAATTGTTCTGTCATGAAGTTTCTCCTTAGTTCTAGGTTGCCTCTCTCTTTAGTTAGTTTCCACCCATTACTTCTTGTCCTGCCTTCAGGGGCTTTGGAGAATAGCTTGACTCCCTCTTCTTTGTGGCAGCCCCTGAGATATTGGAACACTGCTATCATGTCCCCCCTCGTCCTTCTCTTTGTTAAACTAGACATACCCAATTCCAGCAACCATTCCTTATATGTTTTAGCCTCCAGTCCCCTAATCATCTTTATTGCTCTTCTCTGTACTCTTTCTAGAGTTTCAGCATCTTTTTTACATCGTGGTGACCAAAACTGGATGCAGTATTCCAAGCGTGGTCTTACCAAGGCATTGTAAAGTGGTATTAATACTTCACGTGATCTTGATTCTATCCCTCTGTTAATGCAGCCTAGCACTATGTTGGCTTTTTTGGCAGCTGCAGCACACTGCTGGCTCATATTTAAGTGATTGTCCACTAGGATTCTTGAGATCCCTCTCACAGTTACTACTATTGAGCAAGGTATCCCCTATACTATACCTGTACATTTGGTTTTTCTTGCCTAAATGTAGAACCTTGCTTTTTTCACTATTGAATTTCATTTTGTTAGATAGCGCCCAGTGTTCAAGTTCAATCAATCAATCAACCAACTGTAATTAACCTATATATTCTGCCTTCTCTTGTACATCCATATCATTTGTGTCTACATCTGACCAATTTTTCAATATCTATTAAAGCACCAAGGCAACTTTGTATATTAAATCCTTTTAATCAGGCAGAGACTCCAGATACGAAGTTTAAAGCAACATTTATAGGAAATAGTTTGAACTCTCCTTTCTAGGGCCCAAGTAAACTTCTGCCCATGAGAAAGGACTTTGTCCTTTTTCACAAACTCTGCCAGTTTAAAAGAAGCAGTTCACACCCACTTGACCTATGTGGCTGCAACAATTTGAAGCAAGACAGCTAGCCTGCAATCCCTTCTGGGCATTGTAAAGGTCTAGTTTACTGAAGACTGACAGGTTACCTGGATGTTTGCAAATATGAGCACATTCATCTGCCTGACACCTACAGTAAGTATCCATCTTTGGCATTTTCAAGTCAACAGGAAAATGGAAAGCTGTCTTGGATGTTTGTACTTTAGCAGCATGGAAGGCACCTATGTGTTTTGCCACAGATGTCATCTGCAGCTGCTCTTCTAGGCTCCACTCCTAAACAGACTTTAATATATGTTATACTAGTATTTAAAGTCACCATTAACACTGTATAAAAGTTTGCTTTTTATAAATAAAAAAAAAAGTACATTATCAGAGTCCCAGGGGAAAGAAGCGGTTGAATGATGCTCCTGTGGAGAAAAGACTCCAGGTAAATGTACCAATTGTGGTTGCTACTTCAGCTTCACGCTGAGACCCATATTCTGCGTATTCCTGTGATTGTCCTGCTGTCTGACTGTGTATCAGCTTTGCTTTGCCGGGAGGGGGAGAAATAGCAGTGATGGTGATGAGAAAATGGAGGAAGGAGGGTTTCTGCTTCTATCTGTGGCAGCTCTTAGAAGCCGTCAGTGTTATAGGAACCTCCAGGCATTCTCACCATGTGGAGTCTTGTTCATAGATTTCTCTGTAAAGCAGCCTGCAGCCATGGGCAATAACACAGCAGCACACTCATGTAAAGCTCTATCTAAATATTGGAAAGTCTCAGGAAAGTGATGTCAAACCACATGTTGATCTGAGATCACCCAGAATTTGTGCCAATTCTTACAGTAGCCTCTGGCATGTCCACTGCCTGAGTTACTTGCCAGGCTTGTCACGCACATGGTTGGCTGACAGAACATCAAGGGCTCTGAATGCATGGACTTCTAAAATATGTTCAGGATGAAATGACATAAAAAGTTCATGTTGTCTCTGATGTCTCTTTCAGGTCTGCAGCAAAAGAGAAGAATGCTAAATAAAATACAGGTTAATCCTCGGCTTACGACTACAACTGAGCCCCAAATTTCCATTGCTTAGCAAGTCAGCCGTTAGGTGAGTTTTGCCCCCTTTTGTGACCTTACTTGCCATATTCGTTAAGTTAGTAACGTGGTTGTTAAATGAATCTGGCTTCCCCCATTGACGTTGCTTGTCAGAAGGTCACAAAAGATGATCACATGAGCCCCCCCCAGGATGCTGCAACCATCATAAATACATGCTGGGTACCCAGTGTCCAAATTTTGATCATGTGACCATGGGGATGCTGCAATGGTGGTAAGTGTGAAAACAGTCATAAGTCACTTTTCCAGTGCCATTGTAAACTTGAATGGTCACAAAATGAATGGTTGTAAGTTTAGGGCTACTGGTAGTGAAACCGGGAGAAAGATTGCAATTTATTGATTTATTTAACTATATAGATACATTAGATTAGATTAGAGTCCATTGGGTTTGGGCAACCAGTAAACTGAAATAAATAAGTAAAGTACTCAGTTGCAATTTTGTATCCCGCCCCTGCTCCAAAAGGAAGTGATTTAATCCTGGACCTTCAATGTCCAACTATCTTCATCAGCCTCAAGTAGACCTGGCTTGTCTGGAGAGCAAAAGTGAAGAGAAGAAAAAATACACACATTTTTAGGCACATTTTTACATAATTTAAGCAGTTTTTTAAACTACTGAATAACTCCCCTGTGCATTGTGTCAGTAGTAATAACATGTGTTTTGATTAGTTGTCAAGCCCTCTGAAAAGATCTGAACAAACCAGGGGCAAAATAAAGGAACTGTTATACAAAGTAAGCCCTATTTATAGAACTAGAATGTAAACTCAGGTATATCAAAGGAAACCTAATGCAGCATTTAAGCTGGTTTTTCAACAAGATATCAATATTAAATAACAGGAGAGGGTTTTTTTCATATGCACACATGGCATTCTGCTGTTATTTCTCCACCTAGCTTTCAGGCAACGAGCTGAAGATTGGTTACATGTCCACTCTCACATAGCCTCAGCCTTGGCCAACCTCTATTGAGTCAGTCAAAGTCCACAGGTACATATGAATGGTTAGTGCAAGGTTTTTAAGGTGGCATACAAATACCGTATATTCCGGCGTAAAAGATGACTTTTGAGAGCGTCAAAACAGCCTCCGAACTCGGGGGTCATCTTATACGCCGAGTCATCTTATACGCCGGAAATAAGGTAGTTTCTGGCGTATAAGACAACTTTCTAGGCATGCGACTCGGCGTCGATCGTCTTGTGACCCGGCGTCGAACTAGGGGGTCGTCTTATACGCCGGGTCGCCCGATACGCCGGAATATACAGTATTTAAAATGGGTAAAATAAAAATAGCACCTGCTGTCAAAATCATCCTTACACTTCAAGATAGTAATAAAATACATAACTTTTGCATGAAATTAGTAGAGGCAGAGAAACCTAATTACTGAATTGAGGACTACTATACAACAATATATACGGTACTTAATAGAACAGTTCATGTAGCACAGGGGTCTCCAACTCTGGTAACTCCAAAACTTGTGGACTTCAACTCTTAAAGTTCCCAGCTCCCAGAATTCCTCACGGCTGGCTGAAGAATTCTGGGAGTTGAAGTCCATAAGTCTTAAAGTTGACAAGGTTGGATAGCCTCGATGTAGCCAAAGGAAGGTCAATGTTACTGAGAAAAGTACCATTTGGATTGAATAAATAAACAAACTATGGAAACAATGCTGTTTATAGAAAGAGCCTACGAAGGCAACATTATTATACATTATCCTCAATGTTCACTCATTATTTGAACAGCTTTTCCTGCATTCTAGTGGAGACATATTGAAAGCAAGCAAAAGTTCTGGTCTCATTGGTATAACCCAAGGGTTGCTGTGAAATCCATGCAAGGCAGAAGTTACACTAAATAGCTAAATTGCAGAATGCAGGAATCAGTATCCCGAAGATAGGTAAACTTGAGTAGGTATTTTGGAAGAGAGAGAGGAAATTCCCACTTCATACTTATGGCAACCAATCATAATGTAGATTGCCTCATGCATGAGTCACCTCTAATTAATCACCTACAACTGTGTGTTCTGGCCTATTGTGCACTTTACTGTTCCAGCTACTAAATTCCATATCCTAACAGGTGTGTTGAGGTAGTTGCCAAGGATTATTTCTTTACAGAACTCTTGCTTGATTTGTACTTGTTACAAACTAAAATAATGAAATCATATGGCATTGTAATATGGAAAATTAAAAATAATGTAAGGAAAATGAACATTTCAAAACAATTCAGGAGCAAAAGTTAGCTACCTTTGACTTTTTAATTCAAGTTCTTTATTTCTACAAAAACAGCTATACCATTAATATTCACCCCAAAAATATTTTTCTTTCAGGCATTATGCTGCTCTGAGCAAAAATATTGGTATGCTTCCTCAGCTGAAAGTCCTCTCAGGCAAAGTAAAAATGGACAGGATTGTAGCATTATTTTCAAGCAGTATTAACTCTACTACCTTATGTACGAAGCTTTCTTTTCCAATGAATTTTTTAGAACCATGGATCTTTTTTCCCCTCTTTGTACAATAAATATGAGAGCAACCTAATATTTCTTTAATTTGCCTTGCTATTAACTCTAAAGGTATGCTTGACCGCTAAACTGACATGTCCTTATCACTTGGGTATTCTGTGTTCTTTCATCTTCCTAATGGATGTTATTGCACAGACATCTGAAGTCTACCTGAGTTCAATCTTTTAAATTTTAATTCACTTTACATTTAGGCCAGTCATAAATAAATACCGTTTAGGTATCTAGTATTCTGGCCTATGTAGTCCCTAAGGTTATGCTTTTATTTTAATGAAGCCATTTTGGAACATGAGAAAAAAAGTGGGGCCAGAGGTGTAGAGGGAGAAAAAGACTCCATGTTTGATCAATAAATTTATCAGGTCTATTCCCTAACTGATATTTCCATCATGGAAGCAATGATTTTCCAAAATGGAAAAGATTAGCCTGTGCAAATAGTCATTGGAATTCCACCTCTAATTTATATGGGAAGAAAAATACTTTTCATGTAGAAATCCATAAGAATTTATTTAATAAACATAATAAACAATAAGTGATACATATAAATAACAGACTAACAGAGTTGAAAGAGATCTTGGAGGTCGTCTAGTCCAACCCTCCCTGTTGAAGCAGGAAACCCTGTACCATTTCAGACAAATGGTTGTCCACACTCTTCTTAAAAACCTCCAGTGTTGGAGCACCCACAATTTCTGGAGGCAAGCCATTCCACTGATTAATTATTCTCACTGCCCTGGAATTTCTCCTTATTTCTTGTTTAGTTTCCATCCATTGTTTAGTTTTAATCCATTGCTTCTTCACCTGCCTTCAGATACTTTGGAGAATAGGCTGACCCTTCTTCGTTGTGGCAGCCCCTTAGACATTAAAACACTACTATCATGTCACCCCTAGTCCTTCTTTTCATTAAACTAGACATACTCAATTCCTGCAACCATTCTTTGTATGTTTTAGCTTCCGGTCTCCTAGAACTGAAAACTGATGAAGCATTTGCAAGGCAAAATAAATATAGGAAATGCAGGAAGAAGGAGAGAGTAAGGGGAAAAAAAGAGCTTCTGAATGAAAGTCACAAGGAATAAAACTTCCAAGTGTGCTGAGAATAAATTAAACTCAAGTCTAAGTAGACAAATGTTATCCAAAATCTTTATTACCTAGCTCTGGAGAGCTTGCATTGTGGTGCTTGCTTGTTTCATTGATATATTTCTTGTTTTACCTTCAGGAGTTAAAATTGGTATATATAGTATTTTGTCTCTTTTTTTCTTCCCACAGACCAATGTCCCAAGGTAAGTTAGACTAAGACTGCCCAAACACTCAGTAAGCTTCCATGAATAAGGATAGATTTGAACTTAAGTTACCTTAGCCTTAGACCAAAATGTTGATCATTGTGTTACTTTGGTTGTCCCTGTTTGTTTGTACCAGCCATTTGCCACCCCGTGTTTATAGCAGAATGCTTGCCTAGAAAACCTCAGTAGGCTTTACATGTTAAAGTTGGTTTATTTCTTTCTTACCTCAGGATAAAAATCAGTCTCACACGGCTGAGGTTATTGAGAATTATAGGCCACTAAACGCACTGATCCAGAAAATCTACATGTTCAAGGTAAGCATCATTCCACCAAACTAGACAAGACAGATAGAAGTTGTTTTTGTGCTGGACTGCAGACCGGGTGAGGAGGCCATCATGTATTTCTATCCTTCAGAAACAGTTATTGAGAAAACGGGAAAGGCCGATTAGCTGGTTTTGGCAGCTGAAAAAGCATGGCTGGACAACTTCTTTTAGGATAAAAGATCATTCATTCAATCAGTCATTTATTCATTCAAATTTGTTGTGGCTGCCCAAATCCAATGGACTTTGGATAGTGCACAAAACCATGTGCTATGCTTGAAGGATCTATTAGCTAAATGAACGGTTGCCATACTGAGATATAGTGAAGAGCTTTTGGGATCTACCCTCATTAATACATCCAGATACTCATGTACAGGTACACACTTGGCTGCAAAGACTGGTGTAGAAAGAAAATTAAATGCAAGTTATTCCCACATACAATTTTAAGTTTCCCTTGCTGCTAAGAGCAGTGTTATCATCCTTCAGACCAACGGAAAGAATTCTCAATCCTGAGAAATTTTTAGAAAACCTCTCCTTTTCTTGAGGGGAAAAAAAAGGAGAAAACAAAGTGTAAGAGGCCGTTGGTCCAGCTTTAGCTGAAACTACTATTGCCATTGGTAATTCCTTGAAAACCACTTTTTCCACAAGGACCAGTAACTACAAGTCATCTTGATATGAAAGCCATGGAGCTGAGTCTCTTCAAAGCTTTCTAATCTAAAAGCCCACCTAATATAAAAGCTTTGGCCTTGAATTTGGGAAGAGGGGAGATTTGTGTTCTCATGATTTAGTTATTCAGATAACTGGGGGGAGGGGGGAGTATTTTTCTTATGTATGTGAACAAATTTCAGAGATTTCTGCTGAGGTGGGTAGCAAAGTATTAGTGTAACTCCACCTGCAAGCAAGATGCCATTTTTATTGCACTTATAGAGGGTAAGACGTGAAGCAGGTAAGAGACATAATTTGTTTTGACAAGGGTGACAGCATAGATGCTTAAATGAACCAAGGTGGACAATGTATCAGAAGGCTCAAAAAGCAAGCTGACACATATAGTACTGTTAATGTTGTGAAAGGTCATTTGCCTCCTGTCCCAAGAATTGCCCCTTTAATATACTTCTTTTATTTCCAAGGAGAAAGTAGTGTGTTTGTGTGTGTGTTTCCTGTCATTGTTTTTAATGGAACTGTGGTTTTGGGGATTGTCTAATTATATTATGGTTGCTGAGACAAAGCCTCTAATCTTGCTAGTATGTCAACATCCTGTGGAGAATGATATTACTGTGGCAGAATTGTTCTGAAGAAAGGAGTAGTCCTTCCTTAGCTTTTTCTATTCAGATAATTAAAATTCCCTGCAGCTAGTGTTCTAGACTTTACTTATCTCTATAAACATTTCCTGATTCTGCCCTGGAGGCATATCACAGTCTTCTAAGATCGGGTTTTTGTTACCATTCCTATTCCTATTTCCCATTCATCTTTGCCCATGGAATGCCAGTTGCACGTATAGCCTCTCCCACTCAATGTAATGTAATGCCTTCGATCAATTTATCCATATTGCCATCCTTCCCATTTCCTGTTAAGTCTGTATTGTTAGTCACTCATTCCTGATCTGAATCTCTGTTAAGCTAATTAAAAAGGCTCGGCCCCCCCCACCTTTTTTTGTATATTCATAGGCAGGCTAACTTTTTTTTTTCTTTCATGCAAGCCACTGAAATTTTCACATGTGTCTGTCTCTGTGTGCAAATAGATAGGATAGATCAGACATGTCAAACACAAGGCCTGGGCGGGCGGTGGATGTGGTTTCGTGTGGCCCGCAAAGCCATCCTGGAAACAGTGAGGGAATGGCCCCCGCTGCCTTGGCCCTGGCCGAGGCCAGCCAGGAGCCAATGTACAATTTTGTGGTGGCCATCTATGCTGAAACACATTCAGTCTTAGCTCCACAAGGCCGTCTAGAAACAGCGAAGAACCAGCCCCTGCCACATTGGCTCCGTCTCCTGGATGCATGCTGGGGAGGTGTAACCCTTTGTGAGGAATGAAGAAATGGACCATGCCTTGGCGCTTACCCCAGTCCCACCCTCTCCTGCCAGAGACCCTCAGATCTGTCCCACTTCTGCCCAGGCCCCCACAGGCACCCTTGACGCGAACGATGTAGAGCTAGCCATGCCCACCCAGTAGGCCACACCCACTCCATCCATGCCCACCCAGTAGGTCACACACCCCCTGGCCACACCCACCTGCCCCCGAGGGCAACCGCAATACTGATGCGGACCTCAGTGAAATTGAGTTTGACATCCCTGGGATAGATGATAGATGAGAGAGAGAGAGAGAGAGAGAGAAAGAGAGAGAGAGAGAGAGAGAGAGAGAGAGAGAGGGAATGTATGTATATATACAAAAGTCTGGAGTATAGAGATTAGCAAAGCTTTGGAATTATCCACATAGCAACTACTTCTTTCACTATGCAACCTTTTAGCTAAATTGGATTGAGTATGCTATGCTATTTTATTCATTTTGTCAAGGATTATAAGTGAAACGAGCAGTTTGGCGCAGACGTTAAGGCAACGAGCTAGAAACCTGGAGACTGTGAGTTCTAGTCCCACCTTAAACACAAAGCCTGTTGAATGACTTTGGGCCAATCACTTTCTCTCAGCCCTAGGAAGAAGGAGACAAGGGAAAACCACTTCTGAAAAAGGCCTTGCAGGACCTGTCCAGGCAGGCCCTGAGAACTGCACACAATTGAATGGGAGAAAAGAAGGTGAAATTAAGTCAATTAGAATACCTTGCTCATGGGAAATAATAATGGTTTCTTGCCCTCCATTCCATCCTAAAAGTTGTTTCAGGATAGATCTATTTAGCATGTAAACTCCAGGAAGTTCTTGATTAGATTTCCTTATGGAGACTTGCTTGCAAAGAAGATATTGATTTCAAAATTAGAGGAAAAAAACATTAATAAATACAGCTTTGTTACTGCTTTACATGCTTTAAGTGTTGCAAATGTTGCTGTTTTGTAAACTCGTTTATAGTTTATCCTTTATGCAGCCCAAAAGAAGGAATATTGGGGGGGTGTTTGTAGCAGCCCCCTGAGCAAAAATATGAACTGCTTTGCTGCTGTGTAAGCAAGCTATGTAGAAGACATTAAGGATATGATGCTTTTCCTGGCAAGTACATAAAAGTGATGGGAAATGCTTCATTTACTTAATTCCCATGTTCTACATCAAGTGCTCAATTCAACTAACCCTTTTGATATTACAAAACAATATGGCCACAGGCCAAAATTTTCCCACTAAACCTGTATCCAGCCACCATTTCTGATTCATTCAATACTAAATTCTCAGTGAAATGAGCTAGAAGCCTTAGGGACTCTGCAAACATATCAATTTGCTAGTTATGATTCCACAAATATACAAAGACAGCTCCACTTACAACTTTGGACCATTTGGCTTTCAGGAGCAGTGAAGGTAATAGTGAGCTCTCTGTAGAACTGGGCAGCTTTACAACAGCTGTAAGAATAATTTCCGGAGTAAGCTTCCCACAATGATTGCTTTGACACACTGCGTTATACTCAGATACTGAACCATGAAAATGAAGCATTTACCATAGATCACTATAGTTTATAACTGCACAGGATTAGCTTCAGAGCTAAGCCATTAGTAGTAATCAGTATCTTCTATGTGCCATAGGATATAAAGAGAATTACAGAAGAAATTAAGTTCCTTACACTGAAGAAGATGGAGCACATGGGACGATGAGAGGCAAAATAGCATTTTGCCATGTGAAACAAACAGAATCGATGTAATCAGTGGGTGAGAGAATGTGTATGGCCATTTGTAACACTACAGGAAGGAAAGCTGCTTCATAAGAGATTTACAGGAAGAGAAAATAGGAATTAGAACAGGTTCAAATAATATAAAATAGATACCAGTGACATTTTATTACATATCAGATTGGCTGACTCTCTTGGAAGGATTTGGGAAAAATTATCCCATGTTTTCACTATGAAACTTCTACCTCAAGTGAATACGATGACATCAGTTTTTACTTTATCACCATCTGATGTAAGTATAAGTTAATGAACATATTATAAAATTGATATAGGACAGGAAAAAACAAAATGGCTGATTTAAGAAAAAGGTGCTGGCTCTGTTCATATGTAGCTATTGTCTTAAGTTTTTCCCTTGAGTATTATCGAGTTGCTTTGACTCAAAGCATGCATTGTGTCCTGGTGAGGGATGTGGTGGTACAGAGGCTTAATGATGCTGGATGTACTGAGCAATTGCCAGCGCTCTGGTGGTTCAAGTCCGGCTCCATGGGACAGGGTGAGCTCCCGTCTCTTGTCCCTAGCTCCTGCCCACCTAGCCATTCAAAAGCATTGTTTGTGAATAGATAAATAGGTACCATAATCACTTTCCATGTACAACTTGCTGGGAAGATGGGTGGTGGATGGAATAGTAGGGTGATGGGATGTGTCAAACTAGGCTAATGATAGCAGTGTGAAGTAGAAGAAAAAGGAATAGAAGATGCTAGGAAAATTGGTCTGGAAGGGTTGGCATTGATTAAAACAGGGAAAGAAGAGTTATGCACACCAACTACATTTAGGCAAGAAAAACCAAAAGTACAGGTATAGTAAAAGTGGCACTTGGCTCAATAGTAGTAATTGTGAGAAGGATCTTTTAGTCCTAGTGGACAATCACTTAAATATGAGAAAGCAGTGTGCTGGAGCTGCCAAAAAAAAAAAAAAAAACCCAACACAGTTCTAGGCTACATTAACAGAGGGATAGAATCAAGATCATGTGAAGTGTTAATACCACTTTATAATGCCTTGGTAAGAGCACACTTGGAATATTGCATCCAGTTTTGGTCACTACGATGTAAAAAAGATGTTGAGACTCTAGAAAGAGTACAGAGAAGAGCAACAAAGATTATTAGGGGTCTGGAGGCTCAAAGATATAAAGAACAGTTGCTGGAATTGGGTATGTCTAGTTTAACGAAGAGAAGGACTAGGAGTGACATGATAGCAGTGTTCCAATATCACAGGGGTTGCCACAAAGAAGAGGGAGTCAAGCTATTCTCAAAAGCATCTGAAGGCAGGACAAGAAGTAATGGATGGAAACTAATCAAGGAGAGAAGCAAGTAATGGATGAAAACTAATCAAGGAGAGAAGAATTAAAGAGTAATTTCCTGACAGTTAAAACAATTAATCAGTGGAACAACTTGTCTCCAGAAGTCATGAATGCTCCAACACTGGAAGTTTTTAAGAAGAAATTGGACAACTATTTGTCTGAAATGGTATAGGTTTCCTGCCTGAGCTTGGGGTTGGACTAAAAGACCTCCAAGATCCCTTCCAACTCTGTTATTCTGTTAACTTCAATCTACTTGTCACATAAAATTATACTGAGAATCCTCCAAATTTAGTCAAAGTAAAAAACCAGAACAAGGTTTATTTCCAGATTTTGTTTCTGTTCAGCTGCAAATAATCTGAACAAATCAGCAGAACATTGTTTTGTGTATAATGGCCTGGTGTATAATGGCCTGTTCCAGAATCAAAAAACTACATTTCAGGTGCAACCTGTTGTAGTCCCAAACTTGGTGAAACAAAATCTGTGCCGTGTATCACACCTTTGTCAAAGGACCTTGCATTTTAGCATCTGAACATGCTTCCAAACACACAGGCATACATGAAAATGAAAAATTCCTTGTAATGAGGATAACAGTGAAGCTTTATTCTCCATCTATTTATTTGCTGCATTTTCAAAGTTGATTTGTAGTGCTAATTCTATGGAATGGAGGTGAAATAATTGAACTATATTCCTCAGCTTTATCAGGGCCATCTCAATTCCACTCTATTCTTTAACAGCTGAAGCTGAGGTCTCTAGATACACATACAGGCTTACTACCAATGTGAGAAACAAAGGACAGCTCTTCCTATCAATTCTTATTTTCCTGTGTGGATGATGTCTCCTCCACTGGTTTCCAAGCATTAGATCTGCAGTACTTGTTCCCTATTGTTTACTCATTTGAATACATCTGTCAAGGACATCTTGTCAGCCTCTTCCTTGGGGTGAATAAAAAAATCATCAGGGCCAAAGGAAGCCAGTAACCTGATAATTGTTTGGAGTAAACCTCTTTGCCGTAGGGCCTTGTGCTACCTACTATTGTTTGCACTTGGTTGATCTGAATCTACCAGTAGTAAGGTTTTTATGAAGGGGGCGGGGGAAAGTGAGGCCAAAGAATCAGTACAATAGTATATAACAGATAAAAACAAATCAATATTGAAAAGTGGACAGAATGCCGCAACAATCAGAAGCAGTGTCAAAGTGAATAATTATTTTTACTAACACTTTAAGCATGGTTGTCACTTTCTGTGGTTGCCTGTTAGCTCTTTATGGTTTATCTTAGCAAGTTGGACAACATGTGATCTTTGGCCTACTTTCTTACGATCCTTGCTATAATTTGAAGAGCTCCCTGCTTTTGAAAACTATCAGAAGTATCATAAGCTGATTAGAGATTCCCCACTAAAGAAATAAATTTTTACCAGATTTTAAGGCAAGAAGACCTCATATAAGCCACTAAAGAAACTATGTTTGTCCCAATGTAGTAGAAAGTTAGGTACACTTTAATGAATTTGAAATATGGCGCTTTAAAAAATGGATTAGATGGGCTTTGGGGGATTTTTCATCTTGTAACTACAAAACTGTGAACCACAAAGCAGGGGGCCAATCACTTTAACTTTATTGATTTTAGTGGTGGAAATATAGCTGGATATATGGATCACTGATAACTTTTATTGGTCTCTTCCAAGTGGCAGAGGATTAAAAATAATGCTTATCTATTTAAATACCTGATTTACAGTCCTCATCCCAGATCCTGCCAATCTAGCACTTCCAAAGCATGCAAATGTGAGTAGATAAATAAGTACCACTTTGGAGAGAAGGTAACAGTGCTCCGTGACATCATGCTGGGTACATGACTGTGGGAATATCTTTGGTCAGTGTTGGCTCAATGGCTTGAAACAGAGATGAGCATTGCCCCCTATAGTCAGCAACAACTAGCAGAGTAAAATCCACAGGGATTCCTTTATCTTTTACCTTTTTTCATTTATTTTCAGGCAATGATCTGGAAAAGATAATTCACTTTAGTCCTAGACTATTGATGATAACCTCTTTCTTCTCAACAACATTCTGTAAAGCAAGAGGTTACAACTTCCACTTTCTGTGCTCTCACATTGTGGAGAGGATAAAATCTTTCAATAGCCTAAATAACTAAAATGGGCCTGTTTGCCAGCTTGGAGGCATGAGACTCATTGTTGTCAAAATCTAGCTTATGGAATTAATGCAGAGATTGAAATGAAGAGGATGCTGCAGAGAGGCATCCCAAGGCAAGTATTTTCAACAGTTTTAGGATCAAAAGCAGGACAGCTTGGTCAATAAAGGCAGTCTTTGCTTATTGCCTATCTGAGAACTGGATAAAGTCCCTCTTTTAAGTCAATAAAGGCAACCTATAGAATATTTCCTAGCTTATTTACTTTATAAGTAAATGCATATGGCCATCCATCTTAATTAAATGCATATGGCCATCCATCTTAATTAAGTATCTCTTACATAACTGTATAAATAAACACTATATGAAGCATCACAAACAACAACAACAAAAAAAAAATGTAAAATTAAATAGTTGAGGCTCTTTACTCTGACAGTGTGAAAACAAAAATACATTCCAGGCTCCAAAAGCAACCTGATCTCAATGTTTGAGGGAAAAACCAAGGTCTTCATAGCTTTCCGGAAGACCAGCAAAGTTTGTAACATCCAAATCACAGGGGGAGGCAATAAAGAAGGCAGCCTTCTGGGTCCCACTGAGTAGTATTGTTTTATGCTGCTGAATTTCACCGTATCTCCTGTACACTCAGCTGTGTCCAAAGGAGAGGTCAAATTTGAGACAGAATTCCAAAGCGGTGTGTAAGGGAGTGTAAGGTCTGCCTCTTTTATACATGCATTGCCAATCTTAGACACATATACCCCAAAGTAGCAGAGCTCACATTGTATAGCACAACATGTATACTTCTTTGGATACCTATGTGTAGGCTGTAATCTTCTGTACTACTCTCTCCCACTGTCTCCCAATGACAAAGGACATTAGACTTTGGTTTTCTTTTCCATTAAGTCTTTCACTGATTCCTCAAATCATGTATATCTACAGAATAGATAGGTGAGGGTCAAGCTGTATTGATATGCGAGAATAACTTTAGGAGAGAGGGCAACAAATCGTGACCAAGGAAACAGTCAAATACAGGTAGTCCTTGACTTACAACCACAATTGAGACCAGAATTTCTGCTGTTAAGCAAGACAGTTGTTAAGTGAGTCATGCCAAATTTTACAGCCTTTTTTTTTTGCCAAGGTTGTTACATGAATCATTGTAGTTAAGTGAATCAAGCAGCCATTAGGCAAATCCAGCTTCCCCTCATTGACTTTGCTTCTCAGAAGCCAGCTGGGAAAGTCACAAACGGTGATCACATGACTCTGGGATGCTACAAGCATCGTAAATACGAGCTCGTTACCAAGTGCAGGATTGCAGCTTCAGGTTGCAATCCTGTATTTACCTGCAACTTTTTTTTTTCTGACAAAAAGTATTTAGGCTTGGCAAAACTTGGTGTCAGATATTTAAAGATGACTTACGGACGCTGCCACAGATAGGATTCATGGGAAGAAGGTTGTTACCTTAGGTGCTTTATGCGAAAGGAACCAATGGGGATGATGAAGTGCCAAATCATATACCCAGATACCCAGAAGAATGTATCATTGATACCCCAGATGTTTGCTTGTAGGATGTCAGACTGAATAGGATAATGCTGTAAGAGATTTTAAGGAGCATTTCACTCCAGAAATTCAACTTCCAACTGCCAAGCCTGGCCTAATATTTACATGTATTCATTATATCCCATGCTTATGCTTAATTAAAGCAAATAAAAAAAAAATCCCAGAAGCATTTTTTTCCCCTTTGCATACGTACAAGGGTTAAACTATGAGGGCTTTACTTTCATTTGAGTTTCCTTCTCCTTTTATTCAAACTTTGGCTTTCTCTCTCCTCTCTCTCTCTCTGTCTCTTGGGAGAAACAAATGGACAGCTTCCCTCGATAGAATTGTTCCTTCCATTACCATCGCAGCAGAATGCATCTGAGACTATAATAATTCAGTGATGAAATACAAAATGTCGCAATGCCATCTCCCTTAAAGTGAACTGAGATTTTGTTATGCCATTTTAGATGCACTAATAGCTCCTAAAGTCCCGTAGAGTATCCTAATGTGAATTTAATGAGCTGATAGCATATAAATGACAGTAGTGAGAGGGTGAAGGTGACATAACCTTTTCTCTTCCATTTGATGCTTGTCTTTGAAAAAATACAGACCTGACCAAAATATACCACGTTATTACTAAATGTTGCATCATTTAGCAGAAAGGCTCACCGTTGCCCTTTTTTTCCTCTTTTAACTATTCTTTTTTCCCATTTTTATGTTTTTATATATATTAAAACAACACAAGGAATTGGAATTCCTCTCCCCCATGCAGTCTTCGTTTCTTTATTGCCAAATTCGTGTTCATTTCATGGAATGTGCACCAGTGACAACTGCACTTCTACTCCTTCCAGTGTTATTTTTATTAATATGTCATCATAAAAATAAAACGGTGTGAATTGTACCGAAACCAAACTACCTCTGTGTCCTGCGTGCAATTGATTTTTCCTACCAATGATGGCCTGGCTACTGGTTTTTCTCTGTCATTAAAGAGATTTTGCCATTTCTAACTTGCCTTGTCTGACTAATTCAATGAATCAGATGGTTGTTTTGCAAATCTCCATTACCTTCTTCCTGGAAATCAACAGAACTATGTCCCGCAATGACATAACTGGAGGTGAAATCCAAGAGAAGGAGGAGACAGGACAAATAATTTGTGAGAAAGTTGAAATACGTACCTGGGACATATTTCTGATGGTATCTTAAGAAAAAAAGCTTATCATGCTATCAGAGCTTACAAGTTGGGAAAGATAATATAGTACATGGAAGCTCATTCTTCTTATTGGTTTCAAGGAATAAAGTAGACCAAAGAACAGCCAGGGTGAAAATTGTGAATTCATTTTGAAGCTGACACAATTTATGCATGTATAAGGCTCCCATTTGGTGACATAGAACCACTATTATATTTTCAAGTAATCATCCAGAAACCCAGAAGATTTTAGGATTGCCTCAAATGCAATTTCATATTGGATACCTTCTGAAGCTTGTTATGTTATGAGAAAATCAAAAGATGCTTTGAAGGTAATATCCATATTCATGCTGTTTTGCACCCAGGTTATGAAATAGTATCTCTTAAAAGCTTAAAAAAATGTTTTTTTCTTGAGGCAACTGGACTTTCTTGTTTTTCTTTGAAGACATTTCACTTCTCATCCAAGAAGCTTCTTCTGCTTTGACTGGATGGTGGGGAATGGAAGGATTTATACTCCTTACAGACAGCTGGTCATTTGCATTCAGAGGGCGAGGGATATGACATCATCTATCTCCAGTCTACAACACAGTCCTTTCAGCAGTTCCAAGAAGGCTCCATACCTATTTGCACTACTCAGATGACCTTGACAACACAGATAAACCTCCAGGTGGCCTCAACAACTCTCTAAAACAGCGGCTCCCAACCTTTTCTATATCCCGCACCCCTAGAACGCTTCTGATATATTCTCGCACCCCTTACAAAAGTTCAAAATAAAGGCAACAAATTATGCATATATATTATAATTTTGAAAACTCAAGTTATCACACCTCCTGGAATATTATCTCGCACCCCCAAGGGGTGCAAGCACCCCAGGTTGAGAACCACTGCTCTAAAAAAATGCAAATGACCAGCTGCCTGCAAGAAGAATAAATCCTTCCATTTCCTCACCATCCAATCAGAGCTGAAGAAGCTTCTTGGATGAGAAGCGAAACGTCTCCAAAGAAAAACAAGAAAGTCCAGTTGCCTTGTGAAAAAGCACCTTTGGGATGACTGAGAATCTCCATAGACATATCTCTTAAAAGGTCCAGTGTACAATTTAGCCTAGTTATAGTAGATCACTTTCAGTTTCTGAGAAGTCAGCACACAGCCAAAATGTTTTTCTAGCCTACTTTATTTTGATCTTTGCCTATGTTGGTTTATTGAAGCTAACTGAGATGAAGAGATTTGGTAGATCCAGAAAATCCATGCATCTTTGTGCCATGGAAGCAATAATGCATCCATTCCTGAAAAAGAAAAGCTTCCCTCATTGCAGAGTCTCATGACAATTAGTAATCAGTTACAAATACTTTTTGGTAGGACAAGTTGAAGAAAGCAGTTATCTGTACAACTGCAGTTGTTCGTCAATTATTGTGATCCATTTCAGTCTGGGTTTAGGATTGGTTTGTGTGTCTGAATCAGCCTGATCTTCCTGATGGATAAGTTCTATGTGGAAGAGGCAGAGAGAATGTAATTTTTGTTCCTTTTGGCTCTCTGAATTTCTCAGAGAAGTTTAGTGCCAAGAGATTTCTGAAGCATCTTTGCATGAAGGACCGAAGTCATGTTCTACAGCAGTTCTAGTTCTCTTTGCCCAGATCATTTTAGACAATGATCTGCTAGTAATATTGGATGACACTTTCTCACCACCTGAGCAATTAAAAATGGAACAATTTAAAGCACTATCTTCTTCTTAGTACTCTATTGGAAACTGCCGACTAGGGCAATGATTGGGAAATTTGGAGGCAAAATGTTAACAATATGCTAATGATGCATAGCAATTTTAAGTAAAGAAACAAATACATTAATTTAACATTATTTAGATCATATTTACATCCCTTCATTCTTCACTGGAGCTTAAGTTAGCATTCATAGTATTACCCCATTTGGGCCTCATTACTATGCTTTGAGTTTAGTGTGATATAACAAAGCTGGAATTTGAATGGGAATTTGAATCTAAATCTTATCCAACCTCTATATTCTGGGTTACTCATGGAGAACTTCCTTTGTTGTAAATCTACAGTCAACCAATGATTCAAAAAGTTAGCTATTTGCTTTTTAAGTTATTTATGTATTTCTATATTTCTTTCTATTTCAGAGGGGCGTGTAGCAGTTAAGAAGAGAATTTCAAAAGAGGGAGAGAGAGTTAAAAACCAGCGCTATAAAGCCAGCAATGCTTAAAAATCAAACAAAGTTTATTCTGTAAAAAAACAAACAAACAGTAAAATACTGTATTAAGAATCAGTTTGAAGTAGAGCTTAAAGGTACTGAACTAGAAACTTGGGGCCATAACTTCTAGTCCTGCCTTAGACACTAAGCCAGCTAGGTGACCTTGGACTAGTCATTCTATCTCAGCTTTAGGAGGAAGGCAGTTCCAAAAAACATTGCAGGAAAATTACATGATTCTGTCCAGGAAATTGTATCACCTCCCCTTTACTGCCTAAAATTACTATACCAGTGCATCTAAAACAGACATGTCAAACTTGTGATGTCATGTGACATTGCATAACGTATCGGGACCATTTTGCCATTGCCGGCAATGGGGTGGGCGTGACTTCTGCGTGATACATCTGGCCCGCAGGCCGACAGTTTGACTGATCTAAAAGATAATTTGACACCCCTGATTTAAAAGATAATTTCTATAAGGACCCACCTCAGCTAACCACCCAAGAAAGCAGAACTCTTGAAACAGGCATTGTTCTGGATCATGTAATCTTAACTCTGGATCAGAACAGGCATTGTCTCAAAAGGAACTTTTATTAGGGGTTAGTGACAGTAGGAAAGTCAAGCGAGATCTGAGGAAAATCCCGCTTAAATGGTATAGTTAAACTAGCAATGTTCCTCCTCCCACCAAAGTCATATTGTCCATTTGAAATCCAGCCAATCCACAGGTGGTACGATGTTTGGGTAACTGGCACAGTTGGCGCGCATCTCAAGATCTTCTCCAGTTTCATTTCTCCGTAGCTATCTCCCTGATAAGGGAGACACAATCTTTTCTCAAGTGGATAGGGGCGGGAGAGAAAAAGCAGAAAATGAAAGTTATCCCAAGCGAAAGCAAATTCTCCCCAGCAGAATGGCAGGCCCCAAACAAGAGCACATATGCAAGGAAAACAATAAGGATTTGGGGACCTGACAGTTTGGTCTTGGTGTAGATGTTATCTTATAAAAGCCTTGGTGAACAAGAGCCAGTTTGGTGAAGTGGTGAAGGCACCAGGCAACCAGGAGGCAACGTGTTCTAATCCCACCTTAGGCATAAATCTACCTGGATAACCTTGGACCAGACAGTCTCTCCTAACCCTAGGAAGCAAGTAAGGGCAAACCAATACTGAAATCTTACCAAGAAAACTGCAGGGACTTGTCCAGGCAATTAGCAGAAGTCGAGACTGGCTTGAAGTGACCCCTCCCCTCCCCCTGAATGAATAATATAATCTTTATGCTATCCTCTTTCAGAAACTTTGTGAAGTTATCTTTATGAGGTTTCTCAATGTTTTAGCAAGGCAGTCATACCTGGCTTGGATAAAATTCAGTGGAATATGTTGTCCCAAATCCTGACAATCTCTGAAGAATTCTCTGATGATTAATTGTACTACCATATGACTCATGGGAGGCAGAAGACACAGTCTCCTGTGAGTGTCTATGAAGATACTCAGTCATGGTTGTCTCCAAGTCATGGTTGTCTCAAAGGCACTTTTTCAAAAGGCAACTGGACTTTCTTTCTTGGTTTTTCCTTGAAGACATTTCTCTTTTCATCCAAAAAAGCTTCATCGTTTCTGGCAGGATGGTGGGGAGGATGGAAGGTCTTCAAGGAAAAACCAAGAAAATCCAGTTGCCTTTTGAAAAAGCACCTTTGAAACAGTTTCTTGTGAGGGAAATGTTGGAGGCAAAACTCTTTTGCAGAGACAAGATTTACTAGAATTGATGACTCTCTTCCTCAGCTTAGGTAGCCAGGAACAGACAAGGCAAGCAGTTGAGGCTAACATCTGGCTGTCAACATTATTATACAAACCTGCACTCTTTCTAACTTCAACAGAAAGTACCCAAGTTAGTGTAAAAGAAGCACAATCTCTGTTCAGTAACTAAACCATAATGATTGGTTGTGATCAGAGATAGTAAGTTTATTTTGCTTTCTATAATGCTCACATTTTTTGAAACACATTCTTCCCAATTTGCAGAGCAGAGCACACCATTTTTCTTATTTTTTTTTCCCGATGCACACTTTATAATAGGCATTTGGGTACATATTTTTCACCGGAGGATCATAACACAAAATTCAGAGAAGTGCTAAAGCTGAAATATAATTGTGGTTCAATTTACATACAATTTTGGGCAGTGCAAATTAGATCTGTTTATAGTAAAATACAAACCAAAACAAATTTCAGCTCTGCGCTAGTTAGGAGTCATTGAACAAACAACAACAATCACAATAAAACACCTTCTGTCTTTTGGAAAGTTAAGATTTTGGAAACAGATAAACTTGGTTTCAAAACACTTTCTGTTGCCCAGTGACAACACAAAACATATCACATATGCTTAACAACCAGCTTGTACATATTTTGTCTTTCCAGGGTTTCTAGGATTTATCAAGCGTAATGATGCATTGCAATATCAGAAGGGATTTCCAGCAGGGACAAATGATGGTGTCTTTCCATCAGCATTTCCCATGTCCTTAACAACAAGAGAAACCACCAAAATGTTTCACATTGTTGTATGATGGAGTAAAGCCTAAGAGTGCCCAAAATTCCTTTTATCGTAAGTTGTGAAATGTTTACATTGGTGCTTTCCAATCATCTTTCCTGGAGGAAAAGTTTGTGATGCGGTACAAAGCAAATAGTCCCACAGATTCTAACATTGCTCTCATGCAATTTATCATTTTGCTCTCTCTCCCAGCCCTTCCACTCCATCCCCCATCTAGAAAATATTCAGCAGAACTAACTTGGAGGATGTACAAGACGCTATGGAAAGGATGCAAAATCCCAGTTTTGCTGAAGGGAAAAATTCTGTCTGAGAAAGTTGACTGTTGTATTCTGCCCTTATTTTTAAGCGCGTAGATCATGCCCCTTATCAAATGGTCTATAACAGTGTCTAACAAATGGCAAGCAGGTGAAATTGAAATAAGTACAAATGAAGAATGGTTGCAGAAATTGGGTACATGTGTCTAGTCGGATTAAAAGAAGGACCAAGGATGACATGATAGCAGTTTTTCAATATTTGAGAAGCTGCTACAAAGAAGAGACGGTCAACCTATTGCCCAAAGCACTAACTACTGAGAATGCTCTATTGGGACAAAGAAACTAAATTTTAATCTAGAACAATGATTGGTTTTCTGTTGTTGGGAAGTGGTTAATCCATATGAAGGTTTGCAACCTGTTTTAGATTAGATTGTATTCTTTTTGAAGAATCAAGCTATGGCATCAGATGCGATCATAAATCTAGAGGTGTTCTGCTCAGGACACTTCTCTGTTTGTCCTATGTTTTTGGGTTCTCCTCCCACACATATATTTTCTCATCTTTCTTTATTCCACACTTACATGCACATTTTTAATCTGGCCAATCAGGTGACTATCTCTTCTTTGGCAAAATAACTGGCTTATTTTCTCCTGGAATGTTCCAGAGGTTTCAGTTGGAAATATAGTTCCTACTTAGCCACCCACCCATATAATCCCATATTTTTTCCCCTTCAGATCTTCATGAGAAAATTGATCATTAGTGACTGAAAAGTGATTCAGGTAGAATGCTATAGACATAACACTAAATATAATGTAACAGCTGTCAGACTCAACCAATGCAATTGACACTTCCTGGGGCTGATGTTCCTCTAAAGAAAGACTTTAAAAAAATCTTGCTCATATGCAAACTTTGCTTTGGGTGTTTTATTTTCCAATTTGGTCAGGGCTAGATAGACTGTGCTTCAAGGGGGAGTGCACCTTGAGCTGGACTGAACTTAGCTGTAGGTGCAAATTATGCACATTGCTCTCCTACTGACAACTCTAAGAGAAAGATTTTTTTTAAAAAAATGCTGATTTTCTGAGGGAAACATGTAGCTTACACATACAAATGGAGTGCTTAATTTGGTATGTCCTGTCTGATTACAAATTACAGTCCTTATGAATGGTCTTCAAGAGGAAATGAAACCAAATGGCAAAAAGACTGGTTTTAGTAGGCAGTGTTGTGGGTGAGAACTGACATTACTCTCTGAGTTTAACAGGTTTGCAGAATCCAGACGTATGGCTAAAATTACAGGAGAAAACCATACTTCTTTTTAGACTCAGATATATATGACTCTAATGATCTAAAAAATCACTTGGGGGGGGGGGAACAGGAAACTGAAAGGCACTGTTTTAGAAGCCTGGTGATGACCAATATAATGAACTGATACTCTGCACAGGACCTCAGTATTTTCCTGACCTTTGACAATTTGCTCTCCTGCTCTGCCAATGTTGGAAATATCACAAAGAGGGGTGTACTCTATTAACATGACTCTCCTACAACACTTTCCTTTGTCCAATATTACAGTTTACCTTCAACCTTATCTTCATAGCCCATTTCATCTTAAGGTTTTGATTCACTTTTCAGCCAACAGTACTGTAAGAGAAAAAGTTCCAAGCAATTTTGAAAAGCAAGTGCAATTTCACTAAGAGAGCTGACAAAGGCTTTGAGGAACAAGGTTTTTTTTTTTCCTTAAAAAGGAAAACATCAAAAGGAAGAAAAAAACAGCTGAGCTGACAAGCAATTTGTAGAGAGCATGACACATTTTTTACACATCTCAGGAAAGTTTATTAGCTGAAAATGAAAAAAAAAAAAAAACAATTGGCTGTGTCACTCACACAATTAAGGTTCACCAAGCATAAGGGGGGGGGGGAAGTAAAGTCTGTAAAGTTATGGGAAACCATATAGTCACTTGGTTGAGTTGAGTGGCTATAAGAATAAATGAATGAATGAATGAATGAATGAATGAATGAATGAATGAATGGCCTCAGGTTCCCAAAAACCAAACTTCCCCCATGGAGATTCCCTCATTAGCTTATCTATGATACCAGAATATTTTTATTATTCACTTAAATGATGTTACATTTGCTTAATATTTATCTTCCTTTTAATTTACATGATCTTTCCTTCCCTTGCTTCATGCTGAGGTGCATGGTAGCCTTTGTGCATCTCTATGGGCTGAGTAGACAGTTGGATGTTTAAAATTCTATTAATTTCCTCTTTCAGATCTTCACCCTAGCAATGACCTAAGAGCAGTATTAAAAATGCAGATCCTTTGCTATAAAGATTTTTTTTTTTACTCATTTGTATTGAGTAACAACCAACTCTCATGAACTGATTTCCAGGTTTCTCTTTTAGAGTAGTCTTCAAAAAAGGAGGCAGGACCATAAGAATGAAGCAAGGAAAACCAACAATGATTTAATGTAATCACAATTAAATACATTAAACATCATCCGGTATTCAGGCATAGTTCTTTTTCTGTCACACCACAAATTATATTTGGGCTGCAACTTTTGGAGGCTGTTGCGGCCACCACCAAAGCTTTGGGGAGATACAAGCTATTCTGGGTTCCCAGATTCTGTACAACTGTTTTATAGAAACAATGCTTTTGTCTGCCAGTGCCAAGATAAGGTCAATGAATATAGACCTGTTTAAGACACTTAGGAGATATTTTTATGACCCCTACTGTAGTATCAAGAGATCATAGGATTGTTTCATTTCATACCCTTCTCACCCCTTCTGTCTCAGTCGTCCAGAACCCAGAATAATGTCTAAATGTATAATTTCCCATTTTAAGTGTTGTTGTTGTTGTTTTACAAAAGAAAAAGTGAAGAAAAGAAGAAGATAAAAAGACGAATTCTGCCCCTTCATTCTTCTGGACTGTCAGTGCCTTACTCAGGGTAATATGTTAAAGATGAAATTCAGCTTCAGATATATCTCAGATCAAATTGGCTTATCGGGACACATTGAGAAGCTGTTTGGATCAAAGCTGGATTTAATCAGTGATGCTTTCCTCCAAAATAGATTACATCTCAAATTTTCTTAAGAAGCAAATCTCAGATTTGCTTAGTGACTTTCCTAATCAAAAGACATATAATTCTGAAGACCACGGAGATTTGATAGATTTCTTCTTGAATTATCATGTAAAGATAAAGCCCTAAAGATAAAGCCATATAAGACTTAAAACTATTAATCTGAAACTTGGCAAACTTGAGCTTCCATAAAAGATAGCTTTGCCTCAAAATATCATCCTGTTCTATTAAGACATTTTTAAAAGTACAGGTACTCCTTGATTTATGACCACAACTGAACCCAACAGTTCTGTTGCTGAGTGAGACATTTGTTAAGTGAGTTTGCCCCACTTTACAATCTGGCTTGCCATAGTTGTTAAGTGAATCACTGCACTTGTTAAGTTAGTAATCCCGGTTGTTAAGTGAATCTGGCTTCCCCATTGACTTTGCTTGTCAGAAGGTTGCAAAAGGTATTCCCATGACCCTGGGACACTGCAACGGTCATAAATATGAACCAATTGCCAACCATTTGAATTTTGATCATGTGACCCTGGGGATGCTGCAAAGGTCGTAACTGTGAAAAATGGTCATAAGTTACATTTTTCCAGTGCTGTTGTAACTCTGAACCGTCACTAAGTGAACTGTTGTAAGTTGAGGACTACCTCTACTCCATTCTTTTACTGCTGTGGATTGTAAGTGGTTCCAAAATGGATTAGATAAGGATTGAACTGAAAATACATTGTTTACCAAGTTTAGTGAAACAACTCAGCTTTACAGATCTTAGTTCTAAGTCTGACTCCTGGGAATTTATCCATCTGTAGTTAGGAGGATTGCAAGTATAGTTCTATTACTATTATATACAAATGAATCCCAGTGATAATGATTCTCAATACAAGCTGTGCTTGAACAAAATTGGAAACTTTACATATGAATACCAACTGTTGTGTTTTATTTGGTTCTTAAGTGAGACTCGGCCAGCTTCCATACTGTATTAAAAATTTACCTCTGGGTCATCGACACCTATATATAGTTGCATAACATATTTTTCTGAGAAGTAAAAAAGTTTCTTATGGTGCATTATTTGTTTTCTTTTTCCTCCGCAGGGTTTGCTGATGCTAATGGCTTCACAGCAGTATACCCTACCTCGATTATTACAGGTCTAATTCAGTCATTAACATTTCATTAATGGAGTAGCCTTCTAGCTGCTTCCATGCCAGTCTAGGTATTGATGAGCTCCAGAGCCCAGGAAACTGATCATTAAGATGGTTACATATGGAACAGTGGATAAATGGAGGGGGGATCTCTGTGGTCTCTTTTGGTAAACCTATTTGGTAAATTTATATTGGAACCAGGACATTTTAATACTGGAAAAGGTATAAAACAAAGGCTTCTGCCCAGGACAGTTGATTTATAAGAGAAGAGTATACTGACCTATCACAAGCCATATGGGATATTGCCAATCTGCATTGCTTATAGCCTATACTCATTTTTATTCCCGTTACTTCATTGTCCCCAAAGTATGACATGAATTTAGAGGTGCTGGTAGAGGCTCCTTTTTCAGCCTCAGAGATCAGTGAGTATCAGGTATAATAATAATAATAATAATAATAATAATAATAATAATAATAATAATAATAGTAGTGGACGTGGCAGTGCCTGGAGATAGCAGAATAGAAGAGAAAGAACTGGAGAAGATAACAAAATACAAAGACCTACAAATAGAAATAGAAAGACTGTGGCAAAAGCAAGCAAGGGTAGTACCAATAGTCATAGGCTCCTTGGGTGCAATCCCAAAACAACTGGAGCACCACTTGAACACCATTGGCATTGACAAATTAGCTATTAGTCAATTGCAAAAGGCAGCCTTATTAGGAACTGCTTCCATCCTGCGACGATATCTGTAATACCATCAAACATCCACATCTGCCTATCCCAGGTCCTGGATAAGGACTCGATAGGTAGACAAAATGCCAAATCCAGTCTGAACATCTGGCTGACTGTGGGATGATCTATAATAACAACAACAACAACAACAACAACAACAACAATAATAAAGTTGGAAGGGACCTTGAGATCATTGAGTCCAACCCCCTGCTCAGGCAGGAAACCATACACTATTTCGGACAGATGGCTGTCCAGTCTCTTCTTAAAAACTTCCAGTGTTGGAGCATTCACGGCTTCTGGAGGCAGTTTGTTCCACTGGTTAATTGTTCTAACTGTCAGGAAGTTTCTCTTTAGTTCTAGGTTGGTTCTCTCCTTGATTAGTTTCCATCCATTGCTTCTTGTCCTTCCCTCAGGTCTTCGTTCCTTCCTTCCAAGTGTTCTCCCAATATCCTGCATCCCAGATGACTCAGCAGGCATAATGAAGAAGGAACTCTCCTCATCAGCATGATTACCCTACAGTATAATTTTCCAATGTTGGATCCTGCCAGACTTATATTAAATGCCTCCACAAAACAGAAAGAGCATTCTGTTTTACAAAACAGGTTTATAAGTTGAGTTAAACCATGCTCAATATGTTGCTCTGATTGTTCCAAGTTTCAGGTGGGACAAAATCTATAGGGATCTTAGAGGATGAGTAGGGCCAAAAATTGGAGCCTCCTCCTCCATAAGCCTGATCCTTCCTGTCCTTTATATTCTTAAATACCATCACCATGCTATTTACAAGTAAGGCATACTCACCTGGCTTACCTGCTTCCCCTCAGTCTCTTCAAAATATTTTCCCCCTTCAATTGCTATATAACATACTTTTGTCTGTTCCTACTATCTCATCACTCCTCAAAAGAAATGTTATGACAGATATGGCTTGCCCAAAGCTGGCAGTTTCTTGCAAAGAATGCTTCCTATGTGGAACACTTCATAATTTCTGTGAATCTATGTGTAATTGACATATAACTCATTTTTTATCTTTGTTTTGTTAGCTACCCAGAGCACTTATTCAAATATGTTTATATAAACTGAATTAAAAAATACAACATTTATAAGATAATGCCAGAATTTTGCTGGCATTGCTAATGTAATAATATAAAGTCAGAAGAGAACAGAACAGAATAACAGAACTGGAAAAGACTTTGGAGGACTTCTAGTCCAACCGTCTGATCAGGCAAGAAACTCTATACCAGACATGTCAAACACAAGGCCTGGGGGCTGGATGTGGCCTGCAAAGTGGTTTCATGTGGCCGGCAAAGCCATCCTGGAAACAGTGAGGGAACAGCCCCTGCTGCCTTGGCCCTGGCCCAGGCCAGCCAGGAGCCAATGAACAATTTTGTGGTGGCCATCTATGCTGAATCGCATTCAGTCTTAGCTCCACAAGGCCGTCTGGAAATAGCGAGGAACCAGCCCCTGCCACGTCGCCCGCCCCGGGTGCATGCTGAGGAGGTGTCACCCTTTGTGAGGAATGAAGAAATGCATCATTGCTTGGAAGTGGCCCTCACCTACTTCACATATCCGGCTTGATGGGCTCCGGGGGAGGGGTTTCGGCAGGGAGCAGGGCGCTCTCCTCACAGTGAGGCTCCTCCAGTGGACCATGCCTTGGCACTTGGCCTGGTCCCACCCCCTTCTGCCAGAGACCCTCAGATCTGTCCCACTCCTGCCCAGGCCCCCACAGGTACCCTTTATGCGAACAATGTACAGCTGGCCACACCCACCCAGCAGGCCACACCCACTCCACCTATGCCCACCCAGTAGGCTGCACCCTCCCTGGCCACACCTACCTGCCCCTCAAGGGCAACCGCAATGCTGATGCAGCCCTCAATGTAATTGAGTTTGACACCCCTGCTATATACCATTTCACACAAGTGGTTGTTCAATCTCTTCTTTAAAAATTCCAGGGTTAGTGCACCCACAACTTCTGGAGGCAAGATGTTCCACTAAATAATTGTTCTAACTGTCAGGAAATTTCTCCTTGCTTGTCTCCTTGATTAGTTTCCATCCATTGCTTTTTGTCCTGCCTTCAGGTGCTTTGGAGAATAGGTTGACACCCTCTTCTTTGTGGAAAACCTTTAGATATTGGAACACTGGTATCATGTCACCTTTATTCAGTTATGTTCAGATAAGCTAAATTAAAAATACAAAATTTAGAAGATAATGCCAGAATTGTATTGCTAATGTAATAGTAGTACAAAGTCAGAGCAGAACAGAGTAACAGAATTGGAACTTATTATACAGAACCATATTGCATGAAAATGGAACTGAGACTAAAACAGTAATATTTCCCATTTTATTAGAATAACTTTCTTATATTCTTTGTGCCAAGAAAAAATCCTGGGAAAAATTTGATGGGTACCATGAGGGAGGAAGGGAGGGAGGGAAGGAGAGAGGAAGGGAGGAAGGAAGGAAGGAAGGAAGGAAGGATTAGCAAAGGCATTGGTTTTCCCATTCATTGTCTTCAATTATGGACACCTATGACAATTGGATTGAGTTGATCAGGAGTCCAGCTCCTCTATGAAACAAATTGAATTAGTAGTTCAGTATAAGTGAAAATCCCACATGTTTTCCCTTCATGTAATCAGCATACAGTACTTCCTCTTTGGCTTCAGGACATCTGTATTATAAATGGGCCTTTAGAACAGCTGTATTATAAATGGGCCTGTAATAACAATTATTGATCCCTACATCATATTTTCAGGGATGACAAAGTCTTGATAAGCTGAGTTGACATGTAAATTGGTTTCTTCAAATTGTGATATTGTTCATTATATTGATAAAGCGGGTTTCTGTTTGAAAGATCCAGAGGGAAAAAAACTCCAGGGTTAATTTAAATTGGTCCTTTCCCCACTTCCTTTCCTCTGCAGAAACGCCACATAGAGATAACCTAGCACATGTGTTCAACTAACATAACAAGTGGGTGAGATGGGAGAGATAAGGAGAGGGCAGAGATTATTATGTGAATTATAGCAAAAGAATATAAAAATCTTATTTGAGTAGAGAATGATCTTTGTCTCATTTGATATAAATAAAACAAAATGAACTGTATTCAGGCAGAAAACATCGAGGAAAATATTTATTTATGTATTTATTTATTGATTGATTGATTGATTGATTGCCAGAACAGGATTGTAGAAATCAAGCTTAGTAGAATGTTCAGCAAACAGGTATAATGTCAAGGAAAGTATGTTTTGAATCATCCTCATTTCCCCTTTATGGATTACTGCCTTGTCGTGGCGAAGGGGCTTGCGTAACTCAATGAAGCTATAAGCTATGCCGTGCAGGGCCACACAAGACGGACAGGTTATAGCAGAGAGTTCTGACAAAATGTGATCCACTGGAGAAGGAAATGGCAAACCACTCCAGTATCTTTGCCATGAAAACCCCATGGACAGTACTAAAAGGAAAAAAGATATGATGCTGGAAGATGAGCCCCTCAGGTCGGAAGGTGTCCAATATGCTACTGGGGAAGAGCAGAGGGCTAGTACTAGTAGCGCCAGAAAGAATGAAGCGACTGGGCCAAAGCCGAAAGGACGCTCAGCTGTGGATATATCTGGTGGTGAAAGGAAAGTCCGATGCTGTAAAGATTTTTTTCTCCATAGGAACCTGGAATGTAAGATCCATGAATCAAGGCAAGCTAGACGTAGTCAAAAAAGAGATGACAAGACTGAACATCGACATCTTAGGAATCAGCGAACTAAAATGGACAGGAATGGGTGAATTTAACTCAGATGACCATCAGGTATACTACTGTGGGCAAGAATCCCTCAGAAGAAATGGAGTAGCCTTCATAGTCAATAAAAGAATAGGAAAAGCAATACTGGGATACAATCCCCAAAATGACAGAATGATCTCAATTCGAATCCAAGGCAAACCATTCAATATCACAGTAGTCCAAATCTATGCCCCAACCACTGGTGCTGAAGAGGATGAAATTGACCGGTTCTATGAAGCCCTACAGCACCTTATAGAATTAACACCAAAAAATGATGTCCTTATCATCATGGGGGATTGGAATGCTAAGGTAGGAAGCCAAAAGATAACCGGAATAACAGGCAAGTTTGGCCTTGGAGTACAAAATGAAGCAGGGCACAGGCTAATAGAATTTTGTCAAGAGAATATGATGGTCATAACAAACACTCTTTTCCAACAACCCAACCCAAGACATCACCAGACGGTCAACATAGAAATCAGATTGACTATGTGCTCTGCAGGCAAAGATGGAGAAGCTCTATACAGTCAGTAAAAACAAGACCAGGAGCTGACTGTGGCTCAGATCATGAGCTTCTCGTTGCAAAATTTAGGCTTAAATTGAAAAAAGTAGGGAAAAGCACTAGGCCACTCAGGTATGAACTAAATCATATTCCTGATGAATATACAGTAGAGGTGACAAATAGATTTAAGGAACTAGATCTGATAGACAGAGTGCCTGAAGAACTATGGATGGAAGTTCGCAACATTGTACAAGAGGTAGCAACTAAAACCATCCCAAAGAAAAAGAAATGCAAGAAAGCAAAATGGCTGTCTGAGGAAGCTTTGCAAATAGCTGAGGAAAGAAGGGAAGCGAAAGGCAAAGGAGAAAGAGAAAGATACACCCAATTGAATGCAGAATTCCAGAGAGTAGCTAGAAGAGATAAGAATGCCTTCTTAAATGAACAGTGCAAAGAAATAGAAGAAAACAACAGAATAGGGAGGACCAGAGATCTCTTCAAGAAAATTGGAGATATGAAGGGAACGTTTCATGCAAAGATGGGCATGATAAAGGACCAAAATGGCAGAGACCTAACAGAGGCAGAAGAGATTAAGAAGAGATGGCAAAACTACACAGAAGAACTATACAAGAATGAGCTTAACATCCCAGATAACCACAATGAGATGGTCATTGACCTCGAACCAGACATCCTAGAATGTGAAGTGAAATGGGCCTTAGAAAATCTGAGCAACAACAAAGCTAGTGGAGGTGACAGTATTCCAGCTGAGCTATTCAAAATCTTAAAAGACGATGCAGTAAAAGTGCTACACTCAATTTGCCAGCAAATTTGGAAAACTCAACAGTGGCCACAGGATTGGAAAAGGTCAGTTTACATTCCAATTCCAAAGAAAGGCAATGCCAAAGAATGTTCAAACTACTCGCACCATTGCACTCATTTCACATGCTAGTAAAGTTATGCTTAAAATCCTACAAGCTAGACTCCAGCAGTATGTGGATCGAGAACTACCAGAAGTACAGGCAGGATTTCGAAGAGGCAGAGGAACTAGAGATCAAATTGCCAACATACGCTGGATCATGGAGAAAGCTAGGGAGTTCCAGAAAAACATCTACTTCTGCTTCATTGACTATGCAAAAGCCTTTGATTGTGTGGATCACAACAAATTGTGGCAAGTTCTTAAAGAGATGGGAGTACCAGACCATCTCATTTGTCTCTTGAGAAACCTATATGCGGGTCAAGAAGCAACAGTGAGAACTGGACACGGAACCACTGATTGGTTCAAAATTGGAAAAGGAGTCCGGCAAGGCTGTATACTGTCGCCCTGCCTATTTAACTTATATGCAGAGCACATCATGAGAAAGGCAGGGCTAGATGAATCAAAAGTTGGAATTAAGATTGCCGGGAGAAATATCAACAACTTAAGATATGCAGATGATACCACTCTAATAGCAGAAAGTGAAGAGGAACTAAAGAGCCTTTTGATGCGGGTGAAGAAGGAGAGTGCAAAAGTTGGCTTGAAACTCAACATTAAGAAAACCAAAATCATGGCATCCGGCCCTCTCAATTCCTGGCAAATAGATGGGGAAGAAATGGAGGTAGTGACAGATTTTATTTTTCTGGGCTCCAAGATCACCTCAGATGGGGACTGCAGCCAAGAAATTAAAAGACGCTTGCTCCTGGGGAGGAAAGCTATGGCAAATCTAGACAGCATACTAAAAAGCAGAGACATCACCCTGCCAACAAAAGTGCGTATAGTCCAGGCCATGGTTTTCCCAGTTGCAATGTATGGCTGTGAAAGTTGGACCATAAGAAAGGCTGAGCGCAAAAGAATTGAGGCCTTTGAACTATGGTGCTGGAGAAGACTCCTGCGAGTCCCTTGGACTGCAAGGCGTTCAAACCGGTCAGTCCTAGAAGAGATCAACCCCGACTGCTCTTTAGAAGGCCAGATCCTGAAGTTGAAACTCAAATACTTTGGCCACCTAATGAGAAGGAAGGATTCACTGGAGAAGGCCTAATGCTGGGAAAGATTGAGGGCAATAGAAGAAGGGGACGACAGAGAATGAGATGGCTGGATGGAGTCACTGAAGCAGTAGGTTTGAATTTGAATGGACTCCAGAAGATGGTAGAGGACAGGAAGACCTGGAGGAACGTTGTCCATGGTGTTGCGATGGGTCGGACACGACTTCGCAATTAACAACAACAACATTTGCCCTGTAGCCTTTATTTTATTTTCTGGAACATGATCCTTCCAAACAAATGTCAATGGTGAATGCTCAAATTATTCAAATGTATTTGTTGCTGACGTATTATTAAAAGAGCTGTGGTGGTGCAGAAAAGAATTGTGGTGATGCAGTGGTTAGAATGCAGTATTGCAGGCTAACTCTGCCAACTGTCAGCAATTCGATTCTCACCGGCTCAAAGTTGACTAAACTTTCCATCCTTCCAAGGTTGGTAAAACAAGAACCCAGATTGTTGGGGGAAATATGCTGACTCTGTAAACTGCTTAGAGAGAGCTGTAAAACACTGTGAAGTGGAATATAAGTTTAATTGCTATTGCTATTCTGGGTTCCTACCCAAAATCAGACGCAAGAAGGATAGGATACACTGAGAAGCTAAAGAAAAGAAAGAGATCTAAGTCTTTCATAACTCCAAAGCTTTTCACATCACATTATAATAGTACCTTCAAAGTCAAAGGGGAGTAACTCTAGTCCCTTTATGATCTATGGACTTCAACTACCAGAATTCCTGAGACACAATAACTAGCTAAGGAATTCTGGGAGTTGAAGTCCTTAGGTCATAAAGGGAGCCAGTCCTATTCAAAGGAAGGAAGTGACAACACCCATCTCATCTATCATTGTGCAAATAATGTACTGTACATTATTTGAATCATGACATGACTGACAGAAATTACATAATTCACATCATTTGTGCAATGACATCATATCATGTGTTGAATAAGGATTCTGCCTGACTGGATATATGAGGTATGTGGAATTGCCAAGAAAATTATACTGAGAGATTAGGAAAAGTACTATTACCCTGGACACTAAAGACTGAAGTGAAGGAATGTGTTATTTATCCATCCAACAGTTATTTTGTCCAGTAGTAAAAAATGACATGATATATTTCACTGTGGCATTGATTTCTCAGTATTTTACAAGAATATATGAATGTCTATGCACAATTTGATATATTGTTATAATATGATGGAATAAGTATGTGACATATTTGGGTGATTTATATTAATTTACTATCTTAATTCTGGGTTTAGCTCTATTTAATTTTTAATTTTAATTTAATTAATTGGTTGGGTGTTGTTTTTTTCCTCTAATTTGTTTATGTATATTCTGTATTTTTTTTAAAAAAATGCACTTTAAAAAAAAATGCTGCCAGATATTTATGATTTGTTGTATGTTTAAATGTTATGTTCTCAACTTTATAATTTAAATAAATATGCTCCTTTGAAATACAACAGAGAATTTGAAGGCTATTTCACACATACTTGTTCAGGGAACAATTTCAAAGTACAAAATGTGGACCAACAAGCTATCTGGACTGATCACTTACAAGACATTAACCTGAAAAAAGCAAATCACATGATAGCTTAGTGTACTGTATGAAGCCATTGTGGTTTGTGCATGGTTTAGCATGTTTTGAAAATGCATCTAAAGAGTTTGATCCATTTGTCAATGTAAGTATTGCTGAGCTCAATAACACAATAGTATATATTCAACCTAATGTAATTACATATTATACCACTGAAAACTACTGTTCCATGAAGATTCTCAGCAGCTGATGTATAATATAAGCTGGTCTCAATTTTATTTATTGGTAACCCTTTACTTAGTAACACTTAGTAACACTATTTCCATTGTAAATTGGTGCAGTTGTACCATGAGTTATCCCATGACCAGGCTAATTTTATGAACATTTTTACTCTGGCTGTTAAGCAAAACATGTAGTTATTAACTGAATCACATGGTCATTAAGAAAATCTGGTTTCCCCAGTAACTTTGCTTGTTGAAAGCTAGCTGGGAAGATTGCAAATCATAGATAGATAGATAGATAGATAGATAGATAGATAGATAGATAGATAGATAGATAGATAGATAGATAGATTGATTAAGGTGACCAACCGTCCTCCTTTAGGGAGGACAGTCCTCCTTTTGTAGGTTCTGTCCTCCCTCAAAAAGTGTCCTCCTTCATGTCCTCCTTTTCAATATTTGAAGACTAATCAGCGGGGCTTTTTTTCCTCCTCATAGAATGCTCAGAACGGCGTTCCGGCACCTTTTTTTGATGGGTTTTGTGTTCAACTTTTGCATGAGCTGTGCTACTCCCACTATTGGCTTTCAAAAGCCAATAGGAGTTGCTGCTGAGCACGCCAAAACAACCGGCTGGCAAACATTGCACATGCAAGTTGTCTGTGTTATTGTTGCAATGAATAAAATGTTTCTTTTATTTATGATATTTTTTTCTTCAATTTATTTGTGTCCTCCTTTTCATTGTAAAAAAGTTGGTCACCTTAAGATAGATAGATAGATAGATAGATAGATAGATAGATAGATAGATAGATAGATAGATAGATAGATAACCTCAGTGGTGTGATTCAAATATGTGAACACCCAGTTCTCTGTGTGGATGCCACTTCCGGAAGTCCATTCTGGGCCTGGGCAACAAAAAATTAGCTATTGGTTCTGCCAAAGTAGTGCAAACAGGCTAAATCCCACCACTGGATAACCTTTATTGTTATTTTTTTACTGTGAGAACTGTGGCACACATTAAAAATGAAATTTAGTTGCTTGCTCTCAAAATGTGTAACACACATTTAAACATACTATATGCAACATATGTATAGACCTACACCCATAAGTAATATATAAATATTAATCACTGTCCATCTCGAATACATAACGGAAGGAAGAACCCTTAGAGTTCACAAGGTTAATATTATATGGAACAAAACTGTGACTGAATCTGGATGTTCTGCTATGGATACCATGGATACTTTTTCCCAGCAGGTAACAAAGAAAACAGGTCATGAAGAGGATGTGTAGTGTCCCAGACAATCTTGTAGACCCTTGCGGACAAGATCCTGAAATAGTTGTAAATGAGAAACAGTTGCCAAATGACTGGTTTGTGTTATGACCACCAGGATGTGCTACAGTTGTAACTTGGAGGATGGGTCATAAATCACATTTTTTGAGTCCTCATAATTTTGAACTATCGCTAAATTCAAGGTTGTAAGTTGAATACTACTGGTATGCTTTCTGCACCCTTACAGGATACTTAAAAAAAAAAAGAATAATAGAAAGAAAGGCTATTTGCAGAAATGGACTCTAAATGTGACTCTAAAAAGCAACAGCTTGAAATGAAATTAGAAAATTGGTAAAAGCAAAGTGCTCCGTAGGCATTTTTCAAAAGATACTGGCAGAAATTCAGGCAATATCAGAACAAGCAATCGCTTAAAAAGTGTACATTAACAAACAACACAGAAGGAATGTTTTTTGCTGCCCTTCAAAAAAAGCTAGATATGCCAATGTCATAATGGCAAAAATATAAAAGATCAGTTTGGATAGTAAATACTGATTGTGCCTAGATACAGATGAAATAGTTGACCATATGATAACTGGATGCAGCAAAAGCTCACAAACTAATTACACAGAAAATCATGATTGAGTTGGAAAGATATTACGTTGGCATTTATGTAAAGAGCATGGATTCACAGTCAATAAGAATTACTGAAAACATGAAATCACAGATAAAGCCATGGAAAATAACAGAGAAATATATATATATATATATATATATATATATATATATATATATATATATATACACATATAGACATGGAGGAGTTTAATAAAATTCAGGCTGATGAACACCTAAAATGATCACATCAGACATTTCTATCATTGGGAGGAAATTTATTGATTTATTGATGTAGCAATTGCAAAAAACTGTAATGTTGAAGACAAGGAACTGGAAAAGATTTGGAAACAGATTGCAAAAATGTAGAAGACAACAAAGACACTAGTTCTTTGGGTGCTGGATAAATGCCACAAGGACTTAGAATTTGGATTGCCTAATTTGGAATAATTCACAACAGCATACTTCTTTTTTTTATTGAAAGTTTTTGAATTTTACAAAACAAATCCCTTCCCCAAACCCCCCACCCTCCCATACCCTCCCCCCTCTCCCCAAACCTCCCATTCCCTCCCTCAACCTTCCCAGAGCTGAGTACAGGCTTAATTAAAATTTTTCAAAAGAAATAAGAAATAAAAAAAAAACTTAAAACACATATAATTCCTAAACAAATCTAAATACCTTAAATTTAAACATTACTTTCTTTAAATATCTATACATACAATATAAAATCTAATCTAATCTCCCTCTTTCTTTATTCTAGAACACAAAAATAAGCATATAAACATTCATTATACCATTAAGACTGGATACTCATTTAATTAGTTAAACTAAATACTTATATTTAAACTTCTTATCTAAAATTTAATTAAACAAATTAACTTCTCTTAAAAATAATAATAATAGAAAAAAAGAAAAGAAACCAATCTTTAAACAAACTATAGTATACTCTAGAACCTTTTCATATCATTTATATTATTATCCATCATTTTATAATATATTCTAAGCCTTTTCATATGATACTTATATTATTATCCCAAAACACATATTTAAACATTACTTAAGACATTAAAATTCCCTTATACCCGTTTAAATCTTTATCAATAACAAATTCCTCCACAGTAAACACATTCCTTCTCTTATCCATACACCTCTTAAAGGTATTTCCATTCTAAAATTTTCATTCAATCTAAAACATGAAAATTAAACAATAATAATAATACTAACAGTCCATTCCAATCATAAAAAAAAACAAAAAAGAAAAAAGGAAAGGGAAAAAAAGAGACACCAAAAGGCCTGCCAGTCAGCATTCTAGCTTCCGAAAAAAAAAAAAACCACCGAGAGGCTTGCCGATCGCCATTTTACTTTCCCTTTCAACAAAGGAAAAAAAATAAAAAGAGGGAGTATAAAAGTAAAAACAAGTCTTGAAACTTAAAATCCAAATAAATCAAAGAAAGCAAAAACTAAATCCTCTACTCAGCTCTGTCCATTTATAAAAAAAAACTCACCAGTTCGCTTTAATCACAGAGGTGGTTGCAGCGGCTCGTTTTGTCCCTAAGGACAAAAGCAGCTGGGAAGCGGAGACAGTCTGAACTCCGTGGGAGCACACTTTTCACCCCCCCAAAAAAACTTGAGGGGTGCATAAGAGGCTCTACCACTATTCAGACAACTCTCTACCCCCCCCTTTGCCCGGGAGGGGGTTTTGAACCGCTGAACAGCTGATGTCCGCTGTTCATAGCGATTCTTACACTTACCCAGGAGGATGGCTACAAAGTAGCCGCCATCGCGCGCGCAGATCCACCGGAAGGCACAACAATGTTGAAGACAAGGAACTGGAAAAGATTTGGAAACAGATTGCAAAAATGTAGAAGACAACAAAGACACTAGTTCTTTGGGTGCTGGATAAATGCCACAAGGACTTAGAATTTGGATTGCCTAATTTGGAATAATTCACAACAGCATACTTCTAAAAAGGTTGGGTACCTCATTCATCATTCAACATTATATTGATAATTTCCAAGTTTTGGGGTAGGAAATCATGAGGAAAAAAATGTCCAACATTGTTTGTGATGCCATGATTAGTGGAACTGCAATAATAATAAATCATAATCCCTAACCTATCATTTTAGCAGTTCCTAAGATCAACTCCCTTTGTTTTCAGATGTCAGCTTTGGTGGAGGCTTCCATTTGTAGAGCAAAGGGATATCAATTTTCCCATAATCCCCACATTGACTAAAAAAGGTGGGGATCTCTTCAAAATTCCTTAGAAAGAGAAAAAAAACAAAGAAGAGGAAGAAAAGGAAAGGGGAATGGTTAAAATGGGAACAAGAGCAAAGAATTTCCTGGCAGTTAATAGGTGAAAGGTAACAATAATAGGAACGAAAATATTCATTAAAAATGTATAATCCTCAGAGCCGTGCACAGATGCTTTCAAAACTCATGATTTTAGTAATAAAAGAAAATAAAGCAGCATTCTGAGTTTCCTGCAGGCAATAATACTTTGCTGAGATTGGCTTCATCATTGGCTTCAACACAATAATTGAATGTATAATTCAGGGGGGTCAAACTTAATTTCATTGAGGACCTCATCAGCGTTATGGTTGCCCTCAAAGGGCCAGTTGCTGTCCCCTTCTCTCCCTCAGGCTTGCCCCACAGAAGCCTCTCCTCTCCTATCCCCTTCTCTCCCTCAGGCTTACCCCACAGAAGCCTCTCCTCTCCTCCCTATAGCCTTCTCTCCCTCCTTCCCGCCAAAACTCCTCTTTTATATCCTCTCCTCTCCTTCCCCATGCATTCACTCACTGCCCAGCTGGCCTTTTCATGCAGCGTTCATCAGCTGGAACTGCATGCACTGATTCTGGGGTCCCTGCCAAGCCCCAGCAATATTGCAGCTCCAACTGACTCTCCACCCAAAGACTACATGCAGCTGCCGACCATCCCCAAGGCCACCAGAAGCCCCGATCAGCTGAAGCTACATGTGCCAATTCCGGAGCCTCACCAGAGCCCCAGCAACACTGCAGCTCCAGCTGATTCTTCCCCAGGACTCTCTGGCACTATTGCCACTTCAGCTTACCCCCACCCCGCCCCACTACATACTCAATCACCTCCTACTAGTCTGCTTGCAAGCCAGATGTAAACACATCATGGGCTGGATCTGGTCTGTGCGCCTTGAGTTTGACATATCTGGTATAATGAGAAGACAATATTTGGAAGCTTTTAGAGAGACTTGTCTCTTTTCAATGAAAGCAACCACTATCAATTGGGATAATTGCCTTGCCAGGTGATAGATGTAACTTTAGTTTTTCTCAATATATACACTGTCAGATGCTGGTGTGGTTCATCAGAAGAAAACCCTATATGAGAAAGAGAACTATAAAAGTGATTATTGTCATCAGTTTTTCTTTTTTCCTCTTTCTCAAATTACTAAAATTAAAAAAAGTCATATTTAAACCTTGAGTTCTAGTCCTGGTTTAAGCACAACGCCAACTGCATTACCTTGGGCCAGTCATTCTCTCACCCCAGGAACAGGTAAAGCAAACCACTTCTGAAATCTTGCCATGAAAGATTCCTTCAGAGAGAAGGAAGGAAGGAAGGAAGGTAGGTAGGTAGGAAGGAAGGAAGGAAGGAAGGACTTAGGAAAATATTGAAGAATAGTCATTACAGGAAAGAAGCCAGGCTCTATTAAAAATTAAAAGACAACACTGAAGAAAATAAAACATAAAAATATCATTTGGCAAGCGAAGAAAAAACATCAAAGAATTCTAGCACTACTGTCTACTGTTGCTTTGAATGGCAACCTTTTTGAAGTTATTCCTTTTGAGTCTTAGAAAGTGAATGGCTAGCCTGAATGAAAAAGATATATATATATATATATATATATATATATATATATATATATATATATATATATATATATTTCTGGCTTCCTGTCTTAGTTTTTTTTAAAAAAAAATAAGAAAAAGAAAAGCTCCTATCCAAAGTTTGAAAGCATTAAATGTGGAGAAAATGACTTATACACACCTGTTTAGAGCGGAAAAAATCCACTTAAGGTAGATTAAGTTAAGAACATTTTCCACTTTGCTGGGTAATTCATCTCCATATAGAAATGGAAACACATTTTTTTTCCTTTTTGTGTTGGGGTTTGAAGATATTTACCTGGTAGAGGAGGAGAATAACTAGAATCAAAGGAGGAAATGTAACTATTCTTGATTATTTTTTTTAAATGTGCCCCATTGACAAATATTGTTTATATAACCACCTTAGAGTTTTAGAAGTAAATCAATATATCTATTTACCTATGGAAAATAGTTGTACGCATGCTTATTGTTTTTCAGGAAAAAAATGACAGTTATAAGATTAGATTAGACAGTTCAAGTTAGATTCAAGTTTTTATTAGCATTAACATTTATAGAACAACCTTGGGTTGCCACTGATGAAATTGATACACTGCATTAAATCATAATGTTATATTTAATTTTGCCCTGATGTGTAAATCCAGCCATTCTCTTTCATTTGAAACTCCATAAAAAGGGAAATCCATGTCACTTTCAACTTTGAAAAAAAAAATAGAAAAAAGAGTACATTTTCTATTTATGTAAATCACACACACACATATCCCATTTCCCAAAGGAATCAGGATAGATCCTACAATAGAATGTAAACAAAAAATATAAAAATCAGACCTATTAATAATCCAAGATAACTAATTAAATATTATTAGCACCCAAACATCTTGTGGAATAAGAAGATTTATTTATGTCTTGGTTTTTTTTAAAAATGAGAAAATTTCTTCAATTCCCTATCTTGGTCCAAGAGCCAGGGGTAACCATGTAAAAGAATTCTTGATCTTTTTATTTATCCATATGTTTTTTTTTCAAAAACAAATAAAGAAAATGGGCATATGTTCATGATATCAAACATTTAGGCCCATGGTGGCGAACCTATGGCATGCATGCCACAGGCGGCACGCGGAGCCGTCTCTGGTAGCACACGAGCCATTGCTAGGCCGAGTTGCTCCCTCCTTTTTTCCGTGCATGCACAGTCTGGGAATAGGCGAGAGGCTATAAAAGGAGCAACTTTCTGTGGAAGCAGCATTTGCTGCAGACAGCTTGAGAGTGAGCACGAGTCAGAGCGGACAGTGAGCAAGTGAGCAAACACAAGCCGACAGCTCAATGGCCACGCCCACTCAGTGGCCATGCCCACCTGGCACCCAGCAATGCATAAGTGGGTTTTGGGTTGCAGTTTGGGGACTCGGTCTCTAAAAGGTTCATCACCACTGATTTAGGCTAAAGGTACAATTAACAATTTGGGTCATTGTCAAGTCCAAGCCATCAGTGAAAATGGCTTTTACATTTGGTATACTTAGTTATGAGGATGCAAACTAGTTAGTCTGCCTTCCAACATCTGTCCTTAAAGACAGGCCTTTTCTGGACATGTTAGCAAAGCTAATCGTATTTTTTATTGTCTAGAATGCATCTGTAGCCACTGTAGATGTTCCTAGAAATAAAAATGATATGGAGGTGCTTTCCTTTATCACATGTGAGCTCCACTTTTAATCTTCTTTTAAGCTAAAATATTATTTTTTTAAAAAAATATAAACTATTTTGGTGTGCAGGAGACCTCAAGGGAAATGCCCACATGCATAAGAGTGTTCAGAGGTGGTGAAGAAGAAAAAAACAAAAATAAGGATTTGAAATTGCACTGAATCAACGATACATCAAAATATAAGTCATTGCTGTTTCTTATTGGGCTCATAGTCTGATTTCTTTCGGAAATCAGCATTTTAACAAGTGTATCGCTTTATGAAATTAATTACTAGCTGCTTTCTAGCAAGGCCAATTCTCATATAGAAACTGTACTTTTAAAACTGAATTACAACTCTAATTAATTTACTGAGAAGAAAATATATAAATAAATATAAGAGCTGTATGATTACAACTATGTAAACATTCATGGATTAAATCCCACGTATCAGATGTACAGAATATAATCCTTAGAGAATAATTCACCAGATGATCTTTGAAAGTTCAAGTGAAAATAAATTCATTAGCATTTAGGTTGCATCAATATTTTTTGTTGTTTTTGCTGTAAACAAAACAAACAAAACGTGTCTATCATAGTTTTGGAAGCTGTTTGAATGAAAGGCGTCAGTAACATTGTTAACAAAATAAGACTCTCATCATTAGATGGCTTGTGAAAAACTGCAAAGCATATGCATATAAACTTTTGAAGTAAAAGTTTGGTTAGACATGCATGGAACCCCTGAACATATGACTCACCACGAGCTAAGCAATTCAAGCAGAAAATCTAGTTCCACACATGAATCAAATTTCAAAGATGGCAAAACATGAGCATAACAAAAAAAAGAAAGAAAGAAAAGGGAGGGGGAGAGACTCAGAGCAAACCAATTATTTAACATGTTAAAGCAGGGGACCCTGACTGCTGTGCTGTGGCCTGATAGTGGGCTGCAGACTATTGGAAACCAGGCTGCGCAAGTGGCAGGCGAGTAAGCAAGCGTACGAAACTCCATTTGCACAAATGGAGCTTTGTGCGTGAGTGCACCCACCCATTGCCTCTCCCCTCCCCCCTGCTGCCACTGTTGCCACCACCACCAGTCTGCAGAGTTGGAAAGATTGGAGACCCCCGTGTTAGAACATCTTATGGTGCCTACTAAAATTTGAAATATTTTTAATGTTCTACAACGTGGAATGATGGAAACTCAAAGCAAGATCTTTACTCTTTTATTTCTTAGAGCCACAAAAATAATTCATGCTGCCTCCTACCATTTAGCCTACAGAAAAGTTAACGATGGAGATGATTTTTTTTTAAAGTTAAATGAGTCCCAGTTAATGAGAGCAGGGTAGTTGCTATTTTATTGACTAGTGTCTCTGTGGCATGGTGAAACCTAAATGAAAAGAAGCCAGTCATAGAACACTCCAAAGAAGTGGAATGAAACAAAACAAGTTCAGGAAAAAAATATTGTTTGGATTCAAAACATTTTTTTAAACAGCCAGCTATTATTTATTTATTTATTTACTTACTTACTTACTTACTTAATTTATATTGCCTTTGTCATGGTTCTGACAGATGAAACTCTTCAAAGAACTTTGAGGCATTGTTTACCTTAAAGAATCTTTGAGAAGCATAACATCAGCACTAATATAACTGAAGCCAAAAACTGAATCCCCCCCCCTTGAGCACATAGTATCAAAGCACAATTCCCTCCTCCAATTAACAGTCATAAATCACATTCCCCAATTAGTTTAAATTGCGGGCTTTTCCTCCAGCTCTCCAGCCCGCCAATTCTTATCATCTCTTATTTCAACAACCTTGATTCTCATGCTAAGTTCAGTATTACTATGTCTAGCTGAACTCTCATGCACATCCCCCCTCCCCAGCATCATCTAGCTCTAAAGGTGAAAAGAATAACATGGCTACATCTCCATCTGTTGTCAAAGCAAAAACATCCGATGTTAGCAGCACTGACAGCCTCGGTAAGGTGACTCTGGGTGGCTTACAAAGAGTAAAAAGATAAATAAAAAAACCAATTCAACTTTAAAAACTAGAACCAAAAAGATCTTCTTACCTTATCAACCATCTCCAGTGGTGAGCACCACCACCACCCCAACCAGCCAAGTCAAGTTTTGATGCCCTTCCAGAAGGCCAAAAGGATAGGAACAGTTTTTACCACTGGTGTGGGTAGAGTGTTCCACAAGGTCGGAGCCTCAGAGGAAAAAGATCTTTTGCCCTTAAAAATAAAATGTGCTCCTCTATACTGTAAGCTAAAACTTCAAATTAATCTGAATTTGTGTGTTTTATCTGTATTTCAGAAGCCATGCCATGCCTTGTTAGATTCCTGCACTGAAAGCGCACAGTGTTGGCATTTAAATGCAATTAAATTGAAATGGAAATAAAGACAGGACAAAAAGTGAGGATATGGTTATGAAATGTCTCAAATTTAAACTTTCTCTAAGAGAAGCTCACTGCGTTGCCCTCTTCTGAGTCCTCCTAATGAAAACATAGGATCCTGCTTCACTCCTTGAATCTCACTTCCATAAATCTTGGAATTGTAAGACCCCTAAACTTGGGATTGCTCTCAGAGACGCCTGAGGACTTTAGCCTGTTTTACAACATTTCTGGGAACCAAGCTTTATACCAGCGTGAAAGCAAATTCTAAAATAATAACAATAATAATTAAAAAAGCATTTAAAACCCATATAATGCTTAAAATTCCATTTAGAATACTCGGTTGCCAAGTAAAATGTGCCTTGTTTCTCAGGTGTAAGATTTGGCAATTTCCTTTTCAGCAGCATATTATCTCAGCACCATCAGAATAAGATAGTAGTGCCAACTTTTTCTAAACTGAGTGTGTGAAAAATCTGGTATTAGCATAGGATTCCTTATGCCAGCAGTGTGTTTCAGTCCTTGCCTCATTATCACACTTCCTAGCTGTTAGAAGATAGAAAAGTTTTAAAGAGGGTTTTTTTTAAAGCCTGCAAGACAAACATCAAAAAAAAAAAAAAGTTCAGAGATGTTTTATAATGTTGGTGGATCACAAACATTGATGACTGTAAACCGTACAAAACATCAATTCATTTCTTAAAATATTAAGTCACATTAACTCCACCTATTCCCTTGATGGCACTTCATTATTCATTTTACAGACAATTTAATGGGGATTACAAAATCTGCCCCACCAAGAAAAGGGCTTGCCCTAAGAAGAATATTGTTCCAGTTTATAGTAGCATCATTTGATACAGCTTGCTTCTGTCCAGTCGGTGGCGTAAGAAAATATCTGTAATGGTTGGAGAGACAAAGTTATCCCAAAATGAAATTGAGCTGAGCAGCAATTAACCAAGAAAAAAAGTCACAAAAACACACAAAGGCCTAATGATGAACCCAGTTTGGCATACTGCACTGTTTGAAACAACATAACCATGACAAGGATTTCCGTGGAAAAATCTTAATCATCCAATAACAAGGAAAATGTGGAACAGAAGGAACAGGAACTAATAGCAAATATACTTTATGTGAGACAGCACCCTTTAGTTACCTTTCCCTGGAATGCCTTCAGAGGATAAGGTGAAAAGGCTTTTTAGCTATGTTAGCTGATTCTGGGACAGAAGAGAAGAGTTTTGCTTCCTTAGCATTTATTGACATAAAGAGAGTTAAATTAGCCCCAGGAACTGGGTTGTTTAACAATGCAAAACTAAGCTGTAACTATTTTGAAGGTGCCACCTCTTTTGACTCTAGTTCAGTGTTTCCAGGAATAATTCTTAAAGGTTCTGTAACTAAAGCATACATAGAACTCATGTGAGGCCCTCCAGTTATATCACTATATCATGAGTTTCCTGTTTGCTAAATGACAGAAAGCATTTCAGGACAAGAAATGAATGCGTTAATGGAGATTGTCCACAAAAGTTCTGAAACACAGAACTGCATTTTTTTTCCCTGATCCTTTCCTCTTGCCACAACTTATAGGTGTGGAACATGAGAAAGAAAGAAAGAAAGAAAGAAAGAAAGAAAGAAAGAAAGAAAGAAAGAAAGAAAGAAAGAAAGAAAGAAAGAAAGAAAGAAAGAAAGAAATGGGTTAGGGGTTAAGGTTAGGGTTAGGCTCCCTCCCTCCCTCTCTTTCTTTCTTTCATTCTTCCTTTCTCATCTTTCTTTCTTTTTTTTACAACAGAACAGCTTAAAAGTGTTAAGGGCTTCCCAGTTCATATATGAATGGTGAACATGAGATGCTCTTTATTTGTTCTTAATGAGATCCCAAATTACCTCAGCTGACAGCAACCGGTTGACTCACCCATGATTGCCACCTAAAACATCTCAGCTATATCTATATCTAGCATTAAAAATCAAATGATATCACAATGCCATGATGCTATGCTCTTTCCTTGACTGTCACATGCAAAGAAAATCCCTAGAAATTTTAATAGACCTGAGGCCACTAGTCTTGAAAACGGATCCTAGAAATTATCCAAATATTACTGCTAAGCTATAATATTTAATCAAATGAAGCATTATTAAATACATATTGTATAATAATATTAACTATATCTAATTCATTATATAATTAGATTGAAATGTAATCAAATTAAGCCTAATTATTGTTTGTTCTGGCTCAAGAAATGTTTTGAAATGCACGTCTTTTATATTCAGATTAAAATAGACCTTTTAAATTTAGTAATAATAACAGCTGTTTATGTGTTATCTAGGTTCTCAGTGTAAGGTTGAGGAAAAATGGAAAGAACCTATTGGTAAATATGGCCAGGTGGATCAATTGCATTAGAACTGGCAGAAAACATTGTACTGTGTGGGACAAAATAACAAATGACCACTGTTTCCAAGAAAATTAATCAGATCCTGGCAGATGATTTTGAAGGTCTTCTTCCCATTCTTCCAAATGATAATGGAATCATACATATATTACCTTTGATAATCTTCTGTATCAGTTCTTGAGATTGATGGTTTTACATTTTGCCTAAAAATAAGACAGGCCTCAAATAATTTTGACTGAAATCCATACCTTTTAAGTAATTTTGATATAAGGAACCCCAAGTTTTCAAAATATGTATGAGAAAATTCACTATTTAAGGTAGTAAAAAGGAGGAAACAAGCTATGTCAATTTGAAGATTTGAAGTATTTTTGCAGTATCTACCTTCCATAAATATGATAGCATGAAGCATATTGCAGCTCTAGAATTAATTGGAAACATATGTCAGATTCCAGAATACTGAAGCCCAAATAAAGAATCAATAATGTTGTGCAGCTGTTGAGATTTGTGTGTGGATTACTTCTTAGAGACCTAATGGAAGCAGTGTCTTCTGGGTCATTTAATAACAGAAATAGTCATTTTATTAAGGAAGTTCTACTTTAAATTAAAATAATCAATAGAATCAAGATCTGCAGCAGAAAGATGTCAGCAATAATTCTTTTTAAGACTAGATTGAAAGAAAACCAGGGATTGTACTCAGGAATTAAAGTTTAAATTGTAATTGCAGGAAAATAATAATAATACTGTAGTAAAATGTGGTTAAGGAAAAATGTAATAACTTGAATGCTGGGCTTTATAGCATCTTAGTTCAGAATCAGTTCAGTTAGAATAGAAGTACTAATAGTATTTTGATATTTCCCAGCATAATATATATATATATATATATATATATATATATATATATATATATATGAATTATTCACTGTATTATGATGGTAGTATATGAAAAAAAATCAAGTCTCAGAACCCAGCTCTTTAGCAAGTATCAAATCTGTTTGGTTTCATCATTTTTGCTACATAAGAAATCCAACTGTTCTTTAGGTCTACCATATTTGGGTTAAAAAAATCCAGATGCCCATTAGATGGCAACAGACAGCCCAGGTTTCTATATATTCTTGCTGCCATCTGAATATTTATAGCCCACATATGTTAACCATGCTGTTCCATAGCTCTGGCATTAGGCAACTTTACCTGCACATTGGCTGATGGAAACTGCTACATCTGGGATGCTTATGCAGTTATGAACTTTGGGATGGAAACCTCTAATGAAATATTCAATAAAGTCTCACTGATCATGATATATGACTGACTCACATGAATTGATTATTTATTTCTTCTACTCAGAAGGTTAGTTCTTCTCTGTCCTGTTCTGTCACAGATGGAAATGGTAATTCTGAGTTCAGAAACCTTTTCTGTTAGAAAAAGAGATCATTTTTATGTCTTGTTATACTTTTCTCTATTATCTCCTTCCAGTTCAAGAGATTTTACAAATGTCAAGTATAGATTTGGGAAGAATATAGAAAGAGTGCCTCTTTTTTGATTCAGAGTTTTGATAGACTAGACTTGTTAATTCCAGAAGAGGCTTTACTGAATACATTGAATACATTGCACCAGCAAGGAATTGTAAAAGGTAAAGAACAGGTTCAGGGTCAAGATCTTTAGCATCAACCAAGGGTTGAGTATTCTTAACTTCTCTGATTCTGATGTCAGGAGAGACATTGAACAAATTAATTGCACAGTTCTTTGGACACTTGTCAATGAATTTAGAATTAAGGATAATTTTTCCAAATGCACATTAATTCAAATTCAATTTTTATGACACTGCTTAAATCACAATTTCAATTGGAAAGCACATTTTGCACTTTGAAATTCATTGTGTTAACAGTTAGGATGAGTAAAGTTGCAATGAATTGTTTCTGAATTTGAAATGTGTGGTTCATGCATTAATTCATGGCCTTAACATTAATCCTGTGAGGCTGGTGGACCTGGGGGATGAGTGTGGGGAAATGGGAGCAAAGGGACAAAGTCAATCATTTTAATTAATCTGAATGGACAAGTTTAGGCTGCACTTCAGGACTCAAGGTGGACAGCACAATACAAGTAGTTCCAATTACTCCTTAAAATTGAAACATAATATTAATTGCTAAATACACCCTCCAACTATGCTTCCATGCTGCTTTTTGAGTTAGAAGCAACAGTCTCAGTAGGAAAAGTAACTGTAGGAAATGACCAGGCTGAGCCCGAGTGAGGGATCAAACGCATCAGCAGTCATCAGCAGTCACCCTTGTGCCCATAAGAGATCTAAGCCAGCCCACATTGAATTCCTTCTATTTTTAACTCCTGCTAATATCCCTTGACCATTAGTAGTTCAGGTTCTTGTAGAGAGCTTAAGCTTACAATAAATCTTTGTACACTTATGAAGTGCCTGGATCTCCAGATTTCCTGGTGCTTCACAGTAACATTTATAAAAATGCATGGTACATTCCATGAACAGAGTCAGTGATTGCTTTCTCCATTCTTAAGACACCACTGGCTAAAGATTCTTATTTACCAGCATCAGCAGAGAGGTTCAACCTTAAACAGTGTCAGTTAGTCACCATTTTGTACAATGGTCCCCAGTGTAACCTTTGCAATGGGGCATCATGGTTATCATCAGTTTCTTTTCTTTCTGTACCACATTATTATCATTTATTTCAATTTTTCTATTTTTATTAGAGTCAACTACAATTGAAGCTTAAGCAAATATAAATTATTACGAAACACATTATTTAGATTTAGAACCCATAATCTATTCAGAGATCAAGCTAGCATCCATAGCAGTCCTCCATAACAAAAGTCCTGTGAGCTGGGTTGCACTGAGAGTTGTTCAGTTGCTAAGTCATGTCCAACTCTTCACAACCCCATGAACTATAGCATGCCAACCACCCCCCATCTTCTACTGTGTCCCTGAGTTTGCCCAAATTCATGTTCATTGTGTTGAGGACATTGTCTAATCATCTCATTCTCTGCCACTCCTTCTCCTTTTGCCTTTAATTTTCCCCAACATTAGGATCTTTTCCAATGAGTCCTCTCTTCTCACTAGATGGCCAAAGTCTTTGAACGTCAGCTTCAGTACACAGAGAGACCCAGATCCAAAGTGATTCCATGAGCTTCCATTGCTCTGAAAATGTCTATGGAGATTCTCAGTCATCCAAGTAATTGTTGTCCTAAAAGTGCTTTTTCAAAAGGCAACTGGACTTTGTTTTTCCTTGAAGACATTTTGCTTCTCATCCAAGAAGCTTCTTCAGTTCTGACATTGCTTTGACAGAAGACTTAACCCTGGATCTCCCTACTCTTTATCTAACACTTGGACCACTACACCACACTGGCTTTCTCTTCACAGAGTGAATTTCTTTCACTTTGCACCTCTAAGGCAAAGCTTGGTGCCCTGTAGGAAATTGTTTCAATAGTTTCTCTGTTGATCTTTCCTTCTTTTTATGGTGGGTGTATTCAAATCATTTTTTTCAGAAATGCTCAAAGTATTTCAAATTTGGAGTCACTGGAACACTATGGACATGGCTATAGCACTAGGTGTTTTGCTTCATATAACTTCCTATTTGAAATGAGATGCTTATTTCAAATTTAAATAGTTTAGAACAGATATGTCAAACTCGTGATGTCACATGATATCGCGAGATGTATTAGGACAGTTTTGCCATTGCTGGCAATGGGGTGGGTGCGGCTTCCAGATGATGCATCCAGCTCGCAAGCTGGCAATTTGACACCCCTGGTTTAGAAGATAGTAAAATAGCTGAAGGTTAACTAATCTGACTGAGCATGATTCGTATGTGAGTATTCATGAACATTATTTACTTTTTATTTACTTTTTAAAAAACTTAGATTTATAAGGGTTTTTAGGAAGAATTTCAGTGCCTTGTGATATGTGTGTTGGATGACAAGTGAAAAATGATTTGTGATTGTTAAATTAGTGAATATTTAATATACAGGTTAGTGGAAACATTCACTCTACTTTTTAAAATGAAAGATAGTCTCCAAAAGGCAAGGGTTAGAGTAATTATATAACACCATGATTAATAGATTTAACTTTTTTTACATAGAAAAAGCTATATTTTCACTATCATGTATGTGGATTCACCTTTTCATCCTAATTATTATCCACAGCCAAAGTAAGTATAATATTTACATGTCTGGAGATACTCATTTCCACAATGCTGGCCCATTATGAAGACCAGAGACATTCCATAGAACAGGGCTTTTCAGGTATTTTAGCACCTGACAGGTGGTACACAACCCCTAGCCAAATATAGTGGAGGAGGGAACGAGCCAAAGTGGAACAGCACTGGCCTGGAGGAGATCAGCTGGAGCTGCAGGGCTCAGCAGAAGCCTCAAGATCTGTGTGTGCGGCTACATGCTGATTGGAGCTTCCGGAGCACCCAGAAGAGAAAAGGAGAAGGAGGGCCGAGAGAGGAGAAGCTATAAAAGGAATAGGTTTTGGTGGGAGAGGGAAAGAAAAAAAGCATGGAGAAAGAGAGAGAAGAGGCTTTTGTTAGCGAAGCAGTGAGGAGAGAGAGAGAGAGAGAGAGAGACTTTTGCGAGCAAAGTATGAGTGACCCCATCTGAGGCAGCAAACTGTCTGAGACAGCAAACTGTCATTCCTTAAAAACCTAATATTACAGTCACACTAAAACAGCCTGGAAAGGAAAGGAAAGAATGGGAGACAATGGTTTTTGCCCTTTATAATAGTGATACTCATATGGATACCCATTTCCTTTTGGGTATAAATTACACAGAAAATCATAATTTTAAATGTTGAGAGTATAGATGAAACAGCAAGCATCTTTATAATGTATATATGTGAACAGGATGAATCAAAACTAGCAGTATAGAAATCTATTGATTGTAGTTTTGCAGAATATTCATGAACAAAATATTAACTGCTTCTATCCGTTTTATGTTACACAAGTCAAATTTTCTTTTAATCATACAGTTCATTATCTGAGCCCACTAAAAACTCCTACATTATTGGCATCTGTAAGACTTTGTAAGCATAGATATATAGTTCCCAAGAATCACAAGAAAAATCTAAATGATACTTAAAACATCAGCTGTTTTTTTCCTTTTCTTCTTAGTATCAGACCACACACAAATGGCAGAGTGTCAGAACAGAACAAAATAACAGAGTTGGAAGGGACCTTGGAGGTCTTCTAGTCCAACCCTCTGCACAGCCAGGAGACCCTATACCAGGGATGTCAAGCTTGCAACGTTGCATGACGTATCCCAAAATATTGTGACTTTTTTTCCATTGCCGGCAATGGGGTGGATGCGGTTTTGCCATGTCACATCCAGCCCATGGGCCGACAGTTTGACACCCCTGCCCTATACCATTTCAGACAACTGTGTTTTTTTTTAAAAAAAAAAAAAAAACCTCCAGTGATGAAACACCTACAAGTTCTGAAGGCAAACTATTCCACTGGTGAATTGTTCTCACTGTCAGGAAATTTCTCCTTAGTTCTAGGTTGCTTCTTTTCTTGATTAGTTTCCATTCATTGCTTCTTGTCCTTCCTTCAGGAGCTTTGGAGAATAGGTTGACCTCCCCTATTCTTTTTGGCAGCCCCCTCATATATTGAAACACAGCTATCATGTCATTCCTGGTCCTTCTTTTTCACTAGTCATACTCAATTCCTGCAAAATGTGCCAGCCATTCAAAATGTGTCCACTCATTCAAAAACGAGAAACAGTTTCCATCACCTCAGAGCCTCCTTGGGATGTTGTGAAATTTTAAAATATCCTCACTTAGCTTCTTCCTTTTCTTCTCTTTTGTGGCCTCTTTGATTGTGAAGCAAGTTTCAGTTTGTGGGAAATTGTTAGCATGTGTGCCTTTTTAGTGCATGGTTAAGCTTTTCCCACCACAAGTTTCAAACTACACAGTCTACACATACTGGAAGGGGTCCTCAGATTTCTATCAAATAAGGGTGTCACAGAGCTTGTTGATTTGCTTGAATTAACTTGGTTCACATGATCTTGACTATGATTTGCATATTTTTTGTCTCTGGCACAGGGATTAAGGTTGCATATTCTGAAATCAATAAATACTAGTCTGCAATAATTATAATTCCTGTACTTTTTTTCTTCGTTGCCCAGAAAACAAAACATAGTGATATTTCACATAACTTCCCTTATTGATGGCATGCAAGCTGGGACCAGATATTACTATTTCTTCCAAAAATTATGTTATATAAATATTGGGAGAGTCTGACTGGGAAAGTCAGAATACTGGGAAAGTCAGAAAAAAAACCAGAATTAAAAAAAGTCAAGTCAATATATTAACCAATAAATCAGCTTGGCATTAGGACAGTGCGGAATTTGGCTGCTATGTTCCTGCAACTGCAAATTGGCCCTGTTCATAAATTCTGGATTTGAATCTGTCATCTATATTTAAGGGAAGAATTAATACTGAAACAGGTACTAGAATGTGATCATAAAGTGTGTTTTTCTATCTGCACATTTCAGAAGAAAAAGAGAAAGAGGTAGAGAAAGGGAAAATTTGTGAGTGCCTTTTCATTAGGATTCACTTTTCACAATATGAGATAGACTTGCAACTTAAAAAACAAAACAAAAGGATCTCATTAAACCAAGAAAATTGCCTTGTGTACACAAAGTTGCTTTAAAAGGAGTTTCCTGATGATGCTTTTTATAAATTATAGAGAATAAATCTCAACCAGCCAAAAGACATTTAATAAAAAATGCCATGGCCTTTTAGGCGGGTGTGGATTGCATATTTTACATGCAATTTATACTGCAGTTTCTCTTCATTAACCACATCTCAGAGATTTCTCAAAGCGATGGCATGAATATTATTAACATGTGTTAAAAATGTGTTTAAAATAACGTATAAAGCTTTGTGATTAAAGCAAAAGTTTAGGCACAGTGAACAAGTCTGGGTATGTATTTTACTGTGCTTCATGCATACATATTTAACATCTATATGGATGTGCTGCATCAGGTCTGTCTGGATCTACTCAGTTATATATTGCTTTCGGATGAATGTTGTAATTAAATTGAACTAGACCTTAACAAGCAGAAGCCATTCATAATTTCTGCTCATTCGAGTCATATACATTACCGTTAATACAGAAGAAGGGAGAAATTTATTCTGTTGGCTTTTTAATGCAAACTTCCCAATTTTGTACTTCCTGGGTTATAAGCAAAACAGGGTATGGCTCCATGCTATCATGTGTACTTATCCAAATTTTGCAGAATAGTTTGCAAGTCAATAAATGCCAATCAAAAATCCATATATTTTATTTTTGATTTATTTCTTTGTCTCCTGCGTTTGTGATTTTTACAAATAATTCAAGATGATGAACGTATCCCAAACACCTTCCTCTTACCATTTTCTCCAGAACCACCATCCTGTGAGGTGGATTGTGCTGAGACAGAATGACTGGCCCAAAATCACTCAGGTGGCTAAGGCAGGAATAGAACTCACAGTCTCCTATTTTCTAGCCTGGGGCTTTAACCACTATAAGATCATTAATATAAAATATTGGCATATTAATAAGCAATGTTCATAAACTAGATTTTATTAGTTGATATATTCTGAAAAGTGTATATTCGTGTTTATTTGTTGCTTTTTATCCATCTTTTCTTATTTTATAATAAACTAGATTTTATTGGTTGATATATTCTGAAAAGTGTATATTCATGTTTATTTGTTGCTTTTTATCCATCTTTTCTTATTTTATAAATATTTTAAGGCAGCGAACGTACCTAATAAACCTTCCTCCTCCTATTTCCCCCACACAACCCTCTGTGAAAGGGGTTGGGTTGAGAGAGAGTGACTGGCCCCAAAGTTACCTGGTTTTCATGCCTAAAATGGGACTAGGATTCACAATCTCTTGGGTTTTAGCCTGGTACCTTAACTTTAACACATAGAAATATTGGCCCTATATATGTATATATTAGAGGAAAGTATGTACAAAGCTGTGTGCATTTGTGCACCTATTTTAATTTGTGTTTGTGCTAGGAAAAATTACAGGCTGATGTGGAAAAGGAAGGGAATATCCACAAGGATACTCAAGACTGGAGAAATGAAAAACTGAAGCAAAAATATACTTCCAGATTTACCAACTATTATTGAAGGGAATGTTTAGTTGAAATGGAACCTATAAAATTCAGTACCACTAGTTTTAAGGTACTTTAATCTGAGACTCAAAGATGATGTGATATTTCTTATCTAAAGGACAGTGAAAAACAGAATCGTGTTTCTAAAGTGTTCACAACAGGTCATGGTACTAAAAACCAAGTTAAAAATTGTTCAGGAAGAAAGAACTTCCCAAAGCACAGACAAAACAGAACCTAAACAGAAAGTCAGCAACATTTTTTTGTCTATTTGTTTGGTAATAGATTTAAAAGCCAACTATTTAGTGTAAAGTATTTCTGTTATAGTGCACAAGAGAGGGAATCCAGTCTTTCCATATTAGAATACTCATTCCAGTCTATGGACCTGTATCATGTGTACTAAAATTATGTATAGAAAGAGCCACTCAGAGTTACCCTGTGGTAAGATGGGCAGACAATAGATTTAATAAATAATTATTTATAAATATTAATTCAGAAAAAACAATGTAAAAACTAGGGCTGATCTGGGAACACAACAATGAACTACAATTGTGTACTCTTACCCTTCTGCAAATGGAAGAGTTCTGTTCATTGACTCAGCTGGTATCTCTGGAAGTGATTTTCATTTAGCTCATCTTTTTCCTACAATCCTTCACCGTCTCCATTTCCTCTGAGCACATTTTTCGGAGACATTAAAGATTGGAAAAGGCAAAAAAAAAAAAAATCTCCCCTTTCTGTAAGTTGCAGTTGTCCAATTGGGGACGTCATTCTAAGAAAATGATACACTGACCTGCAATTCAGTAATGAACAAAAATATTTTGATAAACAATTCAGGAGAACCATCTGCATAGAATCATAGGGTTGGAGTCCAACGTTCTACTAAGGGCACTAATAAAGTATTCCAAAATGTAATTATTTAAATTCCAGTGAGTTTTTCCTCTACAACTGGAGGAAATTTCACTGGTACATATCCAGTGAAAGAAAACCTCCTGCTTCGTTAGCTAATTGATTCCACTATCCAATAGTTCTTAATGGAAATTCTTCTTAATCTTCATTCTAGCTTTCTTCCAATTTAAGGCCCTAGTTCCACTTCTAAATGTTGGAACAGTAAAGAACCAGTTGAGACTGAACATTCCCAGTTTGTTCAATCTATGCTTGTTAAACTTAAATGTTCTATCTTGCTTTTGCTTGTACACTTCATGGGAATATGATTTGTATCAAGGTTGTTGCATGATCACCTTCTCCTGCATGATCACGTTTCTCCCAGGAGATGTTCTTGCTTGTACTCTATTTCTGAAAATTGAAAGAATTTGAAGATACTGGTTTTTTTTCTCTGTTCTAACTTTTGCTCTATGGAACAGACTTCCCTTAGAAGTAAGAATGTACCATCTGTTGCAGCTCTTCACAAGTTAGTTAAGACAGAACTCTTCAGGATACTTTTTAATAATTAGCATGTTGTCATTGCCTTACTAACTTGTATTATTTCTTATTTTGTTTAATAACTCTCCCATTGGGATAATATAATTATTTTGATTTTACATCAGTGCCTACTGTAATTTTGCAAAATTCTGCATTAATATCTAAAAAATAAGCCAACCACTTCCTTTATATTTTATATCAATTCAAGCTAGTTTTATTTTTCAAGACAATGGCTTACTTTGTGAGAGAAAAATCATATGGTCACATAATACTGGCCGGAGCAAAATGACTTATGATTAAAACTCTTTTAAAATGTCTGTTCTATTTATCTATGTTCCTTCTCGTTTGAAGAATAATTTAAAGTTTGGGCAATAAAGGGCAACCGTAAATAACTAATTAAAAAGCAGTGCTTTTGCAAATCTGATCTATCGCTTCGTTTTGTCATTAAATGTGAACCAAACAGCTAACTATGAAAGCATGTTTATCATAAACTAGAAAAAAAAATTAAGTAGGGGCAAATTGGACCTTTCAAAAAGGTCAAAGCTTAATCCTTTGGTCTTTTGGTGCTACTATATTTATGATACCCCTTTCACAGAATCTGAGAGTTGGAAGACACTGAATCCAACCCCATACTCAATCAAGGTTGCTTTCCAAACACTTGGGGTGATTGTTCCCAAATGCTCTTATCAGTGGTGGGATTCAAATATGTGAACAACTGGTTCTCTGTGTGGATGCTGCTTCCGGAAGTTCATTCTGGGCCTGGGCAACAAAAAATTAGCTATCGGTTCTGCCGAAGTGGTGCGAACCGGCTGAATCCCACCACTGGCTTTTATAGTTTGTAAGGTTTTTATTTATTTTTTTCATTCCGAATTTCCTTTCCAACATTTAAAAGCATATGCATAAAGTCACTCGGTTATATTTACTCCTATAGAGTTTCTGTTGGAACCCAAAATTATTTTTGAAAGCAGCAAAGATGCTTTTTCACTCCTTACGTATATTTAATGAAAACGTCAAAATGCAATACTAATCTATGTTGCCTTTACCTTTCAAAGTAGCACATTCCAGTCACTCACACCCATTTTCTAAAGCAGACTCGACCTCAATGGGGCCCCACCAAGAGTTTCACGAGAAGTCATAATTGAAACATAAGTAAATATACTTTTTTAATGTTTATTATATTGTGAGCAATAATTCTTAAGAAGTTGTTCCCTGAGACTTGTAAATTATGTCGAGGCTTGCTCCAGTGTAAAAAGGTTGAGAAAAGTGCTCTAAGGTCTGTGCTTGGCCTGTAGCAAGCAGCATTGTAGAATGCGTTAATAGCAAGAAGGGAATGCCTTAAAAATACTAAAGTTTTTTTTTTTTTTCATTTTATACACTGGACTTTCAGTCTTTTGAGGTCTCTACAATTCTACACAGTCAAAGTTAAGGCAGTTCCTTCCTCTCCCCCCCCCCCCCCGTAGGGAACAGCTAACTTCATTTATAGAATACATTTAATTTCCCCCCCCTCTCTCTCTTTTTAATCTCTCCGCAGTCTATTTTGCACTGCTGCGTGCTTTAATTTTGCTTTCAGTCAGAAGTTTTAAAACTTTAGCTTCTAATAACTGGAAAAAAATGGTTATTTAAAGATAACTGCAACTTGCTTAACATGCCAGACTATCATATGCTTGCTGCTTTGAAGCTGCAAATTAATGACAAGGAGGAACAGTGCCTATCTTCCAGAAGAAACTGACCTCTTTCTAATGCCTCATCGCTAATGTCATCTGTCTGCTGCATCTCATTATGTGAATTTCACGGACTTAAAAAAAAAGAGAGAGAGGGAGAGAGAGAGAGAGAAAAGTATCTTAAGGCTTATGCATAAATAAAAAGGGACCTTCTAGTTTTGGGTACTTTGAAAATTTTTGATCTCTCCCAAATATCTTCCATAGATATAGGCTCCCCCTTTTGTGCCCGGCATGCTGCTTATGTCATCTATTCTCTGTGACTAATTATGTTAATTTTTTTGTGGCACTGAAGGCTGTTATGGAATAAAAGCTTTTGAGTGGCCTTATTTCATAAACACCCTTTTTTGAACAAGGCACATTTGGTCATATTTGCAGCAACAGAAAGGGGCTTGTGCTAAAAATACAACAAAGGCTCTTGAATATGGCCTTTTATTCTGACTTTATTAGGTAATTTTTTTGGGGGGGAAGTATGAAGGGAAGCCTTTCTGCTAAGTATAATTTGCATAAAGCTGGTGCCCCATTAATGAGATAACTTCCTGTCTTTTGTATGCCACCAGCTGGAAATAGAAATATAGTAACTTTTCTGTCTTCCTAATGCTTAACCTGCTGAGTTCAGAGTTAAAGAGTAAACAGGATCCACATAAATCAAATAAGATTATTTCCTTGCCCTCTAGGAAATATTTGATATTCAATTAACAGATGCCAATGGAAACATGGGCAGTTCTCTGGAATATGCAAAGTTTAGGTCTAAAAGCATTCTTACTAATCCACTGTTTCATTTGAAACAACAGTTTCTACCTATTCCTAATAATATGTTTCATTTGTTCAAAGAAATATTCTACATCCCAGGCACGTCATTAGTCTCATTCCAATTCATTAGATCTAAAAGCCCGCTATGATTTCTGAATTGGTTTTGTGGTATGTTTGCCTTATTTTTGATACAAATATCCACCATTGTAGTTCTCAGAGGCATGACCAGAGTTCCTCTTGGGCAATGAAGTTTGATGACACTTCCTTCCAGTAGAATTTCAGAAAAGCTCTTGGTGATCATCTAGAACAGTGGTTCTCAACCTGTGGGTCGGGACCCCATTTGGGGTCGAACGACCATTTCACAGGAGTCGCCAAACAACGCAGTCCGCCATTTTTTCCCCCTTTTCCTTAGCTGTGCTACTCCTTTTTATTCTATTGGCTTTTGAAAGCCAATAGAATAGACTCTCTTGAATAGAGTCTAATTCTATTGGCTTTCAAAAGCCAATAGGAATTGTCCAGGCTGTCTCTGCCCTGCTGAGCCGCCAAAAGTCCCATTCTGCAAACGGTGCTGCACCAGTTGAGTAGTCCTCGACTTACGACCGGTTGAGTAGTCCTCGACTTACGACCAGTTGGGGGTCGCGGCATTAAAAAGGTTGAGAACCACTGATCTAGAATGTCATGGAACTACAAGGTTTGGAAGCTACAGCTATAGGAGGAAGAAGCAGAATAGAGACAGTCCTATTCACAAACTCCTTCATGAAACAGGATGTCTTCTGTCCTCCCCATTCTGTATTCTGACCATGGAAGTGTTTTATAGCACAGCTGCACCACCTGATGTCTCCCAAACCACGTGACCTTCAAAACCTTTGGATGCAGCCACCAGAGACCTCCATTACATCTTGCCAAAGGATATATTTCAAAGTGACAAATCTGAAAAAGGATTACATTTGTTATTTAAGTTATTTTATTTAAACTGTGCTTAATTACATTAAATCATTTCAGATATAAAATGTGAAAGACATCTAAAAGCTAGTATTACTAATACAATGAAAAGATCTATCTATAAAACATCTGATTAATACTAATAATATTGTGACCATTGTGAAATAAAAAATACAGGATGAAAAACAGAAAAATAGTACAATAACTATAATTAAACAACAATAACATGAGGAGGTAAAATACAGGAATGGTCCTTATCTGATCTGCTGGCTCTTGATAACAATCTATTCTTAATAGATTTGACACACTGCCATATAAAGCATAGTGACTTTCTATATCGTAGAGTGGTTTTATTATGTGAACAATAAATAGATCTAGCTTTGATCTGGATGTCTGCTGACCTTGTGAATATTGGGGAAATAGGAAAACTTCAAATAGTTCTGTCAAATGAACAGTGAATAAAAAGCTGTATGATAGGCTACATATGCCAATTTCACAAGGACATAATCATTCCAACTGTAGGATGTTTCTATATCTTCCCCTAGAGCAACACAAGAGACAGAATAGGGACCTCTTTAAGCTTTGCCATTTGTGATATAATTGGTGATATTGGCAAAAGGGAGATTTGGTGCCATACTTACATCAGCCTGACATTCATGCCCTGTGTTCACACTTTAAGAGCACAAGTAGCCAGTTGATGTCCCAGTGTATTTGAGTTAGAGTGAGAAGGCTCTAAAAATGTCCATTTCACTGGCAGTGACCACTTCCATATAGATTATAATTGGTCCTCCAAAATTGGAATAAATCAAAATGGAAATAAGCTAATCTCTAAAATAGAAATACTGTACATAGTCTCCATTTTTTGCACACTTGCAATTATAGCAAAATAGTGACTTGGCCTGCAGTTCTTAGAAATTTGGACTGAGAGAGAGGCAGCATCTGAGAAACATCACACTGCAGAGTATCATTGCTGGTGGGTTTGCTGTAAATAATTTGAAGGCAGTGAAATGTACCTATGATGCAATCACTCAATCAATCAATCAATCAGTCAAAGTGAATATAGCCCTCTGAGTCTTTTGAAGATAGGAGGTGTGACTAGTAGAAAACTATTTCCAGATTTTGTGTATCAATGCATTTATATAGTTGCTCCACTCACTTAGTGCTTCCCAGCAGTCCAAAATAAAAATATAAAGCCACAATAATACATTTAATAATGTATAGTATATATTATAATATATAAATATAATATATTTATGAAAACTATTAAATGTAACTGAGGCTTCATAATCCCATACTAGCCTTGGCTAACAACCTGGTGCCCATGCCTGCAAGGAAAACCAGGGCTTCAAGGCTTTCCAGAAGGCCAATGGAGGCAGGGATATTCAGATTTCAGGGAGATGTTGTTCCACAGGGCAGTCACTATGATAGAGATGACATAGCACGAGCCCTGGTCCTGTCTTAACTATGAAAGTCATCTGTATGAACTATGGTTGGTTACTCTCTCTCAGCCCAAGACACCTCACAGGGTTGTTGTTGTTGTTGTGGGGAAAATAGGAGGAGGAAGGTGTGTTGGATATGTTCGCCCCACTATAAGTCAACCTTCCCAGATAGGAAATATGATCAGATGAGTCAGTTCTCCTTTACTGTAAGGCTACATTAACAGAACCTTGCAAATCTGAAAATACAAATCTCCCACCATCTCCTTTACAGCTTTAGGAGAAGTTAGGAAGGGTCTCTTTCTCTACCCATTATGCAGCTGTGGGTTTTGAGCTGTCTTATCTGACCATCCCCTAGACAGCATTTCTTTGCCTCATTTCTTAAGGTCTTTCTCTCATACAATTATGCTACACGGCTGAAAATGAAACAGTTGAAAATTAGATGCTCTCTTAGTTGATGCCTTCATTTTATTTATTGCCCTATAAAAGCTCAATAAGGATAAATGGGAAGGAGGAAGGGATGAATAGAATCAGTCACTTCATCACACGAACGTCACCCTCTGAATTTAATTCTTCAATCCTTTTTTCCAAGTTTTTGCTATAATTACTTGTTTTCCATTAGGTTTTTTTCCCCATTTGGTCTTTATTTGCTAGAAGCCATTGTGAATTAACTCAACAGACTGACAAGAGGGAAGTGAATCAATATAAAATGCACCAAAATCCAAGTTTAAGGCAGACTTCAGGATGTGTAATACATATATTTCTCCCTCCATTTCTGATTTTTATTTCTTTAATTACAGCCTGAACCCTTGCCAATAAAGAAACTTTTTACCAGAGCTTCGGAATTAGGAGCAATATCACATATAACTGGAAAAGATTTAGCTACAGCAGGTCTTATATAAATTAGTGTGGCAACACTGTATCCCTGAACTTAAGATAATTTCAAGTTTCAATTTTCTATTATATTAAAGCCCAAATATCCTATTCGTTATAAAATTTATATCATTTATCCAAGCCCCATAAAATTTTGTATATATTGTGCATTCCACAATGATGAAGTCTTAAGGAAATAATGCTAATATTTGTGAAACTTTGAAGTTCTTAGGCCAATCTCGTGTGTGCGTGTGTATGTGTATAAGCGTGCATACAGAATGAAATCCTAGAACGATAAACACTGAAGAAGTAATTACAGATTTAAAATAAAAATATTAGTCCTATAAATAAGACTTTATTATTAAATTTCCAACTAGGGATGCAACAACACACATATGCAGAAAGAGAGAGAGAGAGAGAGAGGGAGGGAGGGAGGGAGGGAGGGAGGGAGAGAGAGGGGGGGAGGGAGGGAGGGAGAGAGATGTTACTGAGGGGAAAAAATAGATCTCACACAGAAGATTTTCTATACAGAAATGGGCAAACCTAATTTCATTTTTTTCATTCTTACAACAACTTGGCTCAGTTTTCACATCAGTTTATGAACACAACATATTTAGTAGATAATTTCATATAGATTTTTTCCAGATATAGACAGACAGACAGACAGACACATACACACGCACACATACATACATTTTGTAGTGTTTTTATCTAGCGTGTATTTAAAAAAAAAACAATTCCTAACATAATGCTTAGCTTTCCATAAAAACTAAATGCAAGGAATATACTTATTAAAATTAAGAAGTAACTCTTAAATAACACTTGAAGCAAAGGCATCTTTTTTCAGGTGCCTAAAACTCAATAAAGGTTATTCAGCTTTAATGAATAACAGATAATTTCCTTGTGCAAGGTGTAAAGCACTTCTTTTGAATAAATTTTGAACAATGAATTGCTGTAATAATCAAGTCAGGTGAAAAGCAGTCTTGATTTGTTTTTGTTTTTTTAAAGGATTTAGAGGCTGCCCAACTCCAAATTACTTTAGATCATATACAGCATATTGGAATATAGAATAATAGAGTTGGAAAGGAACTTGGAGGTCTTCTAGTCCAACCGCCTACTTGAGCAGGAGATCCTTTATCTTTTCAGAAGAATGGTTCTTCAGTCTCTTTTTGAAGGCTTCAGTGATGGAGCACTCACAACTTCTGAAAATAAATTATTCCACTGGTTAATTGATTATTAAAGGTCACAGACAATGAAAAGAAAAAGAGAAGGCCTGTGAATATCCAAATAGCACAACACAATACAGCACAATATCCTTGTAAACTAGGGGTGTCAAACTGCCAGCCCATGGGCCGGATGCACCACGTGGAAGCCACGCCCACCCCATTGCCGGCAATGGCAAAATAGCCCTGATACGTCGCACAATGTCACGTGACATCGCGAGTTTGACATGTCTGTTGTAAACCAACAATGGTTCAGTAAACATAATATCCATATGCCCAGGGCAAATTTTTCAAGAATTTATAGAACATTCTCAGGGGAGTGTAGGATTAGTACACATTTATCTTTCCCAAACAAGAAATTAATTTTGGGGCATATATTTTAAAAATGGAGCAGTCATAATAGTATTAATGAAGATAGTTGCCTTTTCTTATTTTCTCAAATATTTTCATGTGCACAGACTGAAACATCAGTTCAAGGATTGGCCTTTGTCTATATTAGATTGCAAGGCTATTTCAAATATGAAACCAAATCATGTGTTGATTTCAATCTTTCAGACTGTATCAAAACAAGTACCTCCATATAAATCAATATGGATTATTGAAGAAGTTCACAAATACGGACCATTACCAATATCCCTACACATTGTTAAAAATAATATATATAGTAAACCGGCAACAAGGTTACTAGCCTGAGTCTCCATGAATGTGCCTTTTAAACCAGCTACATCAATGATTCTCACTTCTGAAGGCAGCAAATACCACAGTTGACTTGCATTGTATATATATAAAAAACATTTTCCTTTCTTTTTCTGTGAAAGGAAAACTTCCTTCTATTCACATTTCAATTCCATAAATGATTTTATACACCATTGTCACCTATCTACATTTACCTGAGGTTCTTGTTTGGTTAAGGAAATATTTTGTGCATGCTTAGGACATAGCCAGAAATCTGTATGAAAATATTGTCTTCCAGTCTATGCCCCATTAGAAAAATATGCTGGCATATTTGCAGTGCCCTCATTGTTAATCCCTATTCTGTTTCTGTAACTAGGTTGCCAAGTGAGGCTGTCCTTAATATATTCATAGATTAGTGCAGCACAATTAAGAAAAGTGATTGATGAATTCCCGTTTTCATCTCCCCTCTTCCTGAGCATCACTTGCTGGTGGGAAATAGAATCACCAATTTTTCTTTTTAACATGTAGTCAGCAGCTGATTGGAACAGCTAGTTTAGCCACCTATTAATTTGCCTGTTTAACAGGTTACAGGAATAGAAGTGCTTGGTTATCTCTTAGTTGAGCTGTTTCTGAACACAGGCCAGGTTGCCTTCTGAAATAGCAGTAAAGCCATATCCAAAAATCACCCACATGTGCAAGAGGAGTGGAGAGTAAAACAGGAGGGAGTGATTAGCAAAGAGTGAAACTGTAATAGTGCAGCAAAAACATGGAAGCACTGGCAATGAGTAGCCATGGTCAGTGATACACAAAATGAGATTAAAATGGAGCCATATAAAAAATTACATCAGCAGAAGCAATACCAATCCAGCAGAATATCCAGCTGTGTATAACCAGCAACACACAGCTTCCAGATGTCACTTCCTTCTCAGTTTAAATCATTCTTGAGCAGCACAAGATTCAACGAAGTTCACTCAAGAGAATGCTAACCATTTTTTAAACCCAAGTCCAATGCTCTTTCAGGGGTACCAAATCTGTGAATAAAAGGAGTCTGTGTAACAGCTGACCAAGCACTTTTAAAATCATACAACCAACTTCTGGACAATATAGGGTGACCCATCTTTCTTGCAGCCCTTGGAGGGCAGACTTCAGAAGCTGAAAGGGAAGAGAGGCACTCAACCCAGCAAAAAAGTTGTTGGGAAAAAAGCAGTCATGGCTAGATTCTGAGAAAGAAACAATGGCAAAATAATGGCAATGTGGCCCTAAGGAAATCCAGTTAATTGAATATGTTAGTGCCCTGTACAATGCAAGAATAGCTTTTAGAGTAGAAACCATGCCCTATTTTGCTGCTGGAAGGTATTGAAGTACAGAGGGGAAAGGAAGATCAAGATCTTGCATGGTCTAACCTCCATTCAGCTGCATCTGTGGTAGTGATCACTAGGCAGGCAAAGACACAATCAGCTTCTTGACATTGTGGTATGACTGAAGGGACTGTATGTGGAGACCTGGGGGGGGGGGATCTCCTCTATTCCTTTCCATTCTTGCAATGTAGCCTATGTCGCTTAGCTTTGCTAGTGAGGAAAGAGGCTGGAGAAAGCCATTGTTGCGGCCCTGGAATTCTGAGGTTAATAGGTGTCAAAATATACAGAAGAAAAAATATAAGAAGGGAAGTATGCATGGGAAGTATGCATGGGAAGCCTAAGGAGCTTGAGAATCAGGGAAGACAGAGCAAGGCATATATGGAACACCAATATTAATTAGTTCTGTTGCTGTTGTGCAAGAACATTTGTGTTTAAACACAGTTAAGTATACATTTAAGGGATTACTTGCAAATTGGTAGTGGCATTAAGAAATATGCACACTGTGTATGTATACTGGGGAGGGAAGAATACTGGCACTAGCATGGGAAAGGAAAGGGAAACTATCTCAAATTTATTGTTATCTCCAAATCCCATCCCTTTTCATCTAGCTAGTCAAGCATCTTTTGGTCAGTATCTGTGCTATTAGTTTTATTTTTTTTTGAATAAGGTGCATATTGTGGATCCCTTGCAATAATTGTAAAATCCCTGCCCACAGCATAGAAATATCTGCTTTAGTGTACTTAATAGAAGTGCAGGAATTCAAGTTTAATCTACAATGTTGTATTCAACTGATTTTATTACATGTATATTTAGTTTTAAGTCAATATATTTACATAACATATAACTGATCATTCTATTTTGGAAGCAGACATATTGGCTGCTTGAAGACTAGTTATATATTCAGGATTTTTTTATTCAAAATGTATTATTAGATATGTACTCTCAAACTCCTATTTTCCAATAGAGGGTGTATTTTGCTTAAAAATGTTGTATGGATCAGACTTCACTACTGAGTAAACTCAAACAAGTTACCATAAAGAACTTTTCTTAAAATTATGCTTTATTGAAACTATTGTAAGAAGCTTTACATTAAAAAAAAATCTGTCCACTTTACAGATATTTTTAAATAAAAAGAAAAGGGATTCACTCTGTCATCGGCTGCCGATTCTAAATATAAAATGGGGTATAGAGAAGGAATATTAAAAGAAGAGATAAGTAAGAATAAAATGACTCACCAAAAAGAACAGCAGAGAAAATTTAGTAAATAATTAAGTTGCATTTCTCTGTGAAGCTTCAAGAGACCAAACTGACACTCCTTGGCATTTTTCATTACCCAGCAGATTTTCTACAGTCAATCTACAGTGCAAAGACAAGCTAAACTCCAGAAGTGATCAGAAAAGATGTCTTCAGATTATATCATTCTCAGAGAATGTAAGGTTCCCACTGTAAGCATGTTAATTCTGAAGTACAGAACATACATTTCAGTCTTCAGCCTTTGATTCCTGCTCTGAAGGTATTAAGTTCACCCTAGCAAACTGCTATATCATTCTGGATTTATTTTCTGAAAAAGCTGCAAGAAATCCACATTGATCCCTATACCCAAACTCCCTGTCTTATGAATTTTGTATATCTGTTTAAATAGCCTGATTTTTTTGTGAAACTATCCAAAATATGAAGTTAGGAATTGCACCACAAAGCATATCATCTGGAAAACAATAGTGTTTAAATCCATATAGTCTGTGCAAGGCTAGTTACATTGTTTGCTTAAATCTATAAACTAAAAAAATTTCTGATCCTAACTTTAAAGTGAGTCTGCCTGAAATCAGAAAGCTTTCTTGTTAGCGAGTATGCTCACATAATACACATATTGTTATATGAAACGAATAATAATAAACATGCACCACATGTAAAGATTTCCAATAATAGGTTTCTAAGATTGTCCCTATCATTCCTTCTGTACACTGACAATTTGCAGACAATATTATAGTTGCCAAATATATATTTTTAATAAAAAGTATCCCTTTCTTCTACATTACAAAATTAGGATCTATTGATCTAAATGGACTGTTCTGATATGTTCCCTCATTTCTTCTAATTTTTCCTGTTTTTTTTTTTAAAAAAAAATCCTGACTTTATAGAACAGCCATAAAGAGCTATCTTTAATTGCATTTTACTACAAAGGTAGCACCTTGTTATGTCTGCGTTTAATGATTTTGGAGACTAACAAGGTAAAGGTAGAATCAACAAATCCATGCCACTTTTTTTTTCCTGGCGATTCCAAGGCTTGTTTTTTTTTGTTGTTGTTGCTTTTCTCACCCTACCTCCCCCCTCCATCTCCTGCCACCCCGTCTGTTACAAGTTATGATGTGTGGATGAAGGCTTTTTCCCATGCCGTAATGACTGTAGACTGAGATTTCAAGGGGCTGTTCATGACAATCCCATTTTCTGTGTAATTTCATGGTTGTCTTCTTGAATGAAGATATTGGCTGCTCTGAAACAGGAGGTCAGATGCTCCTGCTCCCTTTCAGTATTGTTCCGGAGTATGTTTCCTTTCAGCTGATGAAAAGTAATTCATCATTTACACCCCTGAATTCTGCCAGCATTTTTTTTTAACAACTTTTCTTTCCCTGTGGTACCTTGGGCCCATGAAAGAGATAAATAGGTTCAATATAACACAAGGCCCCAGATCCTGGGAGCAGGTTAGGCCTCTGAGGCCCTAAACTGCCCCTTTCTCATGATGGAGTTTGTCACCTTTCTACCTCTGGAAGTCAAATCCTGTCGACTCAGCCATCTTTCAGACTCTCTGAAGTGGCTTTGGCACCCACTGGGGCATGTGAGCTTAAAATTGATTTTTTTTTTTTTAAAGATCTGTCAAGTTCCCTTAAGGGACCAAGTTGACAGCCAGCAGGCCTTAACCTATCACAAAGCACTCAATGTGTAAAAGACACCTAAGGAACTTCCTTTGAGAGGGCAAAGGGCCCCAGACTTGTGACATGAGGAGAGGGTGTTGTTGCTAAGAAACTGGCCCTTTGACAAAAGATTTTTTTTTCCTGTCTGCCCGCTTGTTTGGAGGTCCTTTTAGACTGCGTTTTGAAGAAGGAAGTCGTATGTTGGATGCATCACTGTGTGCTGCGGCTGCTGCTTTTGCGAGCCTGTTTATCCCACCATCAAACTCCACCAAGGAAGAGTTAAAAACCTCGTGGTCAACCCCAAATGGCTCAGGATCACTGCGAAACAGGGAGCTCTTACAGTCACAGGACAATAATGTCGCTTTATAGGAATTTTTGCCTCTGGCTCTCAGGCCTTGGTGAATACCATTAATTATGCTAAATTCCAGAGTGGCAGCCGTATTTAATGTAGTCTCCAGCAACAACAACAACGCAAACATCGAATCCAGAGAAAACATTGGTGCTATTGTCAGATTATTTTATTTTATTTTATTTTTATTTTATTATTTTATTTTATTTATTATTTTATTTTATTTTATTATTTATTTTATTGTTTATTTTTGCCCTTAGACGGGAAAGCTGACATTGTAGGGATTTTCTGAATTAAAGGCCTTGTGATTTTATGCAGGTTTATTTATTTACTAAATTAATTTGCCTCCCATCTCAGTGACAAGGTTGACAGGAAAGGAGGATTAGCATGAAAAGGTGGCCATTGCCTTCTTTTAAATGATGTAAGACAGTCTCAGTTCTTTATTTTAAATATATATTAATTCATCAAACCTTCTAAACGTGTCAGAAAAAAGGAGCTCCGGGTTGAAAATATAAGTACTAAAATTGATTCTAAGTTTCAATTTTCCACCTTTGAAAGCTTCAAAGGCTGCTTATCAACTCAACTCAAAAACTTGCAATAATGCAGGAGAATTCAAATCAAAGCAGCAAAACAAGCAAAGCAATAATAGTAATAATTTAAAACCAGAAAGCACAAAGTTCTAACTAAGTACAAAAGTGTTTGAGTCAAGGTGACTAAATGTGATTTCTAGAGAAACTTTGTTTATGACACGAGTATAAATATGCATAGAAGTATGTCATGTAGTTTTAAAAACATCAAAAGTAAACTGGCAGAAGATAAAATTTGAATATTTCAGAACTATTAGCTGAATGCAAAGAGGAAAAAAAAATCCTACCAAATTATTTTGTTCATTGTTTTCCCATATAAAGCCAATGTAATTTCTTCTGTATTTACATTTACTAATGCTGCATATTTCATACTTAAAAGAAATAATCAGTACCTCAGTAGCAGCATGAACATCTTGTGCTGTAAAAAAACACCCACCATCTTTCTCTGTTGCTGAAATATGTTGAGTACCAAAGAATTGAAAATTAATTTTCTTAACCTCTAGGACTAGGTCTCTCAGGCAGAATCATAAATAAATAGAACAGGATCTTTGATTTATCCAGTTTGTTCCTCTCAGTGATAACTGTCTAGATTATAAGCAACAAGAATTGGCAAATAAATGTATATTCTTTCTGCAACTGTTCACTTTTGTGAGAGACCCTAATACTATTTAATATGGGTTTGGGTGTATTTATTCAAAGTTGATTTTAGGTGCTTTTTGATGCATTCGGTATGATATGAATTATGGTTTGTTGCACAGTCACCCAGATGTTTAGACAGGAGTTGGCATTTTTGTTCACCTATCGAGTTTTTCCCAAGGACCTGGGGTAGGCAGATGTTGTCGTTTAATAATATTAAAGGTATCATCTCAGGATATAAGCTGTTCTAGGATATAAGCTGTTTTTTGCAATTTACAATAACAATTTTGTCAATGCTGAAGGTGTTGAAATGATGGTCTGCATGTTTTGGGATTGCACCTAATACTATTGCTACTTATTTTGTTTTGTTGTGTTTCATTTTGTTGTGTTTTGTGTTTTCTTTTGTGTTTTGTTTTGTTTTGTTTTCCAAAGTTATTTTACTTCTAGTTGCAGGTTTTTGTGATTTTCTCCAGTTTTTTTTCTTTTCTATGTTATGGTCTCCAGGTACTGCAGTGACCACTATTCAGATGTTTTTTTGTCTTTCTTTAAACAGTTGTTAATGAGGTGTTGTGTTGCAGATGATTGCCTGTTTGAATTCTAAAATCCCAGAGCACTTAGCTTCTTCATTTTGTATTATTTTGTCTATTTTGTGGTCCCACCAGTTCTTACTTTCAGGCAAGGGGTATTTTTTTTCCAGATATTCTAATGCACCATTGTTGCCATTTGGGTCTTGTATAGCAGGAATTAGCCCTTCTGTCTTTTTTTTTTTTTTTTTCATCTTTCCTGTTCTTAGCTTTTTCTGCTTGCTTGCTTTCTTATTTGTTTGGTTATCAGCCATGTACTATTTGGTTATCGGCCATGTAATATTTGGTTATTGGCCATGTACTATTTTGGTTTGCCATATCTCTTTTCTATTCTTTATTTGGTCTTTGTGATAGGCCAGTTTGGTCTCTTGTGAATTAGGAGCTGATCCTTTGTCTCTCTGCTGTTTAGGCGGTTTTCTTTCTGCTCATACGGAAAGAACTAGTTTTCAACTAGACGCTGTTGGACTGCATTAGTTTTCACACCATTTTTATCCACTTATCAAGTCCTTCCCAAGTACCTGCATTATTATATATGGATAATTTACAGATAGATTCAAATTTCAGATGCGTGGAAACTTAACAAATCAAGTTCTAAAGAATTATTAAGGTAGCATCATAAAATATAGGCAATTCCATGCAGGGTGGATTTTTTTTTATAAAATTAGGATGTTCAGGTTTGATAAATTCAATATTTCCAGATATCAAGGAAGTCCTTTAGCTATTACTATGAGAGTTCCAATCAGGATTGGTAATAACAACCTATTCTCATCAGAACGTTGTCGATTCTCTTCTAATGTAATATTTTGTCGAAGTTTAACCAAATGCCCTTAAAGTTTCATCAAACTTGACCATATCTATGCTATTCCAGTAGTATCATGTTTATCCCTGATACTCATAATTATTATTGGCAAGTCTTTGATGCAGTAGATCCTTGATATAATATCATGCTTATCCTTAGTAGAAGATATAATCAGAAATGAAAGCAGAAACCTAACATACAGAGTAAAATATATTACTTGCCAATTTTCCACAGTAACTTTTCATGATTACTCCAAAATTACTTTTTAATGCAAAGAGTAGTTCCAATCACATAGAAGCCCACACGATTCAGATACTATCATAATCACAATTAGATTGCATTACTGCAATCAGGAATGGAGATCATTAAGAGAAAGAATATAAATTGCTTTAGTTTTACAAGTACTGAGCTAGCAAAATTATAATTAATCTCCATTTATAATCTTTTCTTTCATAGAACTGCAAAGCATGCTACTTTTTAAGGCCATCAATACAAATTAGAAGTAAGTAATAAAGCCTAAACTACTACTCCAGTGCAGTGCTCAATTGTAGAAACTTCTCTATTACATACGGAAAGCATTTAATGCAAAATATGCCCTCAGCATAATGATATCTTTTTTCCCCACCAGCACAATACATGTAGCTGTTACTAGGGTAAGTATTTCATTTGCTGGGGAAAAAATGAAGAACCCGCTGAAGTTCTGACTTTCCTCACGAACATTAAATTGAGTTGTTTTTTTTTTCCTACAGAACTATAAGAAAGAGAAATAATGCAAACATGGGGAAATCATATGCTAGAATTGACACATGGAACACAGTATCTATGCCTATGTGTATGAAGCTATATTCTACTTTTTTTTAGCATTGTTGCAGTTCTTACAGATAACATCACTGTAAAATACTGTCGTGTAAAATAATTTAATAAGTGTTCGTTAATTATGTATTCTCCTTTTTATTGCATTATCTTACATTTCATTTCTTTTTAACTGAACAATGTATAAAGTTTCTTCTTATTTTGCCTATCAAAATGTCTGTCACAGGTGAAAAATTAATGTAATAAAATATAACTAAGTGATTGTTGGAAAAGATAAAATTTTCTATAGGAAGAAATCGAAAATATCTTTCATTATCAATCGATAGGGTGTAGTATGTGACTCGTGTGTGTGTGTGTGTTTGTGTGTAATCCCAGGCTGATCAGTTAGAAAGTGAGCTGAAATGCACAATCTATTGGTAGTTCCTTCAAAAGGAAACACTATCTACCTGTTGACACTCCTACTATCCTGGAATAATGCAAAAGAAGAAAATCTTTAGTGAAGATTTTATACTTGCCCTTTTCCAAATCATTCTGTCTAAAGTTTGTGTTTTCCTATGTGATTGTTTGTTTGTTTGTTTGTTTATAAAATGTATTTGCCACCCATCTCGTATCTAATGACTCTGGGTGGCTTACAGCATAAAAACATTAAAATATTAATATCATCCATTGTAAAAGAAAATCCACAGCAGATAAAAATATTAACAGATAAAATCATGAACACAAGATGGCAAAGAAGGGAGCCGGACATACTAGGGGGAGAGGTGAGGTTGAATTTTAATTAGTCAGTCACCACAAATATGAAGCTCCCCCATTGGGTCCCCAAGCCAATCTCACCTCAGCAGATAGGATGTTCCAGAGGGCAGAAATAGATATGTCTGACTTTGAAGTTTGCAAGGATATATAGTCAAGCAATTCTTGTCTCTGGAGATAGTTGACATTTATTTAATCTATCTCCATGATTAAAAGAACTCAAAATAAGGATAGACAATCCATTCTATTTCTGGCCCATGTCAGTATTATATGTGTATATTCTGCCACCCCATTCCCCACATTAACTTTCCTTTACAGTTTTGTGATCAGTTTGTATCAATTTTAACTTTAAAACACACATTTTATATGCATTGTATTCCAAAATACATTGCTTGAATTAAAAAGTAAATAACAACACTTGACATTTGGAGTAAACATAAACTGCATTCTGATTTGCATCTCATTCCAACAAGGCTTAGACCAATTCTTTGCATTAAACTGGCAGTTTAGAATTTGCTACTAACAGCAAAGAAAGATGTGGGCTTTTAAAAGGGCATGTTCAGCTTATTTGTTCTTTCAACTGTTTTTCAATATTAGTACCTCAAATGGGAGGTCTTGACATTTTGAGCAAAATCCAACATGCTGTGAGTAGTCTTGCTTTTCACTTTCTCCTCCTTTCTTGTACAATCTCTGCTAAACTTCCACAATCCCTTCAAGAATGTTGATAAGAACTTTCTGTCTGGTAAACCTTCAGAAATTTGATAATTAATTTTACAATCAAATACTTAATAGACAACATATTGTCTGGGTCCATTAGTAATTCAGTGGTATATATTAACTTCTTCAATCTAGATCCAATATTACACCATCAAATGTTTCCTCTCTTCTTCTGGTAGCAGCTGATTTCCCACACTAGGCAAATACAATTCTTATTGTTATTAATAAATATACAATTGAATATCAACATTGTTACATTTTTCTCACAATATCAACAATGTCAGTTTTAGATAACTTTTCTAACCAAAACATATCTTAATTGCATTTGCACTTAATATCCATATGTTTAATCAGTATCCCATTTTCACTTTTTTAAAAAAAATAAGTGTTCAAAATGTCTCTATTGATTATAATTTCAAAGTAAATTATAAGCTTCCCTTATTCAAACTTCTTAGCGTTTTCCTGTTTCCCTTCTTATTCCAAAATTTAATATTCTAGTTACAAATCTTATCTTTCTAGTTATGATAGTACTTCTATTTCTAGCAATTACCTATTCTCCACCATATTCAAACATCTAGTTAATAATATAATATTATAATCAAGTCAGGCTAAGTCAATATTATATTCATGATTTAGTTTTTAAATGTTTCTATAAACTATAATGGTACCTATCTTGTGAAACAGCTGTCCCTCTAAGATTCAGATGGCTTTGACCTTTTTGGCCCTAAAATATCTATTTTTTCCCCCTGCCTATTGGTCCAGAATACTGGATGAGCCATCAAGAAATAAATCATTTAAATGGAATATTGAGGTGAATGGATGGACTCTTTTGGGTTTGTTCTGTTTTTGAATCCATTGTTTTAATTTTTTTAACCATATGCAAGCTATTTAGAATTGTTTTTGTGAGTTCAGGGGCATAGAAATAATCTATATATCGGTAAATAATAGTTATTATGAAATGATGTAATTTTCACTGAGGTAAGATGCTTGAATCCAATCCAAGTCACAATAAAGGATAGAAAGCTAGTTCTTTTCCAGCTGAAAGTAATTATTAACTAAAGTAATTAAGGAATCCTGATTAAGTAGGAATTCATTCTCAGCTTTAAACACACCAGCTTTCTGAACTTATAAACTTTTTGACCATTGAGGTCAACCAGTGAAGAAATAGTTACCAAAGAGTTTCTGCATTTTTATCTCCTTGCCTTGTCTAAAAGGTTTAATTTTTATGGCACAATGTAATATGATTCCTAATAATTTAAATGATATTATCTGGCGTTTTTCCACTTTTATCCTCTTTCAGTTCAGTTATTTTCTTTCTTCTTCTATCTCTGACCTGTGGCTTTTAAATTTCTACCTGATTAATCCTGTTTTTATAATTGTATAGATTGTAGGCTCTCACTGGTTATCAGATATTTTTATAACCATGTTATGTCCTAGGTAAAGCTTATTTTTTATTTTTATTCAAGATCTAGCTTCAGGAATACTTTTTTTTAAATGAAAGTATTGTTTATAACCTTATTTGTCTTCTCTCCATACATTGTTTGTGTTATATAAAGCTATTTGCTCTTCAGCAACAGGCTACAGGCTCAAAGCAGAAAGTGATTTAAAGATTAGGAAAAAGAGAAAGATTTGTTTTAGTTGTTATGTGCTTGTCAGTTTGCAAAGCAGGCAAATAAAGTTGTCAGAATGGCCACATGTGATTGAGAATCTGAATGACAGAATTACCAAAGATGATCCCTTCAGATCAAAATACTGCTGAATATTCACAATGTAAACATGTTCTAGAAAAAAACACAGGCCAAATGAAACAAAAAGGACTTAAGAAGAAAATAAATCTGGAAAAAGAAAAGTCATGGATATATAATTCTGAATATGATTTCTTACTCATTCAAACTAACGAAATGCATACAGCAAAAGATGCATGGAGCAAATTGCAAGGAAAAAGCAGTACATTTTTCAAGAATCTTTATAGCTTTAACTACATAACAAGAAGCTCAAAGTTACAAATGAACCATCAGTTCCTATGGATACTTTTCTGAAAATGTTAAAGCAATTAAAACACAAAATGTAAAGTTACCAGGAATAGTTAAAATAGATTTACTTCTTAAGAGTCCTCCTTCAGAATATGAGTGGGGGTGTTAATATTCTCCAAATGAAAGCATTCTTATGCCCTAGAATGTTTCCTGAAATATAATCTCAGAAAACAAACAGAAAATGTATAAGAAATAAAATAATACTAATTCATGATGTCTCCTGTGTGCCATTTTTGGAAATTGACTTTTGAATATAAGAATTGCTGTAAGCCATGGGTGTAAAATTCTTCTCAAGAAAATTATTGCATGGTTTCTCAAGAAAAAAAAATATCTGGAGATAGGATTGTCTTTATTAAATGCAGCATTTGTCTAAGAAATTAAACACTACGAAAGAAACAATGTAATCTACAAAATAAACTGTAACAATTGCAACCAATTCTAATTGACATTGAACAAACACCATGTCAATTAAAAACCAGGATCCACGAACACCGGCTGACAATCAAATGCCACGATCCCAAATCCTTAATCTCTAGCCACACCGACACCAAACAACACCAGTTCGATTGGAGCAACACTAAAATCATTGGCCACACTACCACCCACCATGCTCGTGAGTTCATTGAAGCCTGACACTCCACAAGCAATTTCATCAATAGACACATTGACCTACAACCAGCCTACGATCCTCTCAGAATCCAAATCAACCACACAGCCAGCTGGAGACACCACCAACCCTCAACCAACCCACGCAAGCCCCTCCTTCCCCTCTCAACAGCAGTTCACCTCCCAATGACTATGATCTGATGTAACCTCTCCATTACAAGACCCATCACAAGCCTCTCTCTGATGACTCACACTTAACCCATCACAAGACCCTCACTTGACATACCCCCACACCTGAAGCCCTTATAAACAGAACACTGACACTGACATTGCCTAAACTCTACTGAAGATGTTACCCAACCTGGTAACAAAACATTCGGAAGCCAATCCACAAGATCGGAGAACGAACCTTCACCCTCATCCTACACCGGAGCTACAGATATTCGCCACTATTGCAAATTAAACACTATAAAAAAACAAGTTTGCCTAAAGACTACATCAAACACTAGCATAGGAGTTTTGGGCACAAAAATGGAGAATGAATTCCAAAATTCAGAAAAGCTATATCACCATAAAATTAAAAAATGTGCACGTAAGTCTGAAAAATGTACTGACTGTATTATACCAAATAGATAGCTATTACCTATCTAAGAGAAAATGCTATTAGAATTGATTCATTCAGATTTATGTGAACATTTAAATTTAATTCTAGAAAAAAAATCTGATTTCCAAACTGTACATATACTGATGATGTTTAATGAACTCCTTTATTGTAATTATTATCTTATTTAGATTTTCATTTACATTTTAATCTGTAAAATTCAAATTCTGCTGAATTAATTTTCAAGTGGATAAATATGTATATGTTCCATAATCATATAAAATTATGAAGAAATGAAACTTGTGTGTGTTTAATTCATTGTACTAATATAATTGAGTTTTAAATATTCATATTGTATTTTATTATATTATATAATAAATATAATATTGTTTTAATGTCTAGACATAACCTGAAGATGAACTATCTAACAGATGTATACATTCATCAGATATTTCAATCAATAAATAAACTAACTAAACAACCAATCAAAATAGTTTCAGAATTTTGAAATAGTTTTATTCATAGCATGCTGTGAGTTTCTACAACAAAAAGACTGATATATTTGTTTGGAAAGATTTATTCTGTAGCATATTTCTATGAATTCTTCAGGGTTGACAATGTTATTTTGTTGCACAAATAATAAATTTGTTTATTTTTTTAGTTGCCAAAGGACTTTCTGCCAAATTCTGTTTGATATGATGCAAAGCACTCTTATTTGTATTAAAAAGTAGAGTTGCTGTCCTTATTCTCTACTACCATCACATCCATCAGGAAGAAATAAAAAATAAATTGTGAAGTTTGTCATATCTACTTCCTGATGGATTTGGATAGGTTCACATATATGGCTTTAATGTGGCTGAATGTTAACATCACATCAGCCCTGATGTTGATTCTGGTAAAAAAGGGAAATTTCTAGTATTTCTAATATATCCTTTCAGGATTTGGTGTTCCACAGTTTGCTGTAGTTGGTGGATTTTAACATGTAATGTTCTCATAGGTATGCTGTAAGACAGGGGTGTCAAACTCAATTTCATTGAGGGCCGCATCAGCATTGTGGTTGCCCTCAGGGGGTGTGTGTGTGGCCAGGGTGGGTGTGGCCTACTGGGTGGGTGTGGCCAGCTCAACATCATTTGTGTCAAGGGTGCCTATGGAGGCCTAGGCAGGAGTGGGACATATCTGAAGGTCTCTGGCAGAAGGTCCACTGGCGCAAGGGCCAAGATGGCCACCACAAAATTGTACATTGGCTCCCAGCTGGCCTGGGCCAGGGCCAAGGCAGCGGGGGCTGATCCCTCACTGTTTTCAGGATGGCTTCGCGGGCCACATGAAACCACTTCGCGGGCTGCAACCGGCCCCCGGGCTTTGTGTTTGATATGTCTGCTGTAAGAATAATAATAATAATAATAATAATAATAATAATAATAATAATAATAATAATAAAGTTGGAAGGGACCTTAGAGGTCATCAAGTCCAACCCCCTGCTCAGGCAGGTAACCCTATACCATTTTGGATAAATGGCTGTCCAGTTTCTTCTTAAAAACTTCCAGAGGAGGCAGGTTGTTCTACTGGTTAATTGTTCTAACTGTCAGGAAGTTTCTCCTTAGTTCTAGGCTGCTTCTCTCCTTGATTAGTTTCCATGCTTCTTGTCCTGCCTTCAGGCACTTTGGAAAATAGCTTGACTCCCTCTTCTTTGTGGCAGCTCCTGATATATTGGAACACTGCTATCATGTCCCCCCTCGTCCTTCTCTTCATTAAACTAGACATACCCAATTACATCAACCTTTTCTTATATGTTTTAACCTCCAGTCCTCTAATCATCTTTGTTGCTCTTCTCTGTACTCTTTCTAGAGTTTCAACATCTTTTTTACATTGTGGTGACCAGGGCTTTTTTTCTCATAGAATGCCCAGAACGGTGTTCTGGCACCTTTTTTGGGATGGAACCTTGTAGGGTAAGCAAAGCGGGTTGTATGACGTGTGCGAGTTCCAGCACCTTTTTTTTTTTTTTTTTTAGAAAAAAAGCACTGGTGGTGACCAAAACTGGATGCAGTATTCCAAGTGTGGCCTTACCAAGGCATTGTATAGTGGTATTAATACTTTGCGTGTTCTTGATTTTATCCCTCTGTTAATGCAGCCCAGCACTGAGTTGGGTTTTTTGGCAGCTGCAGCACACTGCTGGCTCATATTTAAGTGGTTGTCCACTAGGACTCTGAGATCCCTCTCACAGTTACTACTATTGAGCAAGGTATCCCCTATACATTTGGTTTTTCTTGCCTAAATGTAGAACCTTAGTTTTTTCACCATTGAATTTCATTTTGTTAGATAGCGCCCAGTGTTCAAGTCTGTCCAGATCCTCCTATATCCTAAACCTTAATTGTATCTTAATTATCTATTCAATCTACTAAATACATAAACATTTTAAGATGTTTCAGACCAAATTTCTAATCAAAACATATCCCTATTGAACTTTAAAGATACTTTGTTAATTCAGTTGGAGTGACTAAGGAAGCCTAATTTTATCTAAATTTAAATTTATATCTAATGAGAAAACTATTGGCAGTAAACGATACATTAAAAGAGTAAAGTAAAACATATGGATTATATGTTAAATTAAAATATAAACTCTAAAACCCAATTTTGAATGTGTCTAAAGCTGGCTTCTAAATGGACATCAAATGTATTTTTAAATATAAAATTATCCTAGATATTTAACCATTCTTCCACAGATGGAATCAAAAACTTTTTCTTGTGAGAAGACGGCAAAATGTAATCACATGACCTTGGGACACAGCAATGGCAGTGGTGGGATTCAGCCAGTTTGCACCAGTTTGTGAGAACCGGTAGTTAAATTTACCTGAATTTGGAGAACCGGCTGGCTTCTGGAAGTTCAGTCTAGGCCTCGGAGGCCTCCCAGGCCTAGAATGGCCCATTGGAAATGCATAGATACCACTTCCGGAAGTCCATTCTAGGCATCGGAGGCCTAGGTCTGCATCAAATAAGAGAACCAGTTGTTCAGGTATTTGAATCCCACCACTGAGCAATGGTTATATATAAACCAGTTGCCAAGCATCTGAATTTTGACCACATGATCATGGGGATGCTGCAAAGTTGTAACCATAAAAAACAGACAAAAGTTACTTTTGTCAGTGCCATTGTAACTTTGAACAGTCACTAAATGAAATGTTGTAAGTTAAGGACTGCTTATATTGTACTTGCAATCTAAGAACTACCTATAATGCTATAAAATGGAAAGCATGTCAAAGAATTATATTATGAATAGGATTATCTCCCTTTGTTCTAATAATTCATTGTACTCCTGTTGTCAAATTCAGCATAGAGAGAAATAATTTTTGATCAGTTAGATTCCAAACTTCATCTCCCATGGGGCAAAGGTGTTGCAGCAAATACCACAAAAGAATTTCAGACTCTTTTTAGCCAAATGCATTTATTTTTACAGGCAATGTTATGAATTAAAGCTTTTTTTCACCTGGAACTGAGTTTGTTTAGAAGTAATTGGAGAAATGGACCATAGAAGAAACATAAAAATTAATTTCATAGAAAGAGAGGCATCTCCCATCTTTTTCTATCTTTTTTTTAAAAAAAAGACTACATAACAAAAAGGTGAAATATAGTATGATCAAGAGACTATTCATCTTTTGGTTACTAAAATATTATAATAATTGATTTCACTTAGCTTGAGATGGGGAAGGGTTGTTGTTATTACTATTTCACAGAGTGGAGTGTGGGATTTTGAAATTCAATTCCATGAAATTTTAAAAGGAATTAAATGTCAATTCTGCCTATCAAGGAGTAGGTATTTACTGATAGACAATCAATCTTCAGTCAGGGTGGGCTTGGAAAAGGCAGTGATTTAACACCATAGGTTTATTAAATTTGTACATCAAGCAAAAGGACTAATCGTTTATTAAATGTAATATGTGGAGAAATTCAAAATACTAATATAAATATTAATCCTAGGATTATATTTTAATTGGAAAATTGTAATGTTTGTACAATCTCTGTATTATACCAACATCCTGATACTGGGCAGTGCTTAGTTTTGCAACCCTGAATTAAAAGAATTAATTTGAGTTTTTAACCATTGAATTATTTATTTATGTATTTTTGTTTATTATTAAATTAGTTTGGCAACAAAGCAACTCTGAATTGCTTACAACATTAAAAACAATAAACATTATTTCTAATAACAATACTTTTATTATACTTTTAATACTTTATACTATACTTTTTATACTTTATTATGTTTTTAAGGTAGAATTCAAGAAAGCTTTCCCACTTGTGATTCTCAAAGACTTTGTACAGCTATTGATAAAATGATATAAAGATATCCATCTTCCACAAATATTTCCTGTGAACTTTTTTCATTCAAATTTTTTACATGCTATCTTTGCATATGACATTTCACATGAATATAGGTTTCACCACTATTAAGATACTGCAATTTATTTTATAGAGTTTTTTTCTCATTATTAAAGTATCTGTACAGAATTATTATGTCTATGTGTAACTTGTATTTCCCTATAACCAAATACCTACAATTTCAATTATTGCAGCCTTCTACTTTGGTTCCTGGTTTGCCTTACTTAGCTTAATCGCTCCTGACTCATTAATTTGGAGTCAATTAGTGTGTATCATAATTTGTACCTGTTTAGCTAGTCCTCAATTCCACTTTCTAAATACATAATACTAGCCATCAGAAACCATTAAAAACAATAATTATTTTTTTTCTGAGTCTTAATTTGCTGTGTTAATTTGTATATTTTTTTATTAGCAAGGAAAACCTCTTATGTAGATGTCTTAACAGATTTTTCATTTTGCACAATTATATTTTTGCATAGGGCAACTGTAAATAATTCATGAATTTCTTTCTTGCAGAATTATTTTTAGTTCTATGCAATAATATAGCATGGGAGCATTGTTAAAGAGGTGATATATAATTTATGTTTCGTAATTTTCATTATACATACTTGCAATAGTTCCCAAAACATCTGTGTCTTTAAAAAGAATGTTCATTCTAAGCTCTACCAGCAGTGCCTACCTCAACTCCAGGGTCCCACAAGATACTTCCAGAAATTTCTATGAACAGAATTCTTTTGCTAGAATTCCAGGCATTTTTTTCGAGCAAGATCTCTTGCCAAATAAACATAACCATGTTATATGTGCAAACCCATATTCTTAATCTAGGATCAAGTGTCATGGTGTTACCATCTTTTTTAAAAAAATATACTTTACCTTTAGATAAAATAATTTGTTCAGCTTATCGGATCATATTATTTTCCAATCCGGTTATGAAATGTCAGTCCCTAGCATTTTGATACTTGGAGACAAAATATAGATAGTTCTTAACTTACAACCATTCATTTAGTGACTGTTTGAAGTTACAAAGGCACTGAAAAAAGTAACTTAAGATCATTTTTCACACTTGTGATCATGGTCGCATCCTTAAGGTCACGTGATCAAAATTCAGATGCTTGGCAACTGTCATGTATTTATGACAGTTGCAGTGTCCCGGGGGTCATGGGATCACCTTTTGCGACCTTCTTACAAGCAAAATCAATGGGAAAGCCAGATTCACTTCACATCTGTGTTACTAACTTAACAACTGCAGTGATTCACTTAACAACTGTAGTAAGAAAGGTTGTAAAATGGGGCAAAACTCACTTAACCATCTTGCTTAGCAATGGAAATTTTGGGCTCAGTTGTGGTTGTAAGTAAAGGACTACCTATATTATAATTCCCCATAGACCAGGGGTAGGCAACCCTGGCTCTTTTATGACTCATGGACTTCAACTCCCAGAATTCCTGAGCCAGCATGCTGGCTCAGGAATTCTGGGAGTTGAAGTCCATGAGTCCTAAAAGAGCCAAGGTTGTCTACCCCTGCAATAGACTAGCCAACTGTCTTTTCTGAATGTCCAGGCAGATTTCTACTTCATAAAAACAGAAGACATTTTCAACACCTACCACCTTATATAGGGAGTGAAGAGGCCCATTCTCTTGCTGTCTTTCTGTCTCCATTGGCCTCTTCTGAGCCCCATAATCAGAGGTTTTCAATGGAAAGGAAAAGCTCTTGAGGCTGGCAATGGCACACAGCCTAATCTTTATGCCTCACAGCCATATAGTAAAGTCTGGATCCAGCTGATCCAAGACCACCCTTGAATACTTCACGTTGTAATCTATCATCTGCTACTCTCCTAGTAGTAGATCCTTCCAGAGTCCTTGGGATCTGACGCATATCTCACTAGTGCAGTTCTTCTCAACTCCATCTTCCCTTTACCATTCTTCTGAAAAAAAAATAAAAGTTGTCTTATTTGATTTAGATTTCAGGCTCTCTGATGGTTCACAATATTGTTTATTCTGTTTCCTTTTCTGGAAAAAAAATGCCTTGTTTTATTCATTTTTAATCTTCTGTTTCTTGGGGTTTTTCCCCCTGGAATTTTATATGATCAGAATTGGTATGGAAATACCTTTAACGATGACTAGTAAGAAACATGAATAATAGTCCTGTTTCTCACCTTTCTGTTCTATGATATGAAGTGGATTCCCTTAACACAATGCATAAAGAGTGAGGTTCAAATAGTAACAATTCTCCAAAGCACCTGAAGGCAGAACAAGAAGCAAGGAGAACATCAACCTCAAAATAAAGAGAAATTTCCTGACAGATAGAACAATTAACCAGTGGAACAGCTTGCCTCCAGAAATTGTGGGTGCACAATCACTGGGGGTTTTTAAGAAGAGATCGGACAACTATTTGCCTGAAATGGTATAGGATCTCCTGCTTAAGCAGGGGATTGGACTAGAAGATCTCCAAGATCCTCTTCAACTCTTCAACAATTATTTTTTAATTCCTTCAACTACTAATGGCCTCTTAGATGTATAAATTTGATAAACTGATCAGAAATGTTCTTTATAGAAAGGATTGCACCATAGATATCCATTGCATGTGTATAGAATATATATATTTCCCGAATTCTCAGCATATGTTTAGTTGAGTAAACTTATTAATCAACTTCTAAGAAATGAGTTAAGTTGTTGAAACACTCACAGCCTTTGTTCTATGTCAATTTTCTTGCCTTTGCTGACATACGGCTACAAGGCATGACAGATCAAAGTAATTAAAGTTCCAATCATTTACCTTTCTGTGTTCGGTGTCAAGTCAGCTAGCCTTCATCCTCCATACCGAGTAGTTTAATATTTTTTTTTACATATCATTGCTGTGCTGTTTGCTCGGCTGTAGTTAAGAATCTGACAGCCTTTCCATTATGTACTATGGAAATGAACATTTTGTATTCCCTCCAGACTACAACTCCATAAGTCCCAGTTTGCAAGAATGCTTTGTTTATATGAAATTCTTTTAAAACAATTCTGCAGGCTGAACCCATGCAGAAACACCACAAATGTAGTAGAGGAAATGGTACAAAAAACTTATTTCATGTTTTTTTTAAATGACTACAAATAGTATAATTTTGCAAGGCTTCAAGATTCTTTTACATTATACTACTAGTAATAAAAATATTTTAAAAAATTCAAGTAGTTCTTTTTTCCTGAGTTTACAGTTTTGCAGTGTTTGAAAGTGCTTTTTTCCACTATTTTATTTTATGTATTAGATCTTTCCAATTGCCAAGAGCATAAAACATCACTCTGATGCTACAGCACTCTGTTAAAATAGCTATATATTTTAAGCAATTAACTAATTAGTAATTACACATTGTTGCAATAATACATTTATTGATTTTGCAAAAAAAAAACAGAAAAAAGAGAAGTATTAGGGAGAGAGAGAGAGAAAGAGAGAGAGAGAAACACATTACAATATCTCCTGAAGTTAGATTATCTTTCAGTACCGAACAGTTAATAATTATTAATATAATGTATACTGGAAACTCTTGGAGCCTTGTAGAGAGATAGCAGTCCATAAATACAGCAAATAAATACATATTTACATTAAAACCCAGTTAATTTATTGTTGTCAACTTTTTGTCATAGCTTATCATTGGCTATTTCAATGTAGGAATAACTTATGAAAAGTATCTGGAAATTACAATTGATGAATGAATATTTTTCTGACTTTTAGTTATTAATTAATTGGTTTTAACCTATTTTTTTTTCTTTTGTATTTCACATTTTACTGAATAGTAGCTGCCTACTATTTATTGAACAATATCAGTCTATCCCAGGTCCTTGGGAAGGACTCGCTAGCTGGACAAAAATGCCAAAGCCAGTCTGGCTGACTGTGTGAGCAACTGTAATAATTGCAAAAGTTACTTTATTTGGAACAATTTACTCTCTGCGGCGGTACCTTTAACACCATCAAATAACATCTGTCTATCAGGACTCAATAGATGGCTAAAAGTACCAAATCCAGTCAAAATATCTGGCTGACTGTGTGACCAACTATAATAATAGTAATAGAGGTAGATAGATTAGTATGCTAAGTGGCATTCCAGATAGGAGCATGACTTTTAAGAGATGGGGTTTTGAATCTTGTTGCATCTTTTTCAGATTTAAAGCTTTTTTGTTTGCTTAGACACAAGTTACTTCTTCAGAAGTAACGCTCCCTCCCCCGATGTACTTGTTGTGGAGTGGAATACTTTTGAGTGCTCATTGTATTCAGTAAAAGCGTGGTGGCGCAGTGGTTAGAATGCAGTATTGCACACTAACTCTGCTCACTGCCAGGAGTTTGATCCCGACAAGCTCAAAGTTGACTCAGCCTTTCATCCTTCCAAGGTCAGTAAAATGAGGACCCAGATCATTTGGGGGTAATGTGCTGACTCTGTAAATCTCTCAGAGAGTGTGGTAAAGCACTGTGGGACAGTATATAAGTCTAAGTGCTGTTGCTATAGAAATAATCCTGCTGCTTTAGCCTGCTGTTCAACACTGTAGAGGTCATCCTCAATGTACAATCATAATTGAGCATGGAATTACAGTCCTAATCTGTGGTAGTCCCTAAGTGGAAGACCACATGACCACACCCACTTTTATGACCTTTTCTGCGATAGTCATTAAGCAAATGCAGCAGTTGTTAAGTGAACTCTGTAGTTATTAAGTAAACATTGCAGTAGTTAAACAAATCTATTATATCCAATGGCTATTTTTTTTTTTGCCAGAAATGAAAAGTAAATGCCTGAAACCAGCAAAAAAAAAAAAAATGCAGAAAAATTATTTGAGTACAATGAAACCAGGTTTTCTGGATATTTATTTGTTAAATGTAATGAAGCTTGCCTTTCTGAAGGTTCTTAATATCCAAAAACCAATTAACAAGCCATTTCCAGAAGTGATTAAGAGAGAAAGTGGGTAAACCCAATATCTCTTTGAAGGCTCTGAACTGTGGCATAGATGAAATTATTTTCTTCCATCTCCCAGAGCTCTGAAATCTGCCAGAGACCAAACAACACCGGTCTTTTTCTTGATCCAGAGAGGCATTGGGGAGCCAATCCATTCGCCAGCTCCTCTTTCTGTTGTCAGCTCCACTCTCTGGCATTGTTTTCAGTCTGCCATTGCTTCCCCCAGAGTCTCAATAAAGGAAGCATTCCTATAATAATGAGAAGGAAGGAAGAAATTAAAGCCAGAAATCTTAGGTCTAGGAAATAAACCCACTCCCCATTTAATGACTGTGTTCCATTTCAATGACAAAATTGTCTAGAGACAGAGAGAGGGAGAGATAAAATATGGGAATATATACGTGCATGTGTTTGCAGGTGTGGGTTCATATATTCCATCCATCACCTCATGATGATGATGTTATCCATTCAGTCGTATCCAACTCTTGGCAAATCTATGGGCCAGGTCTCTCCATGTCTTTTAATCTCACACCACTTCTTTGAGTTGTTCTATGCTCTGCTGGTGTCTGGCCACCATGTTCTTTGACAGCCTGGTTTCCTTTTACTACTAACTTTTCCAAACAAAACTGGTTTTTCCCTTGCATGACATCATCTCATATACTACTTTAATTTCTTTATCCCTGAGTTGGCAATGTCCACAATGCCACTATATGGGGCCTATAGATCTCCAAACATATTAAAAATTGTTGAAACCTCACAAAGAAAACCATGATTATTTTCTTTTTAAACAATTCCCTTTGGGGAGTGGGTTTGGATGTGTACAGTATCTGTACCCAAAATTGTATAAAATTGTGTGGTGGTGTCTACAACCTGAAATGTTTGTAGTTCACTTTTAGAATTCCATGACACTAGGTGGACATCCATAAGGACACCTTAATTTTAACTCATCTTTTTTAGGAGATGGTTCCAAATGTTAAATATAAAGTATGTTGCAGCGGTTAACAAAAAAAAAGGGGGGGGAAAGAAAGCAAAAGTGAAGCTGTACATTATGGTTTGAGGGTGAGAACATTTGAACAGCATTTTGGATTTCCTATTTTGGTCAGTGAGAGCCAGTTTGGTATAGAGGTTAGAGGAACTGGACTAGAAACTGAGAGACCATGAGTTCTAATCCTGACTTGGGCATTGAGTTATCTGGATGACTTTGGATCAGTTTCTCTCTTTCTCAGGCCTAGTGTCAGCTGCCACCTTAAACTTGTTTGTGCTTCACTGCCATGCCGTGACAGTCTACCATGAACTCTGAGGAGGGTGGATGGGAAAGAGTATGCTTGGGGGAAAATGAAAGTAACTTCTATATCTCCCCAAGATGCTGCCTCAAGGTCACCCAGCTGGGAGAAGAAGGCAGCTGCATACCAACCTAGGCTTGAACTGACAGGTCTGAAAACATCTTGCTTGGACCTGATTGGTCGTGAGGGAGTCAGCAATGGGAGGCAATTAAGGAAGGGAAAAGTTGAACTTAGAGATTTTGGTGAGGAATTCTCAGTTCTGGCTATGCATTACTGCAATACACTGCTATACTTTTCTCAGCAAATGGAGCCAAAGATCATTTCTATTTAGAGGTTTAAGTATGGCAGATCTGACACCTAGGAAGAAAACAAAAACAAACCATTTCTGAAAATGTTGCCAATAAAACCGCATGGACTTGTCCAACCATCACTAGGAATCAAAACTAATTCAAAAATACACACACACAAAATTAGTCTGCAGCCTCAGTTGCAATGAAGGATGCAATCCATGTTGATCCAACTGGCAGTCAGCTTCTGTCCATAGACTGGGGAAGGAGGACCATGTTGTTCTTGCTAAAGGCAGCAAACTTTTTGTGCCAGCTCTAATTTATTTCATATCTATTAATAAATTCAGAAATAGAATGTGTGGGTTTTCACTGCTACAATTTATCTGTTGTTTTTATTATTATTATTATTATTATTATTATTATTATTATTCTCAATGTTTTGTTCATTGCTACAATATATTTCTAATCAAGACAAAATGCAGAAAGACTTACTCTGCAGGGAAGTCACAATGCAAATCTTCTCTGTATTAGAAGTCCTTTTAGTAAAACAAAGAGATTTGTCATGTTTTTGAAAAACCGAGCTTAATCTAACAATCAGAACAGAAGGGAGTTCTTGCTATGGCCAGTTAGGAGTTTCAAATGAAGAAGAAAAACTTGTGCAAACATTTTCTATGGATTTCCAGAATTTTTTTTTTTTTAAAGACAATTCTGGAAGTTTTAGAAGTGCCAACTGCATTTGGAAAGTATTCCTGCTTGTTTCTTACATCCATCATCTGCTCACTGAAGGTGGATGTGGGTTCATGTAAAAATTCCGCATTTGCATTTGCATTTTTTACTTATTAGGTTGTTATCTCCTGGTTGTACCTAAACAGTTAATGCAATTCAAGGTGTGTCATGAAATTGCAGATTATTTTTTCACAGCTTCCTACATTGCTAAGATAGAATTTGGAATTCCTGAGGATACGGTAGATATGCTATTGTCACAACAAAATATACTGCATTAGATAACAATATACTGCTTTTGTTTTATGTAACAAATTTAAATGAATCCCTCTGATGAAATCCCTTGAATTTCAAGAGCTTATGAACAAAAATTGGACTGATCATATGTGCTTGCTTGGAAAACTTTTGTCCTTTTTGAAGAACAGTGTTTTGCTAATTAAGAAAACAAATTTTCATGGAATATGTAAGTCTAAACCAGGAAAAGGGTTGCATTGTACTGTATTATGGAGTGTATTGTCCTGCCTAGTTTTGTGCTTTATTTGTACTTAATTGTTAGTCAATCATTATATTTTGGTCATTGATCAGATAATATATGATAAGTAATGTAAGAAGGCATTATTTGATAGAGGGTGAGAAACCTGACTGACCATATATTACTGAAAGCTACCTAGACAGGGAGCGATGTTCCTCTTTTTGAAATATGCCCCCTCAGACTTAGAAAGAGATACTATTGATGATCCCTAGGCAAAGACAATGGAATGGCTACTGTCATCCAAAAGATTCTAATGGCTTTCAGGGGTGTTTATAAGCTCTTTGAGATTATGAATCAGAGTGCACAAGAAGGTCAGAACCAACCTATAGGCTATAGTTGCGGTCCTCCATAAATGACCTCTGTTCAGCAACTTTTGAAATTATGTGGCTCTGAACAAGTGATGGTTACAACCAGTCTTCAAATTTCTGGCCATCTCAGCACTCCTGCAATTACATGATTGTGATCTAGGTGTTTGGCACCTAGCTAACATTTTTGACAGTTGCAGTATCCTATATCAAGTGATGGTGAATTGTGACTTTCTCTGTTGGCTTCTCAGAAGCAAGTCAGTGGAGAAGTTGGTAGGTCACAAGTTGTTCCAGAACTCGCCACTCCCCCACCTGTGCACTTTCCCCCAGTCCCTCCGAGCTCATGTCATACCTCCCTGGCCACTTGCACACCCTTGTGCCATACCACCCACACAGCCTCGCACATCCTTCCTGAGCCATGAACTTTATCCAGATTATTAAAGACCCAGTTTACATGAGTGGTTACACTGCTGAGATTTTGTCTCAGAGTGATAGCAATATGATCTGAAGTTGCGGAACCTTACTATCAGTTCCTTATAAGTTCTTGATGTTCTCTGTAGTTACTCCCTGCTACAGGTAGGAAGGACTTATTAGTCCTTCTTTCTTGTAACAGGATTCACCCCAGATACCCTGATGGTCCCCACTAGGATCCCAATGGACTTTGGGACTGTTCGTTAATTGCTGCCTAAAATAAGGGTCTGGCAAAGGCCCTGAATCAGATCATGCCTGTGCAGACTCTCACTACTCATAATACTGCGAAGCGCCCTGATTCTCATAGGTATTTGAAGTGTATAGATGCTAGTAAATAGATGCTAGTGAAATACCAAAGAGGCACCTAGAGGGCACTAAAGGAAAACAATGCAGACCCTATCAAACATTAAGTAAGAGCCTGTATTAAGGATAACCTTGTAGTGATAAGAGTGGCAAAATATGTGTGCTGTTGGTTCCTCCCTAGTTAGGGAGAGATGTGATGAACTTCTACAGACACCCACATGTATGCACTGCATATTGTTATTATTTTGACTCTAAATTTGATTTCAGATATATTTTCATAAAATATTGTCCCTCTTACATTCTATTTGGTATGTTGTTGGTAAAAAGTAAATGTTCTTACATTATTCCCTTATTTTCTCCGTTATCCACCTCCTTAGGGACTTGTTGTTGTTAATTACGAAGTCGTGTCCGACCCATCACAACCCCATGGACAATGTTCCTCCAGGTCTTCCTGTCCTCTACCCATCTTCTGGAGTCCATTTAAGTTCACGTCTACTGCTTCATTGACTCCATCCAGCCACCTTATTCTCTGTCGTCCCCTTCTTCTATTGCCCTCAATCTTATATTCTTCTTTCTTTTCCTGAAACATACTTATTTATTTAGGTTTTTGATGTGCTGCTGGTTCTCTTCTTCTTTTTTCTTCTGAAATCTTAAAAAAGAACTTTGTTTGCCTGAGTTATTATTGTAATTGTTTAATAAATTGCATATTCATTTTCATCTCCTTTCTTTGGTAAGGTACTGTATATAAACCAAATCTCTAGGCCACAATCTTGTATGTTTTTTTGTCGACACAGAGCTGTTAGCTTGTAAACTTTTCCCCTAAAGTTTTTCACAATTCAATGGGTATTTTATCTGAACTTGGTGCTTTTCTATCTGACTTGATTTATTACCTCATGGGCCTCATTTTCTAGTAGAGTTAGTCCCTGAATATATTCTCTTTCTAAAAAATGTTTCTGTCATTCTATAATCCTACTTGGAAAGTCTGCAGTATAGTCTTTCTAGTTTTCTTTAGCTTCCTTTGCTCTTATGCTCTTCCATGATTACTTTTGAAAAGCCTTACCTTGGCTGTAAATTTTCCTCCAATTTCTCTGACCTTTAAAACATTTTTCATTTTCATTTTCTTATTATTTTCCTCTACCACTGACATCCTTGATTGAGAATGCTTTTCTTGTCTTTTGTTGCTTGACAATGAAAATCTGCCCAAGGATTTCATCTTCTGTCTATTTCTGGCAATCATTACAAAGTCTAAAAATCATTCTCTTTTTTTTCCTTTTTGAAATTTTGGGATTTCTTTCCTCTTTTAGTTTTCCAAACGTCCCTTACTTCTTCCCATAACTCCCCAGATTCTCTTTGGCATAAGTTAAGTATGCTTAAGTATACTTTGATATTATCTTCTGAGTTCTGAATGCATGCCCTTCAGGTTCAATCTTGCTAGCATAAATACAGTATCCTCTTTACATTTGGAAATTTAATCCCTATTTACCACTAATAATTTGTATCTGGAGTTGTATTGGTTGGTTGGGTTGCACTTCTGTCTTCTATAATATAATATAAAGTTAATTTGATTTTAGTGTGCTCTATCCAGAGATATTCCGGTATAGCAATTGTATTTATGTTGTTGAAATAGCTACAGGTAATAAATAAAAATGTCTTGATCTAGGTTAGAGTGAATTGTAATTGGTTTAATGATTGATAGTACTTTAGGCAAATACAAAGGCAGGTAGATAGCCAGTTGAGCAGACACAAACACGCTCCAAGATTTATTTAAAGAATCAAGTTCTCACCTGACAGTGGCACAAAATCCAGTTTAAGTCATAGCTGCATGATACGAGTGGTGGGACTAGAATTTGGATTGCCAACATAGAGCAGGTTCAAGAAAGTAGAGTGCAGAGAGACAAGAATGGCTGTGACAGACAAAATCAAATGCTAGAAAGTTGTATAAACTGAACTGGTTCATATAGGTTTGGTCAAGTAGCAGAGTCAGAAGGATACAGGATCTCTCTGATGGAGAGTTGCTTCCAAAGGGAGTCAGTCTCAGGCAAATGAAATTATGAAACCCCAGATGCCGGTGCAGCTCAAGAAAACATGTGGACATCCAGTCAAAGTTGACATTTACTGTACATACCATGGAATAAACTTGAATAGTGTCAGTTTATATTATTATATTAGAACCAGAGAGATCTATATTCATGTTTACACTTAAACCATGAATCTCAGAAGAGACATAGGGACAGTCACTATCGCTTAGCTTAGTGGAATATTAACATAAAAAATACAACAATTAATGCAGAAATAGTTGAGGTTATGGTTACCTGCATCATAGTAAACTATGCTCAAAATTGTTAAGCCTTTACTACTTAATATTGATCCGGTTATAAAAATACCTGAGGAAAAATATTCTGTGCAAGCCAACTGAATCTTTGTTCCACAGGGATTAAAAAAGAAAAACAATCGAATTTAGAAACAGATATTCTCCCATGCAGAATTTTTTTTCTTAAAATTAAAGAACTGGTATCAATACAGAGTAAGAAATCTATTGATTTTCGCCCCTGAGTTTTGTTAGTTCCCAAAATATTAAATTATTATTATTTTCCCAAATGAAAACACACAGCCAACCTTTATCAGCCCCAATTCCTGAAATGTGGAAGGATCTCACCATATGCTTTCTTTCTAAGAGTGAATATCAGGAAGTCCCCCAGGACATGTGGCATTGGAGCAATACATAATTATTTTCACCTGCTTTCAGCTTTCCCACAGAGTTCCTTACTGGTAAAGAATGCTCAGCTTTCCCTGTGAAAGTTTTTAGAGATTTGATCTAGTCTAACCCACGAAGAGGGTGAAAATTACCTTCTTTTTGAGAGTGAATAATAAGGTGACCAACCGTCCTCCTTTAGGGAGGACAGTCCTCCTTTTGTAAGTTCTGTCCTCCCTTGAAAAGTGTCCTCCTATATGTCCTCCTTTTCGATATTTTGAAGACTAATCTGCAGGGCTTTTTTTTTCTCACAAAACGCTCAGAACGGTGTTCCGGCAAACTTTTTTGGATGGTTTTTTTTTCAACTTTTGCATGAGCTGTGCTACTCCTGCTATTGGCTTTCGAAAGCCAATAGGAATTGCTGCTGAGCGCGCCAAAACACCCGGCTGGCAACTTTGCACATGCAAGTTGTCTGTATTATTGTTGCAACGAATAAAATGTTTCTTTTATTTACAATATTTTTTTTTCAATTTATTTGTGTCCTCCTTTTCATTGTAAAAAAGTTGGTCACCTTATGAATAATTATCTTCAGGATTGTCCCTGGACATTATTTAGCAGCCTTAACTAGTGCAGAATAATGGCTAGCAGGTAGTTTTCTTCATATTATGTCCCCCATTCAAAAAAAATAAAAATAAACTTAGGTTGCAGCCCATTTGTTTTTAGTCTCAATTGGACTTATTTTCATACCCATTAAAGCTTAAGGTTCACATATCTGAAGACATAAAGTAACTCTCAAACCAGCTTGTCCATGTCTAGGGTGCTGCTTAAGCTCCCCACATGCATACTTGTGGGATACATGTGTCATAAAGGATTGAGGCCTTGAAAAGATTTTAAAAGATGCATGTTGCACAATAAAGTCAAACAATAAGGAAATATATCTGTTGAGATAATGTAGTTCTTTTGTACTGGGCTATAATTACACATTCCACAAGAACAGGGCACTGCTATATATGCCTGCTTAAAAATAAGCCAAAATGAATTCCATGGAACTTATCTGAGATAAGTGGTCATAGGACTGCAGCCTTAAACAAGCTTCTTTCCAAAACCACAGATATGTACGTACAGTACCTGCTTTTAATAAACTAAGTATTTCAGGTTTGTCATACATTCTTTTTCTTTCTTTCTTTTTCAACAGCTGCAATGTTTTATACCAGAGACTGCAAACTTTCAGTAATGGGTGGAGTAAGCCTGCATAATAAAGCCTTCCCTTTTTCAATGTTTAAATATAAGATTATGGTAGAAATCAACATTCTCAAGAAATATAGTCATGCCTGTGTCATATTTGTATATGCAATTACACAACTAATATTCCATTTGAAAGTATCATAAAATGAAAAAGCATATCTAAAACATGTTGGTATCATAGCTGAAGAAGAAGAAGAAGAAGAAGAAGAAGAAGAAGAAGAAGAAGAAGAAGAAGGAGGAGGAGGAGGAGGAGGAGGAGGAGGAGGAGGAGGAGGAGGAGGAGGAGGAGGAGGAGGAGGAGGAGGGAGGGGGAGGGGGAGAGGGAGAGGGAGAGGGAGAGTGGGAGGAGAAAGAGGAGGAAGATGAGGAGAAGGAGAAGAAGAATGCTATTATATGAAATACTATTGATTCAAAGGAATCAGTAAATGGAATTTTTGTATCTTCTAATGAACATCCTGTAAATTTAGAAATATTGATACTTGGCAAGATATAATTATATTTAATCACGAGAAAGTAAAAATGGAGAATAATTTAAATGAATGAAAAAAATATATTAATAAATTAGAAATATGTATTGTTCTAAAAATGTTTTAATAGCGTAGTGCTATTTATAAACCAACTCATTCTTCTCATATATGTTTTGGAAAAAAAGAAACATAAAGAAATTTGAAATAAAGAGAAAAAAGGAAAAACTAAAAGAATAAAGGAAAATATTTATTGCTGATTAAAATATTATGTATGAATTCAGAATTGCAGGCATGTGTAAAAGAACTTTGTACAGCTACTGTAAGAGAATAACCCTATTTCAGAAACTTCTAGATACAATTATCTAAGTCTTACAAAGTGTGTATGTTATGTGCCTTTCACAGCTTGGCACTCTCCCAATAATTTGGACTGTAATTCCCAGAATTCATGGCCAGTACTTGAACTATCTGGTAATTATGGGAATTGTATTCCATTATTTCTGAGAGCACCAGGAAAGCAACCTAACAGAGAAGAATTAGATTCTTTCTTTCTTTCTTTCTCTTTCTTTCTTTCTTTCTTTCTTTCTTTCTTTCTCTTTCTCTCTTTCTCTTTCTTTTTCTTTCTTTCTCTTTTCTCTCTCTTTTTCTTTCTTTCTCTTTTTCTTTTTTTCTTAAATTTTTCAAATAAAGAAATAAAAACTAATAAACTAATAAATGAAATAGAAGAAAAAAAGCAAAGAATGAAAAAGGAAGCAAAGCCAAAAGTGCACAAAGAAAAAAAGAAATATATACAAAGAAATAACTTGACTTTTTTTACAGCAGATATCAGTATAGACTTCCTCTATGTTTACTATATAATTTTCCTTTTTCCTCTTTATTTACTCTTTTGTCTAATCATCAAACCTATGTTGTAATTTTATTTTATTCCCAGTTTCATAAAAAATGTCCAAAAGGGGTTTCCAAATAGCATTAAAATTAATCAATGCATTTTCTCTGATCAAAGCTGCCAATTTTGCTATCACAGCAAGTTCTCTCAATTTCACCGTCCATTCTTTCATTGTAGGCATTAATAATTCTTTCCATTGTTATACTTTAAAAAGTCTTGTTGCTATTGCCATGTATCAAAAAAAAATTCCATTATTATTTTTTTCCTCAGCTGTTTATCCATCAGTTCCAAAAGGAAGATCTCTGGTTTGGATATTAATTTTTAAAATTTCCAAATTAATGTATATATTGCAATTTTATATGTCCATCAAGCATGATAAAAAGTCTTCTCTTGTTGATCACATTTCCAACATACATTTGAGGTACTGTTAAAATTTTAGGCAATTATCAACAGCACATCATTTTATAGAAATTCTTTTAAAGATTATAACATAATGTGAATGTTAATCCTTTCATTCATATGTTCTCCCATTGTTCCATGTGCATATTGTGCCCAAAGATTTTAGCCCATTTTATCATACATTCTTTCATCAGTCACTCACTCCTACATCCGAACTGAACAAGCTGAAAAATGAAACTTCAAATCAAGTAGACCTAAGCCTCCTCTTTCTTTAGCATGTTGTAACACCTTGTTCTTGATCTGCCATTTTTTTTACCTTGCCTTATTAGCTTAGATATGTCGTTCTGCCACTGTTTAAATGGTGCATCAATTGTCAAAGTAGAAACAAAAATAACATACAAGGCAAAATATTCATTTTAGTCACAGAAATTCCCACCAGCAATGACAATCGTAGCTTTTCCCATCATGACAACATCCCATTTTTGATATCACTTGGCTTCTTTATAGCAATATCTGTATCTTTGCTTAATTTGAATCTAATGGGTTGATAGGCTTTTCATTCATATATGAAAATTATAATTATGATTTTTTTAAAGCTTTTTTTTGTAAAAGCTTCAGGTTCAGAAGAAAAGTAATAGCTTGAGAAACTAGAGTTCTCTTTCTAAAACCACCTCTGCCACAACTGTTAAACTGAGCTGATGCTGGAAAGATTACTCAGCATGAAACCAAGCCAAAGTAGAGAACTGTCTTTTGCAAAATCAGATTATTGATCTGTCCAGCTCAATACTATCTGAACCAAGAGGCAGCAACAGACTTATCAGGGTATCAGATATATAACCTACAAATGTAGACACCCCCCTCTCTTAAAAGTTTCTTTCCCTGACCTTCTAAAAGTCTGAATGTTTCTTGCATCATCTTTGCAGAAATTTGATAAAGTTTCTGCTGTAGTAGATAAGCTATTTGCTTACACCGTGGCATTGAAATATCAAGAAATGGAAACATGCAGGCTTCAGCAAGTGTGGGATGCTTGTTATAATCTGGGAAATTCATGCCCCTGTTGATTTCTGCTTGTTCAACTCCTAGGTCTTGCCTCTTACAAGACAATCTCTCTGTGGAACTGAGTTTTCAAAGCAAATATGTTGCATTCTTGGCCACACAGGTATGCCAAGAGTAACGCACATAGAAACAACAAATATTTTAATCTTTGCCTCTGACAGCCCTGCTGTAGAAATGACCTACAATCATCTGATCAACTTTCAGAATTACTTACAAGGTATAATCAAATATATTCTCATCTCTTATTTGAACAAATCATAGAGAAATTGAATACATTTTTTATGAATACGAGCAATGTGTTCTCTTCTCTGATAATTTTGACATTAAAATTCCATTTTAATAATCCCATCCTTCAGGCTTTGCAGACTCTTAAGGTATTAAAGCAAAAATTATCCTAAGCACTTAGATTATAATGTATTTAAAGATTAGACATTTCATGTTGAATATTAACCACTCTACTTCCCAGAGGAAAAAGCCTATCTGGTGTATGTCTCTCTCTCTCTCTCTCTCTCTCTCTCTCTCTCTCTCTCTCTCTCTCTCTCTCTCTCTCTCTCTCTCTCTCTCTCTCTCTCTCTCTCTGTGTGTGTGTGTGTGTGTATAAATTAGCTATCCAAGATTCACAGTACCTTCTGTTCCAAGTAGAAAGCAGAACGCTGATTTTTTTTTAAAAAAAAAAAACTTTTAAAATATTAACCACTGTTGTTGATGTATTGTTTTCCTTCTCCAGAACACCTTTGGATCTGATTTATAAAATGACTTCAGTTGCATGAGTGTTCAGGGAAGAGAAAAGAGACAGAATTTGCTGTTAGTACCACTGCCATAGTTGCAAGCAAACATGAAAGCCAAAGTTTATTCAGTTTCAGGTTTCATTCCCATGTTAGAATCTCCAAGATTTAATGTAAGTAGAATCATTATCTCCCTTGCTAGTTTAAATTCCTTTGTGGTTTCATGGCTTAGCCTATGTGCATGAGCACACACACATAGGCACACACAGATATTTTCTCTAACAGCCTCTGATCCTCCAAGAGGACTTTTTGTTACTTTCAACTTTCTGGAGGCTCAGAGTGAATCAGGGAATCCATTTTGGTTTCCATAATCACCATGGAATGTAAGCAGAGTAAAGTTTTATTTCTTAGACAGAACAAACCCTCCCAAAACCCTAGCAGAAGGAAATCCAGAGTACTATCTATCTTTAGCAAAAGGGAGGAAGGGAGGTTTAATTGGCCTGGGGACAATAGGAGATAAACAAAAGAAGGCAATAATAGATGGAAAGATTTTAGAAGAAACAAGTTATAAAAGCTAGATTCTAAATGCCAAAAGCCAAATTATCAGACATGAAATGTGGTTTTAAATTTTTCATCTGGTCACACCCATTCCCTAAAAGACAAAGTAGTGCTGCTTTCCAGATGTCCCACCCATAATGAATTAGTATACTATTTGTAGTGCCAAGAACAATGCTGTAATGTTTCTAAAGTGTTAGAAACTATGATAAATTAATTAGATCTGTTTATAGGAAGAGACTTACGCTTCTGTGAATTGTATGTTTTTCGTATTCAGCTTTCTTTAGATGCTTCGCTGTTGTATGCAATAGTTCCTCAGAGCTCCTTTAAAATATTGAATTAGCTTATACGGCAAGACACATGCCTCCATATGCAATCCTTCATAATATTTGTCTAGGAGCCAATTTAAGTTAAAACTGTCCTTTGAAAAATTCCTGAAATAGCTTTGGTGAGGCATCATTCTATGCCACGGCTCTAAAATGCAAAATTATCTATCAGATTTCTTCAGTTCCATAGGAAATCTACTTTGTACGTAGCAAAATGACCTTGGAAAAACATTGGTGGAGTTTTTTGGAGGACAGAGCTACCTTGATGCAGTTATCTGAGGGAGACATATGCCCCTTCAAGTGGTTTGAATGACCCTACAATCTACCATGGAAATAGTGACACCTTGAGGAGAGCTACTGTGACATTTCCTGTCTTAAAATTCTACCGATTTCATAAAAATGCAATATACATAACATGTATTGATCTGTTATAGAACATTAGTGTCCTTGGATCAATTTGCATTTGGAATATGAATTTAAAACAGCAAGGGTGGGAGTCTATTTAAAAGTAGTTTAAGTTTATTTTCAGAGAAGAGTTATGATGCATTTGGTTCAGAAGATAGAAGGAAGACAAAATTCAAAGACTGTGGGGATAAAACTGCTCTGATTGCCTTAGAATGGTTCCAAGAACTTAAAGGAATGAGTTAAGCATCAATTAACACTTTCATAAGTATTATTCTTTCGCAATCTGCTAGGAGATCAGTTTTATGTCTTGGTGGTTTCCAATTCTCCGAGGCATTCAGAGAAAGTTGTAAAACTTTATGGGAGTAAAAGTTGGGAAAGGGTGGGGCCAGGAAAAAGATCTTTCCAGCAACTGCCCCGTTCTTGCGCAACATGTTATTCATTGATATCTGTAGGACTCCCATATCAATATATTTTCATACAGCTATCTCTTTAAAAGAATATTTGGTGATTGAGAGCTCTGACATGGATGGTTTTAAACCCTCAGAGGTGTTTTTGCTGATTCTTATTTTATATTATCATATCTATTTTATGATGATTATTTTTATTTCATGAGTTTTATTCAGAGGTTATGTGCCAAGATACAAGTTTTGATAAATAAATATACCAATATGAATCCACCCATTCAACAATCTCTACATTTACACCTATTCAAAGAATATTTACATTTAAGTTGGGATATTTTATATTGAAAAGGCATAAAATTGGGAAAAATAATGATAGATTTTTTTGAAAAAAAAAACTGATGAATACAAATCCACTACATGCCAAGAGAAATAGGAAACACAATAATTTAAGATAATGTAATGTAAGTATAGCAAATTGTAAGGCCTCCAGGGTAGAAGATTGATAGTCCCAATTATCTTTTCCCAGAAGTTATCCCCATCTTAATAGCCACCTACCTCCAGCATTGGAATGACTTGGTAGTTCTTGTTACAACTCCCAATCTTCCAGGAGGCAACATACCTATTGGCTACTCCCTAATCCCATGTTCTATGACAGATGTAGCTATTATACCTTGTGCTGTCTCTAGTCAATTTTTTTTTAAAAAATGAAATACTTTCAAGAATGCTATCTCCTGGCTATACCATATGCAGGTGTGGTGATTAGAGAATATCAACTAATTAACCAATCTCTCAAAGAGAAAGAAAACCAAACTATCTAAAAGGGAATGGAGACAATATATATATATATATATATATATATATATATATATATTAAAAAGCAAGCAAACTTTTGGAGTTTGAAAGAAAATTACTGTGAACAAGACTACCTAGATCAGGGGTCTTCAAACTTGGCCCTTTTATGATTTATGGACTTCAACTCCCAGAATTCCTCAGCCAGCATGCCTGGCTGAGGAATTCTGGGAGTTGAAGTCCACAAGTCATAAAAGGGCCAAGTCTGAAGACCCCTGACCTAGATTATAGTAACACTAGTGTAATTGCTATTGTTTTTTGTTTATGTTATAATTTCCTATTCTTTAAATATTTTCTGACAATATAAGTAATACATTGAAATAATGCTTAGAGCCACTTGCAATTGAAATAGCCCATACATCTAAGTAAATAAGTAATAATAATAGACTAGGTGGCAAATCAATTAAAAAAAACTATAGCACTTTGGATGGACAACAAGATGCTGCTGATCTACTGAGGAATTTGCAGAAAGATTCTCGAGAGTTTTCAAATTAATATTACAAGTCGCAAGACGATTTCCAAAGAAATAACCAAACTCCTGAATATCAACTGAAGTATGAATAAAGACTGAAATTATACTCTGTTCCATTACTTTTACAGTAAAATAAAGATCACAAAAATTAACATCACACTGCAAATAGAAATTAAAAATAACCAAAATCTCTAGTTATGTTTTTACCAGTGTTTACAGAAATAAAAGTTGTCTTAAAGCAGGGTCCCCCACTTCCTATCTAGTCTCTTATCCTATTCTATCCATCATTTATTTAAGACTCTGGGCAAATGGAAACCCCTTTGTTTACTCAGCATCTTTCCTCTGAATTCAATGGAGCTTTACTCTTTATTTTACAGTTCAAAACTTTTTCTTTCTTAGCAGAAAAAAGGTCTGGGATAATCTGACCACAAGAACAGTATCCTACTCATGAGGATGTGAATTTTGTTGCTAAACCTGCAATATGGCATGCAAGGTACTTTCATAAAGCAATTTTAATTAAATTGTTGTATTTGAACTACATCTACTTTTTTTGAAATATTCAGTTACTATTCCTCTTGAAGGCATTGGCCTGAACCTGATAAACATAAAAATATGAAAAGCAATGTATGAAAGAGTAGCCTTATTTGGCAAGTTGATCTTGAATGCTGTGGTTTTCAAATTCATTCATAGGACATACCAGCAAGCTAAAATCTAAATTTAAAATTTAAATATGTGATCTTTTGATTTGAGTGATATTTAATTTCAGCATTTCATTACATGCACAGATTCCATGCAAGCAAATATCTTTGATGCCTGAAAATTCTTGGTTTCAAACATTAATAATAATAATAATAATAATAATAATAATAATAGTTGGAAGGGACCTTGGAGATCATCTAGTCCAACCCCTTGCTCAAGCAAGAAACCCTATACCATTTCAGACAAATGGCTATCCAGTCTCTTCTTAAAAACTTCCAGTGTTGGAGCATTCACAGCTTCTGGCTTAATTGTTCTAACTGTCAGGAAACGTCTCCTTAGTTCTAGGTTGCTTCTCTCTTTGATTAGTTTCCATCCATTGCTTCTTGTTCTGCCTTCAGGTGCTTTGGAGAATAGCTTGACTCCCTCTTCTTTGTGGCAACCCCTGAAATATTAAAACATGCCCATCATGTCTCCCTAGTCCTTCTCTTCATTAAACCAGACATACCCAATTCCAGCAGCCGTTCCTTATATGTTTTAGCCTCCAGTCCCCTGATCATCTTTGTTGCTCTTCTCTGTACTCTTTCTAGAGTCTCAACATTTTTTTACACTGGGGTGACCAAAACTGGGTGCAGTATTCCAAGTGTGGCCTTACTAAGGCATTGTAAAGTGGTATTAACACTTCATGTGATCTTGATTCTATCCCTCTGTTAATGCAGCCTTGCACTGTGTTAGCTTTTTTGGCAGCTGCAGCATACTGCTGGCTCATATTTAAGTGATTGTCCATTAGGACTCCAACATCCCTGTCCTAGTTGCTACTATTGAACAAGGTACCACCAATATTATACCTGTGCATGTGGTTTTTCTTGCCTAAATGTAGAACCATAAGATCTGTGCAAACAGAATGCATCTTACCAAAAGCATAGATGAACTTCATAAGTCTTTAGCTAGAATACAGGGTTGACCAAAGACTGGTGCCAGAATGCTATTTCATGGTTGGTGAGTACAAATCCTGCAGGTCTTAAACACTCCTTTCCACACTCATGTTAAATTCAGGCCACGCACAATTTATGAAGTCAATTCAGAATGAACAGATGACTCCCAAAATTTGAAACAAAAGTGGATTTGGTGATACAGGAATGCAGAATTAACAAAATAAAAATAAAAAGTGGGGGGGGGAGACAAAGCAAATGGCAACTTTCACCTTGAAAATCACCATATGTCCCCTAATGGGAAAGAGGTTGTACATAATAAGTCATTAGAAAAGCAATCACAAAAAAACAGGCCAAGCAATTTCTAAGTACTTAGCATAATGATGGGATAGGAAGACTAAGTTAAGAAATAATGAACAGAAGGGAGATAGTATAGTAGTAACAAAGTAGTTCTATGGAAAGCAAATGATTAACGGTATATGAAAAAGGCTATCTCAAGGTAATAACCTTATCTTCAGGTAACACTTTTCTGGATGATGCTATTATATATGTAACACACAACAATCAATTTAGGAAATCCACTAAAAATCCAGGTATTTTTGTCCCTGGGATAATCCTATCCTATTTATGAAGTGTTTGGTAAATCCTGGGAATTACCAGGGTACATCCTAAAACAGGCACAAGACTATTAAAAGAAAAAAAAATCCTGACCCCCTGCCTCAATCGTGAGCAAATATCCTTGCCTCATGTTGAGTGACCCTCATTCTTTTCACCAACCATAGCTCTCATCTGCCCACTCAGCCCCACCTCTTGTGAGTATAGGCCAGGGGTAGGCAACCTTGGCTCTTTTATGACTCGTGGACTTCAACTCCCAGAATTCCTGAGCCAGCCATGCTCAGGAATTCTGGGAGTTGAAGTCCACAAGTCATAAAAGAGCCAAGGTTGCCTACCCCTGGTATAGACTATTCCCCATGCTAATCCATAGATAAAATTAGCTACACTGGGGCTTGGCATGTTCTCCTAATCTGCCCAAGGTTCCCCAACTTCAGAGTTTGGATTTCTAAGACACAGGTGAAATTTATATCTCATTTTAAGGATCCTGGAAACTAATCAAGGAGGCAACAAGAACTAAAGAGAACTTTCTTGACGGAACAACTTGTCTCCAGAAATTGTGGGTGCTCCAACACTGAAGGCTTTTAATAAGAGATTGGACAACCATTTGTCTGAAATGGTATTACGATTTCCTGCTTGACTATTATTCTGTTACTGTATGTGCATTTGGGATGTGCTATTATCCTCTTTGTGTAGAACAGGGGTGTCAAACTGCCGGCCGACAGGCCAGACACGGCACGTAGAAGCTGCGCCCACCCCATTGCCGACAATGGCAAAACAGTGCCGATACGTTGTGCGACGTCATGTGACATCACGAGTTTGACATGTCTGATGTAGAAGATTCATGGAGTTATCTGATTGGCTAGCTTCTGAAAAAATGTCAAGAAAAGGCATGACTTGTGATTCTGAGTTGGTATTAAATCTTGAGAATGAAGCCATTGCCAATCAATGCTTTCAAGAATTTGGCTTATTTCCTTTTGCATATTTTGAATAATATGCAAATGTATGCAAAGCACCATGTGCCTTTTTTTCCCCATCCTCAACTAAATACAGTTAATAAATGCTCCCAAATCCTTGAAGAGCCAAGTAACATAGTTTGGCAAACTCCAGACTTCAGCTAAAAAAACAAAACAAAACATCACAATTATGTACATGCCTCGGTAGTTCCCTTGTGACACGTTCATTGTATGTGCTCCTTCTGTGACATCCTTATGCTTGGCAGTCAAATACTCTCACAAAAAAAGAGTGTCAACATTTTGGTTAAAAAAAATTGGGTGATTATAATATTTCTACATTTATATTCCATCACATCAGTATTAAAGCCTTTTCTGTTACTGGGCTTCTGGGGATAAAAAGCTAAAATGCTTTTGCTCACAGGTGCATTAAATCCTATTAAACAGTCTTTCTTATAGCACATACCTCATTACTGCATACAAAGGCTTGGATTATAAAATGAAGGTGAAGGGTACAAAGCAAGATTTGATATTACTCGGTGTGCATATGCTGAAGTCATTAGGTTTTCACAGTGCACTCAGATGATAGTGGGTTTCACGTTCTTAGGGAGCCACTTTTAGTAGTCAATACTTCTGGGTCAAGTATTCTGACACGAGGGGTGATGTCTCTCAATACAGGGGATGAGAAAACTTCTTTAAGCAGCTTTTCACAATGACAAGTGCACTTCCCTCCACACAGCTTTATTATGAAATATAAGCATCAGGTCACAGAACAGTCCGCAGTGTAGAGATCAAATAAAACTAAACTAAACTTGAAAAAAAAAAGATTTAAGGGTAAATTAGGTGATTTAAACATTTTCCGTTAAGCTTATACAAAATCCCCTAGATATAAAATCCTGCATAATGCTCTTCTGGGTTTATAGTTGGCATATAAAGTTTAACCCTTTCAGAGCCGGAGACCTTTTGAAGGAAAATGCCCTGCTAGTCATTTACATAAACAGCTACCTCCAGCCTTCAAATCAATTGGCGAGGAAATATCCCCAACCCCCCACAACATTGAGGGAGAGGGCTTACAATTTGCCTGCGAGGAGCAAAAAATAAAAAATAAAAAATGGATCGCATAAGAGTGAGGAGTTAAAAATCGAAGAGAAAGCTCCTGAATTGGCTTGTCATGCTCCTCAGTGTATCATCATCGTCATCATCATCATCATCATGATTTTAAAAATCTGTTGTTCCCCCATCGTATGCATTATTCAAGGAGCTTCTTGTGTTCTTGGGTGTCAGATGGGAAACTGATGAGTGTGTTCTGGTGAAGACAGTAAGCGGATGTTAACTTCCCACTGAGAAGATTTCTTCAGGTCGAATAGAAAACGTTCGACTAATCACCCACCCCATGAAAGTGCCAGCTGCGGTCCATGCTAGGATTATCATTCTCACAGACCTCTTACCGAGCTTTTAGCTAAATGAAAAATCTGCCGTAGCCTAGGGAGAAGGCATTGAGCAGATAAGAAAGAACACTGTTTACTGAGAAGCTGTGCTGGTGCAAATAGAACAGGTTTTTCTTGTGATGTAAAAATCATAAAGAAAGCATTAAGTTGGGGCGGTGGGTTTCTCCCTTTTTTTTTAAAAAAAAAAAGATCAATGTATTTACACGTTTCATTTGCAGCAGTTTTATGGACTCATTAATTTAACATTTCTCTTCCACCTTTTTTCCTAAGGGTGTCTTGTGATTTGTTATTCCAGAATGTGGAGACATTTGCTTACATACTGTAAATTGCCATTTTGTGAAACTTCCCCCCCCCCCCGCCCAAAGTTTTGAATATAGAGTCGAGAGAGAAATTTTTCTGCTTCCTTTTTAAAACGTGTCTTTATACACTCAATCACCCCAAAGATAAAAGAGCTAAAATTGATTTCAGAACAGTCATCTCTCACTGCTGAGTAAAAGAATCTAGCCAGGTATATTTTATATGTTTTTAATTTATCATACCATAAGCATAATCTGGCACACCAGGATCTCTCTCCCTAAAAAAAAAAAAAAAAAAAATCTGAGTCATCCAGAGTTTTAAGAGATGCCTCCTTTTAATTTTAACTTTTAACACAACTTTTAATTTTAACACAAAATATTTTAATTATTACTATTTTCTATGTGTCCAGACAATTTCATATCTGAGTGATTTCTAACTGGCTTGTTTTTATCTACAGCCACAATTCCAGACTGTAAACAATAAATGTTAGTTTGATCTATTGATTAGTTTCATCACTTATCACTTTCCTTTCAATCAATTATTTTATCAGCTTAATTTTAATAACAAGGTAGTACAAGACAAAGTGCAATGGCAGAGGGTCAAAATTAGTTTTAGATTAATAATTAGCTCATGCAGTTACTTAATAATTATTTTGGTGATATCCTCATTTCCTTTATAGTGCTGATTTAATTACCATACTATGTAAAAGTAGTCAAAGGAAGTGTACAGCTATGATTTATGAAGAAGCACACTGACCTTTTCTAGCTTAAATACCTTTGTTGGTGTCACTGGTACAATCAAACTCTATAGAAATTGATGAAAGTACTACTGGCATTTTTATTTCCAATAAAAATGGAATTACCCAACCATTTATTAAGAATCTTCTGGAAAAAGATTTGTCCTTTAAATCTTCTTTTAAGCTTCAGTTTTGTAGTATATGCTTTAGGTTCTTTTTTATTTAGCAAGATTTGTGAACAGCAATCCAAAAACTTTACTCTGGATTTGAAGCCTTGCTAAAAAAATAGCCACCAGAAAAGTTAATATAATAATAGTAGTAACAATAACAACAACAACAACAACAATAATAACTATTTTTTTATTAATTTACTGTATATGCTGCCTGATTCTCAGCAATAGGAGATACTTGTTTGTTCTACAACTCTTTGTTACTATAAGGTGTACTTTCATTGAGAAGAAAATCATTTCTGAACATGTTAAAAAAATATTTGAATTTAAACTATGTACAAATGATGAACATCTTATTGCTAAAATTATGGATGAACTATTTGGATAGGGAGAGCCAAGTGGGATCACTAGAATCTACAGATATACTGTATCAGCTAAGATCTCTCTCTCTCTCTCTCTCTCTCTCTCTCTCTCTCTCTCTCTCTCTCTCTTATCTCCCCTCCCCACAATTAAATTTATTATTCTAACTTGTGGACAATTAAATTTATTATTCTAACTTGTGGACTTCAACTCCCAGAATTCCTCAGCCAGTATGCCTGGCTGAGGAATTCTGGGAGTTGAAGTCCACAAGTTATAAAAGGGCCAAGCTTGAAGACCCCTGTACTAACTTATCACAAGTTGTCTACACAAAAAGGTGAACCTGGTTATTTTTCTTCTTCTAGCACCTATTCTGTGGGTATCTTTCGGTCTAGCAGGCAGGACTCACCTATGTGTGAGTCAATTCTGGAATGAGAATCCACATGACATGACATGACAACCCAAACAGTCCATCCGTTTTTTTCTCCTTCTGTACTTTCTGTCTTTATCCTCATGCCATGTCAGTTAAACAGACTTGTGGGGTTTTAATTAGTGACCCAGCTAATTTTCAATACTGCAGAGTGTGCTATGATACAGAGAGTGGCAGGATTCAGCCAGTTTGCACCAGTTCGGCAGAACCGGTGGCTAATTTTTCGTTGCCCAAACCCAGAATGGATTTCCGGAAGCGGCATCCACACAGAGAACCGGTTGTTCACATATTTGAATCCCATCACTGGACACAGAGCAGGGTGAATAATATGACCTCAACTTTTAAAGTTATTTTAAAATGTTGCTTTAATTTTAAAGTAAGACATATGGAGAAGATTCCTTTTTGGAAAAAAAATGGTACATTTTTAGTGGTTAAACATAAGAACAAATACAAACATGCAGAGAAAAATGCACCCAGTTTAACCTTTGATCATTTCCCTGGCTCTTTCAACATTATCCTTGAACATACATATTTGCCTTTATTTGTGAGTAAAAATCTACTTTGCTATTGAAATCATTCCGGGAACTATGCTACTGTATATAATGCAACATGAAACCCTAATTTATAAATTTGTCCAAATACCTTTTTTTTAGTTGCTAACATTTTATATTTATATTTAAAAAGTATAGTTCTGTATATTTTTGTGTATTTATTAGACAATCCTCGGGTTTCTTATAAGAGCTGTTCCTCATATTAACTGTGTAATATTTTCCTTTATCTCCACATTCAGATTTTCTGACCTCAGGGAGTAAGGCATCTTTCAGTCTATAGCAAATGAGGCCTTTTCCTTAAAAACTTAACATACAGATGCATTTGGACAGCCATTTGTCCGAAATGGTATAGGGTTGCCTGCCTGAGCAGGGGGTTGGACTAGATGACCTCCAAGGTACCTTGCAACTTTATTGTTATTGTTACTCCACCCAGTTTGGCCACCAATTGACCAGTTTGTTTCAATGTACAAAAGCTTACAAGTACTGATAACAACTTAAAGGAAAAATGAAAAATATCGGTAAGTAGAAAATGTAGTGTTTCACATACAGTATCAGCATATGCGGATATGTGGGATGATACATGTAGAAAAAGAACAAGTTTGGGAAATTAACATTATTGAACCATTTTGTTTCCCAAAATATAATTAAAGGCTGCTTCACTTAGAATAACCAGGAGCTATAATGTAGTCAGAGCACAGGTCATTATCAAGTGATAAAGAGCCAGACATTATTCTATTACAATCCATTGTAAAGATACCAGTGACATCTTAGATAATACAACTACAAAACAATGTACTTACAAACATTTCTTGGAAGAGGTATAATTCTGCAGAACCCTTTTGCCTGATCCTTGTTTTAAAAATGAATCATTAAATACATGCATACATACAGTGAAAAATGATTGCTAACAACGTTTAATTGTTGGCTGTCTTTATTTCAGTTTCTTACCATTATTGAATGCTAATTGGCATACTGACAAACTATTTTCAGTAAGTTATATTTCATGTTATGTTAATGTAAAACTGTTTATCCATATTTATAGAAGTAATCACAATTTGTTGGGGGTGAAAATTGTTCCAGGAATAAGGTGTCTCCCTGAAAGAACAATTTGGCAAACTCATTTCATTTAGAGAATTCTTTAAAAGGAGAAAAGAAAGATAAAAATCTAGCAGATGATTTCAATATTTCATCAAGTATCTTCTTATAGTACAGTAATCAACATATCTTACTTATAAGTAAAGCCACTTTCAGCAAAGACTAAGAAGAAGAACTTTCATGGGTTAATATTCATAGGCCTAGCTTCCTCTCCTTTCTTTAAAGTTCCATGATTAGCATAGAAAACAGGGAATTAAATCGGCAATGTCCCCAAAGTCAGCCAGCATTGGGCAGAGCTTCAACATGTTGTACAGTAATGTATATACGGATGTACTTTTTCAATCTGAAATGAAGAAGGAGATATGTTTGTTTTTCTACTCTGTATTATACCTCTCAGCTTGGGAGAACGATTCATAAACATGCAGTACCTTAAATATATTTAGTAATGTCCCTTTATTTTCTCATATACAGAAAGAACTAAGTTGGTTTGCTTGAATTACAGTGTGGGATTGTGGCATTATTAATGTAGATCTTAGGCTATATTTATCACTCTTACTATTGCTATTGTTGATATGTTTTCCAGACATAAATATAAATACTCTATACAGCACAGGTCTATTTGCTAAAGATAGTAAATGTTTTGCTAGTGAAGCATTAAGAAAAATTATTGTTCTTTATTTTGAAAAGCCATATGTCACCACATATAATTTCAGGTCCTGATTTTTAGTTATGCAACAACACATTGGTGATGAAAATGTATTTTCCCCTAAATTTACAGTGTACCTGTATCTCCAATGAATGTTACAAAAGCAGATACAAGACTGATGCATCAACAGATACTGTTCTGCACAATTTCAGGAAAGAGCCGAGGTGGCGCAGCAGTTAGAGTGCAGTACTGCAGGCCACTTTAGCTGACTGTGTTCAGCAGGTCAGCAGTTCAAATCTCACCGGCTCAAGGTTGACTCAGCCTTCCATCCTTCCGAGGTAGGTAAAATGAGGACCCAGATTGTTGGGGGCAATGTAAATATATATACATTACTTACTGGTGTACACCACTTAGAGAGTGCTTGCACTTAAAGCGGTATATAAGTCTCATAAATAAATAAATAAATAAATAAATAAATAAATAAATAAATAAATAAATAAATATACTGTCCATTTAAAAATGTGGGTAAATGTTTAGGTAAATGGACACTTACTTGCACAATCAGAGTTTCACTCACTCACTGCTCCCGGAGCCTCCTATACAACCTAAACTTCTCCTCTGAAGGTTTTAATATACAAAGTCACAGAGATGGTCACGAAGGGAATATTCAGAGTCTGATACAATAAGGAAAGAAGCATTCCTTGAACCCTGGGAAAGGAGATAGTGCTAGGAAGTCTGATTACTATTACTAATATAATGATTATCATGCCATATCTCATATCATATTATTGTAACAGGTATATAATGTAAATACAGTATAACTAGTATAATGTTAATATTAATAAAGAGAAGAACTAGGGGTGACATGATAGTAATATTCCAATATTGGGGGGGGGGCTAATACAGAGAAGAGGAGTTAATTTATTCTTCAAAACACCTGAGGGCAGGACAAGACATAATGTAGGCATGGCAAACTCGTGATGTCATGTGATGTCACGCGACATAGCGGGACTTATTCCCCATTGCCGGCAATGGGGCGGGCGCAGTTTCAGTATGACACATCCGGCCTGCGGGCCGACAGTTTGACATGCCTGATGTAATGAATGGAAGAGAGATCTAACCTAGAACTAAGGAGAAATTTCCTGACAGTGAGAAAAATTAATCAGTCAAACAACATGCCTTTAGAAGTTGTGGATGCTCCATCACTGGAGGTTTTTAAGAAGAGATTAGATAACCATTTGGCTGAAGTGGTATAGGGTCTCCTGTTGAGCAGGGGGTTGGACTAGAAGACCTCCAAGGTCCCTCCCAACTCTATTATTCTGTTTTATGCATTCTTCCTGATTCAATGAAGCATAAAGGGGGAAGGAAGGTAAAATAGAATTAGACTTGCAAAGGTTTTGTTATTCTAGCTCCCGTCTAGTCTTTCTATAGAATCAATTGGCTGATCTGCTCTATCTTGTAGTGCTCTCACCTCTAAGAACTGATTTAGAGGTTTACCAAAAAGTACAAAGGGAAGACCAATGTTGTCCTTTTCTCAACTATGCAACAATGTCTGTATTCCCATTGCCTGCTTTTTTTTTCTTTTAAAAGAAAATAGAAGAGCTTTCAAGCTGAGATAGGATGTCAGTGATATTTAAGGCAATTCAAATTTTAATTTGGAAGTGAAACTGGTGGATTTCTCTAGAATCTCATGTGCAAATAGGTTAATGAAGTCATATTGCTACTAGTTTACTATTCTAGCAAACACAGTCAAAATGAATATTGTGACATGTTTAATCAAACTTAAAATTTTAATGTGTTTTAAAAACATAATAATGGATATTACAGTTCAATGGTAGCAAATAAAATTAGTAATAATAGTGACAACAATATTCAGTAATTACTGTTGTAAGTAAAATAAAAAAAAAGCTTTAATCACTTAAAGCCACTGCAAGCTATTACTTTCCTCAGTTTCACTCAGCCAAGACTCATATATTTAAATCTAGAATATCAAATAAATGATCTTGGCATTCTTTATGTTTGAGTAATTACTGGAACCAGAGGTTAAGAACTTCCACTGTGAATCAAGTCTACCTCAGCCACAGAAGCTCATAGGATGAGTTTAGATCAGATACTCTCTCTATTACTAAACTGCCTTACCTAGCCAGGGGAGACTCTGCCTACACAGGGCATACAGAATCAGCCTGCTAAGAGCCCCCACTCCTTGGGGTGTTCAGCAGGAGAGGGAGTGATAGCATACCTTCTTTGTGAGGGTTCCCTCCTATGCTATAATTTCACCTTGTGAGGCTAGAGTGATTTCCTTTCATTATGATCTTCTGAAAATTTGTTAGAATATGAAAAGTCTTCGGAATCTGTGGCCAGAATGTGATCTGGTGCCTTATTGTTGCTTTTGGTTGAGGTGACTCTAACAGAATGGATTTATTGTTATTGTATTAACAATTTATTACCTATATTTTTAACCACTTATAGTTATGGCCTTATAATTGTAAACATTTATAGCTGGCTATAACTGAAGCAGAAAGAAACATCTATAAAGAAATAGATAACTACATTTGAGGAAGACTCCACAATTCCAAGCTGATGTATCCATCAACACTTAAGTTGCATGTCACTTTTTCAGTTTCTATAGTATTTTATAAATAAGAAATGGAGAAGGAATTAATAAATGTTTTTATAAAGAGATAATTTGTGTTTAGCTTATAAACTGCCTAAGTGCTAAAGTGAATTCCAGGTTCATTCACCCCTAGGTGTACATTTGTTTTTGTTCTTGCAGCAGCAACAGTAATTCTATTTAAACAGTTTTGTTTAATTTCTAGCATGATCATATAGACCAGGCATGTCAAACTGCCGGCCCGCGCGTCAGATGCATCATGCCAAAACCATGCCACCCCATTGCCGGCAATGAGGAAAAAGTCCCAATACATCATGCGATGTCACATGACGAGTTTGCCTGATAGAGACAAATATACGCAAACCAGCAAATTCCAAATTAATTTACCTTGTATTTCAGTAATCTAATTACAATACTATGCTAGCACAAATCATCAATATCAGTGCCCCAGGGACTTTTAAATCAAGACTATATCAAGAAACTCACAAAGATTTGCTTTAAAGGAAAATTTCTCAAAGCCAAGGAATTACCATTTCTGGAAACATTGACCTGAATTTTATTTGCTGAGCATGGTTACTACAGAGAAACTGTGAATTCTAATCCCATTTTAGGCATGAAAGCCATCTGGGTAACTTTGGGCCAGTCCCCCTGTCAGCCGAGTCCACCTCACAGGATTGTTGTTGAGGGGGAAATAGGAGGAGGAAAGAGCATTAGATATGTACTCTGTCTTGAGTTACTTATAAAGTAATAAAGGTATGATAACAAATATCTAAAAAATAAATAAAAAGTACACATCCAAGTGAGGACAGGCAGAAGTACAGCACCGTGACTTATATTAAACTAAAGATGGTTTAACAATTCAAATAATCAATTTCACCTTCAGTTTTAAGTGAAACACACATTTTGTTCTGGCACAAGATCTAAACAGAAATGGCAAGCTATAATGACAACAGTTCACTTTTACTACTGCTCCACCTCTAAAACACAAATGGACAATGTTGTCCAATGCCTCATGATTTAGTGTGGATAAGCAGCATTACATTCATTACTGCATAATCATATGATTGCATTTTTTTTAAGACTTTAAATCTAGTCTTGATTATTGTGTTTCTTGCATATCAGTCTACTTCTGGTTTTTGTTTTTGTTTTTTGTAATGCAGAGTGTTTATTTAATGGATCAAGGGGACTATCCTTCAAAGAAAATGGGATATTTTATTCACGATTAGGTCACTAATATATCAGCAAAGTTACTTGCCTTTAAAAATGGGAAAATAAATCTTACAGGAGACTTACATTTTGTTTAGATCTGTTAATATACAACAGAAGGAAGGGAAAAGAAAAAAAATGCTTTGTTTCATCCCATGTTATAGCAAAGTGGGTTTTTTTTAGTTGTTTGGTTGTTTTTGTTTTGCTCCATGTAACTACAGAATGAAATCCAGGCATTAGTGTAAATGAAATATATATAGCAATAGAAATAAATGCAGTCTTGACTGGAAGAGCAGAAGGATAAATTATAATGCAACCATACTTTTCTAAACAATCAGGCATCATGACTAAAACTTATAATGAGCAATTTTCAGTACATGTTTTATAGCCTAGGATTACCAGAGCCAGGTTGCCTAAATCTGGATGACCACTAGATGGCAGGAAAAGATAGAGAAAAGCTTAACTTTACTGCCTTTTCTTGCATTCTGGATTTTTGCAGCCCAGCTCCAGTGGTGTTCCCTAGTAAAGGAAATGTAATCAGAAACAGGAGTAAAACATTCAGCATAATAGTTGAACAAGATGAATAGTATGACTTTAAAAAAAATGAAGCAACACTAAAACTAGATAGTAAAACTACTTTACCAATTGTGATACTTGTTTATACATTTACTTTTTTCTCTTATATATGGGGGACAAGTACCCTAGCCTGACAGTTCTTTAGCTGGTGTTGGCCTTCATACACACTGAGTTCTTCCCAAGAAGCTAGGATGTCATAATGTATTGGCATAGTAGATGTGCAGATATAAGCAGTGTGGCATTTTGTAATTGACAGATGGAAATTTTGTCAATGCTTGTATTTTCTGGTATGGCATTTTTGATATGGCACCCAGTGTACAGATAACCACTGGGACCAATATGGCTGATTTATGACATAATTTTTCAGCATCAATTTTCAGATCTTCATACTTTGTGATCTTCTCCAATTCTTTCTCTTTGATCCAGCTATGCCCTGATACTGCCACATCTAGTACCCAGGCTTTCTTCTTTTCAACCACAGTTAAACCTGGAGTGTTGTGAGACGAGGCTTTTTAAGTTTGTATTTGGAAATCCTGCAATATTTTGACCTGCATTTTTAAATACTTTTTTTCAACTTTATTGAAACTCACATGATAATTTTTACAGATGTTCCAGTGAATCATGTTGGCAACTGTATTTATGTGGCTGTTTATATTCTGTGTGATATTTTTGCATGAACTGAATATACAGTTTACTCTTTCTTTGCTTCTTTGCACAACTGCGTTTCAAATCATTTGATGATTTTTCAGCTCTTACCTTGATTGCATTCATTCAAATAACCTGCTTTTGAGCAGCCAGAATCAAGCCTTCGGTTTCTTTTGTTGTTGTTGTGCCACTTGTTAGGTGCTGCTAGGTTCTATCTGTATGCTATATAGATTGGGTGTAGGGACAAGTTAAGGGTTATGGATCCCCCAGGCTATTAATGCTGGAGGACTTTAATGTACATGTCCTTGGAATGGGATCCAGAACTGCTCAAGAATTTATAGTCACCACACAACCATGGGATTATCTTAGATTATCTCAGTGCAAACTTATTTAGGTCATATATATAGAATGGCCGAAAAGATCGTTGGCAGTTCCCTCCCTCCCATCCAGGACATAGCACAGAAGCATTGCTTGAGCAGGGTCCGTAAGATTATCTGGGACACTACACATCCTCTTCACGACCTGTTTTCTTTGTTACTTTCTGGGAGGAGGCTTCGTGGTATCCGAAGCAGAGCATCCAGATTCAGCCAGAGTTTCATTCCATACAGCATTTAACCTTGCGAACTCTCAAGCTTCCTCCTACCGTTTTATATTCAAGATGGACAATATTTAATATTTATTTGCTACGTATATGTAGGGATGTGTGTCTATACATATGTTGTTCATAGTATATATCATGTCATGTATGTGTTTCACTTCGAGAGCAGACAACTAAATTTCATTTTTGATGTGTGCCATCATGCCTACAGTATAAAAATGACAAAAAAGGTTATCTAGTGACCTAGTTTTTACTTTGGGCTGATGCTGTGTAATGTGATCCCTTCCCATAGTCCAGTGGTTCTCAACCTTTTTAATGCCGCGACCCCCAACCGGTCGTAAGTCGAGGACCACTCAACCGGTCGTAAGTCGAGGACTACTCAACTGGTGCAGCACCGTTTGCAGAATGGGACTTTTGGCGGGCTCAGCAGGGCAGAGACAGCCTGGACAATTCCTATTGGCTTTTGAAAGCCAATAGAATTAGACTCTATTCAAGAGAGTCTATTCTATTGGCTTTCAAAAGCCAATAGAATAAAAGGGAGTAGCACAGCTAAGGAAAAAGGGAAAAAAATGGCAGACTGCGTTGTTTGACGACCCCCGTGAAATGGTCGTTCAACCCCAAATGGGGTCCCGACCCACAGGTTGAGAACCCCTGCCACAGTCAGAGCACTTTCAGGTCAAGTTGCACATGACTGCCTTTCCTGACCTTTATAAGGATGACACACCTATTTCAAACATCTAACATATTGTTGTTCGTGTATCTTTGGGCCAAAGTAAGCATTTTTTTCCCTTTGGTGTTTATTACAAATATTGAATTTTTAATTTAAGTTTAAACTGACCAGAGACTAGAACTGGACAGTATAAAGTGTTAATTAATTAGTTAATTGTGTTAACATGTTATACTCAGTAACATCAATATTTAAAAAGAAAGTGCATTTGGTTTTTGACAAAGGGCACTGTGTCTGTCCTGTTATGCCCATGCTTACTCTCCTGCCTTTTAATAGGGTGACAGGAAAAAGTCACTTCTCATCAGTAGTAGGATTCAAATACGTGAACAACCGGTTCTCTGTGTGCATGCTGCTTCCGGAAGTCCATTCTGGGCCTGGGCAACAAAAAAATAGCTACCAGTTCTGCTGAAGTGGTGCGAACCGGCTGAATCCCACCACTATTTCTCATCCAAGAAGCTTCTTCAGTTCTGGAACTGAAGAACTGAAGAAGCTTCTTGGATGAGAAGATAAACATCTTCAAGGAAAAACAAAGAAAGTCCAGTTGCCTTTTAAAAAATCATCTTTCGGGACAGGGTAACAGCAATGCCAAGGTATTTTCTCCATTGAAGTGAATGGAAAACCTTCGTAGGAAACTGCAAAACTAAAATCTCCAAAAATCACAAGGACTTCACCGACTGACCTATTTTAAACTAAAGAATGAAATTTCGTGCCAGCGGCTTTCTTTCTCCTCTGCAGCAATTAACCAAATTTCAATCCGAATATTATTTAAGATTTATTATTTAACACACCAGAATCTCTCTAAGCATTCTTCTGAAAACTTGAATGTTTTATTTAAGGTACCTTTCCCAGCAAAACCTAGCCAGCTTCTGCTTCCCTTTAACCACCTCCTTAGATTTATAAATGGCATTTATAGTACGCAATGTCCTCTTATAGATTAAATTAATGTTATTGTAAAGAGGTTTAATACTCAAAGATATTTATGACTCGTGTTGAGAAAGAAGCTGTACTCAGTTATGATGATTAATATAATTTCCCCAGGTTCTCATGGATGAAATTACCACCATGTGCATATTTTCAGCATAAAACAGATAACCATAATTCTTTAAAAAGGCAGCCATGATTGTGTTACTGATGCACCATTTGGAATTAGCAAATTACTTCTGGAAAGTATAAAATATTTTGCTCAATATTATTTTCTGCTTTCCATGCAGTTGAAATGTTCCCATGCAGGCAATCTATATCTTTCACTATCTGCATGGAATCATAGGTTGAGTCCTTCTACTTTTTTTTTTTTTTTAACCACCAAGCATCATTAAAGTAGCCAGAGACATCCAGATTTAATAAAAAAAAATAGAGATTTATATCTAAGCACAAATGTTTCAAAACAAACAAACAAAAATCAGGCAATTATAGAAGCTCTATAGGTTTTGAAGGTCAGCGAAGGTTATGTCAGCTCACTGCTTGTTATCTACTGAAGTTCAGCCATCACTTAGAATGATGCATATAAGCATACAATCAGTACCTATCCTATTGGAGTCATCATCATTTGTATAATTAGATTCAAACGATGTGACAATTAGTTTAACAAATACTGCTCAAAGCTGTAATTTGTCTTTCCAGATTTCCGGCTAACCTATCTGTATGATCAGATCTTAAATAAGGAGATGGGGGGGGGAAATAGAGAAAAATAGCACAGGAATTAATTCTGAAACCAAGTGAAATTGTTGAGAAAGCCCCAGGGCTTGAGGAGGTAGGCATAATATTGACCACTGTGCGTGTTATACTATTGTATATGCATTTATACAGAATGAACGTGAAAATATGTTTGGGTTTTTTTATTAGTCTTGTATTCTACTCCAATACACACACACACACACACATACACACACACACAGAGAGAGAGAGAGAGAGAGAGAGAGAGAGAGAGAGAGAGAGAAACTATTAATAATTAATACTTTCAGCCTCTGTGAAAATTCAAACTTCAAAGCACAACCCATAAAGGGAGGCTGCTGTTGCTATATGTTCCATTCTTAAAAAGCCAAGTTTTAACTTGGTTTCCTGATATTTAAGAGGATGGGAGCTATTCAGATCTCAGGAGGAAGGTTATACCAAAAAAGGGGTCAACTAGAAAGCATGGTTCCTGAAGATGATCATCTCTAAAAGAAGGGAGCTGATGCAAGACTCAATTTACCAATCACTTTGGGTGAACAGAAGCCACTGAGAGGAAGAGGTCCTGTAGATCACCAGATCATGAACCATGTAGGATTTCAACAATGACAACCAGCACCTTGAATTGCACATCCAAAAGCAAATTGCACAGCCTCTACCAATGTTACATGGGAGAACTTTGACACTCCTATCATTGGTAGCAACTTCTTTTTGGATTAACTGAAGTTTCTGGGTGGTCTTGGAGGACAATTCCATGGAGATAGAGTTGCAATAATCCAAATCATTATAAGATCCTTGTATTTTGTGAAGCTTCATATACATTCATATTGTTTAGGCTGGTTTATGTAGCTTGGAAACTTTAACTTATATGGAATGTTCACCCCTCCACCCTTGTGTTTACACCATAGACAGGGTCAAATTTAGATAGGACAGAAGGAATCAGCAATCTTCTTCACCACATATTTGATACCATATATGGCTATTCCCATGTAATAGAATACCAATTCAATATAATCTATGGCTTTGGTCACAGAGCACTATTGAAAAAAGGCAGAGTAAAACTAACAAAATGCATAAAGGAATAACAACACAACCTATTGCTAAGCAATTTATGCAATTTCCAAATATAAGGCACATGACTGGCAACTTAGTTTCTCCCAAACTGAAAACTAACAGAAGACTCTATAGCAACAATCAGCTTTGCTCTGTTTCCCCAGGTAAACCAGACAGGAAACATGACTAGATGAACTAACTCTACTTTATTGTAGGACAGGGGTCTTCAAACTTGGCCCTTTTATGATTTGTGAACTTCAATTCCCAGAATTCCTCAGCCAGGCACGCTGGCTGAGGAATTCTGGGAGTTGAAGTCTACAAGTCATAAAAGGGCCAAGTTTGAAGACCCCCTTGCAAATCCAAAGATACAAACTTCCTGCCACTACCTTTAATCACCCAATCATTAAGGTGGGTCCTTCCTAAGAGTCTGTCTCTGATTATTAAGTCACTGGGGGCTTTTCCTTCTCTTGTCTGATTGTTCCCAAGGGAGCATCTCTTCCCCTCGTCCCCAGAGATCACCCACACATTCAATTACATCTCCATACATCTCAGCCCAAAGATTGTAATGCATCTATTGTGCAGCTTATTGCGATTGTCTGTAGACTGCTTTCTAACATCGGAATCCTCGATTTATGACTACTCATTCAATGACCATTCAAAGTTGCAACAATGTAGAAAGAATGATAATTATGATGGGTCCTCATTGACCTGACTGTTGCATCATCCTTTAGTCACACGATCGTGATCTGAGCCCTTGGCAACCAGCTCATACCTACAATGTCACAGTCATATGATTGCCATTTGCAACTTTCCCTGCTGGCTTCCCACAAGTAAAGTCAATGGGGAAGCTGAGAGAGAAAGGTTGCACGTCGTTTCCACTGACTTTTTTTTTTTTTTTTTGAAGAACCCCGCTACGGAGTATGAGATCCCAGCGACAATGTGACTTGACCTTCTCCTGGAACTGCTCAGGCAAATCTACCTACTGCTTCTTCTTTGGGGGAAGAACCTCTCTCAGGGTCTTCAGCTCAATCCTTCCCCAAAGACCAGAGCTTCTCCATCAATAGCTAATCCTCTACTGGGTGTTGGGTGAACTTGCTGCCTGCTGCTAGCCAGGTCCCTCTTTGCTGTTCTTGGGCCTTCTCAAATCTCTGAGTCTTCACTTTTCTTCTCCCAGGGAAGCTACCCCTGGATCTGGAAATAGGGGAGACATGATAGCAGTAGTCCAGTATCTGGATCTTTCTTCTTCCTTTCTGACCAGGAACTAATGGCCACTTCATGCAATTAACTTCTCTCCCCAACTTTTCATTCCAGCCACTCTCTTTACTTCATGTACAGACTTACTTTCTCCTCTCCTTCTCTGTCTCTTCATTTTTTAGTTGTCTTCCAGCAACTGAAGAGAGGATATCACTACAGAATGGGTCAGGATCGAACTCCTGGCTGTGGGCAGAGCTTGCCTGCAATACTGCATTCTAACCACTGTACCACCACAGCTCAGTAGTGGCTCAGTGGCTAAATAATGTCTAGCTACTTTTGTCTTCTATCATTCAACTTTTTATTAGCTTTTCTTTTTTGAAGCTTCAGGAAGCCTAGGTATTCTCCATCACCTTTGCATTATGTGTCCAAAATATTTAAACTCTAGCTTAATCATATCTCCATATAGTTTACCTAGTGCTGAATTATTTGGTTTTCTAGGGGTCCACAATATTCTCAGCAATTTTCTCCAGCACCGTAATTCAAAAGCACCATTTTTTTTCTCCATTTACAAGAAAAACTGTAAACTGTAGCTATAAATAAGATGACAAAGCTCACATAAATTTGTGCATGCTAAAATAGAAAACAGAGAGAGGTATCATCTTTGGAATCCATAATTTACCCATTCTTCCCTCTTTGCTTCAGACACCGTTATGTAAATGCTCAGCTACACCTGCTATTGCAGCAATTTCCTAATTTCAATAACGTAACTTCAAGCAAGCATGGTATATATTATATACCCCTCAACTTTGCAAAATCTGGTGATAGTGCATAATGTTAACTTCCACTGGGATCCTTTCTTGGGATTACAAATACGAATCTCTTTCCAAAGTAATTTCAGAAGTATTTGGGCCCATATTTAAATCCCTCCTGCAATAAGTGAACATTTATCAGAAAGTTCTGTACTCTCTGCCTGGCTATTAAAAGCAAACAAACAAACCAACAGTAGTTTGCTAAGCTTTCATTGGTAATCAGAATCAGAATCAGAATAGAGCTGGAAGGGATCTCAGAGGTCTTCTAGTCCAACCCCCTGTTTAAGCAGGAGACTCTAGCCATTTCAGACAAGGCTGTCCAGGCTCTAAAATCCTCCAGTGATGAAGCACCTACAAGGTCTGAAGGCAAGCTGTTCCACTGATTAATTGGTCTCACTGTTAGGAAGTTTCTCCTTAATTCTAGGTTGCTTTTCTCCTTCATTAGTTTCCATCCTTGTTTCTTGTCTTGCCTTCTGGTGCTATGGAAAGTTGACCTCCCGTCTTTTTTGTGGCAGCCTCTCAAGTATTGCAACATTGCTATCATGTCACCATAGTCCTTCTTTTGTCTACACTAGCCATATTCAGTTCCTGCGACCGTTCTTCATATGTTTTAGTTTCCAGGCCTTTAATCTTCTTAGTTTCTCTTCTCTGCATTTTTTCCCAAAGCCTTAATATCTTTTTTTGTAATATGGTGACCAAAACTGGATGCAGTATTCCAGATGTGGTCTTACTAAGATTTTATAAAATAGTACTAATACTTCATGTGATATTGTTTCTATGTCTATGTCTATATTTATGCAACCAAGGATTACATTAGCTTTTTTAGCTGCTGCCACATACTGCTGGCTTACATTTAAATGATTGTATTGGCTCATATTTAAGTAAACTCTAGAAACACTGATACTAATTGCACCAATGGCTACCAGTGATAAAGCAAGAGGAAATAGCATTTAACACCTCTTTGACACTATGCATCCTGTGTATCTATGATTTTTTTTTCAAACGTTGTCTCTTTAATTCCACCTCTTGTTCAGTAAAAGTACTTGCAATCAGTGTAAAGACTGAAAATTTACAATCACTGAAAACAATGACGTGTACAGAGTTTTAAATTGTATACAATATTAATCAACCCTGGTAATTCTACAAAAAATATAATAAACCTTTTAAGATCACTTAATAAGCTTAAACATACAGTGGGCATTAAAATATCTCACCCAAATAATGCAGATTACAAAGGGTGTAACTTTTTCAATTAGCTTACTTTCCCAAACACTTAATCAAAATATTTCAACACGTACACGCCCCATTGTTTTTCAGACTTCTATTGTATTATTTGTGGAAATACAGTGTGTTGATTTCACAGTCCTAGGCATGTTTAGTTCCTCATAAGTAGGCATTCCTGTTCATTATGTTTTTTTAAAAGTTCTCTCATTAGCTTAGAACGAAACAAAATTATCTTTTAAGTATCATAGTTGTTTGAATTTTATGATGCAGTTCTCAATCCGCAAAACGTACCATAAATGTATATAAAATATATTTTAGGATGAAATATGTTCAGAAACATATACTTCAAGGAAAAATATTATTTGCTATAATTCTATCCTGATTTGCCTACAGCTGAACGCTATTGAACTCAGTGGATCTTATTTCTGAGCAGATCTTTATTTATTATCTATCGATCTGATTTATAAAGCTATATTGTAAGCTTTGTAGCTTACAATAATAAAAAATAATAAAAAAACAAAAGAGAAAATTATGCATGCCTGGACTAGAAGAGAAAAGCACCCAGTCAGTATAAATGAAAGTGAAACATTTTCAAAGAAAAAACCCCAAGAAAGTCCAGTTGCCTTTTGGCAAAGCACCTTAGGGACATCATCCTGTAAAATTATCATGCAAATAATGTAGCATTTGATCATTCAGAAGCAAGAAAAAAATTCACTCCAGGTTTATTTTAAAAGACTCAAGTGCCATCATAAACAGAGAGGGTAGGTTAACAGAAAATTTGACAATGACATTGCCATGGTTAAGAACTTTTTTAGAACATTCAGATATTAAAGACTGATTGTTCTAGATGTCTATAAGGCATGGAAACATGGAATTAAATTCTCTAGTCTAGACATAGGCATGGCTATACAGTAGCTAGATATAGATGATGTAAATAAAGATGATATAGGTATTCCTTTGCTTCTTTGTCCAAGCAAATTCCATCAGTTCCCAAGTTGTGAGGAGATGAAACACTTTTTTTCCTTTATGCCGAGAGCAGAGTTTTTGTATACCTATTATAATATGAGGGAAGAAAAAGAAAAGTGGTGGAGGGCTAATAGTGGGGAATAATGCCAATATACAATAAGATATACTTTCAGAAATTAGTTGTGATGTTGGGGAGCATAGTTCTTATCTGAGACAACAAAATTCAAAGCAGAACTTCAGTGTCAATGTTTGTTTGTGTATGTTTGTGTGTGTGCATATGAAATTTATTTGCCCTTTCTTTTGCTCAAGTTTCTTCAAATATACAATGACACACACATACACACACACAAAAACCATATCTATTGTGCAGATGGTTGGTTAGCTGGCTACAAAATGTCTGGAAAATTTGACTCTATATCATTAATTTAACTATGGATCTTACTAGATCACATTTGGCTGTTCCAAACATACTTTTTTTTAATTTGGAAGGAAAACAATTTTAGAATAAAATAAAGGAGCAAATCCAAAAAGGAAACTAATTGAGGTACAGTTGAAATATAATGTATATACAATAGAAAGCTACAAAAGTGGCTTTTCATATCATTTTGACCTATTCTGTGGGATCAAAATCTTCATTTCAGTGAAACACTGTGTGTGTATCTGTCCTTTTGTCTAGCTTCATTGTTTGGGATTATTAACTGTACAGAGGGTCAGATATCTATATTTTACCTTTCTGTCAAATATTTACATGTCATCCTAAAGACCTCACCAAGGAGTTGTTGTGATTGCTTGCCAAGAAGTATCAAGGCTCAACATAATTGTTAGTGTTTGAAGGTTTTCCTGTTTATTTCTGCAAATATTCGTTATAAACACTGTCATTTCTGTGTAAACTCTACAGCATATATTATTTTCAAAGATGATAGTCCAGTAAAACATTAGCATCACTGAAGACTATATTTTCAGCCAAGTTTTTATGGTTAGTAATGCCATGTGTGAAAAATCAAGCAACTGCCTTACCATGAAGCATCTTAACTAACTAATTAAGAACTAACTATAAAAAAAGTAGCCTGGTAGAGGCCTAGTATGAGGACACACTAAACAAAACAAATACAAACCATGAAAACTTTTTTTTAACTTCAGAAGAAATTAAGCAAGGGAAAGGAAGAATGAAATATATATCATATAAATATCAAACATGTACAATATCATAAAATGTAAGCCTCCATTCTGAGGACAAGATTTTGAGCGATGTTCAAAAAAAATTTCATTAAAGCATCCATTTGTTTTGTCATCTGAGAACTATTTAGTCACATTACTTTCCCTATGGAATTTTTTTTCCAGATGCCAATTGACACAGTCAGAAAATTCATTCCAACTCAAGATAAATCCCTAATTCCTCTGCCAGGAATTTCTCTTCCTAAAGACAATTATTGGTCTAGAGGGGGCTCTTCCTTCCTTCTAGAAATGTAGCTCCTTCTAAGAAACCCATGTAAAATTAAATACTTCATTAAAGTGACAATCTGCTGAGCCCTCCTCTAGTGTCTTGGTTGCTGTAAAACTAACCTAATGGGCACTGTAAACTTTTGGGACACAAGGATAGATGAATCATTCAGATGGATAATTTAGAGGGAGGGCTAAAATCATGCCTCATTAAAATCAGTGGGGATTTTGCTATCAGCTGCAATAAAAAGAGGCTAGCACACACAGAGAGATTGAAATGCCTCTTGCCAAAGCATTTACTTGTTGGATGAAAACTGCCTCGCTGCAATTCGATTTTTCTCACCCAAAACCTTTTGTTGGTTCTGGGGTTTGCCTCCATTTCTCCTGCCTGAGCAGGGTGCTGGGCTAGAAGACCTCCAAGGTCTATTCTATTCTATTCTATTCTATTCTATTCTATTCTATTCTATTCTATTCTATTCTATTCTATTCTATTCTATTTTATTCTATTCTATTCTACTCTACTCTACTCTACTCTATTCTATTCTATTAGGAATTCTGTGAGTTGAAGTCCACAAGTTATAAAAGGGCCAGGTTTGAAGACCCCTGCTCTAAGTGGTTTACAGAGTCAGCATATTGCCCCAACAATCTGTGTCCTTGTTTTACCACCCTCAGAAGGACAGAAGGCTGAGTTGACCTTGATCTAGTCAGGATCGAACTCCTGGCAGTGGGCAGAGTTAGCCTGCAATACAGCATTCTAGCCACTGCACCACCACAGTGCAGTAACTAAATAGAAAAGGAAACTCACTGGTTCTTAACACTGAAAGTTGCAGTGATCACATCTCCCATGGTAGGGAACACTTTCCTGCCAAATGGTTGAGGGGGCTGTGTTATAATGGCAAGCAGTGATTATGCTTCTTTTCTGCTGATGTTTACAGTATTTTACAATTTAAGGATTAAGATATTTGGAAGTCATTATTTCACCATGCCATGTACTTTCTTGTGGCATGACCATTAGTGATCCCTCTACCAAACCACCTGCCTCACTCTGTCTGGATGAAACTGAACAGAACTAGATATGACACTGGAAGAAGTGCCTCTGCCCTGTATCAATGGGGCTGGAAAGATTCCCCTTGTTATGATTGTGATGCTGATATACAAGCTATTAAACATATTGAACAAGACCGCCCATGACATGTATTCTCTGTTTCATAGAAGATCTGCATGAAGCAATGCCAGAAGTGATCACCTGGATAGCTGAATTGGACATTCAATTATGAGGCCACTGCCACAGCCCCATAGAGGTTTTGTGTACAATTACATGGATCCTGTGCATATGTTTATTTATTTTCTGTCATGTTCTCATCATACGCTACATACATACCACATCATGTATGTCATGCCATGCCAATCCAGTTCCCAATTTGCTTTCTATTATTAACACTTTTAACAAGGGGAGTCTTTTCTACAGTGACCCCTCTCCAATCTCATTGGATCACTGTTTAGACTATATAGCTGAAAATGTTTAACAATGACCAAAAGACCTATTTATTGCCTCAAGCTGTTTCCTGAATGGGTTTATTGCTCTGTTCTAGTTTTTTTATGTCATATTCAGTACTGCAGGGAAAGTACTTAAGTGATGATGTGTATTGCTTGCATCACTTTTGAATTACAGGGTTTCCTGCTTCTGATTTTAGCTTTTTAACCTGATGTGAAAGCAGTTCTGACATTTAAAAAGTATTGTTGTTGTTGTTGTTATATCAAAATTAAATTTGAATTTAATTTTAAATAAATATACCACTTTGGGGAACAACAGGTGTTTTGATACTGGCATCCAAAAAGATCTATTTCCCTTTTTTCCCTTCCTTTGCTTTCCTCTCCTGCCCTCACCCCCCCACTCCCACCCCATGAACAGGAGGAAAAGAATAGAGTGAGAGAATTGAGTGAGAATGTTGTGTTTGCTGCTAGTTCTCTGTTCCCACTAAGCAACCACTCCATGAGAACAGTAAGCTGACAATATAAAATCTGCCTTCTCTCCACACAGCAAGAAGGTAATGGTAGCAGAAGTGGGGGAGAGAATCTCCTTGGGTGCCAATCCCCTGGTGCCATGGAGTGATCACTTTATAACTTTGTAGAACATCTATAGGTCTTCTGCTGCCAGCCACTGGCACCAAATGAGGCATTCCTTGTCCTTCTCTTCTCCTTCCATTTCCAGCATAGACAGAATTGCTACTCTGCTTTGAGTCCAAGGTAGAGTAAGGGTGTCAGTAAGTGAAGTCAGTCCTTTATAGCTAGTACAGTTTTCTGTACTCTCCTGCCCTAGATAGCAGCCCGGCTATGCAGAAGAGTGCTAACTAGGAATAAGGTCCAAAGAATTTTGGCAGAAAGAATACTGCCTGAGTCATTTTCATTGGGTACCTCTCTAAGGGGAGTGGAAGTGTGATTTTATTTGTTTCCATTTCTTAATAGTAAATCTTTACTGATTCATAGTTCAGGCAGGTTTTTCCTTTATTGGATTAAGCAAGGGTGTGTGGGAGGCTTATTTCTGAAGAAGCCTCACCTGGGTGGAAAACATGCAGTGTTATATTCTGCTTAAAGAGAAAATGTAAAGGAGTTAAGAACATCTCAGCAAGATTGTAGCAAAATCCAGTTCCCCAATTCAGAATCAGCCTCTTCCCAAAGACAAAGGTTATGTATACATGCTGTTTAACTACTAGCTGAGGAGATTTTTTCTTTCTTTCTTTCTGCTGCACAAAGACAGAAAGTTTTGTTGCTGCTTGAAGGAATGGTTGAGCTGTCCTCAGCAAGCATTCCTATGACATTTTATTTATGACATTTATATTCCATCTTTCCTACAGGATACCAAGGCAAGTAACACTTTTCTTCTTCCTGCCCGTTTTTTGACTCATTCATTTTTTTTACTTTTTTTTTTACTTTTTAATTATCTTGAAAGGTAGGTTAGACTGAGAATTGATGCCTGGCCTATAGATGGTTTTTGAACTTCATAGTCAAATGGAGATCTGAGACTCAGAGTCCCAGTCCTATTTCTACATCTAAGGAACATATCTGCTTTAACCTTGGAAAATAATGCCTAAGCTGATGAAAAAACAAAACAAAACCATGGGTCAAATCAGTCAGTACAGTACTAATTTGGCTGACAGGCATAACAGTCTGCAAAAGTTGTAAATAATTTGCCGGTCCTTGTGGAATCCTACTGGCTCTTTTCTTCCTATTGTTGACCAACTGTAACAGGAACATTCATAGTTGAAAATCTTGAACAAAATGTCATGGTTATTTTGTTTTCCCCACATAGGTACTAAGTGGCTTACTATTCCAAATAATTGGGTGAAAAATGTCTACCTTCTCCCTATTTGGAGGGCCTTTTCCAGCGTTTATTTTTCCTCAAAATATTTCCAAATCTTATAAGGACAAATCCTGTCAAACTATAACAAAATCAGAGACAGTTTAACAATGAGAAAATCCTGTTTATACAGATAGGAACTGTATACTGAGTCCTCTGCAGTGGTGGGATTCAGCCAGTTAGCACAAGTTCAGCAGAACCAGAGCTAATTTTTGTTGCCCAGGCCCAGAACAGACTTCTGGAAACAGCATCCACACAGAGAACTGGTTGTTCACATATTTCAGGCATGTCAAACTCACAATGTATTGTGACTTTTTCCCCATTGCTGGCATGGGGTGGGCGCGGTTTCACCATGGGCTGGCAGTTTGACATGCCTGATGTATTTGAATCCCACCACTGGGTAGAGGGCATCCAAAATAGCTTTCCCCAAATAATTATCATAAGTGACTTCTTGCAGGATGTCCTTTTTTAATCAAAAATGATACAGAATATTCAAAATTTCATTTTGTGCATCGTGGCCTGCTTTCTTTTTTTCATACAGTTCCCTCCTAATTAAATTGCATATGTCTCCTGCCATCCCACAACACCGATACCAAGAACTGGTTACTGGTAACTTAATTGTTTTAAAGAAAAAAGCGAACACCAGCTACAATCGGCACATTTCGGAGCATGGCTGACATTTAAAAAAGCAAGGAAAACAAAGTACAAAAGCAAGAAAAATACATTGATGGTCTGTCAATTTTTATTTTTTATTTTTTGGCTAGACATGATATTATTATTATCTAGGCACATCAGGAGGAAGTAGAGTGACCTTGCTGACCACAGGCTTACAAACGCCTTGGGAACAGCAAAGGAAAATGGTGAATCAAAAGGTAGCTTTGTGGTGCATCCCTCCCCACCTCAGGCCATCTTATTGACAGGCATGACAATGGTCCCCCGATACACCATTATCTATGACCAGCAAGCAGACATCAAATGCTGTAGAGCTCTTTCTGTCAGAATAGAAAATGCTCCTGAAAATATACAGGGCTTGTTACATTTTGTTCATCCAGAGTTTGTCAAAAGACAGGGTCAGACTGCACTTGCACTGCCCTGGGGGGGAATTAAAAAGAAAGGAAGGGAAGGGAAGGGAAAGGAAGACAAGGATGCACTTGATTTTACTCTGCAATGGTGACTTTGACTCTATGGGTGATCAAACTATTTTGGAAATGAAAGAGGTCCAGGTGTGTGGAAGTGTGAATAAGTACATGCACACATACACACACTCACACAGAGACACACAAGAATATATTCAGAACGATTGTACTTTTAAAGCAAGCAAGATGTGTCATTCCATATTTAGGTGTTTTCTGGGGAAACAAAACAAAACAAAAATCCCAAAAGATAGAATGATTTCTACTACACAGGGGTCTTGCTGCTACAAGATAAGATAAGGTAACCTTTATTGTCATTTTTGTCAAAGTACTCTATATTCTGTCAAATGGCAAATACACAAATTTAAACATTTGTTCTCTCTGAGCTCTTCTGGTGTTTGTGGTTAATTGTGGGAGGAGGGGGCAATTAGCCATAAGATAAATAGCAACAATGAAAGAGTGTAGAGATAGGGGCCAGGTAGAGGTTGTGAGCAGCAAACTGCCCTTCCAACGCCTGCGTGTCTCTTCTCTCTACATGATCTCATCCATTCACATCACCATGGCAATGTGGGAAACTACCCCAGGCTGGTACATGATATCACCTGGTTCACATGATATCAGCTAGGTTACATCAACAGGATGTGGTAGAAAACTGCTCCCTGTTTTGGGGCCTCCTAGTTGGTATATTCTTAAGGATTGGCAAGGGGTTTCACCAATAGAAATGCTATTGCTATGCTGATGCCATCATACTTTATGCTATTTGGAATACCTGTATAAAAGGCAATAAACACTGCGAAAGCAGTCAGCCATATTTGCACCCTGCAATGATTGAGCACTGATTCCTACAAAAGAGTTTATGTTTTTATGTTTTTTAGCATTTTACTTATACCCCATCCAGAATCCCACTGTGAGGGAGATGGGAGGTTTGTAAATTTGATCAATAAGTTAATTAATATCCAAACATAATTTTAAAAAATTACATTGCAAACATTTCCAAATCAGTCCCAAAAGAAATGTTGGTTAAATGAAATCTATATCAGGAGATTCAGGTGAATGAAAAATATTTTACTATATGCCATATTTATTTATTTATTTATTTATGAGACTTATATACCGCTTTAAGTGCAAGCACTCTCTAAGCGGTGTACACCAGTAAGCAATGTATATATATATATTTACATTGCCCCCAACAATCTGGGTCCTCATTTTACCAACCCCAGAAGGATGGAAGGCTGAGTCAACCTTGAGCCGGTGAGATTTGAACCGCTGACCTGCTGAACACAGTCAGCTAAAGTGGCCTGCAGTACTACACTCTAACTGCTGCGCCACCTCGGCTTTGTTGCACACCACCCAGAGTCACTAAATTAAGTAAATAGCAACAGCAATAGCACTTAGACTTATATACTACTTCACAGTGCTTTACAGCCCTCTCTGAGTGGTTTACAGCAGGGCTTTTCAACCTTACACCCATTGCACCACTTTTAGGATATGGCAACATCCAAGTACCACCAGTCGCCTAGCAAGGTGTCAAAAACTTGATGACCAAAAAAAGAAAAAAGAAAGAAAAAAGTGATAAAGTGCAGGTAGTCCTCGACTTACAACAGTTTGCTTAGTGACTGTTCGAAGTTACAATGGCACTGAAAAAAGTACCCACCAAGCCACAGCCAAGCAAGACACCTGTCTGCCCACCCGGCCACGCTCTTCCTCCTATGCGAGGTTTTCATTACTGTGAGCGTTTCTGTTGAGGAGTGGCAACAGGGGTGGGGTGGGGGGGGGGGTGTTTGGTTTTTATTTCCCCCATCTGCTGGGCAGTTGGAGCAGGTTTTGGTCACTTCACATGATCCTGGGACACTGTGACCATCATAAATATGAATCAGTCACCAAACATCTGAATGTAAATCACAAGACCCAGGAGATGCTGCAACATTCCAGCTGATTGGCACTTCTTTTTGGCTCAGCAGAAGCACCAGGATCAGTGCTGCTTTCCAGCTGATTGGTGCTTCTTCAGGGCTCAGCAGAAGCACCAGGATCAGCGCAGAGCTCCAGCTGGAGCCTGGCGCTGATCCTGGCGCTTCTGCTGAGCCCTGATAGCCCTGCAGCTCCAGCCATCTCTCCCTTAGGCTTGTGCCACCGGTTCAGCTCATTCCCCTCCCCTGCTACCACTTTTCTAAGATGGTTGCATACCACCTGCCAGGTGCCAATGTACCACAGGTGGTACCCGTACCACTGGTTGAAAAGCCCTGGTTTACAGAGTCAGCCTATTGCCCCCAACAATTTGGCCCCTCATTTTACCAACCTCAAAAGGATGAAGGCTCAGTCAACCTTGAGCCAGTCAGAATCGAATTCCTGGCAGTGGGCAGAGTTTGCCTGCATTACTGCATGCTAATCACTGCGTCACCACAGCTCATGATATTCCATATCCCTGGAATTGGGTATGTCTAGTTTAATGAAGAGAAGGATGAGGGGGGACATGATAGCAGTGTTCCAATATCTGAGGAGCTGCCACAGGGAGTCAAGCTATTTTCCAAAGCCCTTGAAGGCAGGACAAGAAGCAACGGATGGAAACTAATCAAGGAGAGAAGCAACCTAGAACTAAGGAGAAACTTCCTGACAGTTAGAACAATTAACCAGTGGAACAACCTGCCTCCAGAAGCGGTGAATGCTCCAACAGTGGAAGTTTTTAAGAGAGACTGGACAGCCATTTGTCTGAAATGGTATAGCAGGTGGTTGGGCTAGATGACTTCCAACTTTTATTATTATTATTATTATTATTATTATTATTATTATTATTATTATTATTATTATATAATGAACAAATAAAATTTTAACATTTAAGATTTAAAAATTCTCATGAAAAATTATATATCCCTTCTCACCCTTATCTTCCTCAAACTTGGGTCCTCTAAATACATTATATTTAGAAATATTATATATGTTTTACTATTCATTTTAAAGAGGGATATTATAAGGGATGTTTTCTATGTGTAATTCTTGAGTATTATTGTATCTTACCATGATAACACATACTACATACCCAAAAATTGGCAGTTACTAGTTTCTTGCAACTCTTTATATGTTTAGTCCTATATAGTGAAGATCTAGAATTGCTCACCCTTAATTTGAGGGAGATTTACAGATTTCAGATACTATCAGACTTACCTAGATCTGATAAGTAGAACCAGTTGGATCTGATTTTTGTTTAAATATAATATCAGAATGGGACCTTTTATTATAAAGTCCAGAGAAAGAGTATGTTAAAAGCATAATTAATGGGCTATTTGTAACACAGCAAACATGACATGATACTGGCATGTAGTATTGCCTGAGTAAATCAGGTTGTCTGTTCACCTTATATTACTGTGCAGATGCTTAACAGAGCTTAAATTTATCCAGCTATGGTTAACCTAAAATATTTATAGCTTTAAGTTATTTGGTGGATGACAGAAGGACTTTTGTTTCACTGTGGCAGATCAAGGTATTCGTCTCTAGGCTTTATCTCATTAACCAAGTATCTAAAGAAAAGCAGATTAGTAAAAACCACTGATTTTCCTGACTCTTATGGTATTTCAGTGGCACAGAAATGCAGCTTCATTATCTTTTTAGGCATTGGTTTCAGACTGTAATTTTTTTAAAAAAATATTGCTCATTCCTTAGATAATTCTGGAGACAACCAGGAAGAAACATTTCTCTATCAGATACAGAAATATTTTTGATGTATGTATTCAGAATAGCCCTCCTAGGATAGATAGATAGATAGATAGATAGATAGATAGATAGATAGATAGATAGATAGATAGATAGATAGATAGATAGATAGATAGATAGATAGATAGATAGATAGGCAGGCAGGCAGGCAGGCAGGCAGGCAGGCAGGCAGGCAGGCAGGCAGGCAGGCAGGCAGGCAGGCAGACATACTGTAAAGGATTGTTTTCAAACAAATCCAACATTATAACTTGGGAAAGAATCAGATTTATCTTTGAAAAGCATTATAATAGATCTGGATCATGACAAAGATGGACACTGCATGCAGAGTTTCATCCAAAGGTTTTCAGAAAACTTTAAAAGGTGGACTTTGTGGCACTTTTAAGGGATTGGCATTTAAGTTATGCCTTGATTAATCCCCAAAGGAGCAAGACACAGGACTTACATAAAGATGAAAAAAAATCATCCACCAGAAGAAACTGATCTGTTGGAGATCATTTCCAATTCTGCAGTCACATGACAGAACTGTTAATATTTTCTTTGTCATGAATCATGTTTTCTTACATGTAACATCAAGAAAGAGATATCTAGATGTGCATTTTTATATATATTTAAGTATTAGGATATACAAAATTGTCAGGAGGTCTGCTCAGCCTGAAACGGACTTCACCCTTTTATTATCTATCGGAATAATCTTTCCTAAAGATCTCAGAAAGAGAGATATGCAGATGTGACATTATGTCAAGTCCAAGAAACACAACACAAGAGGATAGATATGAAGTCATATTACACCTGGTAAACAAGATATAAACATGTGCTTGTTTACCAGGTGTAATATGACTTCATAATCTATCCTCTTGTGTTGTGTTTCTTGGGTTTGACATAATATTACATCAGTGCTTTTCTCTCCCCCTCTCTCTCCCTCTCCCTGTCCCCCTCTCTCAGCTTAGGAAGAATATATACTAGTATCACTCTCTACTAGATTCCCTCTAATATATTCCCTCCTGCAATACCTTTCAGACGAGGAGGGCTTCTCCAAAGCTATTCTCCAAAGCACCTGAAGGCAGAACAAGAAGTAACGGATGGAAACTAATCAAGGAGAGAACTAACCTAGAACTAAGGAAAGATTTCCTGACAGTTAGAACAATTAATCAGTGGAACGACTTACCTCCAGAAGTTGTAGGTGCTCTAACACTGGAGGCTTTTAAGAAGAGATAGGACACCATTGCCTGGAATGGTATAGGGTATCCATCTTGAGTAGGAGATTGGATTAAAAGACCTCCAATGATCTCTGAGTTCAATTCCTTAGAGAAGTTTTAAACCCCATAGAATAAGATCTGGTTATATATATCTGACTCAATATGGACAAACTTGGTTATATATTGTCTTCAGATGGTCAATATGCTTTTTATCAAGATATTATTTATATCAGGGCTTTTTAACCAGCGGTATGGGAACCACCTGTGGTACACCTGGCAGGTGGTACGCGACCATCCTAGAAAAGTGGTAGCGGGGGAGGAGAATGAGCTGAACTGGGGGCAGCACCACACAAACCTGAGCGAGAGAAGGCTGGAGCTGCAGGTCTGTCAGGGCTCAGCAGAAGCACCAGGATCAGTGCCAGGATCCAGCTGGAGCTCTGCGCTGATCCTGGTGCTTCTGCTGAGCCCAGAAGAAGTGCCGATAAGCTGGAATGTTGCAGCATCTCCAGGGTCTTGTGATTTACATTCAGATGCTTGGCAACTGATTCATATTTATGACGGTCACAGTGTCCCAGGGTCATGTGAAGTGACCAAAACCTACTGCAACCACCCAGCAGATGGGGAAACACCCCCCATCAAACACCCCCCCACCCCACCCCTGCTGCGAATCCTCAACAGAAATGCTCACAACAGTGAAAACCTCGGACAGGAGGAAGAGTGCCACCAGGTGGGCATGCAGGTGTCTTGCTCGGCTGTGGCTTGGGGGGGCACTTTTTTCAGTGCCATTGTAACTTCGAACAGTCACTAAGTGAACTGTTGTAAGTTGAGGACTACCTGTACTTTATCACTTTTTTCCTTTTTTTTTTTTTGGTCATCAAGTTTTTGACACCTTGCTAAACGACTGGTGGTACTTGGATATTGCTATATCCTAAAAGTGGTGCAATGGGTGAAAAGGTTGAAAAGCCCTGATCTACATATCAGGGAACAAGGGGATGAGGTTCTGGAGTATTGCTGTTTTCACTGTGTTTGCCACCTTTTAGATTTTAAGGATTAGGCAATTGTTCTATAAGGATCTGAACATATGAAAGCAGCTTTAGAAGATTCACTAAAAAGAGATAGTTTACTATACATATGATTCTGAAGGGAAAGTAATCATTTTCCTATTACCACAACAATAAAGGTAGCCTTTATTTAGCAGCTGCCCCATTTAGCAAACTTTCACACTTATGACTGTGATGCCAAATAATTTTATGATCAGTCATTGCATTTAAGACCTTTATATGTCTGTAAAACAAAGGAAAACTGAACTAAGATCATAAGCACAGTCACCATTTCACTTGACAACTGCTTTGCTTTGTGGCAGTCTCAATTGTGGTCAGTAAAAGAGGAATACCTGTACTCACAAGGAATGTTGCAGAAAATCTCTTTTTTATATGGATTTGTAATCCCTTAATTTGGAGTAGAATTGGGGCAACTGAATAGAGCTGAGGATTTACTGGCTGGATGCCCTTCCTGACGCCTACATGCAGTTCACAGCAGATATATTGTCTTTGCACCCTGATAGAGAAACATCTTCTGCTGTCTAAGATTGAATTCTAAGCCTTCCAGGTAAGAGGAGAGCATCTTCACCACTAAGCCACCATACTTGGTCCTTTATATTGATTTTTCTTAGCCAATTCATTCTTTACTTTGTCCAAATCAAAGTCTCTGCAATCTTTAATCATTTTACTTTTTTTGCTTTCTGTATAGTCTAGATGCAGAGGGGAGCCAACTATAGAATGCTATTTTGTTGTGTTGTCTTATTTATGAAACGATATAATTCTGAGTTGTTCCCTTTGGGGCGACTGTGGGAAAGTTCTCTTCACTCTCATTATGTTAGGACTGAAAGTTACTGGAGTCAGAGTTCATTTATACTTGGGAATGTTGGCCAGACAATGGCCTCAGGGTTACAAAGTGTATTATGGCAGAACAGAAACACAATTTTTATTGCTTCTCTTCTCTAATTCATTTAATTAGATATTTTCCTCATTCTTTTGTGTTTGTCCTTTCACATTTTGGAAGTTACCCTCCATAAAATAATCTCCATTTCCCCAAAGAAATTGAAGAACATTTCTCGAAGGCGTATATTGTTTTCCTTCACATTTCCAGCTTCCCGTGAGATGTTTTGTCATTTGAGAATATCCTTCTGACGATTTATAAAGACTATTTTTTTTGGGGGGTAACAAGTTATATATAATCATTATCTGCAAAGATATGACCATAGTTGTTCTTAGAAAGCTGGAGACCCTCCACAAGAATAAGAGATAGAGCATAATATAAAATTGGCTGATACTTAAGCTGAATTACATGCTTTCCTTTCTTTCTATATTTCTTGTTCACGAACAGTGGCTACAAATGGTTAATTTGAGACCAGATTGGTGCTTTTAGGGTTTCAAAATAGTATAATCTATTTACACATTTTTGGAGAAATGGTTGGCAATTATACCTAATGCCAACATTTCAAGGTTATGTATCACTATAAGAATGTTTAAGTGCAGTTTAATACAGTAACATGGACATTTGTATTAAATATAACCCACTCTATTAACAAGTTTAAAATTGGTCTTTTCATTTTTAAAACCTGAAATTAGAGGGACGCTATATATCCAACGCAATCTTTCTTTGTGGTTAAATAACTGCTAACCACCACAATATCCTTTGCTTGCAAACTATTAAAGCTTTCTGAATTATAGTCCAAGTCTAATGCTGTTGAAGGTTTGACAGATGACTAATGTTAAGGTATACACTTAGCACCATTTTAAATAATATAAAGGGGCAGACTCTTCCTTAATGGGCAACAATACTGTTAGGCATGTAAAAATTATAAGAATAATTCTTATAAATGTTAGTCTTTGTAGCCAGCTCCAAAATAATTTAAATAACTGAACAAGCCAATAAAGTTTTTAAAAGGTTCTTAAGTTTGAAAAATGTGTCAACAGGATTCCATATCGTTTAGCCCTTGCCATCTACTACTATTTACTATTGGAGGTGGGCAGATTGCATGCAACTATATTTATACACAGGATAATCCCAACAATAAAATTAACAATATAACATCAATCAACATTACACCCTCTCCCATTCTGTTAAGACACCAATTCCTAGAAGTCTAAGTTAAGGTCTTTTTGGAAGAGGAAGCCCAACACATTTAGAGAGCATCTGATTAGGGAAGGCTTAGGTTGTAGGTATCTGAGATGAAGCAGTTGTCTGTCTCCAGTGTTCCTATAGAAAAAAAAATATTTTATTATCAACACTGTGCTTTACCACCTTCACCTACTATTACAAAGGTTTAAAGCTTTAGAGCAGATACAGAGTGCTCAGCAGCCGATGGCTATTGTAGAGACAACTAATCAAGTTCTCCTATTAGCTAACTTTTATTTCAGCAAGGACAATGCCTCGACTATTACAAACGTACCACAAAATTGTTGTTCATGGAACACATTTTTTTTTAAAAAAAAGTCTTGTGGTATATATCTTAATAAAATATTATGTACCCAGTATGACTGAGACAGATTGTGATTATCTATCTGTGAGAAACAGGCTGCTTTTGAAAATTATTTGGAGTCTTCAACTATTGTACCTGTCAGATTCCTTTAATTAAAAATGTATTGATGCATAACTAAATTGAACACTGTTTAAACCAGACATATTTTAGTTCAGCCATTATAATAAGCATGTACTCCACTAAAGGAAAACCATCAGGTTACAATGGAAAGACGTGCTGTGGTGGGGGAAACCCATTTTTTATCAGGTCAACTATATGAAGTATGATAGACCCAATCAAAACAAGTCAATATGGCTTCTATAGATGCAAAAGTACGTCTTAATTGATTCTGAGTTCTCCTTAGTGATTTTTGAAACTGATCTATAATGGTTATGTGAGAAAATTAAGCACATAGTATACAATCAACTAATCAATTTACAAATTTAGCTCACCAAATATCTTTAGCTGTTTAAACCACAGACTCAGCAAAAAAGCCAAGTGAGGTTCTCTAGTAATCAGGTATATACTTGCATTAAAAAGTGTAACCATTCTTTAAGTTGTCAGATTTGTGAACAAACAAACAAACAAAGTAAATTTAGTTAAATGCCAGTTGAAAAGAATTAGTCTTTAACATGGATTTTATCTATGTTCTATAGGCTCCACATATATTAGGAAACGTTGGATTAGAGCAACTAATCCCCTTAAATCACAACAAAAAAACATACTGTTCCTAAAAAAATATGGAATACAAGTAGTCCATGACTTACAATCATTCTTTTGGTGACAGTTCAAAGTTATAAAAAAAAACAAACCCTGAAAACAGTGACTTTTGACCATTTTTTACACTTACGAACATTGCAGCATCCCCATGGTCATGTGATCAAAATTCAGATGCTGGTCAACTGGTTCATATTTACGACAGTTGGTGTGTCATATAATCACCCTTTTCAACCTTCTGACAAGCAAAGTCAATGGGGAAGCCAGGTTCACTTAACAGCTGTACTACTAACATAACAACTGCAGTGATTCACTTAACAGCTGTGGGAAGAAAGGTTGTAAACTGGGGCAAAATTCACAGAACAACTGTCTCGGTTAGCAACAGAAATTTTAGGCTCACTTGTTGAAGGAAAATCTTATTATCAAGATTTTATCCTGTGCTGAAATGGATAGGTTGACGTTAGAACTTAAGGATAAGAGTGAAACAGATTACTACGAAATCTGGAACAAATTGTATGATTGGTTGGGGAAAAATAGAGGGAAAAACGCTCCAATTCAGCGAAACACATTGATCAAGCATGATACTGATTAAAGGGAAAATATTTAAATATTAAAGTGAAAATTAAGAATATTGATGATGGGAACTATCATAGAGAATATCTATGGGGGGAAAAAAGAAAAAAAAACATTTGTGTGAATATGTGGATTATGTATTATAGATATTAATTGTTGCTGTAAATGTAAGCCAGGCAAACACACTGTTAATCAACTATTATGTGATTTATGTTTTAAAAACCAATAAAGTTTAATTAAAAAAAGAAAATCTTATTGTCATTTGATAGGATGACTAGGTTTTGTAGTTTAAAATTTTAAATTTTAAAAAGAAAGATACAATGAAAAAATACTTTTCAGAGTAGCCCCAAGTTATTTTAGTTAATCTCCAATTTAGTTGGAGATTATACATGTGTGCCTATATACATCAGCATATAATTAATTTATCTGTGGAACAGTGACATTTTTCACACCTGGAATGTAGCGAAATCTGTTATACCTATACCTATTTTGCTGTCTTTTGTTTCATTTTTTTAAAATCAATACAAAAACATCTTTCAAGGTAATATATTTGATCACTCAGCTTTTGAGAGATGATGCCTTGACTAGAAGTGAAGCCACAGCTATCAAAGGTTCAAGGTTAAAATGAATATAAAAATTATGTTGAAAATATTTCAGTATTCAGGGAAACACCTAGACATTAGATATTACATCTTGCATATGCACATATACAAAGAATACTACCTTTTGTATATTTCATAAGGTAACTTTTAATGCATTAACCCATTTCTGATGTGCAGAATGGATATGCAAATAGCCTAAAGATAAATGATTCATTTTTAGTGTTAAATTTAACACATAATCCAGAAAGCCATTAAAAGATACATTAGTTTTAAAAATTAGGCTTGAAAACTATCTCTTTCATTGTGTCACTTACAATAACTCATTATGTCCAGAGCTTACTGTAAAGCACTGCTCACTAAACAAATTCATATTAACTATCACTGAAGCCAAGACAAATAATGGGAAATTACTTTTTTGTTTTACAATCTGTATTTAATCTTAAAGGGAGAATAATCATATGCACAAAAACAGTGTTTTAGGGTTAAGGCACTTAAATATATTAGGCTTTTAAAATGGACAATGACAAAGTGCTGATGATACTGTACGTGAGCTATTACAATACACAGATATACACATTAGTGTGATTATGGAGATTAACATTTTGCTATTAATAAACTTTAAATATTGCTGTCTTGTCCTATTGTCATTAAATGTTGCAAATGGTAAAATATAGGGTACTGGTAGAATCTGCTGGGTTTTGCAAGATTGAGGATACTGATTGAGATGCAAGATAGAGGATAAATAAACTCTTTTAATTTGTACTACTCTTACTAGTATGCAGATCAGAACTTAACTTGCCTTTTGCATTCCACACTTTTCTGAACATTGCAATACAATGTTTGTTCAAAACCTCTTTACAGAAATGTATGTGTTAGGGAAATGTATACACTATCATATCTTAGATTGCATACCAAAATATTATTTATTTATAAAATTTATATAGATACTCAGCTCATCTAGTTACTCTAGGTGACCTATGATAAAAATATAAAAATCCAAAAATACTATATATAAACAAGAGGGAAGGAGAGAATGTATTACCACAAAGTTTTTCTGTAATGTTTTTATTTATTTATTATTTACTGTATGTTTAGTAGCAGGAGTTTTTTGTGTTATACAACTGTTACCGTATAAAAACCTGTTTTCCTTTGTATTTCATTATTCTAACAATAAAAATCATATATACATATACACACACTTACACATACATGTAAACACACATATATAACACAAAAAGAAACCACTACTAAACACACACAGAGAGAGAGAGAGAGAGAGAGAGAGTACATGTATATATTAATCACTGACCATGTTGAATATATAGTGGAAAGAGGAAATTTGAGAGTTCACCATTCATTCATTCATTCATTCATTCATTCATTCATTCATTCATTCATTCATGTGTCTGTGGTATGTGCAACTGAGGCCCTTAAATAAAACCACACAATCATAATGCTAGGCTCAGTTAACACTCTAAGAGTTTCAGGAAAGAACAGGATTGCAAGGTTTTCTGGAAGGCTAATAGGGTTGGATCATATAGATGTGTGTGTGTGTGTGTGTGTGTGTGTGTGTGTGTGTGTGTGTGTGTGTGGAGAGATGCTGTTTCATAGCGCAGGTGATGCAGCAGAGAAGACAAACTTCCTAGGCACAATACTGTATGCAACATGACATTGTTTTATAAGGGGGACCTAGACCATGCCCTACCTGCTAGATCTGGTTGTATAGACTAAGACCATAGGCAGAGGCTGTCACATAATTAAACTGGCCTGTCCCATGAAAGGCATTATAAAAGATCACCAGCACCTCAGCTTTCAATGAAAAGCTCACAAAGCATGCTGTTAAATGTGAACATTTAATAAATCTAAAACTGCTCCTGCTCCTGCATTCTAGACCAGTTAAAGCCATATTCTTCATGGCTACTTTATAGAGTCCATCTAAAAGGTGATGTTATAAGGCATGAATGACCATAACCAGAAGCTCTCATTCCAGGACAGAGCACAATTGACACACAAAATGGATTTGGGCCAAGGTCCAACAACTCAAGGGCTACAGTTCTCCCCCACTAACTCCACTGACCAAAAGGAAGGAGGAGAACCATTTTGAAACAGTGACCCCCTATTTCCATTCCTGGAACTGGTCCAGAATGATTGATGCCATTGAAAGACCTAAGAGATCACGGGCTAGGACAAATGCATTATCCATGTCCCAAGGCCACCAGAGGTCATCCATATGGGCAATAAAATTTTAGATAAGGCACCCTTTATTACAGGACAACTTTAAGCAACAATAGCTGGAGGCTAAGGACATTGAAGTTCCAAAGACCAAGCATTAAGGCTGAGGACAGCGGCTGGAACATAGCATTAGTAGCAGACACCAATGCTATCTTCACCAAGAGTGGCTCTGCCTTTATCCTGCTGTAATTCCCTATGACCAGGATGACTGTGATGATATGGCCTGTCCTTTTTGCCCCTTCCCAAGAATATCATCTCCTGAATGCTTCCATTTCTTCCGTTCTCTAAGTTGAGGGACCCAACGGTAGTAAACTTCTCTTAATAACCAGCCAGTGTAAAGTATCAGGGTGCTTTGTGCAGAGTCAGCATGGGAAGTCTGATTGTGTAAAGCAGGGGTGTAAAACATGCAAGATCACGTGACGTGTTGCGATGTATCGCAACTTTTTTCCCATTACCGGCAATGGGGTGGGCGCGGTTTCACCATGATGCATCCAGCCTGCGGGCTGGCAGTTTGACATCCCTGGTGTAAAGGAATGTGTAAATGGCCTTGGGGAAAGAGTGGAAGAGACGTTGCCTAGGAAACAAGAAAACAAGAGAAGCAGGAATCACCAGGGACTTAACAGTCAGAGAAAGAAACTTAGGAAGGACCCCACCAAGCAGTTAAAAATAGTGGTGGGACGTTTGTGCCCTCAGACTTGCAAGAGTCTTTTCATGCACCCTTACAATAATTAAAACTAATTCATCTAATCCTGTTTCCTATCTGGTTTTCCTGGGAGTGCTGACGGACTGGCTGGCCTTTTCATAACCCCCTTATTCATGTACAATCTTACCATTCTTTGTCCCCATACCACTCCACTTTAAGACAGGTGGCCAGCTAGGAGAAAAATGTATTCTCCATCTCAACAGGCAGAGCAGAAACCAGGAGCACACTTGTGTCATTCCTGTCTCCCACCTTGGCAAGAGCAGCAGTGTCCCCCATCCCTACACGCAGAAGCCTTCCACCAAAACTAGATTGAAAGTCTGGCCCAATTTTTTTTCACAGGACCAGCATGCTACAACAATACAGAGTCACTGGAAATTGGGTGACATATAAATTTAATACGTCACAACTGCATAGCCTGAAAGACACATCCAGAGCAGGTGACATACCACCAGGCGCCCTCTTCCTCAGCTCAAAGAATCCCAGCTCCACGGCTATTCCATTACCTCTTCACCTGCTAAGCTAAAAGTCCAACAGGCCCAATGTTCAATGAGTATTTATCTAGGATTTCCATATATAATTGTGGATATTCCAAAAATATCATTTATGATAATAAATGCAATCTTTTAAATTAAAATTTAACAAACTGATAATGAAAATGCCAAAATTCATGGCTGAGTTCATGCAGAATAGAAAAGGACCTAAGTTACAATGGTTCCTCTTTCCTAATAAATACCACATATCTTTGAGAAGGCACGAAATCGAACATTCAATTGTTGTTTTTCAGTCACTAAGTCAACTCTTCATGGCCCTATGGACCACAGCATGCCAGACACCCCCCCCCCCGTCCTTCACTGTCTCCCAGAATTTGCCCAAATTCATGTTCATTGCATTGATGACACTGTCTAACCAGAACACTCAGTACTAGGCTTCATTCCAACTTCACCAATAATTTTCAGTGCTGATAAAAGCAGTTTACATCTATACAAGTCTATTCCCACAACAATTGATAAAAAAAGAAGCAAACTAAATAATATGAGGAGCATCACAGAAAAATGTCTATCAAGTTCTATGCTGGTTTTAAGAAAAATAATTTCAATCGTTTTTAAAATAATTGAAAGGGATCGGACACTTCATCCATAACTAGACATCTAGTAGATATCTGTGGAAATCTTCTCTGCTGATTGTGTCTCAGTCTTGATTTCATTTAGGCAGTTTCCTTTGGAGGAACAGTGATAGATTCTTTTTTTAAAATAAATAAATAAATCTGATTTGCTGCTTCTTATGTGAAATCTATCGCTTTTATTCTTGTCCTTCCTAAACTCTCACTTTTTTGCCTTCTGTCTTTCTTTCTCCCAAATGAGTTTATTAGCTAGTCCAAAACTTTTCAACCAGTGGTACGGGTACCACCTGTGGTACATTGGCACCTGGCAGGTGGTACGTGACCATCCTAGAAAAGTGGTAGCAGGGGAGGGGAATGAGCTGAACCAGTGGCAGCACTGCACAAGCCTGAGCGACAGATGGCTGGAGCTGCAGGGCTGTCAGGGCTGAGCGGAAGCACCAGGATCAGTGCCAGGATCCAGCTGGAGCTCAGCACTGATCTTGGCGCTTCTGCTGAGCTCAGAAGAAGCGCTGATCAGCTGGAATGTTGCAGCATCTCCAAAGTCTTGTGATTTACATTCAGATGCTTGGCAACTGATTCATATTTATGATGGTCACAGTGTCCCAGGGTCATGTGAAGTGACCAAAACCTGCTGCAACCTGCTGCAACCACCCAGCAGACGGGTGAAATAAAAACCAATATCCCCCCACCCCACCCCTGCTGCCAATCCTCAACAGAAATGCTCACAACAATGAAAACCTCGGACAGGAAGAAGAGCACCGTCGGGTGAGCAGGCTTGGGGGGCACTTTTTTTCAGTGCCATTGAAACTTCGAACAGTCACTAAGTGAACTGTTGTAAGTTGAGGACTACCTGTACTTTATCACTTTTTTCCTTTTTTTTTTTTTTTTTTTGGTCATCAAGTTTTTGACACCTTGCTAGCCGACTGGTGGTACTTGGATGTTGCCATATCCTAAAAGTAGTACAATGGATGAAAAGGTTGAAAAGCCCTCAGCTAGTCAGCCCATAGGTTTCAGTGCTGTTCTTTTCTCTTTCTTGCTTTAAATGAGGTACAAGTAGAATGTTTGAAAAAAAAAATCAAACATTTTAGCCGTACAACTTTGAAAAGATAAAGATTTGGCCATCCCTGCTCTTTTCACCCCAGTCCAACAAGAGTAAATAAATGAAATGAAGAAACTGCAGGCACTTTGATTCTGTCTCATTATTCTATTTACTTGATTTCAAATTCAAGTTGAACTGCCTCAAATTTCAAATCTTGATTTTCAAATAGAACTTGGTTATCCTGCATATTCCTACCATAGTCACATAATCAATTATGCACTTTGTCCATTACAATTATTAGCCAAATACTGAGGATCACATTTAACAGAATAAGCTAGCAAATAGAATTTCACTATAGGAAAATGGATAGCATTATCTGAATCTCTGGGCAATAGAGATAGCAACAGGCTCTCTGAGTTACTGTAGGCATTTACTGCAAGTCATTTCTCAGTTACTAGTATCTTTTCATATTAAGAATTCTTTCTTGTCATTATTATTTACAGCAATGGTTACCCTCTTTTTTATTTAGAAAAGGTAATTGAGTAGACAGTAGTTACTCTGCAACTCCAGAATAGGAGAATATAGTCCTTTTTAATATGCTGCTAGACTGAAGTTATGTATAATGTTTTCTACACTTCATCTGCATTTCAAATCAGATGCAAAATTACTCTGAAACTACACTGCACAAACTATCTTAATGATAAGATTGCCAAGGCTGTATGTAGATTTAAGCTAAATCTTCCTAAAAAAAAAAAAATAGATTAAACCTTGCTATTGTTTATTTAGTTTCCCAACAAAGCTAAAGCAAAACTTTTTGTTTTGCTATTACACTGCGCAAGGCTGTTTCACAGTTTCAAAAGACACGTTCTCTTGCCTCTTATAAGGTTGGCCAAGGTTGCTACAACTTTGTCATCAAGGAAGAAGAACTGGAAACCTTTAGTGCCCCCTGCAGACCAATCAGGTTCTTTATGCAGCACTCCCCCAATCACTTTCACTTTCTAATGAACTTGGACCTTCTCCAGGTTTGATTTGGTGATGAGCCAGAGGAACTTGATTTGATGCCACATTTGGCTTGGGAGCAAAATCTCTTTTCATTTAGCCGAATGCCAAATTTCATTTGGTGCCAAGCTTGATTTGTTATCACAGACATTGTTGTCTTGTCACACTGATTGACTCTATCTCTTTGCCATTCTGATTATTTACATTTTCTCCCCTTTTCCAGTGATCACCTCATCTCATTCATCTTCTGCTTCATCAACTCCACCTGCCTCTTTCCACCGCAATTCTTCCTTTCCTGTCCTTACAATTAATGCACTTTTTAAATATGGTATCCCACAGGAAAATTTCCTTGTTTTCACCTATGGGATAGGAAAGACTTATCAAGCATCTTTCCTCCTGATATATATCTCAAGAATAGCAACTCTCACAGCTATTTTTTTTTAAGAAGTGGTCTTTTTAGTTGCTCAGGATTCCATGAACCTAGCATAGTCCTAGTTTATCCCATAGCTTTTTAAAATGTTACTGTTATCTTATAATAGATAAGTTTCAGTGAATAGTACATCCTTTCACTTTGATCTCCAGCAGGAATTGAATTTCCGGTATGAAAATGGCTATGCTCTTCATATACCAAGACTATATTTCTGCATCAAAAGATGGGAGTATCCTTCCGTTCCATTCTTTTCACTCTTGATTTCCCTCTGGTGATGGGTAAGCTTCTGAAGTTTTGTTACATTCTCTGGTTCCATACACTCCACAATAAAACTTTTATCTTTTTGGTTCCTAGAATAGAACTAGCAAAGAGCACTGGTTAGTAGCATGACTTTACGATAACATACCTCAACACCTAGAGCACTGTGATTAGAGAGCTCTATTGAACCATTTGCTAAACTTAGAAGCTGGAGTTATAAAACTGTACTCTGTCTTCTTGATTCCATTTCTCTGTTTCCTAGAACTTCCCCTCCTCCCCCATGAATAGCCTTGAGGCAAATTGTCATATTCTAACATATGCATAGACAATGTCTCTCTTGTTTGTCTGAACTCCATGTCATTAACAAAGGGCTTAAATTCCAATAGAGTCTGCTCATAGTAGGCCCAATTTGGAAGGCATTTTCTAAATCTATTGAGGAAGTCTGATTAACTTCAAGCTTTAGGATTCTGTCAGGTTTGACACATATTTCTGTTAAAAATCTCATTCCATTATTTCATACAGCATGAGTGAAAGGGGGAATGAAATATCAGAAGATATGATGTTTAAATGACCATGTTATTACAAAAAAAAATATTCTGATAAAAAAAACAGAAGTAGATATTTATGGAAACTCTTTATAATGGTAATTCAATAAAACAATAAGAAGTTAGCACTTCCCTGCACATAAAAAAGTATAATCATGTTGCCAGAATACAATATTTACTTATTAGGATATATCCTGAGACTTAAAAAATAAATAGGAGTATTTTGATGGTTTAATCTGGTTTAGAGAATTATTACAAAATGATAAATGAAAGAATGCTATTATAATTACTTATGTTTGAGTATCAGATTAAAAACTACAGTTTGATAATAGAATAAATCCGTGGGCTACAGCCTACAAGTCCTGCTTCATGGATATTTTATTATTTTGTCTGTTGCATAACCATCGGTCTTGTACATGATAGTGTTGAGCATTTTACTGGAAAGTATACAAAGTAGAATTAATCTTTGGGATAATTTAGGTGAAGCCTGTGCTAGTGCTGAATTGGAACTAAAAAGTATAGAAAGGGAGTCATGTTTTTATTTTTTCATATCTATCATCCCATTGGTTTGATAACTTTAATAAATTCCTACCTTTTCTCTGGGAGCAAAAGGTGATGTAAACCAGACTTTCCACTAAAAATATTGGGTGCATGCGTAGATTAAGTGTTAGGAATTAATAGTTAATTCTTCTTTTATTAATTAGATTTATAAGTTGCCCCTTTTCCATGTATAATATTCCATTTGAACTTATTTGTACTTATTTTCTATATATTCCTATAGTTCCTTTAGCATATGTGATACAGTGGTGCACTAGACTAAATTGGTACCCCCTATTTGATTCAGGAGCTACAACTAAATCTCATGTGGAAAATTAAATCTCTTTCATTTCCAGTGTACCTCATTGGAAATTTGTATAAATTTATTTCAATATTGTATTATTTTTCAAATGGTCTTGACAAAATTGGATGAATGGGAAAAAGGAATTCCTTAGGAAACAGCAACACATGGAAAAATACAGACAAATATACAAAAGGACTATTTTGCTAAGGAGAGAGAGAGAGAGAGAGAGAGAGAGAGAGAGAGAGAGAGAGAGATGTAAACAATTTTGATTTCCAGTTTTCTTTCCTTGTTCACAGCTATGATTGTTGTGACAATGTTTTGGAAATTTCATATATCTAAGGTGTCACAAGATACACAGCCTGCAAAGCTTCAGGTAGCTTGGTACAGAAGTTGAAAGATTTTGTCAGTGAAAATGTTTCTATGTTCTGCTTGGACTCCACCAAAGAAATTGAAAGTCCATTAAATATCTTAGGTGGAAAAATTTTTTAAAGAAAACATTCCGGATTAATTTGCTCCAAATTCCAAACATGCCACAAAATCTTCTTCTTATTTTTCTGTTTCTAACAAAACAACCAAACTCAACTTCTTCATTAAGAAGAAGACATCTGAGTAGTAGCACACTTTCGCAAAATATTATTTCAGCAGCCCTCCTCTGAAACACTGTAAATAAGAATCCATCAAAATCATTAACTGTGGTGAAAAATGACAGCTATCAGTCACAGAACTGTACTGTTTCTTTCCCTAATAGTTCTGGCATCCTTATATGAAGATTTTTGGAACACATGATCAAGTTTTTCAGAGCAGCTCTCTCTCCAGGTCTCTCCACATTCCAAATGCTTAATAAAGTTTTGCTGTGTGGTCGGCTTCAGAATATCCCTCAAATATTTCAAAGCAACCCAGTTTAGTTCACAATTAGGAATTAGGCTTAATCCATTGCATCCTTTTTATATTCATTATCATTACTATGTTATTGGTTTTTTTTTAAAAAAAAGCAGATAAAAGATTTTAGATAATTCAAAATAGCATGCAAAGGAGTATTTGCAAGGGGAAATGGACCAAAATGAAAATTATTCATAGATTACAGCATTTTCTTTGTTTTTTTTTCTCAAATGATCTACTTCCCAGTTTTTTGTTTGTTTGTTTATTCATGTCAGTATTACTGCCAAATATATATTAGTTGTCCAGGAGCTGGGAATGCAAAGAAAAGTTTTCTGGCTCATATTATTCACTATGACTGGCCCAGCAAAAAGAAGTGAAAAGGCTATTAAAAAATTTTAAAAGGAGCATTTTAGTCTTCTTGATGCTGAACAGGCAAAATATGGAGCTTTAATAGATCTTGCAATAGTACTGTGATTTATCAACAGAAAATATTAAAAGAAAACAGACAAATTAGTAAAGAATTTCTCCACCAGGTTCCATGCATGATTTTGCCTTGCAGAATTCTCCAAAGAAAGTATGACTTAGGTGAACCCACACTGTCATGCATGCACACCAAGGATCAATCCTTTTAGAGGCAAAGGATAAATACAAGTTCATATGGTAATATATGTGAAGTGCCTTTGACTCTTAAGTTACATGTCACTTTTTCACTCAAGGCTATACCAATGAATGAAAAAGGATTAACAAAAAACAATCATGATCCAGCCAAAGTTAAGTGTTTTTTTAAAGCCTTGGTGATTTCAAACAGAGAGATTAGAGGATATATAAATGATTAGATCTCTCTCCTCTAAAAATATTTTAACATTGGCTGGCTTGAGCTTCAAACAAAAAGCATACTTAAATACACAAAATATAACATTCAGCATATTATGTCATGGACAAATCCCTTGTGTGTTTAACCACACTTGGTCAAATAAAATATTCTGTTCTGTTTTATTCTGTTCTATTCTACGTTACTCTCTACTCTACTCTACTCTATTCTACTCTACTCTGCTCTGCTCTGCTCTGCTCTACGTCTATGCATATGGAAATTACAATCCAAAGGATTATGGATGGAACTTGGAGCTATAGCATCAGACATATGTTCCAAACAACAACAACAAAAGGTCAATTCTTGGTTGCTGTAAGGATATGTGCCATCTCTATCTACATTTGCTCCTGATTGATGAGAAAGTAAAATTTAAAGCAAAAATTAAGAAAGCTTCCCCTTTCTTCTATTTTCCTAAGACATGACTGAGCGTCTTGTAGCCTTAACCACACATGCAGCCTCAGAGAACCTCTTAAAAAAAGGGGGGGGGACTTTGATATCTAGTATTCCATTTGATAGTTCATCTAATGTATAAAAAGCTTATAAATAGTGGATTATTAACAAGAGAAAGTTAATCCGTTTTCAATCAATGCATAGCTTTTAACTGATCCAGAACTCTCTAAATTGATAACGAGTGTTATCAACAAATTAGCAAACACCTAGAGGCAAACAAAGTCATTACTAAAAGCCAACATGGGTTTGTCAAAAACAGATCATGCCAGACAAATCTTACTGCATTCTTTGACCAAGTGACAAAATTAGTGGATCAGAGGAATGCTGTGGATATAATTTACTTGGACGTCAGTAAGGCATTTGATAAAGTAGATCACAACCTACTACTTGATAAGATAGAAAAATGTGGGTTAGAGCGTATCACCATAAGATGGATTCATAGCTGGCTGACCGGCCGTACTCAGCATGTGGTCCTCAATGGAACCGCATCTACATGGAGGGAATTGTGTAGTGGGGTGCCCCAGGGCTCTGTTCTGGTCCCAGTGCTCTTCAACATCTTCATCAATGATTTGGACAAGGGGATAGATGGGGAACTCATCAAATTTGCAGATGACACCAAACTGACAGGAATAGTCAACACTCCAGAAGACAGACTTAAGATACAGGAGGATCTGGACAGACTTGAACACTGGGCGCTACCTAACAAAATGAAATTCAGTGGTGAAAAAAATAAGGTTCTACATTTAGGTAAGAAAAACCAAATGTAAAGGTATAGTATAGTGGGTACCTTGCTCAATAGTAGTAACTGTGAAAGGGTTCTCGGAGTCCTAGTGGACAATCACTTAAATATGAGCCAGCAATATGCTGCAGCTGCCAAAAAAGCCAACTCAGTGCTGGGCTGCATTAACAGAGAGATAGAATCAAGATCACATGAAGTATTAATACCACTTTACAATGCCTTGGTAAGGCCACACTTGGAATACTGCATCCATTTTTGGTCACCACGATGTAAAAAAGATGTTGAGACTCTAGAAAGAGTACAGAGAAGAGCAACAAAGATGATTAGGGGACTGGAGGCTAAAACATATAAGGAACGGTTGCTGGAATTGGGTATGTCTAGTTTAATGAAGAGAAGGACGAGGGGGACATGATAGCAGTGTTCCAATATCTCAGGGGCTGCCACAAAGAAGAGGGAGTCAAGCTAGTCTCCAAAGCACCTGAAAGCAGGACAAGAAGCAACGGGTGGAAACTAATCAAGGAGAGAAGCACCTAGAACTAAGGAGAAACTTCCTGACAGTTAGAACAATTCATTTGTGGAACAACGTGCCTCCAGAAGTGGTGAATGCTCCAACACTGGAAGTTTTTAAGAAGAGACTGGACAGCCATTTGTCCGAAATGGTATAGGGTTTCCTGCCTGAGCAGGGGTTGGATTAGATGACCTCCAAGGTCCCTTCCTACTTTATTATTATTATTATTATCATCATCATCATCATCATCATCATCATCATCATCATCATCCAGGTGAAATGAGGTGTCATTTTATGAAGAAGGGGAGCACAGGTTGTGTGATCTGTCTCCTAGTCCACAAATCCTTCTGTGCCATCAAATTCTGCTTCATCATGAATTTAGTACTTGGATAGTGTATCCATCAAATCCAGTGCCTCACATTCAATACATGAGGGATAGCTGTGTGAAGCAATCTTGTATGTCATAGATTGAATCACATCACACAGAGCTTATCATAGCTGCATCATTTTTTTATGAGCACATACCTTGGAGGCAAAGGTGATTTTTATTAACATATGTTCTTTCTGACTTGACCATTGAGGAAGGGGGAAGGAGAAATGGCTGTGATTTACGTGGCTGAGAAAATGTCTCGGAGCACCTCAGCCAGTCTGGTGCTCCCACAGTGACAGATGAGCAAATGCCCATGGGTGTTGACAGCTTGGTATTTATGGTATTTCCTTCTGAGACAATTAACTAACATATGCCAAGACCACGGGGATTATCTTTGCGCTACTGTAGTATGTAACTTTATCTGAAGAGAAATATAATATTTTATAAGCCTGACAAACCATAAGAAAGATTAAATTGATTCAGTCGTTTTAATAATGTGGTTGAGCATTATTATTATTTTTCCTTTGAATTTTCAAGATTTTTCGTTTTAGTCTGGATAAAACCCATTATGTTAGAATATACCAGCTTCTTCCTGAACTGTTTCATTCTACAACATACTGAGCATCTTAATCTATTGGAAGTTTCCAAGGGCTGGCCGAGAATTTTGAACAGCCGTGTAGCTTGTTTAAATCCATTGGCTCCCATCATCAGAGGCTGTTTTAGATTGGCAGCTTTGACTACAACTTAGAAATCAATTTTATTAAGGATATGCTCCAAACTCAGATACATCTTTTTTGCATTGTACAACTACAGTATTTATGACAGGTGCTAAATCAGGATTAATAATGTCAGTTGCAATTGTTCCAAAGAGATTTGCTCGGAAATCACATTTTCCTTCTGTTCATTGATAATAAGCCTCATAAATATATAATAAAATAAAATAAAGAATTCTGAAGAACCCTCCTCCTCCTCCTTCTTCTTCTCCTCCTCCTCCTTGCTATAGAGGTGGAGTGGCAATAAATGAGCATGTAATAAAAAAAAATATAATGTAATGCCCGAAGTAAGGCCCTGATTCAAGCTGAATCTCTCAAGATAACAGAACTCTTGAAACCGGCATTATTTCAAAAGGAACTTTTATTGAGAGTTAGTGAAAGCAAGAGAGGGCCAACAGAATCTGAAGATCCCATGTGAAATCATCAGGCTAAACCCCACTGTTCAAAACCCCTCCCAACTGCCCAGTCCATAGAAGCCAATCCAGAGGTGCAAAGATGTTGTGAGAACTCTGGATGGAAACTGTGATAAGAAGATGTTCCCAGGTGTCTCTTCCTTGCTCAGGCAGATAACCTCGGGCACTTCCCTCCCCCCTAACATTCCCCAGAAAGTACACCCAAGCAAAAAGGAGCAGTGTAAATAAAGCAAAGCTAAACACATCACAGGAAAGCTCCATAGGTCCTCCCTCCCATCAGGATGGCAGCATCCTGAAAGGGATCTATTGGGACCTGACAAAAATGCATTTTTAATAAGGAATGGAATGGAATGGAATAGAATAGAATAGAACAGAATAGAATAGAATAGAATAGAATAGAATAGAATGGAATGGAATGGAGCTGGAAGGGACCTTGGAGATCTTCTAGTCCAGCCCCCCACTCTAGCAGGAGAACCTATACCATCTCAGACAAGTGACTGTCCAGTCTCTTCTTAAAACCTCCAGTGATGGAGTGCCCACGATTTCTGAAGGTAACCTGATCCATTGGTTAATTGTCCTCACTGTTAGGAACTTTCTCCTTAATGTCAGGTTGCTTCTCTCTTTGATCAGGTTCCAACCACTGTTTCTTGTCCTGCCCTCTGGTGCCTTGGAGAATAACATGACCTCTTCTTCTTTGTGGCAGCCCCTCAAATACTGGAATACTGCTATCATGTCACCCCTATTTCTTATTTTCTTTAGACTAGCCAAATCCAAATTCTTCATATGTTTTAGACTCCAGGACTTTGATCATCTTAGCTGCTCTTCTCTGAACTTTTTCCAGAATCTCAACATCTTTTTTGTAGTATGGTGACCAAAATTGGTTGCAGTATTCCAGATGTGGAATATGGGTCTATTTAGGTGTTAGAAATATGTGTTTGTAAGGGGAGTGTTTGTACCAAAAAGGTACAAAAACATTTAGTGCTATTATCAAATTTGTAAATTAATTAAAGGTGTCCTTTTGTATTTCACTCTGGGACTGAATACCCAAGATGCCCACATATGAGTAGCTTTTATTAAATTACACATCAGTAATACACATATGAAGTGCCTGTTTTTTCTTTTAATGACCCTGTAATCCCTTGCATCAGGGTTGGAGTCAGGTTGACTAAATGGAGCTGGAGCATTTACTGGTCAGATGCCCTTCCTGATCCCTACATGGAGTTCGCAACTGACTCATTGTGCCCAGAGAGAGAAATATCTGCCGCTATCTAGGATCGAACTCACAGCCTCCTGATTGTGAGGTGAGAGCTCCACCTCTAGGCCGCCACACTGCTGACACATATGTATTACCTATAGCATTAAAAATACTACACTAAAGTGGAGCCACATAATATCCCTTAATATCCAGGAACTCATTAACTGTATTGTACTACACTTTCACTTGGAACATAGTAGCTTCATGATGTCTGTTTCTTGTTAAGGTTTGTGCTCATCAGAAAATAATTCCACTACAGGTTCAGCTAAAATTAATGTTTCTGAAATGCTTGTAAAAGAAATATTGTAGGAGGAAAGGGGAAAGAAATTTCTAAGTGCAGGATATTTCCAACTAGCATCTTCAGTAAAATAATCATTCACCTTAGAGAACAAAGCACAAATGTTCTATGAATTGTCTGAAGAGGCGCCTGAACACTCTGAATTATCATTGCTATATAACATAAGATAACGATGGGAAGCTCTAGAGAGGACATTAGGTGAAATTATGGATGGACTCTTTGGCAACTAATAGATCCTTAATGGCTTTCCAAAACAGCCTATAATCTCCTATGATGTTATCTCTAGAGAGTCTTCTTGATATATTATGTAATAATTATAGCTCTACAGTATAGACAAAGTATTGAAGCACACTGGTTGCTTTACTAGAAAATTTGGGGGAAATCATACAAGAAATTTAAACTATCCCCCCCCCCCTCTCTCTTGCTATTCTATCTATGTGTTTCTAAATGGAAAGGGAAGAGAATGGCAGGGGGCAGGGGGCAAGAGAAAGGGGAAGGGGAAGGAGAGGAGAGGAGAGGAGAGGAGAGGAGAGGAGAGGAGAGGAGAGGGGAGGATAGGGGAGGAGAGGAGAGGCCAAACTGGGTTTCAACAACCCCATTTGTTACACTTCTCCATATCTTTCGATCCTTACAAACCATGTTTGCTTCCACTATGTTCATGCACCACTTCATTTTTTTTGTTCTTTAACTAACTCTTGCTTCTATATAGCAAAGTGGCCAGAACCATACTCTTGTACACAGCTACCTCCATGGTTATTGTAGTACTTCCATATCACAATAAGTGGGTTAATGAGAAGGAACCCAAGCCCAACAGAACATTTACTCTCTGAAACAAATAGTAACTTTTGCAAAAGGGAAAATAAATAATTGTTTTTTCTCAATATTACTCTGCTTTACAGACTCCTACAGATAAGATGCATTTTACATCACTTCAAAACCTTGATCTCTCTCCCATTCAGGGCTACGTATTTAATCACCCGTGACCATTTACTGCCCCATGAGCAAAGAAGAAAGCATAGCCTATAAGAGGTTAAATTTGTCAATATTACTGAAACATAACTAAGAAAAGCATATCATGTTCATTTATGTGCAAAAGAACATTAACAAAATACAACAACAATAAACAAGGTATGTACCAGAACAATTCAAGAAGCCTTCAGCAAAGATTTAATTTCTGATGCTGTGATTCTGGGGGAAAGTGCACATATAAGCACACATACATACATACACACTCAGGCACACACACACACTCACACACCTTATGCACACACAGACACACATTACTGTGATTAGCAATCATGTTAGGCTTTAAAATAAAAGTGTAGAGAGTGTTGAAATTTACAAGACATAGCATAGTGATATCAATATGCATTTTACCATTCAGGTTTCTATTTTTTTTTTCTATCTCCTAAGAGAAAAAAAAATCCTAATAGCTATCAAAAATACCCATTATAGGCTAGTCTGTAATTTGTTGAAGTAATGCATTTTTTTCTGAAGGTATAATGGATGCTCCATGGAACAATTATTTTAGAAAGACAACTTCATCCCAGCTTGTCTCATGCCAGCAGAACTATTTAAGAGCCAAAGATGCATAATTCACTATAGAAGAGCTGTCAGATCAGAGAATACCTTTAAATTATCAAAACTTCATAGTGCTAGTCAGATATAATTATAATGGAAATGTATCAGGGCAAACATTATTCAAGAAATGATTTCCTATGGAAAAATATTATGTCAAAGTGACGTTTGATTCCAAAGGGACATAGATTATCCAGTTTTATACCTGAATATTTTCTGTACATATGGTAACAAAGCAGCAAGTACAGAAGCGTTAATAAAATCCTTGAAGAGCTTGTCATAAGCTCCCGGGATTGATAAAACAGTGTAGTAATGTACATATTACTTCTGTTATACCTCAGGACAAGACAGCTTTCCATCAGCCTTTCAATTATATGATAAAACCAAATGTTTGATCTTCAGAGGAGAACATGGAGAAAAACCATTTTTTATGTCCCTGTCTGAGATTGTTTTACATCAACAGTACATTCTCTTGACAAAAGCCCATGTCTTTCAAAAACAAAAAAAACTTTCCTACTTTTTGATAGCAAATGCTGTAAAATCTGTATCACAGAATTTTACAGGATTCATTAATGTGCTTAACACTTCTCAAAGTTAACATGCAGCTAAAGAGACTGATTCTATTATCAAAGATGGTTGGTGCTATGTATTCATTATGACTTTTAGAATTGTATAGAAATGCTGTACATTTATTGTTCAGTGTACCAGGCTGGGTACATTGTGTACCAGGTTGGTGTTTAGACCGTCACCAATGTCACAGTAGAATTCAGATTTGGAAATTAAAACACTGTAAACCTTAACATTTGTAAACACAACTCCCAAAATTCCCCAGACACCTTTAAGAAGAGCTCTTAAAAAACACTGAGATAGACCAATAGTCCCAGTGTAAGACAATTTTCTATATTTCTGTTGGATATAAAAATTGTTATATATTACAATATAACATATGTGTGTGTATCTGTGTGTGTGTGTGTGTGCGTGCATGCATGTGTGTTATACATCAATACAATATATGATATATATGATATCTATATCTATATCATCCCTCCCTCCCTTCCTCCCTCCCTCTCTCTCTCTCTCTCTCTCTCTCTATCTATGTATATATATATATATATATATATATATATGAATAAAAGAATAAAATACGATCACCGGGAGGGTTAAAATAAGAATACTTTACTAAAATATACTTATACTAAAAAGTTGCCAAGCTTTCGCTGGGGGAACTCCCCAGCATCGTCAGGGCTAAAAGGCCATTACAATAAAGGTGGTTTAAGTAGGTTCAAGTAACATTTGCGCACGGCTCCTAGACCATGTTACTGGCCCTGATTGGCCAGCTAATAACCAAGATGTGTCTATAACGTTATGTTCTTTTCTTCGGATGCCCTTCCCTATCCCTCCACTATTGGTCTTCGGAGGCATTAGTAACCTTGCATCCCCTCCTCTTCCGATAATACCAATGCTGCCGTATCGGGGGGAGGATTCAATCTGATGTTTTCTTGTGTCTTGTGATGGGGATAGGGTTCCACTAACTGTGGATTAATATCCCTTCCCAATTGTATACCTCTCTCCTCCTTTGTCGTGTCAACAGCTCTTATCTGAGTATGGTATGCCTCAGCAATCATGTCTTTATTCCCCACCCCAGTCCTCCTTACATCCGTTCCCTCCCGTTGTTTGGCACTCAAACCGCTCTCATTACTCCTCCCCTTGCTGATGAGCGGGTTGTCATTCTATGCTTTCTCTCCCCTCTCCATGTGGGACGCTCCTCCTCGTTGCTATGGGCAACGCACACTCCGAGATTTTAACAAGTCTTTTAGGTGTTCCGGCTCCACTGGTATTGCTTCCTCCCTCCTGGGGGGGTGTGAGCCTCACATGGGGTTGTTGGGCGGTGCATAGATCATCCATATCGGGCGCCCCCTCCCTTTCTTTTTCCGTGTGCGGGGAGTCTGTAGCCTCTATTCCAGCGTCCACATGTTGGGGTGGGAGACTCTCTTGCTGCACGGTCCAGCGCCGGTCACCTGGCAAGGGGGTGTTGATGGTATAGTTATTTACGTCCATATGCAGGCATTCCTGGCAGTGGGGGGATGTGGCTTCCTGTCCATAACGCCACAAGTGTTGGTATGATCGCTTGCGATGTAATGAGTGGTAATTTGAGTCCCATTTCCGCAGCGCGACGATTAATTGCGCTGTCATTTGAGAACCAGGCCTCTTTCAGTAGCCGGCCTCCCTTCGTGGCATCACTAGCTACGATACAGGTATTAGCAAAGTCAAATCGGTGGCCCTCTTGCGCCATATGCATCCAAAGTTGTGAATGCTGCTCGCCCCATTTTTAACCAATTGGTGTTCATGGAGACGAGTCTTCAGGCGTTTGGCTGTTTCCCCCACATAGTTGCCTTGGCAATTCCTGCAATTGATCTTATAGACAACAGATGATTTCTCCATAGGAGGTAGGGGGTCTTTTGGGCGCATGACTTTAGACCGTAGAGTTTGGTTTGCCAATCCCCCAGCCAATCAGAGCACAGCCAACCCCCCCAGCCAATCAGAGCACAGCCAAGCTCCTAACCAATCAGAACACACCTCCATCCAATCAGAACACAGCCAAGCTCTCATCCAATCAGTTCATACCCCCACTGGCAGTTAAAAGGAGGAAACAGCTACAATCACACATTGCTCCTAGAAGCACGAAGCCGAAAGCACCAGCCTGAAGATGACGAATGAGACTTTGTCGAAATGTTGCCAAGACACTTCCAATTTTACGTGGGAGAAAACCCGAATAACCAAAGACCTACATACAAACACCCGCGAAAACCTCAGAAAACATATATATATATATATATATATTATATATATATATATATATATATATATATGTAGGTCTTTGGTTGTTCGGGTTTTCTCCCGCATAAAATTGGAAGTGTCTTGGTGACGTTTTGATGAAGTCCCATTCGTCATCTTCAGGCTGGTGCTTTCGGCTTCGTGCTTCGAGGAGCAATCCAATTTTACGTGGGAGAAAACCCAAACAACCAAAGACCTACATACAAACACCCGCGAAAACCTCAGAAAACATATATATATATATATATATATATATGTTTTATTTATCGTGTATTATTTATATATATATATATATATATAAATAATACACGATCACCGGGAGAATTTTAAGTAAAAATACTTTACTAAAAATACTTTATTAAACAAGGTTGCCAAGGTTTCATTGGGGAACTCCCCAACATCATCAGAGCTAAAAGGCCGTTCTAGGAAAAATGGTTTAAATGGGTTTGGTCGATATTTGCACACAGCTCTTCGACCGCGTAACTGGCCCCAGCTGATCAGCCGGTATTCGTAATGTATCTCTGACATTATGTTCTTTCTTATCGTTCTTTCGGGTTCCCTTATCTATCCTTCTGTTGTTAATTTTTGGATTCATTAGTGATCTTATACTCCCCTCTCCTTTGATGGTGTTCGTTCCTATCGTATCAGGGGGATTTAGTCCAATGTTTCCCTGTATCTTGTTAAGAGGGTGGGTCTTTCTTGGCTGAGAGCCAATATATATATATTTCCTGGTGATCGCTTTTTTATCTATCAAAATGTATGTACCCAGGAATCATTCTTCGATTTTTAGCGTTATTTTTAATATATATATATATATATCTCACATATTACATATATTAATATGTACTATATTAATAAGTATGCTATGGGGATAATATACCAAACACAAGTACATTTGACTTCAACTACAGGTGGTCTTTGACTTACAACCATTTGTTTAGTGACCATTTGAAGTTACAACAGAATAGAAAAAAGTGACACTTGTGATCTTTTCACACTTACGTTTGCTGCATCCCCGAGGTCACATGATCATATTTTGGATGTTTGGCAACTGGCATGTACTTTTGATGGTTGTAGCATCCCAGGGTCATGTGATGGTCTTTTGCAACTTGCTAACAAGCAAAGTCAATGGAGAAGTAAGAATCATTTAACAACTGCAGTGATTCCCTTAACAGCTGTGGCAAGAAAGATCATAAAATGGGGCAAAACTCACCTAACAACTGTCTTGCTTAGCAACAAAATTTTGGGCACAATTGTGGTCATAAGTTGAGGACTATCTGTATGGGCTGTCTCTTACACTCCCACTACTACCACTGAGAAAACATACCACTGACACTTTCTGGCTTTATAACCAGACTGAGAGTTTAGAATATTAGTTACTCAAAAAAAAAAATTTCCTGCTGTTTCCTCAATTCCAAGATTGCTAATTCTTCTTTTTTTTAAAGTTTTTTATTTGTAATACAGTTAAAACAAAGATGGACATAACGTGACATTCCAGAATAAATATTCCTAACAATTTGTTCCTCTTAATACATATAATTAATACATCATTCTTAATCTCTCTATAAACTTATTCTTCTATACAATACAGTTATATATACAGTTATATATATTTCTGTCTTAACGCTAACTTGAAACCCGAGCAGTTCTCCTTGATTCACACCAGTAATAAAATTTGTCCCAGATTTCAAAGTAGTCTGATTCTCTCTTATCCTTCATTTCCATTGTGAGCCTATCCATTTCACATTGCTAATTCTTCTTATCAGCTAGAAAAAGTTAACAAAATATATCACAGGCACTGCCTGCCAAATGATGGCGTTACTTTCATCTAAGACATCCATTGGCTGATTTTTTTTTTCTTGATTTTTTTTCTTGAGAACTTACTTTAAGTCCAGGGCAGTTTTATTTAAACGTTGGTAGGAACATCTTCTGCCCCAAATGATAGCCACCATCAGCATCTGACATAGTTAGGGAGATATTGGAGATCTGATGGCCTCCAGTTTGCCATCAAATGTAATGACGGGAGAAAGGGCTAAGAGGCATTTGAAAGAAGGAAGACGGATGGGTTCTTTAGACTTGTATGCCCCATGCATCCTTTTCCATTGGCTAGAAGGTTATCCTTTAGCACTCTACCTGCAACTTCTTCATTTTTTTTTTCTTCTGCCACAAACACTGCATGTTGCCCTGAGAACATTCTGAAGAACACAGGTAGAATATCCATGGTTTGCTTATGCTCAGTTGTCAGAAAGATTTAAACTTTAAAATTTCAATTTTACAAATGAGAAAACTGATTTTGAATGGGATCTGTATACCAATGATGAGCATATTACTTACTGCTAAGAGGTATAAACTATTATTGTAAATGAATATGGAAGATAAATATGTTAAAGACTGTATGATTAAATGGGCAAAGGAAACCTGGGAGATAATATGATGCTTGATCAATGGGAGAATGTGTGGAGTAAAGGACTGAAATGTACATTGAATAATAACTTGAAAGAGAACTTTTATAAGATGATGTATCACTGGCATTTAACACTGCATAAATCATAAATGATGTATAAAGGTGTGCCAAATAGATGCTGAAAATATAATCAATCTGGAGGTACTTTTTATCATCTTTGATGGACATGTAAGACAGCAAAGAAATATTGGGATGAGATACATACAGAGAATTCTTGGAATGAATGTACAATTAAAACCAGTACATTTTTTCTCTTGGTTTGATGGATAAACAGCTTGGGGAAAAAACCTTGAGACTTTATTTTATATAAAATAAATATAACATTGCTCCTAGAAGCACAATTGCTCCTAGAAGGACGAAGCCGAAAGCACCAGCCTGAAGATGATGAATGAGACTTCATCGAAACGTCGCCAAGACACTTCCAACTTTACGTGGGAGAAAACCCGAATAATCAAAGCTATGTTATTAAAATGTTCACTTTTGGCAACGGTTCTGGTATTTTTAAATTGAACATGAAACATGAAATTGACTTTAAAAATACCAGAACCATTGCCAAAAGTGAACATTTTAATAACAGAATAATCAGAGAAGCCATCGAGATAGAAAAACGCCCACACAGCATGAACAAGCGAGATGATACCTCCCGCCTACCAGCCATTTGGAAACCCGCCCTTATTGACAAACGACTCCCTAACACAAAAAATGATACCAGACCCACACTCACAAAAACCACACAGGATGTCACCACCACACATCCACGCAAAAAACAAACCCAAAGCCACACCGATGACGAGGCATGACCACAAACCAGAAGCCAGACCACAGCTGCATCATTAGCCACTTTAAACCCCTCCAATCCATACATGAAGCAAACTGACACCCTCCATGAAGATGAGGCACGACCACGAACGCGAAGCCAAAAAATAGCAAGGCAGCCCAAAATCTTAACCCCCCCTGCAACTCAGACTAACCTGAGCACAACCAAACAGAACACTCCCCCAGCCAATCAGAGCACAGCCAACCCCCCAGCCAATCAGAGCACAGCCAACCCTCCAGCCAATCAGAGCACAGCCAAGCCCCTAACCAATCAGAACACACCTCCACCCAATCAGAACACAGCCAAGCTCCCACCCAATCAGTTCATACCCCCACTGGTAGTTAAAAGGAAGAAACAGCTAAGACCACACATTGCTGCTCGAAGTACGAAGCTGAAAACACCAGCCTGAAGATGACGAATGGGACTTCGTCGAAACGTCGCCAAGACACTTCCAATTTTACGCGGGAGAAAACCCAAACAACCAAAGACCTACATACAAACACCCGCGAAAACCTCAGAAAACATATATATAAATGGTCATTCCAGTTCATTACATTAGAAAAAGTCTTCTCCAACTTAGATGCTGAATGCATTGTCTATCATTTTTACATTGCCTCTTTCCTCACCCATTGTCCCTTTCCTAAAACCTGCTACACTCTTAGCAAACTGATGAAAACTAGAATATCTTGATAAGACACCATCAGTGGCTGTGTTTGGTATCTGCTACAGGATGTAGCATTGCATAACATAATACAAATTAAGTTGCTAAATTGGTTTCATATAATCTGATTTCCTGGCAGACCTTAGAGTGTTAAGTGTTTACTAAACAGAAAATTGGAATGCACGGTGCATACAAAACAACAATTTATTAACACATTGACAGTAGTAGCACAGCTTACTAATCATGGCTCACCTATGATTTTCAGGATTAAATCAAATTCTTTTCTGGTGATTCTGGTTTGCTAGGCAAATTGTGCCATCATTATGTTACCTTTTTTTTCCCCTCCCCCTGCCTCTTCTTCATTTAATGCTCCAAGATAATTGCTCAAATGGAGTTTTAAAATTAAGGCTATAAATACAAATTTGGGTTTTGCAGGACATCACATTACGGACTTTTAATGAGTCAACAAAAATGTAAGTTTCTGCTTTCTAGAACACCACATGTAGGCAATTTTCTAATAATGAATAATAAATATATTTTAATAGCTGTTCTGTTTCTTGTGCCACATATGTGATTTAAAGGCAGCATGGGGGCCTTTCCATCAGCCCACCAGTTGCTCTGGGGGGTGTAAAGGGTCCTCATGATGAGCTACTTGTTAAGAATGCTCAAGATGTAAATGACTTGTTTTCCCTGAATAAGCAATTTCTTTATCCAATACGGTCTTTTTCTAAAGATGAACTGGTTGCAATTAGTGATTTTTGCATTATCTACTATATTTTCAATTGTGCAATTACAATTACCAGTGCTGTGACTTAAGCATTGCCTTGTAAATGGTTTTACCCTTTAGAGCATAGAATTTACAACTGAGGATGGAAGGAGAAAGTACCATTCTTTATTTCTGCCTTTTGAATGCTGGTGGTATCAGAGAATTACAGACCTAATTTAAAGTTTTATTGAATCCAGATTTTAAATCAAGTGAAATCAAATATCCAGTTTAGGGCAATGGTTAATGGCTAGAAATCAGGATATTGTGAGCAATAGCAAGTCCTATCTTACATACAAAGTCAAGTGGGGTGACTTTAGGCCAGTCATTTTCTTAACCCTAGGTTGAAAGCAGAGCAAACCACTTCTGCAAATGTTGCCGAGACTTGGCCATGTAGTCACAAGGATTCAAGACTGACTCAAAGGTGTGTCTCTCTATGTGTGCATGCCTACATGCAAAGCCTTTGGGATGTGCTGTGCTTTAGGATTTAAGCACAACCTTCTCCAAATCTAAATGCCTCAAGTTCTTTTCACCTACCACTCTTATCATCCTTGAACATTAGCAAGATTAACTGATGGAACCTACAAGAAACAACTCTTAATAGATCTATGTTGCAAAAGGCTCTTTGGGGAGTTGATATTTTCATAATGTGGATGCAATGTGCACACTGCTGGTACAGATGGGTCTGACAAGATTAAATGGCTGTGGATTTTACATCTACCTCCCCCACCCCGTATCTGTGATCTTCCATCATTATGCCTGAATGGGTTAGCACTCTATCAATTCTCAAGTGCTCCTAGAGTCAGGGGTCCTGCTGGAAGAGCAGGCACAGGCATGACCCAGAAAACCTTTGCACAATACATCTTGTATGCCATTACTGAGTGTTCCTAGATCAAGAAGTCCTGCTTATGGCCACTCATGCCCTAGTCACCTTCTGATTGGATTGTTGCCATACACTCCACATGGAGCTGCTCTTGAAGACCATTTGGAAGCTTTGGTTGGTGCAATCTGCAGGTGCAGCATTGGGCACAGCACAGGCTGTTCATATAACACAGCTGATACATATGCTACACTTGTAGGCCTCTGAATACAATTCAAGGTGCTGGTTGTCAGTTTTAAAGCCACACGGTACATGTCATGGGGCTGTGTTACTTCAGGGAAGTCTATTCCTGATTATTCTCATTCATTCTACCAAATCTGTCAGAGTAGGCATATTCTGGGTTCTCTTGTGAACCAGTGTCACCTGGTAGATCCTAGGAAATAGGCCTTCTCTGTCATGGTGCCTGCCTTAGAATAGCTTCTCTCTAACATGACTCTAATCCTGCTAGACTTCCAAAAGGTGGTGAAAATCTGGCTTTTCTTCCAGATATTGTGGTTAGAATGTTAATGGAGTTGTGGTATGGGTAAAATTTGGCAGGAATACTCAACTTGGTTTTATTTTATTTATTTTTTCAGTTAGTTTGGATAACTTTATTATGTTTTTATCTGTGTTCACCTTCCAGAATTCTACTATTTTGATTTGATCTCGGAAGGATGGAGGCAACCTTGAGCCAGTGAGATTCGAACTACCTAACTGCTGGCAGTCAGCATTCAGCAGAAGTAAGATGATAGATGATAGACAGACAAATGATAGACAGACAAATGATAGTTAGATAGATAGATAGATAGATAGATAGATAGATAGATAGATAGATAGATAGATAGATAGATAGATAGGGTAACTTGAGGTTGTGTCAGTACTTAAGAAAAATGGAAGGAAATTTATAAGTTGCCAGTGAAAAGTTTCAACATAATTTAGAGTTGCTCCTTAAGCCAAAATAGTTTTGATAACATTCATGACATTTCTCTCAGGTTTCCCCTCTCCAGTTACTTCTGACTCTAGGGGGTCTCTGTTTCTTAGCTGAGGGAACTAGTATTTTCTGACGACATTTACGTGATCATGTGGTCAGCATAACTATATATCAAGGCACATGGAATGCTGTTACCTTCCCACTGAAGTGGTACTTATTTATCAAGATTAAGTGGCTGTGAGTGCTTTCCTTGCTTTTAAACTGCTAGGTGGGCAGGAGTTGCAACAAGTAACAGGAGCTCACCCTGTCGCGTGGCACTCGAGTCTCGAACCTGGACTGTCAGTTTTCCAGCTGACAATTTCAGTGTCTTTAACTGCTGAGTCACTGCATCCCCTTCAGGACTTGTGCCCACCCGTAAATTACAATTATGATAATATTTCACCTAAAATTGAATTTGCTAATGCTTGTAAGTAATTCAAAGTAGAAAATTATTCAGAAGAGTCCATGTATCTTGAAAAACAGAAAACACTATCTTCAAATGAATTGAAGAATTCTTTTTTTAACACTAACGATGATAGATCCCGTATTCTAATCTTATCCTGATTATTTTAAAAGGAAATTCCAGTAAAAAGTGATCAATGGACAAATAGAGAACTAGAATACTACTGTCACTTCATTAAGAAGAGGAGGAGGAAGAGACGAAGAAGGACAGCTATCCAGCTTTGAATAAAATCCCATTTATTTACAGCAGTAAGTAGAAAGATATTGAATAATGATCGCTATATCTGAACCTGTATCTATCCTAGGGTCTCAGAGTTATTATAGACCTCATTAGCTATCCATCACTATTGCATAAATAACTTTAACATTTATATATGATGTCAGTACATAATGATATACTGTCATCAGCAGCACCTAGAATTATAGTGACCAAAAGTATAGTCAGATGATTTCCATCTGTTATTACTTAGCTTCCTTCCATCAATTCCTTGTAGTAACTCAAAGACATCCAAGGTGCTCAGTCATCAAAAACCATCTAAGATCATCACCTTATTTCTTTTACAGTTTATTTAATTCCTTTATTATTTATATTAAATAACAAAATTTAAAATGATATGCCAGATTTTTTTTCTCACTCAGGTGATTGATTGTGACAAACAATTAACAAAGGCTACAATCCAGTTCTCCACTTCTTGCCTTGAAATCCATGGTATTTAAATGTGCATAACTAAATATATAAGTATATCCACTCTTAATAGCTATTAGTACTTAAACATGATGTGCTTGAATAAACACCATTAGTGTATGTATTTTTCAAGTGGGCACCAATGATTGCAGTATTTTCTTTTTTTTTTCTTTTTTTCCACTTCAAAGTATATTTATAATACAGTTTGAAAGTTTCTCAGCTCTGTTTCTTAGTCTAACACTCTAGAATTCGATTAATGGAGACATTCTGGCACTTACATCGAGTAATGTTGCACATAAATGAGGATAAAAGGATTACTAGACTATAAATCAATTGATATATTCGGACACTATAAATCTCAAGGACATGAGGTTTTAATGTTAATGGAAAAGCAGAATTTCATTGGCTAATCACAATTTAAAATCTTTGCCACTACATCACTGAAGTTTTTTTCCCCATAAACCATGGTTATGCTAACTAAAAAAAAGCCATATATTACCTCAGATAGCAATCCACATACATTAGTCTCATTAATGTAACTGGGGCTAATCTGATATAATTGCTAGTACTCTTAACTGCTGTCTGTGTTTATATCAGTTAATAGTTAGTAGGCCTACAAGATTTAATCAGTTATTCAATGTAATCCGATAAGTAAACCATTAATCAGAGATTACTCCTTGGCCTCCCTTAATCAGGGAACAATAAGGTAGACTTTATCAAGCTTGTAGGGGTTTGCAAAGGGCTTTTCCCTCATGCAGCACACACACTCAGGCTGACACTCCAAAATTGCTCTGCGAAATAGAATAAAAGTTGAAAATCAACCCCAATTTAGCCTTTCAGAAAGAAGCCATTATATTGTTCCTTTCTCCTCAAAGATTACAGGATTGCTAAGAATGCTTTTATATTTGGAATGTTGTCAGAAGTGATAGGACCTAAGCTAAATTCAGTTAGCTTTTCATTCAAAGAAATGAAGGGATAGAACCACAGATGCCTTAATAGGGAGAGTGAAAGAAGGAGCACACTTGGAAAGAATGGAAACGATGGTCAGAGAAATATGGAGCAAAAGGATGACAACCAGGGCAGGATGATGTTTGAATCTATAGATAAACCTAGTTTAAACAAAAATATGGGTAAACAGTTCAGATGTTAAATGGTGGAAGTGGCTATAAGTAACTGAAGGACAGCTGAAGCCAACCCTCCTCAGTTGACTTTCTTCAAAAGAGAAAGAGAGGGTGGTCTTCCATCAGAGCAATTAAAGAAAGTTCAGTTGCCCAACAAGATATTCGTACGTGGAATCCAAAGCTGTACTTTTTCCTTCTTCACTTCAGGTATCAAAATATCCCGAATAAGCCATGCTGATGTGGTATCTGGGAGTGGCCATGACCACCAACATTAGTGGGGATATCAAAAGAGAAAAAGTGATTGGCCACTTTTCATTGAAGAAGGAGCCAAAGTGAACTGGGAAAGTTTGCGTGGGAAGAGAAATTGAAGCCAAAGCTTTTGGGAAAAGGTAATAAATCAGAGTACTGACCCTTTTTGTAGTATGGTTCCCCTTTTTTTGTGTGCATTAGAGAGAACTGACTGAACTGACCTTTCTTCAGTTATTTTCATGAAGCAAACTGTCAAAAAAAAAAACCAATGAAAAAATTAAACATTGGGAGAATGAGTTAGATGAGTTAGATAATCTTATCTTTCTATTGTTTTAAGGGAGCAAGCAACTCAACTATCAGTGACAGAAAGAATTATATTTTATCAGGAACAAGTGAAATCACAATGAAAAAGGTCTTCTCTTGGGACTTTTCCATATGAAAAAAAATACAGAAATCAAGAAGGCTGCTAACTGATGGAGAAAGCAAAAGAAAAAAGAAAAGAAGAACCACACTCTCTGTCAATACAGAATAATAAAATAACGGGGGAAAAAATCAAAGAAGAGGGAGTGAAGCTATTCTCCAAAGCGCCTGAAGGCAGGACAAGAAGCAATGGATGGAAACTAATCAAGGAGAGAAGCAACCTAGAACTAAGGAGAAACTTCCTGACAGTGAGAACAATTAACCAGTGGAACAACCTGCCTCCAGAAGCGGTGAATATTCCAACACTGGAAGTTTTAAAGAAGAGACTGGACAGCCATTTGTCTGAAATGGTATAGGGTTTCCTGCCTGAGCAGGGGGTTGGACTAGATGACCTCCAAGGTACATTCCAAGTTTATTTATTTTATTATTATTATTATTATTATTATTATTGTTGTTGTTATTGTTATTATTAATCATCATCATCACCCAAAAAATTTTTATAGAAATTTTAAACCATCCTGAGAAAGAAATGGAAAACATTCTCATTATGGATGGGGGAAAAATAATTCAAGAAACTAGAGGACAGACCTTGGCAAAGTACAGTAATGAACTTTCCAACTGTATATAAACAACAAATAAAAGTTCATGTAAATAAAGGGCCCAATTTCTTTTATAATCTTCTTGGTTCCAGTTTGTTCAACCTTATGTACCCAATAGTCCATCAACATGCATCCTAACCTATAAACAGATTTAATATCTGGAAATCAATTAAAAAGATTCATTCAGGTTTCAAAAGTACATTTTCCTCTATTGTCTGTTACATTTCCAACTGACAAAGTGATATTTTAAGCTAAGGAAACAAGGTATTAGCAGGAGAGAGTGAGTATAAAACACAAGTATTTTTTTTTTAACCTTCTGGCTTTGTTTCAGTCTGTGAATTAATTATGATTGTTACAAAAATGCCATGGAGGGAACATAGGAGTACTAGGCTGTGCTAGATAAGAAGAAGAAGGGAAAATGATTATGCCCAAAAGGTCAGCTATAATAACATTCTTTGATGTAAGTAAAACAAAACATGTCAAGTATTGTTAAGCGGTACAACTTTCTTGAAATACGTTCAGCTTTATACTATAGGAACATAGCAGAGGGCATTTAGCCAGGGAGTCTTTTATTTACTATTAGGGTGAAAAATGGCTTTCAACGTGTTTCCAAGTTGTTGCTTTGAGTATGTGCTGTTGTATTTCCCCCGAGTACCATTCCACATGAACAAAGACTCTTGTAAGTTACATGATGTCCTCTATTTGAAATAATGGAAGTTAACAGAGAAGATATGGCTCACAGGGATGAAGAGGGATGAAGGCATTAGAAGATATTTCATGCTTTCTTTTGTCTGTATGTTGGCGTTTGATAGATCATCAGTGGCATGGTTTTGCAGTCTCCATTCTGCCTAATCATTGCTGCATTCCTCAGATGCCACATTGGATGTTGGCTGGAAGCCACTGTGACCATGAAAATCGATGCTTACCAAGAAATAAGATGACTGCCTTTGCAAAAGAAATAAATAAAGGGAAGAAAATGGAATAACATGATGAATTTTCAAGTAAGCTAAGGAAAAACACTACATGATAGAGCAAAGGTCATTTCCAAATGTAACTTCAGAGTGTGTGTTGGCTCCCAGCCAGTGAGAAGGACACGGAGGCCCTATAATCAAGCAGCTTTAAATAAATTACACATTTTCCTCCTATAGACCAGAGTGTCATTCCTTTTCTTGATGGGCAAATAAATATACAGGATACTTTCTGGATCCAGTTTATCACTTTGAAAATCTGACAGTGCTATCTCAGTAGCAATGGAATCCCCTGAGTATATCCTAAAACATGGTGCAGTGGTTTCTATAGAAGTTATGCAGAATTTTTTGGACAAATGTTAGTGTGGATTATGTTAAAATGCAAAAAAAAAAAAATCTAAATCAACTATGAGAAACTTACATATCAGCTCTCGGTAGCTCAATAATATCACATTGTGTGTGAAAAAAATAATTTATGTGATGAATCAGGTATTATTGACTTATACCTATAAATAAAATTGAGAATGAAGAGAAGAGGCTTACTAACACACTAACCTAGTAAGGATATTTAGAAGAGAGTGGGACAGGTCCAAATAAAGAGAGCAAAGATAACATTTATTCCTAGTTGAAGTTGAAGTTGAAGTCAACATGAGAGAGAAAAAAGGACCAGTAGTTGGAAATGGTGGTTAAAAAAAAAGAAAAAAAGAAAGCTGAGAGCCAGCTTGATGCAGCGGTTAAGGCGTCAGATTAGAAATCAGGACACTGTGAGTTCTAGTCCCATTCTGAGCACAAAGCCAGCTGGATGATCTTGGGCTAATCTTTCTTTTTCTAAGTTGTAGGCGTAGACAATAACCAGTAGTGGGATTCAGCCAGTTCGCACCACTTCGGCAGAACTGGTAGCTAATTTTTTTGTTGCCCAGGCCTAGAATGGACTTCCAAAAGCAACATCCACACAGAGAACCGGTTGTTCACATATCTGATCCCACCACTGACAATAACATACCACTTTTGAAAATGCTGCCCAGAAAACTGCAAGGACTTGTCCAGGCAGTTGCCAGGAGTCAATGCTGACTTGAAGGTGTAAGGAAAAAAAGAAAAAAAGAAAAAGAAACCTTCCAAATTTGTCATCTGTGCTTTTTTGTTGCCATCCAACATTTTTCACCCTCCAACAAGCTGAGTTCTGACATTTTAGAAGAATAAGCTGAAGAAAAAAAAATTGCAAATGAAGCTTAGAAGGAAATATTTATACTACCTACGGTAGGTTTTCCTGGATTTTTTTTTTAAAAGGGCTGTTTTTCACTGCAGGTTCGCCCATGTTTTTATTTTTCTTCTGTAAACAATTCTGGGAACAGGCAAGTAAATAGACATCATGACATGCTCTCTATTTCTGGGGACTGTTGCAGTTGGAAGCATGGCAAGTTACTGATGAATGGGGGGCATCAAAGATCAAAACAATGAACACAAATATTTGGAGGCAACAATGCTGACACCAAGCTTCTGTGTCTCATGGTCCATATTCTGAACATGGCATGATATTGCTCAGCCGTCTTCACTTCGTGCATCAGTGGCTATTTCTCTTCCAAAACAGAATCCTTTGTTGTGTTTTAATTAATTTCAAAAGTTAAAAATTAAATCTTTTATGTCCTTCGTGATAATCCCCCTAGATCAGTTTTTGTCCATATTAATGGAGAACACATTCCGAGTAAGATTTAATTTCAAACTTTTTATAATTATGGCTAAAATTAAATCTTACTGCGGGCTGTATTACACATAAGAAGGAATGAAAGCTAGCCTAGGAGGATTATCAAGTAGGACCCTCATCTGATTTATTTTAAACTTTAGTAATTAATTAAAATCTTGGGATAGTGATCTTGTTTGGAGGTGAAAGGGTCCTCATTAACAAAAAGACCCACAAAGTATTCACACTGTTTGGAGGGCTTGCTGAGCTGTGAAGTACACTTTAAAAGACCTTTAAAAATCACATAAAAAGCAGAGCTAGTTATTAGTTTCTTTATCCCTAGCAGAAAAATGTAATATTATAATTAAGGTTTGTTGCATATACCTGCATATTCAGAATTATGTTTTATTATGCACAGCTCTTTTCCTGCTTCAACCTGAAGTTCCAAATGTTTTTGAAAAGGGAATATCCATAAGAACGTGTCATTAAACCTTCTGAATTCCTTCTTTATCCATTATGCTTTGCTGTCCCCTATTCTGTCCTTGAATGATTTTTTTTATGGATAGTCCTAACACTTGCAATCTAGGGATATTATTTCCTTTTGTATTTTATCATTAAGCATAAAGAGAATAATAGTCAAATTGTCCCATTGGTTAATCAGAAGTACAAAGGGCAGATTTATTTTTTTTAGAATTTTGCCAATATAATCCTCTTTGTGCTTCTACATTTCTACAAAGTTCAACATGGTCTTTCTAGAGCATATACTTACACAATATTTCTCAGATTGTATCTACCATATTCTCTGGTTTGGTGTTTCATTCTCCATCTGAACATCTCTGGTAAAATTTCTTTTGTTTTGATTCAAACTCTTAAGATATTTCATCTGAATAAGAAGCTCAATTTTCAGTTTAATGTGACATGAAATAAAGAGATCTATCATGTAATAAATATCACCAGTTCATTAAAAGAATTACAAGAACCATAATGTGGTTTAGAATATCAGTTTAGATGAAATTTTGTAGTAATTCTAGAATTAGCAGAAAATCATAGGCATCCAGCCACACAAGCAATCAAAATTATTATATAGAGAAGTCTTTTTGAGGGTATCAAGGACCCATTGGAATAGGACCTAAGTGTTCAATATCATCATCATCATCGCCATAATCATCATATCATCATCATCTAGTTATTTGATTTTTACACAGCCTTTTCTATCCCAGAGAACCCTCAAAGCATCCCAGAATTTCCCAGTATGCCAAAGGCTAAATAGACAACATTATTTTGTTGTCTGACAGAACAATAAAAAATACTCCTATGCTGTCACCCCTTAAATCAAAGGGGTTTTTTAAGACATGGGGTGGAAACTCCACAAAATCACCATATCAGGAAATAAAAATGGAATGCTACATTTAATAATTGCCTGAATTATAATCACTGAAAAATGTGTAACCATATACTGTATTAATCAAGCTACCCAACACCATCCTTTGCTGACTCATGCAGTGCTTCTATATCATCCACAAAGATTTATCTCCTTTGTCTGCCAAATATTAATATTCCACATGTCTGCTACATGCTGAAATAGTGGTATAAAACATGCATTTTTGTGATATAGCCCTCTTACTTACATTTTGGCAATGAGCAATAGGCCTAGGAAGTGATTGTTTCCTACAGTTTCAAATAAATGGGCAGGGACTACTGTACATTTTTAAAGCATATGGCTCTGCCTTTCAAACTTGCATACAACTGACAACTGTGACCATTGGTTTTTAAAAGACCTAGAGACCCATTTTAAAATAGATGTCGAAGAAGGAGGAGGAGGAGGAAGAAGAAGAAGAAGAAGAAGAAGAAGAAGAAGAAGAAGAAGAAGAAGAAGAAGAAGAAGAAGGAAGAAGAAGAAGAAGAAGAAGAAGAAGAAGAAGAAGAAGAAGAAGAAGAAGAAGAAGAAGAAGAAGAAGAAGAAGAAGAAGAAGAAGAAGAAGAAGAAGAAGAAGAAATAATAATTGAATATTTCTGGCATATATTTTATTAAGCCCTTTTAGTCCTTTTACAACACAGGAAATACCAATTAACATATAATTTAGCAGAACAAAATATTATCCTATTTCAACCAGTATTCACTTTCTTGAAGTTTATTCAAGCATGAATAACCATTTAATGCAATTTAACTACACTGAAGTATCCATTACATTAATATCATATATCCATCAGGAAATTAGAGTTTTGTCTCTATGAATTTTGTATTACAAGAAACTCTTTATGTTTTTTTTATTCTGCACTTTATGGTGGGTAATTTAAGTTTGAAAGTGGCTCAGACAGCGTCCGAGTTGCTCTCTTCTTCAGTGTATTATGACTAACAAAATCGTCACTAAAGTTAAAAGATCATGAAGACATCATTTATTAAGCAGCCCCATATAGATAGTTTCCAGGAGAACACAAACATTTCTAATCAAGGGATTAAGCAACAAAGGTTGAAAAAGCCTTAAATACCTCATATGTTTCACATCCAGTTGTCTCAATGGTTATGTCTGGAAGCTTGAAAATTTATGCACTGTGGATAGATCAAATCCAAGCATCACTAAGCTGATAAGAAAAAAAAATGAAACAAATTATACAACTATAGTTTTGTGGAACATAGTTCTCCAGGCTGCTTCATTTGTATTTCTGTTCATCTTTGTCATTAATAATACTATTTCAGTCTGAGGGATAAACTAGTGTTCAGTGTTTTTAAGGGAATTATGAAGCGCTGCCAGTGACATGCTTTTATCAGCTATCCCACTGCCAGAGTAAACTATATATATATTTTCCAATAGCACTCAATATTAATGTAACTAGAGGATCTGAAAGGTTTCAGGACTTCAATATGTTGCCTATATGTAAAGCTTTTTTTTCTTCCAAGGAATAATAATTATTTGTTTGTTTGTTTGTTTATGGAATGTATGGCATATCATACATGGACTTGCAATATACATTAACATTTCCCCTAGATTAAAAAACACAATACAATATGAATGTTAAAAAGCTCTATATTTGAATACCACTGTCATAATTCTGTAAATCCCCACTCTACCTACTTAGGCCTTGAATTAATTGTCGATAATGGCATTTTACAACCTTTTTTGAGGGAGAATCTAACAATACCACAAATTTATTCACACCCTATAGAAGCATCAGTAAATGCACCCGATAATGGTGAGATGCACAAAGAACTGCTAAAACTGGAATACATTGGAACTAAAGATCACTCTCATTATGCCCATTCCATACACCCTCCCCCCATCTTTTATTTTCCTCCTGTATTTTCATTGCCTACTGTGCTATCTACAAAATATGGGATGAAGTTAAGTAAACATTGTTTAACTGCTTGGGAACAAAGCTGAATATTATACCTTGGGAATATTGCTTTGATTAGCCTGCTATCTTCCATCTTATGCTCCTGGTGATGTCTGCACAAGCATTTCTGAGAACTGTGTTGATGGCTGTAAGACATTGTGAAGCTTATGGTGATTGACTTTTCTCAGAATCATTTGTACCCATGCAATTATGTCATGAAAATTTGTTGAAACAAGGAATACTAGCTGGACTATGGATAGCATTATAAGATTATTCACTCCCTGGTACAAAAGTGAAGAAGAACAGGAAGCTATGTTCTGCTGAATCAAATTAATCATTTATCTGCCTTAATATTGTTGATGTTGAAGGCAGGAACTTTCTGGTTATTCAAGCAGGAGTTTCTAGCTTTCTCTGGAAATACTGAGGACTCAACCTGGCTTTTGCTACATGCAAAGCAAATGCTTAACTACTGAGTTGCAGCTTTGCCACTTCTATTAATCTGATTATATGCCTTCTTACTGAATCAGTGAGATACTTCTATGTGATAAATAAACCCAACTGGTTTCTTAGTATTTTTACTCCAGAAAAATAAATTCTGTCCATATTTGTTAAGCTCTATATTAAACAACTGAGAAATAAAAGAGAAGGAGAGGAGAGGAGAGGAGAGGAAAGGGGAGGAGAGGGGAGGAGAGGGGAGAGGGGAAAGGGGAAAGGGGAGGGGAGAGGGGAGAGGGGAAAGGGGAGGGGAGAGGGCAGAGAGCGGAGGGGAGGAGAGGAGAGGAGAGGAGAGGGGAGGGGAGGGGAGAGGGGAGGGAGAGGAGAGGAGAGGGGAGGAGAGGAGAGAGAGGAGAGGAGAGGAGAGGGGAGGGGAGGAGAGAGAGGAGAGGAGAGGAGAGGGGAGGGGAGGAGAGGAGAGGAGAGGAGAGGAGAGGAGAGGGGAGGGGAGGGGAGGGGAGGAGAGGGAGGGGAGGGGAGGAGAGGAGAGGAGAGGGGAGAGAGGAGAGGAGAGGAGAGGAGAGGGGAGGGGAGGGGAGAGGGGAGGAGAGGAGAAGAAGTATCCTTAAATAGTCTAGATTTCTATCTTCCAGTTGGATTTGACTATTGGTGTAATTCTTAATCAAAAGGAATGAAGTGTAAGGCCCAACTCATTAGAAGGCTTTAAACTAAAATTGAGGGGGAAGGGTGACCAATCATTAGAATCTCCAGAACACAAAACTAATCATAAATCCTAAGAAAACAAATCAAACAAAGAGGTAGGGAGTGATGAGAAAAAAGAAAAAACCAAACAACAATCAGGAGATCCAGGAAACATACCCACAGACAGACATAAAAGTCTTAAATGTTTATATACAAATACTCAAAGCTTGGGGAACAAACAGACTGAACTAAAAGCAATAGAACACAAGAGTGGGTATGACATAGTTGGCATTACAGAAACCTGGTGGGATGAAATCAATGGCTGAAATGGACTGATGGATGGATACAAATTGTTCAAAAGAAACAAAACTACAAAAAGAGGAAGGGGAGTGGCACTGTATGTAAGAGAATGCTACATATCTACAGAAATGCACATGATCAAAGATAAAAACCCTCCAGAATCTGTATGGGTCAGTATAAAAGGGGGGAAAAGTGACATTGCCATAGGGGTATACTACAGGCTACCCAACCAATCAGAAGAAATAGATGGACTTTTTGCCAGCCAGTTAACAAATGTATGCAGGAAGCACACCACAGTAGTAATGGGAGACTTCAACTACCCAGATATCAGCTGGGAGACAAACTCTGCATTGAGTGGGAGATCAAAGAGATTCCTAACCAACCTAGCCAACAATTTTGTCATCCAAAAGGTAGAGGAGAGAACTAAAAGTAAAGCTATACTGGACCTAATTCTGACTAATAGAGAAGAAGTGATAGAGGGAGTTGATGTTGCTGGAACCTTGGGGGAAAGTGACCATGTCATACTGGAATTCAATATAACGCGAACACAAGCAATAGAAAATAATTCAACCAATGTCTTAAACTTCAAAAGAGTTGATTTTAACAAACTCAGAGAGAACCTAGGAAAGATTCCATGGATGAAAATCCTAAAGGAGAAAACAATGCAAGAAGCAAAGGAAACTCTGAAAAATATGATCATAAAAGCCCAGTTCAGCATAATACCACTGAAAAATAAAAACAATAAATTCAAGAAGAAACCAGCATGGCTGCACAAAGCTCTCTCTGACAAACTGAAAGACAAAATGACAAGTAGAAAAAATGGAAAGAGGGACACATAACTGAGGCTGATTATCAGCAGATGGCCAGAACATGCAAAGATGAAGTCAGGAAACCAAAGGCTCAGAATGAATGAAGACTTGCAACAGAAATCAAGAACAACAACAAAAAAAATTATTTCAACCTATAAATAACAAGAAAAAAGTCAAGGAAACTGTAGGTCCACTAAAGAGAGAAGATGGCAAGGAAGTAATAGGCAGTAGGGAGAAAGCAGAGCTGCTTAACTCATTCTTTGCATCAGTCTTCACACAAAAAGAAATTAGAGCCCAACATACCCCCCCAAAAAAAACCTATTGCAAAAGACAAACTAGAAACAAAAATTAAAATAAGCAAGAAAACGATAAGAGAACACCTATCTGACCTTGATGAATATAAATCACCAGGACCTGACAGATTAAATCCCAGAGTTCTGAAGGAGCTGGCAGATGTTATCTCAGAACCACTGTACTATATCTTTCAAAATTCCTGGAGCACCAGAGAAGTACCTGAGGATTGGAAAAGGGCTGCTGTGGTTCCCATCTTCAAGAAAGGGGGAAAAAAACAGACCCAAGAAACTACAGACCAATCAGTCTAACATCAATACCTGGGAAGATCCGAGAAAATATAATAAAAAATAGAACTGCAAACAACTAGAAGCAAACAAACTCTTTACACAAAGGGAAAAAACAGACCAACATATCAAAAATAGTGCCATAAAAAACAAAATAGAAACACAAGTTAAGATAGGCAAGAAAATGGTAAGTGAGCACCTGTCCAGCCTAGATGAGTTCAAATCACCAGGACCAGATGGATTACACCCCAGAGTTCTCAAGGAACTGGCAGATGTGATATCGGAGCCACTGAACTATATTGTTCAAAGATCCTGGAACACAGGGGAACTACCAGAGGACTGGAAAAGAGCTGATGTAGTTCCCATCCTCAAAAAAGGAAAAAAAAATGGATCCAGGAAATTACAGACCTATCAGCCTGACCTCAATACCTGGGAAGATCCTGGAAAAGATAATCAAACAATGAATCAACGAACACCTAGAGGCAAACAAAGTCATTACTAAAAGCCAAAATGGGTTTGTCAAAAATAGATCATGCCAGACAAATCTTATTGCATTCTTTGACCAAGTGACAAAATTAGTGGATCAGAGGAATGCTGTGGACATAATTTACTTGGACTTCAGTAAGGCATTTGATAAGGTAGATCACAACCTACTACTTGATAAGATAGAAAAATGTGGGGTAGACAGAATCACCACCAGATGGATCCGTAGCTGGCTGGCCGGCCGTACTCAGCGAGTGGTCCTCAATGGAACTGCATCTATATGGAGGGAAGTGTGTAGTGGGGTGCTCCAGTGTTCTGTTCTTGGCCCAGTGCTCTTCAACATCTTCATCAATAATTTGGACGAAGGGATAGGTGGGAACTTATCAAATTTGCAGACGACACCAAGCTGGCAGGAATAGCCAACACTCCAGAAGACAGGCTTAAGATACAGAAGGATCTGGAGAGACTTGAACACTGGGCACTAACTAACAAAATGAAATCCAATGGTGAAAAAAGCAAGGTTCTACATTTAGGCAAGAAAAACCAAATGCACAAGTACAGCATAGGTGGCACCATGCTCAATAGTAGTAACTGTGAGAGGGACCTCGGAGTCCTAATAGACAATCACTTAAATATGAGCCAGCAGTGTGCTGCAGCTGCCAAAAAGGCCAACACAGTGCTAGGCTGCATTAACAGAGGGATAGAATCAAGATCACGTGAAGTATTAATACCATTTTACAATGCCTTGGTAAGGCCACACTTGGAATACTGCATCCAATTTTGGTCACCACAATGTAAAAAAGATGTTGAGACTCTAGAAAGAGTACAGAGAAGAGCAACAAAGATGATTAGGGGACTGGAGACTAAAACATATAAGGAACGGTTGCTAGAATTGGGTATGTCTAGTTTAACGAAGAGAAGGACAAGGGGGGACATGATAGCAGTGTTCCAATATCTCAGGGGCTGCCATAAAGAAGAGGGAATCAAGCTATTTTCCAAAGTATCTGAAGGCAGGACAAGAAGCAACGGGTGGAAACTAATCAAGGAGAGAAGCAACTTAGAACTAAGGAGAAACTTCCTGACAGTGAGAACAATTAATCAGTGGAACAGCCTGCCTCCAGGAGCAGTAAATGCTCCAACACTGGAAGATTTTAAGAAGAGACTGGACAGCCATTTGTCCAAAATGGTGTAGGGTTTCCTGCCTGAGCAAGGGGTTGGACTAGAGGACCTCCAAGGTCCCTTCCAACTTTACTATTACTACTACTACTACTACTACTACTACTACTACTACTATTATTATTATTATTATTATTATTATTATTACTATCTAAAGTTATAACCAGTAGCCAGCATGGGTTTGTCAAAACAGATCATGCCAAACCAATCTTATTTCATTCTTTGATAAAGTGACTAACCAGTAAGACCAGTAAAATGCTGTGGACATAGTATATTTAGACTTCAGTAAGGCATTTGACAAAGTAGACCACAACTTGCTGCTTAGTAAACTGGAAAAAGGTGGGATAGACAACAACACCATCAGATGAAACTGTAGCTGGCTGACAAACCATACTCAGCAAGTAGTCCTCCATCCACATGGAGAGAAGGAAGCAGTGGGGTACCACAAAGCTCTGTCTTAGGTCTAGTACTCTTCAATATCTTCATTAATGACTTAGATGAGGGAATAGAAGGGGAACTTATCAAATTTGCAGATGACACTAAACTGGCAGAAATAGTCAACACCCCAGAAGACAAGCTCAGAATCCAAAAAGATCTTGACAAGCTTGAACAATGGGCCCTATCCAACAAAATGAGTTTTAATGTGGAGAAAAGCAAAGTTTTACATTTAGGCAGTAAACATCAAAGGTTTAAGTGCAGATTAGGTGTGACCTGGCCAAAAACAGCAACTGTGAGAGGGACTTTGGAGTCCTAGTGGACAATCACTTGACTATGAGCCATCAGTGTGCAGCAGCAGCCAAAAAGCTAATACAATCCTGGGTTGTATAAACAGAGGCATAGAATCAAGATCACATGAAGTATTAGTACTGCTTTATAAAACCCTAGTGAGGCCACACCTGGAATACTGCAACCAGTTTTAGTCACCATACTACAAAAAAGAGGCTCAGACCTTGGAAAAAGTTCAGAGAAGAGCAAGTAAAATGATCAAAGACCTGGAGATTAAAACATATGAAGAATGGCTACAGGGTTTTGGTTTGGCTAGTCTAAAGAAAAGAAGAAACAGGGGCGACATGAAAGCAGTATTCCAGTATTTGAAGGGCTTCCACAAAGAAAAGGGCATCAAACTATTCTCCAAAGCACCAGAAGACAGGACAAGAAACAATGGTTGGAAATTGACCAAAGAGAGAAGCATCCTGGAATTAAGGAGAAACTTCCTAACAGTGAGGATAATTAACCAGTGGAATAGCTTGCCTCCAGAAGTCATGGGCACTCCATCCCTGGAGATTTTAAGAGGAGATTGGACAGTCACTTGTCTGAAATGGTAAAAGTCAGTGATGGCGAACCTTTTAGAGACCGAGTGCCCAAACTGCAACCCAAAACCCACTTATGTATTGTTGGGTGCTGAGTCGGTGTGGCCCATTGGGTGGGTGTGGCCCACTGGGTGGGTGTGGCCCACTGGGTGGGCGTGGCTTTGGTGGTAATGGCAGACTGGGTGGGACTAAAACGTTCAATCAATCAATTCCAACTTTGCGAGATCTTTTTTTTCCCCGCAAGAAGTTGAAATTGATTGAAGCTTTTTTTTTGCACACGGTGGCAGAGGTCTAAAGCGAAAAGGTTTTATAAAACCCAGCTGAAGGCCTAGGACTAGGGCGACGGCACCCATGCCCACAGAGAGGACTCTGTGTGCTATCTGTGACACGCGTGCCACAGGTTTGCCACCACGGGTATAGGTTCTCCTGCTCGAGCAGGAGGCTGGACTAGAAAACCTCAAGGTCCCTTCCAGCTCTATTCTATTCTATTATGTCTACTTCTTTGTAGCAATCAGATAGTTACAACTTCCTTTCAAAATGTCTTTGCCTATTGAATTGCAGATAGGCAATTTGTGGGTGGGTGACTGACTAGTAAATGCATGTATCTTGTAGACTTTGCCTCACCAGCCAGCCACTATTTGAATTTTTGGAATGAGTCCATATTTTACCCATATACTTTAAACCAAAGTCTTCAAGTGCATTGAGTATTCTAGAAACACCACCTGAACTTGAATTCTAACTCCCTCTCTTTGCAGCCTTTCAAACTGGTAAAGGGAAGCAACTGGAAAAGAAGCAAGCTATACTACATGTCCTGGTGTATTCAGGCATCACAGTGACATGGAATTTAGACAAGACAGGGATAGCAAGCTCTACTGTGCACGTGGAAAACAATAGTCTATCTTGCCAGTGTGATACCATATGATCACTAGGAATGAAGTTTTGACTCAGGGGGCAGAACACTTTTTCCTCCCATTGTATGAGAGTCAAAATACCAGAAGAAAGCCACCTTTTCTTGCCGTGCAAGAGAATGACTCATTATGAGGATTTGTATATTTTTGCTTACTTCAGAATAGTGAATAACACTTTGTTGCATTCCCTGACCATAATAGAGGTTAGAATGTCGCTGATTCCTTACAGTTGTTTCTCCTTACTCAGTTCTTATTTTCAGTGCACAGCATTTGTGGAGGAAAGCAAAGACCACACAGTATTAGCAGATTTCAGTGCAAAATCATTTTTCCTAGGGGCATTATTTAGCCACTCTGTTCACATAAACAAGACGGGAACTACAGAGTCAATGAGAAAAGGGTGTGCATTAAGTTTCTTTTTACTGTCAGGTTCAGTGGAGAATTAGGAAAAAAAAACCTGTCATATTGTTGAGACGTATTCTCTGGCTGTGCCTTTTGGCAGCAGGGTCTAATTAGAGGAGCCCAAAACTGCTTTGTCTGCAGGTCTTTTCAATATTTTCATTCTGTTTATTTGTCCAGCAGGGCTTTCTTCTTATTAAAATTTGCCTTGTAGAGGAAATAAATATATAGGTCATATTTCTGTTTAGAAGTTCAAAAGTGTCATTTTCTCAGAGGACTGTGGCACCAAAGGATGGCTGTTGGATGAGTAAGTTACTCAATTCTAAGCTAGAACAAGTACACAAATCCCTCTCTTTGCCCAGTGAAATCCTCTGTAAGGGGTTAAGTCCAATGATATTCATACTTCTTTTACCAAGAGGTACATTGTTTGTCACATCTGTCACTGAAGTGATGGACAGTTTTATTATCTTAGTAAAATATTGCCTTTCAGTTGTGGGTTTATTTTTGAAAGAAACTCTTCCTCCTCAAGCAACTTTTCAGTTGTTTCTTTTCTTCACATCATGTCCATCTTATGAACTGTTCTGCTTACAATATCTACCACCCGTTCACAGGAGTTTTCTTCACCTGTGATTAAAGAGAAGTCTCTTGGCTTAGAGATAACCACTTTTTTCAAGACTATTTAAATTATTTTCTGGTAGTTTGGATGGATGGAACCACTGGGAATCTCCTATTCAATACATGCTCTTATCTGAATAGCAAAGTTAAATAAGGGATTAAAAAAATAGGTTTCCTTTGGTAGAAGTATTTTTTAAGACTCATGAACAAGACAGAGGGAATAGCCAGTTTGGTCTACTGGTTGAGGCACTAGGCTAGAAACTAGGAGTCTGTGAGTTCTAGTCCTGCCTCAAGCATGAAAGCTGGTCATTCTTTCTCAGTTTATGACATCAGGCTTGAATGACAAGCCAATAGGTCAGCTCTATCAGAACAAACGGATCAGTTCTTGGTTGGATTAAAAACAAAACAACAAAAAACCTGTGAGAAAATGGCAGGAAGAAAAAATAAATAAACAAGACAGAGTGATTCTAGAGTTTCTCTCTTTTTATGTAGCTTCTGATGTTATTCTGTCATACTATTTCTGTGATTGACCAGTGTTCTGGCACATTGTGGGTGTGTGCATGTGAACATATGAATTTCTGAGGAGGACAGAAAAATCACTTTCCATTGTGCCAGTGGGATTTATCTGCTTTAATATATGGTTATCTTACATTTGGAAAGAATTAAACCTAGATGCAATGCTTTGCCTCCACTTGAAGAACTTGACATAATTCAGTTCCTGCCCCAATTTTGCTGACTCCCCAGTTTTTTAAGTCCCCATTCTGTAAAACTACTCTGAGGTTTGGAATAATGTTTAAAAAAAATAGAATGTGGTACGTAAGAAAGGAAAAGAATTGGCAAGAATTCTGAATGAAATATTCTCTTCCATGACAAAGCCCAAACTAGGATGCAGTCCAAAGAAACATGAGATAAGAAAAATAACTCATCACCAATTATTCTAAAATTAATAATAACAGATATGCCAGGTACAATCAGAAACCTGGAAACTTCAAGGAATTTTCCAATCCTCATTTCTCATGAGCTCATTGAACTGGACTGTCTTTGAAGGATTTGAAATGTTCCTTCTTGAGTTTTCTTGCCTTTTGTAACCAAGTTGCCAATGGACTTGCTTTCTTCCATTTCTTTTGCAGCCTCCCTACAATTTCTTATATAAAGATAATCTTATCCTAGTCCCCAAATATTCTCTGAGGGATGGTGTCTCTGGATCTTATCCCTGCCCATTTCATGAAAGTGAGGAACTAATAGCACCCTCTTACAGGAAAAGAAACTAGATTCCAAGTAGATTTTGGCTGATGGAGAGAAGCAAGCATCTTGTACAGATAGTTTACAACCATTCTTTTAGTCTCCATTTGAAGTTTCAACAGCACTGAAAAAAATCACTTATGACCATTTTTCACACTCATGGCAGTTGCAGCACCCCCATGGTCACACAATCAAAATTTGGATACTGGGCAACTGGCATGTATTTTTGATGGTTGCAGTGCCCAAGGGTCCTATGTTCACCTTTTGCGACTCTCTGACAAGCAACGTCAATGAGGATGCCAAATTCATTTTACATCTGTGTTACTAACTTAATTCACTGCAGTAATTCACTTAAGATTGGAGCAAGAAAGGTATAAAATGGGACAAAAGACATTTAATAACTGTCTTGCTAAGCAGCAGAAATTTTGGGCTCAGTTATGGTCTTAAGCTGAGGACTACCTGTACTTGAGTAATCTACTTGGGCTTGGGTGGTATGCTAGAACAGACATGTCAAACACAAGGCCCGGGGGCTGGATGCGGCCCGCGAACTGGTTTCATGTGGCCCGCAAAGCCATCCTGGAAACAGTGAGGGAACGGCCCCTGCTGCCTTGGCCCTGGCCCAGGTCAGCTAGGAGGCAATGTACAATTTTGTGGTGGCCATCTATGCTGAAAGGCATTCAGTCTTAGCTCCACAAGGCCGTCTAGAAACAGCGAGGAACCAGCCCCTGCTGTGTTGGCCCCGCCCCCTGGGTGCATGCTGGGGAGGTGTCACCCTTTGTGAGGAATGAAGAAATGGATCATGCCTTGGCACTTGCCCCAGTCCCACCCCCTTCTGCCAGAGACCCTCAGATCTGTCCCACTTCTGCCCAGGCCCCCACAGGCACCCTTGATGCTAATGATATAGAGCTGGCCATGCCCACCCAGTAGGCCACACTCACTCCATCCATGCCCACCCAGTAGACTGCACACACCCTGGCCACACCCACCAGGTCCCCCGAGGGTAACCACAATGCTAATGTGGCCCTCAATGAAATTGAGTTTGACACCCCTGTGCTAGAACCTCTATTCTTCCATATGTGCAGGGTAGATATAGCAGCAAGAAGGAGTCAAGTTGTTTTGAAAGTATGTTAATTTAAATTGGAGTTTAATTAAAATTAAATGAAATTAATTATACGCAGTTAATATGATTACTCCCTATACCTTAATAATTTCCTCCTTCTGTCTAGTTACAGCTATGTGATAACTTTTAGAGGCACTTGGGAAGGGACAATAATGAGACTTGATGCCTCAAATTTCAAGAGACAACAATGAGACTTGATGCCTCAAATTTTGCACCTCTTCTGTAGATCAGAACAAACATCTTCCCCTCCCTCTTATAGATATTTGCAACTAAAACTAGGGATACACAAGGTACTTGACCCATTTTGTGACCGGATCTTTGGGTTTCGCAGCAGCTCAATGTTTGTTACTTTTAAGGGGTGTTATTTATTTACTTATCAAATTTGGAGGCCATGTGACTCCTTGACAAATCTGGGCAGCTTACAAATAAAAAGAAAACAATATATATTAAAAAAAAATGAGTCAAGGCTGACCACAAGAACAATATACCAACTATAAACCAAAGATAATTAAAGGGGGCTCCATAGTTATCCTATCACACAGCATGAGAGAACAACTAGTTCTTTAGTAATTTCTTAAATGTCCTAAGAGTGAGAGATACATATATCTTTGAGGGAAACTATTATCCAGATTCAGGTGCTGCAATAGGGCAAGTACACTTCCTGGATACCAGAAGATGACTCCATTTAATCAACAGAACCTAGAGTCACACTTCCCGGTTGATCACACTGCCAGAGTCATTAGCTGAGATGGATAGCCATAGAAATTGAATGAATGAATGAATGAATGAATGAATGAATGAATGAATGAATGAATGCTGGACAGAGACAATTGGAAATAAGTGACCCCCCAGATTTAGCCAGTTCCTATACCATGAAGGGCTTTAATGGTGATCACAGAGACTTTGAACTGCAATCAGAAGATTAACAATGGTTAATCAGTGCAGTTTGCAAAGCAGTAGACTCATATGTGTATTATGTGACCTCCTCCTCATTGCCTATATCACTGCATCCTGGACCAGCTGTGACTTCTGGCTGATCTTCAAGGACAGCCCCATGTAGAGCACATTAAGCAAATCACAATGTGTCTAATCAGAGACATAGGGCAAGATGACTAATTAGAGGTCAATTCATTCATATTATTTTCAAAATAAAATATTATTTAAATAAATACATAAGGCACACATGAAACCTGCTCTTATAATGTTTAAAGATATGAGATGGGAAACACTAGGGAGAACAAATTGTTAAACTAAAGATTATCCTTCTTTCAAATTGTCTCCCCTCTTCCCATCCACCTACTATGATTGCCCAGTTGTAGTTTGATTGCAAGGGTCATTCTGATTTGAGAGCAGACCAAGCAGTCACTCACACCCTCTCCTCTCCTCCTTGAACAATGTGTTTGGCATACGCAAGTACCACAACATGGCTTTTAAAATCCTTCTTGGTATATGGCAATCTTCCTGGATTATATAGAGCAGTGATGGCAAACCTTTTAGAGACCGAATGTCCAAAAACCGCCCTGCCCCCTGGCCCGCCCACCTGCTCTGCCACCTGCCCCTGCTCCACCCCTGCTCTGCCCCCTGCTCCGCCCACTCACAGGGTCACCCACTACCTCCATGGCCCACCACAGATCGCCCAGGCAGTTCTGTAATGACATAGCAGCCACTCCCTCAACCCGCACCCAGCAGCAGCATCTGTGCACGTCGGGACACAAAAGCAGTCTTGTCCCTACTGCCTGGCTGCCATGTTTTTGGCTGCACTGCTCCATGCAGGCCGCTCCCAGGGGTGACTCTCCAGGGGGGCTGCTGGTGAGGAAGGGGCTGTGGGGGGAGGTGGGGCTGGGGCAACAGCACGTGTGCCCACAGAAAAGGCTCTGAGTACCACCTCTGGCACGTGTGCCATAGGTTCGCCACCACTGACAGAGGATTTACAGGAAAGATTTTGGATCAGGAAGAGGGCAAATTAAACTTGTCCATCCCACTTAAGAATCAATAAGACTTAATTGTCATGATACACAATACGTTTATGCTTTGCAATGAGCCCAGGAACCACAAATGGTATTAGATCTGCCATTCACAATTTACTTTAACCCACAGCCACATTGTAAGGCAAAAATATTTAAAGAATGGAAATTCTGCTGCACAGAAATCTAAAAAGGCAGGCTAATAAGGTTGGGGATATATTTTTTTCCTATATTTCTATAGTATACCTTTAAATAGTATAATTGTTTCATGGTGACAATATTGTAAAGGACCATTGTCAGATGGCTTATCTCAATAGAAATGCTTGTGAGGTACAGAGTGATTGCAATAGTGTTGGTTAGAAAAGCATTTCAGTTACTATAAAAGATTATGTCAGCATATAATATTGCTGTAGAAAACCTGAGAAAATAATCTCACAGTCAGTTTTAATAGAGCAACATTACAGGAAATGGTTGGAGCAATATAGCCTCCAAAATTATCCTGTGAGCACATTAAAATTGTTGAAAAGTAAGTAGTAAAACAAAAGGCCATTCAGTCATTTGAAATATTTAAACAGTACACTTATAACCCAAAGGACATTTATAAGACTTTTTTTCTCTTTTATAAGAAAGCAAAAATAATCCAAATTATTTTGGAAAGATGGTTTTTATACTAAATGTTTCAAGCCATTGCATTACCTCTGCTATCTCATAATGTTAATAAATACCAGAAAACTTACCTGATAAAGCCTTTGCTTGAAACCATGAGACTTTGAAACACAAACACACCAGTGAAAGATGCTGATAACCTGAATGGGAGGAAGTATTATGGTATATCCAGGAGTTTAAAATGGACCCTCATAATCAGCTCCTTTCCTTATGAGCTACTTTGCATGACAAATAACAAGAAGCGGCCTTATGAAATTTCAGGCCGAAGCCATTTTTACCACTAATGCAAATGAGACATAATATGTGCCGTTTTGTCAACCACATTTATTGGTAATCTCATTCTCTCCCCCTAATGAGACCTGGGTTAGGAAATGCACTCAGATCTGCCATGCCCCAGGTCACAGGAGACACAAAATGTGGTCATGCAGATGTACTTAATCTCAGAAGGATGGCAGATGCATCATTGCTTAGGAAATGGAAACAGCATCAGCTGCTGACAAACCCTAGATGCCCTTGACCTCTCAGCATGCAGCCCACATTTTGCTCAAGGAGCTAACTCTGCAGTCTTTAGGGGAATACAAAAGAAGTCAGTGGTTTCTGCTAGGTTTAGGGTGGGAGTGGTCTTATAATAATGATAATGATAACGACAACGACGACAACAACAACAACAATAATAATAATAATTAAAAAAAATCATAGAAAAGGAAAATGTTAAATTGCTCTGGGACTTTAGAATTCAAACAGACAAGCACCTGCCACATAACACCCCAGACTTAACAATTGTTAATAAGAAAGATTTAAAAAGTCTGGATAATGGACCTGGCAGTGCCTGGAGACAGCAGAATAGAAGAGAAAGAACTGGAGAAGATAACAAAATACAAAGACCTACAAACAGAAATAGAATGACTGTGGCAAAGGCAAGCAAAAGTAGTACCAATAGTACCAATAGGCGCCTTGGGTGTGATCCCAAAACAACTAGAGCACCACTTAGACACCAAATTCGCCATCAGTCAATTATAAAAGGTGGCCTTACTAGGAACAGCTTCCATCCTGCAACAATATCTGTAATACCTTCAATTCAAACATCCACATCTGCCTATCCAGGGTCCTTTGTAAGGACTCGATAGGTAGACAAAAAAGCCAAATCCAGTCTGAACATCTGGCTGACTGTGTGATGATCAATAATAATCATAATCATCACAATCATAATAATCATAATAATAGAGTTGGAAGGGACCTTGGAGGTCATCTAGTTCAACCCCCTGCTCAGGCAGGAAACCCTATACCATTTCAGACAAATGGCTGTCCAGTCTCTTCTTAAAAACTTCCAGTGTTGGAGCATTCACAGCTTCTGGAGGCAGGTTGTTCCACTGATTAATTGTTCTGACTGTCAGGAAATTTCTCCTCAGTTCTAGGTTGCTTCTCTTCTTGATTAGTGCTTCTTATCCTGCCTTCAGGTGCTCTGGAGAACAGCTTGACTCCCTCTTCCTTGTGGCAACCATGTCTTATCTCATTTCACCCTTGAAAAATAACCCAACGCAAAGCTGTGGATATATATACACATGATAGAGGTGACATACAGTGCATTCAGATAGTACTCAGACCCCCTTCACTTCTGTCAATTTTGTTATGCTGCAGCCTGATTCTACAGTTGTTGAATTATTTTTCTCATTAACTCAGTACCCGATAATGACAAAGTGAAAACAGAAATTTAGAAATGTCTAAACACGTAGGCATATAAATACACACATACACAATATGCATGCATACTCACAAACATAAATAAATTTAAGATGTAAGCAGGTAACACACATCCTCCAAGAAATGAAGTCTCCATGAAAAAGGAAATAGGCATATTGCCTAGTCATCATATAGACTCATTAAATATGCCTTGACCATGTGCAACTGCAAGATTTTGTACATTCTCTGAACAATAGGTGCACATGCAGAATTTCTTATTACAGTTAATGAACAGAATAATATAAAATTTTGTAATAGGGTTTGTAGAATAATACCCCTTACTATGAAACTAAGAAAAATGTCCTTCATTTTCTCTTTAATACAGAAATTGATATCTATTATTTATAGTCAATACATGAAGCCAATTGTCCAAATTTGTGACTGGTGATAATGTTTTAATTGTGCATTTGAGTGGTAAAAGAAAAGGGTGCGGAAGCCTTTATTTTGTGGTCTTCAGTTTTCACCTGCCCATTGTCAGGTCATCCTATATTATATTTACAACATTTCTATCATCTACTAAAAAGTTTCTATTTTTTTAATGAGATAAGGTTAATTTAATAATACTTGATTTTGAGGAAACTATACTGACCTGTGACTATTACATTATTTTCACAGTGCTTAAAGTCCAATTTCTATATGAACGTTCCATTAATATATGCCTTTCCATTACTGGACATAATATTTCTTAAATTACTATGACCATAAAAAACAAGTGCAATGCTATGGAAAATTCTATTTAGTATTTTTGTTTTCTCTTACTAAGTTGTAATATTGCTTTATATTTAATTAAACGGTGAGATGGACAATTCCTTACCATTTCTTTTTTTAACAAAGATTTATTAGCCGTTTAATTGTTAAGGATCATGTGAGTGACAGAAAGTCATTTTGGGATTAATGCATCACAATGCTCAGTGTATTTCTGAACTATTAGAGGAGAGGAAGAGAACCATGTTAATGACGTAAGTTTTCAGTTTTGAAACAGAAAAATAGAAAACCGATGTCAGAAAAAACTTAATGGTCCCTTGAGTCTACCCGATTTTTGTTGTTGTTGTTTTCTTTTTAACTTATTTATTATTTTTAATTTTATATTTTTAATTTAATTTTATTTTTTAAATTTTTTGTCAGATGATGGGCATGTGTTTATCCCAAGCATGTTTAAACTCAGTTACTGTTGACTAATCCACTATCTCCACTGGAAGTTGGTTCCAAGCTTCCTCTCCTCTTTCTATGAAGTAATACTTTCTAACATTATTTTTGGACTTCCCTCATGTCGGTTTGAGGTTCTGCCCCTATGTTCTTGATTTTTTGCTTAATGTTGAAAATTGAAAGGTTTTGAGGGTTATTTTCCTCTGCTCTAATTCTAGTCTGTAGCTAGGAAGGGAAAAACTTCCTCGTCTTTGTCACTTGAAAAGCTGTTTATCTTCTTTACTCTTGATCGGTCTTGTCTGGAGGAAGATTTAAAAAGCGAGGGGAAGTGCTGCCTCTCTTCCCTGCGCAGAATGAGCACCAGATGGAAAGCACAATTACTGCATTGTTTCTTGTCAATATTTGTTTTACAGAAAGGTTGTGGCTCGCTATGTATATTTGTGGAAGTTTATATCAAAACTGCTAGAAGGCAATGGATTATTCTAGCACTATAAACATGTCTAAGCAAGGTTGACTTAGAGGCTCGCTTTCTTTTCAATTTGCCTTGTTGTGTTTTGCTCTCTGGTGACATGTTGCTTAAGTTTTTCCCTCTTTATTGCGGTTCAGGAAATTAGCCACCATACTACAACTTTAGGACTAACTGAACAACTATAAAGAACACATAGTAACTGGTAATGACCCCTTACATAAATAAAAATAGCTTATTTTTGCTCACATAACTAGGAAAGTTTTCTAGTAAGTTTTAAGTGGATGGCCTAGAAACTGATTTTGGAAATGCTGTTTTACAACAACAGAGCCCCATATCAACTGCCATGCTTGTGACATGTTTGCATTGTTCCTCAGCTGCAAAGAGAATAAAAAGATCTGTTGGCAGAATTTAAACAGGGAGATGGTTTCAGTTTATATAACCCATCTGTGCCTCAGGCTAGGACCAGATCAACAAATGGAAGAGACCCTGCAGCTAAAAAGGGTGGGGTTGGTTTTGAACAGGGGTAAATGAAGAGTTGAAACTAACCTTTTGCTCCTACTGGGAAATTGTGACAGCTGTAATGTAAAGAAGCAATGCATAAATGAAAATGTTGATGAATGAGGTTATGAAAAGCAGGTAGTCCTTGACTTACAGAGGCCTTCGTTTATAGTGACTGTTCAAAATTACAATGGCACAGAAAAAAGTGACTCACGTGTCAATTTATATTACATGGACTGAAGTGTCACTTCAATCGAAGTGACAATGGTACTGAAAAAAGTGATTAATGACCATTCAAAGATACAATGGTACTGGGGGGGGAAAGGGCCTTACAACCGTTTTTCACACTTACAACCATTGCAGCATCCTCCTGGTCACATGATCAAAATTCAGACGCTTGGCAACTGGTTCATAATTATGATGGCTGCACAGGGTCACGTGATCACCTTTTGTGAACTTCTGACAAGCAAACTCAATGGGGGAAGCCAAATTCACTTAACAATCATATTACTAATTTAATAACTGCAGTTATTCACTTCATAACAATGGCAAGAAACATTGTAAAATAGGGAAAAACTTATTTAACCACACAGAAATTTTGGGCTGAATTGTGGTCATAAGTTGAGGACTACCTGTAGTCATAGTTCCAAATTATTGGAAGAAATATGTTCCATGTAATACAAACTCATCGTAATATTTTTAAAACATTGTAAAACTGGTAGAAAAGTTGCACAAGTGTGAATTTTTGTTTGACTCTCTGTGTGGGAGTTATTTATTCTCTTAAAACGAAGTAGAATTAGATCCCTTCCTATTTCCATCGATTGCGTTTTGTACATATTTCTGATTTTAAAAACCGTAGGGAAATTAGCTGAACTGTAAATCAGTCCTGCAGACAATAAAATGGGTTGTATCAGAGATGGGTATATTCCTAATAATGATATGTATGTCTAGGATTGTATTCAATCATGTCTTTACTGCATGAGGTTAGAGAAAAAGAAAAGACAAGGAAAAGATAACAGAACTTATTCTTCTTCTCTGGGCATAAAAGTTATCCCATTACAGTTAAAAACATTTTTTCCTGTAAAAGAAAAGCTCCTAAAATTACATAATAAAAGTAATAAGCTGCATTTATAAATGGGCTAAAAAGACGCTCAGTAAAACATTTCTTTTTTTCCTCTTTTTTCAGTGATTCTTATAAGCATTAATAGAGTTGCAAAGTAAAACACACAAAGACCCCAACTTCTCTCAGTGTATTAAAATATATTCTCATCTGGTTTCCTGTTATTCAATTTCTTGTTCAGATTACTTACGTCAGAAACAGCTTCTGAAATTATATATTTGCAGGCATTGGTCATCTAGCACTTACTGGGGTTCAGAAAATGATATAGAGGAAAAATGAAATCTCTATATTATTTTGTTCTATTCCAATTGATTTATTTTTAGTGACAAAAGAAAATCCTGAGCATTCCCCCAAAATAAAACAATGGCTTTTGTACCTCTTTTTCCAAATAAAATACTAGCGAAGCAAGCTGAATTCATATATTTGCTCACGACAACTTTGCCTTATCACAGTGTAACTAGATAAAGAGTTAAGAAAAATTACAGGAAGACAGGAAGCAAGTTGGATGTAGATTTTCAGAAATATGAACTCATCCTTAAATTATGAAAGGAAGTGAAAAACCATTTCTAATATTAAACAATATTTTTAGCTCTCTCTCTCTCTTTTTTTTTTTTCAATCCACAGATATCTATATTTCTGCTTTTGCATTCCAGAAAACTGAAAGGGCAGAATTTAGTCAAGCACATAGGTTCCCACTCGCACCGCACTTCAGCACAAAGAAGCCTTGGTAACATCTCTCTTTCTCTCTCTCTCTCTCTCTCTCTCTCTCTCTCTCTCTCTCTCTCTCTCTCTCTCTCTCTCTCTCTCTCTCTCTCTCTCCCTCCCTCCCTCTCTCTCTCTCTCTTTTTTTTTTTTTTGCTGTGACCCCATGAAATTGCCTTCCTCTAAAGTCTATTCTTGATGAGTTTGGTTTGGTCTAAAACCAATAGAGGACAGCCTCAGGGTGAGTAAAATCTGTTATTCTTTGTCTCTCCTTATATCAGTGTTGACCTCGGTTGACCTCTAGGAAGTATAAATAGAGAGGGAATGTTTGGGTTTCAGGCTGAAGTGGTCACATCAACTCTTCTCCTCAGGTCCCTGGTAAGCCTTTGGTTCCACCACACTAATATCTTCTCTTCAAAGAACTGAACAGAGCATCAACTGAGATGCTACCAGATATAAAGCATGTATGGAGGCATGGAGACAGTGTTATGTTCATTGGCAAATGAAACTTATGGGTTGTTGCAGGGGTTCTCCCATTTTTGTGGTCATTGGATTTATGCAAGGGGCATACTACACTCATTTTACTTGGGATTATTTCTATTTATTTACTTTTTGTAGGATATGCGTCAAATTTCTACAGCTGGAAGCTGCGGGCAACTCCTTGACTCAACTGTCCCTGGAAATATTTAACAGAATATTTGTGTTAAATATTTCCAAGGACAAAAGTTCTTTTACAGTCTTGCTGTAAAAAAAAAAGTCACAGTGAAATTACGGGGCTCAAGAAAAGATCTAATTTCCCCTTGTAGTTTTTTGTTTTGTTTTGTTTTGTTTATGCTTTATTAAATGTATGGACGGATTTTATTTATTCTTTTCATGTAAAAAAAGAACAAGATAAAACAGACAGAAAAAATGAGATCACAAATAAATATAGCATGTACCAGAACAAATAAGTGTTGACCCTAATTTTTAAATAAATGATTTAAACCTTGAACCCACCGCATAATATTCATCATTCTTTCCACTGCATCAGTAAAGTGCCAGATTGTAAATGGAAAATGAATCTATAATCCACATCTATTAATCTGAATTAAGTCTATCTTCCCAATATCAAATAATTAGCTTTTTTTTTTTTACTGAATGCTGTGCACTAGATATTCAACATTTTTCATATCATGGTAGATTCCAAGTTTCATTTTTATTGATTTGCCATAACAACCATTTTTATTGCTTACATCTTTAAGCAATAATTGTTGTCATACCATATTAAGAGTTTTGGGAAGAAGCATTCCATCCTCCATATTAACACTTTGTGTGGTAAGGTGAGCGAGCAATCCTTTTCTAAACATTAATAATGGTGTCAATCATAATACTATTATTAAATCATTATACTTCATTTTTTTTAAAAAAATGCTGACTGATTCACTACTATAAGTTATTCTCCTTTTTTTAAATCCTTGAACATAGCTAAAATCCACGTTAATAATTACTTTCACCTGCTTATAAAATTTTGATATGAATTGATATGAAAGCAAGGCATAGTCCAATAGTTGCGATTTTATAAAGGCTGCCTGCAGGATACTTGAAAGTCGAGGCAATGATTGTAGCAACCAGATAACCTATTATATACAAAGGACATTATACACCAGGTCCTAATTTAACTTACATATAGTTCCTGACTGTGAAATCCAAACCTGGTAAATTTAACAACGATCTTCCAGGCAAAACTATTACTAGATTTGCCCAATCCTCACTGCCATTCTCATAGAGAAGTCTCTCTTTCTTAGACCATTACTTAATCATAAGTTTCTTAGACCATTACTTAGTCACGATGTCAGTAGCTGGTCCAATCAAAAGATGTACAAAAGAGATGGTTTGCATCCATCAAAAAAAGGGACTGAGTTACTCGGCTATAAATTCACAGATTTTCTGGAGGGAAATTTAAACTAAACAGCGGGGACAGGGAGTTAATTGATACGGAACAACCCTGTCCCCGGCAATTTAAAAACTATAGGGCTATCAGTGCATGTAGCATAGATGTGTGTGTGGACAAGAATACCAACCTTGCTATCAAGCAAAATGAAGCCTCTAATAGCGAGTGCCACATAAAGTGCACTAACCAAATAGGTGGTAAGACAATAGGGGAACTCAGGCACCACACAGGTTATGTAGAAAGGAAACACAGGGCCACCCACAAAGGACTCAAATGTTTATACACCAATGCACAGAGTATGAACAGCAAACAGGGTGAACTAGAAATTCAGGTTAATGAGGGCAGATATGATATTGTTGCCATTACGGAAACATGGTGGGATGAAACCCACACATGGAACACACAGCTAGAGGGATTTAAATTATTTAAAAGAAACAGACCAAATAAAAGAGGAGGTGGAGTTTCTCTCTATATGAGAAATAACTACATCTCCACAGAAATAGAGCACAACAATGATAAAATGCATTGGGTCAATATAAAAAGGGGGGGGGGAAATGACATTGCCATAGGTGTATACTACAGACCACCCAACCAAACAGAGGAAATAGATGAACTTTTTGCTAGTCAGCTAACTAAGGTATGTAGGAAGCACATCACAATAGTAATGGGGGACTTTAACTACCCTGACATCAACTGGGAGACAAACTCCACATCAAGTGGAAGATCAAACAGGTTCCTGGCAAACCTAGCAGACAACTTTGTCTCCCAAAAAGTAGAGAAGGGAACTAAGGGATTAGCCATTTTGGATCTAATTCTCACTAACAGAGATGAAATGATAGACAGTGTTGAAGCCATAGGAACTCTGGGAGGAAGTGATCATGCAATATTAGAATTCAGCATTATAGAAGCACAAGCAATAGAACACAGTCAAACTAGAGTCTTGGACTTCAAGAGAGCTAATTTCAATAAACTTAGAGAGGGCTTGGGAAGGATTCCATGGATGAGAATCCTCAAGGGGAAAACAACTCAAGAAGCTTGGGAAATTTTGAAAAATGAGATAATAAAAGCACAGTCTAGCACAATACCAACAAAGAGGAAAAACAACAGCTCTCAAAAGAAACCAGCATGGCTGCATAAAGAACTCTCTGACAAATTGAAAGATAAAAAGGACAAGTATAGAAAGTGGAAAGAGGGGAACATAACTAAGTCAGAATATCAGCAAATAGCCTGAGCCTGCAAAGATGAAGTGAAGAAAGCCAAGGCTCAAAATGAACTAAGGCTTGCGACCAAAGTCAAAAATAACAAAAAAAGCTTCTTTCAACATGTAAAAAACAAGAAAAAAGTGAAGGAAATGATTGGTCCATTAGTGGGTGGAAGTGGCAAGAAGGTGACAAGCAACAGGGAGAAAGCAGAACTATTTAACTCATTTTTTGCATCTGTCTTTACACAAAGGGAAAAAACAGACCAACCTATCAAAAATAGTGCCATAAAAAACAAAACAGAAACACAAATTAAGATAGGCAAGAATATGGTTAGTGAGCACCTGTCCAGCCTAGATGAGTTCAAATCGCCAGGATCAGATGGATTACACCCCAGAGTTCTCAAGGAACTGGTAGATGTGATATCCGAGCCACTGAACTATATTTTTCAAAGATCCTGGAACACAGGGGAACTACCAGAGGACTGGAAAAGAGCTGATGTAGTTTCCATCCTCAAAAAAGGAAAAAAAAATGGATCCAGGAAATTACAGACCTATCAGCCTGACCTCAATACCTGGGAAGATCCTGGAAAAGATAATCAAACAATGAATCAACGAACACCTAGAGGCAAACAAAGTCATTACTAAAAGCCAACATGGGTTTGTCAAAAATAGATCATGCCAGACAAATCTTATTGCATTCTTTGACCAAGTGACAAAATTAGTGGATCAGAGGAATGCTGTGGACATAATTTACTTGGACTTCAGTAAGGCATTTGATAAAGTAGATCACAACCTACTACTTGACAAGATAGAAAAATGTGGGGTAGACAGAACCACCACCAGATGGATCCGTAGCTGGCTGACCGGCCGTACTCAGCGAGTGGTCCTCAATGGAACTGCATCTATATGGAGGGAAGTGTGTAGTGGGGTGCCCCAGGGCTCTGTTCTGGGCCCAGTACTCTTCAACATCTTCATCAACGATTTGGATGAAGGGATAGATGGGGAACTCATCAAATTTGCAGACGACACCAAGCTGGCAGGAATAGCCAACACTCCAGAAGACAGGCTTCAGATACAGAAGGATCTGGACAGACTTGAACACTGGGCACTAACTAACAAAATGAAATTCAATGGTGAAAAAAGCAAGGTTCTACATTTAGGCAAGAAAAACCAAATGCACAAGTACAGCATAGGTGGCACCATGCTCAATAGTAGTAACTGTGAGAGGGACCTCGGAGTCCTAGTAGACAATCACCTAAATATGAGCCAGCAGTGTGCTGCAGCTGCCAAAAAGGCCAACACAGTGCTAGGCTGCATTAACAGAGGGATAGAATCAAGATCACGTGAAGTATTAATACCACTCTTCAATGCCTTGGTAAGGCCACACTTGGAATACTGCATCCAGTTTTGGTCACCACGATGTAAAAAAGATGTTGAGACTCTAGAAAGAGTACAGAGAAGAGCAACAAAGATGATTAGGGGACTGGAGGCTAAAACATATAAGGAACGGTTGCTAGAATTGGGTATGTCTAGTTTAACGAAGAGAAGGACAAGGGGGGACATGATAGCAGTATTCCAATATCTCAGGGGCTGCCATAAAGAAGAGGGAATTAAGCTATTTTCCAAAGCACCTGAAGGCAGGACAAGAAGCAACGGGTGGAAACTAATCAAGGAGAGAAGCAACCTAGAACTAAGGAGAAACTTCCTGACAGTGAGAACAATTAATCAGTGGAACAGCTTGCCTCCAGAAGCAGTAAATGCTCCAACACTGGAAGTTTTTAAGAAGAGACTGGACAGCCACTTGTCCAAAATGGTGTAGGGTTTCCTGCCCAAGCAGGGGGTTGGACTAGATGACCTCCAAGGTCCCTTCCAACTTTACTACTATTATTATTATTATAGATGAAGAAGCCAATATGACAGACATGACACTCCAAATGGCTCCAAAAGCACAGTCTTTAATAAGAGAATAGCAGAGTTGTAGGTCTTCTAGTCCAGGCCCCTGCTCAACCAGGAGACCCTATACGATTCAGGACAAATGGCTGTCCAATTTCTTCTTTAAAAACTCTAGCGATGGAGCATCTACAACTTTGGAAGGCAAGCTGTTCCACTGATTAATTGTTCTCACTGTCAGGAAATTTCATCATAGCTCTAGGTTGGATTTGTCTTTGACAAATTTTCATCTTTTATTTCTTGTCCTGCCTTCGGGTGCTTTGGAGAATAGGTTGACCACATCTTCTTTGTGGCAGCCCTTCAAATATTGGAACCACTGCTAACATGTCACCCCTAGCCCTTTTCTTCGCTAGACTAGACATACCCAATTCCTGCAATTGTTCATCATATGTTTTAGATGGTCAGGTAGCAACCGGAGTGGGGCTTTTATTTAGAAAGTAGATTCATTTTATTTGAACCAAACAAGAGGGGAGGGGGAGTAATCTAAGTGTTGCCCTTATCATGGATTTGAAGTATTTGTACAAAAAGAAGAAAGCTGTTTCAGAAAGAAAAGGAAAAAGGACATTGTAAGTCTGATCTAAATTCTCTTTGGGTTAAGTCCACTGGATTCCAAGGGAGCTTATTTCCAAACAAATGTGCTAAAGATAACAACCTCTCTGTTTGCAAGGATTTGCTAGCATGGCCCTTCTTTTTAGCTAATTACAGTCTGTGTCTAGGCTTAGAATTAAATCCAAATTTCTTCCATTTTCTCTGCAGAAGGAAGAAATTGGCAGCAGAGGCCAGGAGCTCTGACAAGCAACAGAGTGAAGCAGGAGCCTCCCAACTAGCAAAGTTTCAGTCTTCAAAAATCATCTTCAAAGAAGAATAACATATAAAAGCATTGCACTCATTTTGACTATTAGTAATGTTATTGGTAGTATTTTTACTATTCTGTATCAGGTTTTTTTTTTCTGTTCACGGGAAATTGCTCTAACATCAACCCTTCTGGTTCTAGCATTATTTGGAAGAGTGTAAACAAAATATAAAATGATTTCTATAGCACAGCTTTTGGGGATAAACAGTCTTTAATTTTGATAATTTACTTGCTTAAAACACAAAGTATTTTTCTTCACAGGGTTTTTAAATTCAAGATGGGGTAGGCAAAATGTTACAGAAAAAAAACACATATTTGCTGTCTAATCATCAGGGCTGTGCTAAATATTTCTAATATCTATATTAGCTTTGAATTTAGTTTACCTGATACTAAAATGTTTGAAAGAAGAATTTGCACTTTATTTTTAAAGTGAGAAGCCCAATGTCATTTAATATGATTAGCTTTAGGGATAATGCATGATTCTGCTGATGATCTCATAATATTATACCTCATGTGATGAAGCTGTCAGTACCAATAAATTTAATGTTATGAACTCCAGTGGAGGCAAGGAAAATGTTGAGGAAAGGGAAGGGAAGTCACTTTAAAATATAGGAAAAAAATGATCATATTCATAATCATCAATAAATTGACAAAACTAAGATGCGTGTTTTTAAAAACTTACAAAATATAAAGGCTCAGATTTAGTTTCTCTAAGATTCAGCTAAATTTCTAGTGCAGTTTAGATGAAGTAGAAGCAGAACAGTGAAATCACAAGAGATGCAAGAAAAAACCTTAGGGATATATCAATTTTGATAGTGTCTCATATGAACAATTGCCAGCTCATTTGCCTACTGGGTCATTTCAGAGAGGCATTTTTTGTTATTTTCATGTAAGCACAGTGACTCAGCCATCACCCCAACTTTTGTCATATTTATGTCATGTAGTTATCCCCGTATCCAGGGCTGGTTACATTTAGTCAGTCAGACATAATCTAAATGAGTCTGTCATTGAGGCAAAAAGAACTTAAGACTTCTAAAGTTATTCTAAAATGTCTCATAAAATTGATACAATCATTATTAACACAATGGCCTAACAGTTTGAAACAAGAACCAAGAATTTATCTCTTACCTTCATTTCCAGTTTGGAAACAGGCCAGCCATTTCTCGTTCCTGCAGATCTCTTTGGATGTTTTACAAAGCACTAGTTTTGCAGGATGGAGGGAGAGTAAAGATAGTGGATTGGCTCTACATTAACTGCTCCTGTTTGTCAAACAGGGAGTTCAAGATACATAGCATAGAACAACTCAAAGAAATAGCGCAAGATCAGAAGGTAAAGAGAGACCTGGCTCATAGAATTGCCAAAAGTTGGACAGACTTAATGGATAACATCATAAAAAAAGAGAAAAACCCTAGAGGTAGGGTGCAAATTTTGAGAAAGTTACTCCTACCAAGAACTCCAAGAAACTTAGGAAGCAGCCCATCACTGTATAGCATAGATGAAATGGCATGCATGGATTCCATACGAACCTCATAGTGCTTCCTTTCCTTCAGCGATAATTGTCTTAATGCCCGTTTTAATCAGTATTAACTACTAGCAATAACATGCTTTTAATTATGTTTTAAACGACTCCTTTATTGGGCTGTTTTGGGAAGCAAATTAGTCAAAAGGAGCTGTTAATCAAAAACGTGTTACTGGCACAAAATAAATGTTCATTTAAGGAGTCATTCGAAATAAACCTGGCTCATTGACTCTGACAACCTACAAGGACACTGGAGTCTCCAGAGGATAGCTCCTCCAGTACTCTCCAAGATACGCCTTGCTGCTCAGGAGTTATAAGTAGAAGCATTAAGCAGTTTAGGTCATTCATCAGCTAACTTTTACTACTGTACTCAAGAAAATGAGCCTCCTAGGAATGTCACAGCAGATCTATTCCTTCATTAGCTAAGTAATATTGAGAGAGACGTTCCTGTCATTATGAATGGAGAAATCTATTGCAGCACGTTTCACTCCTGTCTCCTTTGTCTACAAGCTGCCTTTGCAAATCCAAAGGTATTTAGGCTGAAAACACTAGCTTCGTTTTTTACAAATGTTATTTGGATAGGTTTTCTTCCCCTTTTGTTGACCGATAGCCCTTTCAGAAAAAACAAGAGAACCAGATTAGGTGCATAACAAAAAAACCTGGAATGTAATACGATTAGAACCAGCCTAGAAAAAAGAAGGACCTAGGAGGGGAATTATTGAATGTCAACATTTCGCTCCTTTTAAATAACTCTAGGCCATGAAAGTAATAGATCCCTCTTTTGACAATTGGCACAGTGCAGTGCTTATAGCATAAGTGCAGGCCATAGCAGATCATGCTGATATCCGTGGGTCATACATCTGATACACTGATATACTCTTGTCAATCAAGGGCATCATGCTGAGGGCAGCACATCACAGATTTCAAAGAAACCTATAGCTGGATTTTTCAGGATCAGTGTGAACTCCATACAGGTTTGGTGTCAGAAGAAGAAGGTGTTGCATTGTTCTATTGTTTTATTCAGGTACTTTGTTTCATAGATTATTTCAGCAATATCAATTATGCATATGCCATAATTCCTTCGCTATTCTTCTACACCAGACATGTCAAACATAAGACCCGGGGGCCGGATGTGGCCCACGAAGTGGTTTCATGTGGCCCGTGAAACCATCCTGGAAACAGTGAGGGAACGGCTGCTGCTGCCTTGCCCCTGGCCCAGGCCAGCCGGGAGCCAATGTACAATTTTGTGGTGGCCATCTATGCTGAAATGCATTCAGTCTTAGCTCCACAAGGCTGTCTGAAAATAGCGAGGAACAAGCCTCTGCTGCGTCGGCCCCACCTCCTGGGTGCATGCTGGGGAGGTGTCACCCTTTGTGAGGAATGGAGAAATGCACCATCGCCTGGAAGTGGCCAGCAAATGGCCCTCGCCTACTTCACATATCCAGTTTGATGGGCTTTGCTCCGGTCCCACCCCTTTCTGCCAGAGACCCTCAGATCTGTCCCACTCCTGCCCAGGCACCCACAGACACCCTTCACACAAATGATGTAGAGCTGACCTTGCCCACCTAGTAGGCCACACCTACTCCATCCATGCCCACCCAGTAGGCCGCATCCACCCTGGCCACACACTCCCCCCCCCTGAGGGCAACTGCAATGCTGATGCGGCCCTCAATGAAATTGAGTTGGACACCCCTGTTCTACACCATTTCCCAACTTGTAAGAGTTCATTCTTCCATCTTTCCAGTATGGAGTGGCCTGGTATTTCATGGTGAAATACACTCCCACCATCAAAAAAAAAAAAATGGTTCAATCAGTACTTAATCCAACATTTATTTGGAGGGACTGGATTTCAAGATGCTTTGGCTAGAAAATATAGAAATTGAGAGGTTTCAATATCTCTACTATCCTGTTCAGACACTGCTTGGTGAGGTTGAAATTTAAATAGAACAATTAATACTATCTGCTTGATTGTGTTGATAAAATGCTTGATTTCCTAATAGCTCTCAGAGAAGACCTTAGGTCTACAGAGAGACAATATCATCTCTAAGACTGAAAATTGGGGAGCAGTTCTTAGATCATTTCATACCTCTTCTTCATTCTTGCCAAACCCCATTCATCTTGTCATATTAAAAGGAAGAGCTTGCATGGCTTGCGGAAGTCAAAGTTAATTGCCATTGGGTAAAAGCGTCCAGGGATTTAGAAGAAGTATCATTAATATAAGGAGTTTTACTCGCTTTCTTTTCCATCAGATCCAGGTGTGCTTTTTAGGCAGCCTAAGCAATGCTGAAGAAAATTCCCAGCCCAAATGAGGCAACTGTTGGTTGACCTACAGTAGGAATCGTTCTATTGAGATGCTGAGAATTGCAACTCAAAGGTGATATGATATTGGCCATGAAACATAGTTACCTGCTTCTGGTAGATCAACAATTCTCTCTCCTGGAAAGAGAGATTTTAGTATACCAAACATTTATATCTTTATTGCATCCAATCTAAAAGGCTGCAATTCATTTTACCTGGGTCTGCCTTTGTAGATATCTTACAGTAGAAACTTTGATTTATAAGACATGCAAGGTAAAGTCTCCCTGAAATTGAATTCTTGTCACTACATATTCTGGGCAATAGTTTGCCATCCCCTTTTTCCAGGATCTTCCTAAATGTCTCACTCTAGTTTCACTTAAATATTAACTCAAATTGATTCTATTTATCCATCTTCGCAATCAGCTAAGACAGACTAAGTGCTTCACCTGCTATGTTTCCAAAATAAATCCCATTATCTCATATTGGCAGTAGGCAACAAGTCCCATTGGTGCTAAGTAGTTAAGTAACTTCAGGATCTACCAGTTTGTTTCTGAAAAACGAATCTTAAAAGTGTTTGGATCAGATACTGAAGAACTCTCTTACAAATTTGTGTGGCAATTCTATCCAAAATGCCATCACATTGTGAAACTGAGCATCTGGCTAACTAAGGTTGATGCTATTTTATTGATGGCTTCTCCAAGGAAATATCCTGTCTTCTTTAACGGCTTTTGGAATTCTGCTGAAGATATTGAAATCTTTGTGTAATTTAACTTTTTGATTCAGCTTTGTGTTCTCACCAGAAGCTGCTCTTCTAAAGAGCATTCTCTACTTTTGCCTTAATTTAATTTAACTACATTTGTTGTACTATTCATTTCTAATTCATGTTGTGAAATGCCTGGGAAACCACAGCTGAAAGGTGGGATATAAATATTTTAATCATCAATGCATAAGCATAAATGTGTAATTGCATAGATAAAGTAAATTGTGGTGCCAGGCAATTCAAGAAGAACATCTCCTAAGGCAACCACAATGAAATAACATTTTTACATTGTGCAAACCCTATGAGATTTCCTTTCTGACTTTTATGCAAAGTGATCCATGGTCTTCACATAGCAGGCAATAAAATTAAGCTTAATATAAACTTAAAATGTGTGGACAACTAAGTGAATCTCAGAAAAAACTTTTGCCTATCCTTTCAGATTTATAACTGATGTTTGCCATTCATGCTTAAAGCTTCACCTTACATCTTAATTATCTTGCTGACTTTCAGCAAGATGCAAACTTTCTGTCCAAATCTATATTAAAATCATTATTGAAGTAGCTTATTGTGCTATTTTAGCATCACTGGAATAATGTTCCAGCAACAATTCAAATGATGTGACTCATTAATAAGATAACAAACTTTTCAATATTTACTTTACTAAACATAGGGCAATTTAACTAAGATCCAGGAACCCTGGATTCTTACAGTAATGAGTGGTTATTGGAGTGATGGTGACAGGGGGAGTTAATTAAGCATCAATTCACAATAAGTACTTAACAACTGAGCCTGAGGGTAGAAATGAATTGGGAAAGCTATTTCTGATGGGATAAAGAAGGAACACATGCCGTTGCGTGCCTTTTTATAAGTAACTCAGTTTCGTTTTAGATTTTGATAACTTCTGTGATAAACTCAATCTGATATCCAGCATTGGAAATATTGACTGGTTTAGTCAGATGTCCTTTTAGTAACAAATTGTGTTGGTTTAGAGCAGGGGTGTCAAACTCACAATGTCACGTGATGTGTTGCAACGTATCGTGACTTTTTTTGCCATTGCCGGCAATGGGGTAGGTGCAGTTTTGCTATGATGCATCCGGCCCACAGGCCGGTAGTTTGACACCCCTGGTTTAGAGTTTTTCAATTGTAAGAGACTTAATTAGATAGGTATTTGTATCCCACCTTTATTATTTTCATAAATAACTCAAGGTGGCAAATACATCTGATACATCTTCCTCCACTTTTCCCTACAACAACAACCCTGTGAGGTGGGTTGGGCTGAGAGAGAATATGAGGGGTCCTTGGTGCTCTCTCAGGTTGGTTGTTTTCTTGTGGCTGTTTTGTTATCCAAACTAGGTAACATCATCTGACACTAGTTTGGGTAATGAAATGTCTGCAAGAAAACAAGCACACTCATAGAGCACCAAAGACTACTCATTTCAATCCTTTGCTACAAATATTCTCCTTTATTGACAGAGCATAACTGGCCCAATGTCACTCAGCTAGCTTTCATGGCTAAGGTGGGACTTGAACTCACAGTCTCCTGCTGTCTAGTCTGGTTCCTTAACTACTAGACTATAGTCTACTTTCTATTTAATAAAGTCTCAGTCACAAGATCATCCTTGTTTTTTGAATTTCTTTCTGTGGTTTGTTTATTAATCACTGTCATTAAAAGTCACAAAAATATCTATGATTTGTCTGAGATACAGATTGGAAAATCAGAAGGATTCCCATCATGTACATCACTAACCTCTCTCAACTTCCCTCAATATGGCCAGTCTGACATAGGGTGCATAGATGAAGGTTGGCCAAGTCTCCCATCACAATGGGAGAGGCCTGTGGACCAAGGATGAAAGATGTTGAAAGGAATCAAGTACTCATCTTCATTCCTCTCAAGAGTTTGGAATTGATTTGAAAAGACATTTTCATTCAGCAAAGAAAGATTGTAAATTAGAGAAGAGATCAAGATCTACTGTACTTAAACTGACCATTCAGCTGACTGTTTTCAAAGCTGATAATTTCAATTATTTCAAAAAAAATGATTGTTTGGTGACCACGTATATTTCTTTTCCTTATGGGTGTAGGCCTAATTTTTCCTCACAACTATTTTTTAAAATTAGGCTGATTGAAAAAAGATAGTAACTGGCCCCCACTCACCCAGTTGAGTTGGATTTCCTTGGTACCGATCCAGCACCTTAACCATTAGACCACAGTGGCTTTTATGAAACCAATAACTCATATTTTTTTCCTTAATTGCTTCCTACTTGGTATTTAATTTGGGATCATTATAAGTTTTTTTTAAAAAACTCTCTTTTTAAATAAAAGTTCACCCCTACTGACTCTATAGCAATTTTTGCTTAGAATACATTTTTGCACAGAAAGTATGTGTGTATGTGTGTGTGTGTATGTATGAGAGAGAAAGAGATCTATATATACACAGAGAAAGACTGACATCATATGTTTGTGGTGCACATGAGAAAAAAAGTTCAAAATTCCTATAGAATTAGAAACCCTCAGAATTTGCAAAAACCTGCTCCGGATAAAGCATTACAAAGATATTCATTTACTCAAAACTCAAATCTTATGAGAAGTCTGAGGAGATTAAAGGCAAATAAGAAGACATAATTATTGGTTAGCTGGGAATAGTTGTTACTCCTCCTCAACATATGGAGAAGTATGTCAATCAGATGGTGCACGCTGGAAGGTATAATACCTAAGGGGTTTGCACAGCGGATGCTTCTTTATTTATTCATTTTGCTTTCAAATTTCCTTTTTCATGTTATTTTTCCAATGGAGCAGAACTATAGGTAGTCCGTATGGCTTTCACATAATATTTCCTTCCCACGGTGGGAACTAATGATATACATCTGTCTGAGCTTGAATCCAGAGTAGCAGATTGGTTTTGTTCTTATAGGAGCCTTTTTGGAGAACCAGTCCTGTGGTGGGGAAAAAAAATGAGTCAGAGGAACATCCATCAAATAGCTTTTCTCATCACAATAGGCTACCCTGAGAGATTCATAAGCTTAAATGGAGAATGGACATCCAAGATTATCTCCTCTGCAGGTCCACATACTCTCTACCTCTGTTTCTGGGGTCTTTTATTGTGATTGACTATAGTTAAGGAGATTTACATCCTTCCCTTCTGTTACAGTCAGAGTATTGAAATGTACAGCAGATCCATTCATAAAACAGAAGCAAGGTGTTTACAGCACGAACAGCAAGATATGAAACCATAGGAAAATGAGAACTGACTTTATCCCAGGCTAAATAGATGGTCCCTCCTTCTCAGTCTTGTTGTTACTGAGTGACAGAAGTCCTCTAGGTCAAGGCTCTTCCAACTTGGCCCTTTTATGACTTGTGGACTTCAACTCCCAGAATTCATCAGCCAGGCATGCTGGCTGGGGAATTCTGGGAGTTGAAGTCCACAAGTCATAAAAGGGCCAAGTTGGAAGACCCCTGCTATAGGGCATTTTGCATTTAAGCAAGTGGACTCTGTTATTCAGGTGAGTGAAAACTCTTTTGAAATCCCTTCTCTTCCTTTCTCCTTGCTCCACATCAAATGCAGAGCCTCTCCTTTTGCAAGATATGAATGACAACTCTATAAGGAATAATGTATTCATTAAGGTATTCATGTATTTCCTCAAACTCCTCCTTCTTTCTTTTGCCTTTTTCCAACAATCACAGATTTTCCTCTGTTTATATTTAAATTCTAGTGTGTCCATATTTGGTTTTGGGGGAGCGTTGCTGCTTTAATTCTAATAACATGTCACTTTTCTTAGCCCTTGTTTTATTTCCCAGATGTGAAGAAGGTCTCAAAAGAAGATAACCACTAAGGGGTTTTCTCTACAGGGCTAAAAGGCTCAGTGTGATACAACTACTGGTTGCGCAAAGCTGAGAAGGATAACCTGAAACTCTTAGTAACCAAAAACATTGTTTTTAATTTTTTTTTTTAAAAAAAACAAGATTTACTGAAAGGGTAAGCAGGGGTTCTCAACCTTGGCAACTTTAAGACTTGTGGACTTCAACTCCCAGAATTCCTCAGCCACCTTTGCTGGCTGAGGAATTCTGGGAGTTGAAGTCCACAAGTCTTAAAGTTGCCAAGGTTGAGAACCTAAGGGATAATGTGACAGAAATGTCAACAACTGATTATATTCACTTTAGAATCCAATTTTGCAACAGAATAACAGAGTTGGAAGGGACCTTGGAGGTCTTCTAGTCCAAGCTCCAGCTCAAGCAGGTGACTCTATACTATTCAGGACAAATGGTTGTCCAATCTCTTCTTTAAAGTGGAGCACCCACAACTTCTGCAGGCAAATTGTTCCTTTGATTAATTGTTCTATCAGGAAAATTTTCCTTAGTTCTAGGTCAGTTCTCACCTTGGTCAGTTTCCATCCATTGCTTCTTGTTCTTTGGAGAATAGGTTGAACCCCTCTTCTTTGTTGCAGCCCCTTAGATATTGGAACCTTGCTTAGATATTGCAACAATGAATCTTAGAATAGACACCTTCTGAGAAGGCGCATACCCATTTCCCACTCATTTCTGAATCCTTATCCGGCAGGGAACAGACCATTAGCCATGCTTGCAGTTCCTTACCACTTTCATATTATGATCCTGGTAATCATCAAACCGTTTTAATAAGCTTGTATCTTGTCGGGTCAGGCAGACCACTTCCACATGAAGGGGCTGGTCCTGTTATCCGCAGATTATTGTTGAAAACATTTTAAAAAGTATTATTCACATTTCAATGGGTAAGTGGAACCAAACTATTGTGATACCATATGATATATTTTAAACATGCTAGGATTTAAAACAAGGACAGGAAAAGCTTTGGGGATGGAAATTATGTTTAGATTTCTAGGAGGTGAAACAAGTGCTGAAGCAGAGACCCAACAGTCCTATTGAGAAAAGTTTTCTTTGGATTCTTGCTCTGAGCAAGGATTTAAACAGCTGGGAGCAGCTTCTGAAACAGCTACATGAGCCTTGTAAATGGCATGAATGCTTTTTTAGTTAAAAAAAACAAGTGCTTCATATGTGTTCCTTCGGTCTTGTTGTAAAATACCTCTTTTGAAGGTTTTCTGAAGTCTAGAAGACAATAGAAAATGGATGATAATTCCTAGTGAAATAAGATGGATCAGGCACAGTTTTGCATACAATTTGTGCCCATGTATTATGACACTCCCAGTTGCGATGCAATTCCTCCCTCCCCTGCGAGAAAAGCAAAATATGTGATGTGATAGCATGGTAGTTTTTGTGATGTCAAAACCAAGTTGCTTAAGAATTTGGAACATAATAACATCTCAAATTATGTCTCTAATTATGCATTACCAGGAGGAAAAATAGAAAAGTGGAATTAATGGGAAGTATAGTTTAAAGAATTTAGAAGAAAAGAAACAACACAATAAGTAACAAGGATAACAATGAATTAAAACTGAATTGATCAATTAACGGAGGATATATCTATCATGGTTTCAAGACAGAGTTTTTTTTAATGATCTCCAAACTATTTCACCATTCAAATGAAATATAAACCAGCAGAGCAGAAAAGGGTTTGAGAAAGCTGCAAATCAAAGGAGATACCATCATACTAGCCTGTTTGTGCTTACTAGAGGTTTGTCATAAAATGAAAAGGTAATATTATCTCTAAATTGGATTATCTGTGAGCTGTTGAGGTTTAATTATAACAAGTATCTCTGAAGTTTTACAAAAGTTGGCATATCATAAATTGGTCACATCAAATTGTACCAGTATGCTATTCCATTCCAATCTTATCAGGTATTCAATGATTTTCATGATCATCCTCTGTGTTGTATCTCAGCTCTATAATGATCAAAAAAATGAGACAGAAGACTGAAACAGTCAGCATGCTCCCTGAGAATTTAAATCCTGGTCATTCAGAATTCAAAATCACACAGGTTGCCTACATGCTAAAAGGGAAGGATCTTTAGATGTTTATCAACAATCCATCAAAAGCATCAAGACTGCAACATGAAGATGCAAATGAAATATGAAGCAATGAACAAGACTCTGATAGACTGGCCCCCTTGTATTAATCAACCAGACCAGTGGTGGGATTCAGCCAGTTCACACCAGTTCAGCAGAACCGGTAGCTAATTTTTTGTTGCCCAGGCCCAGAATAGACTTCCAGAAGCGGCATCTACACAGAGAACCAGTTATTCACATATTTGAATCCCACCACTGAACCAGACTGATGGTTGGTAGGGCCTATGACTGTTTCTAAGCTGAATACAGTTCTATTTTGTCTGGTAATATTAATATAGAACAATTGTTAACCTGCTCTTGTTCTATTCTTACTGATAGAGTCTTAAGAGCTAGCTTATGTAGAATTCCTTGTTAATTAATTAATTAATTAATTAATTTCAGCAAGTGAGCCAACATACCTCACTTACTGAACAGCCTTAATTAATTCATTGTCTCTATTGGTTTTGTAAATGAGCTCCCCTGCATATGGAAATAGGAATGCATATTTATGCAATATGCATGCCCACAAAGTTCTTCCACACAGTCTGAAATTTATTGGGATTCAAATGTAAATAAATGCAAAGTGTTCAGAATCCTTCCTGAGACATACAGGGAAGTTAGGTGAAATTTATGGGATTCATTTTTTAGCTCGGTATGTGAGGGGCCCTAAACAAGCCATTATTGCTCTGAGAAATTGCTTGCTTAATTCTCCATATATTGTGAGGAGGATATACCTCAAACCACAATATTAATTTTTAAAACATATAGATGAGAATATAGATAGATTTATGCCATAGTAGTTCCTCTTATCATTTATAATAATTTCAAAAGGGTAAAAAAGACATTAAAAATGCCAAACTGGATGCATATTCTTACAAAGTAGACATTATTATTGCTGAAGACAAGAAGAGCATTGTGGTTAGCCAAACCCCTTGCTTATATGAAACTAGGATCCTGCATTTGAAATCCTGTTTGAGATATGTAAAAATTGCCCCACGTGTCATCTGAAGACCAAAAGTACCATTTGCTTGTAATATATATATATATATATATATATATATATATATATATATATATATATATATATATATATATATATATATATAACTGTTTTAATTGTTTTTATGTTTTATAATGTGTGCCATCCAGGGTCACTTGTAGAGATGAGCTGTTATAGAAATCAAACAAATAAAGACACCGACATAAAAGTATCAGAAATTACACTGTTGAAGTCTGTTATAATCTAATTTTGAAAAGGGCAACAGTCATTGGGGAAGACCATGACATCTGGAAAAATTGAAGATCGTCAGAAACTTAGCCAGTAGAAGGCATGATGGCCAAGTATTACAACCGATAACCTAGGCAGGAGCTTACAAGAATTCAGAAAAGACGTTCTAGCAGCCAATCCTGGCACAATCCAGAGGATCACAAAAAGATGAAAGTGACAATGGCATTAAACAGCAATTGGTGATGTAATTTTGTCCACATGCCTGATGGAAGGTGTCCCAAATGCACTGGAGCTCTGGAACATTTTAGGTCTGTGTATTTACTCCATTTTATGATGCAATCCAATACATCCTAAAGAAAAGAGACTGATTCTATGCACTTTTCCTGTCATCCTTTCAGTAAATAGAGCATCTAGCTTATGCTTACAAGATAAATAAAAGAACAACAGAATTGGAAGAGACCTTGGAGGTCTTCTAGTTCAACCCTCTGCTCAAGCAGATAATCAGTGTTTTTTTTGTTTAAAAAAAAAGGTGCCGGAACTCACACACGTCATACAACCCGCCTTGCCTACCCTACAAGGTTCCATCCAAAAAAGGTGCCGGAACTCCGTTCTGGGTGTTCTATGACAAAAAAAGCCCTGGATAACTCTATATCATTCCAGACAAAAGGTTGTCCAATCTCTTCTTAAAAACCTCCAGTATTGATCCACAAAAAATGTCTCTTATGTACCCTGACTTACAGCCTAAGTGTTGGAGATGTGGCTGTTTGGACGCCACTTATTATCATACCTGGTGGTCGTGTAAAAATATAAAAGCTTTTTGGATTAAGATATGGTGGAATATTCAAAGAATTTTTAGAAGGAGGGTAAAATTTACTCCGCAATTATTTTTGTTAGGTATTGTTACTGATTGTGATGCTAAGGAGGTTATATTAATGTTAAATTTGATTACAGCCGCAAGGCTGTTAGTAGGGCAATATTGGAAGAAGGAATCTTTGCCTACCTTGCAAGAGTGGTTTTTTAAAGTTTCTTATCTGGCAGAAATGGCAAAGATTTCGGCTTTTTTAAAGGGGCAATCGCAAGAGAAATTTCTTGCTGTATGGGAAAAATGGATAAATTTTATACAACTTAAATTGGATCTAAAAAAATATTATTTAGCCTTTTTGTAACTTGTATATAATTTTTGATATTTTATAGATTGTTTTCTCTTTTTTTTCTTTTTCCTATTTCTTTTTCTCTTTCTTTCTTTTTTTTTCTCTTTTTAAGTATTTTTTTCCCTTAACGTTTATGTCATATATATTTTATTATTAACTATTTTATAAGTTGTAAAAATTTGTTTAGGTTTCTTAAAATTTTAATTAAGCCTATATTCAGCTCTGGGAAGCTCGGGGGGGGGATGGAGGGGGTGGTTTGGGAGGGGTTGGGTGAGGGTTGTTTTGTTTTGTTTTTCTTGTTTGTTGTTGTTTTTTTGTTGTTATTTGTAAAAACTTTTAAAACTTTTTGATAAAGAAAAAAAGAAAAAAAAACCTCCAGTATTGGAGCACCCAAAACTTCTTGAGTCAAGTCATTTGACTGATTAATTGTTCTAACTGTCAGGAAAGTTCTCCTTCATTCTAGGTTGCTTCTCTCCTTGGTTATTTCCATCCATTGCTTCTTGTCCTGCCTTCAGAAAATACAGATCAATAAATACTAAAGGCTCTTCCACATGTCCTGTTTACCACAACCCAACGTTATCCAGCAACCAAACACTTGAAGGAGTCATGTCCTGAGGCCATTTCCCCCACTACTGTGGCTAACTCAAAGCCTGAAATTGGCTTTAAGTGGCCTAATGTGAACCTTCCCAAGCAAACGCTTTAGATCCCATGGAAAAGGAGGCTTGAGGTGGTGTGATAAAGTTCAAGAATCTGCTGAACCCAGATTGGCCCAGCAAGTTTGCGGTAGGACTGCTTTTGCCCATCCAGTTGATGAGCACAATATCTCCTGCCCCTTTTCACTGTGACCTCAGAGAAGCTGGGCCACCCTTGTCACCCTGTTTCTTCATCTCCAAAATTCTAAACGAATGATCTGCTGATCTGGGCAAGATCTCACCATAGCCCAGCTCCCCTCAGATTCTGTCCAGCCAAAACCACACCCAGCTTGGTCATGGTCTATTTCCAAGATGGTGTATCTTTTTACCATCTTTTGTAAGAATGCAGGAAATGATATCTGCTCCTAATTACATGAGGCAGTGCTCCTTGCCTTGGTTGCTTAGGGGCAGAAAAGGTAGGGTGGGGGCAGCATTTTTTATATGCCCAGAGAACTCTAATTGGGTCAGCTTGGTATAATGTTAAGGCACCAGGTCAGAAACTAGAGGAGACTGGAAATTCTAGTCCTGCCTTAGACATGGAAACTGGCTGGGTGACCTTGGGTCAGTCATTCTTTGTCAAGTCAACTCACTTCACAGGGTTGTGGGGAAAACAGAAGAAGGAAGGAGTATTAGATATGTTTGCCATCCTGAGTTGTTTATAAAAATAATGAAAGCAGAATATAAATAAACGTTTAAAAATACACTACACTAATAGATCCATAGACCAAAACTAGGCTAGTGCAGCTAAATCATTCCAGTTTCCCTGTTTTAACAAGACTAGCAAATTTTTTTAAAAGGATTGCAGAGAATGGAGTAGTTTAGGTTAATATATCTGATAGCATTTCACTCTGTGCTGTGCAGCAACAATGCATCACAGGTCTTTGGAGAATAGCCAAGCTCTTCTTTTTAACCCAAAAGAACTATAAGAGTAGATCTGGGGGGGGGGCGTTATTCCATGTCAAATCTGGTATTTTCTTTATTTCAGAGATTATAGCAGAAGGTGGTCAATTCTCTGTTGTTGGAGAATGATAATTCTTTGACAAATATGTTTTGGGAAATACAAAATCCAGCCCCCATCTCTCCATATTACTAGATTCTAAAAATGCTTGTACTTTCACTAACATATATTTTATTTTAGGTATTCTAGTGTTGAGATTAAATTATTCATTAGCCTTCATTACTTATTCAGTAGCTCCTAGGTTTATCTTGTTCTGCTAAAGGTATCTACTTTCCGTTGTCAATAAAAAAAATAAGCCTGCTTCAAGGAGCTTGCAAATTTGGTAGGAAGGTGATATCAATCTATTCTGCTAATCACATTTTTGTCTGCCATTTTATTAGACCCCCTTAAAGCCAGGCCCATCTATTGAGGTCCTTGTTGTTATGCTGATGGTAATAAACTCTGGAGGGGCAAAAAGGAACAATTAATATCAAAGAAGTAATAAATAATATAAATAATTGTTAAAATTTGGTCCTTCAGAAATTTTAGAGACACATTGATTTTAGACTTGATGTTCTTTATTGAAAAATGTGGAAGAGCTGATAAAGAACAAAATCCTCAACAAAATTCTTGAGATGTTCTCTGTTTATGAAAAACTTTTTGTTGTTCAAATAATCATATCACATGGTTTTTCATCTTGTAAAATTTAAATGTTCTGGTTTGTTAAATAAAAAAATGTGTGGAAGCATGTCTTAATTCTCATCTGAAGTTTTCTGAGAAATCTATGCCAACAGAATCAATCAGAACTAGAGTTGTTAAGGTGAGAAATTTGACAAAGATGTCAAAAAAAAAGATGTCCATTTTTATGACTTTATCTTAGCTGGTTTGTTCTACTGACCATAGGAGAGGGCATTAATACATGGGTAACATTGCTTCCCCAGTAAACAGGTGTACATTTAAGTGTACACTTACATAGGACTCATTTCTGTGAATCAGTTCCTTGGTTCCAAAACAAATTAAGGGATGAAGAATATTTTTTTTAAAAAAAATGATTGGTTCCATCTGTATCTATTTTTTTTTTCATTTTGCAATAAGCACAACAGTCTTGACCAGGGATTGGTCTGATTTGGGATAGTGTGCACATGATCGAGGGATAATGGTTTGTTCCACACAAAGCAGAGTTTGCCATGACATAAAAGAAGACCACGAGAAGTGATGGGCAATACACTAGAGATCTGCAGATCTGACTGATGGCAACTTCACTCAATAGACAGGACTGGAATCAATTAGGGCAACCAACAAGAAGTCAAGCATTCCTTATCAGTCATATTTATGATTTCCTAAGAAAAGCTGGGAAGCCATAACCAAAGAATTTTATTAATTGTGCATTTCGAGAGCCAATCCCATATGTATTCACAGTTTATTAAAAAAGAATGTGTGCTGATCTTCCGACTTTATTAACATTGTACCAAATTCATCTGAGAGCCAGCATCTGAGACCCAGCTTCCATATCACTTTGGGTTCTTTTTTATTTCTTGTTTTTATTTTGTTATGACATTTTCCATTGATTATGAAATCTTTCAAAATAATACATAATACACGCCCTTGGACTTTCAGACTCTTCTGTGTAGACTTGGCTTTTACTTATTTTGCTCAACCACTCCCTATTAAATGGCAGCTTTCAGTTCTCATGGAAGCCTAGGAATGGTGATCTTACTAAATAACCCTAACTATGGTAGGTAATGAAAGAAAACTATTGCCAACTCAGAAATCAGACCCAAGATCTACTGAATCTATGAGTCTAACTAGATTCATGCAGGAAATTCATGAACAGGATAGGAAAATAATAGCTTCTTCCACTCTTGTTTCTGGATCTAGGATATAAATATGCTATCAAAATTAGTAACACTCAATATCCCCATCCTGTAACCTTATTTTTCTCTACTTTCCTTCCAAAATAAATTTCAGATAAAGTCCTCATTTAAGGTCATCTCTCTCATGTGAATCTTGACTTCTGGTGAATTCATGGACACATTTGTGTAATTATTTTTGACAGTACTACAATACAACAGCAATACTTTTGCCATTGTCTTCTGGAATGTTTTTTTTTTAATTTCCCTTAAATTTCTATTAGGGGAATATGGAGTATAGGAGAATATGGAATATGGAAGCCATGGTGATGCAGTGGTTAAAATGTAGTACTGGAGGCTACTTCTGCTGACAGCAGTTCGGCAATTCAATTCTCATTGGCTCGAGGTTGATTCAGCCTTCCATCCTACTGAGGTCAGTAAAATGAGGATCCAGATTGTTTGGGACAGGGCTTTTTTTCTCATAGAACGCCCAGAATGGAGTTCCGGCACCTTTTTTGGATGGAACGTTGTAAGGTAGGCAAGGTGGATTGTATGACGTTTGTGAGTTCCGGCACCTATTTTTTTTTTTTTTTTTTTTTTTTTTTTTACAAAAAAAGCACTAGTTGGGGGTCATAAGCTGATTCTGTAAAACTGCTTAGAGAAGACTGTAAAGTACTGTGAAGCAATATATAAGTCTAAGTGTTATTGCTATTGCTAATATATTAATCTATAGAAGCCAACCATCCAACTATCCACGTTTTGAAGTCCAGGGAATCTTAGTCAGGTATTCCATCTGAGGACACAGTCCCTTTTTAAAAATTACTCCTTGTTTAGTGTTCATCATAACCAACTAAAGAGATACAGAGATAGAGATAGAGACAGATATACAGAGACACACACACACACAGAGAAACAGAGAGACATAGATAGAGACAGAAAGACACACACACACACACACAGAGAGAGAGAGAGAGAGAGAGAGAGAGAGGGAGGGAGGGAGGGAGGGAGGTATTTGTTTTATTTCAAAACCGCACATTCTTTTAAATGCTATTCTTTCTTCCTGATTGACACAGAGGCTGGGACAAGAGAGGCAGACAATATTAGCAAAGAGCAAGGTTGCTATTCCTCTCAAGCCAATTATATACCCCTTATCCATTCAATGAATAAAGAAGGCTTTAGTTGTGTGTGTGTGTTTGTGTATGCGTAGGTTTTACTTGAAAAACTTAAGGTCCTACTCATTATTCTTATTTAAGTGAAACATTATTCTTATTTAAAAACAACTAGTTAAAATAGAATAAATCAGGAAGTGAACTGATTGAAAAGAACTGGAAGATTAAGAAGACTAGATAGATCCTCAAAAAGGCAGAGGTGAGAGATTTAAGAATAAAAGGCATGATATAAAGTAATTTATGGATGCAAAATCAAGGATGGTTCTTAGGGAGAAAAAGAGAAAGAGAAATATAGTGAATTATTTGGTTCATAGTAGATTTAATTATCTTCACTCTGTATTTTCCCCTTGTTGTAGACAAAATTGGACTTACGTGAAGCAACAAAGTCACAAATCAGCTTGTAAAGATACAACATAATTTTATTTCCATGCCACCAATAATACAGCATATTCTGAACCCACAACAAAGTTGTGATACCTTGCTGAGCAGCCAGAGCAAAAGCAGAACCAGGGCTTTGGCTCACTGCAATTCAAAGGGCTAAACACAAAGAAAAAGGTAGGCACAATGAAAATCACAGTAAGATGTCAAAATACAGAGTACAGAATAGACTAGAGAATACAAAATAATAGAGTTGAAGGGTCCTTGGAGGTCTTCAACCCCCTGCTCAAGCAGGAGATCCTATATCATGTCAGACAAATGGATGTCTGATCTCTTTCAAAAGCCTCCAGTGATGAAGCACCCACAATTTCTGAAGGCAAGCCTTGGTTAATTGTTTTCACTGTTAGGAAGTTTCTCCTTAATTCTAGATTGCTGTCTCCTTGATTAGTTTCCATCCATTGTTTCTTGTCTTGCCTTCTAGTGCTTTGGTAAATAGATTGAGACCCTCTTCTTTGTGGCAGTTCTACAAATATTGCAACACTGCTATTATATCATTCCCAGTCCTTCTTTTCATTAAACTAGACATATCCAATTCTTGCAACCATTCTTCATATGTTTTAGTCTCTAGGTCCTTAATCATCTCAGTCGCTTTTCTCTGCACTCTTTTCAAAGAAATGTTTGAGATAAACCCATCCATGCAACCTTATTATTATTTATCCATCAACCAAATAGCCATAATATTTTTGAGCTTTGGTTGGTGAATATCAACTCTTTGGTCTGTTGGGTCTCAGGTACCTGACTGAATATTCTCCATCGCCATTCAAAGTCATTTCAGCTTCAGAATGTTTTCTTACAAGGGCACTTTAAGTAGTTCATATGTATAGTTCAACCAGTAGAACAGCTTACCCCCAGAAATCATGGCTGCTCCATCACTGGAGATTTTTAAGAAGAGACTAGATATTCACCTGTCTGAGATGGTATAGGTTCTTCTGCTTGAGCAGGGGGCTGAACTAGAAGACCTCCAAGATCTATTCTATTCTATTCTATTCTATTCTATTCTATTCTATTCTATTCTATTCTATTCTATTCTATTCTATTCTATTCTCTCAGAGGTTTAGTAGTGAATGTAGTTTACATGTGTATGGGTGCATGGGGGTTACGTTTTACTACTATAATCCTTGTTGCATGGCTTTGAATTCTTTTGTTCTTAATTTCTTATCCCTTTTTGGAGGTCTCCCTAACATTGCTTATGCCCAAAGGGAAGAATATGATGGGTATTTAGATAAAGCAAAAGCCTGATAGACACCAAGGGAGGTGCTCATATTAATTGTACTTGTTAAACCAGAAGTGTTTTGCTGCAAAAAAAAAAGGCAATATCAGTTTCACTTCATCTCCTGAGATATGAAATATGCATTTAATTAAATATTACAAAAGTATATGTTGTAAAAAATCATTTCTTTGTTTATCATGACTTGCTGTTATAAGACAAGCAAGTTTAGCTATTGGTCAAATTCTTGATGAATGTCAAAACATGAAAAATCAAAGAGACCAAATGTCCTAACAAGATGATTTACTAGGACTGTATAAATATGGAAGAATAAATAGCATCCGTTTGCATATAATCTGACTCTTTAGTGAGGCTAACCTGTAAATGGGCTCTTGAAGGATTCTGAAGGCTGCAGAAAGAGAGCAGAATTGGAATTCAACAAAGACACTGACAACTTGTAAATATTATTAGTCTTCTTTTTATAGTTTGTTAAAAAGAAGAATACATTTTTAGCCTTTGTGGAACTTTGATCTTTGGGTATATTTGAGTTAGACCTTCCACTAGCTATAGTCTGACTCATTGGGATATTTATTCCTGATCTTTTACATTTCAACTGCTACTATTTCTGTAGTTTCTTAGGAATGAGTATGGTCACAGGGAAAGCAAAGTTTGGATAAACACTTCTATTCAGATGTCTTAGTTGAGCTGCAGTATGTAGTACTCGGATTGCAAGGCGATCAAACCGGTCAGTCCTAGAGGAGATCAACCTCAACTGCTCTTTAGAAGGCCAGATCCTGAAGTTGAAACTCAAATACTTTGGCCACCTAATGAGAAAGAAGGACTCACTGGAGAAGAGCCTGATCTGGGAAAGATTGAGGGCAATAGAAGAATGGGGCGACAGAGAATGAGGTGGCTGGATGGAGTCACTGAAGCAGTAGGAGTGAGCTTAAATAGACTCCAGAAGATGGTAGAGGACAGGAAGGCCTGGAAGAAGATTGTCCATGGGGTCACGATGGGTCAGACACAACTTTGCAACTAACAACAACAATGTAGTACATCAGCAGGGTCTCAGAAAAGGTATTTATTTATTTGTTTGTTTGTTTATATCCTGCCTTCATTATTTTTACAAATAACTCAAGGTGGCGAACATATCCAACACATCTACCACCTCCTATTTTCCCTACAGCAACAACCTGTGAGGTAGGTTGGGCTGAGACATAGTGAGTCAGGCCCAAGAACCTCCAGCTGGCTTTCATGGCTAGATGGGACTTGATCTCATGGTCGCTTGCTTTCTAACCTGCTGCCTTAACTGCTAGTCAAATTTGAGAGAATATTTTTTTAATGTATTTATTAAATTTTGTATGTCCACCCTTCTCATGTACCCGACTCTGGTGGCTAACAAGGAAAAAAAAGAGAGAATAATAACAGCAAGAGAATAAATAACTTAAAATGACAGATGAGCAACAATACATAATAGGCATCCATAGTTAATGTAGCCATGAATGAGACTCACCAACCTTACTAGGTTCAAGGCAAAAACCTGGTCTTGAAGGTCTTATGAAAAGCCATCAGAGTTGGGGCCAGCCTGATTTCTCAGAAGATGACATTGCAGAGGCAGGGGGAATTATGATAGAAAAGGCTGCCTTTTTCTTACAGTTAGAACAACCTCCTCCAGAAGCTATGAATGCTCCAACCCTGGAAGTTTTTTTAACAACAGACTGGAGAGCCATTTGTCTGAAATGGTATAGCATTTCCTGCCTGAGCAGAGGGTTGGACTAGATGACCGCCAAGGTCCCTTCTAACTTTATTATTGTTTTTGTTGTTATTATGTCCTGCCAGATGAAACTCTGCTATGGACAGAACTCAGAGAAGGCCTCTCCTGTCAGATCTAAAAGGATGGGCAAATACCATCAGAAAAGATGGTCCTGTAAGTCATCTGGCACCAAGCTGTGAAAGACTTTATAGCTGACCACCAAGACTTGGACTTGTGCTCAGAAGCATACCAGTAGCCCATTCAGCTCACAAAGTAGAGGTGCCAAAGAATAGACACCTCTAGCATTTTCCACCACCTGAAGTTTCCAAATACTTTTTAAGGTCAAGTGTGTTTCAGTAATCCAAAAAGGAGGTGTCTAAGGTATGAGTAACTGTGAGCATGGCCTCCTGGTCCAGGAACTGTTACAATTAGCATACATGAAGCTGTGCAAAGTCCCTCTTAGTCATAGCTGCCACTCATACCTCAGATTGGAGCTAGGAGTCCAGGACGACCCTCAAATTGTGCAAAAGGATCTGTCTGAAACATTGCAAACCCACCCAGAACAAAATATTTTAACTCCCCAGAACCAGGGATTCCTAAACCCTCTTATGAGGGTTGAGTCTGTTGTTCTCCCATCCACACCTCCCTGGCCTCCAGGCATTGAGACAGGACTTCTATGGCATCACTCCAATGGACCAGGATGGAGAAATATCACTAAATATAACTGCAGAGGTACTACAATACAACATGTTTGTTTGTCTCAAATCACCCTAGACAACATGTTTTTTTCTTTGTTTATACAATTTAGAGATTGACTGATTTCTAGCAAATCTGGAAAGTTTACAGTTAAACCTTTTTTAAAAAATGCACACACTTGGCCCTGGAACTTGGAAGATTTGCCAAGTTTTTAATGCCATCCTGGTTGTCCTTGGGTGGGAGCTATGTGGATCTCAGGGAGGGATTTTATTCCAGAGGGTACACTTCCTGGGCCTAATAAGAGAACACTCCTTAATCAATGGGACCCAGAGCATGCCCACTCTGCCCAATGGCAGATAGTTATGGGGACTAATAGTTTGTCCAGCCTCTATACCATTAAAGATTTTATTTAAAAAAAACCCAGTGTCTTGAATTACATTCAGAAGCCAACTAGTAAGCAGTGAAGCTCATGAATATACACACAGCAAAGCATGTCCACATCCTGGACTAGCTGTACTTCTAAATGGTCTTCAAGGGCAGCTTCATGTAGAGCACATTACAGTAATCTATTTGTGAGGTGACAAAGGTATGTGTGAGCGTTTCAGTGACTTCCTTATCCAGGAAAGGACACAGTTAGCGCATTATTTGTATCTATGCAAAGAACCACTTTGTCCATCAAAGCTCCATTTCCCTTTGCATCTGAAGCACTGCATGGCCTTAGGGCTTAGCTGAAGATGCTACAAGCAAGGAATGAGGGAGGGAAAATGTCTTGAAATCAAGAGGGCTGTGAGATAAGTAGTAGAAACCAGAGGGGTGAATTGCTGAACCCCATATAATGTGTTCCACTGACAGGCAGAATCGCTGCTACCATTCAAGATGGGAAATAAGGTATGCATTTTTCTCCCTTCCTGTCTTCACATTGGCCAGTCCAGGATCTATGGGGCTATGATAAGGGTGTTTATAACAGAAAAGAAGAGGGATCATGACTTTATAAACTCCGAAACCCATTTACATGTCAAAATACAAAATTAATTCACCATTGCTCACCCAGATATATGAAACCCTGAACTGAAAGGTGACTTCATAAATAAAGTGTCCTGGTTCTATCAAAATAAAAGGGACAGACAAACACACCCTTACAACAACCAACAATCAGATTTAATTCCATACATTCAGTTGGGCTCATGGAAGACTCCCAAAGGACTAATTTAAGGATGTGATGTTTCCTCTGCAACTCCCACCCTCACTCTGCTCAACATATTGTAAAAATAAAGAACAAATGCATAAGATTTCACAAGCAGATAGGAGACAAACACACACAATATGAGCTCATAGGTTCACCCCAAAGCAAATAATTCATCTCATTCCCAAGTATTTTGTTTACTTACCCAAAAGATGAAAGTGAATGCCAGGGTCAGATTCTGTTCTTTGTTCACAGAATCATCATGGGAATTATTTCCAAAGAAGCAAAACCATGGGATAAGATGCTTGGAAGAAGAAATCAGTCACACGCAAAAGAAAGTTGTGAAAGACAAAACAAAACAAAAACCCACTATCCCATAATTCTTTATTGCCAAGCATTGTTTCCAGTCACTAGCAACCTCTGTCTTCTCTTTCCCCTTCCTACATATATAGTTCTTAAAAACTTTCATTTTATAGTATTCCCTTTTGATTTGGAACATGGCAAGTAAATGCTGGCTTGCTGACTCTCTACTGTAAAAACCAGCAGGATCTTCAACCAGTGCCTTATAGCAGTAGCATGCTTTATGTTAACTTTTAGTTTATGCAAAATCTAGAGAAGAAGATATGTATGTATGTAAGTATGTATGTATGTATGTATGTATATATGTATGTGTGTGTGTATATATATATATATATATATATATATATATATATATATATATATATATATATATATATATATATATATAAAGTATATAAAATTGTTGTTCCACTACAGGAGGAAAAAGCTTTCAGTTCCCCTTTCTTTGATACAGTACTTTTAAATGTCAGCTTTGTCAGGTAGATTTGGGGATTTTATGCCTTCCTTTAAACATATTAAAAGTACTAGTTTGCAAAATGACCAGCTCTTCTTACCTGTCAACCTGTGACCATGAAATGATCTGAAAATAACATGGGATGTACAGGTAGTCCTCGACTTACCACCATCATTGACCCCAACGTTTATGTTGTTAAGCAAGACATTTGTTAAGTGAGCTTTGCCTCATTTTATGACCTTTCTGGCCATAGTTGTTAAGTGAATCACTGCAGTTGTTAAGTTAGTAACATGGTGGCTAAATGAATCTGGTTCCCCCATTGACTGCTCGTCAGAAGTTTGCAAAAAGTGATTACATGATCCCAAGAGATTGCAACTGTCATAAATACATGCCAGTTGCCAAGCATCTGAATTTTGATCACATGATCATGGGGATGCTGCAATGGTCATAAGCATGAAAGATGGTCATGTCACTTTTTTCAATGCCATTGTAACTTTGAACGGTCATTAAATGAACTGTTGTAAGTCAAGGACTGTCTCTATACTGAAAGGCAAAATGATTTCTCCAGCAGATTTTGAAAATGAAATAAGTGCATATTTTATACGAACTCCTTTTTGGAAATTAATTTTTACATAAAGGATGGCTCAACATTTCTGATACAATTAACTCGCAAGTGAGGTTGCTTATGACTTCAGCCTCATTTCAAAACTAGGTTATAATTCAAATTCTAATTTGTTTATGAAAATAATTTTCCTTTAAGTAATTACCCGGGTCTCCTTCATTAGAGTTGATATTTTTCCCCTTGTTGTTCTTCTCTCTCTAGTTCCGTAAAGTTACATGCAGTTGTTTCAATAAAACAGTCAATCCAAAAAGTCTGAAGACTTTAAAAACATAATGAAACACTCTTCTGTCCAAACCTCTTTTCTATAAAAAATGTAACATTGTGCCAAGAAAAGGCTGGTTGCATCTTTGGAATTTGCTTCAACGTCTTGAAAATAAATTGCTTTTCATTCCACAACCCTTTCCTCCCCAAAGAAGAAGAAAACCTGATAAAATCCACATTCTTCATGCTGAAGTCTTGTTCTTTCCTTAGTTATTCCAGAATTCCAACAGGTGTTTCTACTGGCCCTTAAATACAATAGAAGATCACGGGACGTTTTGCAGTAGCCCATATAGGCAAGGATGCTGCCTAGTAACAGAAAACCAGCAAGAAAACAACACTCATTACTCTCTGCCACTTTCTTGCAACAAGGTAAACTCAGAAACACCATCAAAGAAATTATAAAGAAATTTTAAAGCTTCTCAAGAATGAGAGAGAGAAACGGAAGCCTTTGTGACATCATGTTAGATCAGGGGTTCTCAACCTGTGGGTTGGGACCCAATTTGGGGTCGAACAACCATTTCACGGGGGTCGCCAAACAATGCAGTCCGCCATTTTTTTTCCCCTTTTCCTTAGCTGTGCTACTCCCTTTTATTCTATTGGCTTTTGAAAGCCAATAGAATAGACTCTCTTGAATAGAGTCTAATTCTATTGGCTTTCAAAAGACAATAGGAATTGTCCAGGCTGTCTCTGCCCTGCTGAGCCCGCCAAAAGTCCCATTCTGCAAACGGTGCTGCACCAGTTGAGTAGTCCTCGACTTACAACCGGTTGAGTAGTCCTCGATTTACGACCAGTTGGGGGTCGCGGCATTAAGAAGGTTGAGAACCACTGTGTTAGATCAATAACTTGCTCAATTCCTCAAAACATAATCTACCTCTTCAGGTGAAATCATTACATAACTTTATTTCTGTTTGTTTTTGGATTTCACACTTGCAGCGAATACACGGGAGGCAAAGAGCAAGTTTTAGGCCAGGGAAATATTAGATAGCAGTGACAAAAATTTAAAATAGAACATTCTGTAGCGTCATTATTTCAGATCTGTCTCATATGACTTTTTTTTTTTTTTGAAAAGGAGGGACTGTATTGAATAGAGTGGATTTTCCCATCGCATCGCTGTAGAGCTTTAAAAAAAAGAGCAATGCTGTTTATTTATTCTCTTAAAGAAAAACAATCTAATCCACAAGGATTCGCCAGGTGGCTAAGAGAAGTATAAAATCCGTCACTATAACATCAGCAAAACTTCATATAAAACACTGAAAAATAGCCATGCTTTATGGTTGAAAGCATGGCAGAGAATCGGAGAGGGTGGTAGAGGCTGAGAAAGAGTAAATATGTCCTGTCTATGTTCCAGTGGAGTGGAGAAAATGTGGGCTGCGTTTTCAGCAGCCTTCAGTTCAGTCATCGGCAATAAGGTAATTGCTAGGGACCATGCAATAGTTCCACATCACAATGAGAGCCATAGAATATAAGACTTGGAAAGGATTTTAGACATGATTAGGTATCCTTCATAGATGACCATTGAGTCTTTGCTTATACTGGAGGTGAGGGAGAGTCTATCATTTTCTTAACCATTCTTGTCTCCCTGCAGTCTTCTCTTCTGCAGGGAAAAATATATCAGTATTTCTAATAATTTCTCATAGATTTTTTTCCCTCCTCTAAACTCTTTTCATCTTTGTTCATCTCCCCAATTTATTAGCCTTTATTAAATATGATACCAGACCTGGATGCAATACTCTATACCAGTGGTGGTGAACCTATGGCATGGGTGCCAGAGGTGGCACTTGGAGCTCTCTTTGTGGGCACACGTGCCATTACGCCAGCCTTGCCTCCCCCTGTGACCCCCCCCTCACCAGCAGCTCTCCTGGAGAAGAGTTGCCCCAGAGCGTGGCCCATGTGGAGCAGTGCAGCCAAGGACATGGCAGCCAGGCAGCATAGACAAGACCCTCAGGCCCCATTGTGCAGTTGATGCTGCAGGGCTCAGGCAGAGGGGTGACTGCCATGGCGCTGTTGGGCGATCTGCAACAGGCCCTGGAGATGGTGAGTGGCCCTGTGGGCAGGCGGGGTGGGGGCGGGGTGGGGGCAGGGCCAGTTTTTGGGCACTTGGTCTCTAAAAGGTTCACCATCACTGGTCTATACCAATGGAGAGTAGAAAGAACTGATGGCCTCTTCTGATCTTGACACTAAATTTCTGCCAATGCAGCTGAGGGCTCCATTTGTTTCTTACCTGCTTGTTGTGGGTTGGTGGGTTTTGTTTTTTTTTTTTGGGGGGGGGGGGCAGTGCTTCCCAATGTTCAGACTGTTTTCATGGTCACTTCTGCCTTCTTGATTTCCTCCAACCTATACTAGTGTCTTTAACTTTTCTTACCCAAATGGAGAACTTCGCATTTGTCTCTGTTGAACTTAATCTTGTTGGTTTTTACTTGTTATTCTATCTAGCTTATCAAGATTTTTCTGAATCTTGATAAAGACTTGTAAGGGATTTGGTATTGCCCCATCTCTTCGTGACATCTGAAAATTTGATAATTGCATTTTCTAACCTCTCATCCTGGAGTACACTATTTAGCATCCTCTCTTGAATTCCTAATGGTTCCTCACTTACTTTGCTTGTGGGAACCTTGCCCAAAGAAAGTCTTCTCTGCTGAAGAAGCCAGAAGAAAGTGAAGAGTCCAAGGCCAGCAGAAAGATAAGGTGAGATAGGGGGCAAACAAATCTAATAAATAAATAAAATTAAAATAAATAAGTGACTGCTGATGGGAGGGGGAGGAAGCAAGAGAGTGCAGAATGGAATGTGGGGTGCAGAAGAGATGCTGCATGAATTGGCAAGGATATGTAGTCACGGACCAGAAAGATGCACAGTAAAACAAATATACAATAGATACTTTTTGTTTAACAAAGGATACAGTTGATGACAGCATTTGTAGTTGATCTGCCATTGGCTTAAAGCAACACACAGCTGACTATGATGGAATAGCAGTTTATTCAAATAAATTTATTAGCCTTTATTAAATATGATACCAGAACTGGATGCAACAGTCTATACCAGTGGTGGTGAACCTATGGCATGGTCCACCACATTCTCCCTGGTTTGTCCTTGCATTTTATGTATTATGAGAGCAATGCATTGACTGTATTCAGAACTGTGTCCGCCAAAGAGAGGCATCTTTATCTTCTGATAAATTAAGCACAATCCTTGGAATAATGACATTTTTGAATGCACCAATGTTTATCTTTGTCACAATGAATCTCTTGTGGAGTTCTTCCATGATCATCTTTGCAATCCACATTCCACTGCAAAGTCTTGGAGGGTCCAAGTTCCTCATTAAAATGAAAGGAGATCTTCACTTCTAGTTTATGGGGTAGCAATCCAGAGAGATTGCTACCCCATAAACTAGAACAGAATCAAGATATGCTATTGAAAATGAGTGGTGTTAGCTCCTTGACAAACAGCATGGAAGAAACGGTATTCTTTTATCATACCAGAGAAGAGCCTAATGCCTGCAGAATTCATATTTCTCATTATTTCATTGAGGAAAAATAAGGTAGAGTTCTTTTGAGAACAACTCTGCAGGATTGTCAAATGCCGAGTAGATGAAATCTTCCATAATTCTGCACTTCATGCAATAATTCCTGATTGCCATCGTTTTGATTAATTGTATGCATGGCGGTGATGGCAAACTTTGGCTATGGCACCAAATCAGCAGAAATATTATATCGTGCATGTTGTGCATTTTGCCTCCCTCTTTCTCTGTTGAGCTCTTGTTGTTGAAGGTGCTATTGTCACATTGAGAGACTCTTGTGGTAACTCATGTTTTCCACATATTCTCAAGTTGATGTTGCATTCCCTTCTATATCTTTTCTTGTCTCTTCATTCTGTAAATTTCCATGTGATTCTGGAGACATGTAGCTGTTTCAATCTCTGTCTATTCATCTTTCCTCCTTGCTGCATCCTGACAATATCTGATATCATCTCTTGACCTTGAATGGTCTATCTGATCTCCAGCAGCCAAGTGAGGAGATCAGTCTACGCTCAGTTTCAGAGAAGGAAGCACTTGAAAAATGAATCAGGATGGGCAAAGATTAATGTATAGTGGCTAACGTATTGGAATGACACCAGAGATCCAGCTTGTACTTCACCTGCAGCCACAGCAGCTCACTTGGTGACTTTCACCCCAACCTACCACACAGGATTATTGTGAAGAAATAAAGGAGGATGGAGTACTATGTATATGTCTTGTATGTGGTATAGATACATGTGCATGTTTGTGTGCCGTAGAAGGAGCACATAAGGTTATATGACCTTTCTTAATGCTCCTTAAAGTTGTTTCTTTAAAAGTAGCATAATGAGTCAATTCCTTGTGGCTGGGTGGGGTAGGGAGTGAGGGCTTGTGAGACTGGCTAGGAAACTGTGGTGGAACATTGAAAATGTAGATCATGTGGCCCTAGCACAGGGGTGTCAAACTGCTGGCCCATGGGCCAGAAGCGTCATCCGGAAGCAGCGCCCATCCCATTGCCGGCAATGGCAAAACCGTCCCGATACGTTGCATGACGTCACATGACATCGCGAGTTTGACATGTCTGCCCTAGCAGCATTATTATGCACAAAAGTAAACTTCAACTATGAGCCAAAGTTTTCTTATACATATGTGTTAAATTAGAATATGAACAGATCAAAAATATATTGCAATGTAGTTCCAGATAATACAGTGCCTTCTCTTATGAGGATATAAGTAGTTCCAAGGGACAGATTTTTAAAACAACAATCAATTAAGTGAAAGATCAATAAAGCATATAGATGCTCAGGAAAAAAAGTTATTATTTGTAAATACTGGATATGTTCCTGATGAATGGTATTATTATTAGTATTCACATTAATTACAAAGTTTCAGGAGAAACAGACATAAACTTACACAACTTTCTTTTTTTTCCTAGTATAGGATCAGAAAGGAAGAAGATTGTGTATTAATTTGGCATGGAATGTCATTAACTATTCTTTTCTTTCTCTCATTCTTCCATTAAAAAGCAAAATATTTGCATTTTTGCCATAAAAACTTTCTCTGATGGCACTGTTAAGTTTATTTTATTTTCTATTTCATTCTGTTTTTTTAAAAAATGTGATGATATTTGAAAAAAATGATTTTTCTTTCTGTCCCTATTTCTATCTAATAATACCTAAGATGAAATAAGATAGTGAGCGGAAAGTGAACAGTGAAGGACCCTGGATTTCATTTACTGTCAGAGAAATGTTTCCTGGTTGAGACCTAAAATTAATCTACTTTGTCCCTGACAAATCCAGTAAGATTCCAATAGTGAAGTTTTTTTTAAATGCATACATATTCAGTACCAGATGCAATAAAATATTAGAAACAATCAGCCTGAAGAAGGTTCAACACATACAGATATCTTTGAAACTCAGTTAATCAAGATGTCAAAGTGACTAAAACAGTTTTACAGATTTTTATTGAAAATAAATCATTTTATCATACATTGGAATGTATATTATTGTTTCCTCATAGAGCTTGATTATTCATTGACTTGCACTTTATTTCCAAAGTGTATCTCCTGCCCTCTTTAGTCCACTTTTTATAACTACATTTATAAAGGAAATTGAAAACAACCATTACTTGGAATTTGATTTCTACTTTCCCTTTGCGTGAAGAAAAGGGAAAACCATTAGTATTTTTGGGGGGTGAGGATAATTGATAATTTTCTGGTGAGATAGGAAAGACTGCACAATTGCGTACTTTCCCTACCTTAAACCATTTGTTAAATATCTTTTGCAGCATACCAAGCAATTATGAAATAATGTTGAGATTCAAAAGATTATTATTATTATTATATAATATAACAGTATATAGTATATCATACATGCATGTTATACTCAACTTACCAAGAAGTATACCTGGGCATGGAAGATTGTAAGTATATTAGACAGTTGAAGAAGAAAGAAGGAAGAACTACAAAGGTTTACCCCGGCAAAGTAATCGTATTCCAGAAGTGTCTTAGACAGAAGAGACAAACCAGGGAGAATCAATGATAAAGGAAACCAGCATAACTCTTAGGGTTAGGGATAAGTCTACTAGGAGCCCTGGTCAAAAACTAGAGCTAGGGATAGATTCTGATAGTTTTTTCTAAGGAATGTGACAGTGGTGGGATTCAGCTGGTTTGCACCACTTCAGCAGAACTAGTAGCTAGCTTTTTGTTGCCCAGGCCCAGAATGGACTTCCGGAAGTGGCATCCACGCAGAGAACCAGTTGTTCACATATTTGAATTCCATCACTGGAATGCGACATTTATAACTTTTTGTTCAGAGTTGTTTGTGGGCCACAGTAAAATACGTGTGAAAATCCCATTGAAAAATGAATCTAGGGTCAGAGTTATGGTTAGGATTAAGGTTATAGATAAGTAGACTTAGCGTTACAGCCAAAAACACATACAGTATTAGGGAAAAATTCTTAGAGGATTTCTAAGGAATGCAACACTGACAGCTTTTAGTTCAGAGTTGTTTGTGAATCAGAGTAAAATACATGGGAAGATCCCATTGCCAATGAAAATGAATTTAGGGTTAGGTTAGGGTTAGGTCTACTTGGAGTCATGGCCAAAAACCTGGGTATACATTCAGAGCGATTTTCTAAGGAAAGTGGCATTGACACTGTTTCCTGAAAGTTAATTGTGGAGAACAGTTAAATACATAGGACAATCCTATTGCCAATGAAAATGGATCTAGGATTAGGGTTAGGGTTAGGGTTGAATCTACTTCGAATCATGACCTAAAACTAGTGCTAGGGATAAATTCTTAGACGTTTCCTAAGGAATGTGATGTTGACAGTTTTTCATTCAGAGTTGTTTGTGGATCACAGTAAAATTTATGAGAGTTTCACGTTGAAAAATGACAATGAATCTAGGGTTAGAGTTAGGGTCAGGTTAGGATTAGGATCAGGGTTAAGTCTACTTGGGGTCATCACTAAAAACTAATGCTGGGTATGCTTTCTTAGCATTTTTCTAAGTAAATTGACGTTGATAACTTTTCATTGGAAATCTTTTTTGGACCACAGTAAAATACATCAGAAAATCCCATTGCCAATAAAATAGGATTTGGTCTACTTGGAGTCATGGCCAAAAAATAATGGTAGGTTTACATTCTTAGTGGCTTTCAAAGCAGAGACATTGACACTTTTTCATTCAGGGTTGTTTCTTGATCAGAGTATAAAATACATGTGAAAATCCCATTGTCAATTAAAATGAATCTAGAGTTAGAATTTAGGGGTCTAGGTCACGTGAAGTGTTAATACCACTTTACAATGCCTTGGTAAGGCCACACTTGGAATACTGCATCCAGTTTTGGTCACCATGATATAAAAAAGATGTTGAGACTCTAGAAAGAGTACAGAGCAACAAAGATGATTAGGGGACTGGAGGCTAAAGCATATAAGGAATGGCTGCTGGAATTGGGTATGTCTAGTTTAACGAAGAGAAGGACAAGGGGTGACATGACAGCAGTATTCCAATATCTCAGGGGCTGCCACAAAGAAGAGGGAGTCAAGCTATTTTCCAAAGCACCTAAAGGCAGGACAAGAAGCAACGGATGGAAACTAATCAAGGAGAGAAGCAACCTAGAACTAAGGAGAAACTTTCTGACAGTGAGAACAATTAACCAGTGGAACAGCCTGCCTCCAGAAGCGGTGAATGCTCCAACACTGGAAGTTTTTAAGAAGAGACTGGACAGCCATTTGTCCAAAATGGTATAGGGTTTCCTGCCTGAGCAGGAGATTGGACTAGATGACCTCCAAGGTCCCTTCCAACTTTACTATTATTATTATTATTACTTGGAGTCATGGCCAAAAACTAATGCTAGGGATAGATTTTTAGCATTTTTCTGAGCGAAGAGACTTTGACAGCTTTTAGTTCAGAGTTGTTTGTAACCAAATTAAAATAAATGGGAACTTCCCATTACAAATGAAAATGAATCTAGGGTTAGGGTAATAAGCACCTTGGGTGCAATTCCAAACACCTGGACTTAAACACCATTGGCAATGACAAAATCATTGGGACAGTCTGCATCTTGTGACAATATTTTTAATATTATTAAATGTCGACATTTCCATATCCCAGGCCCTTGGCAAGGACTAGATAAATAGAGAAAAATCACATGTGGAGTCAAAACATCTGGCTTATTGTACAACCAACCATAATAATAATATATACTTCCATCCAGGAAAGATCAAAACTCCTAAAATTTTGATGAATCTTAGAGTTGGTGATGTCAGCATGTTTGATACTAGCTCCATTTGTACTGTTAACCTCCTCCATCAGCTTTATGCCACCGGAAGTAGCTGAAATGTTTTGGAAAGAAGTAATGGATTGCAGTTTATGTTAGCTGTTGTGACCCCTTAAGAACTAAAGCGTAGAAATTCACTAATCATTTCTCACTGATCATCATAACATCCCGGTTTCTCAGCAGATTATGCCTCCTAATCTGATTAGGAAATCAGTAAGCAAAAGAGAAAGCTTCTTCAAGCACTATGACAGCTGGAAGGCTGAGGAGTTAGTCTATTAGAGTTCCAGTCCTGGCCAATGTTATTCAGCTAATGTTGGATCTTTGTAGGCATTGAACATTAAGTGGAAATATCTTCTGGAAAAGCCTTGTATCATATACAAGTGACCTTTCTCCATAGGCGAAGGGCAAGGTCTGCAAGAAGCTGAACTAGCAGCACACTTGGCAAGAGCTGAGTGATCTGGAAGATTCAGCTGTTGACCCTTCTGGATATCAGGTGACCCAACCAGGGCTGAAATCTTCAGAATCCATTCTATAGTTTATTTATTTGGAATTTATTAGCCACCAAACTCTAATGCACTCTGGACAGTACAGGTTGTTCTCAACACTTGTTTAATGACATTCAAAGTTACAACAGCACTGGAAAAAGTGACTTATGACTGCTTTTCACACTTAGGATCACTGCAGTATCTTCATGGTCATCCGATGGAAAATGTGGAGGCTTGGCAACTGGCGGGTATTTATAACAGTTGCACGGTCCTGGGATCATGTGATCACCATTGGTAACCTTCCCAGCTGGCTTTTAACAAGCAAAGTCAATGGGAAAGGCCAGATTTACTTAACAACAGCAGTGGTCCGCTTCGCAACGGTGGCAAAAAAGGTCATAAAATGAGGCACAACTCACTTAACTGCCTTGCTTAGCAACATAAATTTTGGGGCTCAACTATAGTTGTAAGTTTTGTATACTACCTGAATACAAAAGTAGAGAAAAATCAGATTAAAAAATTCATATGCAGAACTAGTCACATGGCTAAAATAATTGTACACCCAATAAAATGAAACAAAACAAAACAGGGAACCTAAACAAATCATAAAACAGCAAGGCCAGGCCTGGGTTCAAAGACGGGTTTTTAAAGCTTTTTAAAACTCTAGCAGAAAGGGTGCCACCTATATCTCTGAGGAAAAGCTTTCCTAGAGAATGTTCCTGGTTATAGAAATATATCTGGTAATTAAGAGATTTATGAACACAACACAAATTCATCGATGAACTTTTAACTTATGACTATCATCATTATCATCTTGCTGTTATTGTTTTGTAAACTGCTTAGAATTTCTGGAGTCTGTGGGATATAAACTGGGGAATGAATGAATGATTGATTGAATTAATTAATTAATTAGGATAATCAAAGGGCGTTATAAATAATAGAGTGAAGGCGGGAAGTTTGAAGAGGATCCTCAACAGATTTTCCAAATGAATCTTTGTCATCATCTTTTCTTTTTCTACATGTGATGACATTACCTGGACATACAAAAAGGTGAGGCTTCAGTTGCATAGTTAACATCACCATCTTGATTTTCACAGAGAGAGAGAGAGAGAGAGAGAGAGAGAGAGACAGAGACAGAGACAGAGAGAATTTACATGGGTTTTGGTTTTTGTCTAATCTTGAGAAGGGAAGGCGTTTTCCTTTCCTTTCTCCTTTCCCCTTTCCCCTCTTTCCCCTTTTCTTTTTCTCTTTTCCCCTTTTCCTTTCCCCTCTTTCCCCTTTCCTTTTCCCTTTCTGGATAAATCTATTACAGTCTTTCCCAAGAGGTACTCCATTCTTCTGAGCATCTTTTGGAGTTTGTCCACTACCTACCCAACCACCCCTTTGAGTGAGCCCTGGCTTAAAAGACACACTCAGGCCTTTAATTAATAATTGGAAAGTGCTTTTGAAAATGAAAACAACTTTACAATATACATATTAAGTGGCATTACTCTTTGCATTAGAACTCATCAGGCATTAATTAAGGAGCTACTTGTATCCCATGGGAAACAAAGATAAACAATTCTGGTTAGAGCTACATTGTGCAAACATCTGATTCTTCTTTTTATGTACGTGAACACTTCCTCCGCCCTCTTTAAAAAAAGGCAGAGAAACACAGTGTTATCCATTTAATTAAGAGAACTTGGGGAGGAGAACAGTTTTGAGAGCTGAAGCTACTTCAGTGATATAAGTACCGATCTGGAAAGCCCTTTTCACATTATTGTCTGAAATATTTGTGTTTTCTTTTCTTTTTTTCCTGAAGACTCTTCAAGACTGAAAGACAATAATAGCAAGTACACTTGTGGGCAGTTTTGTCATGCATAACTCAGTGACAATTGCTTAGTTATCTCAGAGGAGTTCCGCAAGTCATGGAAAGCATAAAAAGTTTAAAAGAATAAGCTTTTTGATACTGGAAATGTTGTCATACTGAACTTTGTTGGAGAGCCTTGTAAAGCCTATGTAACAAATGAAAAAAAAAACTAGCACAATATTTCCTATTAATCTGATTTCCTCAACTGAATGCTGTGTTTGAAATTTGGAATTTTTAATATACTCAAAAAACAGTTATTTACATTTGTAGAATTTTCATGAAAAACTTTTTTTAAAAAAATAAAACAAAATAGAGGATGCAAGTCACTGTGGAAGCTAATGCAGATGTTGAAGTACTGTCAGAATCCATTTATATTTCATTTCTATCTATCTCCTCTGATCTAAAACCAAATCTCACCTTCCCCTGGATTCTGCCATACTCCCAAGGGGGAGGGGGGAATATGCCAGCGGGATTATGACTTTCTCTTCCTCTATTCGCTACAGTGTAACCTTTTGTTTATTGCTGCTGGGTCTGCCGCCCATTACAATGTAACAAATTGCCTCTTGCACTATGCATCTTTTTGAACTTTCTTCTCCCTAACCGGGCAGTTAGGAGGGGGGAAGAAGAAATACAAACATCCGGGCCCTGCCTTATTTCTCTGGTCTCAAAAGGAGGTGTGAAGAGCTGTGGAACATCATACTACAAACAGAGCCGGACTGATGTTATCTTTCCTTTCCTACGATGGACTAAACACCTGAGGATTGACCAGTCTGAACCGTCCAGATGAACTGTGGGGTGGGGTTTGTTTAGGGACCCTTTAAAGTTTCAATCTGTAAAGAATCCCTCAGATCTGTCTATTATGCCTACTATCAACTACTCTTAATAAAAGTTTCTGTTGGAAGAAATTGTTTCCAAGAGTTCTGCTTTCTTAAGATGTGGGATTGAAGTGTAAATGATGAAATGGCATTCTGAATTGCTATGTAAAGACACTGTAGAATAAACATTAGCTAAGCCCTTTGGTCCAGAACTAGATTGGTGTTGTAGTTAAGGTACCAGGCTATAAACCAGGAGACTGTGAGTTCTAGTTCCATTATAGACATGAAAACCAGGTAGCTAATTTTGGCCCACTTTCTCTCCTTTGGCCCTAGGAAAAAGCTAATGGCAAACCACTTCTGAAAGAAAGAAAAAAACCTTACTGAAAACACCGCAGGGACTGGTCCAGGCAGTTTCTAAGGCCAACTCCAATTCAAAAGCACACAAAAAAAGTGGCAGTTAGCAATAAAACAGATGCATTTTAATAAATCTATTTGTTGTATGCACCTAGAAGTTTCAAATGTTTTTAGATCACGCTAATTGCCATACGGTGGGAAATGTCCCAGTTTTGTCTGCCTGGAATTCTAATTTCACAGCTCACAACATCAAATATGTAGGGCCAGTTAAAAGGAGTCATGTCACTTTTTCTACTAAAGCTAGAGGGTGAATATTGACAGCACTGTGTCTAAAACACGGCCACTGAGGGGAAAAAAAAGACATATCCGTACTATAGTTAACTTCCCGAGTGCCAATGCACAATTCTATACATGTATCATGTGTACATGCATTTATAAAGGTAAGTGGCTACTTTCCATATAGTTCTTTTCTTTTGGTCAACTCTGGAAAAGTCACTGTAGCAACAGAGAAAGAAAAAACTGTGAGTGACTCCAGTCATGTTTACTTAGGTCACTAGGTTAACAAGCCTACCCGGCTGGAGAGCAGGAAATTGGGGGGGGGGGGTGTTCAGGCTGCTGAGATCAGCAACATAGAGCTTTTTTACAGAGGAGCCCAAATGGACTCTAAGTGATAAAAATATCGATGTTCCTTAATGAATTGTTGGGACTCTTCTGAGAAAAAAATGCTTTCCCAAAAAAATGGACAGCTTTTCAATCTGGACATCAAGACAAAGGGATTGTAAGTTTACCGAAGATAGATAGGGTTTTTCTCTCTCTCTGGAGACCTAATGTAGGGTCACAAATGTGCCGCTGTAGCTTCCTATCATTTTCTTCCCCTCACAGTTTATATTTGCACCCAAACTTATTACAGACTAATAGGAAAGAGAGAGAGAGAGAGAGAGAGAGAGGGAGGGAGAGAGAGAGAGAGAGAGAGAGAGAGAGAGAGAGAGAGAGAGAGAGAGAGAGAGAGAGAGAGCTTTCCTTCAGTGTTTTGTTGGTAATTGAAATAAAATGAACAGCGGACTTAGAAAGCACAAACAGAAAGCTGCTGTTTGGGTTTCCTTTTTACATTGGCAACTTCGAAACGAAGCACCCATGCTGCATTTCAATATATAGATCAGAGACACTTCTGGCAAACCTGTAGCCTAAATTGATTTTCTTTTCATTTAAGAAAGGGTTAAGTCTATGAAACAAGGAGAGGGGAAAAAAAAAAAGAAATTAGCTAAAGTAAGGCTCTTGTGATACAATGACACTTGCTCTATGCTCTTAGAGAGAAAAAACACAATGATAAAACACCACAAAGAGGAGTGTTATGAATTTTATTAATGACTAGAAGACAGTGTGCAAAACATCAAAGGTCTGTGGAAAAGATTAATGACCCCGTGTGAGACTGTTTAATTACCTCCAGCTAATTAGATTCTTGACCAAATTTTTAATATCTGCATTCCTTCTAAAGCCTAATTGAGATTCCACATTATTTATCAATCTTTCAAAAAGCCCTTAGTGTGCTGGTTTTTTTAAAGGTTTTTTTCCCTTTTGCACTTTGACTCCATTTATGGTCAATTATTAAATAAATAGCAAAGTAACTGTTCACCACAAATTGTATATGTGGAATACTTTATGCCTGTTTATTTTGACTAGGAGACTATCATTGGCAGCATCTCCTCTTCATAATGAAGCACTCTAACTAATAAATTGACTGAGTCCACTGTAAACAGGGTTGATAGTATTTTGGTTATCTATGCTCGGCTTGGGAACGCCTCGTGTGATTCTTCAGTAAATGAAGCCTTTGCTATTGTCAGTTAATCCTTCGCTCAGTTTACCTTGGTCCAATCCCAGAGACAGGATGGAAATGTTTATTATACAAGCGAGAGAAGATTGCCAGGGCACTGCTTCGTTGAATGCTCTCATTTATTTGAGATCGCTTCATTGTTGCTAGAAGACCCCTTCCAGCAGATTGGCCTTCGTATACAATAATTAATAATTGAAAAAACAACCACATCGCTAGCAGTTGTTTACAGCAGCCGCCATAAAATGGCCAGCCAATCTTCTTTCTGTGTACTCCTGCATAAGCAGAAGAGTGGAATGTCCAATCCATAGTCTAAATTCTGTGTCTGCAATAAGCACATAAGATCCAAGACCCATAAGGGCTCAAAAAGCTCTAGAAAATTATGTAGCCTTTCAAAACATGAAACCTTATTTAGCCCATAGGATTGAATTCTAAATAGAATAAACTAGCCAGATTGCCACCTGGTTCACTCTGGTGGTCTTCAATGAACGTCCTCATTAAGTTAATGGGGTCTGCGGCATCACAGCACAGTTAATTAGTAGCACCTGAGACTATATAGTTCCCCTTTCCTGAAAAATAACTACTGCTAGATTTTAAGATACTTTATCCGATACTCAATATTTTATAAAAGATGGATTTCAAGAAGCACTGGACTGAAAGCCCAAGCTATAAGTTGTTAGCCAAGAATGCAGACAAATGAAATGAAAACAAAAATTTACAAGAAATTGATCTTGGTTTCAATTTAACATCTAAATTTTATGATGAATAATCAACTTTAAATTCAATGATCAGATTTAAAATGATTTGAGTTTATCGTTTAAAAAAAGTGTTGTGTAATTTCATAAGCAGGCAGACATTTTCAAAATTTGTTTCCAACATTTGTGGCTTGCCTATCTAATAAAGAGAGCTGTTCAGATCTTCACTTTGTTATGACTTAGCGTTCCTTTAACGCACAGCCACAAAATGATTTTTCTTCATCCAGGGTAACAAGATGAATCTATGTATATTCCTCTGACCAAGTTAGGACATTTGCAGTTCACCATTAAGATCCAGGTAAAAGCTCCTTCCAGATGGTACCAGCCTTTTCAAAGACCTTCTCTCTGCTGAACCACATATATTTCACACTGGAATCTGTGGCTTGAGTGAAAGAAAATGAACCATGAATAACCTATTGAGGATGAATATAGACAGTATGAATTGCCAGCTGCCAGTTATTTATATCTGGGATTCTCTGAGACTTTTCTAGTTATGGTGATCCTAAATCACATGGTAAGTGTATATTCATACTTTAAGAAGAATTCAGAAGGGAAAAAAAAGCTCAGAGAAAGGCAACGAAGAAGAGAAAGCTTCAAATTAAGTCCTCTAAAGCGAGGTCAAAGGAACTGAGTAAATTCAGCTTTTGACATTTGAGATAAGATGCATTTAATTATTCATGTATTTAGATTTATGTGGCTGCCCATCATATCATAGCAACTCTGGATGGCTCACAATACGTAAAAATACCTTACATATAAAACTCAGAAACAACTAATATATAAAACTCATAATCACTGCTAAGATTAAAAACAGATCTAATAAACTAACAATGGACATGGGTGCCAGACAAAGCTCCCAATCTCCCTGCCCTACAGGCAGATTTTTAAGGTATGTTACAGGCCAGCAAGAGGGAGTCAAGCTATTCTCCAAAGCGCCTGAAGGCAGGACAAGAAGCAATGGATGGAAACTAATCAAGGTGAGAAGCAACCTAGAACTAAGGATAAACTTCCTGACAGTGAGAACAATTAACCATTGGAACATCCTGCCCCCAAGAAGTTGTGAATGCTCCAATCCTGGAAGTTTTTAAGAAGAGATTGGACGGTGTCTGAAATGAGCAGGGGGTTGGACTAGATGATCTCCAAGATCTCTTCCAACTTTAGTAGTAGTAGTAGTAGTAGTAGTAGTAGTAGTAGTAGTAGTAGTAGTAGTAGTAGTAGTAGTGTTGTTGTTGTTGTTGTCAGAGTGAATCTAATTTCAGGGGAAATGGTATCCTAAACAATAAGCACTGCAACAGAAAAGGCCCGCAGCAAGGGAACATTCTTTCATTGATGGGACCATCCCCATTTCTTTCTTGCTCAGAAAGATTCCATATCTGCTCAGCTCTCAAGTGTACCCAAAGAAGAAAAGTCTAAATTAGCCACTAGAGTTGTGCAGTTATTGAATTTTGAGATTCTATCTGAAGATGATTTTATTGAATTTCTCAAATGCACTGCATTTCCAAATCAAAGCAACACTTTGAATCAAATCATCAAACCTGTACAAGTAAATTTAATTGTCATCAATTTGGATGTCTTTCATGCACGCACACCTCTAGTTTTAGCAGCTAGGAAATGAGTCAGAGAATTGATTCAGATATCCAAATAAAATTGGTTTACTGAGTCAAACTGATGATTTGAACGGGAACATCTTGACAATTCACTTCAAATCAGAACCGATTTACCAGGACTTCTAGATTTTTTTAAAAAAGGAGCCATTGGCAAATGGAAATATCATGTTTGACATTATTAGCATGTAGTTTTGTGGTATGTGGCTTAGCCTATTATTAATTTAAGTAATTATTAACTTCTAAAATGGCAGGCCATCAAGTAAGGACTGTGACATCTGGTATGTTTCACTGAATAGTTCTTGTTTCCAATTCAGTCCTTTACTTGTTTTACTGAAATAATAATAATAATAATAATAATAATAATAATAATAATAATAATAATAGTAATAAAGTTGGAAGGGAGATCATCTAGTCCAACCCCCTGCTCAGGCAGGAAACCCTGTTAATTACATTAATGTTACAGAAATAATGTTACAAAAATTATGCAGGATTTATTCCCTTTCACATTATACTTTTGTGTAACTTATAGTGGCCCTTTTCCCTTCCACGCAAAGGAGTATTACCGGCGAACCCATCCATGGTATGTTATAATCTCCAATTGTGAGGTCATTTAGAAATACTTCCATAGTTTCCTTTGTACACATCATGGACTCAGAATAACAATTCAATCTCCTGAGAAGACCTTTGAAGGTCTTGGTAATGAAATTACCAATAGAAGCTGCACCATTTTTTATTTTATCTCTGATGACTTTCAAATGGAAGTTGTTTAGAATAAAACTAAAACTCAGTTAAGAGAGAAAACTTATGGTTTAACAAAGTGGTTAACTAGGCATTCTAATAAATCTTAACCCCTTCTGCTTTCTTCTTCACTGGATGCAGAAAATACATTGATTTATGTGTTCAGAGAAATTTAAAGTGAAATCTGTCATTTTGCATAGCAGGTGTGCATAAATGAAAATCAAAATATTAAAATGTTTAAGAACAGAACAAGTTCATGTCATAGACAATCTGTAGGCCAGATTAAATCAAGTGGATTTAAATTGTGCTTTCTCTATTTTCTTCTTTAAACAGCAGTGCCTTCCTATTCTAAAAAACAAAATCTCCAGACATTTTATATAAAGACAAGAAGAAACTGAGAATAAATATGAACTATATTTATGCATTTTAATTTATGTTAAATTATATTTATTTGATTTATAGCCATTTGACAGCAGGGGTGTTTAAAAGAGTTTGAATGAATAAAACAGAAATATAGCAAAGTTTAATTATGCCACATAATTAAAATTAAAATAATCTAATTGAACATATTTTATTAAAAGCAAAGCAAAAAAAAATATAGTGCAGTTCACTGAGATAACTAGGGTATTAAACTAGGTGTAGATAAGGATGAAAGAATGCCAGTTTTGCATTGTGGTTAAGGTGCTGAGCTAGAACCAGGAGACTGTGAGTTCTAGTCCTACCTTAGGCATGAAAAAAAAAAAAAACAGTTGGGTGGCTTTGGGCCAATCACTCTGTCTTAACCCAGCCTAGCCCACCTCACAGGTGGAGAAAAGCATATTAAGTATGCTAGCTACCTTGAATTATTTATAAAGCAATAAAAGCAGGATAGAAATCTAATAAATAAATAAAATAAATAAATAAACTAAATTATCAGATAACACTAAGACCCACTTCCAAGGCAGCCTGAGAAGGAACATCAAATGATTTTCTGCCCCTAGTCAAAGAATCCAAGGTCTACCAAGATATTTCAGAACCAGAGGAGAAAGTTCTTCTTGAAACTATCTGGTTTTTAATCTAATGCAAGTTGTGAGCCATGGGCAAATAAGCCTCAGCAACTTAGATCATGTTAAACAGGTTTCTGTTTTAATTTTGGAAACCATATTGATAAGGTGACCAACTTTTTTACAATGAAAAGAAGGACACAAATAAATTGAAGAAAAAAATATCGTAAATAAAAGAAACATTTTATTCATTGCAACAATAATATAGAATACACTATAATATGATAAATGCATAATAAAAACATTTGTAACAATAACATTTTATATTGTAATTATGCTTACATGCCATGCCCCCGCCCTCAGCCGCCCCACCAGCACTGCGGCCCCACCGTGTAGAGCGGGCCCCACGGCTCCCAAAGCACCAGCTGTGCTGGGGAGCAGCCCGCCGTCAACACACCCCGCCTGCAGTCGCCCCGCCAGCACCACCACCCATCCTGCACAGCCCCATGTAGAGCAGGCCCTGCGGCTCCCACAGCACGGGGAGCAGCCGGCCACCACCGCTCCTTACACCCCGCCCGCAGCAGCCCTGCTGCCTCTGCCTCTTGCACCCGCAGCCATTATTGCCCTAGCAGGGCCGAAGATCAAGAGAAAGTTACCATGGCGTCGCCGCTCCAGTCTCCTCCAGGTATCTTTGGGACTAACTAGGAGATGGTGTAGTTGGATAGCAGGGAGGGGTGCAAAGTTCCTGCCAATTTGCCTTCGCTGCAGACAACTTACATGTGCAAAGTTTGCTGGCCGGGTGTTTTGGTGTGCTCAGCAGCAATTCTTATTGGCTTTCGAAAGCCAATAGGGGGAGTAGCACAGCTCATACAAAAGTTGAAAAAAAACCATCAAAAAAGGTGCCAGAACACCATTCTGAGTGTTCTATGAGAAAAAAAAGCCCTGCAGATTAGTCTTCAAATATCAAAAAGGAGGACATGTAGGAGGACACTTTTCGAGGGAGGACAGAACTTAAAAAAGGAGGACTGTCCTCCCTAAAGGAGGATAGTTGGTCACCTTAATATTGAAAAATGAAGAACAAACCATGGCAAAATTGCAACTATAACCTATTGCCACCAAAACCTCAGAAAGGCTCCTTTATCTTCTTAAAAACAATCAAATTAGCTGAAATTTAGTAAACTAGAATCAGTATCTTTTACACATCGGATGCTGGTCCTGCATACATCCAAAACTGGATTTCATGTCCTGAAAATATTCTAGCAATTTTTAGCACCCCCCCCCCCGAAAGCTTTCCACAATCCAGTATCCACTGCCAAGAAATTAGTCTTTTTTCTTCTTCTTCTTCTCAGCATGATCTAAATGGCTTTCTTCTCAGCATGGTCTACTTTAGGTGAATCCTAATAGTTAAATGTTTGCTCAGTTCTATTAAAATAGCCAAATCTATGCCAAATTACTAGTGGCCCGTCCCAAACGAAATTAGCTGCTCATTATTCACAAGGTCCCAGCTACAGTCCCAGTGCTACACAAATGACTCAGAAGTGCTATGTTCACCCAAAGCCCTAGAACTAAACAGCATGGCACCTTAATTTGTACTGTTGGTGGTTACTGTGGTACATGGGTATTACAAAATGGGGGAGCTTACATGGCATCCATCAGATATATAAACCCTAAAATTTAATGCTAGCATCATTGCCTTTATTGTCTACACACACACACACACACACACACACACACACACACACACACACTTATTATTAACTCGGTCCCTTTTATTGTCTAAAGGTAGAAGGTGGCAGCTTTATTTACCCATATTTTTTTTTCCCAAGAGAAAGCATTAGACCAGAAACAGCACTACAAATCAAGGCAGATGAAAATAAAGGGTGATCTTGTCAGCAGGCAGCCTTTCTGTTGTAGAAATTACAGCTCCTTTACAGCTGAGCATGTGCTAAATGCAGCCATCCATATTACCTGTGGGCGAAAGACTGACTTCTTTACCAGCAATTCATACCAAGTTCCAATCTTACCTAGGTGCAGCACTTCAGAAGGCTCGTGAATCTGATTTTCATTGACAGACTTGCCCAAAGAGAACAAGAGTACATCCAATGTTTTTTGAAGGTTCCCTGAGTGATGCGGATTATGCTGCATCGTGGATATTGCTTCTGATTTTCATGCCTTTGATTTTCCGCCGTTGTTCTCCCTATTTCCCTGGTCTGGAAGGACAGGTAAATGCCTATGTATAGGTAGGCCTCAACTTATGATCAGTCCCTTGGCAACTGTTTGAAGTTATATGACTGACCCAGGGGACTTTTGACCCAGTTCTGACAGTTGGGTCACATAATTGAAGTTCAAGTGCTCAGAACACAGCTGCATTTATCGCTGTTTACAGCATCCCTTAGTCACATGCAGCATAATCCCATCCTCATCACCACTGTTGTGTAGTGGGAACAGCGAGGCATTGAAGACACCTGTTTGAAATAACAGCTCTTTTATTAGTTCTCACAGGAGCGGCTCTAGCAGCTGCTTGACTCATATTTATATGGACTACAACTAGGTGGCGGCCAATGATTTTAAAGTATTCATTCCTGCCTAAAACAAAGGCTTAAAGTATATACAGACAGACAGTTGAGGATTCAAACTGAACAGTTAGTTAACCGTTTTTATAACAGACCTTATGAATTTGGTTCAATACATAACAATGTCCATGTTTTATGACAATTTTGTCAAAACATACATCCAGTTTTCAACAAAACTCTGCCCATATGCGATCCGTTGGTTTATTTAACAACCACAGCATTTGCTTTATGACTACCATGCTCACTTAATAACTGCCACAAAAAAGGTGATAAAACCATGTGACCAACCCGTTTTAGGATTGTTATGATATATAACCATAATGGGGAGTCTCCATTACAGTTGCATGTCGAAGACTACCTGTAACGTCAAATTGCACATCCTTGTATAACAAGAGGCAGGGACAGCCCCAGCATTTGTCAAAATACACAGATCTTTACCAGACACAAAACAATTTGAAGGTAGCCCAAAATAATTTGAGCATTGCATAACATTTTTAAAAGCTAGGATTTTCACAGCAATGCTGTATACTGCCGTTATTACATGTTGCCATAGCAGATTTCTAAACTGGAAACATGGCTTTATTAAAGCACGTATAATACTTGATTTATCATTAAGTCACCCACAGTACTTGATTTGCCATTAAGTCATGGCATCTCTTCTGCAAACGTAGACTATCACTGTACTGTATAGCAATGATTCCAGAGAGTCCAGTGCATACAGTAGGGAGTTCCAAATTGGGCTCACAATGAATCAGATCTCAAAACACTAACCTAATATAGCCTATAATTACAAGCCATCAGGCTGCCTGGGATTCATATCTCCTAGGTCCCATCTAGAAGTTTATTGCTCAGTACATCACAGAATAAAACAATAGCAAAAACAATTCTAGAAACTTGAAAGATTTGGAGATGGTAATAATATTTCTCATGGTTTTTTTTTTCAAATGAAAACATTATTCTGAAACCCATTTCCCCCTCTCTTTTTTTTTACTCTGGAAGTTTGTGTTTCTCTGCTACAGTTTTCAGAAATTTTTCACTTTCTCTGTCTTGATGTCTAGCCATCAAAATGCAACTGGCAGGAGGACAAAATAGTTATAGAGAACTTCTTTATCTTTTTCTTTCCTGCTGGGAAAACACAACGAGGACCTCGACCACTTTCTGACTTAGAGATTTCTAAAAGCCATGCCACAAACTGTGACTGGTTCTACTAGTATTTTTCTAAATGCAAAGTCTAAGAGGTCCTTTTCTTTTCTTTTCTATTTTTTTTTAAAAGCAACTGTATAATAAAGGATAACACACATGCAAAGGCTTTCCTAGTAACTCAAGGGCGACATAATTCGGCAAATAATTACAATGACCTTTAGTTCACCCATATTTAAACAAAGGTTAAGCTACCCTTTAATAAAACAAATATTTCCTCTGGTCCAATAATAACAGCAGGCACAACCAGGATCTATTGACAAACCAAATTGAAAACTATTAAAATACAACATTTCCTAACGTAGAAAAATACACAAAATCCAGTGCAGCTCAGCACAAACAATTGAAATTATTTGACAACAATTATTATATTTGCTTTGCTACATTCAGCATAGCATCATCAATATATCTTCCAAATATCTCTCCCCACCACATCTCAAGTTCTACTGCTTGACATTCCTGGCAGCAGGAGGAAGAGAAAAAGAAGACCCAGAAGAAGAAAGAAGAGAAGATGTTATTCATTCCTGGCTAAAGCTTGTAAACAATTTATATTTTTATTTGGTAGTCTAGAATAAATGCACGATTCTTTAAGTAACTAGGACTCAGATACTTAGCCTTGAAAAATAAATTTACAAGAAGGTTCACATTGTGGTCCAGGAAATGGCTGATAGATTTTATTTAGTTTCTCATGCTCCAAGCTTTAGCAGTTGACCAGATAAGGGCCAGGTGTGCTTTGCACATTTAATTTGTTTAGTCTGCAGCTAATTCAAACAGCCCTTTGATCTCTACAACTAGAACTGGCTTCTCCCATCAAATCCTTGGACTGACTATAACAGTTCCATTCCCCAGAATTTCATTTCAGGAACTATCATAGAATGGAGTAAGTTAAAGTAAGTAAGTTAGCTGTTCCACATTTAAAGTAGTGTTCCTTCTTCTGCCAATCTAATAATCTACAGTTCCTCATTGATATTGGTGGTGATTTCTCTCCATCTGTTATGGGCTGCTTGAGGCTACTAAGAATGCCTTCTTCTATTTTCTGGTCATTGCTATCCATTAACTCTTTGGCTGCCAAAGAGACTGGGCACATGGTTTCTCCAGAGGCCTCTGCACTCTTAATGTCTATTTTTTTCTTATAAACAGGTTTAGCACACTTTTGAAGCAGCACAAGACCTGTGTTTTAAAAAAAACAAAGGAACTCCCATTCCAAGCAGAAGATTGAGCTAAACTAGGAGGGTCAGCCAGGTTCTGCCAGCTGTATGTTGCTGGTTCTTTCTCAAATAAATTCATTACAATTGTTTTCTGCTTCTACCAACATAGTATTATACTTTTTATTACCTACCTATTCCTAGTCTATTTTGAATGCAAAATGAACTACTTTTGGGTGCTGCCGGGAATGGTCATTTATTAAAAAAAAAATGGCATTCCCTTGCAGGACTTTACAGTTTGGTACATATGGAAGCTGGGATTAAGGTGATAAAAGTTCTATCTGTTTTTCCTTTTAGTCAGAATTATAAATCATAGTTTTCCAGAAGAGTGGTAGGCTCATGCTTAGAAATAGAAGACAATAGAGACAGACACTCTATCTTCCCATTCATATTTCTAAGATATCTGAAAGATTTTGAAAGTAATTAGGTCTTGGGTTTTTTTTTAAAAAAAAAAAAGCTAAGCAAAATCAACAAAGAAATGAATAACAGTGTGACAAAGAGAAATTATATATCAAACTTTTTCTAACATGGAGATACGGACAAAGCTTCGCCCTTTGATTTCAGTTTGTCATGTACTTGCAAAAAGTTTATTTCCTTTTTTCTCTGAAGGCTTCAATCAACATTAGAAAGACTTGCTACATTTGCAATATTTATTCAATCACCAATGATGCATCCTTTAATAGCTCAGCCTGGTTACTATTTAGTTATTATTCTTGAGGAACTAATACTGTTATTAAATAGTAATCAATAATTCCAATCACATCAACAGATGCCATTGTACACTGTACATTATACATGTAGTAATCTTGGGTGTATGTTCCTATCTGGGATGCTATAAAAGCTAGTCAATGAATTTACACCCTGTTACTTATTCATGAGTGAGCTGTGCCCCTGAATTTTAACAGGCTACGCCTTAAACTATTAGCTGTATATCTGCTTTATGTGATGTTCCCACATAAGCTGGCAGTCCATCAATTCAGTGTCCATACATTTCTCTGAAAGCTATATTATAATTAGAGCTTAGGTTAATACTACTCAGTAACCATAAAACAGACATAAAATAATTATAACTCATTTAGTGAAATTAGAAAAAAAGCAATTATTAGACTCCCATTGTGAAGCTTTGCTGTGAGGGACAGATAATCTATCTGCAAGATGTACTTTAAGAACATCATTTTGGAAGAAATAAAATGAGATGAAATACGGTTTTGTTTGTGTTTTAAGGAAAGCTCACGCTAATAAATATAAGTGTGGAAGTTGAAAGGAATAGATGTTCCATGGAAAGAACAAAGACTACAGATTTATAACATGTCTTTATATGATCGCATAAAGTAACATGAGATTGAATGTCTTCCAAACTTTTTACAGAAGGTCTTCTTCAGAAATTTAAACATTACACTTTTCCTTCTTGTCGCATAATAACTTTTGATGAACATTTATTATTCCATCTGTGGACAATTCTGTCCTACTTTTCAAGATTTTCATGTGTTCCACCACTTTTCAGGATGTCCTATTAACATTAAGTGCAATTTCAGCAAACTATCTGTCAAATTACAATCCTCTAGGACTAAAAGAGGCAAGGATAGTGACATAAATACACACAACTGGAGAGAAACAAGACCCTTACAATGAATAGTGCAAGAAGAGCTGCTTGTTTTCATAGCATAACATTTGCTCCAAGAAGTTTCAGGGTTTTTTACCTTCATGTAAATTATATCCCACGTCGAAAAGAGGAAGAAACAGTCTATATTTTGATGAGGGGAGAAATGGAGTTATGTCTGATTTTCCTATTAATCCGAATGTTAAAGTGACATTTGCTGTTTCCTCTTAAACATAAACAAGACAAGTTCAGAGAACTTCTGTCTCAGAGAGTTAAGAAAGGCTGAATGAGTGACATCCTCCAGAGAGAAGTTTTCTGTCATTTAAGCCATTTACATGTTTTTTTTAAAAAAAAATAGACATATTTTTCTTCTTAAAATCACCAGGGATCCACACGTGCATTAAAGATCACCCAGGTCATATCCAGTTCCAGACAGATTCTGCTACAGTCAGATTTTTATGATGATAGTATAAAATGTTTGGAATGTATTAGTGACTTCCGTGGCTATTGTTTGTGTGTGATTGAACTGAATAAAACATAGAGATGCTAGTATTTTTTTTCCTATCTGGATTAAATAAATATTTAATACAGAAAAAATATGAAATGTTGATTTATGAAGTTGCACAGTAAATTTTGATCGGTTGCAACTTAGTTCAGTTTGACACACACAGTATATTTTTTTTCTTACATTTTAGAACAATTTAAAAATCATTTTTAAATCTACAGAATAAAAGGAACATCAGGAAATGAAAGAGGAGGAGGAGAGCATTCCAGTTGCAACAACAAACTCACATTAGTTAACAATGATGTTTCCTATTTTTTAAACTAACAATATCTTCTGGAGTAAATTAAAACAAAAGACAAATCCTGAAGTTAGGGCAGTTGAACCTCAGCTTCCTTGGTCATGTCAGAGAAAATCACAGGATGCATTTTTTGAAATGCCAGATCATAGGCCTAAAATCCTACAAACTGATAGATTATTAGTCTTATTAATTTTCCCACTTATATTGACTTTGGAAGACTGCTGTTATTATATATTTCCTAGGGTTCAATATCCTGTATTTTGTAATGGTAGATGAGAAAATTAAAATAAGCATGTCAAATTTAAACACAGTTACTTGGTGGGAATCTCTTAGATGTATCTCTGATACTGAGAATTGTAAAACTAAGGAGGGTTTTTTTATATATATTTACTTTTATTGTTATTATTCTCTTTGTCTCTGTGAAATTTGTTGCAGCTGCAAGGACACTGAAAGGCAATAGCAATTCATATTTCACCTATGGGGATACCAGTATCTTCACTATTCAATCCTTGCTAAGCCCTTTCAACTCAAGTTAAACCTTGGAGCCTGAATGATGGGTGCTCACTCTTCACTCACTACTAGCCTATCCTAAATCAGAGCTGGCTTTAAAACTTAAAGAGGGGCAGTTAACTTTTGTGATCAAAATTCAGAGAACGGCATTCTCCCTCCCTGTCTCCTAACATTGCATGGCATTTATGCTTTAGTAAATGCAAGAGGAACATGTGGGAAGATCAAGCTACAATCCTCTTAGACTATAAATTAAAAATAAATCAGGATGTCAAAAGATACCATAATCCCTAGCAAATGTTTTCTTTTACAGAACATCCATTTCCATAAAACTCTGTTCAGTGTGGATCGCTGATCACTGGTTGTTTTCACCAAAAAAACATGTTCTGAAGGAATGGAAGATGGAATGACCTGCATTTTTTAAAACAGCAATTTATGTTGCTGGCCATTTCTCCAGATCTCTTGGTTGCATTAAGCTATACACTAACTACTTTATGAGGATTTCATAAGAGTGTTTAATATATTTTAAACCTCCCTTCCTTGGGGTGCCAAAGGCAAAACTTTTATAAGGTTACTGTTTAATACAAAACAATCATCAACCAAGAATGAGAGAGAGAGAGAGAGAAAGAAAGACAATTGGTACTGAGTAATTATGTCTATTTACAATTCATTTTAATCACCTTGACCATTCAATTACAGTATATTTATTTGATCCTCATCACATATTTACAAAAGAGTTGCACGGTGAAACTGAAAAGCAGGAGCATATTAGCCAACTAATGAGTAAATCTCCAGAGAGGGAAATTGAAAATAAATATCAAGGTCAAAGTGTACAAATGAATGGATGGATGGATGGATGGATGGATAGATGGATGGATGGATGGATGAATCGATGGATGTTCATTTGAATTTAGAATTCCTGAAACTTGATGGAATCTTTTCTTCCACTCCTTTATAGTCAATAATTCAACTCCAATTTTTCACTAAATCAATTAATTATGTTTTGCAAAAAGCAAGGCTTATGTTAATGTCACATGCATTAATCAGAATAGAGAGACTGTGAGAACTGACTTTAAATTTACTCATATTTTTCCTATATTTTGCTTATACAATTTAGTCCAATCTGTATTATGGCTTACCTTTTGGCTTTTAACACTGATGGAATCTCTTTTATTGGATTCCTGATGATGCCTACTGATGTTTTATGCATAATGATGCTCAAATATAATTGAGCTGTAAGCTTCAGTTTAATTATGGAGCTTCATGATACCTTCAGCACTTTTTCTTCTCTGATTACTATAACTGTTTTGCCATAACCCCTCTAAAATCTTTCATCTATTAAAACATGAGTAGATAAGCCATTTTTAGAAGAAACTCTAATTAGGGTGTTGCAATTATCTTAATGTATCTTCAGCGTTTTAAGAAAAACCTTTGTGGACTGTACCTTATGGAATATATATTAAAAAAGCAGGCATATTTAATAGACAGAATCATGAACATACACATGCTAGAAACCACAGACTTTATAGTGGTGAACTGCTACCAAACCAACATATGCAATCATTAGCACACTTGTAAAATACTTGCTGTTTCCCAATATATGGCATTTTTTCTATACAGGTACTGTGTTTTCCCCAAAATAAGACAGGGGAATTAATTTTTGCTTCAAAAGAAGCACTTATTTTCCAGTTAGGTCTTATTTTCGGGGAAATATGGTACTAAATGTGTCCACCTGGCTGACAATCTTAACTGGGGCTTATTATGAGCATCCTGAAAAAAATCATGCTAGAGCTTATTTTCTGGTTGGGTCTTATTTTGGGGGAAACACAGTAGTCGTCAACATACGACCACAACTGAGCCCAAAATTTAGGTTGCTAAGTTAGAAATTTGTTAAGTGAGTTTTGTCCCATTTTACAACTTTTCTTGCCAAATTTGTTAAGTGAATCTTAAGCAGTTCTTAAATTAGTAACACAGTTGTTAAGTGAACCTGGCTTCCCCAATGACTTTGCTTGTCAAAAGGTGGCCAAAGGTGTCCATATGACACCGCAAAAATCACAAATGTGAGTCAGTTGTCAAGCATCTGAATGTAAATCATGTGACCAGGGAGATGCTGCAATGGTCAGAAGTGTGAAAAATGGTCAGAAGTCATTTTTTTTCAATGTCATCGTAACTTCAAATGGTCACTAAGCAAATGGTTGTAAGTTGAAGACTACTTATACAGTAAAATTACAGAAGCAACCTGGCTTATTGCATCTGTTTTATCCAGGTTTGTTACTCTGCAGCATGCTGCATTCTAACCACTCCACCATCACACCTGTGGTGTTCTCATGCTTTGAATAGTATGTCATATAATCATCCAATTTAAAATTTTCAATCCACCTACATTCATTTTCCCTAAATTGCTGCTTTAACAATTTCAACGCTTCATGCTTCTGACATATTTCCATTAAGGGTCTTCTAAAACTAGGAAATCCTTTTTAAGTGATCAGGCTTCATTCTGGCCACATGGTCACCTCCAGAATGGCTGCTATTCTCTTTGCCCATAAAGGAACTCTGTTTATGCTCCATTAAAGTGAATCCCTACTCAGAATCATTGTTTCCCCATCTTCCTTTAAATCAGTATTTCTTTTTTCTCATTCAACAGAATGCATACAATTGTCTAAGATGCAGTGCTTCTTGTTTTATCGCTTTGTATGTCGTTGGCCTTAAATAGTCTTTGTGTTGCATTTCCCCCAAATTGCTAACAGTTTAATATTTGATTGCCCTGTGCACCATTAGTCTCAAATATTATTTAACATTGATTTTGTTGATTGGTTAATAATTATACTTTCACATCTAGGCTTCCGCAATACATGAGCCTGTTTATAACCCGTAGCATTAAGGTCATGATGAAATTGGCACTGTGGGAGGGTCTGGTCCTAAAGATTATTGTTAAAGTATGAAGCTTGCCAATTGCCATTAAAAATTATGTCGGGGGTATCAAGCAATACGTTTTTAAAATACTGAATGGCTTTTTGTTTGTCAAAGTTTCTGTTTTGAGATAGAATGCATGGAATCTGCAGCAAAAACAGATCTATAGATGAGGGATATTGGTAACCTGTGTAGTGAATTTTCTTATAAAGTAAGCCATTGTCACGTTTTCCATAAAAGAGGGTATGAATTAACACAATTCTGAAAACATCAATAAACAAATGCTATCAAAGAGAAACAATAAAAATACAGGAAACGATCGAACAAAAGATCACCAGAGAAAGACCTTTTGTCCTTTCCAAAAACACTGGAAGCAAGGAAGCAAGTAACTTAACTGTTACTCCAATCTGCTTTAGAGACCAGCATTGCCCATTTCCAGAATAGAAAAAAAAATGCATTTATTTTTAGCCTGTTATTGCATTTGGGGCAATGAAAAACAAATTTGGGGTGGTTTGCACAAATTAAAACTGTCCAACAAAATTCATGGTACAAATGAAATCATGAAATAACATCACAGCATAAAAGGGTTTACCTGTTGTTAAATTACATGGATGATCTGATTGCAACTCGCATCATAGAGCCGTGATAGCACAGTGGTTAGAATGCAGCACTACAGGCTAACTCACTGCTCAGTGCCAGGAATTCGATCCTGACCGGCTCAAGGTTGACCCAGCCTTCCATCCCTACGAGATCAGTACAATGAGGACACAGATTGTTGAGGGCAATATGTTGACTAAGTACTAAGTTCCCAAATTACAATCACATGACCACCAAGAGTGCTGCAACTATCATACCTTCAAGGATGGGTCATAAATTCACTTTTTCCAAGGCCTTCCGAATTTTGAGCCATTGTTAAACAAACGGTCTTAAGTCAAGGACTACCTCTAAGGCCTGTTTAAGCAGGGAGACGACAAAGACTCTGGGGGAGAGAGTTGATTTGCTTGGAGCATATAGTGAGAGCAAAATTAAGGAACCTCTGTAATGATGAAAGGAGCCTCTAAATTGTGGTCCAGAAATCTCTAGGGAATCAACCTGAGCAAAGAAGCAAATTACAATCAACAGAAATCAGAAATTAGTTAGAACTTGCTATCTGCATAAATGAGCTAGAATGGAAATCCCTCCTCGTGGAGATAAACATTTAGGGCAGGATTTGAACCCTGGTCAGGTTGCTGATATTTTGAATGTGCCTGCCAATGGTTTTTAGAAATGTGCATTTGATTTTTGCATCAGAACTTTATTGTACTTTTTATACATTCTTCTACGTTTAATCCCACCTTAATTTTATTTGTACCACGGATGCAGGTTCCCCTAGCATTTTATAGGCAGCTGATGCTGAGACATTGTTTGTATTTTTATTAAGGCTAAAGGCTTTCTTCCATTGTAATTGTTTGAGCATTTAACCTCTCCTTATGCTTTTTAAAAATAAAACTGATTTTTTTTCATATGGCAAACTGGTATTATCTTTTCAAAAGGAGACAGGACTGCTGTTCTCTGGTCTAAAAGCTTTTGATGCATGTGAGTTGTCAACCTCTCATTCAATTGTGCTGGCAAAGTTTCTATTTTCAAAACAGAGACTCTGAGATTTGTAATGGAGTGTCCTGGAAGGTTAAAATGCCCTGATACTACTTTGTTCCTGTCCTACATAGGACAAACAGGCTACTCTTCAGATGAAAGAATTAATGGACACAACTCTGACATCGGGTCTCAAAGAAAAGACAAAGGAATATCCGATACTGCTGATACTGTCTGAGAAGGTGCGATAGACACAATGGGTTGTAAAAGCACAATTGCTAATTGAGAAGGTACTTGTAACTTAACTGCATAATTACCCTGAATTCCCTTTCCTTTTCTCCTGCCTATTCAAATTTTAACCCTATATTGGTTTAGTGATACCATACATCTAACCAAGTGAGCTATAGTTCACAAAAATGTATGTTTTTAATAAAATGTGTTAGCCTGTTTTCAAGAATCCAGATTTGCACTAAACCACATACTAAACCAAAGGTCAAATCAGAGATTTGCATTTCTTACACAAAACATAGGATTACCTCCCAACTGGGTGTTTCTGTGTCAACATTTAGCAAATGACACCCTTACAGAAGTTTTATGAGTCCTAAATGAGAAGACGACTGTTTTCTCTCCAAAGGAAATATTTAAGTGTGCTATAACATCAGTTATACATCTGAGGATGGTGTGCATTGAATGAAGGGAAGAACCAGTGTCAAAGACCAAGTGACTTTACACCAGTTAGTTTTGCCAAGAAGGTTGTCAGCTGCCTTCCCCATGCCTACCTTGCTTGGGACTTTAACTTTGTCTGATGTGTTGATTGTTTGCAGGATGTGCTCATGCATTGGAATCTATTACCATACAACCATATTTGTTCCTTTTCTTTGTTGCTAACTTCATCTCTGAAAATAAACTCTTTGGTGTCACAAACATGCCATAAACGTTATAGAGCTGATCTCTATGAAGTGCTAAGAGAGAACATTTGGGGACAGTTGCAATTTATGACCTGGTCTTGAAGTTATGAACATGGCACCACCCCTGCAGTCATGGGGCACTTGGCAATTGGCTTGCATTTACAGCTGGTTGAGAGCATCCTGCAATCATATGACCAGGTTTCCAACTACCAATGTCAATTGGGGAAGCTGGATTTCCCTAATAACCACACAATATGCTTAATGACCATGGTGATTAGCTTAATGAGCATGGTAAAAATGGATATAAAATTGGGTCCAGTCACATGATTACTTAATGACCGTACTGCTTAGTGATCAAAATTCCGATTACAATTTTGGTCATAAGGCAAGCTATCTGTATTCAGTTCAACCTAAATATAGATCTCTAAATTCCTTTCTCAATTGGATCATCAGCCCTAAAGCTCTCTCTAATATTGTTTCACATATATGTACAAAATAACACTGAATAAATTATAAATATTTAATAAGACAAAGCAGCAGTACATCATATACAGTACTTGTTGTTGTTAATTGCGAAGTCGTGTCCGACCCATCGCGACCCCATGGACAACATTCCTCCAGGTCTTCCTGTCCTCTACCATCTTCTGGAGTCCATTTAAGTTCACACCTACTGCTTCAGTGACTCCATCCAGCCATCTCATTCTCTGTCGTCCCCTTCTTCTATTGCCCTCAATCTTTCCCAGCATTAGGCCTTTCTCCAGTGAGTCCTTCCTTCTCATTAGGTGGCCAAAGTATTTGAGTTTCAACTTCAGGATCTGGCCTTCTAAAGTGCAGTCGGGGTTGATCTCTTCTAGGACTGACCGGTTTGAACGCCTTGCAGTCCAGGGGACTCGCAGGAGTCTTCTCCAGCACCATAGTTCAAAGGCCTCAATTCTTTGGCGCTCAGCCTTTCTCATGGTCCAACTTTCACAGCCATACATTGCAACTGGGAAAACCATGGCCTGGACTATACGCACTTTTGTTGGCAGGGTGATGTCTCTGCTTTTTAGTATGCTGTCTAGATTTGCCATAGCTTTCCTCCCCAGGAGCAAGCGTCTTTTAATTTCTTGGCTGCAGTCCCCATCTGAGGTGATCTTTGAGCCCAGAAAAATAAAATCTGTCACTACCGCCATTTCTTCCCCATCTATTTGCCAGGAATTGAGAGGGCCGGATGCCATGATTTTGGTTTTCTTAATGTTGAGTTTCAAGCCAACTTTTGCACTCTCCTTCTTCACCCGCATCAAGAGGCTCTTTAGTTACTCTTCACTTTCTGCCATTAGAGTGGTATCATCTGCATATCTTAGGTTGTTGATATTTCTCCCGGCAATCTTAATTCCAACTTTTGATTCATCTAGCCCTGCCTTTCTCATGATGTGCTCTGCATATAAGTTAAATAGGCAGAGCGACAGTATACAGCCTTGCCGGACTCCTTTTCCAATTTTGAACCAATCAGTGGTTCCGTGTTCGGTTCTCACTGTTGCTTCTTGACTCGCATATAGGTTTCCAAGAGACAAATGAGATGGTCTGGTACTCCCATCTCTTTAAGAACTTGCCACAATTTGTTGTGATCCACACAATCAAAGGCTTTTGCATAGTCAATGAAGCAGAAGTAGATGTTTTTCTGGAACACCCTAGCTTTCTCCATGATCCAGCGTATGTTGGCAATTTGATCTCTAGTTCCTCTGCCTCTTCGAAATCCTGCCTGTACTTCTGGTAGTTCTCGATCCACATACTGCTGGAGTCTAGCTTGTAGGATTTTAAGCATAACTTTACTAGCATGTGAAATGAGTGCAATGGTTCGATAGTTTGAACATTCTTTGGCATTGCCTTTCTTTGGAATTGGAATGTAAACTGACCTTTTCCAATCCTGTGGCCACTGTTGAGTTTTCCAAATTTGCTGGCAAATTGAGTGTAGCACTTTTACTGCATCGTCTTTTAAGATTTTGAATAGCTCAGCTGGAATACTGTCACCTCCACTAGCTTTGTTGTTGCTCAGATTTTCTAAGGCCCATTTCACTTCACATTCTAGGATGTCTGGTTCGAGGTCAGTGACCATCTCATTGTGGTTATCTGGGATGTTAAGCTCATTCTTGTATAGTTCTTCTGTGTAGTTTTGCCATCTCTTCTTAATCTCTTCTGCCTCTGTTAGGTCTCTGCCATTTTGGTCCTTTATCATGCCCATCTTTGCATGAAACGTTCCCTTCATATCTCCAATTTTCTTGAAGAGATCTCTGGTCCTCCCTTTCTGTTGTTTTCTTCTATTTCTTTGCACTGTTCATTTAAGAAGGCATTCTTATCTCTTCTAGCTACTCTCTGGAATTCTGCATTCAATTGGGTGTATCTTTCTCTTTCTCCTTTGCCTTTCGCTTCCCTTCTTTCCTCAGCTATTTGCAAAGCTTCCTCAGACAGCCATTTTGCTTTCTTGCATTTCTTTTTCTTTGGGATGGTTTTAGTTGCTACCTCTTGTACAATGTTGCGAACTTCCATCCATAGTTCTTCAGGCACTCTGTCTATCAGATCCAGTTCCTTAAATCTATTTGTCACCTCTACTGTATATTCATCAGGAATATGATTTAGTTCATACCTGAGTGGCCTAGTGCTTTTCCCTACTTTTTTCAATTTAAGCCTAAATTTTGCAACGAGAAGCTCATGATCTGAGCCACAGTCAGCTCCTGGTCTTGTTTTTACTGACTGTATAGAGCTTCTCCATCTTTGGCTGCAGAGCACATAGTCAATCTGATTTCTATGTTGACCGTCTGGTGATGTCCATGTGTAGAGCCGTCTCTTGGGTTGTTGGAAAAGAGTGTTTGTTATGACCATCGTATTCTCTTGACAAAATTCTATTAGCCTGTGCCCTGCTTCATTTTGTTCTCCAAGGCCAAACTTGCCTGTTATTCCGGTTATCTTTTGGCTTCCTACCTTAGCATTCCAATCCCCCATGATGATAAGGACATCATTTTTTGGTGTTAATTCTATAAGGTGCTGTAGGGCTTCATAGAACCGGTCAATTTCATCCTCTTCAGCACCAGTGGTTGGGGCATAGATTTGGACTACTGTGATATTGAATGGTTTGCCTTGGATTCGAATTGAGATCATTCTGTCATTTTGGGGATTGTATCCCAGTATTGCTTTTCCTATTCTTTTATTGACTATGAAGGCTACTCCATTTCTTCTGAGGGATTCTTGCCCACAGTAGTATACCTGATGGTCATCTGAGTTAAATTCACCCATTCCTGTCCATTTTAGTTCGCTGATTCCTAAGATGTCGATGTTCAGTCTTGTCATCTCTTTTTTGACTACGTCTAGCTTGCCTTGATTCATGGATCTTACATTCCAGGTTCCTATGGAGAAAAAATCTTTACAGCATCGGACTTTCCTTTCACCACCAGATATATCCACAGCTGAGCGTCCTTTTGGCTTTGGCCCAGTCGCTTCATTCTTTCTGGCGCTACTAGTACTAGCCCTCTGCTCTTCCCCAGTAGCATATTGGACACCTTCCGACCTGAGGGGCTCATCTTCCAGCGTCATATCTTTTTTCCTTTTAGTACTGTCCATGGGGTTTTCATGGCAAAGATACTGGAGTGGTTTGCCATTTCCTTCTCCAGTGGATACAGTACTTATCCATTTTAATTACAAAAAGAGCAATATGATCTTCATCCCATTTACTCAGATAAATGTATTTTATATATATAATCTGAAATTCTAGAATAAAAATACATTCTGATTTTGATGATGGTGAAGTTATTTGGGTTTTGTGTGTATGTAATGTGTGTGTTATAAAACAGTTGCATCTTGGCTATATATAGTGGATTCTGCAATACTGTGCAGAATTAAAGCAGTAATTCTGGGTTTTTTTTTCTCTTCTATATTATTATCAGTTTGTTTTTTAAGATTAACACATTAGCTGGGGCTTGAAATGCAGTGCCTGCAAAGCATATCGTACATGGTACATATAACCAAATCCAGATGGTGCATATTTTGGGAAGAAAAAGATTTTTTAAAGTTTAAATAGAATACTCAAAATCTCATGAGATTGCTAAGTCTCTCAAGATTCATTGGGGCTATACTGTTATTTCCACTTCTACCTCCACTTAATTTAATTTAATTTTGTCCAAGACATGAACAGCAGAAGTCTCAAAGAGCAGCAGTGACCCATATTTACGGAAAAATTAATTTAGGCTAGTGCTAAAGTTTGAAGCCCACACTCAGGAATTCTCCACATATTTGGCTTTTACAAAATATAAGTTTTATTAAGAATTATAGGAAAATAGTAAAAAAATTAATAGAAACTAAACTTAGAGAAAGAAAATGGAAAGAATAAAAAGGGCAGAAAAAAGAAAGAATAAAAAAAGAAGAATATAGTAAAGAAAGAGAAATATATCTTTTTCACAATAAGTATAAACAAATTTAATAACTCTTCACCCCCTGTAAATTTAAACAGATTTTTTTATCTTATATTTCATCCTTTATCTATAAGCAAATCCACAAAACATCAACTTTTCTATGCTGATGTCAGCAAAAAGTCCATAAAGAATTGCTAGCATGTTGCAAAAAGAAAAAAAAGTCTTATTTTGATCAAATAAATCAACTTCATATTTCTTCTTTTTACTTCTAACAATGTTAATGTTTAATTCAATCAAATATATTTCATAGGATTTGAGTTCTTATAATTCTTCTTTAGCCCATTCCAAATATTTCTTCAAAGCTTAAACAAGCTTCTTTTGTAGATCCAATTTAAAAAAAAAAATTCCAGGTCATTTTCTTGCTGCATCCTTTTGTATTTAAATTTTAATTTTTAAAACTTCAGCCAGGTTCTTTTGTATACCCAGTAAATCATTCATTTACAAATCTTTCTCTTAGTCTATCATTTGTCATTTTACATTCTACAGAGAAGGCAAACTCACAAATAATGATTATGCTCCTGAGAATTAAGGGAAATCAGACTGTTCAAATGATCTCTTTGGATTTTAGTCAATTAGCAACCTATTGGACAGATATAAAATACAAAAAAAATTAGATTGAAAAGTGAGAAAAATGGCCCAGAAACAACATATTTCATACCACTACGTGAATAAATTACAGGGTGAATTGATTATAATGGCCTTGTGCTTGCAGAGAAATAAATAAGGGCTGCTTAAGAAATAAAACCACGTCTACTGAGGAAACACACAGAGTTTATCCTAGTAAAAGTAATTACATCCCAACCATGAAATTGTAATGCTAGTTTGGATTGTCTATTCTTGCCTATTAATAAGGTACACCTTCCAATCACTGGTAGGTGACTAAAACTCATTTTTCTTTCATGATGTCCCAAAACTCTGAAGATACAGATATTTGTGGAAGCCCAAATTTAAACAAAACCTTTTTTGACCTGACATCACTTTGCCCCAATGAACAAAAGATCTGTCCAAACTGCACACTTCATCACCAGATGTGAGGTTCATGTAAATCTGGTTTATGTCCCTGTTTTTAATCTATGTTGGATGGAGGGAAATCTATTGTAACATACTCGATGTTCAGGTATATCAAAATTAAATTTATTCTTAACTCATTGTGAGAAGAGAAAGTCAATCCAAATTTGATATAATGCCAAATTCTTCTAAATTCAGTTTATTCATGTGTCCTTTTCTGCAGCCTTCCAATGCCTCTATCATCAGCTACCATATTGCTCCCTCAGTAGGTTACTAGAGACTTTATTTTGTAGTTAAATCTTTATGTTTCTATTAAACTCTCAGTTTGAGTTATATTTGGTGGTAAACTGAGAGGGTAAAGCTATCTGACAGGTGATATTTTCTTTTGAAAGATTAAAGGCCTTCTACAGAAATACAAATTGTAGTAATCTCACCAAGAAATTGTTAAAAGTGTCATTAGTGTTGCCATGATCAGAACTAATCCAGCTGAGGTCCCAGTTGTTAGAAGTTTTGATTTAACTGCTGGCAAAAGGAAGAAGTGAGATGCAGACTCTTTTTTTTTCTGGGATGTGAAATGCAGTCTGGCAAATTCCTTCAGCCCACCTGTTCTCATATGTGTGCACAAGTTTCCTTTTCCTAAATGGCCTGTTTATTATCAAAAGTGATACATTATGATCTGTTTATTTGCAAAATGCAGGATAATGGGTCTGGATAGGAATACTCATTAGATGGAAGAACGCAGATTTGCTAATTTAACAGGATCTTAAAATGTCGTGTATTAAACAGATGTGTTGGAGATAGCAGAAGCTTTAAAAACCAGAAAAAAATAACCCCACTCCGAGAGCAGAACTGTAGATGATTCTCTTACCTATAGCAGCTGCTTGAAAACTGACAGAGAATACATTTTTGCATTTTTTTAAAAAAATAAGAAATGCAGGTTAATTAGTGAAATAGGACTTTTAGGTGTTTTACTGAAGTTAAGCCATCGAGCAATTCACAAAAGCCCAGATATGCTCCGTATAGATGGCATTATATTATATACAGCTGTACATATAAGAATTGCAAGGGTGATACTGAAACATATGTTCAGACCTACTATATAGGTCAGTGATGGCAAATCTTTTAGACACCGAGTGCCCAAAAACCAGCCCTGCCCCCATCATGCCCACTCCACCCTTCCACCCCACCCCGCCCCTACCCTGCCCACCCGCAGGGCCACTCACTTCCGCCACGGCCTGCCACAGATTGCCCAGGCAGCCCAGTAGCACCATGGAGGCCATGCCTTCCACCCATGCCCCACAGCATCAATTGCGCATGACAGGGAGCGAGGGTAGAGTCCTGTCCCCACTGCCCGCCTGCCATGTCCTTGGCTGTGCTCCTCCGCGCAGGCCACACTTGGGGGCGACTCTCCTCCTGGGGGCTGCTGGTGAGGAGGGGGCCATAGGATGAGTCAGGGCTGGGGTGGCGTGCGTGCCCAGAGAGAGGGCTCTGAGTGCTGCCTCTGGCATGCGTGCCATAGGTTTGCCATCACTGATATAGGTAGTACTTGACTTATGACCACAATTAAATCCAACATTTTGGTGGCTAAGTGAGAAATTTGTTAGATGAGTTTGGTCCCATCTTTCTTGCCACAGTTGTTAAGACAATCACTGCAGTGGATAAGTTAGTAACTTGGTTGTTAAGTCAATCTGGCTTTTCCATTGACTTTGCTTGTTGGAAAGTCGCAAAAAGGGATCACGTGACTCTGGGACACTGCAACGGTCATAAATATGAAGCAATTGTTAAGCATCTGAATTTTGATCACGTGACCGTGGGGTTGCCTCAATGGTCATAAGTGGGGAAAATAGTCATGTCACTTTTTTCAGTGCTGATCACTAAATGAACAGTGTAACTGGAGGAGTACCTGTATTAGAACGGCAATGCCAAGAGTTCAGGCAGCCCTAAGACTTACAGGGGCAGGTTTAGCAATCCAGATCAGAGGCTTCAATGCTTCAAACTGATATGGGGAGGGAAGAGAGAATCTTCCTCTAGCTTGAGAAATTTATCTGTATAAATAAATGATTGTCTCTTTGTAACTACAAGTGGTCCTCAACTTACATCAGTCCATTTAGTAACCATCCAAAGTAAAAATAGCACTGAAAAAGGTGAGTTATGAACAAACACAACAATACATATAACAGCCAATAAAAAAGCAGATAAAAATCTAAAAATCGCAATAATAAATAATAAAATTAAAACAAAAGTGCTAACCCTGGGCAAAAGGAAGGTTAAAATGGCTCCCTCAGCAATAGAGCCATCGGGGAACAAATCTTCAGGACTGGCAGCATAACCAGTCTTGAGGGCCTTGTGAAAAATCAGAAGAGATGGGGCCAATTTAATTTTGGGGGGGAGGAGAAAGAGAAAACCACAGCAGGCAGAGCATATCTTCTGGGAAGCATCATAGGTAAGTCTCTTAGTCATGGCACCTACAGCATACCTTATCTTCAAGAAGCTGATGTAACTGGGGGTAGCTGGCCCTCAGATAGCCCAATCCCATGTGATGAAGGCCTTTCAAACCAGCACCTTGAATTGGACCCAGAAACAAACTGCCAGCCAATACAGTTTGCAGAGCAGAGGTGTAACATTCACTGCCCTTAACTGCCCACACCACTGCATTCTGTACAACTGAAGTTTCTGGATACTCTTCAGGGGCCGCTCCATGTACAGTGCATTGCTGTAATCCAATCTGGAAGTGAATAAGGCATGAGTGACTATAAGCAGGGTCTATAGGATCTGATGGGACAGATAGATGGAATCAGAAGGAGGTGGAGCCTCAGATAGCCTGATTTCATGCCATATAGTGCTTTGAAGGTTAATCAGTACCTTGAATTGCACCAGTGGTGGGATTCAAATATGTGAACAATCAGTTATAAGATTCAGGAGAGAGAAAAAGAAACACTTCTTCCAAAATAATTTCCCTTAGGCTGGAGTGATCAACCCTTTCCAATATTTTTACAAATAGATCCATTCTATTCATGGCAGAAGAGACGATCAATGGCTCCTGATCAAATGGCCAAATAATACCTTTAATACCAAAGCAGCACAGAGACCAGCTGCTGAGGGACATGAAAGGAAAACTATTGTAGCACACTTCCATTTAGGAGCTTGCGAGAAGCATCACATTGGCTTCTGATGCCATTACTAGACTGGCATCAGTCTGATCCACACTTAACCCTATTATTTTTCAAAGTAGAGATCTATAGACAGGTGACAGGCTATTCATCCTTAAAAGAGCACTGACTAACAGATATGGTTTCACTACATTTAGTATTTAGTAGTTCATTAATTTATCTTGTGTATGTATTTGAACAATAATTGTGGTCCAATTTTCCACATGATCTAAGACAATTTATTAATTGCTTAGATTCATTTAAATTAATGCCAATGCATAGCTCTTCTTCACCAATTTTAAAAGTACAAAAGACTGTGGTTTTATGGCTCAGCCTTACATTAAGAGGTGATCATTATGAGCTTGGGAGAAAAAGAGATGAGTTTCACGTTACCTGCTAGTAAATATAAGTAAGCAAAAACTTTTAAATGTCCCAATATAACAGAATGCATATAAACCTCTTCAAAGTTATCTTTTTCCAGAAATATGTATTTATATATTAGTAAAAATCTGTTCTTCCCATGAATATAAAATTTCCTAATAATTCCCATGGAAGATTAATAAACTTCTTCCAAAACTTATATCTAATTTATGTGGCTTTAAGGGTCATGCTTTAATAACAATGAAGAAACATGATTATTACTGTCTAATGCTGAAATTACAATTTTTTACATTGTAATTTTTCCCCACTATGCACCCTGTGGCATTGGCATCTTTATCACTCCATGTGTTTCTAGTTTTAAACCTTTACCCCCTACTGTTTGAAAAATACTTCTCATTTTCATCCCCTATGGAGTACAAAAATCCCTAAAGGCAAACCATTAGTGATCTTTCTGCCTGTTCCCAAACACTTATTATGATCACCAGTGTTGCCTTCCACTGCCTCATTGGCTTTTGGTAAAGTATGCAAATGAGATGTTCAAAACATACACTTTTTTTTGCAACTGTGCAAGTTTCTACTGATTTATAAAATGGGCAGGCTATTAAAGTGACTGAAAATGTCAGCAAGATTTATGCATGGGTGACAAATTGTATTGGAAATGTTCTCTTTCTAACAATCTTGCTTTAGGTTTTTCTTCCTCTTTGAAACAATTCAAATGTTCTATGTGACAGACCCCCCCCCCAAATTCTTCTTTCAAAATGTATTTTGACAGTACTTTAAAAAAAAACAGAAAAAATAAATAAAGCTAGCCCCAAGTCATATCAATACAATATTATAATGTAAATCAGACATTGCTTTATCTTATATTTATTGCTTTCAAAAGTTCTGTGAAGTTCTTCACTAAGTTCAAAGTTGATGTTCATTTCAATGTTTATGAATCCCAATGATGAGTAATTATATTGCTTTATTATCAAAAGTACATTTCCTTATCATTGAAAGTGTGGTCTGCATAAATGCAATACCCTAAATGTCAGTCTATCATATTAAATGGTTGATTTCCTTATAACAACTCCATTTTAGTTTTAAAAGCCTTATGACTTCCTGATTCTTATGATAGTTCTGTAGATTACTCATCACACAAATATACACTTTGTTTGCTTTCAAGTATTACTTATACTTGTGTGTGTTCTCGTAGCTTAACTCCACAACTGGGAACAATTCATGAGAATCATGGATACATGATGGCTACATAGTCAATAGAGTTCTTGATTGGTGCATGCACTACTATTTCCTTTAATAGTATATTATTATTATTTTTTAAAAAAACTAAACTATGCCAGATAGAATCAGTAACCATGATCACATGCAAATGAAAGAGTTCAAAAATTCATAAGGAAGAGAATTGATATATAACTTTGCTAAAGAATAATGTTTGTTTTCTCTTCTAAATAGTAGTTTATCTTAGAGGGTTATCAGCTAAATCCTTCTCTTCAACAATTGCTTTCATTCTTGACTCACTAATGTTCTAGAGCAGACATGTCAAACACAAGGCCCGGGGGCCGGATGCGGCCCATGAAGTGGTTTCATATGGCCTGCGAAGCCATCCTGGAAACAGTGAGGGAACGGCCCCCACTGCCTTGGCCCTGGCCCAGGCCAGCTGGGAGCCAATGTACAATTTTGTGGTGGCCATCTTGGCACTTGCTCCGGTGGACAATGCCTTGGCCCTTGCCCCGTCCCACCCCTTTCTGCCAGAGACCCTCAGATCTGTTCCACTCCTGCCCAGGCCCCCACAGGCACCCTTGACGTGAATGATGTAAAGCTGGCCACGCCCACCCAGTAAGCCACACCCATCCGGCACCACAAGGGCAACCACAATGCTGATGCGGCCCTCAATGAAATTGAGTTTGACACCCCTGTTCTAGAGCATTATTCTATCACTAACACTACAGTCCTATAATTGCATATCATTTACAGTATCTGAAGGTACTGTACCTCTCACTGAAAAGAAAGGGATTTCCTTTGAAGTATAACAAGGTTGCATCAAAATCTGCCTTACAATTTCTCACAAGTTTTTCTTCCACTGAAAGAAAAGCTTTAATTTTTTCTGCCTTGTTCTCTATATTGTTGGAGAAATCATTCTGAATGTCCCCTTTGAACTAATGGTGAAAGTGGGTTCCTCTTGCAGTGTTTTCTGTTTCACACATTTTCTTCATTCCAAAATTTCTGTCTGCTCATCCTTTCAAATCTAAAACGAAAAACAAAACAAAACAATGGGTGTTCTATTAGGAGCACTTCCCGTGGGAATTGCACTAAAATATGGGGTGACTCTGGGAGGTTATTATACAATGAAAATTAGGGCATTCCCATTCATGTATTGTTTGCCTCATTACTAAATGAAAACACCCTATTTCACCATAAGAATTTCTCCAAAACTCTCTTTTCTTAATGAAGACAGTAAAACAATTGAATGAGATCCGGGAAGTGATAATATACAACAGAATTTTTCTGCATGACTCTAGAGTTATGCAAAATGTCCCTGTTTTGCTAGGACAGTGCCTGAAGTGAGTGTGAGTGAGTGAGTGAGTGAGTGAGTGAGTGAGTGAGTGAGTGCTGTCACGTTTTAGTGAGAAAGATTTTTCCATGATGATTTGTACCAATGAAGAAAAATATTTGTCACTGAGGGTTGAAATGAGAGGTCCTTGGTGCTCTCTCAGCTTGCTTGTTTTCTTGCAGATGTTTCATAACCCTAACTAGGTAACATCATCATTGAAAGGACTGTGTTGTAGACTGGAGATAGATGATGTCGGATTCCTCAAAAAGGCATCTATGTCAAAATTGAACAGCCCCCTCTCAACAGAGGGGGAGGGATCCGACATCATCTATCTCCAGTCTACAACACAATCCTTTCAACAGTTCCAAGAAGGCTCCACACCCATTTGCATTACTCAGGTGGCCCTGGAGACACCGATAAGCCTCCAGGTGGCATCAATGACTTGCTAAAAAAATACAAAAGATCGGCTGTCTACAAGGAGTATAAATCCTGCCATTCCCCACCATCCAGTCAAAACTGAAGAAGCTTCTTGGATGAGAAGCGAAACGCCTTCAAAGAAAAACAAGAAAATCCAGTTGCCTCATGAAAAAAAGCACCTTTGGGACACATGGATTTAAGATTTTACTGTCAGCATACTAGCTACTCAGCAAGCTGGAAATGTAACAACACACATTTTTCAGCTGGGTAAGGTAACTGATGCAGTGGTTTGGGAACTCTTCCATTCCCCTCCTGCCACACCTCAGCTGAGTTAATCTAAACAGGAGGGGGCATAACCACTAGTCTCAGCTAAGTGTTTATTCCTAAAGATAGGATTATGATTATGCTTTAAATATAAAAGAAATAAATTGGAGCCTTTCAGATTCATTTATTTATTTTATTCATCAATTTTCAAAACTGCCTATCTCCCTCACAGAGGGACTCTAGACAGTGTAGAAATAAACCAATAAAAACATTAAAAAGTATTTAACAGAGGCAAGCAATGTTAAAAATTAATTAAAAGGGGGGGGGCTTTCAGGATGCTAAGCTGCCCCACGACTATATGCTTCTCCATGCACTCCATGAGATTCTGCAGAACCATGTTTCTTCCAGAAGGTCAGTTTCTTTCCCCTCACCTCCAGGGGAAGAATATTCCATAGGGCGGGGACAGCAACCAAGAAAGCTCTTTTCTTGGGCTCCTCCAATCAGAATTCTTTGGCTGATGGGATCTACAACATACCTTCCCTGCCTGACCGGGTGGGATGGGATGACATAATGGGATGAAGAAAAATTATCATATTCTGAAAACAATGCTGGGTCCCCATGTGGCTTCCCTGTATATAGTTCTGACAATATAGGAGTTCTGGAACACTTGGAAGGATGAAACAAGTTCCAGCATCTGAAGTAAGACCTGGACATGTGTGAATGATAAGCTGTCATCTGAATGATTCCACATACGTTCTACAGTTGGGCATTATAGAAGTGCCACAAAACTGATTGGTGGAACTCTGCTTCGGTTCTTTCGGAGGCCATGGGTTGAAGCAAGGAACTGTAATCAGTTATTGTTGCTGCTGTTTCATACTAGATGAAAGGGTCTGTGGAATTTTCTACTTCATATATGTAGTCTTGTGTATATTTACTCTGAATATACTATTAATATGCATCGATCAGGCTCTCTGTGATGCTTATCAAGTCAAATAATGACTTTTTTATGGAAGTATACTTAAGAAATTCTTTCCCACAGTCTCAGCTTCTCGTCCTGTATTTAGTGGTCTGAACCCAAATTAAAAACATTGTAAAAGTTATGATGCAATCTTCAGGATGGAAAACTTTGATACAAGAAACCTAATTCTACTTTTTATATTCAGATCAGTCAGTCAATACCCAGTACTATGACTGCTCTGATTTTGCTAATTAGTTCATTAAGTTGCATAATAATTGGTTTACTGCCACCCACCTCTTTAGGAAGCTGGAATTGTGGAAATAAAATTGATTTAGGACCTTATTCTGATCTATTGCGTTGACTCTGTCATATATCCCGGTGACTGTCATCTGTTTATTCCCTGTCTTGGTTTTCCCTAGTCTGGCTCTACCCCCTCCTCTCTTTATTTCTAAATTTAAAATGCAAAGATGTACTGTGGTTTAAATAGGTTGCTTAAAGATATAGATTTAACATATAAGCACTATTATAAAGAAAACATCTGCTTCTCACCTTAGGAGGTAAAGATGAATCGCAGCAAGGGTAAGATATGTTAAGCCGGCCTCTCTGCTGCTGCTTCTCTTGAATAGTTGATAGGTTTGACTGCTTGATTCCAAACTGAATAATGCAGCACACTGCTAAGGTTGACTCTCTTTCGTTTGCCACAGTTTCAGTACTTTTGAAAGAACAGTTTTGCTCCATCCTATTGCTGTGTCAGGTTGTCAATACTTGCTGGGTTTTTAACTGTATTATATGAGCTGCCTGGAGTTACCTGAGGCAGCACAGACATTAGCAAAAGCATAAATAAACAAACCAGAGTTATAAAATATTTGGTGCCAAAAATCCCGCATGAAAATTTGCACCTACTTTTGCAAAATTTTCTCTTGATGTAGGGGTTTCTCTGTAATTTATTCAAATACTGCCTTCCTTCCTTCCTTCCTTCCTTCCTTCCTTCCTTCCTTCCTTCCTTCCTTCCTTCCTTCCTTCCTTCCTTCCTTCCTTCCTGCCTGCCTCTAACATTATTTCTCTTGCTCTGTCTCTTTTAAAAGAAGCTTTGCCTTTCCTTGTACCAGGAAGAAAAATATGAGATGAGAAATAGGTTAAAACAGGAGAAATGTACTAATGCAATCAAATGTGTAAACTACCATTCTGTTAGCCCTTTGAAGCAGTCAGGACAAAAGCAAGACAATGAACAACTAGTTGTATCTTAATTTTAAGTCTATATTAACAGAATCTTGCAAATTTCTCCCCTCTTCTCCTTTTACTCTCCAGAAAATAAGGAGGGTCCCTTCTGAAATCCTTTTGTGGGCTCGGATATCTTCTACATGCTGGTTGCCCTCTGTATGGCTCTTCCTACTGTCTCCTGAGGTTATTATATGTACCATTATACATTCTACCCAATGCAGCTGAATAAGTAAAAGAGTGAGACTCTGTCTTAAAGTGATTACTAAAATGGTATTATTTCTTAGCATCATCTCTAGATCCAAGTCTGTCAGAAGTTGTTTCTTTGTCTACAAACAAATGAGTGTTCCTTTATTTCCTCTCCTCTTTTTCAGGGCTGGGCTGATGTTTATATAACCATTGTCACATTCCTTTTTCAAGGTTATTCCTCTACACCATGGGTGTTACACTCGCCGTGCCAAGTGACGTGTCACGACATATCGGGACTTTTTTTGCATTGCCAGAGCTGGGATGGGCACAGTTTCTGTATGATGCAACCGGCCCGCAGGCCAGCAGTTTGACACCCTTGCTCTACACCATGTTTGCACAATACAAATGATCCAACCATTTCTTCACCAGTGAAAAGATATCTGCCAGTAGCATACAACAGAAGATGGCTGGGCCTCTCTTATAGCTGCATTTTTTGAAGTCATCCCATGCACTGCAAAACATGCTGAAAAGCTGTCATTCTCTCTTCTTGCCTTTGAATTTTTCTTTCTTCCCAGAAATCAATCAATCAATCTGCCTTGGTTTCATGGAAATCAATGCCACCCTTGAGAGATTTGCAGGGACTTACTCTCATTACTTTTTTGAGCAGGCAGGGGATAGAAATTACAAAAGAAAAGAGTGATAGGAGTTGAGAGTTTCCATTGTTGCAGCCTGTTTAGGACATGTCTTGGAAATGAGTAGAGTACACAATCCAAAGGAGAATTGGTTGATCAGAGTGGATAATTTAGCCCGTAGCAAGTCCCAGTATGGGATAATTCAGACCTTTTCAAGTTAATTAATTGGGTGGTTTCTGTAAGTTAGAAATTTCACACAACTTTCCACTCTCCCCAGGACTCAGACAAGCATGTTGTGAGAATAAGAAACTCTCTGATCAAAACTCTCATGGTACTTTTTCAGGAAGGAGTCACTATTAAAAAAATACACCGGTGGATGTGAGATTTAATAGATAGTTACGCATGTGATGCAGCTATAAAACAATTAAAATCTATAAATGAATGAAATAGTGAATAAAAAATAAATGCCTGAAGATGAATATCTCTCTCTATCTCTATCTCTCTCTCCCTCCCTCCCTCCTTCTCCTTCTCTCTCTCTCTCTCTCTCTCTCGCTCGCTCGCTCGCTCTCTTCTTTCCATCCCATTCTTTTGCCTCATTTATTCCTGACTTGAAAACTACTTCAAGAAATGCAATTTCTGAACTAGTGTTGATCCACCACTAGATGGATACACTATGCTGTGATTTCTGTGGCTACAGAAGTATTTGTTGAGAGTCAAAAAGAGATTATTCTGTCTGAGGAATAAAAGTTTGTTCTAAAGACATTTCTATCACATACCCTGGGGGTTTAAGTGGGAATATCTAAGTGATGATAGCAGTGGGTAACCTCAGTAGCATCTGGCACAGGAGAAGAGACTTAAAGTTTAGCTGATTTTTTTTCCCCTCTAAGAATCAAATGGAATTTTTTCCCACTAGGTTAATGTACCAGAATGCTTTTCTATTCTGGCTATGGAATAACAGATTTTAAAAAATGGGAAAAGCTTTAAAAAGTATATGTCCAAGCTTTGAACAGCTATTTGTCAAGCTTAAATCCTGCATATCATAATAAACAGAAAATGATTGTGTAAACCTATTTTGAAAGTTTTTCCATACTTAACAAATTTCACATCATTTATTAAAGTGGAAAAAAAGGAGCATGAAGAAAATTTATAAAAATTGATACTATTTACAAACCTCTCCAGTCTTGAAGGCCAATCTTGGTAAATCAGTGGAGGTTCCATTAAAACAACAGGGCATTATTTTCTTATTTATATAAATTATAATCTTCAGACAATGATTAGTAAGGTTTAGTTACAATCAGATTTATTGCTGAAGATATAATTCAAACTGGGAACATTAACTCATATTGTTTGGTCTTTATTAATGGTTGCATTTTGGACTCATATAAACAGGATTCTTTACATGATACTGGATAGATTGCAGGTTCTTAAAAGTGCCTATAATATCTTTGACTTTATTTGCAATATTTATAATCTATGAAAACTTCAAGAATAGTTGAGTTTTCAGACATGACACTTGACTAAAAGAAATAGAAGTGGGAGCTGACCTGTTGAGTTATTCATTTGGGTTTGTCATTATTTCCTGTTTTTTAAAAAAATATTTTAAAAGATTTAAACTAAATGTGAGAAATAACATTAATCTCTTTGGAATTGTTTTGCATAATTGATAGTTGATGTAATTTTCGACTTTCCTTTGTTTCATCCTGCATCCTATATCCACTTAGGTGAAGTCAATTTCTAAGAAATTATATATCAGATTACAGTGAGTATTTTAATATGTCTATTGTCTTCTTCATACAATACAGTACAATACTCTTTGTTCCTCTTTGTACGCTAGTAGTACCAATATGGTACCAATAGTACCAATAGGGTACCAATAGTACCAATATTTGGTACAATATTGTACCAATAGTACCAATATTAATGACAATAACAATCTTCAAGAAAGGGTTGAACAGTGGAAACCGCTTCTGGACTTTATGCTTGAGGTGGAAAAAAATGATATTATGATTTTGGGTTTTACCAATTAGACTGATTTGCCAATATAGAAATGGCTAGTGCATACTACTATAGAAATGTAAAAAGTTGAGATTTAATTTTAATGTCTGGTTTTACTGCAACAGAGAGAGTCGGAATCAATGCCTTTTGTTTCTTCCCCTCCCTTTCTTCACATTTTCCCTTTTTCTACTGTTGTCCTCTACTATTTGCTTTTGTATTTTCACACTTTCTCCTTCTCATGTGATTTTTGAGCATTTTCACATCATAAATTCTCCTATCTCTCTTCGGTTTTGCAAAGCAGACTAAGCTCAGTAATTTTAAAAAATGCATAAATTGATTTCCTTATGTTAGTAGAACCAGCAGAAAAGTTGTTAGCATTATCATATTTACTCAAAAGAAGAGGGCTTTGAAGAATTTCCTTAGAGAGCCTTCCAAAGAAAGGGAAGTTAAACAGAACATTTGTTTTAACACATACAAAAATCTAATCAGCTAGGCATGTCATTTGTGGTGGAGCTGGATTTTTTAAATATATATTTATGTGATACATTGTAATATGGGCACCCCTACATATATATACCCACTGGTCAAAAGCCACATTCTGAAATGAGCAAATCTATGATAAAATTAAATTACTGTTACCTGCTTTTAAAAAGTACTTGTAAAATAAGATACCCCATTTGTAACATTAATTGAACCAGATATGCACACAAACCATCCAGTCTCTCTCTCTCTCTCTCTCTCTCTCTCTCTCTCTCTCTCTCTCTCTCTCTCTCTCTCTCTCTCTCTCTCTCTCTCTCTCTCTCTCTCTCTCACACACACACACACACACACACAGAGGGGGGAGGGAGAGGAAGAGAGGGAACTGCAGGAAGTTTGGTTCACTAAGCAAGAAGTTATCAATGCTTCTTCTGTAGGAAGTATCATTTTAGCTCAATGCCGCTTTATTTACCTGGAGTGCAACCTTTGGAGTGCCCAAAGTTTGCACTCCAGGTAAATATACAGCCTTGTGGGAGATGCTTGGAGTCTAAAAGCCTTCCCTGCAAAGGTTTCCCCTGCTTCCTGCACAACAAACACACAAATTCTGGCAATATTGACCTCAATAATATGTATTTTTGTGCCCACATACTATATCCCTAAAGTTTGTGCACTGTACATATGTTTACAGCTTAGTAAGTCCCACTGAGTGTACTGGTTCTTAGTCCCAAAGAAGGGCTTATTAGTACTCATTTCCTTGTGTTCCAGGGACAGGGGCTGAGAGTGTTTGTTCAATACAGACTTTGCACCAATTGATTTTGCAGCCCCCATGAGGGTCCCCATGAGAAATACTCTCCCTTTATGTTCGGAGGGCAAGAAGAAAAGAGCAAGAATAAGGTGCTCTTGCTTAGGTTTCCTATAAGAGGGGTCTCCACTTTCTACAGGTCTGCATCTAGTACTGCTGAATGTCAGCTGCATTACTTGGATGGGAGGACCACCATCTTCCAATGAGATAAATATGGTATTAAAATCTCTATGCTACTAAATCTCTTACATTTCTGTGTCTGTTTGTAACCTTCAAGAAGGTGAAACTGTGTATCGTAGGGCAACCATTTCTGATCCAAGGTAACTCAAGGGGCTAATTTGCGAAATACCAGGATCCATTACTCCTGTGAGAATGACATTTGGGGACGTTGAGGCTGCTTCAGCACCACCATTGCACTGCTGCTGCTTCAATGTCACCACATTGCTGCAGTCAGCTGTGGTCTTGTGATCATCAAACCGAGTTTCCAGCCCTTCCTGACAGCTTCCCACGACTCCTTGCTTGAGGGAAGCTGGAAAGGAATATCAGCAATGAGGAAGCTGACAGGGAAGATTGCAAGTTGCTTAGGTAAGTCTTCCCCACCTGCGCAATCTCCCCCAGCCCCTCTGCACTTACATTGCACCAGCCATTTATGCAACCCAAGGCACCCTTTCCACTTGCACTGCGGTCTCACCTGCCTCTCTAACCTAGATAGCATCTTTTACATGCCACTACACATTTCCTCACACAATTCCCAACCTACATGGCAGAAAAGGGCAAGTAAGGGTAGAGGTGCCGGAGGGCATGATGGTACAAGTGAGGTGTAGTGAGATCGGAGAAGGCAAGCGGTAGTGAAATATATCTGAAAAGATGATCCAATGGGTCGTAGATTGTCTAATAAAACACAAATGTGGCAGCAGCATAAGATACCAACTATTGCTAAAAAAAAAAAAGAAACTTACAGTAGTCAACTGTTTACACACACACACAAGACATGCACAGAGAGAGACAGTATAATTTAGGTTGAGCCTTTTTTCCCCTCCATTCTCTCCTGCAATCCTCACCAAAAGAATTGTGCTCCAGAAGAAGGGAGAAAATGGGATGGAGAGATCCTGGAAGATAGAGAGACAGGCAGGCAGGCAGACAGACAGACAGATAAAGAGACAGACAGAGAGAGAAAAAATTGTTACAAGATTTGAAAAGTGCATAATTAATAAGACTCTGACTTGAGTTTGAGATTTGCAATAGCGCCCTTTTAATGTATGTAACAAAGTAGTGCAAACAGATAATGCAAACTTACAGAAACCAATTCCCTTAAAGCTCCCTAATCGTGTTTTTAATGGCTTCTTGTAAGCATCTAAATCTTTCTATCCAAATGATGTTTGCCAATGTATCTTTTTGCTAAATTACAGGATGTCAGACATGCTTCATGAGCAGTTTTTGGGGTCAAGTAACATTTATATGCTGGTGAAGCAGATATAAGTGTTATTTTGACATTACTGCATATAGCAGCCTAAATTCTAGCCTAGAGGCACGGAGGTTTGGTTTTATTCACTTCTGTATGTTCAAAACATAATATTTATTTAACATGCCATTCCGAGCAGAATACCAATTTATAATACATGGGAATGTTAGCTTTGAATTATGCCAGATATGTTCCTTTAGTTTTTTTTAAAAAAAATAATATTATTTGCATTGATATTTTAATATATAGGAAATATATAAAAGTTAAATCCATTACATATATTTATGTTGTGATTGCATCAAAATTGTCTTCTATTTTTTTTTTAAAAGTATACTCTCACTTTCCCTGATAATTAATTTCTGTGTTTCTTCTTCCTTTCAAGGCGGTAGGTAACTCTCCTTCTGCAAGGAGGCATTAACAATTTGCCAGATCCAAATTGTAATGCTACGTGCATCGCACCACACTCTTGCTACCCATTTCCCATGCAAGCCAGGATGAGCAGAGGTCCAAACATCAAGTAGCAGAAGAAAACTGAAATAGTACCTTATTCACTTGGGACGAGAAAGAGTCCCAGATAACAGGCTAAGACAATGATGGCGAACCTTTTAGAGACCGAGTGCCCAAACTGCAACCCACTAATGCATCGTTGGGTGCCAGGTGGGTGTGGCCCAGTGGGTGGGTGTGGCCCATTAGGTAGGTGTGGCCCAGTGGGTGGGCATGGCTGTGGTGGTAACAGCAGACTGGGTGGGGCTAAAAAGTTCAATCAATTCCAACTTTGCAAAATCTTTTTTTCCCCGCAAGAAGTTGAAATTGACTGATTGATTGAACCTTTTTTTGTGTGCACACAGTGGTGGAGGCCTAAAGTTTTATAAAACCCAGCTGAAGGCCTAGGACTGGGGTGACGCCGCGTGTGCCCACAGAGAGGGCTCTGAGTGCCGCCTCTGGCACCCGTGTCATAGGTTTGCCACCACTGGGCTAAGACATTGACCACTTGCCACCAAAGACTTCAGCACATCTGAGCAACTTTGTTGGAAAATGCAGACCAGTCACAGCAGCAAGACAGGGGATCATGTTTATAAACCCTTTCTCGGGGTGTCTTCATGGCTGGGTGTAATAAGCAGTTCATAACTAGGTCCGCATAGGGAAGCTTTCTTCAATGAGAGATGTCTGGCATCCACATTCTCATTCTGTGGCACCAGGTACTGAATTTTGGGTTGTCTCCAGCCACTTCGTCTCTTAGCTTGTTAAGATTTGTTCTACGATGGAATGTTGATCCCCATTTGTTAATTTAACTTCTGCTGTTTTGCTTATATTTTTTGCCTAGGATTATTACTTTTGCATATTTCTATTTTTTAGCTGTTTTTTTAACCTTAATTTTAAATTTAGACTGAGACTTTAAACAGTTTTGTGAGGTGGTTTGTAATTTTTCTTTTTCAAATGAGGCAATATACACAGAGACACAGTCACACACATGCACATATGCACACAGTGCAGTGGTTAAAAATATAATGCAGTATTCCTTTAAATACAAGTGCCAAAGGAAAATTAAAGCCAATTTCTTATATGATATGATATTCTGCTTCCTCTATGCAGAAATGTTGGGAAACTGTTTTGTAATAGAAATACAGGAATCAGGATAAATCCTGTTCATCTGTTAATTAAAGCAAGTTTGGCTAGAGATCATTCATTTTCTGGCTTTAAATTGCAAATAAAGTCCTTATATTTGCACCAGATGCAATTTTTGACCTGAATCAAAGTGGATTGTTTATTGGAAGCTGTTAGCATCTGGAGAAAACTGTGATATTATTAGATTGATGTTAATGTCCTTTTTTCCTCCATCTACTGAAATGGAGCTATCTCTATATGGCTCTTCAATTTCTTTAATTTCTTTAATTGTTTATTTAATGCAATTTAAAGGCAACTTGACCCAAAACAATTCTGGATGGCTTACATTTTAAAAAGTGGAAAGAGTAAAAAAAAAAAAAAAAAAGATACAGATTGAACATATCCTGATGGCAAACTCTCTATAACAGGGGTCTTCAAACTTGGCCCTTTTATGACTTGTGGACTTCAACTCCCAGAATTCCTCAGCCAAGCACGTTGGCTGAGGAATTCTGGGAGTTGAAGTCCACAAGTCATAAAAGGGCCAAGTTTGAAGACCCTTGCTCTATAACCACCAAACATTCTACAAGAGATTCTGCCTCAAGGACTGGCTGAACTACAGTGTACTAGTTTCCATGACTTTCTGATGCATGAAAGTCATACAGATGTCTGGGGGGGCTCCTATTCCAGAGGTGCCAGGTGCCATGACAGAGAAGGCCTGCTTCCCTGGTCTCAATATTCTTTGACTGTTTATTGAAGGGACCTAAGGTTCATATACGTTGTCCAATCTCACCACAGAGGCAGAAGCAATTGGAGACAAGTCACCACTCAAATTACCAGGTTGATCATGAAGGGATTTATAGGTGATATTTAGCACCATGAATTGGACTCAGAAGCCAGTGGATGGTCAGTGCAATTTGCAGATCAGTGGCATCTTATATCCTACTGTATACCTCAGCATGCTCATCATTGGTCACATCTGGACCAGCTGTATATGCTGAGTGATCTTCATCGGCAGTCTCATGTGAAGTGCATTGCAATATAATCTGTCCTTCTTGAGTTCACTTTGTCTCATTGGCCATTAGCCCAACCCTATAAGTATCTATTTGTTTTGGATCAGAAGCACCATGAAAATGAAGTCCAGCCAATATTTAAGTATTAGCCAGAGAACCATAATGCTAAATTATTTACCACCTAGAAATACAATGCTAAGCAGTTTATTCAAATTCCCAAAAATATATATCAGGTGATCCCCACTTATTATAGCATAATTTAAAATATAAAAATCAAGATGGATGCTGAGGGTGGGTTGAGGTGTAAGGAAGCTGCCTTAAATGCTTTGATAGTATTGGGAAAAGCTTAAAAATAAATAAATATATATCACATGGTAACACTATATTTATTGCGCTTAATTTAACAAATTATGGCAAGAATAACATCGATAGCATTTTCCCAGTAAAATTATTATACTTAAATGAACTTTTGACAATGTATTAATTACAAGGACATGACCACATTTATTCTGCTGATCCAGTAATTACATGCATTAAAGAAATATTTATCAACAGACCATGTAGCTTTCTTGGATGCTGTGGGGGAGGGAGCATCAGGTTTCATTACCAAGTTGTCTTTCCCTTTTCAAAGACTTCATTTACTGCTTAAGAAGCTACTTTTGAACTTTTTGCCACCATCTTATGAAGGAAAATGTGGTAGCATAGCATGCTTGTCTTTAAGTTTCATCTAAATAATGCTTCATAAGAATCAGGCATTTCAGACCTTTTAGCTCATTACTTACTACAACTGAAGTCTAGATAACTAAAGTCTGGAAATTTCACAGCCATCAAAGGCTAGATGTAACATTTCCATTTATGCAAATTCCAACTCTCTCTGAATGTCCCACAAGGCATCAGTGAGAGCCAACTTGCAAGGTTGCGTTCATTCATTTTGCTTGGCCACTCGTTCTCTGCCATACTGTGATCTTGCACTCTGGAAAGAGTGCAGAAAAGAGCAAACAAAGATGGTTAGAGGGCTGGAGGTTAAAACATATGAAGAACAGTTGCAGAAATTGGGTGTGTCTAGTCTAGTGAAAAGAAGGACTAGGGGTGACATGATACTGTAGTAGTTTTCCAATATTTGTGGCATATGTAGATGGGTTTTTCCAAAGCACCAAAAGGCAGGACAAGAAGCAATAGATGGAAACTAATCAAGGAGAGAAGCAACCTAGAATTAAGGAGGAATTTCCTAACAGTGAGTACAATTAACCAGTGCCTTCAGTATTTGTGGGTGTTCCATTATTGGAGGCTTCTAAGAAGAGTCTGGACAGCCACTTGTCTGGAATGGTATAGGGTCTCCTATTTAAGCAGAGGGTTGGACTAGAAGATCTCCAAGGTCCCTTCCAACTCTGTTATTCTGTTAAACTGCCAACACTGAAGTGGACCATGTGAGAGATTCAGGTACTGAGGATCGCTTTTGATGGCCTTTGTGCTCTTAGCAATGACTCCTATAAACAATTCCTCCCAAGAAGGATTCCAGTCTTGCCTTTTCCCATATCAAAGAGGGTTCTTCCTGGCCTCATCTAGAAGGAAGTGAGGAGTGGCATTATGCAGGGTTCTACCTGTCAGGCACCAAGAAACAAGAATAAAACACGGAGCTACTTCTTTATTGCTATTTGCCTACAGACAGAAATTTGCCAGATGAAAACAATTATTTGCATAACCATAGATATACTGTATAAACTGCTAGGGAGGGACCATCTTTGCCCCTTTTTTGCCAGGCTTTGCTGCCTCTGTCCTCTGAGAGGCAGTCCCCCCACCCAGGCTCCATACAGCATTCTACCACATAGCTACACAATCCTTTTCCAAGCAGCATCTTTTAGTTCTTATCTCTACTACTTCCTACAAAAATTGACACTTCATGATGTGAGCCCTCTACACTCTGGATTTCTGAACTTTTACCTTCTGAACTTTCTTCTCTGCTAAATCCAGCATTCATGCACAAGTCTATTTTCAGTTCATACAGTATGTGTGACATAATTGTCATCTGTAACAGTATCTTCCCTAACTGTACTTGCCCTCTTATCTTAAATATGGTCCCCCCGGGAGCCAAGATTAATTTTAGGGATTCTTTTTTAACTTTTGTCTGACAAAGAGATAGGATCATGAGAGGTTTGCATTGGATTAATTTGTTCATTACTGAGTTTCTTTCAGGTACAACACAGATTTTTATGAATGATTTGATTTTTAAATCCTCTCTTTCTGTGTGTCTCTGTCTCTGTGTTTCTCTCTCTCTCCCACAGTGTGTGTGAGAAAAAGAGGGACAGAGAGAGACAGAGAGGAGAAGAAGAAGAAGAAGAAGAAGAAGAAGAAGAAGAAGAAGAAGAAGAAGAAGAAGAAGAAGAAGAAGAAGAAGAAGAAGAAGAAGAAGAAGAAGAAGAAGAAGAAGAAGAAGAAGAAGAAGAAGAAGAAGAAGAAGAAGAAGAAGAAGAAGAAGAAGAAGAAGAAGAAGAAGAAGAAGAAGAAGAAGAAGAAGAAGAAGAAGAAGAAGAAGAAGAAGAAGAAGAAGAAGAAGAAGAAGAAGAAGAGGAGGAGGAGGAAGAGGAGGAGGAGGAGTTAGTTCTTTATTTCATTGTTCTTCACTGTGGTTTTTATATTCTATTTTTTCAATTTATGCAGATATAATATAAAATATGGCTTTCAGGTTGTTTTCCTACCTGGCTTCCATCTCCCAGCATTCCTGAGAATTCTATGAGCTAAAGTCCACACATTTGGACTTGGAAAGAAGAAGGAGACAACTGAGTCCATAGAGAGCAAAAATGGAGATCAGAAGCCTCCTCGTCTCAAACCTCATACTGGGTCTTGCTGACTCAGTAGTAGGGGGTTAATAGCTCTTGCTGCCACCAGCAGTTTTCCAGGGAACGCCTCCCATGACATCTTCTCTCTACCCCCATATGTGAGGGAAATAGGCCTATCAGATCTTATGCAACTCTCCTGGCAATTAAAAGGTCATAATGAAAGAAAAAAGTTGAGAGGGAATAATTTCAGTAGTTCCTTCTGAGGATATACCATAAGTAATGCTGACTGAAATATCCAGCATATCTTCCTTCTTTCTTTGGGAGATAAACCAATCTCACAGGAAATAAACAAAATGGATTTTTTTATTAAAATAAAAAAGACTACATGTACAAAAAAATCCCTCTTTTAAATACTAAACATTAAAAGTGACATGAAGAGATGCTTGAATCATCATGACACAGCTGGCCACTTAAATAGAAAATCTGAAAGAAAATACTGTGCTGTTCTTTAGAGATTTTAAGTAGGAAATGGAAAGAATCTAGTTCAAGCTTATGAACAGTTTTAGGCAGGTTGAGATCACTGATTAATGGACAAACACAATGGTATATCACAATGCTATTCTTTTATACCAACTCCAGAAACACTCTACTATTAGGGGAACACTAATTACTCTTTGGTGGAATAAATAGAAGAAGGGAAAGAACATGGGTGAAAGACACCATAAAACAATGCCTTGATTGGGACAGCCCCTTCATTTGTGATGTTTTGGTGGAATCCGAGATGTTTTAAATTGAACAATAAGAAGTGGAAGGTAGATTCACCATCAAATATTACTGAAGGGTCTACAAATGCAGGAAATTACAATCCTGTTTGAATATCATGTCGTGTATCTACTTAGATGTGCATTTTCTGCTATGTTTAAGTTAAACAAAACCCTAAATGACTGTGTAGTATGACATCTCATTAATATGTTTCCATTCACATCTGTGCCTTTATTATAAAAACTAGGCTGCTCCAGTGATAAAAGATTAGGTCCTTTAATTAGAAACAAATGACAAATCACTGTTAACCCCATGTGACGCTTTCTAAAACTTCCATCAAAAAATCCTCTTAAAACACGATTAAACACAAGTTCTCCAAATCTACTTCCTAGAAAGTGCCATTTAACAAAACTCAGGCAGGATGTTAATCCTGGGGGCGAATTACAGGTTGCCAATGCATTTCCTAAAAGGGGATTGACAGGGGATCATTTTGTTATGGGGCCACCTCCAGCGTGTTGTGACAACCAGTCATTACACCTCTGAGCACAGCACTCAGCTGTAGGTTTCCACAGGATGCAAATAGCTCCAAATGGGTTCAATTTAGAGGAGGCAGATAATGTATCATTCACTTCTTTAAGGTAGAAGCATTTAATTTTCAAAGGGAAAAATAAAAGAAACTCGAGTATATTTCAGATTCTGGAGAAAAGGAGGGGAGAGAACAAGTTAACAAAACACGCCAATGAAATGGATGCTCAGTTTTAAAAAACTGTTACAGATTTTTTAAAAAAAACCATGATTTCCCATTTTTCTCCTAATGTTAGTGTGCATTTATGTGTGTGTGTATGTATGAGAGGTGTGCGTGTGTTCAAGTTTCTCTGTGAACCTTAATGCATAATAGAAGACCTAGAAGGTAGTACTAAGGCTGCAGATTAGGCCTGGAATTAAGAAGAAAGGAAAAATATTAAGCTCTGGAAATAGGCAATGGAACACCCCTTCTGCAATATTGCCAAGGCTATCTGTCTGTCTATCTGTCTGCCTGTCTGTCTGCCTGCCTGCCTGCCTATCTGTCTGTCTGTCTGTGTGTGTGTCTCTCTCTCTCTCTCTCTATCTATCTATCTATCTATCTATCTATCTATCTATCTATCTATCTATCTTTCCATCCATCTATCTATCTATCTATCCATCCATCCATCCATCCATCCATCCATCCATCCATCCATCCATCTGTTAAGTTTATATGCCGCCCATCTCATTATCTTATGCTCAGGCAGGCACCAGTAATTTAGTTTTGATTTGAGAGATATATTTTTAGCACATTTTAAATATGATCTAGCTTGGCCTGTAAAATAGTTTTACTAATTGAAAAAGGTGTTAAGATAATTCACCTCTTTCAATCAGGTTGGAGATTTTTAAAAGACATTGGGAAACCAAGAAGAACATCAACTAATATTTACCTCCTCTGCATCGTCTAATTTGGCTAACAGTATCAAAAGCATTTATTCCCAGGGTATATTACAGTTAAGAAGATCCAGGTTAGTTAACTCCCTTATTTGTCTCATTTTTGAGGCAGATATCCATTGGTCCAAATTCTAATTGTTAGAAAAGGGGAGTGTTTATGGACAGAGGAGAGTTAGACTTAATATTTTACATGTAAAGGGCTTCTAGTTTATTAATTTCTTTAAGTGTACAAATATCTATGAACTCACAGTGGTGTAAAATTTTTCACCTCACCAATTCCTAGAATAACCATGTTGAGCTTGGTGCTTACACTATGTTCAGAATAGTGTAATCAGAGTAAGAAATGCTTCTGAAAGAAACAACCTCTTGATAAAGCATAAAGCTGTAATAAATTTTACATTGACTTTTGCAGTGTGCAAAGAAATAAAATTTGTATGATCTCCAGCCGTGTCACAGATCTTTAAACTCAGATCATTTCTTTAAGAGGAAAATAAATGTTATTTGTTCACAGTGGAAGTGAAAGCCCATTTCTATTCCCTCAGGATATATCTGGAATATAGTTATAAATAAGCATTTAAAAATTATAAAAATGCTGCAAGTTTCCATACTTCCTCCTCCAAAGGAATTAGGAAGTCAGTTGGTGCTGTTGTTTTGGCATTTCTTGTTACTCCAAAAAGTGGTTGGCCTTTTTAGATATTGCTCATTTGTTCTTCTCAGTACAAAAAAATTCTAAGTGCCTGAGCAAATATTATTCTTGTTACCTGAAGTTACCAGATCATTCTGAACATAATTTATTCCTTGGAACTATGCTTTTCAATTTAAGAAAGCAAAGGTCTTTGGAATTACAATGGACCAATAGAAACACATGACCAGAAAGGTGAAGTCTTTGTTTAAACTTTCTAAGAAAAAAGATTGAGCTTTTGTTGTACCTAATAATTCAATAAAAGTGTGTTAAATACTATGGTATGGAACATATCAAAAGAATATAGAATATAGAAGAATGGAAGCTGGATGAAAGGATGAGAAAAAGGAAAAGAGAGAAATCAAAACAGGAATAAAATATTTTATGGGCTGGAACAGCAGATAGGCCACTAATACGAATGCAGTGACTTTAGGCTTAATTGCTGCTTTTGTGGACAATGAAAATGAGGAAAGAAGTGTTATTAAGAACCTACAGGGCTGTGTTATGTGGCTGGTGCTGTGAAGATATTTTGCAGCTCACAAGTTGTCTATGCTTGTCAGAATATCTCTAGAGTTTATAGAGATATTTGTTTGGTTCCAAATAGGGATGATTTGTGTATTTATGTTAAAAGAAATATTGCTGGGAAATTCATGATCAAGGTTTATATAATTACATTCAAGTTAATCATCAGTTTGCTTTTTGGTTCAAGACTTAACTTATAAGAAATACAGACTAATATTACTTTTTTTCATCACTAGGGAATTACAACAGACATTGGGTGACGATGGGCAAGGCCGAGAAGACTAGTGGATCTCCTGGAAAGGAATGGGACATTTGGATTTGTGTTTTGTACTCAATTGAATTCAGAGGTATGAATCCTAATATAAAAGAGGGTTGATTTTCAACACATATGATCAGTCATAAGGCACATATATTTGGTCCAGGATTGTCAGGGGAATTTGTCAGCAGCTCTGAAAATGGAAGCCCTTTCTGTTCCAAAGGTTAATCCCACAATTAAAACAAAGACTGTCCTCCCACCTCACATTAAAAAGAAATAGCAATTGAACAATATAGCCAGAAGTTCTTTAAAGAAATTCCCAACAGCATTTCAATAGAAGTGGTTAATCACAAATGTAACTAAGTCACCACTGCCTTGCTGCAGAAAATGATGAAAATGAATAGATTTCCTGGGTTCATTTACCATTTCCTGCAAACAGAACATTTAAATAGAGTTCATCAAACCCAAGGATGGTGTGAGTATGGAGCTGCCAGTTAGGCTGTGCTCCCTTCCCCAACCATTAGCCTCCTAAAAGCTCATTTATTACTCAAGGAAAAGAAGACAAATATTGGTTTTCACAGGTTAATGCAAAGAAAAATTAATAGCAAGAATGAAAATGGTAAAATGAACACCTCTAATTTCAAAGCTCAGGGAAAGTGTTCTTGAGTGCACAGAGAAAGAGACATTTGCCTCCACTGTATCTATTTCATATCCATGGAAGAAAGAAGAAGGAGGAGGAGGAGGAGGAGGAGGAGGAGGAGGAGGAGGAGGAGGAGGAGGAGGAAGTATATGGTTTAAAATCTACTAGCAGCATCTGGAAGAGCCCCCAAAAGATAATTACAATCTATATAAAAACAATATACATTTACCTGAAATCATAAGACAAGGTAAAATACCAAACAAATTCACACATATTCCAGTGAAACTAATAAAATTCAGTTCCATATCATGCACAATCAGTCTTCAGATTTTGTTCTAACAAATGGGGTCTTCGGTACCTTCCAGAAGGTACAAGGACTAAAAAAAAAACATTGTTTTCTAGTTTCAACCTCTTCAACCACAAGCAACTTTTCCCATGTTCTCCACAGGTAGATTGACTCTGGTTGAAGTAGCCAGTCCTGAGGGTTTCTCTTATAAATCAAAACTAGCATGATGAATTACAGTGAGTAAGGTCCCTTTTTATTTATATCAATTGTTTGACAAAACTTTGTGTTTAAACACTGCACTCAGCAATAATTATGAGTTAGCATCTATTAGAATGAATGTGGAATTCCTCCCTTCTTCTAATAAAGTATGTGATTCATTCACTTAAGACAGATTACACTGAGATGCTAGTTGATTAATTTCAAATCCACTCGTGTGCTTTAAAGATTAAAAAGATAACATCTGTAGGCCCTGGGGGAAAAAATTCTAATTCAGACATGAATGGCCAGAAAAGCTACATACACCATACCTGTAAAAATCTAATCAGCCATTTGAGAGCCACTGAAAGTTCAGGTTTTCTGTATTTTGAAGCTCAGATACAGTAGTCCTAGGAAAAACTGAACTTTTTCGATAGCAACTGTACAGGGTCTTGGGAAGATACTTTTCCCATCACTGGTTATTCAATCCAATTTGAACTTTCCCCATGCAAATCATGCGTTTTGCACTGAAGTTTAGAGTTCCTTTTTTCTCTCTCTTTCCAGCTCAAGCACAGCTCAACTGCACTGGGTGTTCTACAGAAAGTGAAAAAGACCATCACATAAGACAATGGCATTACGTAAAGAAACATTTGCAGTGACTCCAAATAAAGAATTTAAACCATTTCTGGGAGATTAGCATTACAGTTTGAAATAATGTGTTTCAAACTGCAATATGTATGTGGTCTAGATTCCCAAGAGGAATGAGATTCCAGCAGAATAAGGGACCACAAGTTTTAGATAGTTGGGCTGGAGGAAGAAGGTCAAGTCTGTTCCTCCCTAAAAGTTCTCAGAGTATACCTTTAATGATACAGGTAATTAGCTTCAGTTGGACAAGGTTCTGTCTACAGGTTAGAAACAACAAAGGAAATAGCTTAGAAATAATTGTGCGTGTCTTCCTTGGTTTTTAGAGCCTGACAAAATGGAAATATTAGTCCAACCATTTTTTTAGCATGTTAATTTTAAATGACCTGTTGAGATACAGTACTGATGTTACTCATAGACCATATTGGCCAAGAATTTGGGAAGTTCTCTTCCCACCATATCTGGCTGCTACCACTATTTTATAAGATATATTTGGACACTGAGAATTATGTTGGCAAATCTTTACATGTGGTTTTGGGCCTTCTTTAAAAATGTGATGCGTGTACACAAGTGTCAGCTTATGAAAACTTCACTCAACTAATGTCCCTCAAGCTCTGCACTTGTGTCAGGACCTTCTTGGAAATTTTGGAATCTGTTGTTGTTATTATCGTATTCGAATCAGAAGCACTGAGGTGCTTCTGGAGTGACAGCATTAGCTGGTGACATTACCATAGCCCAGGAGATGCCCAGTTGGGAGCTCTTTTCATATCCCTGTTAATGAGCCCACCAAAGTGGTATCTATTTATCTACTTGCATTTTTACAGGCTTGTGAACTGCTAACTTGGCAGGACCTAGAGTGAACAACAGGAGCTGGAGTGAACAACTGGAGTGAACTCCATCATACAGCAGCACTCGGGTCTCAGAGTATGTATATGTATGCTATTTTATATGTAGAAGATATGGGTTAGATCCAGCAAGGTGTAGCAATTAAGGTGTTTGACTAGGATGGGGAGACCCAAGTTCTAGCCCACCTTAAACACACAGGTAAACTTGATGATCCTAGAACACTCAGTCCCACTTATCTCTAATCAGCATCAATCTCACTGTCAACTAGCCACCTGGTAAATAAAACCATCCTTATATTATGCATTGACAGCTTTCCAGTAAAAATTAGGCAAATACCATGTTAAAACTGGGGGAACATCAACCCAGCAAGAAATGGGTTAGTGATTTTGGACCAGTCACTCTCTCTCAACTCACCTCACCTCATAGAATTATTATTCTGGGGGCAAAAGGAGAAGGTAGGAGTATCAGTATGTTTGCTGCCTTGAGTTGCATATAAAAAAAGGAGGATAAAAATCTGGGGAAAGGGGGAGGGATGGATTCTGATGAGTTTTAATTCACTCAAGGAACCATGGAACTATCTAGCTGGAAAATCCACCTTCCAAATACTCATGGGAGCTCCATTTTTAATATGAATCTCAGTAGCTCAGTTATAGAAAATTAAATAAAAAGGGGGGGAAGCATTTCTCAAGAGAAAAAGTTACCTTGGTGGACAATGAAGGAGGCATACTAAATTTAGGGATTTACATGTCTACCTTTAAATCAGGATAACTCTTGTGTCAGTCTTCCCAATGACAACTTTGGGGTGGTGAGGAAAATTATATGATTGTAACAAGCAAATGAATATATTCTCAGTCATTGCAATCAATCATATTATCACCAGATTCTTTTTGAAAATCTCTATGTATGGAACATTGTATCTTATCAAAATCTGGTATGTGTGTGTGTGTGTGTGTGTGTGTGTGTGTGTTACATATACAAAGTACATGCACACATAATATTTCAAAACAACAACGTTTAATTGTTTTTATTTAGTCCTCCTTCCTCGTTCATTTACCTCTTCTGCAAATGATTCATTAATAAAGTTATATGTTTTTACGGTGTAAATTTGTGAGTATTAAAAGTGTAGCTCTCTACCTTCGTCCACTCTTTGGTAGTCGGAAGCTGTATCCCATTCATACCTTCATCCCCAAATGTTGGTCCTACTGAGGGGTATGTGGACAGATGATCCTAACAAGAAATTGCTGGAAGCATTGAGAATGCTTCAGTCATGGTCTAAGTAAAAAATTTCCAGGATCAGAAGACTCTGCAACATGAATACATATGGGCCACTTTTTATAAAAACTCATCTGGTTTTCCTGCACGGGTCACCTCATTTGGATAAAGACCAAAACAAAGCAAAGCAAAATGGAATAAGCACCACAAGAAATTCTTGTTCTTCCATGTCAGGGAATAGGAAGGCTTGAGTTCCCATTCCAGAATCAGGAGAGAGTCAAGATGTATTCCAGCATAAGGCAGGTTGGTCAGTTTACAAGAATTAATCAGCCGATCCTGACATAAACCGCCTAGCACAATCTCAGTACTTCAGTTTTATGTGCACAGCCTTTTCACCTTGGATTTTTTGTAAATTATTTGCTGTGTATGTGATGTCTCATAACATCTTGTTCTGCACCCTGAGTTTGGCTTGCTCTAGCAACACACACAATTTTTTTTTATTGCTCTAGCCTTTCTACTACCTGTATGAAAGAACAAGAATGTGTGGTTTGATCCATGATCCCCTTTCCTTACAGACTGCAGCTTTCTTTAGACTTCATGTGGGCGAACTACAAATTGTACTTAAGACTGAAGGCCAGATGTCAAATCTATTGTTATTATTACCTCAGTCATGATGTCTTAGCTTGAACAGCTTTGTTATTAGCCAATCCTTTCTCCTGCATACATTTCCTTTTCCAAGAACCACTGAATGATACAATTATCCTGTTGTCTCACATAACAGCCCCATCAGCAAGCAATCCAAGGCCTCTTCATTATGTTGACAACTGGCCTACCAAGATTCACCATCTCAGGGATGTTAGGGAAGGATATGGAACGTATATCAAGTGAATTGTCAAGAGTTCACAAAGAATGGATCAAAACAGCTACACATAGTTAGTAAAAGGGCAGCAGTTAGTTATGCTTCACCCATGTTCCTTTAGCGGCTCATAGTTTAATTGAGGAGAACATTCAATCCAAAAAAAAAAAACAAATTGGAGATACATTTGAATCTCCCTGGATTCATTCATCCCAAGTTCAAATTGTAATTCAATGGAAAACACAAATGTAGTTATAATCTAAGATATTGTATGGAAGTCCTGGCATTTTTTTTTCAAAACATAAATTACATCAGATTATTGATCTTTTTTAAAAGCTTACTCCAACAATCAGCTTTCTATCTCATTCTCTCCAGCCTGTGCTCATTTCCTTATGTAAAAGAATTTAACCAAAGGAAACTAGCATTTTAATTCAATTTTGCCTATAAAATATATAATTTTATTTTGTCATAATGGCTGCTTTTATTTCCAGGGTCAGGTTTTATTTAAATTTCAGCCCATTAGGAACAAAAACTTGCCATTTTCTGATAAACAAACTCAGCAGGGAGGCCTCTTCAAAGTAGAAATGTGTTTCCATAGACTTTTGTTCTGGCTGATCTAAATGGCAGGTATATTCCACTTTTCCGATGCTTAATTTTAAAGATTCTTGGGAGGGGGGAATAGAAGGGAGCATGACATTTGAAACAACACAACTAGCAATCACCCAAGCAATCCTGTGACAGGGAGATGGAAGGAATATGTATAAAAAAGAAGTAATCTATTGCTTTAGACCACCAAAGAGGCCTAATATGAGTAATTAGCAGAAAACCAGTCATTTTCTTTTAGTTCCCTCCCCTGTGAGTGTTGTTTCTAGAAATGTGCAGTCCTTTTGGGATGCAGCAATTTAACTGTTTCTTTGAAGGATGAAAAATGGCCTCCAAAGTGCTCATTTGAGTTTGGAAGGGGAGGGAGACAACAATGCCGCGACAACAATATACCATTGCAGCCACATGGGAGCTGATTGAAACTGTCATACAGAGTTCTTGTTTGTTTTTAAAAGAATTGTTCCGTGAATCATCGTTTCTGACAACGAGAAAGAGGTGGCTGTTCTTCTGCTGAAATCTTTCTCTGGCCTCAAGGAAGAAAATCGACAAAACTCCTTTGCAACTCCGAGGCTAAAATGTAAGGACTGATAAGGGAGAATGGCCTAAGAATGACCTGTAGAGCCAACATGTGCCTTATTTTATTTTATTTTCTCTTTGGAAGTCCCAAAGTGATGAGGAATGAATAACTGCTTGGTTTGCAGAGCAGTAAGGATGTCACAACAGAACAAAAAAAACTTTTTGGGTTGGTTATTTTTCTAGATTGTATGTTTCTCCCCGTTGAGTATTTATCGTGTTTTTGGATTCTCCTTTCATGGAATTATTACCCCTATATGCAATTCTGTGTCTGAGATGTTTTTCTTCCTTTTTAACATTAAATATATAGGAATATATAACATTAAATATATATGGGTCTGTCTTGTTCATATCTAATCATGGAGCTGTCAACTATGGTACCTGGCCCCCATTCTGCAGTCTCACAGCAAATACTTCAATGTCCCTGACCCCCCCCCCCTTTTTGGACATTCAGAAGTCCTACATGGATTAAGAGCAGCCAAATATAATATACATGGATAATAGTCCACAGCCACCTAGAATCTCCTGTTTTTAGGGAGGAACTGTATGCATAGTCATATTGTGGATGGATGGATGGATGGATGGATGGATGGATGGATAATAAATATAGTGCGTGTGTATGTATATGTATATATGAATGTGTATGTATGTATGTGTGTATATGTATGTATATTGTGATCAACTCAATTTCCATTGCCTGATACTTCATCTGTGAAGTGGACATTTTCCTCCTCTAAAAAATCAGATTCAGCATAATATTGAATAGCTCAGTTTACAACAAAATAAAAGCACTCACCGCACAATAGTACTCACCACACAAAGGTGAGAAAGAACTGCAGCAAAGCAGCTTCTGTCAAGAAAAATCATTCATCCATCCTTTCATTAATATACACACAAACACACATGTACACAGTGCACATAACATAACACAACAACACATACAACACACGCATACACAAACACATGAACAGAGCTTTTTTTATAAACTTTGAAAGTGGGATATACATTGTTGTAAGAAGAAGCCATTCTCCAAGACTAGAGAGACATCCGCTCATGCCTGAGTTGGTAAAGGCATCCCTCTTCCCTGTCTGCGGCTATTCCAACTAATGCTGGAAGTAAAGGTTGTGTCTATGATCAATAGCTTTCTTGAATTAAGTTCAACATTTCTATTAGAATGATTTTAAAAAAAAGATGAGCTATGAAGACCTTTGGAGAATCAGAGTGAAGAATGAAAGAAGGCAATCAGAATGAATCTCAAAATAAAAAGATTGCTCTCAAAAGTGTGTGGAGAACAATATATTGGTATATCTGTCTTCTTTCAGATCCCCTTGATGGTTAGCATAACTGATTTTCACAAATCAAGCCAACCAGAGCAGTATAGTGAGAGAGCTAAGAAAGAAACTGAGATGAGAAATAAGCCAAGGTGAGGTTCTTGCCCATCATTTCTGATGAATGGTAATAAGAATGAACAAGAAGGATCCTTGCATAAAGCTTTTGTCTCCCTTCTATGATTTATGTTACAGTTTCCTTCTTTGTCTCATCTCAAAAGAACTCTTGGGCAACTTGTTCGGTCCCCTCACTTCTTCTCATCACAAATCTGTCAGGTATTATGAGCTGAAAGGACTAACCAAGGATCATATGAGGAACTTTCTGGTTTTGTGGGTCTTTGGATTCAAATATTGAAGGGAAAAGAAAAAAAGAGAACATCAGAGGATGAAATGGTTAGACCAGTGGTTCTCAACCTTTTTAATGCCGCGACCCCCAACCGATCGTAAGTCGAGGACTACCCAACCGGTCGTAAGTTGAGGACTTTCCCTGCCCGGGAACGCCGCGCATGTGGGGTGCTGCCCCCTGCACCGGCCAAGGCGTAGCTGGCAAGCAGCAGAGACAGCGCAGGCCGACCACCGGCTGGGCCACCAGCTGGCCCAGCCCAAGGGAGGTAAGGCACCCGCCGGGCCCCACGCATGCCAGCAACCCTCCCTGCGCCCGCCAGCCTCCCACCTCCCACCCCTGGCCCTCTTTTACTTACATTTTTAGTAGTTGCTCAGCAGGGAGGGGTGAAAACTTCCAGACAGCTCGCCTTCGCTGCAGACAACTTGCAGCACCATTTGCAGAATGGGACTTTTGGCGGGCTCAGCAGGGCAGAGACAGCCTGAGCAATTCCTATTGGCTTTTGAAAGCCAATAGAATTAGACTCTATTCAAGAGAGTCTATTCTATTGGCTTTCAAAAGCCAATAGAATAAAAGGGAGTAGCACAGCTAAGGAAAAGGGGAAAATAAATGGTGGATTGCATTGTTTGGCGACCCCCGTGAAATGGTCGTTCGACCCCAAATGGGGTCCCGACCCACAGGTTGAGAACACTGGGTTAGACAGTGTCATCAATGCAATGAACATGAATACGGGCAAACTCCAGATGACAGTAGAGGGCAGAAGTGCCTGGCATGCTATGGTCCATGGGGTCGCAAAATATCAGACACAACTTAGTGTCTGAACAACAATCTAAATCTTTGTGGCCTCGTTGTAATAGTATTAAACTTTGTCTTTTTCCAGGAAAAGGGAAACAAAATAATTAGAGGATAGGACAGGAGCATACAAATAAGCAAACGGTTAACATGATGAAGCTTCATCGTCTATTTCCTTTTACATTAACAGCCAACAAAATACATGGAGTTAAATGGTGAAAAAGTCAGGCTATATATAAAATATTGATGACTATTAATGTCTAGTCTTCTCAGTAGATGGCATGGCTAAGTTCAAAGGATCTTACTCCCAAGCTAATTAAATGGTTTTAAAGGAGGATTCATGGAAGGTAAAACTATCAAATGGTTATCATATTGACCATTTTGAGCTGGATAACCATTAGATATTGGCAAAAAGATTCAGTAAAAACCACATACTTTTTTCCCATGTACTGATTGTCTGGACTTTTGCAACTACAACATGCTTACTGTATATTGTATATTAGTTTTGATATTTGAAATAACATCTGAATATCAGTACACTCAACAATAAATGAAAAGAAAATTGCAGCCTTTCCATAGGTAACAGATTAGGCATTCCGGAAAATAAGGTGTTAGGCTAGATAAGAGCCCGCTATATTAGGTTATAGGCAGCCACAAGTAACCACAAATAAAGAGAAAGCATATTGTGATACCACAAATGACCTTTACTTTTGTACCCGTGCTTGCCCTTTTGTACTTACAACCCAACATTGGTCATAAGTACATATGTTGTATCCTCATGACACACATTTTAAGATGCTCATGATGTATCTTAGGGACACGATGGCTTAGCACTTAAAGACACTGAGTTTGTCATCTAGCAGATGGAAATCTGAGACCTGAGTGCAGTGTGACAGGTTGAGCTCCCATTATTTGCCCCAGGTCTTGCCCATGTAGCAGTTCGAAAGCATGCAAATGTGAATAGATAAATGGATACCACTTCAGTGGGAAGGTAACAATGGTCCATGTGCCTCAATGTATATAGTCATGCTGGCTACATGACCCTGGAAGCATCCTCAGACAACCCTGGCTTCCTCAGCTAAGAAATGGAGATGAGCACCACCCCCTAGAGACAGACAAGACTGAACAGGGGAAGCCTTCACCTTTATGATGCATCTTATTGCTTATTTGCAAATTATAGGAAAAATAATACTAGAAGTATATTAGCAATGTGTAAAGTTTAAATGAATTGTTTGGATGCCCCCCCCCCCAAATAGTATGTCACTATGAACATTATGACAGCCAATCAGCCAATATAATGTAGCGGTAAAACATTCTAGGTTAGAAACCAGGAGACTGTGAGTTCTAGTCCCATTTTTAGTAACAAACTAGCTGGGTGACCTTGGGTCAGTAACATTCATTTGGTTCTAGGAAGAAGGCAGTGGCAAACCACTTCTGAAGATTTTGCCAAGAAAAACTGCATGGACGTACTCAAGCCATCACCTAAATAAATGATTTTTTTTAAAAAAAAAATAAAGAATATTATTCCATGAGGCAGTTGGTGGAAATTAAGAAAGACCCTGAAGAAAATTTGCCTGTTTTAAATAAAAGAGAGAGTTACTTAACCTACAGTATATAACCTACATTTTAACTGCCAGTTACCAGCATTGCCCTATTTGCATAAACAACTGAGGAAAAAAAAACTGGACCCTTCCATTATTTCAAGCAGGAATTTTATTTTAAGATGTATGCCTTTATCTGGGGCAACCCTTATGTTACTTTAGTTTAGAAGCAGGAGGGAGAGATGAATCTAGAAATAAAGCTGGAGCTGGTATTGCACAAGAAATCGTGGAATGATCTAGTTTTCCATCTCCCTCTGGTGCGCCCTGTTGGAATGACAACAACTAATAACTAGGATCAGACGTAATCTTCATCCCAGCTGCAAAGATCAACTTCAGATCTACATTTTTCTATCTTTATAAGATTGCAAATACATCTTTGCTAATTTTTTTTAAATTGATTCTGGTGCAAAACGAATCTTTTAAAAAGCCTTTCCTTTAATCTTCCACTTTCTTTATGCTACAATGCTCATGCTTTTATCTATCTCTGACCAGCACCTCTGACCAGAATGGATGTGGTACCATTTCTTATAATGCTTCTTTGAAAACAAAGAAGAACTTGGAAAATCTCAGGAACTGAAATGTATTCAATTATCACATCAGTTATTATTCATCTATGGGGCACAGTCTCCCCAGTTTTTAATTGATTTTTGTGCCTCAACTCTTTCATCTCCTTTTTTTTTTTTACTTTTACTAAAATTGCCCCCAAAATTGATCTCCATTTTTAGTCAGCCACTTCATGGTACTATGGTGTTTTTCTGTGGAGATGGGATAAATTCCTGAGAAATAGTCACATCTTGATGTTCTTTGGAAGGGAGCTTTCTCCTACTGTGTGAACTTATTATTGCTAAGATCTTCAAAACATTATTGAATTTGAATTTGGAAAGTGAATATGTAAAGCTTTATATGATTCCGTGGGCAAGGAACTTTGCATATAACGTAGAGCTTGAATGATGGGAGAATATGTGGACGAAAGGTTTAAAATTTACATTAAACTACAATTTAAAAGAAAAATTTTATAAGATGATGAATTGTTGGTATTGAACACCAGATAAGTTATCAAGAATGTATAAATGTATTTCAAATGAACGTTGGAAATACAAATGTAAAGAAGGGACTTTTTATCATTTATGGTGGACATATGATAAAGCAAAGAAATATTGGAATAGGATTCATATTCTAATACAGAAGGTTCTCAAAGTGAATATAAACATAAAACCAGAAACTTTTATCTTGGGTTTAAATGGAAAAAGACTGGGGGGGGGGGGGAATTGGAACTTTGATGTTATATATTTTGACGGCAGCAAGATTACTTTATGCACAAAAATGGAAGGACGCTTCAGTCCCCACAATGGATGAATGGTTGCAAAAGCTGATGGAGTTAGCCGAGATGGCTAAATTGACTGCTTAGAAAAAAAAAACAGAAGTATGTTTCCACTTGGAAACTGCTTCTGGACTTTGTGCTTGAGGTGGGAGAAAAAATGAAACTTTGATTTTGGGTTTTACTGATTAGACAGATCTGTTTATACTATTACGTAAAACTAAAAAGATGAGCTTCTTATTCTACTGCATCAAAGGGAATCGGAAGTCAATGTCTTTTCTTTCTTTTTCCCTTCCTCTCTACACTTTTCTCTCCCTTTTTTCCTCCCCAATTTTTCCTATTATTTGCTTTCGTATTTTTGTATTTTATATTATAAACTAATAAAAGAGGAGGAGAGGAAGGGAAGTTTTATTTCTTTCAAGAATGGATATTGCACTATTTCCCTTCACTTGCATAGAGGAAACGATGGAGTTGATTGCCCCATGATGGGAAGATACCCTGTTCTGATTCAAATAAAATAAACCTCACTTGAGGAATGCCAAAGTCACCTCCCCCAATCTCCTAGTAAAGTGCAGAAGTAGAAACAAATTATTTTCTTGCCCCAAACCTAATAAACAGCAGTATGTTCTTCTTTTTGCTTTGTCTCCATTCTGATCTACTTGTTTCCATCACATTCCTGCACAGAATCTAAGCTGAAAATGGCCGGTATAGAAAATGCATCTATTTTTAACAGAGATGCACAGCTGAAACCTTACAGATTTGGAAGTACCGTTTAGTAACAAAGGTTTAAAGGGATAAAGCAAGAGATAAAAATACAGAATAACAGAGTTGGAAGGAACCTTGGAATTCTTCTAGTCCAACCTCTTGCTGAAGCATGAAAGCCTATACCATCCCAGCCAAATGGTTATCCAGTCTATTTTTGAAAACTTCATGATGGAGCACCCATAATATCTGGAGTCAAGCCCTTCCACTGATTGATTGTTTTCAGTGTCAGGAATTTTTTCCTTAGTTCTAGGTTGGTTCTCTCCTTGATTAGTTTCCATTATTGATTCTTGTTCTGCCTTCAGGTGCTTTGGAGAATAGGTTGACCTCCTTTTGTTTCCTTAGATATTGGAACACTGCTATCATGTCACCTCTAGTACTTCTTTTCATTAAACTAGACATACTCAATTCAAGCAACCATTCTTTATGTTTTAGCCTCCAGTCTCCTAATCATCTTTGTTGTTCTTCTCTGCACTCTTCCTAGAGTCTCGACATCTATTTTGTATCATGGCAACCAAAACTGGATGCAATACTCCAAGTGTTGTCTTACCAAGGGTTTATTTGTGTGTCTATCAATTTGCACATGGCTCCATACAATTTCACAAAAATGTTAGTGGAAGAGTGAACAAACATGGAGAACCCCTGGTTAGAAAAGGAGTTAGGATTTGTCAGTGCAAAAAAAGGGGGATATTTTCCAAGTTTTAGAAAGAAAGAAAGAAAGAAAGAAAGAAAGAAAGAAAGAAAGAAAGAAGGAAGAAAGGAAGGAAGGAAGGAAGGAAGGAAGGAAGGAAGGAAGGAAGGAAGGAAGGAAAAGGAAAAAAGAGAAAGAAAGAAAGAAAGAAAGAAAGAAAGAAAGAAGAAAAAAGAAAGAAGAAAAAAGAAAAAAAAGAAAGAATCAAAGGAAACACAAGTCAACTGTCACTTTCAGAGCAAGCTGGTCTGATGGAAGAGACCACTGCTGAGAAGAGTAAGTATATAGTTCAAGTTTTCCAGGACCTTTACACTCTCATATTATCTCTAAACTCCTAGACCAGTGGTTCTCAACCTGTGGGTCGGGACCCTATTTGGGGTCGAACAACCATTTCACGGGGGTCGCCAAACAATGCAGTCCGCCATTTTTTCCCCCTTTTCCTTAGCTGTGCTACTCCCTTTTATTCTATTGGCTTTTGAAAGCCAATAGGAATTGTTCAGGCTGTCTCTGCCCTGCTGAGCCTGCCAAAAGTCCCATTCTGCAAACGGTGCTGCAAGTTTTCTGCAGCAAAGGCGAGCTGTCTGGAAGTTTCCACCCCTCCCTGCTGAGCAACTACTAAAAATGTAAGTAAAAGAGGGCCAGGGGTGGGAGGTGGGAAGCCGGTGGGCACAGGGAGGGTTGCTGGTGCGCATGGAGCCCGGCGGGTGCCTTACCTCCCTTGGGCTGGGCCAGCTGGTGGCCCAGCCGGTGGTCAGCCTGCACCGTCTCTGCCGCTTGCCAGCTACGCCTCGGCCAGCTCAGGGGGCGGCACCATGCCCTCGACTTACGACCAGTTGGGGGTCACGGCATTAAAAAGGTTGAGAACCACTGTCCTAGACAAAATAAAAAAACCCTATGTTGTGGGCATGATAGGCCTTTACTAGTTTGATGGCCCACCAAACTCCCCAAAGTCAGAAGATCTCTGAATATAATTTAGCAATGTTTACATGGCACTATTTGTTAAATGGTATCATTTTCTAAGAAAGACATTCTTTGTGCAGAGATCTGTCCATCTCACTCCTCAAGGAAACATTCAGATGATTTGCATCAGATGCCGATGTATTTTACAAAATACTTGTCTGAAGTGATTAAAATGTAAGTAACAAAGACAGAACAGTGTCCAAAGGCATAAAATGCAACCCTTCCACATTGCAAGGAAAATGCCCTGCACACATCACTTGTCTCTGCTTGACTTAAATATTTAACCAAATGCTATTCATTGCAGGAAACCCATGACATCTGTAACCATGTGGGAAATCTGGTTCAAGTCAGTTTACACACTTAAATATTACTTACAAATTCATGTTCACTTTCATGTCATTTGAGTAGGCAACGTTGACGGTGCCAAGGTAAACCTGGGGATTTCTCAGCTTCGTGCTAAAGCGAATTACATGGCAGGAAAATAATTACACTGGTTCCAAGCATGCAGTCAAATATATAATTAAATGAAAGACAATGGACCATATTGGGTTTTCTGCAGAAAAAAAAATGTAAGGCTATTGCAAGAACTTTGAATAGGTTGGTGGTATTGTTTCAAAACAAGATCTCTGCATAATATTTTCATTTCATTGCTATCAACTTTACTTGTCCTTTCTTTTGTGCAATGGCTAAACATTTCTTATTTCCATACAAATGGGTGCATGTTAACAATCGGAAACTTTTAAGTTGTAGGAATATTATGTAGCATTGCTCTCTGCTTGAGTTACTGCTGTTACTATAGAGGCTTAGTTTTCCTTTCATAGTCATGCTACATCTTTTATAAGAAAGAATGTAGAGCAGGGGTGTCAAACTTGCAACATCACGTGATGTGTCGTGACATATCGTGACTTTTTTTCCATTGCCGGCAATAGGGTGGGCACGGTTTTGCCATGATGCATCTGGCTTGCGGGCCGGCAGTTTGACACCCCTGATGTAGAGGATATTGAGAATTTAGGATCTCTGGGCTAACTGTCCTTACTCCAGAGTAGCAATAGCAATAGAACTTCGACTTATATACCACTTCATAGTGCTTTACAACCCTCTCTAAGCAGTTTATAGAGTCAGCATATTGCCCCGCAACAATCTGGGTCCTCATTTTACCAATCTCAAGAGGGTGGACGACTGAGTCAAGCTTGAGCTGATCAGGTTCAAATTCCTGGCAATGAGCAGAGTTAGCCTGCAATACTGCATGCTAACCACTGTGCCATCGCAGCTACCTTTCCCTGACAGCATAGTATTGGCTGCTGTATTTACCACAAGATATTTGAAGCCATAAGGTGATATGTTACATTTTGGATAAACTCAGCTAATTCTGACTAATTTGACAAGCACAAACTAGAGCTTGATGTGAAGTGTGAATCCAGGAATGGGATGATGGGAGAAATGAACACTTGAATTTATTCATTTCTCAGAAACAGATGGGACAATTCTCAACCAAGATTGCTTGACCAACATACACTTTCTTAGAGAAGCTGCAGCTACTTTTTCTATGATTGCCTCATAAGACCTAGCATATACACTGACCGATCAATTGATGTCCAAGCATATGTGTATGTATTGTATTAATTAATCATTGAATTATATCCCATCTTTTCTTCAAGAATGCAACACAATGTTGCAGATGTTCCTTTATCTCTGTGATATTGGGCTGAGAGAAAATGACTGACCAAAATTTACTCAATGAGTTTCCAAAGTCAATGGTGTGTGGAACCTGAAATTTCTAGCCCTATGTCATTCACTTACCATAGGGAGAGACACATCCTGCAATGGCTTATAGAAAATTATAACTTCCAACATGATATTATTGCTGGCTGATTCCAATAAGATTTATTGTAGTCATCCAAAGCTGTGGCAATTATAATTCCTTTTTTTTTTGTTTAGTTTTACATTGTTTTGTTTTGTACTGCAAGTGTCACAAATGTATATTATTGTTTTTAATTATTTTGGATATGGCCAACCATTTATTTGCTTGCACAAACAAATATATATTGTTGTTTGCTTCTTTGTAACCATGTGTATCATATACCCTCACTAGAGTGTTGGAACTGTCTACACTTTTTTACAGCTTTAAAAGGTGCACTTTTAGTGAGAAAACTGTAGAAAATCTTTCTGTTTTTGAGTAAGCTATAGCTTTCTATAAGAAGTAGACAAATTTCTTAGATCATTCACATTCCATTGAAAGTATAATTAGGCAAAGTCCTTTTTCATCTTAGCATAATCCCAACAGGCTAAGAAGGAGCTGTACTTCTTCCTTATAGTATAACAAAGCAGCTAGGAGAAAAAAAGAAGACTACAGTACCATATATAATTCTTCTTGAACATTTACAGTTTTAAAAATTATAATACGTCATCTACAGCAGAGGAAAAAGTAAGTAATGTTTAATTTTTGATGAAAGAATTGTTTGAAGAAAGAGTCAGAAATAGATGATATCTTTTCTCCATGACTTTGAAACAGCATTCATAAAAAACAAGAAAGGATAAAAGTCCCCTTGTGATGAGGTTGATAATCCAACAGGATTTCAACTTGCTGAAAACAGCTTCTCTTTATTCTTTAACTATTCTAAAAAGTGTTCTGTTCCATAGTCTTTAAAATGCCATCATTTAAATAACTGATCTATCGTAATATTAAAAAAAACAAAACGTATTTTCACCAGAAGACAGTAACTTTCAAACAGCACCGGGCTCACCATTAGACACTTTGAATGCTTGCAGCAGGGATTTATCAGAATAACTAATGGCCTCAAATTAATAAGCACTTATTTGTCAAAATGTAATGCTATCTATACTAGACCATATCCATGTTGGTAAATATTATTCACTAATACATGTGACCCCAAATGTTCCCAACCCAGTTCATATGAACTTTTTTCCAGACTGCCAGTTGACTATGAAACATAAGCACATTTTATTCCTTAGTCACATTTGGAAACATATTTATATTTTACATGTTTGTGCAGTCCTTGTTCTCTGAATTCAAGCAAATCACGGCATTACTTTTGCTTTGTTGAGAGTTTTTCAGTAAAACAAAGCACATGTTGACTGAAGTCTCCCTCTATCTCAAAAGGAATATTTCCTTGCCATTTTCATTATGTGAGGCCGTTTACCTATTTGCTGATGTTATATATTGTCAAATGTATAAGTGGCTGTGATAAGCAAGGGGCAGCAGGGATAAGACAGGGCAGTCTACACAATTTGTGCTACTAAGATACCATTAAACGTGTTAGACACTTTCCAAAATATGTGTCTAGTTCTGTTATTTTTCCATTTTGCCCCTTTTTGAACCAAAAGTATGATGAATAAAAGACTTGCAAGATTCTTTTCCCTGAGATATACAGTGTGAGTGGAGAGATACAGTCAGTCAAGCCATACCACAGCTCTCATATAGGCATTTCATAATTTATAGATAATAATAATAAATAACAGTATGACAGAGTTGGAAGATATTTTGGGAGTCTTTGAGTCCAACCCCTTGCTAAACAGGAGACCCTATATCATTCCAGGCAAATGGCTGTCCAGTCTCTTCTTAAAAGCCTCCAGTGATGGGGCACCCACAACTTCTGAAGGCAAAGCTGTTCGATTGGTTAATTGTTCTCATTGTTAGGAATTAACCACTGTCCTTGGTTAGTTTCCATCCATTGTTCTTTGTCCTGTCTTCAGGTGCTTTGGAAAATAAGTTGACCATCTCTTTGTGGCAGCCCCTCAAATATTGGAACACTGCTATGATGTCTCCCCTAGTACCGTATTTTCCGGCATATAAGGCGACCTGGCGTATAAGATGACCCCCGACTTTGGCTCCGAGTCGCATGCCTAGAAAGTCATCTTATACGACGGAAACTACCGTTATTTCTGGCGTATAAGATGACTCGGCATATAAGACGACCCCCGACTTCGGCGCCGATTTCAATGCTTTAGAAAGTCATCTTATACACCGGAAAGTACGGTAGTTACACTGCCAGCTATATCTTGAATTCTTGAATTCCATTACTAATATTATTGGGGGGAATCTTCTGTGTTGCTGCAGTGGAAAATGCTCAGTCATACTTTTTCCTGTCTCTTACAATAAGATAAATCTCAAGAATATATAATGCATCAAAATATGTCACAGCAAACCAAAGTGCAACACAATATTTTTAGCTGGAGCCATTTTTGTTTGCCTTCTTTATTAATCAGAGCATATGTTGTTATTACTAATCATTTATATTTCCCCATACATTTCAATAAACTCTTTCTAATGTCTTCCTGCTGACTTGAACTGGGTGAATTATTCACACTGAATAAATTATTCAACCAAATGTAGCCTCTTTTCTGTTCACAAATTATCTGTGAATAGTCTTTTTTTTTAAGTTTTCTATTGGTTATTCCACAAAGAATTAATTTGAACATATTTTAGCCCGGGGCTACTTTGTGAACCATTCACCTTACCAAAAAGTAAGCATTTTATGTATTACTTTATTCCACATCTACTCACCTTTATGGAGAGGATGATCACGTAGTGGCTGCCGTTCCATAATTGATTGATTCAAATGCTCAGAAATACTTGGAGATGGGACAGAATCGCAAAGGCATTTGCAATAATTATTCTCATGAGCAATGATTCTTTCAGTCTCTTTTGCCAGATTTTACACTCCGTTGCTCAGATTAATTCATTTGGTGAATACCAATGCATGATAAACAAATCGATGTTCTCACTTGATGTTTGGTATCTGTTTATTGGCATCAGAGTGACAACCAAGCAACAGCAATTATCCTTACCAAGAAGTTCTGAATCTTTTTATGACCCTCACACACACCAACACAGACACCGACAAAAGGTGCTCTAAAATAATTGTAATTATTTTTTTAAAAAAAATCCTAAGATAGTTTCCCCTTCACTGGAACATAGCACAGCCAAGGTAATCATACATTATTTTATAAATGTGACATTCCCTGCTGCATGAGACAAAAGGGCCACCTGCAGAATACATGCGAGACATACACACTTCTACATATACACATGCATACAGCATCTCCTTTCTCAGCTATCTCAATGCAGAGAAATGCTAAGAAAGGCAACTTTAAGCTCCCACCTAGCCATAGTTGCCCTGTCCCATCCTGACATAGCAAACTAACAGTCCTGTCACATTTTTCTGAACATGCAGTTCTCTGCAAATGCCAGAGACTTTAAACTGCTCTAAGGACCTTCTGGGAAAGCTATAGGGTTGCTGGGCCATGCAGAAAAATGCTGATTTATGGCAGAGCCTAGAAGCTATTGAAGATGTACAATAAAGTGCAGAAAGTGATACTTCAGGTTTGCTGGCAAGAATGCTGACGGCACACAACGAGTGCTGGACATGGCAGGAACTGAGATGTCCATAAAAAGGAAGAACAGCAGCAGCAGCAGCATTCTAATCTATGGTTTGGTTTGGTTTTAATCTTGGGGTAATGTTAGCGTTTAATGTTTCCAGAGTAAGGTACCTTGCGTCTGTAGGTCAGTTTGTAACCAGAAGCTTCTTCTGTCTTAACTGAGACTTTTGGTTTCTCATTATTTTGATATGGAAATCACATAATAGCGATAACTACCTAGTAAGGCTGTATTACTATTCTTCTTCTCATCTGTCATATTACCTATCTTCTTATCTTCTTATGACTATAACTTTGTTGCTTGTATATTACAATTTATATTAATTGTTTTATTTAGTATCCTAGTATGATTTATGTTGTTCGCTTATTTAGTATCTTATAACTATCACTAAGTGTTGTATCTTATGATTTATGGTTAATGTATTTCCATGATGATTATGATCATTATTATGTGTACTGAGAGCTTATGCACTGGAGACAAATTCCTTGTGTCCAATCATACTTGGCCAATAAAGAATTCTATATTCTATTCTACTCCGTTCTGTTCCGTTCCGTTCCGTTCCATTCCATTCCATTCTATTCTATTCTATTCCATTCCATTCCATTCTATTCTAAAAAGAGAAGTTTAAAGTAAGAAGAGAAAAGAAAAAAAAAAATCCTTCCATCCAAATACACCAGAGGGAGAAATAAAAAATTGTCCCATTGGCCTATTTGCATGATACAATTCCATTAATTCTGGCCCATTATCTTTCCTACAGCTATTATCTACCCTCAAAAAGCAATACATACATCTATAGACACCCAAAAGTCTGTGAGAAAAAGACTGAAGTGATTCTCCTGGGCTCAGCTAGGAAGTCTTTCCTTGATGACTCAAGGGTGAAGAGGAAAGGAGGAATAATGAGAGAGAAGAAAAGGAAAAACTTGTTTCTATATGACCCTCTGGTCCTCCTCTGTGCAATTTCTCTTGCATTGTATTTATTTATTTATCAATTTACATGGCCGCCAATCTCTGATTCTGGGTAGCATACAGCAAAAATACACAAAAATATATGTCCAACCCTGCTTGAGTGCCATTGACACGTATCTAACTCTAACCTGGTGTTGATCATGAGTTGAGAAGATTCTTGTGCATATATTTTAGCAATAAATCAGTTACTTTGAACCTTCAGATGTGGACCTGTTTTGTTTTTTGTTTTGCACCTGATGTCAGTTTCCTGAGACCCCGTGAGACCCCCAAGTCAGGTGGAAATTTGGGAAGGATGGAATTGATCTCACTTCAGGGGAGAGAATGTTCCACAAGATGGGTGCCACAGTAGAGAAGGCCTCTCCTTAGTCCTGCCAGGTAGGCCCATTCCCTGAAAGATGGGACCTGCAGCTTGCCTCTCTTGCCAGATCTGATGGGATGAGCAAATGAAATCAAGGAGAAGAAATCCATCAAATAACCCAGCTCCATGCCACAAAGGGCTTTGAAGGACAAAACCAGCACCTTGAATTGGATCTGGAAATAGTCTGGCAACCAATGGAGCTTGGGGTCTTGCGTAACCTAAAACCTAAAAAAAAAAAGATCATTAGGAAGCATCTGGTCTACCAGATAACTGGAGGCCCATCATTCTTCCCACCTCCAAAACTCCCAACCCATCAAATACATGTAAGAGCAATTATGATGGATGGTTGTTGCTGTTTTCTTCCTGGCAATCTCCTGATAGAGTTGGCTGGCTGTGCTTTGCTTTGCTTGCAACGAATAGGAAGGGACTGCTGTGGACAGATTCATTAACAGGAGCTCCCACTGGTGAGTCTGCTAAAGGAAGTAGGCTGCCTAAAGCTTAGGTTCATTGAGCACTATGAGCTAGTTTTGCAGTGCAAGAGCCCTCCTTTCTGCAAGAGAGCAATTTCACGTTGTCCCTACCTTCCTGTCTTTGTAGAAGGCACAGCAGCCATTGACAAACTCAGGCGCACAGTCAAACAGAAAAGTTTCCAGTCTGTCACGTGATCTACATAAATGAGTACCTTCATTTTTTAAGTTCGAGGAAGGCCATTTTCTTTTTACTGTTGTATAAACAGAGAATTGAAGGGTAAAATAGTTAAAAGTTAATGCTATACTGCTAATGTGGCTTTTAAATCACGTCAGCAGCAATCACTGCATTATAATTAACAATTTATTGAACCAGCAATAAAATGAACATCACATTACTTCTAAAGCAGCAGAATAAAATGGCTAATAAATAGCATAAGCCAGACAAATTGCAGAGTAATAGAAATTTTCTTAAGATTTATGGTGTGCAGAAAGATGGATGTGCTATTAGTAGAAGCTCCACTACTTGACAAAATTCTTTTGCAAAGACATAGTTACCAGGCGTGTCAGAGTTCACAAGACTAAGTGGTTTATCCAAATCTCAGCTCACTCCCATTACAGTGGGAAATACTAATTACCAGGCTTTGAAAATGCAAGCAAAGTACGCATTTGCCAAATATCAAACTGCTACTGCCAGAAAGATACTAACATATTTTACAAACCGTCAAATGGCAGGTCTGCTTGCTTAATCTGGGTTTTAATCTTTTTTTTTCTTTTTTTAAATAGACTTTATTCAGATGGCAAATTCTATAATCCGAGGTCCTGGGATAATTCAGTTTTGAGCTGGCAAAATGCTACAGGTTTTCAGACCGAGAGAGAACTAAAGAAAAAAGAAGAAGAAGACGGTTCTGAATTTCAGCTAATTAGAAGAGTGGATAATCAGTAATTTCAGAAAGGAAGGAAACCGAGGCCCAATTCACATATTAAATTCCTGGCATGGTTATCATTTCATTGTTGTTTGCTCCCATACCACAGCAGTAACATCTGTAGAAAGCCGAAATGGAAGATGGACAGATGATGAAGCCGCGTCTCTCGCTTGCATCACAATCCCCGTAGGCACAGCTGAGTGATTTGAAGCAAACTGCTGCAGTATCTGCAAAGAAAGACGGGAGGGTAATGAACTCCACACTGACTCCAGCAGTTTTCATTCAACAGGATGAAAAGTAACTGATTTATTGCTAAAACAAACCTATACACAGGAATCTTCTCAACTAATGATCTGTATCAGGTTAGAGTCAGAGAGGTGTCTATGGCACTCTAAGGGGGTTGAACTTCATTTATTTGTGGCTACATAGGGATTCTAGGCTGATCCCCCTTTTAACTTCTCCCCATGGCTCTACCAGTTCCTTCTCCTACAACTGGTGAGATCTTGAGATGGCTCTTTTGCTGATCTCTCGTGTTTACTTCCATGAATTTCAGAAATTTCTAAGGGAGGAATCTTGCCCAGAATAAGATAGCTCAGCAATTGTGCACGTGAATTCTGTCCTGCCTTGTGTGGTCCTCATTCAAGTGGTCAACAGGCTTGTTGGCGTTCCGAGCTTCCATTCAGTGCTGAGTGAAAATATTACAAAGAATAACTTTCATGAGGATCAAAGAGGAGGCACAGATTTAAAAAAGCCCTTGAATAAGGTAACAGAAGAAACTACAGTCCCTTCCTCATTTTCATAACAAATATTGTGAGCTAAAGAACATCAGTCAGATTTAAAAGGAGGGTAAAATTTACTCCACAATTATTTTTGTTAGGTATAGTTATTGATTGTGATACAAAGGAGGTTATATTGATGTTAAATTTGATTACAGCTGCGAGGCTGTTAGTAGGACAAAATTGGAAGAAGGAATCTTTGCCTACATTGCAGGAATGGTTTCTTAAAGTGTCTCATTTGGCGGAAATGGCAAAGATTTCGGCTTTCTTAAAGGGTCAAACGCAAGAGAAATTTCTTGCTGTTTGGGATAAATGGATAAAATTCATACAATTTAAATTTGATATAAAAAATACTATATAGTTTTTTCATAATTTTTAACTTTATATATATATATATATTCTATTTTATATTCTTTTTTTTATAAATATAAATTTTTTTAATTTTTTTTAATTAAGCCTATATTCTGCTCTGGGAGGCCCTGGGGGGGGGAAGGGGGGGTTTGGGTAGGGGTGGGGGAAGGGGGGTTTTGTTGGGTAATGTTTGTTTTTATTTGTATATGTTGTTTTTTGTTTTTGTATTGTCTTTTATTTTCTGTAAAATTTATAAAACTCTTTAATAAAAAAAAAAAAGAACATCAGTCAGAGACCTTCTGAATCTGAATGAGGTAAAAATGGAGAAGCTCTTTGTTTTCTGCTTTTTTTCCAGAAGTCTGATTTCAATGCAGGGAGGGAGGGAGGGAGGGAGGGAGGGAGGGAGGGAGGGAGGGAGGAAGGAAGGAAGGAAGGAAGGAAGGAAGGAAGGAAGGAAGGAAGGAAGGAAGGAAGGAAGGGAGGAAGGAAGGAAGGAAGGAAGGAAGCTTTAATGACATTGAAGGCTAACTGAAAACTAGTTTTGATCAGCCACATGTATTTCATGTTGAGATTATCAGATATTAACCTCTCTAAACTTAGAGACAAAAATTAAATAACATATAAAAAAAAGTTTGAAAGACAATTCCAAAAAGTTCCATAAGTGAGGTGGGGACCACAGTGCTAAGCCCTGCAAGATGCTTCAGTCCTTATCTTTGGAAAGCAGCATATTGCAAACTGCATCTTTTTAAAATTAAATGACAATTACAATGTTAATCCCATATAGAATATTTTAGCATTATATAGGGTGTTTTTCTATTCTTTTTAGTGGAATTATTACAATTCCATTACTCCCTTAAAACTGCAAAAATCATGTTTGCTACTCAAGTCTCTATAACTAATTAACACTATATATAGCACTCTATATATACAATACACACCATAACTAATCAGCACAATCAAGGTTATAGTCTTCATATTTAAAATGAAATAGGGTCATCAAATATTCATCAAACATTTTCCAGGTTGAAATCTACATTTTAGAGAAGTAAAAAGTATAGTTAATTCTTGGACTAATTAGTTACTGAAAATTGTTGTTGCCTGGAAACGATAAGAATATATAACTTTTTAAAATGATGTATCACTTATAAAGTCAGAAAATAAACTATGATTAACATACCAGTTAACATTTTGGTGATTACTCAATTAGATGAACACAACGATGTATTTGAAAATAGCAATGATCTTGATTTGATCATTTGAAGCAGAGCATTAGAGAGAGGAGCAATTTCAACCTTATTATGCTTGGGGTCAGAAACACTGTATGAATGCAAATTTTGCACCACGTTCAATCTTTTTCCTCCATTTGGATCTAATTTTCAATATATCACATTTATGTGTATGCGTATCTGGGTCTATGTATGACCCACATGCAAATACATGGACACATACAGATTTTCAAGATGTGAGCATTACATTTGCTGTGCAGTGAGCTGTACTGTTTAGGATCAGATGTAAAGATACTGTATACTGTATACTGTAAAGACTTCCCTTTCATAGAGACTACTGCTTAGAAGAAGCAATTGTTGGCCAGGTCGCTTGGTCATGCCTATCCTCCATAATAGTGAGCAGCGCCTATGTCTGATTGTACAATCTGTGCTGGATATAAAGATAAAGAACCAGAAAAAAAGATGTCCCAAGCCTGAGATTTTCCATTGGCACACACAGATAGTTGATTTCTCAAGCATATAGCTCAGCAAGTCAGTCTTCTCTATTAAGTTCTCTATTAAGAATTGGGTAGGTCTAGTGTTCCAATATTTGAGAGGCTGCCACAAAGAACAGGGGGGCAACCTATTTTCTAAAGCACAAGGTAAAAAAAAATCAACGGATGAAAACTGAACAAAGAAAGAAGCAACCTAGAACTAAGGAGAAATTTCCTGACAGTAAGAACACACCTACCAGTGGAACACCTTGCCTTCAGAAATTGTGGATGCTCCAACACTGGAGGTTTTTAATAAGAATACAGGACAGCCACTTGTCTGAAATGGTACAGGGTTCTCCTACCCAAGCAGATAATTGGACTAGAAGACTTCCAAAGTGCTTTCCAACACTGTTATTCTAGGTTTTATGTTCTAAGTATATTGTATTTCCTCCAGCATGCATTTGTTCTTTGATTTCTATCCCACCTTCCTTTCATTAGCTCAAAGTAGACAGCATAGCAGTTCATTCACAACAACCCTGGGGGTAAGGGGAAATTAGTTAAGGAGAAAAATAACTGGCTCAGAGTGTCCTGGAGACTGAATTTCTGTGATTGAGGATGGATTTCAAGTTAGATCCACACCAATTTCCTTGGTAGTCAGTAGCAAGTTTAAAATAAATGTTGTAATGTGTGTATACACACACACACACACACACACACACACACAAATATAACATAAGGACCTAATTTTATATAATTTTCTATCTTTTAATGTCCTCATTTAGGAAAAACAGGTAAAATGAAGGTGGCTACTCTATGTTTCCAAAATCCAGTCTCATGGCTGGATTTAAATAAAATAATATCCCATTAGGATGGATGGAGAGTTTGTTCCTTAGGAAAGAAAAGTAGCTTTCTCTGCCTCTTTATTCTTACTTTAAGTTTCTTCTGTTTACTTATTTTTAGTACATTTATTCTCTCCTTTCCTCTGGAGACCTAGTGCATGAGATCCCTCCACATTTGATCACTATAGTAGAAATCTTAGGAGTCACCTGTCCTGAGAGAGACAAAGTGACCCCAAATCATCTGATCAGCTTGAGTGAACTTCAGATTTCTGCTCTTTTCTTACCTATATCTCTGGTTCTTTCTCCCATTTTCTTTACCCTCTTACTAAGTTGATTGCTTGACTTAGTATATGGGGCAGATATGCAATGGTCCATCATATTCAAAACAAATGTGGCCCTCTGTTCGTACTTGTTTGAAAATTACCTTTAAATTATATGTTCCTTCTGCTCTATTAAGTCTCCTTTGTATGGCTTTTAGGAAGAGTTGCTCTTTTTTACCTTTCCAAATAATCCTAACTTGGCTACCTCTCTATATAGTGGATTTTATGTCACTGTTGTTGTTGTTAATTGCGAAGTCGTGTCCAACCCATCGCGACCCCATGGACAACATTCCTCCAGGTCTTCCTGTCCTCTACCATCTTCTGGAGTCCATTTAAGTTCACACCTACTGTTTCAGTGACTCCATCCAGCCATCTCATTCTCTGTTGTCCCCATTCTTCTATTGCTCTCAATCTTTCCCAGCATTAGGCCCTTCTCCAGTGAGTCCTTCCTTCTCATTAGGTGGCCAAAGTATTTGAGTTTCATCTTCAGAATCTGGCCTTCTAAAGAGCAGTCGGGGTTAATCTCTTCTAGGACTGACCAGTTTGAACGCCTTGCAGTCCAAGGGACTCACAGGAGTCTTCTCCAGCACCATAGTTCAAAGGCCTCAATTCTTTGGCGCTCAGCCTTTCTTATGGTCCAACTTTCACAACCATACATTGCAACTGGGAAAACCATGGCCTGGACTATACGCACTTTTGTTGGCAGGGTGATGTCTCTGCTTTTTAGTATTCTGTCTAGATTTGCCATAGCTTTCCTCCCCAGGAGCAAGCGTCTTTTAATTTCTTGGCTGCAGTCCCCATCTGAGGTGATCTTGGAGCCCAGAAAATAAAATCTGTCACTACCTCCATTTCTTCCCCATCTATTTGCCAGGAATTGAGAGGGCCGGATGCCATGATTTTGGTTTTCTTAATGTTGAGTTTCAAGCCAACTTTTGCACTCTCCTTCTTCATTCGCATCAAGAGGCTCTTTAGTTCCTCTTCACTTTCTGCCATTAGAGTGGTATCATCTGCATATCTTAGGTTGTTGATGTTTCTCCTGGCAATCTTAATTCCAACTTTTGATTCATCTAGCCCTGCCTTTCTCATGATGTGCTCTGCATATAAGTTAAATAGGAAGGGCGACAGTATACAGCCTTGCCGGACTCCTTTTCCAATTTTGAACCAATCAGTGGTTCCGTGTCCAGTTCTCACTGTTGCTTCTTGACCCACATATAGGTTTCTCAAGAGACAAATGAGATGTTCTGGTACTCCCATCTCTTTAAGAACTTGCCATAATTTGTTGTGATCCACACAATCAAAGGCTTTTGCATAGTCAATGAAGCAGAAGTAGATATTTTTCTGGAACTCCCTAGCTTTCTCCATGATCCAGCGTATGTTGGCAATTTGATCTCTAGTTCCTCTGCCTCTTCGAAATCCTGCCTGCACTTCTGGTAGTTCTCGATCCACATACTGCTGGAGTCTAGCTTGTAGGATTTTAAGCATAATTTTACTAGCATGTGAAATGAGTGCAATGGTGCGATAGTTTGAACATTCTTTGGCATTGCCTTTCTTTGGAATTGGAATGTAAACTGACCTTTTCCAATCCTGTGGCCACTGTTGAGTTTTCCAAATTTGCTGGCAAATTGAGTGTAGCACTTTTACTGCATCGTCTTTTAAGATTTTGAATAGCTCAGCTGGAATAGTGTCACCTCCACTAGCTTTGTTGTTGCTCAGATTTTCTAAGGCCCATTTCACTTCACATTCTAGGATGTCTGGTTCGAGGTCATTGACCATCTCATTGTGTTATCTGGGATGTTAAGCTCATTCTTGTATAGTTCTTCTGTATAGTTTTGCCATCTCTTCTTAATCTCTTCTGCCTCTGTTAGGTCTCTGCCATTTTAGTCCTTTATCATGCCCATCTTTGCATGAAACGTTCCCTTCATATCTCCAATTTTCTTGAAGAGATCTCTGGTCCTCCCTATTCTGTTGTTTTCTTCTATTTCTTTGCACTGTTCATTTAAGAAGGCATTCTTATCTCTTCTAGCTACTCTCTGGAATTCTGCATTCAATTGGGTGTATCTTTCTCTTTCTCCTTTGCCTTTTGCTTCCCTTCTTTCCTCAGCTATTTGCAAAGCTTCCTCAGACAGCCATTTTGCTTTCTTGCATTTCTTTTTCTTTGGGATGGTTTTAGTTGCTACCTCTTGTACAATGTTGCGAACTTCCATCCATAGTTCATCCATAGTTCCATCCATAGCTGATGTCACTATCAGCTTTTATACTGGCAGTATAAACTTGTTTGCCTTTTTGCCAACTTTTTTCTGTGATATTTCTCCCCTTTTTAGCAAAACTGTGTGATTGTGTCTCAGCATTCCTTTCCTGAAGCCAAGACTGCAGCAAACATTGTGCAAGGATGAATTCCTCAGAAAAGTATGTACAGTCATGTGAAAAAGAAAGTTCTTGATTTCTATGGTTTTACGTATCAGGACATAGTAAAAAAAATCATCTGGTCCTAAGCAATTCTTAAAAGTAGGTAAATACAACCTCAGATGAACAACAACATATGACATATTACACCGTGTCATCATTTATTTTACAAAAAGAAAGCTAAAATGGAGAAGCCAATGTAGGTTTGTCTGTGCATTTGCTGTTCCTCCTGCTCTTCCACTTCTAATGCTGTTGGTGGTTGTTCTCTGCTGATTGACATGGAGAGAAGAACCTTGTTCAAAAGGTTGGAATGTTCCATGGTTATGAAATCTATGGCATTGTCCTGTAATATTGCATTCCTACGTAGGGATATACTTTGCGCAAAGCTAATCTTTGATGAGCTAGCTGGCTGACCCTTCTCAAATATTCCAAATGCTTCCTTGTCCTTAAAGGGTTTTTATTATTAGTCCCCACGTTCCTTGGCAGTTCATATACCATTTGGGGCAGAGCATTATATACAACAGTTGGGAAGGAGGTTTATGTAAAAAGTTTCCATAGTTGCACAGGAAGCACATGAAAAATCCTTCAAGTTACAGGTTTCATATGTGGGTAGTGAACTTGCTTGAACTTTAACATAGTTGAGATTCATAACAGAATCCTACCTATTTGTTGATTGATCAGATTTAAGCCTGTGAAAACACAATGCTTCTACTAAAAGGCTGGTTTTCTCTCTGAAGAGAAGAATAAGATCTTCCTAATCCATATGCAATACTGTGGGATGTCCACTGATGTTTAGTTCATTAATGACAATGGTACAGAACTTTGCACTAGCTAGAATTAGACCGACGTGGGACAGAAGTGAAGCAAAGAATGAAGTCTATAGCTCTCTCCTCCAGCAACCTGGGTCATCTTCCAACATATGTTGTCCAAGGCATTCACTCCAATAGTCAGGAAAGCTGGATTTATGACTTTAATTCTTTAGAAGTTGTTTGGAAGCTCCATCACATTTCAGTTAAATCTCAGCTCCAGTTTCTCTTATGGAAGCAGGTAAAGATAAAGGTTTTCCCTGTCCACTCATGTCCAACTCTATGGCGTGGTGCTCATCTCCATTCCTTGGCTGAAGGAGCCAGCAATGTCCAAAGACATTTTCCTTAGTCATGTTGCCAGCCAAAGGTATGGAACACAATTACCTTCCCGCTGAAGGTAATCAACTTCCATGTGCATGCTTTCAAGCTGCCAGGTGGACAGGAGCAGGTGCAAGGAACGGGAGCTGACCCCACTGCTCAGTGTTCAGGTCTCATGGAAGCAAAAGAAAGAAAATGGAAATACAAACAATCATTCCCTAAGAAACATGGCATTCTCCTCCACCACCCCCTTTCCCAAATGCAACTTGAAGCCTATATCTTTGTGCTTAAACTTACCAGAACATGTTGCTTTCTTACCAAGGTTTTTTACTGCAATGGAACATTTTAAGATATTCATGTTGAAGAAGCCATGGATTCCACATGCTGGTTGCTCCTGTTCCAAGAATGGCACAGATTGGTTTGACTAAAACAGGGAAAATCTCATTAGCGATCACTATTTCATATTTATATGAAATTGATCCATTGCACAACACATCAAGCGGTAACATAATAACATATTTTAAACTGCTGTTTACTTGCCATGGAATTCTGATGAGTTAGTAATTGATAATGACTCACTTGTTCATGAGTGGTTCATTTGGTCAATTTCTTTTGATATCGGTTGAAACACACCACTTCAAGATGTTATTATGCACAGTCAAATGATTTTGCAAAAGGAGTCAGCATAGCAAGAATGAAAAATCAAATAATTTCCCCCTTTACAAGGGGGAAGAAGAATGAAAATGTATTTTACACAAATCTACTTCCCTATGCCAAAATGAGGGATTCTTTGTAGAATCAGAATATAACCTGATTCAGAGGGGAAGATTATAATCAAATATAATGAGGTGTGTTTAAGATTACTAGATCAATTTAAGATACTGAAATCAAGGACTGTAAAATTCTAGCAATATAATATTTCTTCATTATCATAGCATTTATTTTAATTGTTTTGACAATGCCTTCAAGTTTGCTATTAATTAATGAGTATTGCTGAATTATTCTCAGAAAACAGTCATCCAAGTTCCATATATCTGACAACTACCGTGGATTAAAAATCATCTCCTCCTCCTCCTCCTCCTCTTTCTCCTCCTCCTCCTCCTCCTCTGCATCTGGAATCATATATAATAGTCTCAATATTGCATTTGAAGAATCATAAGGGGAATTCAGAAAGCAGAATGTTTTGAATGTTAACTCTCTAGATCAGCTTTCCCAACTTTGTGCCCTCCAGATATTTTCCAGTATAATTCCCTGAAACAGTGACAGTTAACTCTGTTGATTTTGGCTAATGGGTTTGTCATCTAAAATAAGGTGACCAACTTTTTTACAATGAAAAGGAGGACACCAATAAATTAAAGGAAAAAAATATCGTAAATAAAAGAAACATTTTATTCATTGCAACAATAATACAGACAACTTGCATGTGCAAAGTTTGCCGGCTGGGTGTTTTGGCGCACTCAGCAGCAATTCTTATTGGCTTTCGAACGCCAATAGCGGGAGTAGCACAGCTCATGCAAAAGCTGAAAAAAAAAAAATCAAAAAAAGGTTCCAGAATGTTGTTCTGAGCATTCTATGAGAAAAAAAAAAGCCCTGCAGATTAGTCTTCAAATATCGAAAAGGAGGACATGTAGAAGGACATTTTTTGACGGAGGACAGAACTTACAAAAGGAGGACTGTCCTCCTTAAAGGAGGACGGTTGGTCACCTTATCTAAAACATCTGCAACCTTCAATATTACTTATGAAACGCTATAGCACAAAATATCAAAGTGGAGCATATGAGGTACTGTACAATATAAGTACAATTATAAGAAAGTATAAAAAGAAAAAAAATTCAAAATTATAGTATATATAAACAAAATCAGCATCCAAGCAAACAATTAGGTATATAGACAAAAACGTATCCAGTAAGAGGATCACATCCACCATACTCCCAGGCCTGGGAGAACAGCCAGACTTTGCAGGCCTTACAGAACACCATCAGGGTAGGAGTTACACAATTCTATGGAGGGATTTCATTCCAGATGTAAGGTGTCATGCAGAGAACTCCCACTTTGTGGATTCTGATAATTGGCATCATTTAATCAAAGAGATCTGGAACTCTTCAACTCTGCCCACTTTTAACTGACAGCCAGAAGAAAATGGTTCCTTAAGTAACTAGCTCCTAGGGCTTTCTAGGTGATAACCAACACCTTGAATTGCACCCTGGAAGCACCTCAACAACTAGCAGGCACAGTGAGGTATGCCAATCATTCCTCACAGTGTCACATTCTGAATCTGTTATATCTTTAAGTGGTCTTCAAGGGCAACCCCATGTAGAGTATGTTGCAGTAGTCAAACCTACTGTAGTGATTAGTGCATAAGTGAATTTAAGTTGACCTGAATGAAAATCCTTGATTCCTTATCTATTCTAAAATAAACTCTAAATACATTGTTTCTAGGAAACCACTCATATCTATTTCCTCAAGATATTACTGACCTTGATTCTGACAGTGATATCTGATTTCCTTATTAAGTTCTCTCTGGCCTTTAGCAAATCATAAGAAGGCCTAGATCAAAGTGGTCCAAACAGCAATCATGATAGGGAGATGTTCCCAGTTCCACTAAAATAATTCTGAAAATATATTTTATTGATTAGAAAGGTGTTGTTTGGGGGGCATCTTTGAGACAGCCTTGTCAACAATTTCATGAACAGGTCCATGTATTTTCCTTGGCACTGTTGCATTAGTGTTTTGTCCTGACCTCCTTTTGGGATTTTATTTTATTTTTTTTACTTCTCAGTCTGAGAGACAATGACAAGCTCAAAGTTATGCAGCTGATTTCCTGTTCCTAGTCCAATAACACAATGTCAACCCCATACCCATTTATTAACAAGTAAACAAAACATTTCAGCTTAGATTCAGAAACTGGAACTCTTTTGAGAGCAACAAGAAGACATATTGTCAAGAAATCATTAAAGTAAATAAATAATTGATGAAAACATGAAAATAGTATTTGTGATATTTGGGTCATTACAATAAATGCATTAATAATTAGAGAAAATCCTATTCATGGAAAATCTTGGGAAGCTACTTCCAAGTATTGTTTTATAAATGCCAAATAGGTTGAGTTGGATTCCGAAGGGTGGAGTGAATCAAGCATTTAATAAGTACTGTCTATGGAAATAGAAAAAAAGAGCAAGATGAATCCTTCTCAAAAATGCTTTGCAGAAGTAGATTTGAAGACTCAAGGGATTCACCACACTTAACCACCTTAAAGTTGGGAAAAGCTTCTAGCTCAATGAATATGCTTTTTCCATGAGCAGATCCACATAATAAGCACAGTGAAAAACCTGCCCTAAGCTTCTGAAGAGTTCCCATTAAACAGAGCTGATGGATAAATAGAGATGCCAAAGGTAAGCCAATTTCTATTTGCACAGAACCATCACCATTACTAGGCGTTCCACCACTTTCTTGAAATGCTGGGCAAGGGCTATTAGAGTCTTCCCTCAGGGACAGGGCCACTGCTAGGAAAGAAAGTTTGGTCTTGATCAAGATTTTTTTTTGTGTGTTTTTTTTTTTATTTCCAAAGTTAAAATACAGAATCAAAAGAAAGAAAGAAAGAAAGAAAGAAAGAAAGAAAGAAAGAAAGAAAGAAAGAAAGAAAGAAAGAAAGAACAAGCTAAAAACAAAGACAAAAAAGTATATAGAACAAAATATTAAACATACACATAGTATGCCCCCCCCCAAAAAAGTATATTTCAACAATAATAGTTGTTTCCTCCCCTCACCCCCAGTCAAGACGACTGAATGACAAACTCACAGCAATTGTAGACTGGACAAGACAATGTTACAGATAATGAAAACCTCCCTCATTTTTTAATGCAATATAAGAGGCTCACTTAGCACATTTTGAAATGAAGCTCAATTGTCATGGAAAATTTAATCCTGTTCTTCTCCAGCTTTCATTCCTGTTCAAATTGTTCAACAATCTAAACAAGAGAGAAAGCTGCAGCTTTTTCCAAATTGCCTTAGATGCCTTATACAGCATAAATCCAAACATTGGGAGGAAATATTCTTAAAAAGGTTCTAGAGTACATTTTCTTTCCCAGAAATCACAAGTGGTTTTATTTTTGAAAAGGCAGCTGGACTGATTTTTTTTTTTTTTTTTTGAGGAAGAAGAAAAAGATGTTTCGCTTCCTATCCTGGAAGCTTCATCAGTTGTATTGAATGATGTGGGAGTTCATCATACAACTGATGAAGCTTCCAGAATAGGAAGCAGTTATCCCTCCCTTTCCTGTTGATATATGAGATACAGAATATGCCACATGTAGAGTTATCACTGCCCAGGACTTTAGATAATGACAAATAGAGAGAAAAATCTCAGTTTATTAAGTGTTGGAGTGAAATCTCTGCTAGTAGAAAAATAAACTTAGGAAAGAAGTTGATTATCATTAGAAAATCTGAAATATGGCTGCTTTCTATAGAGCTGCTTTTCAAATGTCTATGCTACTTCCTCTATTTTGCACAGCCCACTGTTCAACAATTGCTTCTGAAATAAATGTACAGTTTTAAGAGAGAAACAATTAGCAATTTAATTCTGTTCAGACCAAAATAATGATAAACAAGAATAACGGAATGAGTGTGTGCACACACATATCTCCCCAAAGAGTGCTAGAAATCCTAATTTACTGATGGGTAACTACTTTCTCTAAGTAGAAACACGGTAATTTAATAATCTTGGCTTAGCAGTTTTCACTACAGAAAATTAACCAATTAATTATTGCCTATAATTTGCTGAGGCATAGCTGCCATATTTGTAAAATCAGCAGGTTTGGAAAGGAAGGGAAAAAGCAAGTTTTAAAATGAATGTTCTCATTTTTCTTCTTCTTGTTCTTCTTTGGCACAAATGACACAATTGCTTAGCTCCCTCTAGTGCTGCTTTTTAAAAACAAACTTCCCTGTAATGATTACATTCCCCATGTAATCTTAAGAACAAATTAAAAATTCACTTGGCAATAATTAACTAGTGAACTCTCAAAGGATTTAGTAATATTGTAGGGAACTGAAGCCGGATTTGAGTAGTGTCACAACTAACAAAGGAGGGTCAAATGTAGGCTTTTGGTGACAATAAAAATATGACAACAGTGTTCTGCTGTTGTATTGCTCAAACAATTGAGGAACATGCCAATGAAGAATGGCAGTCAAGAGCGGTGATAACAAATGCAAGCCATCTATCATAGTCATGACATTTGAAGTGCCATTAGGACAACCGTATTCATTTTCCCATTTAAAACCATCAGTTTCAGGATGGATAATTTGGGGGTTTTTTCCCCTCCCACTTAAAGAAAGTAGTCCAGGGGAATCAGCAGCTGCTCACTTCACTATGTTTTATGTTTAGGAAGGTCTCTTGTGTGATGCAACTGATTGTTGGCATACAAGCAAATGGTTTGTCTAAATGAATGAAGCGTGACCATGCAAGATCCTTATTATTCTAATGTTAATAAGATCTGGCACCAACAATGTTAGAAGCAGTTTTGATGGGCCAAAACAAGCATTACAATGTCACAAATCTTAATCTATTCTAAGAACTTCCACAAGTTTGTCTTTGTTCTCATTGTTGAGATGTTGTTTATTCTTAAAAAGGAGCAAGAGGGAAAATGATTACAGATTGTGAAGAGGTATCAAAGAACTTTATTAAGGGAGCAAGGATTCTTAGTTATCCCTTCAATGCAAATATTATATGACTGACAGATGGAGTTCAAATGGGGGTAATAGGAAATACTTCACAGGAGTGTCCAAAACACTTTAGAGCTGCTCTCCTGGAAATCATGAGCCTGTCTAAACATTGATCAAAATATGTATATGACAAGAGAAAAGCATCACTTCTACCATAGCTTTCTTCAGGTGCAGAAGATAGCTTTTTGCATAGCATAGCTTGAACAACCCCTTTGGTGCATATCCCCATCTTCTCAACCTCTGCAAATTTTAAGGAGTTGTGGGGGAAAAAGTTCTTATATGGTACAAACCCATTTGTGTATAATTGTATTATGATTCCCACAGAACCAGATTACAGGGTTCATCTGGGTCCCTGGAGGAATTTCACATTGACTGAAATTTATGTGAAGCCAGCAAAATGATAGTGTAGGAATATTAATGCCTGCTTGTATGTAAGGAGGAAATCACTCATGTCCTTTATTGCCTTAGGCCAGTGATGGTGAACCTTTTAGAGACCGAGTGCCCCAAAACTGGCCCCGCCCCCACTCCATCCCCTGCCCTGCCCCTGTCCCCACCCTGCCTGCCTGCAGGGCCACTTACCGCCTCCAAGGCCGCTGCAGATTGCCCAGGCAGCCCAGCGCAATGGTGGCCACGCCCTCTGCCCGTGCCCCACAGCATCAACTGTGCAGGATGGGGCGTGAGGGCAGAGTCTTGTCTACGCTGCCTGGCTGCCATGTCCTTGGCTGCGCTGCTCTGTGTGGGCCACGCTCGGGGGCAACTCTCCTCCAAGGGGGGCTGCTGGTGAGAGGGTCATGGGGGATGGCAAGGCTGGGGCAACAGCACGTGTGCCCACGTGTGCCATAGGTTCACCACCACTGCCATAGGCTCTCACTGGTACTTTTACATGGTTTATATAATTACTCTCTAGTCATGTATTTAGTAATATTCCCTGTTGTTACATCATAAATTACATTATGGTAACAATTGCTGGAGGTTATCTTCTAAGGCACGGGTGTCAAACTTGCAACGTCACATGATGTGTTGTAACATATCACGACTTTTTTTGCCATTCCTGGCAATGAGGTGGGCGCAGTTTCACTATGATGCATCCGGCCTGTGGGCCGGCAGTTTGACACCCCTGTTCTAAGGCTTGCATGGGTATTTGGAACCTCAAGTTATCCACCTCCAGCCTACAGCAGAACATTTACGATCATCCCATGTGAATATCTTAAAACTATTTCTTGGGGAGTTTTTTAAATTTTTTGCATAATATTTGCTTTCAAAGCTTTCTCTTATTCCTGTAGATTTAAAGATGAGATGCCTGCCCATAATAAAACAGGCAACTTGACTCTACTTCATGAGGTGACTTGATGAACTATTACATATAATTTTATTTTTAAGAACTACCAGGCAGGTATTTTGGAACTGAATTATGTGACTGTAATTTCCAGAATGAATTGTATCTTCTTCAATAAGTGCCACAGCATCTGCTGCTAAGTACAGAAATGATTTGCCCAAACTAACCCATTACAGAATTGTGAGTATTATCAGTACATATTTGGGTGATGAAGAACTAGTGGGAATTATGCAGATTGCGTTTCCTTCCCTGCTGAAGGCAACGAACCTTCGCCATGAACACCAAAACTGAAAGCAGAATATTGCTGTGGAAGAACAGAAAAAAAAGGATGCTTCTCCTGTGGTTGCTGCAGTAATTTTGTTGTTCTATTTCCAAATCAATGCTCTTGATTGTACAAAGGTTCTAAGAACAGATTTCCTTTTCACAGGATTGTATGACAAGCAGTCCAAATGTTCAAGAAATGTTTTTAGAGCATCTTTACAGAGTTAGATAGGAAGTAGCTCCACTTCTTTGATTTAGCTTCTCAAGTTACTATACATCAAAGGAGCTTTTTATAACTCCATCACTATGTCATGCAAACCGCTAGCAACTGGCCTCCATAATCATATTAGGGAAGCTTCTTTGAATATTTTCTTGATAGTGGAGGGTTTAAAGCCTCATATGACACAATGGAAGTTTATTTTGTCTAGATAGACCCTCTGGTTATTCTACTGCATGTTAAAATTATGCATGCTAGAACTGACTGTCCTGTGTGAAGAAGCCCCAGGCCATTATTGCCATGGAAGAAAGAATACCTTATTCCATCATCATGACCTTTCAAATTTTCCTGCTCTTAGTTCTACTTTAGGCAAATGTAGAGTTTTTTGGCTTATTTATTTCCCAATATTTTCATGTTCTGTGTTCACTTCCAGTTCAACAACAACAACAAACACCTGTACATATATTTGAATTTATTGAAAAAGAACTCTCATTGAACTGAATGAAAAAAAAACCCTTCATTGGCACATATATCTATAAAATAATATTTGTACTGCAATAAAAATAGACATGGAAAAGTGCCTTAATTATTTTTTGAATTGATGTTATATACTGATATACTTTTGTTTATGGGACATGATGCAATGATGCTGGTGTTTGTCTTTAATGAATATGTCAATATAAGTGTCATGGATTGCTGAAATTAAGATGCACTGTGTCCACATCATTGCAACAATTGAAATTTGAGAAAAATTGTTCTTCATATTTTCAAACTGACTTATACAAAATCATGGCATTCTTTTAAAAATAAGAATAAATTACTTATTTTACCATCTGCCATACAAATCAAGATCCAGTTGACCACTCTGGAAATTCCCAATGCCAACACTGCTGAAGATAAAGACATTTGAATAGATCGGTATTAATATTGTCGACAAAAAAAAATCTGAATTGATATTTCAACATTTTCCTAATTATTGACTTCCTTTTTGCAATCTTCAGTGAGCAATCTGGGCATTTCTTCTCTTCATATTTTGAATGCACCTAATTATATGGTTTTTCTTGTTCATAGTTTATTCTGAATGTTAGATTTGCTGATCTCAATACATCTGAATTCATGAATTAAACAGTGAATCTACATAGACCCCTCTAACCCTTATCGTAGATGTTAATTAAATACCAGACATTAGATGTCACTCAATCAAAACAAAGCTCTACTTACACAAGATTAGAAAAATCCTTCTCTTCTTGAGTGCCAATGGTAATATGTTCCAATGGACCACAAAACAGGCAAAATAATAGAAAATGAGTATGCTAAAGTACTCTGACACTTTAAAATTCAAACAGACAGGTACCTGCCACGTAATACCCCAGATGTAGCAAATATTGATCAGAAAGACAAAAAAAGACTGGATAGTGGATGTAGCAGTACTTGGAGCTTGAAGAATAGAAGTGAAAGAACTGGAGAGAAAAAAATCACAAAATACAAGCAATTTGTAGAACAAGTGTGGCAAAAGAAAGTAAGGACAATACAAATAGTAATAGGTACTTTAGGTGCAGTCCCAAAAGATCTGGAGCACCACCTGAATGTCATCGGCACTAATAAAATCTCCATCAGTTAATTGCAAAAAGCAGCTTTACTTGAAACAGCTTAAATCTCGTGACAATACCTTTAATATCATCAAACTACATTTGCCTACTCTATGTCTTTGGGAAGGACTCAATAGGTTGATCAAAATGATAAATCCAGCCTAAACATCTGGCTGACTGTACGACCAACTAAAATACTCATGACATGTCTAATCACATTATTACTATCATCAGTCAAATCAGAACTGGGGAGTACTACCCAGCCCAGTTGTTCAACTCACCAAAGTCCACATTTTGGATAGAGAGGACCATTGATTTGAAAGAGGGGTAAAAGAATCATTCTATCTTATAACTGAACACCCCTCCCTCAACAGAGGGGGAGAAATAAGATACCACCTATCTCCAGTCTACAATGCAGTGCTTGCAGCAGTTCCAAGAAGATTCCACAACCATTTGCACCCTGATTCAAGTGATGCTGAGGGCATAGATAAACTCCCCCAAGTGGCATCAACAGCTCTCAGACAGAGTGCTAATGACCAGATGACTACGAAGAAATACAGTCCTTCCATTCCTCCCCATCCATCCTATCAGAACCTATCCTTCCATCCCCACACCATCAGAACTGATGATGCTTCTGATGGTGTGGGGAGAACTGAAACATTTTCTTCTTCCTCCTCGAGAAAAAAAAAACAGTCCAGTTGCCTTTTGAAGAAAAAAAAAAGCACGTTTGAGGCAACTATAGCCTGGATGACTGAGAATCTCTACAGAGACTCACTGAACTCTTACCCTTATTCCTTTTGAAGTGCTCTATAGCAGGGGTGTCAAACTCAATTTCATTGAGGGCTGCATCAGCATTGCGGTTGCCCTCGGGGGCCAGGTGGGTGTGGCCAGGGTGGGTGCGGCCTACTGGGTGGGCGTGGATGGAGTGGGTGTGGGCTACTGAGTGAGCATGGCCAGCTTGTTCGCATCAAGGGTGCCTGTGGGGGCCTGGGCAGAGGTGGGACAGATCTGAGGGTCTCTGGCAGAAGGGGGTGGGACTGGGGCAAGCGCCAAGGCATGGTCCATTTCTTCATTCCTCATAAAGGGTGACACCTTCCCAGCATGCACCCAGGGGATGGGGCCGACGCGGCAGGGGCTGGTTCCTCGCTCTTTCTAGACAGCCTTGTGGAGCTAAGACTGAATGTGTTTCAGCATAGATGGCCACCACAAAATTGTACATTGGCTCCTGGCCGGCCTGGGCCAGGGCCAATGCAGCAGGGGCCATTCCCTCACTGTTTCCAGGATGGCTTCGCGGGCCACATAAAACCACTTCGTGGGCCGCATCTGGCCCCCGGGCCTTGTGTTTGACATGTCTGCTCTATAGTTACCAAAGTGAATCCAAAAGTCTTTGAGAATTCAAAGTTCTCAAAGATAAATAAAGATTATAATATACCGTATTAAACAAGCAGTCCCCATTTGTATGAAAAATGAAGTAGAATTCCATGGTGCTATATCTGAGGCTCCTTCGCACAGAATCCAATGACATGTGAGGATTTATATTTGTGACTGGAAAAATAAGTACAATGTGGAGAAAAACAGAACCAATTCTATGAAGCGGAAATATTGGAATTCTGCTTAATCAGCTTGGTGGCACAGTCAGTCTTGGCTTGACTTGAATCAAGCAAACAAGCAAGACTGCTTATCACTCCAAATATTCAAAAGCTTTACATTAATTGCAAGGGGAAGGAGATTGATCTAAACATTGCCTTAGGATTCCAATAAGTTGTTATATAAAAATATCTATCTCAACTATTAACTGTGTTGTGCTGCAGACCCTGCATTTTTATTGCATTTTTTTTTCTAAGATACCTGTTAAATAAATGAAGGAATGATTATATACCCACATGAGCAATTCCACCATCGACAGAAACTGCATATCCCTTTACATGTCATACAGACATATAATTATGGGAAGAAGAATCAGCTCCCCCTTTGATTAATTGTCTTAGTCTCATATTAAAAACTTTTGCTGCTTATCCCATTAAAAGTAACACTTAATAAGCTGCGGCGGTGACCTTCAAGTGGAAAGGCACGCAAGCCTCAGCCCTTTCTATATTTACCACCCAAATTTAATCTTTATAATGGAAACCTTAAAAGGAATCTGATAGAAAATACGAAGAGCTGCTCCAAAACTGAAACACTTAGGGAAGATTTTGATTAATGCCTTGCGATTAATCAATTGATTAATATAGTTTTCAATGTTAGGACACTGTCTACTTTAATCAACCATTCTGAAAACAGCAAAGACAAACAATCTATTTTTATGTCAATTTCTGCTTCCCAACCCCAAAAAGCCTATTTTAACAGTTATGTAAATTATGACATCAACCCTACTTACTATGCCTAACTTTTCTCTATAGATTAAAAACCTTTAAGCATCAGGACTATTAATTAAATAATTGTCACTCCTTTGTGGAGGATGTCTTTAAAACTAATGAGAGAAACAGAGAGGATTGTTTAACCAAATGTGATCACTCTGCTTTTAAAAGAAACGGTACCACCCTTGTCCTATAATCCATGCTTAAAACCTTCCCAATATTTTGGTTAACTCTGAGGCAGCTTCTAATGTGTGATTATGCTTTCCTCCATACTAAAACTGAAATCTTTATTTCAGTCAAAAATAATCATTCTGTAATTACCATGACAAACTGCCCAGGCTGGATCATTGTGGTCATTTCAACTAATGATATTGTATTATAATGCCTTGCAATAGACTTTGGATGGAAAATATAATTATGTGCATTAGTTTGTCTAAGCATTTATAAGATCACATATCCATCAGTTATCAGGCTTCATAAAAATTGCTATCTGTCACTGTCTTTGCTAGTTTTGTTCCTGGAAATGTGGGCCATTCTAAAGTAAGCTAAAGATTCAAATTTTAAATTTCACTCTTTGCAGATTCTAACTTGATCTACGGAAGCCTGATTCCACAAAAAAAGATGTTCTGATTTTCCTATTGCTGTTGACATTATGCAAACAAACCCAGGCAAATTGCCCTTCACGTTGTTTAAATTGACTCTTTCTTGTCTTGTTCTCATTGGATATGGTGTATGGTTGTTTTGTTACTAAACAGACATCCTAGATATTTTGACCAAATGAACTCAGTTCAGGCACTGAATTTGAGGATGAGTTATCACCTGAGCTATTCTCCTAAGTCCCTACCCCACCCCTTCCCAATGTCACTCAAGTGCTATCTTCTTCCTCAGAATGCCCACACGGAATACGGCCACTCTGTAGAAGAAAAGAGCTCCGGCATCTGATTATTAGTGCATTTGGGTGTATAGAATGTATATCCTTACATTCTATAAGGATGTATATCCTTTTCTTTTTCATTTGCAGACACTCGTAGCATCATCTGCTAGAAACTTTGTAAATAAAGTGAAACTGGGTGTGGAAGAGAAGGAAGTCCAATCAAACAGGGCAGATAACAATTACACCAACAGTACATAAACATCCTGTCCAGTGGGGGGATTCAGCCAGTTCGCACCAGTTCGGGGGAACTGGTAGCTAATTTTTTATTGCCTGGGCCCAGAATGGACCGGTTGTTCACATATTTGAATCCCACCACTGATCCTGTCTCTTTCTTATATGACAAAGTCTTCCACCGTGCTGTTAAATAACTAGAGTGATGGAATGTCCTGGGCTAGATTCTAGGAAGGAGGAGTGCTTACCAAAGGAGCAGAAGTCAACTCAGCTCAGGTAGTTTGTGTGAGGAAAAAGAAGATGAAAATAGCCCTGCCCTAATAATTCTCAGAGTATATGCTTGCTAGATTGCTTCAGTTTGGCAAGATTTTGTCTACAGGTGTGGAACAATAAAGAAACCTGTTTAGAATAATCATGTCTTTCATGTCTTTCTTGGTTTGGGGGAACTGAAATCAATCTTGTCCAATGGAAGCATCCTTTTATCTCCATGAAGCACATACTCTGGGAATTACTAGGGAGGTACTGTCTTCACCCTCTTTCTCTAACATAAAGTACTGTATCTGAGCCAAGTTGTCTCTTGCTCCCCCTCCCACCTGGGAATCTAGCTCACTAATTCCATCACACAGTGCAATTCCTCTACCTCTTTAAGGGTTCTGAAATACCTGCACCATGTTTTCAGTTTATTTTACTGGCATTCAGTCAAACTAAGGAGTGTTCAATGATATTCCAAAGGGTATTAAATAATGTAGTTATTGTATTGCATAGAGGAAAGCACCTTATTAACTAGGGCAGGGGTAGGCAACCTTGGCTCTTTTATGACTCGTGGACTTCAACTCCCAGAATTCCTGAGCCAGCACAGATGGCAGCAAAGAGCTACCTTTTTGTATCTCATTGCTGCCATCTCATCGCTATCTACAGCTTTGCAACTCAGACATGGAAATTAGCAAAAGGCAAGAATGAAAGAAAACAGATTGGCAATCAACAGAGGAGCTCTTAAATCAGCAAGTGGTACACATACTATTTGTAGTACACAGTAGCCTAGGTAGGATGCAACTTTCTTCCCTTCATTGGGAAAAAGCCCATGAAAGAGGGAGAAGAGATTAGAGGGGGCGGAAAGGCAGAATGAACAGGCAAAGGGAGCCAAGCATTTCAGTTGAGCATTGCTTCCAGGATTAGTTTGAAGTAACATTTAGTAAATGGATATTTAGCAAATATTTAGCAAAGGATCCAAAATAATAGCACTTTTTCCTAATTAGACTTCACATTTTTTTTAATTTTTGTTTTGTTTTGTTTTTGTTTTACGACTTGGAGTGGTTTACAAGTTGGATTTTGTTCTACAACCTTTACAAGTTAAGCTTTAGCTGATAATTAAAGCAATAAACATTACTGCATTATAAACATTAAAGTATTATTTTAATATTTTGTCCATAAGCTTTTGCAGACCAGCTACTCTATCAAATGCCTAGATGACTCTAACATAATCTCCACCAACATCCCAACATTGTTTTCTGAAAAGGTGCTTTATTTTGTGAGGTCCTTGGTGCTGTCTGAGCTTGGTTGCTTTCCTACAGACGTTTCGTTACCAAACTTGGTAACATCATCAGTGCATATCTGCAGCACCAAGCTCAGACAGCACCAAAGATCCCGCAGTTCAAGCCTGAACTACAAATATTCTCTTCCATCATTGCCTTTTTAGTTTTATTTTATTTTTGGCAGTGTCAATTTTCTGTGATTAATGGGATACAACATACTGGGAGTGACTGAATTTAAATTATAAGTGTGTGTGTGTGTGTGTGTGTTTGTGTGTGTGTGTGTGTGTGTGTGTGTGTGTGTGTGAGAGAGAGAGAGAGAGAGAGAGAGAGAGAGAGAGAGAGAGAAATAACTTTTATTGTCATTTTTTACTGTGAGCACACTGGCCCACATTAAAAGTGAAATTCTGTTGCCTGCTCTCAAAAAGTATATATCTACTCATACACATACATAACACATATATACACATGCTATATACACACACACACATATTAGCTTTTTGGTTTGCTGCTGCACACTGCTGGCTCATAGTCAAGTGCAGTTTTCTTGGCAAAGTTTTCAGAAATGGTTTGCCATGCTGGTTTCTTAGGACTGAGAAACATTGACTGGCCCAGAACCACCCCCACGTGCCTGAAGTGGAACTAGAACTCACAATCTCTGATTTCACACCTGGTACCTTAATCACTACACCAAACTGGCTATGATAATTAAATTATAAGTCCCATATCAGGTTAGTTGTATATCTGCTGCAGCTATAGGCAGCTTTCAAAAACCAGCCCTCACACAATTAGCCAGCCTTCTTTCTAATAAAGGATTTGGGGATCATGGGTTATTTTGGCAAGATCCTTCGAAGAGCTAAGTTTAAACAGCCACATTACAGAGTTTATACTCCTTTCTCCTTGCTCTTCTAATTACTAGAAGGAAAAGATTATTTCTTATCTCAGCTATGGGACATGAAAATTAAGCCAATATGTAAATTGCCTCCAGCCTATTCAGTTCACGTTACGAGCCATAGTCTTTTATATCATTTGAAAGGAATCTTCTAGAGAATAACAGTAACTTTTTTAAAAATCTCTCTTAGTCTTTAAATCATACTTAAATATCTTGCTGAAAGGCGCATTATAGTTCAAGTACAGGCCATTCCACTGGTATCATTGTTGCATGTTGGGAGATCAAATGACAAATTATGCATTATTTATTAATTTAAACATAGTGCAAACTCCATGACATTGGGGGGCAGGTACAAAAGACTAAGATCTTTGCTGCAATATCATGACACACATTTTGTCATGTTTTCATCATCATGGTTTGTCCCAAATGCCTATGGCTGTGCTACACTTTTACAGATACCTTAACACTCATCAGGATGAAACCATTAGATCAGCAGTTGCAAATATCAACAGTTCAAATATAATAATTATGTTTGAACAAATGTACATAAAAGTGGTGCAAGAGCCATTGGTTTGAGGAAATTAACAATAAAGTAATTCCTATTTTATAAAGATACCATTTGTCAAATTCAACGGATTATCATCAAAAATTCATCATTGCTGAGAGGAAAATTTTAAAATTCAAATCTGAGATTAAGTTGCTAGACAATTTTTCTTCCTCCATTAATTACATTTCTAGCTTTCAGTTGTTGGCATCCTACACATATGTCTATGTTTTCAGTTCTACAGTTCAGCAATATTGCTTATTGTTTTTGGTGCCAGTATAGATTTCAACAGTCCAAACAAGACAGTGTATGTGAACCGACAGAGAGTAAATTATTTGTATCTGGCATAACTGATGGTTGTGTCAAAACCTTGGCATAAAATTCATTGGAAAACATATTCTTATGAATGCCTATTCATTCATGCCCAGCATTTATTATCATGGGATATAGCCAGCTCCATGCAAGAACAAGGCCTGTTTTTAAAAAAAAAAAAAAAAAAAATCCTTACTGTGAAGACAAAGCAACTGTGCATGTACCTGATAGATGCCAAATCAGAGAATGGCTTTTCATGTTGCAGATCAAATATCTTGTTTTGTAGACAGCTTTTTATGAAAAGGGATCAAGAGGCTTTCAGGGGTTTTTGTTGTTGTTGTTTTTGTTTTTTGCAGGGCAGCCTTAAAATCTGGTTCTCAAATATTTTGGTTGTTAATGTTATTAGATTTAATTATAATAACAGAGTAGCAGGGAGTGGAGAGATGGCCAGTTAGTTGTATGTAGTATGGGGTTCTTCTATGTCCTCCTAAAGATCTGCCAGTCTTCAAGTGCCCCAAAATAGTTTCACACTGTATCCTGTTTGTTTCATATCCCTTTTTTGGCTCAAGTAGCAAAGAACCCATAAGTGCAGTGGTGGGATTCAGCCAGTTTGCACCACTTTAGCAGAACCAAGAGCTATTTTTTTTGTTGCCCAGGCCCAGAACGGACTTCCGGAAATGGCATCAACACAGAGAACTGCTTGTTCACATATTTGAATGCATAAGTGTCTGAACCTAAGCCGACACACAAATTTCCCACTAAGGTGAATGCCACTACATTTCAGTTAACCGCTGTTTTATGTATTGGGGTTACGGCATTGAAGCGACACGCAATACCACTTTCAACCAAGTTCTTCTTTATTCAATTCCAGTTCCACTCAACAAGCAATAGGCTCGCAGGCCTTTTATAGTTTCCCAACAGCCTATCATAATTCTCCCTTTTTGTGCCTTGCGCATGTGCGCAAGGCCGGCACCAAACAGTCTGGTCCCGGGCAGCTTTTGGAATCCCCGGGACCATTTGCAACACTTCTGGGCCTGCTGAGCTGCCTCAGCAGACCCAGGACACAATACCCCTCCCCCCTAGATAAAACACACAAGTACACTTGTTCCCTGCCCAGCACACATAGGCAGACAAATATTTTTATAAAATAATAAAGTTAACTTAACAACCCGCTTTTTAAAATAAAATTAGTGTTTGTGTATTTTACCCATTGTGGATTCCCAACACCTGATTGTGGACCAGCAAGATTCCTTTGTGATGACAGAAACTTCACATAGTCTCCCAGATGCTTTAGCCCTTTGAGACCTATGTAAAGTCAGGGAGGGTGCCTGGCCTGTCAGCTCACCTGCCCTGCTAGGCAGACCAGGACTTGTACTTAAGGGTGCCTGGCCTACCAGCCCATCTGTTTGGCTCAATAGACCAGGACTTGGATGCTCATAAGTTACAGGTGACCCCCATTGTGACAGGCTGGCAGATTCTTCTGGGCTCCATTCCGGTTCCCTTGGAGAGGAGGAAATCTCCAAGCCCAGTGGTAGAGCAGAGTTTCCTACCCACCATGGACTACTCCTGGGAACTTAGTCCCTCGAGCCCACGACCCATCCCGGATGTGACCTGCATGTCATCAGTGCCCCAATAGTTCCAGTCCCCCGTGCAGGTGGCTGAGGTGCCAGAGTCAGGAGCCGCCTCTATGGCAAACTCCTTCCCAGGGGAATTCCTGTTTGGTGCTCTTGTGGATGTGCCAGCCACCCCCCTGGATGAATTCCTGTTTGGCGCACTTGCAGATGCGCAGGACTCCCTGTTCCTAGCAATGGCTAAATCGTGAGGATGTCCATGCTCCTCCATTGGGGAATCCCTAGCACCCTGTGGTAACTTCCAAGAACAATAAGGCTGGTTCTCAGAATTTTGACCTGAAGTGTGACCATATTTCTGATCCCCCTCTCCCCCAAGAGCAGAGTCAGGGGCAGAATTGACAGGGGACAACCGCCAGCGCAGTTGGCTGATGTGACACCGAAGGACGCGGCCGTCTCCCAAGGTCACTTCATATGATAGCGGCCCTGTGATCTTGCAGATGACAGCAGGGACCCAGAGATGTCCAGGACCATAGTTCCTTGCCCAGACTGGATCGCCCACCTGAAGTCTCCTAGGTGCCTGTGGCTGAGACACCTGTGAATTCACCTGGTCTGGGTGCAATCTGTCCAACTTTGTGATGAGGCAGCAACCCCAGTGGAGTTCAGCTGGGCTCTTTCCAATGGCAGTGCATGGTGTGGTGCAGTGTGCAAGAAGAAAATCTGCTAACCTGTGATGCCAGCTACCGTGCATGATGCGTTTGAGCACGTTTTTGGTGGTGCACACCATCCTTTCAGCTTGCCCATTGGTGGAAGGGTGGAAAGGAGCTGACGTGGTGTGCCGGATCAAGTTGGCCTGAAGAAAAGCCTGGAACTCAAAAGAAGTAAATTGAGGACCATTGTCAGAAATGAGGACATCCAGAAGGCCATGGGTAACGAAGATTCCTCTCAACACCTGAATAGTCCTGGCAGTAGTAGTGGAGGAGACAGGTACAACTCTAGCCACTTTGAATGGCTATCCACTAAGATAAGGAAGAATTGCCCCTGAAAGGGGGCAGCGTAATCTAAATGTACCCTTGACCAAGGGGTTTGTGTCTCCTCCCACTTGTGTACAGGGGCGTGAGGCATTTCAGGCCATGACTGTTGGCACACCTGATATCCGTGTACCTGGGCCTCGATTTATCAAGGCCAGGCCACCATAGATGACTTCTTGCGAGGACTTTCATGCGCACAATGACTGGATGTTCCTCATACAGAGATGACAAGACTCTAGACCTCAGTGAAGCAGGAATAACTACTCTACTACCCCATAACAGGCACCCATGAAAAGTAGATAGTTCGTGCCTTCTTTGCCAGAAGTTTTGAAATGCAGATTCTGGACACATGTCAGGCCATCCTGACAAAACCCAAGTCAGCACACGTGTGAGCATGTGATCAGTGGCAGTTTCGGCAGCCACGTCCCTAGCATTGAGGGGAGATTCAGGTAACACCTGAATGGAGAGAATATGAATAGCAGGAGCAGGATCAGCCTCTATTTGTTTGAGAGGCAACCTGCTGAGGCCATCAGCATGGCCCATCTCTTTTCCTGGTTTATGAATAAGTATATAATCATATGCTGACAGGAAAATTGACCATCTCAGCATATGTGGGGAAATGATGTGTGGTGTCTGTTTGTTGGTGGTAAACAACCCCAACAAAGGTTTATGGTCTGTGTAGACTGTGAAATGGTGGCTATATAAGAAATCATGGAATTTTTTTATGCCAGCCACTATGGCCAAGGCTTCTCTGTCAATCTGAGCGTAATTCCGCTCTGCAGATGACAGAGTCCTTGAATAATAGGCTACAGGGACTTGTGTCCCATCAGCCTTCAGGTGGCTCAATACTGCTTCAACCCCATAAGGAGATGCATCGCATGTGATGCATACAGGCAATTGCTCATTGAAATGCGCTAAAACAGCATTTGAAGAGAACAAGGCCTTAACCTCATTGAAACTCCTTTCATGGACCTGAGTCCACTGCCATGGAGCCTGCTTGTCTAAGAGCTGGTGTAATGGCTCTGCCACTGCAACCTTATGTGGGAGAAATGTGTGATAAAAATTCAAAAGCCCCAAGAAAGCTTACAGCTCACTCTTGGACTTGGAACTTGGGGCCTGCTGAATTGCCTGAAATTTGGATTCAGCAGAGTGAATGCCTTGAGCATCAATCGTGAAACCCAAAAAGTCAGCAGAAGTGACTCCTATTTTGCACTTGTCTTGCTTCAATTTAAGGCCTGCTTTGCGAAAATGAAGCAAAGCCCTTAACCTTTCTGCCAGATTTTGAGATAACTCCCCAGCAATGAGGATGTCATCAAAGTAGGGACAGACCCCAAGAATACCAGGAAGTGTGCATTCCATGACACTCTGAAATATGCCAGGGGCTACATTAACCCCAAACTGCAGTCTTTTAACTTTAAAGGCCCCTCTATGTGTTACAATTGTTTGGGCCTCTGCAGTTGCCTCATCAACAGATAGCTGTTGATAAGCCTGTGCGAAATCAAGTTTTGCAAAAAGGGGAGGCCCCCCCTTCAGGGAGGCCAAAATGTGGCTCACCACTGGTACCGGATAAGCATGCTGTTGCAATGCTTTATTCAGTGTACACTTATAGTCTGCACATATGCGGACTTCACTATTAGCCTTTAAAGGTGTGACAATGGGGATTTCCTATGGACTAGAGTCCACAGGTTCTAAAATGCCCTGCTGGAGCAGCTTGTCCAGCTCTGCATCTATTTTGCTTTTGAGGGCAAAAGGCACCCTTCTAGGCTTGATTCTGATGGGCGTGATAGTGGAGTTTAAACGTAATGCAATGGGAGGCCCCTTGTAGGATCCAAGCTCTGAGCTAAACACATCAGCAAACTCCTTGCAGACTTCTGCAAAGCCCAACGTTGGCATGCTGTGAAGCCCAGTCACCTGAATTCTAAGGGCCTCAAACCAATCGAGTCCAATAAGACTTGTGTGTTCACCCCCAACTACCACCACATCAAGAAAACCTTCAAAAGCTTTATGCTGCACTTTGAGCATAGCCTCCCCCTTCACACTGACTTTGGAATTCTGGAAGTCAGTGAGGATTAAATTCGAGGGCCTGAGTTTGACTTGAAGGCCACTACTACTACAAATCTTCTTGAATGTGTCAAGTGAAATAATGGATAGAGCGGACCCGGTGTCCAACTCCATCAATAAGGGAACCCGCTGCAACTTCATGTCAATGCGAAGTTTTTTCTTAAGGGGCTTGTGTGTCCCTGTCCTCAGAATACTCCTGCGCGATGCGCAGAAACCCACCCTGTATTGGCTGGGGATCCTGGTACCTTTCTGAAGCAATTCTTCCTGAGATTGGACCTTCTTGAGACTCAATGTCAACACTGCTAATATTAAATATTCTTGCTTTGACAAAATATGCAGAACTGTCTGGTATTTTTAGAGTTAATTCAGATGACAGAGAAAAGGAAGGGGAAATAACAAAAGCCAGAGAAAAGGAATGGAAGTGAATCTCTGGGCTAATTGGAAGATGTGACTTGTGACTGCAAGATAAGGGAGGGGTTTAGCAAGAAAAGGTAGATGCCAGCAAGAGGAATTCAGATTCTGGCATAAACCTTCCGTTGTGCCTGTGTCGACATTTTGAAGCAATAAAAGACTTTTAGGGAAATCAATGCCTGGAAGTTCTTTGAAGAGTTACATTAGTCGGAACCATGACACCCAAACAGATGGAGGCAATGTGGCCTTGCCTACCACATGCCCTGCAAATGGCGGAACGGAACCTGCAGTCAGCTCGCTTGTGATCACCTCCACAACCGAGACAATGAGGAGATGCTGGGGCCTTGATGGAATGCCCTTTTAACCTTCTTTCTGCTGGCTGGTGAAGTCTGTCCACCTCCTCTTCAGGATCCGCTTCTGAACCTTCTTGAGTGTCCTCTTGATGGACGGACGCGGCTGCTGTAATGCTTTTGGCGAATCGCAAGGCCTTCATAGCGCCTCCTGGGGCCTCTTCAGCTGCAACTTCTCGGAAGACATCTTGGAAAGTGACTTCAGCTTTAGCAAATATTTTTTGTTGCAGCTCTCTGCTTCTCAGACCACAGACAAAACGGTCTTCCAGGTCCTTGAACTCACAAGGCCTGGCAGCTTGTCTCAAGGCAGCAATGAATTCAGCAGCAGACTCACCAGGCTTCTGGTCCCTCTGCTCAAAAGCGTCCCTCCATGCGATTACAGATAGCTTCGGATGAAAATGATCCTTTAGCATATTTTTTAAGTCTGTGAATGTTACAGATTCAAGCGGTGCAGGAGCGACTAGATTTTCAGCCACATCAAAAGTGTCCTGTCCACAGACGCACAGCAGGGTTGCTGCCTTTAAACCGTCTTCTTGAACCTGGTTGACTCGCAGGTAGTTTTCCACCCGGGCCATGTAAGAGTTCCAACGCTCCGGGTGAGACACGTCAAATTCGGACAGCCTACCGATTTTTGACATCTCTTGCTTCTGTTAGCCTCACTGCAATTTAGGTTGGGAAGAGGCCCATTTGCCAAGCCCACCTCCAGCATTTGCGTACTGGTAGGTGAGTGCCGATCTGGGCGCCGACTTCCCGTCTTCCAGGTCTTTTTTAAAAAAACTAGGTTCCTTGCGTTGTCTCCTTCTTTGCAGTGATCCCATCTTTGTCGCCAGTTTTATGTATTGCGGTTCGCGGCATTGAAGCGACACGCAATATCACTTTCAACCAAGTTCTTCTTTATTCAATTCCAGTTCCACTCAACAAGCAACAGGATCGCAGGCCTTTTATAGTTTCCCAACAGCCTATTATAATTCTCCCTTTTCGTGCCTTGCGCATGCGTGCAAGGCCGGCGCCAACCAGTCTGGTCCCGGGCAGCTTTTGGAATCCCCGGGACCATTTGCACCTCAGCAGACCCAGGACACAACACACTGTATCATTACTTCTGTACATACAAATTAGTGAAAGCCATTTTTAAGGACCTATATGTTTCCTTAATTTTGAAAAATTAAGCAGTCAAGTTATGAAAGACCCTCTCTGGATCAGCTGTACAACTTGGCAAGTTACTTGTTGCATGGGAAAGATGAAGGAAAAGCCATGCCCTGACTAATCCAGGATACAACTGGGGTCTGCACTCCCTATCCAAGGAAAGAATGGAAGCTTACAACTGAGAAGAAGCCTAATTTTAGTTGCTTGTAGGACTTCTCTCCTCTTGGTTCATAATTGTGTTCTCTTCTTCTCATCAGACAAGTCTGAATTCTTAAAGGCAAATAGGTCATCTCCCCTACACAGGAATAATCATATTTTCCCATTGTGTATGCTTCCTACAGTTTCATAATGACATTTGTTCAGCCACCCCTTTTGCGAAAATGATGCTTTACATTGTTTTCTATAGTCTCTCCTAAAACATCTGTAAATGTTTTCCAACTTGAGATTGGTTTTTTTTTTTTATTAAAGGAAATTTTAAGTATTTAATCAACCTATCCTGGTTGTATCTACATATTGGCCCTACCCAAAAATGGTGCCTTATGCTGGCTTAAACTTTTCCTAATTAGATAGAATTTAAAAATAGCAACACACTTCTAAGAAAGTATTTTTCCTATTTCAGAGGTCAACTGTTTTCTGTGACATTCCCACAATCAGAACAAATTGTCCTTTCAGCAAATGTATTAGAGATGCTGAAGGAAATCTCATACAGCTGAAAAACTAAAATTAACATGCTGATGATATTTTAATGTTTCAATATAATCAAAGGAGCATGGATTGTGCATCTTCCAATTCCAGTGTCATTCTCTTTTAATCTTTTACATATGCAAAAAAAAAAAGGAAGGGGAGGGGAGAAGGAATAAATTGAAAGAAAAAAAGAATAGATAATACTTTGCAAATGCTACTGAAAGAATGCAAGAAGCCTATTAGAAATTTCTCCTTCCAACCTAAGGACAATTGCTTGCATAACAGTCCAGGTACAGCCTGACAGATTTATGAGCTCACTTGATAGAATTTCATTTAAATGTTTAGCCAGAAAAATAAGCACATCTAAATGTGGGAAGCAGCTGTGAATCTATTACTGGAGTTTATGGTGAACATGCAATATCCATTTTGTTTCAAGGTACAGTTGGACAAATTTCTTGCATGTTATGCATATGTTCAGAGTGAATTTCAGAAGCCTTCTGCTTTTCTAGAATCTTGGTGGAATAAAATAATTTCATTTTCCCCAAAATTCCATGGAATGAAATTGGGTTGCATCCATCCTTTTATAGCCAGATTTGTCAAACTGCCATAGTTATTAATACTGCTTTCAAACAATGTGCAGATTTTATATTGTACCTTTGGCAATGAATGTTGACATGCATATTTGGAGAGGTGGCATGTTGGCCAGGGATCAGAATTGTGAAAATGTTTACACCCAATTTCCCAAACCTGATGAACTCCAGATGCGTTGGAATAAAAGTCCTATCATCCTTTTGCCAGCATAATTATTGAGAGGATGGGCGTCGTAGTCTATATGTTACAAAGATTTGCTTAAAATATATCTTCTGTGAAAGAAGAAGACTTTTGATTTACTGCAACTGAATTTCACAAACAATGAATAAGGATAGAGAATCTTCATGTGGACAGCTCAGGACTGCAGTGTGTAGCTGTATGTAATGAGCTAACAACAGGGAGGAGGAACAATCTTTATATTATGTCATAATATTTACTCATCCAACCCAGTCTTCCTACTCAAATGACAGCAGGTCACCATAGGTCCTTCCCATTACCTATAATATGCTTGTTTTTAAGTAGAGATGCCTATAATACAGGATCTTTTATAGCCCATGAAGTTCTTTACTTTAAGCACTCTTCCTGTCCTGTAGAATTGCTAAAGAAAGGAGAGACAACAGTCACAAAGTAAAGGGTTTGGAGTAACTTCTAAGAGCTTAGCAGAGAATAGGGAAACATCTTGGAAGCAGAAAAAGAAAAATGTTGACAAGTCCAGTTAAGGAGTGTATTATTTTAAAAAAAGACTGCTGGAGTCATTTAGGAGATAAAGAAAAGATGGCTTTTTATTCAATGGGACAGGATGGCTATTCATTCAATAGGGATACCATATCTGCAGTATACAGAACCAGATGACCACTAGATAGCAGCTAATAGCACCACTGCTAATGCAGAGGCAGAATTGCCAAGCAATCAGCAATGGAGGAGGACCTTGGAACCACAGGTTTGGATGCCAAAATACATATTTTTGTGTAGAAATCCACATTTTGGATTTCTGGTCTGATTATCTCAGGGGCAAAAATCAGCAACAGCCTCTCCACAGCACACACTTAAGCCAGGCCATATACCTGACCTTCTTTAAGGTCACCAAATTCTGTCCTTGAATGTGAAGTTTTGGGGGTGGGGTGAAGAAAGTAACATGCTTTCTGCATACATGACACAAAGAGTATGGAGTTCTTTCTGTAAAGTTTTTCACTTTACACACACACACACACACACACACCAAAATGTAATCACTCCATCACAGAATTTTCATATTATATTACAACAATTTCACAGGTTAAAAATTAAGGGGTCCATTGGCTGTCTCAATGATCTATTCTGATTGTGGAGGAAGGTGGAGAACAACTGATAAACTGTTCATTTTTTTCATATCTTGCCAATTAATGGATGCTATTCTGTAAATAGATAAATTTCAGGTAAAATTAAATAACCATGTATTTTTTTTCTTGGAAAATTGATATTTCCTCAAAAATTGCCATCTGGACCAAATTTAGCCTGAAGGAATTCCAGAAACAAAATCTACTCACAGTGGAATGCTAACCTATTAAAGGTTTTGCTTTAACTAGATACTCCAAAACTAAATTAGATGGATGATATCAATATAACTCCTATCTATAGGAGTGCATGCTATATATTTCAATTGCACCTCATTTTAATTACTTGTTTAAATAATTACTTCAGCTCTCCTTTTGGTTTCAAGGGGCATGTAGCTGTGGCCAAATTGTCTTGGGATAAATTATATATAAATTATCTTTTTTAAAAAAAGGGAAAAAAACGGTCTTTTTCTTAATTGGCCCTAAATAAAATTCCAGCAAAAGATCACTTTCAGTATTGTCTGTTTTCAGTTCATGGCTTCCCTCACTGAAATAATGTTGTCAGTGTCCATTTTTCAGATCCAGTGTTTGTACTCTCATAAGCAGGCCTGAGTGAAGAGTCACAAAAAGCTCAATTATTTTTCTGCATAAGCTCATTTTCAAAGAAGCCTCATAACAGTGAGCTATTACCCAGGTACAAAACATCTGGATACTGAAAAGGCGCTTTGTCCTGCTTGTGGGTTGTGAACAAACTGATGATTGGGAAGACCTCCGGAACAGAAGGCAACATAAAGGATCTTCTCTGATCCAATGAAGTTATGAGAAAAGACACCATTTTCCAAACCTTGGTTATTGAATTTGAGAACCCTCATAGATTTTTCTATGAATAATCTGACTTTAAAACACAACATTATACAACTAAGCTTTAAAGAAAAAAGAAAAAAGGGTTACTGGAGAAGTTGTGATGTAAAACATAAGATTCCACTAAATCTCCACTGGGTAATAAATGATTGTTGCATGGGGAGTCAAAATAATTATTCCATTCAATTTTAGCTAGTTGTTTAGTCTTTTTTCAACCCTTTTTCCGAGGCAACACAATCTGCTTCCAGCAACATATGATTTGTCAACCATGTCTGTTCTTGAAGAGGTCTATTATCCATATGCTGGTTACCACCCAGTATGACTATTATAACATGCTCTACATGGAGAGGCCCTTGAAGGAAATTCAGAATTTGCATCAGGTTCCAAATGCAGCAGCCAAGCTTCTGTTAGGTGTTTCCCAAAGGAGCACATGACACTTGTTTGACAAAATTATACTTCCTATCATTTTCTGAGTCAATTCAGGGAACATTTGTTGAGATTTAAATCATTTCATGTCTGGGTCCTACATTATTGAAGAAATGGCTGAAAAGATCATTGGCAGTTCCCTCCCTCCCATCCAGGACATAGCACAGAGGCGTTGCTTGAGCAGGGTCTGCAGGATTGTCTGGGATACTACACATCCTCTTCACGACCTGTTTTCCTGGTTACCTTCTGGAAGGAGGCTTCGTGATATCCATAGCAGAACATCCAGATTCAGCCATAGTTTCATTCCATACAATATTAACCTTGTGAACTTTCAAGCTTCTTCCTTCCGTTATATATTCAAGGTGGACAGTATTTAATATTTATTTGTTATGTATATGTAGAGGTGTGGGTCTATACATATGTTGTATATAGTAAGTTTAGGTGTGTGTCATGTAAGTGTTTCACTTTGAGAGCGGGCAACTAAATTTCATTTTTGATGTGTGCCGTTGTGCCCCAGTAAAAAAAAAATGACAATAAAGGTTATCTTATCTCTTATCTTATCTTAACTGCTTCCCCTGTTATGTGTTGAACCAAGAATCCTGATGGACCTCTAATAAGAATTTTTTTGTGGATTAATTAGGAGTAGGGCTTTTTTAGTAATGGTGCTGGTTTTATGGAGACCTCTCCCAATGCCTCATTGACCTATTTTAAGAAAAAATTAAAAACTAGTAGAAGAGAATATTTGTAGCTCAGGGTTGACCTGTAGGGTCCTGGGAACTCTCTGAGCTTGGTTATTTTCTTGCAGACATTTCATTCTAACTAGGTAACATCACTGATAAGTTCACTGGTAACATCAACATTATTTTCAACCTCATATGCAGCAGGATGCTAAGAAGTGTTTGTCAATGCTTCCCCTACACATTTGAAAATAGTATATATAATCTGTTTTGTATTTATCCAAAGCCATTTACAGTAACATCTCCAACAGTTGTTGAAATGAGGATGAGCTTTTCAGTTCCATTCTTTAGATTTCTTTTCTCCAGAAATTCAAAGTGGCATACATACCACTCCCTCAACCAATCTTTCTCCATCATACTCCATGAAATGGGTTAGGCTGAGAAATAGTGATTGGCTCCAAGTCACCCAGTGAGGTTCTAATTTAACATCAATACACTGCATTGGCTCTTTCTTTCATTGCATTTCAGCTGATGTATGTGAACATTCTGTTCCAGTTCTGTTGTGTAAATTGTAATTGATAGTTTATTCTCATATGTGTGAAATTCTCTCTTTCCCTTAATTTATCGGTAAAGGCAAATAAATTACTATTATTAGTACTACTAGTAGTAGTAATATTCCAAAAAGACTACCTAGCCTGATTATAAGAAAAAAAAATCACTTCAGAAAATCAAATGAGAAAGAGTGTGTTTTGGTCAAAAGATGCATTAATCTCCTATATATCAGCTTCATTTTTTAAGTTAGACATTCATCCATTCTGCTCACCCTCCTTGATGCATGGATGGATATGGTTGGCTGCTGTGCTGTCACATTTAGTTTAACTTACCACCGACATAATGCAGTACAGTATAATGACTAAAAGATGTAGCTTCTTATCCTTTGTGCCATGCGATTTTTGGTATCTCATGTCTTTGTAGCAACAGCAGCGAATCTATCATGTTTCATCTTTTGCTTGTAAAGTAGCTTTGGCATTTTAAACATACTGATCTGTGTGTTGTCTAAGATGGAAAGAGGAAGGAAATCTGTAATCTTGAAGCAATATCCAAAGGTTTACATTCTAATCCTTATGTTTTCAGTTATTTTTTCCCCAAAAAATCCCCACTACCTGGTAGTGATTACCACATTACAAGGAACTCACCTATATTACAGGGTAATTGAGAATTTATCACCTCTGTTTGTTAAGAATGTTGAGATCTTTTGTGAATATATACAAAGGAAATGAGAAGTACCATTATGAGAATGTCACTTAGGATATCATTAATCCTCATCAATTACCAGTGAATCATGTCTCTGCCAAAGCAGTTTCAAGCATTCTATTATTCAGCCTCTATAATTAGTTTAAATATCTATTGTGCTATGTACAAGCTGGACTCCGCTTTATGAGCTCATCTATACAAAAACTGGAGTGACTATTACACATCTTCTGGTGCCAGTTACATTTTGCATCAATCTTAGCTACTGATTGTCTATATTTGATCCTACAGATTGAATCTGTAATTGTGCAAGCCCTTTAAAAAAAAAGAAACATATGAATTGCTGAGCTGGGTCAGATCAAGCAGAATATTGATCATGTTTAATATTATCCGCCCAACAATGGCAATCCAGATACTTCAAGAAGATATTTCGATACTTCAATAAATAAGTAGGCTATGATGGGATATTTCCCCTTGCAGATGCTCAGAATCTTGTAGTGCAAAGCATATTATATCTGAAATTGTTTGTTCTGACTCTCAAATACATACATACATACATACATACATACATACATACATACATACATATATATATGTGTGTGTGTGTGTGTGTGTTTTCTGAGGTTTTCGCGGGTGTTTTATGTAGGTCTTTGGTTGTTCGGGTTTTCTCCCGCGTAAAATTGGAAGTGTCTTGGTGACGTTTCGACGAAGTCCCATTCGTCATCTTCAGGCTGGTGTTTTCAGCTTCATGCTTCGAGGAGCAATGTGTGGTCTTAGCTGTTTCTTCCTTTTAACTGCCAGTGGGGGTATGAACTGATTGGTTGGGAGCTTGGCTGTGTTCTGATTGGGTGGAGGTGTGTTCTGATTGGTTAGGGCAGTGGTTCTCAACCTTTCTAATGTCGTGACCCCATAATACAGTTCCCCATCTTGTGGTGACTCCCAACCACTTATACATCACCGGGTGCCAGGGGCGTGGCCAAAGAAAAGGGGGAAAAATGGCAGACAGCCTTGTTTGGTGACCCCCGTGAAATGGTCATTCGACCCCAAATGGGGTCCCGACCCACAGGTTGAGAACCACTGGATTAGGGGCTTGGCTGTGCTCTGATTGGCTGGGGGGTTGGCTGTGCTCTGATTGGCTGGGGGATTTGCTGTGCTCTGATTGGCTGGGGGAGTGTTCTGCTTGGGTGGGGGCTTCTTGTGCTCAGGTTAGTCTGAGTTGCAGGGGTGTTTAAGATGGTGGGCTGCTTTGCTATTTTTTTGGCTTCGCGTTCGTGGTCATGCCTCATCTTCATGGTGGGTGTCAGTTTGCTTCATGTATGGATTGGAGGGGTTTAAAGTGGCTAATGATGCAGCTGTGGTCTGGCTTCTGGTTTGTGGTCGTGCCTCATCATCAGTGTGGCTTTGGGTTTGCTTTTTGCATGGATGTGTGGTGGTGACATCCTGTGTGGTTTTTGTGAGTGTTGGTTTGGTGTCATTTTTCGTGTTAGGGAGTCATTTGTCAATAAGGGCGGGTTTCCAAATGGCTGGTAGGCGGGATGTATCATCTCGTTTGTTCATGCTGTGTGGGCGTTTTTCTATCTTGATGGCTTCTCTGATTATTCTGTTATTAAAATGTTCAGTTTTGGCGATAGTTCTGGTATTTTTAAAGTCAATTTCATGTCCTGTGGCTTTAAGGTGTTGGACCAGGGAAGATGTTGGTTCCTCTTTTTTGACTGAGTTCTTATGTTCTTCAATGCATGCACTTATTCTTCTGTTGGTTTGTCCGATGTATATGTTGGGACAAGCAGTGCATGGGATTTCATATACGCCTTGATTTTCTAACTCAATTTTATCTTTGGGGTTTCTTAGGATGGTGGATATTTTTCTGTTTGTGCAGAATGCTGTTTTGATGTTGTGTGTATGGAGGATCTTACTGATTCTGTCTGTGGTGCCTTTTATGTATGGGAGGAGGGATTTGCCGTTTTCTTGTTCTCTGTCTTGGATTTTAGTGGGGGTTTCTTTTTGGATTAGGTTTGTAATCTTACTTCTTTGGAATCCATTGGATGTTAGTACATTGGTGAGAGTGTGTAGTTCGGTTTTTAGGTGTTGTTTGTCAGCTAAGCATTTTGTTCTAGAGATGAGTGTCTTGGCTACGGAGTTGATCTGTGCTGGGTGGTGGTGTGAGAGAGCGTGCAGATAGCGGTTTGTGTGTGTTTTCTTCTGGTAGATGGTGTGTCCTAGGGAGCCATTGGATTTCTTGTAGACTAAGACTAAACCTGACACCCACCATGAAGATGAGACATGACCATGAACACGAAGCCAAAAAAATAGCAAGGCAGCCCACCATCTTAAACCCCCCTGCAACTCAGACTAACCTAAGCACAACAAATCCCCCACCCAAACAGAACACTCCCCCAGCCAATCAAAGCACAGCAAATCCCCCAGCCAATCAGAGCACAGCCAAGCCCCTAACCAATCAGAACACACCTCCACCCAATCAGAACACAGCCAATCCCAGCCAATCCCAGCCAAAAGCACAGCCAATCCCAGCCAAAGCACAGCCAAGCCTCCAGCCAATCAGAGCACAGCCAAGCCCCCAGCCAATCAGAGCACAGCCAAGCCCCTAACCAATCAGAACATACCTCCACCCAATCAGAACACAGCCAAGCTCCCACCCAATCAGTTCATACCCCCACTGGCAGTTAAAAGGAAGAAACAGCTAAGACCACACATTGCTCCTCGAAGCACGAAGCTGAAAACACCAGCCTGAAGATGATGAATGGGACTTCGTCGAAACGTCGCCAAGACACTTCCAATTTTACGCGGGAGAAAACCCGAACAACCAAAGACCTATACACACACACACACACACAGACACACACAAACACATATACCTACATTTAACATTATTAAAGAATATATATATATATATATATATATATATATATATATATATATATATATCCCTACTATATCAATTTCAACTTCCATTCATGGTGGTGGCAATCATATTTCACATTGATGAGTTCCATTGACTGACCATTGACTTACTGCAGGTTTCCAAATTTACACATTGCAAGACTGCGTGTTTTGTTTTATTTATTCCATTCATGACTTTATAAGAAAAATATGGTACATGATCATCCCTTTTCCTCTTCCAAATATCATCAATACTGTTCTCATTTAAATCACTGTAACTCATCTCTTGAAGGATTCCTTGCAGAAGGACTGATGCAGAATGCAGGCTGAGTTCTTTCTGAGTTTAAATCTCTTGATAATTTTCTTTCAGTGCATAACATAGAAGAGAGGATGCCATATTTATGGTATCATGTTCATTGCATGGATGAAAATGTTATTTATTTCATTAACAGACATGTGCTGTATGTTCATGAAGTGCTTCAGTCCCTTGATCTTAATTAAATATCCAGATGAGCCCTCCCAGTGTTTATTTTGAATAATTTATAATCCAGATGTAAGGGTATGGTAAAATAAAAAAAGCGATAAAGTAAAAAAATAAACTAAAAATAAACCAATGCAAAAGAACCATGAAATGAAAAATTATATTTTTAAAATAAATAATATATTTATATTAGACAACTCATTAGAGGTGCTTTAAAGCTATGGATGTGTGATTTTGATTAAAACCAGCCAGGACTTTATTAAATACACTTAGCTGAAATAAAGAATGCCCTCCCCTCTTTGCTTAAATGGGTTTACTTTTACATATCTTTTTACCATGTAATCCACAGAGCTTTATATCTTTCGAGGGAAGTAGAAAGTATTTGCACAGTCCTCGCATTAAAATTAAAAACTATCAAAGAATAAGTCTACTTGTGATGGTCAGGACCCCCAATTAATTAAAATAAACATTTTTAACCTACTAAACATTAGTAAATTAAACAGATACATGGTCTGCCTTAGTATAAAGGCAACTTTATATATACACTCACATACATACATAGACAAAATGCATACATACTTGTACAAAAAGTTCAGTTACTGTATGTCAGGAATAAAAAGAGTCCATTAACTTACTTATAGTCAAGCAGAACAGGGTATACCTATTTATTTATTTATGTTTCTTAATGCAAACATTTATATATTAATATATGCACATTTCCTAGATGTGAATTTGTTATTGATTTTGCACGACTAACTCATCTAAGCGTTTCAGTAAATTGTAACGATTCATTGCTCTTCTTTCTACTTTTAATCAAGGGGTGGTTATGAAATAGCCTTGACTAATCAGTCAAAATAGCATAGCAATTTTAGCATTATATTGAGACGGTCGGCTTTCCACGTGTACAGATATCTCCAAGAATATAAAAACAAGTAGAGTTAGACTCTATGGTAGATTAGACAGTTCTGGAGTAGCAGAGATGGCAGCCAGTAGGAAGCATCACTCTTAAACTATGGCTGATCTGCAAAGGCATGCAGGTAGTCCTTGACTTACGACTTACAATTGAGCCCAAAATTTCTGTTGCTAAGCCAGACAGCTGTTAAGTGAGTCTTGCCCCATTTTATGACCTTTCTTGCCACACTTGTTAAGTGAATCACTGCAGTTGTTAAGTTAGTAACACGGTTGTTAAGTGAATCTGATTTCCCCATTGATTTTGCTTGTCAGAAGGTCACAAAAGGTGATCACATGAATCCTTGGACACTGCAACCGTCATAAATGCAGGCCAGTTTCCAACCGTCCAAATTTTGATCACATGACCACAGGGATACTGCAATGGTTATAAGTGTGAAAAAGATCGTAAGTCATGTTTTTCAGTGCTGTTGTAACTTCAAAGATTGCTAAACAAACGGTTGTAAGTTGAGGACTACCTGTGCATGTTGTTTTTTAAAGCAGCAGTCTGTGGTCATTTGTAGTTCCTGCCTCTGTATTTATTATCTTTTGGTCTATTCATCAAAAGTAAGACAATCCCACCGGTCACCTCACAAATAATTAAGTCCTTCAGCAGAGAAACACTGTTTATTCCTAATGGGTACATATGGGGATACCAAATATTTTTCTGCAAGTTAGGTTATAACAGGGGTCTTCAAACTTGGCCCTTTTATGACTTGTGGACTTCAACTCCCAGAATTCCTCAACATGCTGGGGGCCAAGTTTGAAGACCCCTGGGTTATAACTTTGTAATGATTTTCTACTTGTGCCTTTTCCATAAAAAATAATAAATGTTTATCTGGTATTAAGGATTAAAGTGAAGGACATGGATTTTTTTTTTTCATGAATGAGAATACCTGAAGATCCTTTACAACCACATTTTTTTACTCATATATATTGCTGTTATTCACCTTCACTCCACATTGCACCTGGCATCTGTACTTAGTAACAATGCCATTGCTAAATTTGCTGACAAAAAAAAAAACTAGAATATCTTGATCAAAACTTAGTAGGGAAAGAATGGTGGGAATGATCAGACAAAAACAGATGGCCAAAAAAAGGAAAAAAGAAACAACTTGTGGCCATGGTTTAAAAAAAAAAAATGATTCTTTCATCTAGGTTTCTCTGTCTCTCCCTGATAGAATTGCCCTGCTTATTTATTTTATTTTTCTTGCATTAAGAAATCTTACTGAAGCTAATATTCTATGCATACTTATTTGGAAAGCTAATCCCTATGAAGTTAACCCATCTGAGTTTCGGACCTAAAAGAATCAAATACAAAAAGGGATTCTTGAGTACAATCTCCCTGTTTAAAACTGTTTATTGCAATATAATGTGTACAAATGCACTTCTAAGGTAAGTTAATATTTGTTCTTACTGTACAATTATTCTCTTGTAAGAGATTTTGTTCGCAAAGTTGCCAGATGATTAGAAAAAAATCTGACATGTACCTTCCCACTGCAAACTTTTTCAAGACAAAAACCTGCTAAAACTATTTTGTACAATGCTTACTCCAAATATATGTTCCCCAAATTTAACTCATTTAACGGAGACAAGCCGAAAGAATTCCAGGCATTTTTATAGTGCTGTATAGCTAGCTCTTTTAATATAGCATCAGTTTTGAAAATACTGCATTGGTGGCTGATTTGCTGCTGGGCCAATGCAACCTGTTCAGTCCCTAAACAATTTGGTAAGCTTCTACGCCTTTGACATCTAAAATTACATGCTGTCTAAAATTTCTGTGTGCTTCTTATTTCTTTATTATCAAGATATCTATCCTGCTTCATTCTAAACTGGCTCTGAGCGGGTGTACAAGAAAAACAACAACAAAGCATTGAAAGCAAACCAAACAGAAATTGGTATCAAAAATTGCACTAAGATAATGTTAGTAGTAAGCAGGGCCACTCCCAAACTGACTCTCTGCCAAATCCTTCTAATATAATGTATTTAACATGCCTTATAACTGAAGGGTATTAGAATCCCTGACAAGGATGGAGTCCTTCCTCCTTTTATGTTAGCAATTTGGGTGCAATAATAAATCCTTTTCACTTATCATGCTATATTAAGCCTACAAAATAATATTTTTCAACCTTGAGAACTTTAAACTGTGTGGACTTCAACTCCCAGAATTTCCCAGCAAGCATGTTGGCTGAGGAATTCTGGGAGTTGAAGTCCACACAGTTTAGAGTTCCCAAGATTAAGAAACATTGTTCTATAATGAACTTAAGGCATTTTTTGGGGGGGGGGAGAGAAGCTGGGATGAATGTGTCATGTTCCTAAGATACCTAATAAGTGTAAGAAATGTTTTTAATGTTATTATGTTCAGAAATTCAGAATAAATATTATTTACCAAAAATACAGAATAATATCTTCAGCTAAAACTGACCATTCTTTCTTAGAACAACTTATCTCCCTTTCTACATCTTCTTATATTTAGATATGAGACAATAGTCCTAAGTGCTTTACCAGACATTTTTGACTAGAAGAATATAATATATATCAAATTTTCTACACTACCATTTCTCCCAGGCTACCCTGGTTCAGAATAGTTATAAGCGTAAATGATTTATGTTTGGAAGGAGCATGTACATTTCTTGAAGGAAAGGGTAAGTAATGAATGGATAAATGGAGATAATTATTTTCCCTGTGAATAAAAAAAAATCACACCTCCATTAATGTAACTCTGACCTGCTGTTATTCTGATTTTTTTTTCATAAAAATATACTTAATATGTAATACTTAAGCCAGCCTCCATTCTAAACATTCAAAGAACAGCAAATGGGAATGCTGCCTTTCAATGTTCTCAAATGCATGGAGTTCAACTTGCATACCTATATTTCCATACATGCAGGTATAAAGTAGGCATCTTTTTGGCACATGATCGTTAGGGCACAAACCATCAGTAGATAAATCTGGGTGTTTTCTGAAAATTCAGATTAGAAATTCACCTGTCCATTGTATATTTCTAAAAATAGGTCCATCCATATTTGCATGGAACAGTTGACATAATTATTTACCTTGCTGTCTGCTATTTGGGGAAAGATTCACATGATTTGTTCATAACTGTTAATTTCTGAGACAGGGATGCATGAGAACTACAAGAACCAGTTTTTATTTCTTTTCTCTGCTCTCCACTAGAGGTATAGAGAAAAGGATTGGCCACTGGATTAAATAAATTCTTTAATTTTTACAAGATATTGAAGCTTGATGTATATCAAAATCTCACTGAAATAGCTGCGTAATTTAGCTGTCTTTTGCTGTCTGTGAGAAATGATGCCAATGTATCTCAGTCCAGCTACAATATCATTTTTACCTTGCTCTATCTTGTATGTTTACCAATTGGGCAGGTGTAGGTACAAACGCATATGTTCCCATGTATATAGCCAAAACCTGCCAAAAAATAAATTTGAGTATTATATATAATTATTGATATATGAGCTATATCCAATGTGTGTTTCAAATTTTTTTAAAAAAAAATGTTTCATGGTCTGAAATGTTTATAGTCTCTTTCAAGGACCAGGATTTTAGTTGGGTGTTTAAGTAAGGTAGGACAATCCTTATGTACATTCTCTAGGCAAACTAACTTCAGCTGTTGGAAAGTTAAAGGAATCCTTTCTAACTTATTAGTATTGCTAAGACTTGTGCACAAACATTGGGATTTCAAGTCTATTTTATACATATATGTCCATCATCACATGTGTGTTCATTGCTCAATTTGGGGGCACTAATGATCTGCTATGCCCTTTTCAGGAACTGAGCCTGAACATCCCCATAGTGATACCTGCTATGAATCTACTCCCTTTGGAATGGAAAGGAATACATAGGTAGGATCAAAGGATGCTGTGCCTGCCAAAATCTGTTTTGCATATGAACAAAGTACATCAAACAGGCAATGGGAACAAGGCCTGTTAGATTCTTTCTTCTTATTCATAACAATTGCCTACAAAAGAGAAATGTGCTTATTCAAAATGATAGAATCTTGAAAAATTCCAGAATTCCAAAATGTTTGTAAAAGCTTTCTTAAATATAGGAAACCCCTCTCTGTTAGTCTCTGTGTAGAAGAACTATGATAGCTATAGGGCGGAGCAAGTCCCAGTGTTTCATTCACAAGACACTGGATTTCATTATTGGATGCGAGATGAGAGAGAGAGAGAGAGAGATGGTATAGATGTAAATAGATGCATTTTATGTATTTGTGTTGCAAAATATATTTTAACAGACATTAATTATATATCCTTGGTACATATTTATATTTCATCTATGATACTTTCCATTGACAGAATCCAAGGATGTAGACAAAATGCATGCATAGGATTTTCCATATATGTGCTCAGCATTTGTCTTTGACATGAACCCATATTTACAGAACTGGCTTTTGAGACTTTCAGTTGCTTATTAATGATCATTTTATTTTATTTTTTAATACACATTTTATTGGGTTTTTTTATTTTTTACATCAAAATGCTCAGGAAAACACCGTGGTGAAAGGGTAATCAATCATAGCAAAACAAGTCATATATGTATAGCTAAAATTAATACCTTAAAAAATTTCCCCCTCTATTTCCCTCACATAATATAACAAATTTAGTTTAATCTATTTCTTCTTAAAATTCAATCAATCCACAAAATCATCCCTATTACATCTATATAAATCACTCCTGCTTTTAAGCTCCACTAATTAATTAACATATTCCAATTAATCTTAAACAAACATATTAATAAGACTTTAGGTATCCCTTCTACAACACATAATATTCCAAGAATAATATTCTAATATTTTCATATATATTCCTTCTCTTAATTTAATACATCAATGATCATTTTATTGAATGTTGATTTGTTTCTTTGCTGCCTTAAATGCTACAAAATGGCAATAATTTAAGATAGAAATTAATAATTAGAAAGGATAAATAATAGAAAAGGATAAACACATGGCAATAAAAGATACTCAATAACAACAACTTTACTACAGTTTTTGGGTTCAATAACTTAATTTTATTATGTAACATAGTTATCATGCTTGTTTGCTTTTATTCCCTTCTAAGGCTTATTTCCTACTTGAGACACTTGGCTCTTGAGTCCTTGTGAATTTTTTTCCATCTGTGGCATATAGCTAATCTGAATTTATGGATTGAAAATCATATGATTTGGGGGGGGCAAGTAATTCTATCATGCATGGAAGTTGGACAATTTACATTTTTCCATCTTAGAACTCCATCACTCCATAGTATAGAACTGACTGTGCTTCTTTTTAAACCAGATCTTTCCCAACAATTTTCACATGAAAATTTAGAAAAAAGGAAAGCCTTTTTCTGATAACACATAGATATCCCCCCAATTATTCCCAGAATGTATATATATTTTTTTCTACATAGCTAAAGAAATGTTAGGTGTAGATTACAAATAGTGATAAATATTCTGCAAAACTTGCTAAAACAGTTATTCATGATTCATTCAACTACAATATAACCTAATTTTTAGATGATAAAACCTTAGTTCTTTTTTGGGGGAGAGGAGGGGTAATTCACTCATCTCATTTCTACGATCATGGGAAAAGGTCTAATATTAATTTATAAAAACAGCAATCAAAGGCATAGGGAGTGAGAGGACTCTCAATTGCAGCCTGTACTCTGTTCTCAATTTCTCCTCAGAAAGAGATGGGGAAGCACATCAGTGCACATAACTTCTTTGCAGTGCACCATTGTCTTTTCTGGACTTTAATGATGCTGAAGTGTCTCCATGATTAAAATTTAAAGGCTTACAAGTAACCAAGTAATTTGCCCAAAACTCCTTATCCAGCACTCACCACAAAGACTCTAATTTTAATATACTATTAATCAAGCGCCAGCCTAGTTTACGATGGATATTTTAAATTACTAACTTCTTTGTTCTCCACAGTGTCATGCAAAAACATCTTTCCCTTCATCAGAAATGTATGTGAACACACCTATTGCAAAGAGGGTGAATAAAAGATTTTGGAACAGGGATATTATATAGAAATGTTGGGGTGTCTGTGTACGTGTGTGTGTGTGTGTGTGAGAGAGAGAGAGAGAGAAAGAGAGAGAGAGAGAGAGACAGAGAGAGACAGAGACAGAGAGACAGAGTGAGAAAGTAAATCCTATCTAGAGGTTTTATTGACATACATCTAAACATTTGTGTTGTGCATCTGAAAAAGTAGTAAAGATCTGTTGAAATAGCTGGCTCTAAATTATGATTTCTTTTTTGTAAAAGAGAGAGAGAATGAACTAACAAAAATGTTATTAGAACAATTCGGTGGTTTTAGCAGCTGAAGCACAGGGATCAGCATCAGTGCAGTGTGCCAGCATACAGGAATCTCTCTAGTATTCAACGTATTTTCCCAAGCAGAAGATTTATGCAGGCCTGGTGCACATTTTCTACGCTCCACCTGAGGCTGGATTGCCACCTGGAGGAACACAACGTTTTACTCAGTAAAAATAAGTCAATGCTAGTTTGTTTTATTGGTGTTTTTCTTCACCTCGTATTGCTGTACTGCATGCTGTCCACCCCTCTAAGGAGCTACAACCGAGCAATGAGAAAACTCTCATTAGGAAAGTGAAAGCCCTTAGATTGACTGCTGGGAAGTTTATGAATGGGAGACCGGCTTTTTCCGCCTGTGTCTAGCATTGCAACCCACCACACTGAATGGCTCGCATCAGAAAAGGATGTGCACAACATTTTCTTTTCCACTGGGACAAAAGAGAGGAGGAGGCCAGACAGGGGTGCAAAATGGAAGCAATTGACACTGTCATACAAGGTTCTCTCATTTTATTTCTGTAAATAAAATAGGAAATAAAACAGGTTAGCTAGAGCCCTTTAAATATTTCCTTCTCAATGTTCTAATCAGCAACTCTTTATTTTATTCCAACAACAACAACAACAAAGCATTTGAGAAGCCTCATCTGAAAACATACGGGCATCGTTACAGAGTGGGAGGACTCTGAGAGAAGCCTGTTATCAAAGAAAAATGTTCAAGACACCTTTTCAGACAGAGTTAAAAATGTAATCCCCCATAAGTGCGTGTTACCTTGTCATCGGGCACACAATGTTAACCAATTCTTTTCTATCAACTGGCAATTTTTTTTTTTGGGCAGACCCCTTTTGCATGATTCATGAAGGACCAGTAAAAGGCTAATTGTTCAAATTAATTTGCGTAAATGACTAAGCAAGAGATAACAAAATTACATCTGCACTTGTTTGGCAAAGATTCAATAGTAGCAGCCCTGTACTGCCAGCTGCTTCCAGACAACACTCGTGCAGAAATTAAAAGCTACAAATATTAATTAATACACTTTTTTGGGTACGTTAATTTGCACTGAAAGGTTCCGGGAGTGCAAAACTGCTGAGAAGATGAACCATGATAATTAGAATTAATGGGATGGTTGCATATTTTTTGCAGCTGAAGTTTTTTTAAAAAAAAAACTATGAATGGAACTGGGAACTTGGAGCTGACATTCTCATAAATCTCTATGATAATGCAGCTATTAGTATTAAAAGGATTAAGTACTGTGGCTCCAATGTTATCCATCACATGACACATTGTAGCCCATCTGTCACTGAAGCAACTAAGACATGATAGCTGTCCTTGAGGAAGCCATCTGAAAAGCTCTGGGAATTTAAGGAATTGCCAAGCGGAGTGTCGAAGCACAAAATGAATAGCTCAAACCTCTGACTCCCAAATAAAAATAATGGCCAACACTCTGTACTTGTCAACTTACAGCTTTAACAAATATTTTGTGCTCACAGTGCCTGCATTTAAGTTTAGGTAAGCCACTGAAAACAGAGAGAAGTTAGACAGAGGTGGGGGGGGAGTATTTCACATTATTATTATTTTATTCATTGCTGGCTTTACATAGGAAGGAACACATGCTAACAATTATATGATGCATTTTTTTCATTTTTCTCCAAGGTCTTAAGAATAATGCATAAATATATTTTCTTCTTAAAATATGTCTACATTTTAAAGAAACAGCACTAAGTCCAGGTAGCCATTTATAACTGCACAAATAAGCAAAATATGGGCAGAACGTATTCTTGAGCTTACTGGAGTATGTAAACTTACTGAGATAAAAATCAATGGATGGTCTTGTTTTTAACTTCCTTCTTTTCTTATTTATGGATAAAATACATTCTAAATGGATTGTTTTTAGAACATATAATCATTAATGACAGATAACAGTCACTAGACAGATAAATGACACCCAAAATGAATTTTCCAACAGTAGTGTATTATGTTTTCTAATTGCCTGAAGATATGTACATATGCAGAGATTTGCCAACTACAATCCCAATCATTGTACAAAAACAAAACATTTTGAAGACGATACAACAGTATAAATGCAAACAGTATCACCCACTAAATATCTGTTTCTGTATCTTGGAATCCAATTCTAAGATTCATCAGTTTCACATAAATCTTTGGGCAGACAAGCTAGAAAAACAGTAAGAATTCATAGCTTGCAGTAACGAAGTGGTGGAAAACAGCAAAGCAATGATTAGTTGATTTTCTAGTTTGTTTTGGAATATAAAACACAATTAATTTTATTATGGACCTAACATAAGAATTGCCAGGAGGATGTTTTATAGTGTTTTATTTTTATATAAATTAAAGGCATCTACGCAATGATGGGGAGTCCCAAATACATAGTAGATTGTTGTATTTTAGATGCATTTGTATACAGATAACGATGCATATCACTCATATCATTCATATCATTCCTATCACTATGATTCAATCACTCATAAATACCTATTTCATGTATTTTTTAAATTAACTTTAAGCTATTATACTGTAGTATTTCTTAGAAATATTATGCCTCCTTATTGTTATTAATATCTTTAGTTGTTAGAAATCTCAGAAACACTTTAGGAATATTTTAGTTAGGAATATCCAAAGACCTTCTCTTATATATTTAGCATATTTTGGCTTGCTAATATACAGTACATATATCTTTGTTAGCAGTTAAATAGACACAAATAAAATATTATTCTCAAACAATTTGTATTTATTAGGTTGTGTTTTTCAAAGAAATAACATAATCACAAAAAAACAGCCATTTTAGAGGACATATAAGCCTTCTCACTCTATGACTGGAACATCAAATGAGAATGTTCAGTTATTGCTTACAACTGTTGTGGAGAACAACCTACAAGATTAACTGCTCTATGTATTATTTTCATTTTACTTGCTCCACCACAAAGGAAGTGAGGGTGGAAACAAAGAAAAGGAGAATGAAAGCAATGAGAAATTGATACCAGATATGTTCATACCCATGCAATTCTGAATGCATCTCTTCCTTCTACTGTTCTTCTCCATAAGGAGTTGTGTTCCATTAGCAGAATAGAATAGAATAGAGCTGGAAGGGACCCTGGAGATCTTCTAGTCCAGCCCCCTGCTCAAGCAGGAAAACCTATACCATCTCAGACAAGTAACTGTCTAATCTCTTCTTTAAAACCTCCAGTGATGGAATGCCCATGATTTCTGAAGGCAAGCTGTTCCACTGGTTAATTGTCCTCACTCTTAGGAAGTTTCTGCTTAATTCCAGGTTGCTTTTTTCTTTGATCAGTTTCCAACCATTGTTTCTTATCCTGCCTTCTGATACCTTGGAGAATAATTTGACGCCCTCTACTTTGTGGCAACCTCTCAGATACTGGAATATTGCTAGCATGTGACCCCTATTCCTTATTTTATTTAGATTAGCCAAACCCAAATTCTGCAGCCATTCTTCATATGTTTTAGTCTCCAGGCCTTTGATCATCTTAGTTGCTCTTCTCTGAACTTTTTCCAGAATCTCAACATCTTTTTTGTAGCATGGTGACCAAAACTGGTTGCAGCATTCCAGGTGCAATATTTTCCAGTATACTAGTTATAATATATTTTATAAACAGAGTTGCCATCTACAGCTCAAGATCAAGACATTTGATGTAGATTGTCTTCTTGTCATTTGCTATCAATTCTATCTTATAGGCATGAAATAGTATGGCTATAAGAATTTATGTAATGTTCTTCTTCTGACAGGTATTTGCACAGGGGGTCTTTGTTGCTTCTCCAGAATAATTTCTGTTATTGTTTGTGTCATGCAAGTGAGTCAGTTAATTTCTATCTCCACTGTGATGTATCTAAAATTGCAAAAAGTACTATCTTTTTGTTTGAAACAAGAAAGGACTGTCCAGATTGTGCACCATCAATTTTCCCATGAACTGGAATGCTTGCCTCACTCCACTCACTCCTGCTCCCAAGCTTCAACTACCATAGCATTTTATTCATAGGCCTTCAACTAGGAAAGCCAGCCTTTTCCTCTTAAATATTGTTTATGATTGTGTTTAGTTTTACTGTGAGTTTGTAAGCATCTCCATCTATATGTGAGAGAAAGAAAGAAAGACAGACAGACAGACAGACAGACAGAGAGAGAGAGACCTATTTACAGTAGATATCTTATGATAGGCCATAGTTTGCAAATATTTTTAGCTTAGCAAGTATATAAATAAGTTGCCCTTGTGATGATCTTGGGCATTTTTTGGTTCCTGATGAATTAGCATCCAGTGCTAAAATTGCAGTTACAGTGCTATAGGGTCAATCTCAATCTCTACAGTTTCCATTTACCAAAAGACATATACAGCATTCTTCATTCAGATGAACTTTCTGTTATATTTCACTTCTCTTCTGTCACTAAACTGCAACCAAGCACACAATTGTCCACGGTACCAAGAGAAGAAGCACAGCCTCAGAGCAGCATCCTGCCACCGCTGCAAATGTACAAGCTGCTCCCTAGTCAGCCAGGAGAGTAATGCTGGTGCTTTATGTAAGCCGTTTCTAATCTATCAGTTCAGCACAGAAATGGAGAGAAGAAACTGTCACCGTCTCTTACAAAAGACCCAAACAATAAAATAATAAAGTCCTGACTGGCAATCTTGGAAATTGATGTTACGGTTCCTGCAAAAATCATAGTGCAAGCTTCAAGGAAGGCTATGCATGTTTTAGCCCCATTCCTACAGGGACCATATCAGCAGGATGCAGGCAAGCAGAAACCCTGTATCCCGAGCTTCTGGTTTGTGTCTCAGCTTTTCTAATTCCCTTCTGCCCGGTGTCCCCTAAAGGGGAGACCAAGAGCTTTCAAAATAGGTTGCTAATTACACGTCTCATTGAAGGCTCAATACTTATGCAAGTGATGAGTCAAAAGCACTTGTCTAGCAGGCACCTCTCTCCTTCAGATTCTCTACTTTTGAATCGTCCCTTCTAGAAAAGAGAGCTGGGTGTTGAATTCTTCCATGTCTGGCCAGTTTCAAAGATGGAAAGCTATTATAAATGTAGAATAGGGGGATTATGTGTGAGAGACACTCTGTGTTTCTGTGCGTGCATGGGTGCGTGCCTGCATGCACTCACAGATATATATGCTCTTGTTTTTGGAAGCCTTCATTCATTTCTTATTCTCCCTCTTTTTAATTTAAAAAAGGAAGGCTGTGAATGATAGATGTTTGCCCTGATGGAAAGTTTAGTGATGATGGTGATGGTGATGGTGATGGTGATGGTGATGATGATGATGATGATGATGATTCTAAAACTCTGAAAATCAGTCCTGCCAAGCATGATTAAATCTTTAACTGTGACCCAGCTGGTAAGGGTGATGTACCTGAGGACAAAACTGACAGATTATTTCTGATGAGGATGGGAAGGACTCATTTTGTTTTCATTTTAAACCTGACCCTGGGGACATGTCACAACATCTGTATTATTTGAAATAAAATGTCAGCTATGATGCTGCACGATTGCCAAGGCTGGAAGTTTAAGCATTCCATTTAGCACTTCTATCATTTTCAATTCTGAAAATAAAAAAGACTGTAATGTCTTTTTGGAGAGTCCCTGGATTGGTACCGTTCTCTGATTTATAATGGCAGTTGCTGAAAACCATCCATGGATAGATATTAAAAAGAAATCTGGAAAGGTTTTTTTTTCCCCCCTAAGGAATTGTGCAGACAGTTCTATAATGCTGAAACAATGCAAACCCAAAGAAAATTTACAAGATAAAAGAACAAACAAGATACAGCTGGAAAGGCCTTGTATAATTTTCATTTACTTCAGTGCAAAGACAATGGTGGGATTCAGCCGGTTCACACCACTTTGGCAGAATCAGTAGCTAATTTTTTGTTGCCCAGGCCCACAACGGACTTCCGGAAGCAGCATTCACAGAGAGAATCAATTGTTCACATATTTGAATCCCACCATTGTGCAAAAGTATTCCTTGTCTCCAAGCTCACAAGAGATTTTTAAATACTTTAAGATCAGTACATACAAGAGATCTTAAAAATCAGTCAAATTATTTCCCTGTACCTAGAAGTAGCATTTAATCCGAGCAATACTAGGAATGTTTCTCTGGAAGTTAATCTCTCAGTGAAATTTGTCCCACAGAAAATATGTGTAGGCTTACAATCTTAACTTGCAATTTTAGCTCATATATCTGAGAGAAAACTACATTGAACAGAATGGGATGTATTATATAGATGAAATTGAAAACCGTCGTTTCCTGACAGTGAGAACAATTAACCAGTGAAACAATCTGCCTCCAGAAGTTGTGAATGCTCCAACACTGGAAGTTTTTAAGAAGAGACTGGACAGCCATTTGTCTGAAATGGTATAGGTTTTCCTGCCTGAGCAGGGGGTTGGACTAGATGACCTCCACGGTCCCTTCCAACTTTATTATATTATGATTATGATTGTGATTGTGATGTTTTCCCACAGGGAAGATTCTTCTAATTAATTCAAAATCTTATTTCAGATCCATTTGGATCCTTAGTCCATTTGTAACTTCCAAAATCAATGTTCTAATCCCACTGTTACTGCTTATTAAAAAAAAAATTAAGTCCTTAAACTTGCATTTAAAACTGATTTCAAACATTCCTAATAACTGAAAACCAAATAAGAAACTATTTTCAAAAGTGATTAAGAAACATAAGGTCAATGAACCTTATGTCCATATGAAATCCATATACCGGTGTGAACTTTGCTAAAATTTCCTGACTTCCAGATACTTCATTTACAAGTTGACCATGCACACAAAAAACCCTCAAAACAAACAACCCCCCACCTCAGTTCTCGCAGTCTGCTCACAGCTATGCTTTATTTATTTATTTTTGGGAGTCACATCCCTTCCAAGATGATTTTAGCTCCAGAATAACAATTTAATGAGGTATGTCACTGTCAGATGCAGATGGTGTATTTGGCCAAATCATTCAATGAATTTTCATGGTTGAAGATAGATTTGAATCTCGTACTCCTGGTCTTAGTCTATCTTCTTAAGTATGATGACTTTGAGAAGGAAGGAAGGAAGGAAGGAAGGAAGGAAGGAAGGAAGGAAGGAAGGAAGGAAGGAAGGAAGGAAGGAAGGAAGGAAGGAAGGAAGGAAGGAATTATGTCATGCTAAACTGATGCAATTATAAAGTTATTGTTAACACTTCAAGCAAGAGAATCTGCCATCTTGTCAGATTGATAAATCATTAATGTCATCCAGACCAACTTCTGTTTTGAGTTTGGTGCAAAGTGTGTTTCAGCATTTGTGTGTATGCGAGAGAAAAAAAACATGTGCATGTTTAATAAAGTGCCTCAGCAGGAAAAAAAAAAAAAAAAGGAAACTTTACACTATTATGATGTGCAAATCTTCACAAAGGGGGGGGGGAGTTGGCACTTTTTCATGAGAGTCAATCCATGTAGTCCTAAAGTGTACTAACGTCTTTACTAAAGTGCTTAGTTTCTTTATTTCCCAAGAGATAACACCCTTCTTTCCCTGGTGAAACTTTCTAATTTTTATAGATATATTTCAAACTTCAGCAGTCCATCGCCTTATAATATTTCTGCTTTTAAGCTGTTTTCTTGCCTCAGTGAGCTCACATAAGATCCATCTGAAAGCTTTAGTACAAATTTACTTGGAATAAAGTCTTCAATTCATTTTCATGGCACCAAAAAGACAGCTTTAATAACTGCAATGACAAATAAACTGGAAATCATTCCAGGCCTTTTCACTTAACTGACAAGTAGAACACTCTCATAATGAGCCGCAGGTTTTACGTTTTCTCTTTGACCATAATAGCTTCATTTAAGAGCGTCAGACCCTGACACTTCATCATTTATCTACATTATTTCTCATCTTCTTTCAAATAAATTATGGAATACTAGACTGAGCACATAAAAACAAAGTGACTTGTTATCTGTAAACAGCAAGATAAATTGTCCAGAAGTTCCTCATTTAGTTCCCTTTTAAATTTAAAGGCAAGTTATTGGATGTACCTTTTATATATATATATATATATTCTCCCCCTCCTTCTCAATTTTTGTTGTGGTGGTTTGCGTTTCTTTTGTTTATAGCCATCTTATTTTTCTTGCCAGTGGCTTTGTGCACTCAGCCACAACATGACGATCATGCAAAAAGCATAAAATAATTCTGTTATCAAAGGTTGGCAAGTAAAATGGGAGCAAGTATAAAACATAGGGAGAAAGGGAAGAGACAAATAAAACAATTTTACACACACATATTCTTTTCTGCTTGCAAAATTCTCCCCCCAGAATGCATCTTGACACTTTACCCAACTTGGTACAAAGCAAGGAGTAATGGATCTGAAACTAGCTGAATGTATCATGAGTTACCACTGATATTTATCCTGACTCCACACCCCCATTTGATCTTAAACAGCATGGATTCTTGTCTGAAAGTAGTTTTAATGTCCCATAGAATTCACATTTATTTGAACAATGATACACTTTAAGAGCTAATTAGCAGCACTTGCAGCATTTGCATGTTAATTATTAGTGATGGGTGAAACTCAAAACATGGGTGGTTTGAGCAAGACTATCAGAATACCTTGCACTTTAGAACCATTCAGAGAAATACTAAAAAAAAAACAAAACTTTGGGTACTTCGCTAGCAGAAATATGTGATCTTTTATACATTTTTTTTAAAAAAGAAAACATACATTTCCATATATATATGTAATCGTTGACTTACAACAGTTCATTTAGTGACCATTCAAAGTTACAATGGCACTGAAAAAAGTAATAGTAATAGTAGTAAAGTTGGAAGGGACCTTGGAGGTCATCTAGTCCAACCCCCTACTCAGGCAGGAAACCCTACACCATTTCAGACAAATGGCTGTCCAGTCTCTTCTTAAAAACTTCCAGTGTTGAAGCACTTACTGCTTCTGGAGGCAGGCTGTTCCACTGATTAATTGTTCTCACTGTCGGGAAGTTTCTCCTTAGTTCTAGGTTGCTTCTCACCTTGATTAGTTTCCACCCGTTGCTTCTTGTCCTGCCTTCAGGTGCTTTGGAAAATAGCTTAATTCCCTCTTCTTTATGGCAGCCCCTGAGATATTGGAACACTGCTATCATGTCCCCCCTTGCCCTTCTCTTCGTTAAACTAGACATACCCAATTCTAGCAACCGTTCCTTATGACTTATGACTGTTTTTTCACAGTTACAACCTTTGAAGCACCCCCATCATCGTGTGATCAAAATTCAGACGCTTGGCAATTGGTTCATATTTTTACTGTTGCTGTGTCCCAGGGTCATGTGATCACCTTTTGTGACCTTCTGACAAGGAAAGTCCATGGGGAAGCCAGATTCACTTAACAACCATGTTACTAACTTATCAACTGCAGTGATTCACTTAACAACTGTGGCAAGAAAGGTTGTAAAATGGGGCAAACCCAGTGATGGGATTCAAATATGTGAACAACTGGTTCTCTGTCTGGATACCGCTTCCGGAAATCCGTTCTGGGCCTGGGCAACAAAAAAGTTAGCTACCAGTTCTGCTGAACTGGTATGAACCAGCTGAATCCCACCACTGGGCAAAACTCATTTAACAAATGTTTCACTTAGCAACAGAAATGTTGGCAAAATTGTGATCATAAGTCAAGGACTACCTGTAGTTTCAAAACTCATGTTCCCTCACTCCCTAATTATCTATAGACTACATAATTCTGCAACAGGGGTGGGCAAATATGGCCACTTTTTGACCTGTGGACTTCAACTCCCAGAATTCCTGAATGGTTTTGTTCTGGCTCAGGAATTCTGGGAGTTGAAGTCCACAGGTTGTAAAGGGGCCATAGTTGCCCACCCCTGTTCTACATGTAAGTGAGAGAAAAGTTAGAAAACTCAAAGAGATAATATATGCAGCCGAGGATATTCAAGGTATGGAGAGAACAGGAGAAATCATTGCATTGGATTCAAAGCATTGATAAGATCTGATGGCTTCTTGGTGGCTACCAAACCAACAGGGGAGGCAGACCATCTTGCTCTTAATCTTCTTATAAGCACCAGCATTACAAGTAAAACTGGAGGTTTTAGTATTAAAATGAAACTTTAAAAGGGCAACACATTAATTTTGCTATGACAGAGTTTAGCAAGACCTTAAGAAAGTGATTAAAAGCTGGATTTTTCCTTCAGCAACTATGGGAACAGCAAGCCTACAATGTTAAAATTATCGGTATAGCTTTTAACAGGGATAACAGAAATCATGGAATGTTTTTAGCAATGACAACAGCAGTACCTCTCTCCTTTTTCAGAATTTAGTACAATATTCCTGTTCTTCTGAAAAAACACTAGACAAGTTTATAAATAGTGTGTGATTAAAACAGGCACCAGATATTCTAGAAAATAATAACATACATTGCTCTCTTAAGACTACTTCATGACAGAAAAACAATGAAAAACATTTCTGAATTATGACCGCGTGCAACTTTCCAAATATGATTTTGTCATGTTTACACAGAGTAGAAGATAACTATCTAGGTCTAACAACTTATGATCCTATATAGTCAACCAAGCGTCTTAAAGAATATTATATGTGAAAGAAGGAAAGAAGGAAGGAAGGAAGGAAGGAAGGAAGGAAGGAAGGAAGGAAGGAAGGAAGGAAGGAAGGAAGGAAGGAAGAAGACAGATGAAGGGGAATTTGCATGGATTTTTACAGTAGGTGATTATTTCCGACAATCCCTTTCAGTATTACTATCATGGATAATATATTGTAGCTTTGGATCTGAAATCTTCCCTGGAACAATGCTGGAACCAATAAAACATTTAAAACTTAAATGGAAAAACCTACGCATAAATGCGTCCTACTGATAAGTGGCTTTGCAGCCATACAGGGTAAATAAATAAAATTGTACTGATCTAATGGGAATCATATTTAATTTACTCTAATTGACTGCTTTATACACCATTTCATAAATATATAGTAAAGGAAGCCAATCATTTTGCTGGTATCATTTTCAAAATACCATCCCTTCAAAGCCAGAAGAAAAGGTCAGCCACAGTATTAGCAAGATACCCTACCCTTAAGAAAGATAAAATTATCTGTAAAATATAGAAGTGCTTTTAAGGATTATTACATATATGATCTGTATCTTTTACCATGCATTAAATCTATGTGTCATAAAACATGAATAGCCCCATAATCTATTTGGCCCTACACACACATACACATACATTATTCTTATGGTGTGCAGAAAGAAGACCTTTACACATACACTTTTTATGTGTATAATTTCTTCCTGTAAACAGTTGAGTTAATTGTACAAATGCATAGAGATCCAATTGATTTCATGAGAGAATCAAAGTTTGATCAATATGCATTTCCTGTTCTTATTCCTTCTCCTAAAAAGGCTTCTAGATAATAGTGAAGTAGTTTCTCAACAAAAATGAACTCAGTTTTCTCTAGGATAGCCTATTACATATATCCCTAGAATGAACATGTAACATAAAAAGCAAACTTTTGAGCATCAGGATTCCTTGAAGGTTTGGCTTTCCCCCTTAATATTTAAATATAAGATGCAAAAATTAGGAATTAATAAAATCCTATCCTCCCATTCAGTCATATAGTACTTGAAGGGTACCTGTATGAGATGGAAAGATCTATTACTGTTGCTGCATTATGACTAACACAGAAACCTGACAGCAAGGGACATAGAAATGCAGGTCAAAGTTCAATTCACAAATGATTTAAAAATTATTTTCTTCACCCAAGCTAACTTCCACCTCTGGGGTTTTCCATGGTTAAAAAAGTGCTTGAATAATGCATGATTAGCCAACTTCCTTGAAGAAGGATGTTTTTTTTTTAAAAAAAAAAAAAAGCCCAAATATTTATGTTTTGGGCAATTTCAGGCATTCACAAAGCCAGAACTTTATTGACCATTAATGAGCTGAGACACCACAGTCTTCATTTTTGGGTGAATATCATAATATTATATATAATTAACATAGAAGTTTTAGAAAGAAATATAATCAGGTATTGGATTGGCTAAACTAACTAACTCTTAGTGGCTCATAGGAAAGTGTTAGTCTTTGAGAGATATCTTCCTGAGATCCTGGAAAATCACAGCTGTTTGGACCAATAGACAATATTAGGCTTGATAATCATCCAAGGATGGATGAAAAATGCATTCCATCTAAATTTTATCTAACATTATCAATTTCACACTTCCTGAACCATCTGTATGATGTACTTGCATACACATACCAAAATTCTGTAATGCTACACATAACAAAAAAAAAAAAATGAAGAGAAATCCTATAGTAGATGAAGGTACATACCAAGATGAGCATATTTAAAGGAAAGTGGATATAGAATGCATTTGATCACAAGAAATTATTAGGGAATGATGTGCCACTGAACATTCAAATGCTGTATATGTAACTGGAGAAATGCACACTGCATGTAAATGTGTTTCAATTTTCAAAATCTGAAAACCAAGCAAAGGAAAATTTTAATATTCCCCATTTTTACCTGTCACAGAAACCATAACATCTGGAACAATCTCTATTGAGGGTGCTCTCATTTTGATCTCTTTTGGTAGAAGAAATCACCAGAGAGAGATAGCATCCAAGGATCTGAAACCAAAATAGATATATTCTCTAGATATATTCTCTGAATGTATATCGGGCCATATTTCCATAGCAGTATCTCCATGGTGTGGCTACTTCAGGTGAAGGTAAGATAAGATACCAAATGAAAGCTGGTGATGATTCTTAAAGAAGTTATTTGGGTCAATTTCAGGGATTCATAAAGTCACAAATTTATCGATCATTAATGATCTCACGCACCTTGGTCTCCATTATTGGGTGAATTTCACCCAAGATAACCCATTCTTGGTTTATCATCATCATCATGTTGATAATTTCCTCAAGCCTTCTGTAAGCTGGAAATTGGTTGGAAATTAAAACACTTTTCTCAGTATAATTTTTTTTTAAAAAAACCTTGAGCTTGTTCGGACATTCTAGCAAGGGAGCACAGGTATTATATACCCTTGATTGAAGATCAGTACACTCCTTCTATGTGGGATGGTCATCCTCCTCCCCAGTGGTGGGATTCAAATATGTGAACAATCGGTTCTCTGTGTGGATGCCGCTTCCGGAAGTCCACTCTGAGCCTGGTCAACAAAAAATTAGCTACTGGTTCTGCCGAAATGATGTGAATGGGCTGAATCCCACCACTGCTCTTCCCCCAAGCATGCAGTTTCAGAGGGGATGGAGCAGTGAGGGAGGATGGGGACACCCATCTAGCCAGCTGGATCAGCCAGATCAAACTTGGTGATCAATTGGATGACAGATGTTACAGCCAGATCCCCCACATATCCCCCCCCAAAAAATCCCAAACCCCTCTCTTCTAATATGATGACAATCTTTAGCCATAAATGCTGGCAACATTTAAAACATCTCTTGGAATTTTTATGTAGACATAAATTTTCTTAAGCTCAGACTAAAACCACTGACCTCCTTATCTTTCTACCTGCATGGCTGCATTTAATCAAAAACAAACCACAGCTGACAAAAATTCTAAGTCACAAATGACAGCTACCTTCTAGAATCTAAAGTCTGTAAAACAATTTGGATGGATAGAAATCTTATTTTTCTTACCCTTTTATCAATGGAACCTATCAATAGATTTATCAAATCATATTTTTCTTGCCTTTTTATCAACTTTTTTATCAACATCAACCAAAATTCAATTACTAAGCCTTTCCAGGAGATACCGTACTTTAGCAGTTCAGTTAAAGACGTAAGTTGTTTGTTCCAGTGCAGTTCATCCGATATGTTTTTCACACCAGAGGTAATTGGATGTACAAACTTTTTCTTTTTAATTAAGTTTAAAGTACACAAAAAAATGCAAAAAGGCAGAAATAATGAATTACAAGAACCCAAAAACTCAAACAAACAACAAACAAAAGTTAAAAAAGAACATAAGTTGATTTTTTTTTCTGTTTTCCTTGTTCGTGTGTCCAATCTTGGCTGCCATGATTTTTGATTCAAGATTTCCACATGTACAAAAAGGATCTTCCTGAAGAAGAAATATGGAACAAATTATATCATATACGCTAAAGTGGGGGTGAATTTACATAATCCGAACTTAGCCATTCTGCTAAACTAATAAGCCTGAATATTAAGTAATCATTATAACCTATCATACCTTCCCCACATTCTCTACTTAAATTAAATGTTCTGATTGCACATAATGCAATGAATATCTTTACTGTAAGGATCATAATAGTGAAACTCAAGGAACCAGTAATAGCTTATTTTGTATAATATGCGTGCCTCTGAATTTAAAATGAACAGAACGATTGTCATTGCTCAAGAATTAAAGAGCAAGGGGAAAAAATAGCCCACAGAGTCAAGACTGGGGCCTGCATGATTTCATTTCCAAATGTGTCTGTACATCTACAGTCTTATTAGTGGGCGCTTCACTGTAGAGTAATTTTTTTTTACATTTCTGAATTACAGCCTTACCAATGGCAACCCTTTATTACCATTTTCATATATTACCTGATAATTCACAACATGATGGCAAAGAAATACCTGGTTGAAAGGTACTGTGCAACTCTTTTCGTGTCCTCGTGATACAATCTTCATCACAACATGAGGACATGAAAACAATCTTCATCTTGCCCCTGGACCATAATTGTGACTATCTAACTATATATTTGATGCCAAAGTGATTTTTCTATTGTCTGCTGACACATGCACAGTTTCTGGGACTTCAGTGGTGAGCATGGTGATGATGATGCAACCAGGCATGGATATATCTAGCATCCACTAGCTGCTTTCAGCTGTGTAGATACACCTACTTCCTACCAATTGTTTGGGCCATTTTGGCTTGAGCAAAATGCCCAAACAATGTGCCAGACATTAGCTAGCATTCTGTAAAGCGTTAACTAGGCATTATGTGGGCTCCTTGTCTACATGGACATAGCAGTCTGGAGCAAGGCCACTACATATTGGTAAACATAACAACCTGCCCTGGCTGACATAATGGAGGGATGCTAGTTGAAGAAGGAAAGAATGGGAGAACTCTTTCCTGCTTCAAACCTCATCACTCCATTTGCAATTATATTTCTTCCCCAGCTGGCAGGAAAAGGAGGGGATTAACTTCTCCTCAACCACCGCCAGCTCTTTTACCCTGTTTTCCCTCTTCCCAGTTCCTCTTGCCACTTTTCCCTGCTTTGGAGAAATAACCAAAGAATGGAGTGTAGAAGAAATGGGGGAAATGAAATACTCACCCACATTCTGCATTCTCCTACCTGGGAGCTGCCCAGCAAAGCAATTCCCATGGACTATGAGCTACAGGTAATCTTGGGGAATAGAAGCCCTGTCCTCTAAAGCAGGAGAGAGAAAAAACTGCCTAAGCTACTCGCCCTCCAACCAACCCTGAAGATCAGGGTTTGACCAACAGCTAAATCCATTGTTCTAAGTAAGCATCTGTCAAAATGCACCTCCTTCCCCAACCATATTTGAACTATGTTCTTCTCTGCCAGCAGGAAACCCACCAACCACTTTCCTTAATTTGTCCTTCATTAAAACTGTAAGGCCATTAGCACCTGCTGTTTTTTTTTTTCCAAGCTGGTTACAGCCTGGTGTTGAGACAGGGCAAATCATGCCAGCCTATTTTTATGCCACATCACAGACTAGAGGAAAACATGTTAAAGTGACTCTGGGGAGCCATGGGGCATTCAAAGCAGCCAATCTTCTACTCAATGTGGTTCCTTCTACTCCCAGAGTTGGGGCATGAACTCAGATTAGTAGCACAAAAGATAGACTGATGGGGTTGAACACAGCACCATCACCAAGTGCATCATAACTTGAGAAACATCTGTTCGAAATGTCCTGAACTATTGTGAAAATGCATTGCGCACAATAGCCCTCAGCAGTTAGAATCGTTATCTCTAACAGAGTGAATAGTATTACTTCAAGTAAAATTTCTTCCCATTAGAGGAAAAAGGGGGGTGAGCGAGGATTTGATGGACAAATCCAGAGCTTCAGAGCTTCCATTTGTTATCTGGAGTTTAACTTTACGAAGGTTAACAGCAGTCAAGGCATTTCCACTGCCCTGTTTGCAGCTGTCAACCATGTTAGAGAAAAAAACACCTTGAGGGTCTTATTTTCTATTTTCACATTAGTGCCAGCTCATGAAGCGTCTCCAGGCTCCCAATGAGCAGACCACATGCTTACCCTCCAGTAAACATACAGGGGGGGAAATGTTATTCACAGAGCAATACTTCCTAAGGATAGCTCAACTTCATAACTATATTTTAATACATTTCCATACTATCAAAATCACAGTATAGACATTTCATTTTACAGACATTGGCATGGGTGGTTGATAAGAAACAAAGACTACTGTTCACTAGAAAAAAATGGACAGCTGATATCTTCCTTTCTTTACCTTGCTACTTCTCCACTGCTTTCTACTTTTATCATCTGTAGCTATGGTGGTGCGCTAAGACTGAATTACAAAGTAGATAAATCAGTATCTCTGTGAAACTGAAAACTCTCGCTTGTCTATGTTCTATTATAGAAGAGAAAGCTGTTTCACATGTACTGGTAGGGTAGCCTCTGTACTATGAATGAGGGACCGAATCCATAATACCAATTCTTGCATTATGTTTTGTTGCTGTCATGCAAAATACTAAGCAATTGTCTGCTTCCATTACTTTCCATGGTTGCTACTCATAGTCACAACTAAATCAGTTTCTGATCTGAGCTTGACTTTCTTCTGTTTCTAGATCTTCTTCTAATACTTTCAGATGTTTGAAGAATACTACCATATCCCCGTTCCATTAATTTCACAACTAAATATACCTAGCTCCTCAATCTCTGTTCATAGTTCCCATCTGTCTTCTTGCAGCAAAGTCACACTGTTGGTTCAGATTTAATGACATAAATTATTATTTCAATATCAGTTTTGGAAATCTCATTACCACATCAGGTAACCCTCATCCTCTACCTGGGTCCTTGGCTTGTATTTCTTAAGACCTTTTCACTGTTTCTGTCAAATGTCATGCTGTTAAATGTCATGCTGTTTTCATTCTCTACCCTATCATGTCAGTTTTGAATTTTATTTCTACGTTCCATATTATTAGCTATCCCTCCCAAGTATGTATTATCATCAGTTTTGACATTCTCTTCCCCCTCCCCTGTTTATTCAAATAAACAAAGACTGGGGACTGATCATTATGGAATAACTGATATTAATAGGAATCACCAAGTTGGATTAACAAGGATTAGACTCCACGCTGGACAAATAGATAGAGAGTTAAGGAAGGATATTAATCTGGAGAAGACTTAATAGAACAGAGGTCTGGAGAAAGAGAATCATACAACAAAAAAACAACCATTTTTTTGCTTTAAAAAAAAGAACAGTATAATTTGATGACTAATAATTTTATGAATTTTGTCTTCTCTGTTCCTGCTCACTTTATTAAACACAAACAACAAAGCAACTCCCAAACAATCAAGAAAAGATATGGTTTGCAGAAATGATCAAATATATCAACCAGCAAGGCCATTATCAAGAGCCTGTCTCACCATTCAGTTCTTCCAACCAGCTCTACTTATGAAAGAAAAGCTGAACAATATTTGAGTTTCTACAACATGGGTTCGCAATCTGGGGTGCTTGCATCACCAGGAGGGTGTGAGATGGGATTTCAAGGGGTGCAACAAAGAGTGGTTTCTATCCCTTAGCGACAAGTCACAATAATCAAACATTTTCCAAGGGTGTGTGGCATAGAAAAGGTTGCAAACCGTTGTTCTGCAGAGTGAAAAAGTCTATTAAATCTCACCTGTAAAGTGATGTAAATTATGGACCTGGCTTAATTTTGGTTCTGTTCTGTATAATTGGAAGACACAATAGCATTTGCACTTGTAATTAAGAAAGATAACAACATATTGTGTTGTCCTCCTCCTCTCTTCTCTCCTCTCTATCTCTCTCTCTCTCTCTCTCTCTCTCTCTCTCTCTCTCTCTCTCTCTCTCTCTTTCATTTATATTGACTACTCATTTCCCCAATTTTGTTTTTAATTATAGATTGTTCCTCCTTTCTTTTCCAAGGGTGGGGCAGTTTATAGAAGGACTGTCTTCTGAAATGATGAGTTAGAGAATGAGGCAGGAGCCCTTGCCAAAGCATACCATGACTATTAATTCAAGCATGATGAAATTGTTCATTTTAACTATAATCATGTAATTCATCAAAATATTACTGGAGCATATCATTCTGTGCTATTACACTGATATAGCACCTTCTTCCACCTCTGCCAAAAGCAGGAAATGGCTTTTTTCTATGCTTATCTACACAAAAGCAATTGAAATTGGGAGCTTATAACAATGAACAACAATTTCAAACATATTTTAAGGGTTTGTGTGCTGCTACCGTTACTGTTTGGCTGATTGTCCCTAATAACAAAATACTGTTAATAGCAAAATGAATTTCCACTTTTTAGTGCAACAGAGATACAAAATCAAGGAAACTGTAAAATAGTAGCTGCAAATTCTAAAGTAATTTGAAGACCCTGCCTTGAGATGTTCAGCTCTGAAAAAGACTAGTTGTGTTGAAGTTAAATAGTGGCGGGCTGCTCTTCTATAACACTGAAGAAAATAGCACATCAATCAATCAATCAGAATAGAGATGGAAGGGACCTTGGAGGTCCTCTAGTTCAGCCCCCTGCTCAAGCAGGAGACCCTATATCATTTCAGACAAGTGACTATCCAGTCTCTTCTTAAAAATCTCGAGTGATAAAGCACCTACAACTGTTCCACTGGTTAATTGCCCTCACCGTTAGGAAGATTCTCCTTAATTCCAGCTTGCTTCTCACCTTGATTAGTTTCCATCCATTGTTTCTTGTTTTGCCTTCTGGTGCTTTGGAAACTAAATTGACTCCCTCCTCCTTATGGCAGCCTCTCAAATACTGGAATACTACTATCATCTCCCCCCCCCCCGTCCTTCTTTTCTCTAGAGTGGCCATTCCCAAATCTTGCAACTGTTCTTCATATGTTTTAGTCTCCAGGCCTTTAATCATCTTAGTTGCTCTTCTTTGCACTTTTTCCAAAGTTTCAACATCTTTTTTGTAATGTGATAACTAAAACTGGATGCAGTATTCCAGATGTGGCCTTACTAATAAAATTAAAGAAAATATAGGTTTGACCAGTGGTGGGATTCAGCTGGTTTGCATCAGTTCGGTAGAACTGGTAGTTAATATTTTGTTGACTTCGGAGAACCGGCTGATGCCCTATCCCTTTTTTGCAAGGCCCAAAACAGACCACTGGAAGTGCATGAACGCCACTTCCAGAAGTCCGTTCTGAGCCAGGGAGGCCTCCCAGGCCCAGAACCACCCATCGGAAGTACGTGGATGCCACAACCAGTTCACAACCAATTTCTCCTTGATTTCAGTGTGCTTAATGGCAGCCTGATGATGCTCAGGTATTTGTACTGATTGTCTTCATCCAGACTCTTGATGTTATTTTTATAGAGCATCTTGATTCCTTCAGTTTTCAGTATTTTTGCCTGTTAATGCTGAAGATGGCACATTTGTTCAGCCCAAACTCCTTTGCAATATCTTGGCTGTATGTACAAACACTGTTTCCATTTCAGATGTTTTTTTTCCATACAGCTCCAGATCAACCATGTAACAGATATGGGTTAGCCTTCTAAATGTTTTTAATGTTTGATAGCCATGGCTGATGATGTGAGATACAGCTCACGAAAGGTTATGACTTTCATTAAATGGGATAGTTGAAAAGAATGCTATAAAACTCATTCTGATTTTGAGATTCCATAGATGAATGCAACTTTTTAACATCAGGAGTAACACCAGACCAACAATCAAGCAGCAGTAAACAGTATCCCAATCAAAGAACTACCAACTCAGACAAACAACCAAACAGTAAACCACAACCTAATCAAGGAACTACTAAGAACAAAATAACACTCCTACCAACATTGATAGGGCAAGCCATTGTGTATAAACAGAGAGCAAATCCTGTTTCCTTCTAGCAATAAAGCTGTTACTTAGTTGGGTAATGAAACATCTGCAAGAAAAGTTCAGAGAGCCCCAAGAACTTCACAGTTCAACCCTGAGCTATATATATTCTCTTCTATGATTCTCCTTCTGCACTGGCTTTTCTCAAAAGATCTGAATATTCTTTGTTTTTTTCCTGGAATCTTAGAGAGCTAATATTAATCAGTACATGTATGTCATCATTTCCCAACCTGATGCCCTCCAGATATATCAAGATGAGAATCTTCAGATCTTCCCAACATAGAGTAGTGATGCTTCCTTGGAATACAGACCCGGTACATTTGGAGGACATCAAAGTTGAAGAAGAGTGAACTAAAGTAGAGTGAACAAAATGGACAATGTTTTCTTTGTTCCCTATGCCATCCATCTGATAAACTCCCAAGATTCGCTTTCCTCGCCCTGCACATGTATACATAATCTGAACTAGACTGTGTTGTTTTTCTGTGTCATATAATACATGTGGGTATATGCATAATTCTGTATTTATTTTTATTGATTTTTGTCATATTTATGTAGTGTATATTGGAGGTGGTGACCCTTTGAGAGCTGTATGCAATGAAATTTCATTTTAATGTATGCCGATTAGTGTACATTCAAAGTGATAATAAAGTTATTATTCTATTCTATACCTGTGTGGTAGTGGTGGGGGGGGGGACTTCTGACAAAAAATCCTGATATAGAGGAATACGTACTGGGTTTTTTTCTGGAGGGGGGGTTGAGTCAGTGTTGACTCTTCATAACTGCTTGGCTTAATCCCTACAGATGTTTTTGGGCAAGATTTCAGAAGGGGTTTGCCATTGCTTGTTTCCTAGGACTGAGAGATAGTGACTGGCTCAAGGTCACCCAGTAGGCTTTATACCTAACATTGGACTAGAATTCTTTCAGTTTTACCTTGATCCCTTAACTACACTACACCATCAGGCTTACAAAAGATAGATATAATACATAAAACCAAGTGCCAAACTGATAGAGGATGCTGAACAGGGGATCAGCAAAAGCCTTGATTTTTAGCATTTGCAACAAAGGATGTTTTTAGGAAACTTCAGAGGAAAGACTTCCCTGAAATTCTGAGCAAACTAGACTAAAGTGGAAAAGAAGTTAAGATGACAAAGACTGTGCAAGCAGATGAATGATTACCGGAGCAAAAATTGCTTCTACAATACATACTCCGGGGAAAGAAAAAAACCAGTAACAACAGTAGAATACTTGCAGGCAGCCACTATTCAAAGCCTGCTTGATGTGAAAGCAATTTCAGTGGTAGGAAAACAGCTATAACTCTTTTGTGAGATTACCAGAAAGAGTAATGAGAAAAGTGTTGTAGGTAGAAACTCCATTATATGAACTTCAATTATCCAACTCTTCTGATTATCAAAATTCTAGTTTTGTATCCTTCACTGATCAGATGAGCAGGGACACTGTGTACAGAATTTTCTGTTGCTATTTTACCTAGATAGCCCTACGAGAATATTGCCTGTTCTATTTCCAGTAGTTCTAAACTTGAGTGCTATAATCATTTATGTACAGATTCTTAGTCATCTCCCAGTACATTTCTGAAATACCAAATCCCAAAAGGAAAAGGAAAACCTAAATTAAAGAAAGAAATAGGAAAATGCACAGGAAGCTAAACAATAACATCAAAAATGTAACAATATTAATTTAGGATTAAGCCCTTATGGTCTCCAGGATAGCATTCCAGAAACCTCAGTCCTCTGAAAATGGAGAGATTGTACTGTCCATATAAGTAGAATTAGAGATCAGATTGGTGGGATTTGGGGAGAGTGTCGAGATCATAAAGATTATGGATCCTATTATTCCATTCCATCTGATCCCCAGACACGAAATCTGTTCTAGCCAATTAAAACATTGCTCAAAAATTACAGAAGTGGAAAGGGCTATGTAGGCATCCATTCTCAAGACAAGAATCCAAAATAAAGCAGCAAATATTGTTTGTATGTTCAAAGCCAATGATGAAGAAGGAACTATTTAAGGGTCTTCTATGATTGCTTGAAAATCATTTTTCCACAACTATATTTGCATAACCAAGGCCAGGGCTCCCAAGAACATCTTCTAAAATGTCATTATCTATTTGGATGAGAAATGCTACAAACAGAAAAGAGAAAAAGCAGGGTGAATATTTGTCTTTAAGAGTATTTGCACAAGAAGGGGCAAATTATTCATAGGTTTCATTTTACCTTGTTAAATTATTCACTTAAACTCTGATGCTTTAACTTTCTTTCTTTCTTTCTTTCTTCCTCTCTCTCTCTCTCTCTCTCTCTCTCTCTCTCTCTCTCTCTCTCTCTCTCTCTCTCCCTCCCTCTCTCCCTCCCTCCCTTCCTTCCTGCCTGCCTTTTGTGAGATGTTCCCATTGTACAGCCATTGTCCTCCATTCAGAAAGTTCTCCTAAGTCATAAAAACATCACACCTCAGACTATCCTGCTCCACAATTTCCTTTCAGTCTTATAGAAATGACTGACAAGTCTACTCTGTATTTCTGAATCCAAATAGTGGTAATGGTAGAATGATGGAAAAAACTTCAACAGCATTTCAGGAATGATTTTTTTATATCCTCAAATGTACCTTGATATACTGTATATCATCTTTCTCTATCAAAAACACATTATCTAGATAATTGTGCACGCACCCGCACACACACAAACACATACATGGACATTTAAATATTGCAAATGACTGCCTCTAGGAATGATTTGATAATTTGTATTAAGATCTCAGACTACAAGAAAAATGATACCACAATATTCAGCTTTACCAGTACCACAGGAGCAATGAGATTCACTCCTCTTTTTTTCCAATTCTGGTTTCTCCATAAGTACAGATTAAAGTAGTAAATTATTTTAGTATGTGATATTTTATGGTCAATATTAAAGAAGCTTAATAACATTTATTCTTCTATTGTGTAAACATTTGAGAATAATTCAAAGCAAATCTCCATAAGCTGTCAGATATTGGCTATCTATAGCAGCATAACTTAGCTTTTATATTAACTTTTTTGTTTGTCTTCATGGCAGTGTTATTGCATCCTAGAAAAACCCATTTGTGCAACCACAGCAACAATAATAACACAAACATATCGCACACACTCCCAAAAAACAAAAAGCCCCAGAAATACAATGATGGGTAGTTCAAGGTCTTCTCACACTTTGTTGGACCTGACATGAAAACTGATTAGTGGATGAATTTTCTTTTTTTTTTTAATTGAAAAGTTTTATACAAGTTTTTAACAATATCCCCCCTTAAAATAACCCCCTCCCTCCCTCCTCCCCTCACTTCCCAAAGCTGGTTACAAATAAACAAATAAATTATAAATAAACTTATCCAACTATACAAATAACAAAATCAATAATGTACTTTAACTCAAATACAAAACAAATTTAAGCAAATAAAATATTAAAAAAATTAACAATATAAGCAATTCCAAATTAAAAAACTAAAAATTATTCATAATCTAAATAATACTTTTTAATCCCATATCAACTCTATTTACTCTACATGTAATTTATTAGTGGATGAATTTTCATCCATTTGCCAACCTTTCTATATGCTTAATACCTAAGCATTTACTCAACATGTAGAAGAAAGTAGGTCTGGATTTCTCAAATGATTCGGGACCTTAATTCAGGAACATTTTGAATTGTTTTTCAGAAGATCTGGTGAATTTTCCACTAACTAAGGAATGCCTGGGGAAGGGCTGTCAGGATTCTTAAGCTTAGTCTTCAAAACTGATTCCTTTCTCTTTTTTTAGGGAGGTACTGGAGATTCTGTAAGGCTATGGCATTAAATGCAAAGTTCTGCTCCCTCACAAATGGCATAACTCCATATTTATCATTTGGACATCTTCAGGATGCATGACTGGCAGCTTGTGCACAGTTCGTTGGTCAAAATATCTACTTGGCTCGCAGTCAAAGAATCCATACTAGCAATGGAAAGACGTTTCTCTGTGGGGAGGAAGGGATTTTCAACCTCCAAATAAAGAACATTCTTAGATTCCATCTCTTTCTTCCAAGTGGACGAAGGTGAAATGTGAGCAATACCTATTTGTTTACATAGCCTGTGTAATACTTTAACATAAGAAAGGAGGCTAGTTTCTAATCCTTTCCTAATCAGCACTTTCACGCTTATTTCATAGAACATAGAATCATAGGGTGGGAAGAGATCTTGGAGGTCTTCTAGTCCAACCCCCTGCTTCAGCAGGAGACCCTAGACCAGGGGTCCCCAACCCCCAGTCCTTGGACCAGTACCAGTCTGCAGCATGCCAGCAACCAGTCCACACAAACAAGGAAAGCCCCATCCCCAGGATGCAGGCAGCACCCAAAACCACACCCCCTTTGGTCCACAGAAAAACCTCTCTCCACGGAACTAGTCCCTGATGCCCAAAAGGTTGGGGACCTCTTCCCTAGACCATTTGTTCTATAGTTCTACCATTTGTTCTGTGCAAAGGCTTTCCTCAATACAGCAAAAAGCTTTGCTGCTCAAAGAGCCCTTTCTGCCATGGGGAGGAAGCTGCAGACCACTGCCCCACACAGGGGGGTCAGAGCCTGCCCAATTTCATTTGTATTCAGGGGAGACTCAGCATCCAGGGACTATGAGCAGCTGGTCTGCCTCTGACAGGGCACTGAAGGGGTATCTGCTGCCCTCCTGGACTTTCTGTAAGAAGGGGGAGGTACTCAGTAGCACAAGGGGTGGGGCGCAAATGCATCCAAGGCAGCAATTTCTGGCCTTCTGAGGAGAGGGGGTCATTCCTTGGGATAATGCCTGGAGTAGTAGACATTTTTCCCATCCTACTCAGATGTGGTCTGGCACTTGAGATAAAAGTGGCCCAAGTCATGCTTTGCGATGACTTAGGCACCACTCGAGGTGTTCACGGTTACAGTGTCATCGCCGGTGAGGGACTGGTCACCTGCAATGTGGGGCATTGTGAAGTCACCTGCAATGTGAAGCCTCTTCCATTTAAATAAGCTTCTAACATTTAACATCATGTGCCTAGTTTACAATTTAAACCCAGTTAATTTTTGTTTCAGTCAAGTTTAAACACAATCTTGTGTCACAAACAAATGCCATTAACATTAGTATAAGAATTTCCCTTGCCTTTTTATCTTCTGAACCCCCATCAAATCTGTTCTAGAGAGTTTCTTGGTAGACAGAAGAGAAAACAAGAAAGGCTTTGGGGGATCCATTCTGCTAGCTATGTTCACTGATGAACAGTCTTAGTGGGATACAATCCACTGTTGAGAAATGGTTCCTGAAATCAATCTAGTGCAGTGGTTCTCAACCTTTTTAATGCCGTGACCCCCAACCGGTCATAAGTCGAGGACTACTCAACTGGTGCAGCAGAATGGGACTTTTGGCAGGGCAGAGACAGCCTGGACAATTCCTATTGGCTTTTGAAAGCCCATAGAATTAGACTCTATTCAAGAGAGTCTATTCTATGGGCTTTCAAAAGCCAATAGAATAAAAGGGAGTAGCACAGCTAAGGAAAAGGGGAAAAAATGGCGGACTGCGTTGTTTGGCGACCCCCATGAAATGGTTGCTCGACCCCAAATGGGGTCCCGACCCACAGGTTGAGAACCACTGATTTAGTGAATTATGTTGATATAACATCAAAGACATGTCCAAATGTTGACTGTGGAACTGATCTTGAACTGCAAGATCCAAGTTAAGCTAAAGAAGAACCAGTTTCTACAATACGATCTTGAGCATATACCCACCATTTGCAAGGAAAACATTGGCATTTGCTTTGAAGTCCTGAACCTCATTTATAGAGAACTCAAGGAACAATGGAATGAATTTAAAGACGTTGTTAAGCAAGAATGTTAACAGGGACTACCTAGGTAAAGAAACAGAAGAAAACAAACTGGATATCAGAATAAATCTTGGAAATTGCCAAGAAAGGAAGAGAAGCCAAGAAAGACAAAACTCTCAGGAAAGAACTTATCCAAGCCTTTCAGAGACCTGTTAGGAGAGACATAGAGAAACAAGGAAGGAAAGTCATCCAAAAGTTCTCTAAACTCAGGAGACGGTTCCCAGTCTCAAATTTGTATGCTAAAAGTTGCCAATGGACAGACAGTAACCGATTCAAAAAAGATTAAGAAAGATGGAGGGAGCACATTGAAATTGTGTATAGAGAAAGATGATTAGCAGTTGCTGAAGAAGTTTGCTGAAGAGACCAGTCACTCAGCAAACAGTGCTGCTATAAGTGAAACTTCATGTGGTCAATCTTTGCAGATGCAATCACTGCAAAACTGTATATCACATTGCTTGGAGGATGCTGGAGGGTAGCCAGTCAAAAGATGAACAGTGGCAGTGCTGTTCCCAGGAGAATGGGGCCTGGAGGAACTTGAGGGACAATGGCAGTAATTGCACAAAGAACAACAATTGCTAATTGGGGGAAGATCTGTGACCCAGTCCTAATTCAGAAAATAGGATATCCCCACTTGTTCTTCATGCTCCACTTTTGGAATATTGCTAAGGCCTGCATCACAATGCCCTTAACCCTAGAGAGATTAGGAGGAGAAATTCATCCTGGTATTGAGTGGATATTGTTTATGTAATCCATTTTTTTCTAACGATACTTTGAAAATCAGCTGCACTTTCCATGTAGTATTGCAGTTATGATTCACTCTCGTTAGGCTGAAAACTGTCAATTGTTTTTAAAAGTTACTAACTTTATCCTGTTTTTCACTTGATCAACTTACATCTGGTCATTTTAGTTTAGAGGTCTTATACTTCCTGTTAATATTCCAATAAAAATCCAGGAAGAAGGAGAATTCTCTAATCTACATACTAAATACATAGGATTTGTTTGTTTGTTTGTTCATTGGATTCATACTCTGCCATAATCAATCAATTCTCAATGGCTTTCAATGAATACAATCAAATAATAATTTAAACATCTATGCAAAATGCCAAAACAAATGGCAATACATAAAACAGAATGACATAATAAAAATAATGCACAAATAAAGTCAACAAAAATATTGAAAGTGTTATCCAGAATCATCTGATTTTAATAGCTTCCTAAAGGCCAACAGGGAGCATCACTCAATTGTCTGAATCTGAACTGATACAATAAAAAATCCAGGTTTACAATTTCAATGAAAACTAGATCTGATTATATTTAAAGCATTCACAATTCAATTCTGTCCTCAAATGCAAGTGGGCACTATTCCAAAGTAAATAAGTATAAGATTATATATTTGACTGTGATTCTATATACTTTTATCAGGAAGTACGCCTCAAAAAAAGCCACTTATTTCTATGCATGCCTAAAATGAATTTGTGAATAGAATCTATCAAAGGAAAGACTATCTGCATCTAACAAAACATAATGTAAATCCTATTTCTTTAATAATATTCCTGCATTCTGAAATCAAAACTGATTCATCATCCATTTGAACTCAAGCTACCTACTTTAGGCTCACAGAGTTGATAACAATCACAAAATGCAATTTGTCTTCATAAATGTATTATTATTTAATCATATGAAAGTTTGGTTCTATCTTGGGCAAATATTTATAGTAGCTTTAATACACAGGAGCCATTCTTGACAGATATGATGAAACAGATTTATCACTCTTGACAAATTATATTGCAAAATGTCTTCTCTTGACTGCCCACAGAAGAAAAGGCACGAAGAAATTCAACAGGAATGTCACCTGTGATTCTTTTGTTTTTTAACCTTTTACCGTGGCAATCAAAAATCCCTTTTGGTAGGAACTCTGCCACAGTTAGTCTGGGAACTGGTTATAAGGGTAATTGTGTGAATGAAGAAAACCTGTAGCCCTTTAAATCAAACTAAGCAGTGTTTTATTAAAGTGCCCAGCAAATCAATCTAAATCCAAGGATAATAAAGCTCTAATCAGGTAGTAGAAAAAAAAATAATAGGTTGTCATGCATGAGGAAAAATAGGCAATCATGGAATGTTTTCTTTAATTAGGTCATGTAAAGTGGAGAGATTGAGTGGGAACTGGCAAGACATTCATCATGAGCAAGGTGGGAAATTATTTAGATTACAGATGAAAGAAAATTGAATGTGATACTCTAAGATTTGATTGGACATAAAATTAAAGATTTGTCTGCCTCTTCCCCCTCCCCCTCCCCATTATTCATATCCCTTTCTTTTGGTACTTATTGCAGGTTGTTCAACAAAATGATACCAATCTCATGTTTGGATGTCTCACAATGTCATACAATACTTACTGCGCGTTCTAGGCTGACTTTGTTTAATCTTGCTAGATCCAGCAACAGGCCATCTATTCCAGTCCCCTTCTTCCAACAGTTGCCCTCCAGGTGCCTTGGGGAAGTCACCAGTAGGCTGTAAAAAAGGTGACAACTTTCTTTTTGTTGTTTGCCTCTAGCTATCATGCTACTGATGACTGTAGCATCCTGCCTCTGAACAAGAGCCATGGTGGCACAGTGGTTAGAATGTAGTATTGCATTCTGCCAACTGCCAGCAGTTTGATTTTCATCTGCTCAAGGTTGACTTAGTCTTCCATCCTTCCGAGGTCGGTAAATGAGGACCCAGAATGTTGGGGGCAATAAGCTGACACTGTAAACTGCTTACAGAGGGCTGTAAAGCACTGTGAAGCAGTATATAAATCTTAAGTGCTAGCGCTATCCTCTGCATTACTGTTTTGAATACTCATGAACTGCCCATTTGTCTTGAATTAATCAAAGCCAATGGGTCTTCACCACAATACATATGAACGAAGCAATGCACAGAACAAAACTTTCTACCAATCAGTTTGGTTAAGAGCCTTAGAAAATCTCTAATAGCACTATTCATCCCATTCGTGTGTGTGTGTGTGTGTGTGTGTGTGTGTGTATGTTTATGTGTATGTATGTATGTATGTATGTATGTATGTATGTATGTATGTAATATTCAGTCCTCTTGCAGCTCCTTTAACTTTCCTTATACTAAAAGGACCCAAATGATATAGGCTTTTCTCAATACGTTTGGGTTCTTTGACCTACCTGCTGCAGTTGTTATTGTTTTTCCAATGACACATTTGCATTAATCTCTCATATTGCATTTAACAGGTAAAAGTAAAGGTTTCCCCTGTCCAGTTGGGTCCAACTCTAGGGGGTGATGCTCATCTCCGTTTCTTAGCTTGTTTTGTTTTCAAAATTCAAAATTTCAAAATTGCTTGTTTTCAAAATTCTTTGTTTAACCTTAGTTTCCCCTCTGTATTCAAACCATTCTTATCAGTCATAATTTTCTCAAAGTTAGTAACCTTTAAATATCTATCTTTTTCGTTCATGTATACCATCTCAATATTTTTACATTTCATATATTATAAAAATTACTATACTACTTGTATGTTTTATCTCTCTTACTATGAGACCTTATTATGTCCATAATTTATCTATTCTTTTAATCATATTCAAACAGGTGTTTGATCATATAGTACTCCCTCAGATAGATTGCATCAAATCTCTCAAATCTGGTTCTAGCCTTCTTTTTTTGCCAGGTTGTTTTTCATGTTAATGTGTTTGACTTGCTCAGGGGTTTTCTCTGTATTTTTATAAATGCTATTAGATAAAACATGTATTTTTTTATCTTCCAAACTTTAATGATTACCCTGGTTGCTCTATAGTCCATTTTGTTAGATTTTCTTTCCAATCTTCAAGTTGATTTTGAGATCCTGAAATACAGGATATCTTTTCCTTTTCCATTGTTACGGTAAAACCTTGCAAGTTTTCTTTTGTTTGTATTAATTTGTAATCCTCTTCATCTGTAGTTTCCCTTTTTGTGTCACTGACCTTTGATTTGTATTCTGTTACCTGGTCTGTTTGTTCATTCTTTATCATCATTTTCTGAGAATTTTTTACTTCTAATTTAAGTTAGAAATGTGCTCGTTTATGCCATCAAAGTTGTTTTTAATCTCATCATGATTTGAAATCATTGTCATTTGAATCTGTCACAGCATTGCATACATTTCCTCCTGGAAAGTATTTGCCTTGTCTTGCTCCTGCAGCTCTCTGATGTTCCAGGTTGGGGCCTTCAGAAGAGGATATTAGATGTAGTTTCCTGCCACTTTTTGATAGGTGTGCAGCATCCATTTTATCTCCCCCTTTCAGATGTTCTTTCACCAGTACCATAGTCTCTGTGTTTAGCCTTTTAAACCAGCCAGTCTTAAAGTCCAAACAATCAAATTTTATATAGTTCTTATCTATCTATCTATCTATCTATCTATCTATCTATCTCTATATATATGGTTTTTTTTATAATCCAATGTGTTTCCAATTATCAAAGCACCACTAAAGGCAGTATTTTATAATATTTCTTCTGTTCAGGGGTCTTACAATTTATCTTCCAGTCAAGGTTGCAGTCCAAAATGTTTGACTCTCCAGTAAAATTCCCCCCTAGAAGATTAGCCAACGGTTAAAGTTTTTCTTTTTCTGCAGACAGTTCTTGAGCTTAAAGATCACAGCTCAGTAAATATTTATAATCCCAGAAAGTCAGCAGTTTTTGAAGTAAATAGTTCTCAATCTGTAGTAGATAGTCCAGTATGTTTTCTTTCTTTGTTCCCAGCTGTTTTCCATTTGGCTGAAAATTATTAAAGTTTAAAGGAACAGATTATTTTTTTGTTTCTGGGTATCTTGCCAATTTCTGAGTCAGTGTTGCTATTGTTCTATACTCTAATTCTCCATTAGATGTCAGTAATTTATTTTCCAACTTTTCAAACAAAGAATTGTTTTTTATATAATTTCATCAAAACTCTTTCAGATGTAAAATATTGATGGTTTTCTTAATTTTCAGATTTATCCAGACTGTAACATTATTAATTTCATTTCAGTATATTTTTTTCCTCCATGAAGTTAATTTACCACTTCCGTCTATGGAAGGGTGGGGGTGTAATCCCCTCTCTTCTCATTTTCAGAGGATTTCTTGCTTTGGGGATCTTTTCCAGGGAATCAATTACAAAATAGAAGAGAGAAGATCAATATTCTCACCCAGTTACAAGCATGCTGTTCACCATTGTTCTGGTTTGTGCTCTTGACTTCGGCTGCTGGTAGCTTGGGCTAGACACTGATGTACAGCTAGCCTTTCTCCTGTCAGGTTGGAGGGTTTCCCCCAGATCGAACAGATCAACTGCCCTCATTCCGCGATCATCAGGGTGTCCCTCCTTCTTCGTCACCTATCCAGGGTTACTTTAGACCCATTTAGGGTCCCCTAGCAGGGCAAAAAAAGCCATGAGGTGCGGAGCTTCACAATCCTTCAGCCGCGCCGCTACAGGGCAGAACAGGAAGTCCTGATCATGATTTATCTCTTGTTGCTTGTATCTATACTGAAAGCTTATGCACCTGACACACATTCCTTGTGTGTCCAATCACACCTGGCCAATAAAGAATTCTTCTTTAAGAAACACATGCTAATAATTGTATTTGATTTGCTCATCATCAGTTTACTCCTTTTGTCATGAATAACTTTCTTGCTATTCCAATAATTAATTATACTCTTGAATTTTTCACCTTTTTTTGCTGATCCGTTAAGGGCATTGGGTTGTCAAACCCTTAGAGGGGATATGAAGTGTTTTGCTGTATCCATACTGCCTCTTCCTAAGACATTGGAGCAGTTGCTTCAAGGACCTTCCCAAGCCAGGCCATCTCTACATGTAAGTGCATGCAGAGCTCCTTCGTGTCATTCACAAACCCAGGAGAAAAGTTATCTGTACATGCACATATGGGCAGATATGACTTCAGAAGGTTTCCTGAGCAGCTATTCCGAGCACTCAAAACAGTCACACTAAATCCCTTTGAAAAAGGCTCTGTGCTTGACTTCTCCTTTGAATGCTTTGCATTTTCTACCAACACCCTTACATTATGTGAATAATCTACAAACTTTTGAAGTAAGAAGTTACTTCTTGAAGTAACCTGAACTTCACAATGCTTCCTTGTAATTATAATGTTGCAACTGTTGCAACTGTTACAGAGTTAATCTTTTTCTAGATCTTCCCATTTCTAACATGATGGGAGTTTTTACATTGGTTTTCCATTCTCATAGAAATTGTGGTTGTGATTGTTTTGTAACTATAGTTTTTGAACAGAGACCAATTATATATATAAAACCACTTACATATATAACCAGAATATACTTAGAATTATGCTACCTCTTGCACAGCTAGGCTTACACTATAAACTAGAAATTCTATATAGCAGCTTTCCTTATTCTTATTTTTCAAATGTACTTTATTACTTCCTATGCATATGATCCTCAAGAATGGGAAAGTAGAGTACCAGCAATCCTGGGGGGCACTAGTTTGATAATATGTAGACATAACTATTATGGTATAATTGCTGCTCTTATTATTTTTAGGCATAAATAAACCTGCTGCACTTATTATCGTAATCTGGGAAAGGGAGCTTGCATTGTTGAAGAATATCTATCTAGTAATTATTTATTTGTTTGCTCATTCATTGATGCAATTTATATGACCACCAAGCTCACAAACTTAAAAAAAGCAGTGCATCAAAGTTTCCATAAATAAGAATTAACACCTGTTGTTTCACTTTAAGACAAATCATTCTGACTACAATATTATAGAGCAGTTCTGCATGAAAATTCCACTACTGGACAACATTTTAGAATTGTGACCCCATTGACATTTTAGTGAACTGCAAAGAAACAATAATTTAACAGGCATTTGCAAAACATTGGTGAGGATCATGCAGCTCTCTCAGAAGTTTCTGTAAACTGTCTTCCCCACCAATTTGTCTGATATTCATATTTCATCCCAAAGTCTAACTGGTTGGTAGAACAACAATGTATATGGAGGTCTCTTTGATTTAGTGGTTCACAGATCTTTTTTTAAAAAAAGTTACTTGCACCTCTGAGTCTACCACTCATGAAGAACCAACCTACAAATCACTTGTCAAGAACTTTGATCTACCTAGTTTCAGGTGGTTTCTCCTCTGTCTATTATTTCTGCCAAGAGACCCGTGAAAATTAAATACAGACCTCATCAATGCTTGAGTGACCTGGTGCTCCATCATAACAGCAGTGTAATAGCAATAAATCATTTCAACTTTAATCTATTGTTATTGATGAATGTACAATTATTTGTCATCTAAAATGCTGAAAATGATGACCAAAGAAATAGATCAACTTTTTTTTCCAGCTTCCAAGTACGGCATTGATGGATTGTATCCCTAAGCTGTTATTACACTTATAATGTGCTCTTCTGTTATGACAGCACAGCTAGTTTTTTAATCATTCCATAGTAATCAACTTAAGACAACATAGCAAGACTCATAACTCATGTTCTTTTCATTTTTGGCAGTGATGGGAAATGAAAGTGTATACTTTTGAAATAATTCTTACCTGACTAAAGCGAAGATTGCTTTAAAACTCTAAATAAACGATTGCTTATTGAGCTGGAACTGAGAAGTGACATATTAAAATGTCTGTTTCTAAAGAAAAAAAATAATATGGACTTGATGGAAATTAAAATTTTGTTAAAAAAAAAAAAGAAACTTTTTTCCTTTCCTTTCCAAGCAGTTCAGTGTGAATTAAAGCACACATGCCAGTTGCTTTAGCTGGCCAAGTAAAACTGTGTGCATTTTGTGATTGCAACATACAAATGCCATAACATTTTGAAGTACATTTTGTACTCTTGATCATAGCAGAATCTGATGACTTGACAAGGGGTTTAAATGTATTTTTAGAATGCATATGGCACATGATTTACTCCTCAGTGAATTAAATATCTCCTCAGGAACCAGGAGACCCCTTTTGAAAGATGGATGTGGGGATCTTCCTTCTGCAGCCTTAGTTTGATTGCCAATGCTGTTTCTGAAGATCCCCCACCATTCTGAAATAATATGATGTGTGATAATGCAGAATAATGTCTATGGGTAAATGAAAAGCACGAGGTGTCTCATGAAGTGTTCTTCGTGGCAATGTTAGAAGTGGAAGGCCATCTTCATCACTGCAGCACTAGGTAGGTGCCAGAATTCACGGTAGCTCCTTCTTCATCCTTCACTATCCTTCAAAGCTTTTAGCCATCCTCCCAACCCCAACTGAGTGGGACATATATGAGGGTGGTGTAGCAGGGAGAAATGCAATGAGAAACATGAAATCTCCGTCCCCTTCATCATTGGATTTCAGCCTCCTAACTTCAGTGGTATCAGGATATTACTGAAATCATATTTGGCTCCAGTCTTGTAACAGCAGTCCAAAGATGTTGTTGTTGTTAATTGCGAAGTCGTGTCCGACTCATCGCGACCCTATGGACAACGTTCCTCCAGGCCTTCCTGTCCTCTACCATCTTCTGGAGTCCATTTAAGCTCATGCCTACTGCTTCCAGCCACCTCATTCTCTGTCGTCCCCTTCTTCTATTGCCCTCAATCTTTCTCAGCATTAGGCCCTTCTCCAAAGATAGCATATTGCAATTTCCAGTAATTCTGATGGCCCAGTTCTGTATTCTTGAATATAGGTCTCCTTGAATTCAGTGTAAGTGAGTCTACTTGGCCTACTGAATGAAAATAGTTAAATAAAGTTTAGATAGTGATATGGATACAGTATGTATGAATAATCAAGTAGCTAGCTAAATTCTCTCAAATTTGGGGTTTTGGTGGGTAGATGAAACATTCTTTTTTTTTCCTCTCAATCAAATATACTTGTTTCTCCCCATTCCTTATCCAAGGAAAAGCAATGCTTTATTGAGCAAAAATAAGTTTTGCTCTTGGCTGACGCAGCCCTGCTCTGGATTCTACTGTGTGTCTTAATCCTGCTAAAGTTCATAGAATGTTAGTACTATTAATATTCTGCTTTTAAAGATACTAATCCAACCAAGGCAATTAAAAGTGAAAGCATTAATAAAATTGAAATGCATTAATAAGGCAATCATGCACCTTCCCAAAAAGAGCTGAAGTCACTTGATCCTGAAGAGACGGGGAAAAACCGGGTGAGGCACAACGTTATACTTCTTTCTCAGTCTTCCAATTTATGTCAGCCTGTAATGAAGACAGGGGAACCCAACTGGGGAGCCTTTGAGGTGTTTTGCCTAACTTACTCTACCAAAGAAAGGTTCCCTACCTGCATCTGCCAATAAAGAGGACATCCCCAAATTACCATCAAGAATACAGGGTTTTTTAAGGAAATCACAACAGGTTGTGACAACTTCTATTCGCAAGTCTATATCTAGACACATATTTCTCTGGGGCCGCACAACTACCACGGTTTCTTTAAGGAGACACCAACAGATTCAGCAAGCATATTGAACCTTGTCCAATTCTGACCCGAATGCCTGAACATCACTTGTTATAATCCAAACCCTCCAAGCTCACTTCAATATTGTTCTTTTTATCATTATCTCATTACTAATATTACTTTCTTCGTCAGTTCTCTAAATACTTGTGGAATATGCCCCCTTCCTAGCACTTCTGTTAGGCCTACGTTCTTCGCCAACTTTCCTGTGTGAAACAGAGAAACCAGAAAATGCTAGTAAAGTCTGCAGCCATGATTTTGATTGCTTTGATTTTGCAGCAAAGATTCGTTAGATAAGAATTCATTGATGCTAGGATGAATCCTGATGCTTCTTATCTCAGACTACAAACAAAAGAAGTTCTAATGGAAAGATTAAAATGCAAACAATAACCAGTACCAATAAGTTTGTGCAGAATCAAGGAGAATCAAACCTCTGGGTGATATTATTCCAGAGGGCAGTGGCCATGGAAAAAAAAGGGGGGCATACCATCCACATCTCATCAGATACAAGGTCTCCAAAGTCAATTGATGGTATCATTAAATAGGAGGCATTTGTCACCACCATAAACTCTCTCTAACCATGGGCCATCCTTGTGACAAGTGAAAATCAGATAAAGTAGGAAATGTCTAGCTAGTTCAGACATAATGATGCCAGCAATGGTGACCATAAGAAACCATGACTTCACATACATGATGCAAATACTGCCACTGTGTACTTCTGTTGTGATGTTTAATGCAAGTACATTCACTGTGGCATTTGTGTCATGATGTCATAAGCTGAATTAAAACTTCACAGGGATTTGAACTATTTTCAATGATTTTGGTGCTTTCCAATTTGACAAAGCTCATCTCCAGCTTCCCAGTTCCAATTGCTATAAAATTCTTTGTCTATAAATGTCATAATTTTTCCTTACTGTATTATACTTCATATTGGTTAATACTGTATTCTATTTTTATGCACCTATATTCTTAAAGATATTTACCTGGGAAGAAGTCTCTTAACTCAGTGGCATTTTCTTCTGAATAAGCACATTTACGTTTTTGTTCTCTATTATAACCAGGAAAAAAGCCAATTTGGTTTTATTGATCTAAATGTCAAAGTTCCAATTGATTTCAGAAGAACTAGATGCCACCTAAAATGTTTAACGAGAACATGGATTTGCCGATATGTGGAAAAATAATTTATTTTTAAACACACAATAATGAACCTAGCATGTATAAATAAAGCTCTAAGAAAATCTGATCTTTACATGATTTCTGCATTGACTATCCCTTTATCTGTAAAAACTACCTCTGTAAAGGAGGCCAGAATTATTTAGAATGACAATATTTGTTAGCAAAAAAAAAAAAAAAATGCTAAAAGTTCAGTTTAGCACATGATAGCTTTGACTTCATCTTTGTGATAGTAAAACAGTAGCAGAATTTTATATATTCAACAGGCATTTTACCTTATTTGTTTTTCTAGACAATTTGTTTTGGAAAGTTATGAATGTTGCTAAGAACATGCTTAGAGTTCCCTAGACTATAACCATCATTATCAGTTACCCTTAAGGGCAATCTTTTTTCTTCTTCTTCTTTGTAAAATCATGATCCATTTGATATCCCAAAAACAGCAGCATTAATTTTAATTTGTCACATTGTAGGGTGTAAATTGAGTAAATGTTAATAGCATTCTTCTTGAGTAATCAGTTCTACATGATTAACCTAAAAATTGCCAAAATGTTGTTTGCCATTCATTTGTTTCTGGGGGGGAGGGGGAAATGGCATGAGGAGTGAGACAGAGCTCGATTAATTTACTTTCTGATCTGTATTAAAACTTGCCACAATGATTCATAATCATTTCACTCCATATTTATCCTGACAAACCAAATTGGGTGCTGCTCAGAGTGAAAATATTGCTTTACTGACAACATCACTCATCTTATTTGTTTTCAAATGTTGCATGAATGTAAAGTTTAATCTTATATTAGCGTAGGTTTATTTCTTTAAAAAGGTAAATTTTTCAGGATGACTCCTGTTATTTTTATATATTTATTTGTCTCAAAGTCTCTAGCTTGTGGTCTTTACTACCATCTAGTGGAGAAAGGGAGACGAAACAGGAGTAAATAAGAAAAAGAAATTGAAAAAGAACAGGGCAGAGAGCGTTTGCCATCTCAAACAGAAGATTGAGGAATGTCTGAATATCTGTCTTTCTGTTTGTTTATCTATCCATCTATCTATCTATCTATCATATTTTTTAGGATTAAGGCAACATATCAGTTTGTCATGATGTTCATGAAGAATTCAGAATAACAAGAGTTAGAAAGGACTTTGGGTGGTCATCTAGTCCTACCCCCTGCTCAAGCAGGAGACCCTATACATTTCAGACAAGTGGTTGTCCTATCTCTTCTTAAAACCTTCCAGTGATGGAGCACCCACAACTTCTGAAGGCAAGCTGTTCCACTCATTGTTTGTTTTAACATCATTTGGGACTGATCATTTGGGATGCAAATAATTCAAGAGAAAAGAAATACCACAGGATCTTCCTCTTTTTTCCTTATTATTTAAAAACATGTAACTGTTATGACAAATGTTCCTCCTCTCCTCCTCCTCCTCCTCCCAACTAGTATTAACCAAAACAGCTATTTATTGGATCATTTTAATAATCTTTTAGTTGTGGTAGAGAACAGAAATTGAGAGAAAGGCAGATTGTATTGGATAGCACCCATACTTTACGAATACCACAAACTTTTCAAGTATGTGGAAGCTTACTGTATTTCAGTGTTTTAGTATACTACTTTCAATTCACAGTTTAATAGATCTTGTTTATCTTTTAATGCCTTCTGTGTATTTTTCACTGCTGAAAGCATATTGCAATTTGGTTTCCCCTCATTTTTTTCCTCCGACACTGGTATTAAATAAATATATAAAAATAACGGGAATCATCCTGGTATTGCTGGCAGAACGTATATTTTCCTTTCACGAGTGAATCCAGCCATATCAGTGAATAATTACTTAACTCTGGAACCATGAACTCATAAGGAAACGACATTTTCAAGTTAATAGAAAGAGAAGAAAGATGTTGCATGAATTCATGGCTCTGTCATTCCACTGATTTCACAAGGAGAAAACTCTCGATAACAAGTCATTGTGCAAATAGAAACAACATTTATTATGAGAGGATTTTGTACAACAAGGTACTAGTCATGCCTATTTACTCAGATATAAGTCCAATGCCATTTACTCTGAATTCAGGATTCAAAAATTTGCAACCCTGGTGGTCTAAAAAAATTAATAAATAAAAATAAAATACCATTCAAATATATTTTCAGGCTTCCTGAACAAGTGAAAATCTGCCTGGCTAGTTTTCTCCAATGTTTATATATTATCAAGCACAAGTTTGTTCTGCCTCTTTCTCAAAAATCAAATTTCAATTCTTTTTAAGGCCTTTTTAATTTTTTTTTAACCCCAGTTTAAAAAGTTCTTCTCTCATATACTTTTTAAAGTCAATTTTCTTTTATATTTGCTTTTCAACTGACACTTTCTTTTCTATACAAATTTTTAACACTAATGTATTCTTTGATCAGAGAACGGCATTGCCAAATTCAGGGAAGTGTGAAAATAAAAAAACCAACATATAATTGTGCAGTCGTTCACAGATTATTTCAAAAAGTGTGAACTGGGATGGTTTGTATCAAAATATAAACCAAACAAATTTCTCCCCCATCTCTACTTGATGCAAAGCCTTGATCTGCTTAACATTCCTTCTGGACCAAATTGTGTAAATTTCTAGATTAATGATACTTTTGATTACAGTCTCTAATCAACAGAACAATATAATTATCTTTCACAGCTTGTACAGTATGAAATTTAAAACACATTTACAGCCCATTCCTCAAAGTACTTTCTCCTACACAACTCCCTTCCACTTAATGAACCTGGCACAGAGTGAGAGGTGGGCTGTTACAAATTAAGTGGATACTAAATTGTCTCAATAGAGGAGTTATCCAACATAAATAACAAATTATACAAACAGATGCAACAGAGTGATAGCATTTCACATGAATATGTATTTAGCATCCTCTCAATAAACTAATATGGGTGCTCAGCTCAACGTTCATGGAATAGGTCTGTAAGATTAGAAGCTTTGAAAATGAAAAAAAAAACCCACTCTAATAAAATTCAAGTAATCCATACATGAAAATTAAAATGGGCAGATATAATAAATGTACAAGTGAGAGCTGTGAACCATAAACACAAAGCTTTCGCTGTGTCCCCGCACAACAGCTACAGTGCCCTTGCTGACCTTAATAGGGACATTAAGGAGACTGGTAAAGATATTTGTGAAGATAACTCAAATAAACAGGGGATTGTGGTCCGAGATGAACAACTAGATTTTGACAGGGAGAAGTGTGAATCAGGTATTGCACATCAGTCATGCAAGAATAGAAAGGCTCCCAAAAAGAGAAGCTACCTTCTGGTAGGTGATTCAATTATAAGGGATGTAAATTTAGGAAAGGACACAGAGGCTTTGAAAGAGGTCAGGTGTCTTCCAGGTGCTACTGCCAGTAGGGACAAGAAGCGTATTTCTAAAATAATCAAGAATGGCAGCAAGGACTGTGATGTGGAGGCTATTGTACATCTTGGCACTAATGATCTGTCCCAAAAAGATGTACTCTCTGTGCAGAATGATTTCCAGAGCTTGGGGAAGGAACTTAGCAGAATAGGCTGTAGGCTTACTTTCTCAGAGGTTTTACCAGTGTATAAGGAGCAAAACGGAAAAGGCCAGCGCATAGCACAATTCAATATGTGGCTAAAGGAGTGGTGTAAAGGGGAAGGCTTCGGATATATTAGTCACGATGTCAGTAGCTGGTCCAATCAAAAGATGTACAAAAGAGATGGTTTGCATCCATCAAAAAAAGGGACTGAGTTACTCGGCTATAAATTCACAGATTTTCTGGAGGGAAATTTAAACTAAACAGCGGGGACAGGGAGTTAATTGATACGGAACAACCCTGTCCCCGGCAATTTAAAAACTATAGGGCTATCAGTGCATGTAGCATAGATGTGTGTGTGGACAAGAATACCAACCTTGCTACCAATCAAAATGAAGCCTCTAATAGCGAGTGCCACATAAAGTGCACTAACCAAATAGGTGGTAAGACAATAGGGGAACTCAGGCACCACACAGGTTATGTAGAAAGGAAACACAGGGCCACCCACAAAGGACTCAAATGTTTATACACCAATGCACAGAGTATGAACAGCAAACAGGGTGAACTAGAAATTCAGGTTAACGAGGGCAGATACGATATTGTTGCCATTACGGAAACATGGTGGGATGAAACTCACACATGGAACACACAGCTAGAGGGATTTAAATTATTTAAAAGAAACAGACCAAATAAAAGAGGAGGTGGAGTTGCTCTCTATATAAGAAATAACTACATCTCCACAGAAATAGAGTACAACAATGATAAAAACTCTCTTGAATGCATTTGGGTCAATATAAAAGGGGGGGGAAATGACATTGCCATAGGTGTATACTACAGACCACCCAACCAAACAGAGGAAATAGATGAACTTTTTGCTAGTCAGCTAACTAAGGTATGTAGGAAGCACACCACAATAGTAATGGGGGACTTTAACTACCCTGACATCAACTGGGAGACAAACTCCGCACCAAGTGGAAGATCAAACAGGTTCCTGGCAAACCTAGCAGACAACTTTGTCTCCCAAAAAGTAGAGAAGGGAACTAGGGGATTAGCCATTTTGGATCTAATTCTCACTAACAGAGATGAAATGATAGACGGTGTTGAAGCCATAGGAACCCTGGGAGGAAGTGATCATGCAATATTAGAATTCAACATTATAGAAGCACAACCAATAGAACACAGTCAAACTAGAGTCTTGGACTTCAAGAGAGCTAATTTCAATAAACTTAGAGAGGGCTTGGGAAGGATTCCATGGATGAGAATCCTCAAGGGGAAAACAACTCAAGAAGCTTGGGAAATTTTGAAAAATGAGATAATAAAAGCACAGTCTAGCACAATACCAACAAAGAGGAAAAATAACAGCTCTCAAAAGAAACCAGCATGGCTGCATAAAGAACTCTCTGACAAATTGAAAGATAAAAAGGACAAGTACAGAAAGTGGAAAGAGGGGAACATAACTAAGTCAGAATATCAGCAAATAGCCCGAGCCTGCAAAGATGAAGTGAAGAAAGCCAAGGCTCAAAATGAACTAAGGCTTGCGACCAAAGTCAAAAATAACAAAAAAAGCTTCTTTCAACATGTAAAAAACAAGAAAAAAGTGAAGGAAATGATTGGTCCATTAGTGGGTGGAAGTGGCAAGAAGGTGACAAGCAACAGGGAGAAAGCAGAACTATTTAACTCATTTTTTGCATCTGTCTTTACACAAAGGGAAAAAACAGACCAACCTATCAAAAATAGTGCCATAAAAAACAAAACAGAAACACAAGTTAAGATAGGCAAGAAAATGGTTAGTGAGCACCTGTCCAGCCTAGATGAGTTCAAATCGCCAGGACCAGATGGATTACACCCCAGAGTTCTCAAGGAACTGGCAGATGTGATATCGGAGCCACTGAACTATATTTTTCAAAGATCCTGGAACACAGGGGAACTACCAGAGGACTGGAAAAGAGCTGATGTAGTTCCCATCCTCAAAAAAGGAAAAAAAATGGATCCAGGAAATTACAGACCTATCAGCCTGACCTCAATACCTGGGAAGATCCTGGAAAAGATAATCAAACAACGAATCAACGAACACCTAGAGGCAAACAAAGTCATTACTAAAAGCCAACATGGGTTTGTCAAAAATAGATCATGCCAGACAAATCTTATTGCATTCTTTGACCAAGTGACAAAATTAGTGGATCAGAGGAATGCTGTGGACATAATTTACTTGGACTTCAGTAAGGCATTTGATAAAGTAGATCACAACCTACTACTTGACAAGATAGAAAAATGTGGGGTAGACAGAACCACCACCAGATGGATCCGTAGCTGGCTGACCGGCCGTACTCAGCGAGTGGTCCTCAATGGAACTGCATCTATATGGAGGGAAGTGTGTAGTGGGGTGCCCCAGGGCTCTGTTCTGGGCCCAGTACTCTTCAACATCTTCATCAACGATTTGGATGAAGGGATAGATGGGGAACTCATCAAATTTGCAGATGACACCAAGCTGGCAGGAATAGCCAACACTCCAGAAGACAGGCTTCAGGTACAGAAGGATCTGGACAGACTTGAACACTGGGCACTAACTAACAAAATGAAATTCAATGGTGAAAAAAGCAAGGTTCTACATTTAGGCAAGAAAAACCAAATGCACAAGTACAGCATAGGTGGCACCATGCTCAATAGTAGTAACTGTGAGAGGGACCTCGGAGTCCTAGTAGACAATCAGTTAAATATGAGCCAGCAGTGTGCGGCAGCTGCCAAAAAGGCCAACACAGTACTAGGCTGCATTAACAGAGGGATAGAATCAAGATCACGCGAAGTATTAATACCACTCTTCAATGCCTTGGTAAGGCCACACTTGGAATACTGCATCCAGTTTTGGTCACCACGATGTAAAAAAGATGTTGAGACTCTAGAAAGAGTACAGAGAAGAGCAACAAAGATGATTAGGGGACTGGAGGCTAAAACATATAAGGAACGGTTGCGAGAATTGGGTATGTCTAGTTTAACGAAGAGAAGGACAAGGGGGGACATGATAGCAGTATTCCAATATCTCAGGGGCTGCCATAAAGAAGAGGGAATTAAGCTATTTTCCAAAGCACCTGAAGGCAGGACAAGAAGCAACGGGTGGAAACTAATCAAGGAGAGAAGCAACCTAGAACTAAGGAGAAACTTCCTGACAGTGAGAACAATTAATCAGTGGAACAGCTTGCCTCCAGAAGCAGTAAATGCTCCAACACTGGAAGTTTTTAAGAAGAGACTGGACAGCCATTTGTCCGAAATGGTGTAGGGTTTCCTGCCTGAGCAGGGGGTTGGACTAGATGACCTCCAAGGTCCCTTCCACTTTACTATTATTATTATTATTATTATTATTATTATTATTATTATTATTATTATTATTATTATTATTATTATTATTATAAATGTTAATAACAAAAATCACAGTATCCATTATTTGTACGAATATGTAATCCTTAATTATGTAGTTTCATGATTAGCAATCTAAACTCAGCTTGATTTATAGAGTCTTGCATAAGTACCACACGCATATACACATTTCTGTAATTCAACAAAGGTCACAACAATCCAACCTTAGCTGAGTTCTTATGGGCTTTCACGATATTTATTTCAATAGGTCTCATGTATAAATGCTCATTTGATTAACATTTCCATCATACCAGCCAATCTTCTTTATTACAAAGGTTTATGAATATTTTCCTTCAGGTTTTGCACTTCTTCAAATTTTGTGATCTTCATTTTGGCTCAGAAATACCTATAGAAATTTATATTTTAGAGTAAAGAACATGTATAACGTGACCTTTGAAAGAAATCAAATTTAGAAATATATCTTTTCTCAGGAAAAGCTAATTTTAAGTGGGGCTAATGTTTATTTCACTTTACCGCATGTATTTTACGTATTGCAGTTCACCCTCAAATCCTTAGAAGAGTTGGTTTACTAATATTTTTAATAAAATAAATAAAAAGAATATTTAATTAGATGCTAGAATGTGTTAAAAATGCATTTTAAAAAAAACTGGGAGTTTTTAATGGTTAAAAAAAGTTTAATTGGAAACACAATGGAGTAGAAATATATGGATCTGCATATAAGAATGAACATAAATATGAGCCTGTCATTGACATAATGTGTCTCTAATATAGCCAGGTAGGATAGCTGGAAAGAGAGAAGGTTGAGAAGAGAGTTAAAACCCTTATTAAACATAACTCTTCTTTGACTCAATGCCTTGACACAATGCAACATAATACACCCAAGTGAATGAATCAACAAAGAAATCAATGGAATCCTAGTTGTCATTAGAATGGAATGGAACGGAATGGAACAGAACAGAACAGAATAGAATAACAGAGTTGAAAGGGATCTTAACCCCCTGTTTAACCAGGAAACCCTATACCATTTCAGAAAAATGGGTGTCCAATCTCTTCTTAAAATTTCCAGTGTTGGAGCACCCACAACTTCTGGAGGCAGGTTGTTCCACTGATTAATTGTTCTATCTATCAGGAAATTTCTCCTTAGTTCTAGGTTGCTTCTCTCTTTGATTAGTTTCCATCCATTGCTTATTGTTCTGCCTTCAGGTGCTTTGGAGAATAGCTTGACTCCCTCTTCTTTGTGGCAACCCCTGAGATATTGGAACACGGCTATCATGTCTCCCCTAGTCCTTCTCTTCATTAAACCAGGCATACCCCATTCCAGCAACCGTTCTTTATATGTTTTAGCCTCCAGTCCCCTGATCATCTTTGTTGCTCTTCTCTGTACTCTTTCTAGAGTCTCAACTTCTTTTTTACATCAGGGTGACTGGATGTAGTATTCCAAGTATGCCCTTACCAAGGCATTATAAAGTGGTATTAACACTTCATGCGATCTTGATTCTATCCGTCTCTTAATGCAGTCTAGAACTGTGTTGGCTTTTTTGGCAGCTGCAGCACACTGCTGGCTCATATTTAAGTGATTGTCCACTAGGATTCCAAGATCCCTCTCACAATTATTACTATTGAGTGAGGTACCACCTATACTGTACCTATGCATTTGGTTTTTCTTGCCTAAATGTAGAAATTAGAAGCAAATTAATCTCAAGATTGGATTACTGTTATACTTTTTCCCTGGCACTTTTATTTTTTTTGCTTTTAATTGCTATTACTTAAAATTAAATGCATTGCTTTAAAGATTTAATAGAAATTATTAGTTTTCAAACAAAAAGAGGAAAAAATTGTTAAGGAAGGTAGCTAAACAGCTTGAGGTAATGTTGGATCTTACACACTCAACTCAAGGTGTTGGTCTTAAATGATTTAGCATACAAAAAGGATCACTTCTCCAGTACTATGAATCCATGCAGTAAAATCAACTAGGAAGGCCATATTTCTACCATACACTGTAAGGACCTTGTTGGTGATAGTGACAATTCTGGAATATTCTTGAGGAAATATAGCTAGATTTCATACTGTCCTGAAAGTGACTAATTGAAACTAATTCTGCGAGCTTTTTAATTGCTTTTAAAAATGTTTTCCAGCTAAACACTGGTTTTATTGATTTAGCACATTATTTTTGCACAGTGTTATTATTTTACCTCTGGACACTATAGTGTACTACCTGAAGTGTCAAGTCAAGTTAAACTTTATTTCAATCAAAGGCCAGTATAGAATGAAACAATGAACAAAATGTTAAAAAGTAAAAGAGGAGTTTATTTGACCTAACTAATTGCAGGATGGTGGTGATTGCTATTATTATTATTATTATGTAACACAAACAAGTTCATATTATTAATAATCCCACCGAGCAGCTTAAGTCAAATTTGTAGTACAACTAGAGGTTACATTTATAAATCAAAAGAAGGAATTAACATCTTTGATTTCTTTAAAACCCTAGCCACACTCCTACTTTTAATACTAGTTTAATAACATAATAAACAAAAACGGTTATTTAATACTAAATACTAAACTTGAATTAAATTCTTGAAACCACATCAAATGTGCAAGAAGTCTCAGGGAATGGGATACCTACAGGTAGTTGTAGTCCAGTTTTTCCTCTATTAATGCTTGAATGCATACTGCATTTTCAAAAATTTGGACCTCAAAGGAAGCACACATTGCATGAATTCTCTAATAGTAAATTGTCTTAATGTTTGCTGTCGATATTTCCCACTATGCCCAATTATTTCTAATCCAGTGGCTTCTTCCCGTCTCCCCAAACTATAAGCTATCTCTTATATTATTAATAAATAAAGTTTTCTTTTAATCCATTGGATGGATAGATGGACGGACGGACAGATGGATGGATGGATGGGTGGGTGGGTGGGTGGGTGGGTGGATGGATGGATGGGTGGGTGGGTGGGTGGATGGATGGATGGATGGATGGATGGGTGGGTGGGTGGGTGGATGGATGGATGGATGGATGGATGGAAGGAAGGATGGACAGATGGATGGATGGAAACTGATCTATGGCCTTAACCCTAAATAGATAGGAGCCATGGTGGCACAGGGGTTAGAATGTAGTACTGCAGGCTATTTCTGCTGACTACCAGCTGCTGGCAGTTCGAGTCTCACCAGCTCAAGATTGACTCAGCCTTCCATCCTTCCGAGGTCGGTAATATGAGAACCCAGATTGTTGGGGGCAATAGGCTGATTCTGTAAACTGCTTAGAGAGGGCTGTAAAGCACAGTGAAGAGGTATATAAATCTAAGTGCTATTGCTATTACTAGATAGATGATAGATAGATAGATAGATAGATAGATAGATAGATAGATAGATAGATAGAGTGCTTTTTTTGTAAAAAAAAAAAAAAAGGTGCCAGAACTCACACATGTCATGCAACCCGCCTTGCCTATCCTATAAGGTTCCATCCAAAAAAGGTGCCGGAACTCCATTCTGGGCGTTCTATGAGAAAAAAAAGCCCTGGATAGATAGATAGATAGATAGATAGATAGATAGATAGATAGATAGATAGATAGATAGATAGATAGATAGATAGATAGATCTTTTGTGTTTGTGTTTTATTTTCAGTAGAGTTGTAATCTTTTATATAACCACATAGAGAAAAACAGGATACACCAACATGTCAAAAGCCAAAGTAAATCACAACCTACTTTTGAGGTGTTTATGGGTTGTTTTTTTCCCTTACAATTCTTCCTTTACGGTTTATTGGCTGATTGAACATTGTGTCCTTTCAAGAGAGACGGAAGATCCAAGTGCCAGCAGCTGATTTTCCCATTGCTAACCGTGGCTGTGTCCTGTGTCCTTCCTGGAGGGGTCTCTAATTCTTTGCACCTGATTAAATGGTAACTAAGAGTCATGCTTTGGGGTGATTCACTGGTTTGGATGACTGACTAACAATCTCTACAGGGCAGTGTACAATTTACTTGTGTGCCCTAATTAGCACTGCTAATTGGGGCACAAAATCTATGTAAAATTGGACCCTCTTTTTTTTAATAGGCTATCATTTTGAATGGCAGGCAGCTAAGAGAAAAAGTTTTAATTGTCTCTTCTATGAAGTACTTCAAACATATGCATAAAAACTTTGATTGCATCTATGCCATAAGACACTGTTATGTATTATAGACTGAAACTTTTAGTCAAGTTTCATAAACCAATTATCTATATTACATGAGGAACATAAGTATTATAGGTACTCCAGTAAGATATACTAGCATTGCATTTGCATTTTTACAGGAGAGTTATGTATAAAATAATCACAAAAAATAACCTGCTTGAATCAATATTTAATATATCTATGACTCTATATGCAGAATCCTAATACATATCTTTGAGTAGAGCTATCCAGACCAGGAAAATCGGATGGCAACAGAGAATGATTGTTTTTTTCATTCCCTTACTTGTTGAGGAACTAATATAGGATGGCTTTGTCCAAATACCTCACCGTGAGAAATATTCTCTCTACATCCTTGTTTTGGTGATGGCCATACTGTAATAACCAATTTCATCCGATGACATCCAATAACCCCACTATTATGCCTCAGCAAAAGAATCCCTCTCTTCTCTCACACCCTCTACATCAGGGGTGTCAAACTCAATTTCATTGAGGGTCGCATCAGCATTGCAGTTGCCCTTGGGGGGGGCAGGTGGGTGCGGCCTACTGGGTGGGCATGGATGGAGCAGGTGTGGCCTACTGGGTGGGCATGACCAGCTCTACATCATTCGCATCAAGGGTGCCTGTGGGGGCCTGGGCAGGAATGGGACAGATCTGAGGGTCTCTGGCAGAAAGGGGTGGGACCAGGGCAGAGCCCATCAAGCCAGATATATGAAGTAGGCAAGGGCCATTTGCTGGTCACTTCCAGGCGATGGTACATTTCTTCATTCCTCATAAAGGGTGACACCTCCCCAGCATGGACCTAGGCGGTGGGGCTGACGCGGCAGGGGCTGGTTCCTCGCTGTTTCTAGATGGCCTTGTGGAGCTAAGACTGAATGCATTTCAGCATAGATGGCCACCACAAAATTGTACATTGGCTCCCGGCTGGCCAGGCCAGGGCCAGGGCCAAGGCAGTAGGGGCCATTCCCTCACTGTTTCCAGGATGGCTTCGTGGGCCACATAAAACCACTTCGCAGGCCGCATCCGGCCCCCGGGCCTTGTGTTTGACATGTCTGCTCTACAGTGTTACCTAGGGAACCATCTTGCCAGCCTGCTTTAAATGATTGTGCATCATTTATTTACTGATAAAACTCAGAGGATTGAGGGTTTTTGTTCACAAAAATCAACAGAAAATTCATTTTAGGGATAGGCAAATCACTAACTAATGATATCCTACTTGGAGGAAGTTCAAAAAGGATATGCATGGGAGAGTGGAAGTGTGTCTAGAAAGAAAGATAGAAAGAAATGACCTCAGATTATGATTCACAGGAAACAAAGACAGAGTGATAAATCTAAGAAAAACATCATTTTAGCTCTTCTATTTTCAACACAAAGTCCAAAGAAAGGTTCAATTTTCCACGAAGAAAATTGGAGACTAGCTGGATAAGTCCCTGCCATTTCCTTGGCAAGATTTTTCAGAAGTGCTTTACCTTTGCCTCCTCCCTTGGGCTGAGAAGTAGTGACTGGCCCAAGATCAGTCAACTGGCTTTGCGCCTATGACGGGACTAGAACTCATGGTCTCCTGGTTTCTAGCCTGATGCCTTAACCATTACACCAAACTGCTGCAGTATTTTTTTTTCCAGATCATTTTCCATGCCACACTTCCTCTTAATTCCCTGACACGTGTGTATTACCACATCCCCCTCCATCTCCCAAGCATGATTCCCAATCCCTTTCTCCGCTGACCCTCTTACAAAACCATGCAGATAAATAGACAAATAAACACAGGCTGCTCTCAGTCCAACAGTCTCCTTAAAAGGCTCCCAAGGTGGTCCTACACCAAATCAGCAAATCAGACTCTAGTCTCCCAATTTCTCTCTTCTCTGAATGCCATAAGGGGGGAAAAATCATTTTCAGCATACACATCCATTAAAACAAAAACAAAAAATCACTGAAATTTGGGATTGAGAGGGCTTATCTTAAAAAGAAAACAAGTAACTCCCTGTTTATTGGGGATGTGACCTATGGAATGGCAAGAGGGGAGCAATGGCATCTAATAATTTTATCTGATTGGAGTCTCAGTGGTAGTAAAACCATCACCACTAACTAATTCTCCCCTAAATCCCCAGCAAATGCAGCATAAGTTCGGTCTGAATAGACAAAAGCTCACATATGTGACTCTTCAAATAAATATGTATGTGGTCTAAAGGGAATCTCTGTATGTGTAATTTATATTTGTACTTGCAATAAGCCTGCATGCCTGCATGTGTCTGTGTCCTTCAAGCCAATCTTGACCCCTGATGATTGCCTGGACTATGCATGTCATTTTCTTGATGTGCCATTTCCTTCTTCCTATGTCAGAAGTGACTGGCCTAAAGGTACCCAGCTGACCATGCCTAAATCAGGGCTATAAGTGATTTCCTTGTTTCTGACCTGGAACTCGTTAGCCTTTTGAAAAGCACAACCAGGAGTACTAACTCTAGTACTAACTCTATTTCTAATGCAAAGTTACACTAACAGAAGTTTGCAAGACTGAATGTATCACTTCTCTTCTCTCCCCTCCTTTTACTCTCCAGAAAACTAGGGAGGGTTCCTTCTGAAATGCTCCCCATGTTCCCTCACCTCCCCCATGGGCTAAGATATTTTTTACATGGGGGGTAAATATATATCATTTCAATAAGAATGTTCACAAAGAAAAAAAAAGACAAATATGGAAATATACAAAGAAGAAGAAGAAAAACCAGCAAAAAAGAAGAGCGCAGAAAGTAGTACGGTAAAAGAAGGAAATAATAATAGTTAAAGAAAGAAGAACCAAAACTAAACAACTTTGACCTTCTTTTCAGCAGCTACAAATCAATTGATTATCTTTCTTCCCTCTTTAATATTTCAAAAATCCCTTCAGCCTCTTATTTCATACTTTTTCCAATATCAGATCTAGCAATCATTACTTCACTCTTTTCCATTTTCAGCAAAAAGTCTGTAAAAACTGTCCAGTCTTTTATAAAAGACTGTTTTGTCCCTGACCCCAGTCTGCAGTTCATCCCCCTGTGTCCCTAGGGCAGGGGTAGGCAACCTTGGCTCTTTTATGACTCGTGGACTTCAACTCCCAGAATTCCTGAGCCAATTCTGGGAGTTGACGTGTACGAGTCATAAAAGAGCCAAGGTTGCCTACCCCTGCCCTAAGCCATTCCTCCATACCATCACAATATCTTAACCTCTAATCAAACTGGCCTTGATATTCTTCAGATACAGTGTTGAACATTTCCAAATTTTGTCACCACATTTTCCTGAAAGGAAGAAAGGGGTTTATTTTCCAAATAATGCCCTTTGAAGTAGAAAGCCTTGTCTCACATACAATCCACAGAAGCAGACATTATTGAAAAAAGAAAAGGTTGGACTTAGGTAGAAATAACACCAAGCAAATGGTTGGAAGAGTGGGAACCCGGTTTGTGTCAGAGGCACCATTTAAGCACTTCTAGGTTGAAAAGATTAGCCAGTGACATCACCATTGCCTGAGGGATGCCAATGGAGTCATCTTTCATGTCCCCATCAAATGGACCTCGCCCGACCATGCAACAATGATGAGGGCCCACTCAACCATGCAGCAGCACTCGGCTTTCAAACATGGACTTGCTAATCTCCAACCCAGCATCCTAACCACATGAGCCATCATAGTCCTTGGAAGACTGGGATGAGAGGAAGAAAAACATTCACCACTGTTTCTTGCCTAAGAATGGAATTTCTAAAAAATGGTGGAGTCCACAGAAAGAGGTCCTGGAATGCATACTATGGCTGATTGACTGTTGTTGTTGTTTTTAACTTATCTTCAGTGTGTTTTAAATTAATTGGACTTGAAAGCAATAGAGATCTGGCTTCCAGCTAACTCTTCTTTTTCCTCTGGCAGAATGCCTCCACATTTCATGTGCCCCAGAGCATTCTTAAAAAATAAGAGAACAAGGTAGCTGGAGATTGGCAGTCTGTAGCATTCCAGCCACTAAAACCAAGTGAGAAAGCCATGTGTTAAGGAAGCCATTTGCGGAATGAGCTGGGAATGAGCTGAGATGCAGTGGAAGGGTCTGCAAGGCAGGGACTTGAAGGAGAATGAGAGTGAGAGATGGCTAGTGAAGCCGGAAAAATGGAGAGTCTTTTCAGAACTCACAACTTTTGTCAACTATCACGAAGGCCCTGCTAGACAGGATCTCACTGGTGATAGAAGTAAGGTCTTCATCCTGGTTCATCCAAGCCGGGAATAAATAAGCAAACATGGTGACTGCTTTGGGAAGAAGGTTACAGTTTATTGCAGAAAGATGGTCTTCAGGAAAGTACAGAGGAGAGAAGAGACTGAGCACATAGGGTAGTAGGCTTTTATACCCCCTCTAGCCTTGTTTGGAATAGTTTCCTGTTCCTGTGGCATGAACCTTGAGACCGTTTCTGAGTGTTTGTCTAGGCCTTGATATCTGTGGTTTAATTCTATTATCATATCCTGCTTCCCAGGTGATGGGGCTAATGACTCCTAGAGTTTGGGTGGGGTATGCAGTTCTTCTTTTGTCTTCTTGATTGCTCTGGCTCCAACTTTCTGATGGTTTTACATCTGCATTTGTATGGGGCTAAAGTCTTGCTTGGGGCAGAGAGATAGATTTGGAGCCAGGTTTGGTTTTAAAAAGTCCTTTTGAGGAAAAATATATTTTTCTGCCTTTTTAATATTTCCTTCTTTGGGCTAACTTCCCTCACTGGTTTCAGAGTATAGTTATACTGTGTATAACAGCCTGCCTGACATTCATGATGACTAGAGCTACCAGTCAAACCTCTATTATTTGCACTCAGGATTTATGAACTAAACCTCATCCATCTTCCCCAACATATTGAGAGAGCATGTCCTGTTATTTCTTCCTCCCTAAACTCATAGGAAATGTCTTCCAGACTCCTTATCACCCTGATACTGTGGCTCTCCACTGGACCCAGTTCAGCTTATCTGTGCGCCTTTCATTGTGCGATGCCTAGAATTAGACACAGTATTCCAAATGCAATGGAACCACTGCAGAATAACTTCCAAAACCTGGATACATCTATCAGCCAAAGACAGCCTTGACCCTTTTAAGTGGTACACACATTCCTTGCTCATATACACAACATACAAATTAAAACAACAACAACAACAAAGCAAACTTTCACGTATACTTGTTGCTGTTTTACAGATCAAACTATTTCTTATATTTATGAATGAATACCCTGGATAGTTTGTTTTTTAAAAAATCAACTTTATATGTTTTGTGCATTATTTTTTAAAGATAACTCTAGAGGTTGCAGGTACAATGAAGCTTCTAAGAACTATTTCTTATATCAATTAGACATAATCAGATTCCTTTTAGGCTACATATTTTTAAAAATATATTATTCTGCCTTTCCATTAGCCAAGGTCAGTGTATTCAGAATAGCCACAATATAATCAACAATGCAAGATAAAAGCAGAAGAATTTTAACCTCTTTAGTGAAGAGGTAATTGAAAAGAAGCTCTCCAGTCACAGTGCATTTTAGGAAAAGGAAGTTTAATGATAGCATTTATGCCCTGTTCTCTGTTCTTTGTTAACTCTTTATGAGATAGATTATTTTGCTAATTGGGAATTTCAAGACTCTTGGCTAGACAGAGAGGTTGAAAGCACTGCAGAAGATGGCAGTGCCAAAGTAATTTCACAACATCTGGAAGAAAATGGCATGGATGCAGTCACAGGAATTGTGCATTTACATTTATCATCCAAATTTCCCAGCCCATTTCTTAAAATTCACTTTTTCTAAACCAATCTCTTAATATATACGCTGATGTCGCATTTAACTATTACATTTCATTTATTATTATTATTCTATGTTTAACTTATTAAGATTCAAATAAATCCTCCCTTCTACAGAAATCAAACTTAATGCCTCCAAAATTTCTCTTGTACAAAGTCTCTGCATTTAACAAGTCTTATCCTCACAGAAGGATCAAATCTCATCTGATTCTGATGGAAGGCAAGGAACAAATCAAGACTTTAAAAATAATAAACATTTAAAAGATCTAAGCAGACTTACCTAGTTACATATTCAAATATACTTCTTTTCCTAAAATTTAACAGGCTTATGGAAGACTGTAAATCTTAAAGTTATAACTATTGGTAGACTTTCCCCAACAGTCTGCAGACAGACTTATAAGAGACAGACAGACTCCTAATAAGACACATAAATCTTTTGACTTTCCAAATTTTATTTCAGATTCAGTCATGGGTCAAACAGGGCTGAAATGATGCAACTTCCCAGTCAAAGCACATACTATACATCATCATAACTTTATTTAAAGTTTTCCTTCCTTCCCTCCTTCCTTCCTTCCTTCCTTCCTTCCTTCTAATGATCATTCCCATTCTTTTTCTTAATCTTCCAAGGTCATAAGTGTTTACTAATCAGGATGGCTTTCTATTATTTCCAGTGTTAAAAAAGAATATGCCTTTGAATGCCAGTTGCCATGGAGCACAAGTGGGAGGCATAATTCAATCTTTCATAGCTTCTGGGAAAAACAATATTTGTCTGTTTAGTTAGAATTTAAAGTTTGCAGAAGCCCTACCATGACTACAGTTGTGCAGTAAGAACTCAGTATTGACCAAATGGATTTAAATATCTCACATACAGAGATTGTAAGGGTCGTGGGCTTAACGAGAAATGTTAAGGTTAGCAGTAAGTTAGGATACAAAAAAAAAAAACTACATAAAGGCAAAGAAAATGGTAGAGAATCTGGGCTTAATTTCTATGTGTTAGAGCTTCAAAAACTAGATGGTTACCAAAACTAATTTGTAATAGAACTTCTTTTTTTAAAGAATTGCCTGCAAGAGAACATGTGGCTTTTGACTGACTTGACTCTTCAGCATTTTGGTTGACTGAAAACTTTCATTTAGAAGGCTTTTGGTTGCCTGAAGAGAACTACAGTGAGTGGGCAGAGAGTTGGAAAGGTTTATTATTTATTATATTGCAGAGTCCAACACTTTGCTCTGTATATACAGTTTTTTCTTGTCCCACCTGGCATTGTTCTGTGCCAGCTAAGATGATGGGCACTGAACAACAAAACTGAACAGGATCTTTCAAAGAGTTTGAAAAAATTGGAGACATCATATTCCCTTTAACCACTCTCTTCTCACTGAATTTTATGTTGGTGTATTTTTTCTTTCTCTTCCACAGTGCCTCTGTCCACTGAACATTAAACAAGAACATTAAACCAGAAAACCTCAAATACTGAACAAACTCTTGGAATTGTATTCTGGCTGATTTGTGTACCACCTTCAGCAGGTCGATCTGATCATTTGAAATACTGATCTGTTTTTTAGATAGCCCTACTCTGCATGGGCCTGACTGGTTTCTATTTCTCCCCCAAAGTCCCACAACAGGAAAGTCATCACTTGAGGATAATAAATTAGGAATTTAAAGAGACCCATAGTTATAAGACACTATATCAGGGGTCTTCAAACTTGGCCTTTTTATGATTTGTAGACTTCAAATCCCAGAATTCCTCAGTCAGGCACACTGGCTGAGGAATTCTGGGAGTTGAAGTCCACAAGTCATAAAAGGGCCAGGTTTGAAGACCCCTGCACTATAACATATATTCCCCTTCCTTGACGTAGTGACTGGAGCCAACATAAAGTCTGCAACAGAGGACAGAGGAAAACAACAGCTATATATTTTCATGAAAACCTCTAGCCCATCATAATTTCTAATGTCAGCGGCTAATCAAGGACTTACTGGCATCATCAGTGAATGGATACAAGAGACTTCTCCTGGGACTATTTTTTTTTCTGTGAGGATGAAATGTATTCTTATGCCACCTTAGTCATTTGCTGCACCGGGTGTAAATAATATCGCATTGCCTTCTACTGTTGAAATGTACATTTCAACCACTGGAGTACATGATTTATCTTTCGCAATAAAAACATTTATATAAATGACAAGAGGTTTGACTGCATTATTAGTCAAAAGGACAGTCAGCCATTAGCAGTCTTCTCATGCGCACAGCCAAGACTTATCCCACTTTGATATTTTGATCTATCATTCAGAAGGAAAAAAAAGGGGGAGGATAAATAGAATCTTTCCACTATTAAATCTGCATCTGAGGAAGTATGGATGGACATGCAAACATTCTTAATAGTGCTCATCTGTTTAAAATGCAATCCTGTGTTCACTTACTCAGAAATAAGAAAAGTACAGAAGAGTTCACTCTCAGCGTCGTGTCAAAATTTGGGTAATTGTTTTTTTCAAATAATTATTTTGATGCTGCTTTCATTGATGGGTTTATACACACTTTTCTTTAATCCACTCATCCTTATGTATTTTTTTTCTAATTAAAGTACATTTGTATGTAGCCCTTTCTAAAATTAGTTGTCCTTTTCTGCATAGCTTTCCTTAATACATCTGTAGTTATTGAGCAAGAAATAGTTTGAGATAGATGTCAAAGACCTTGTGATTTATAAATCCATTTGGCTACTGTCTGAGAAAATAATATTTGTAGCTCAGGATTGAACTGGGGCAGGGGTAGGCAACCTTGGCTCTTTTATGACTCGTGGACTTCAACTCCCAGAATTCCTGAGCCAGCATAGCTGGCTCATAAAAGAGCCAAGGTTGCCTACCCCTGAACTGGGTGTTCCTTGGTGTTCTCTGTGCTTGGTTGTTTTCTTGCAGATGTTATATTACCAAAGTAGGTAATATCATCAGTACTAGAAGGGAGTGGGGTTTGCTATCTGCTTTATATACAAGTAATTTATCCTGTCAGTATTCTTTTTTTGGCTTTTTGATTGTTTCTTTTGAATGGTATGTACATGATGGTAATCTCTATGTGCCTGTTGATGATTGATTTATCTGAGTGCCAGGCTTCTAGGAATTCTACAGTGTTTTTGACTGGGCTTGGTCTAGGATGCTCTGGGTGCTATTATGGATTCTTTTCTGTGGTATATTAAACAATTAGAACAATACTTTTGCTGTACAAGTAGATTCCTTTTCCATTGGGTTCCCCTCCGCCAATATTTTGACACACAGAATTATGATGGGCTGAATCTACTAACTTGACTCTCTTAACAAATCAGGAATTGGGAGAAGTATAGCATCAGCATCTCTCCCCATATCCTATATCTTTTTCCCCTGTAGAAGTTTGATATGAGCTTTTAATATATTGTCTTTTACATAGCATCACATCAATACAACAATGCAAACAAAGGAATAGAACTCATCCAAGCCATAAAAGAAGGAACAGGCTGATGAGGGATTAACAGCAACCAAAGACACAGTAGGCATTTTGCTTAAGTTCTGAGGAATGTAAACAGGAAGTATTTTTAACAAGGTCTTCTTGTGATCAGGTAGAGGCAATCTTAGCTGAACCCTTTCAGAGAGATTTTCACTGTTCAGTTCTGGGGGAAAGATCTGGCAAGACTAACACTGCCTAGAGATAACAAGAGAAAATGAGAGAGAGAGAGAGAGAGAGAGAGAGAGAGAGAGAGAGAGAGAGAGAGAGAGAGAGAGAGAGAGAGAGAGAGAGAGAGAGAGAGAGAGAGAGGCTAGGAACAGGTAAGATCTTGTGCATACACACACATACATATGCATACACACACATACATATATACTATACATGGTAACTAGAAGATGCTTATTTTATGAAATAAGGACCGAAGTAATGCATCTTAAAGCAAACAAGCCAAGAATAACATAGGATCCATTTAAGACCGTACTCATTCAATGAGAGCCCTTCTAGGATGAATGAGAATGTTGTCCCTGAAGCATATTATCCAAATATAATCTCTGTTATGCTAAACTACATCATAAGCAAAACATCATTTGCCATATGCTTTTCTCATTCCCAAATGCGAGCAACAATTTGACTTTGCAATGAACTCAAGTGCTGAGACACCAAGATGTGGCTTTTATTAGAGCTAGTATAAGAGTTGATATCCTTCCATTACAGCTCTGATGCTAATTTTCACAGAAAATGGTTTCCTCCTTAAACAGCCCCACAAACAGAATAAGGCATCTTCTCTGACATATGACTTACAATGGCATTAAATTTATTTAAATTGTTTTCCTGTGCTGAGATAGTGCTGACCCTTTTATTCTGTAAACAATTTGTTCTTTATATATTAAGGCTTCATCTCCTAAATTGTGAGAAGATGAGTTTGAGTTCTTTAGATTTTAATTGTACCATCAAAGCCCATTGAGGATACGATAAAGTAACCAGAAGTTAAATTATCAATAAGAGTCATTTGTTTTGCATTTTTTATTTTTAAAGAATACTTATGAGAATTGTGATAAATTAGCAGTGACAAACTATGTCTTGCAGGCCAATTTTGTGTGGAGAGTTTAATTAAACATTGCAGCTGTTTATCTCTATGGTGATTACATTTTCATATGTAAATTACATGTATTAAGATCAAGATACTTATGTAAATGTCACTTGCCTTAATGTTTTGTGTTCTTGTTATTAACATTTAACCATCAGCTTGTAATCTGCTTGTACTGCATTACACTGGCATGCACAACATGACTAAAATAAGGAGATTTAGATCTTAATAACAAACAAGTTTTTAAAGAGAACTATGTCTTACTATGTAATTGAGATACAGAGAGATAAAAAAATCCAAAGAGCTGTTTTTTATTTCAGATTATCATTGGTTAGAGCTCTTCCATTTCTTTCATGTCACTCATGTCACTCATCTGCCAGTCAACAAATGCTCAAGAGAATAAGTCATGTGTGTCTCCAATTTTGAAGAATAAATTAAAAATGGAAAATACTTGTGGGTTCCAACGTCCAAGCTACATTAAAACCCAGTCAACATCCAAGCTACATTAAAACCATATCACTCACATAGATCCGTAAGAAGGTAGTATGCCATGTAGACACATACTGTAGTTATATACGATATAGAGCAGGGGTATCAAACTGCTGGCCCACGTGCCAGATGCATCATAGCGAAACCATGCCCACCCCATTGCCGGCGATGGCAAAAAAGTCACGATACATTGCAACACGTTATGTGACGTTGGGAGTTTGACACCCCTGATATAGAGCCAATTGGAAGATCAAGTCTTTATAGAGCACAGTTTGAGCAAAAGAGACAATGAGAGTAACAGACATATATATTATTAAATAAATGGGATGTAATAGGGCTTAATCTGACACTTATGCCCCATGTCATTTATTAGGCAGTTTGAAACCTAGTAAAACAACATTTGTGTTGTTTAGACAGCAAGATTAGAAATTTTCATGATGTCATTTTTTATCTGTACTTCACCTTTGCTCTACCTTATAATGCTGTTATAAAATCTCTCTGTAATCAAAGATTGGAAGTGCTGCAAAATGAAAGAAAAAAAATGCCTCTCACTTTTCCACACAAAGAAACTACTGCTGGATCAAAGGGTCATCTATTAGTGTTGATGTTATTTCCAGCTGGGTGTTACTCCCATTTGTAACAGGTTGTGTGTCCATTTTTCAGCACACTTCATTAGATTCCTTATTATGATGAGACTCTAAATGGGAATTTTTCCACATCATATTTTTTTCTTTTTATATCTTTCTGTCACAGTCTGATGTTTATTTTTTAATTGTCTTGCTTTTTTTTTTTTTAGTGGAAGCAGACTAATGCAAAATCTCTTGGAAGAAAGGGTACAGTTTAAGTAGTGTTTGGAAGAGATATATTACACCTTGTCATCGTGTTCTACCATCACAGAAAGGAAGTGTCCCAATACATAATCACACATTTGCTCCATTTCCTCACCCATCTATATTGATGATATCATTACATATCCCTCTGAGCTGTGGGGGCATAGTGGTTAGAAAACAGTACTGCAGGCTAATTCTGCTGACTGCCGGCTGCCTGCAGTTTGATTGTCACCTGCTCAAGGTTGACTCAGCCTTCCAGCCTTCCGAGGTGGGTAAAACAAGGACCGAGATTATTGGGGGCCATATGCTGACTCTGTAAACCGCTTAGAGAGGGCTGTAAAGCACTGTGAAGCAGTATATAAGTCTAAGTGCTGTTGCTATTGCTCTATAGTCTGGCCACTCTTTATAAAGGAGCACTTAGCAATAACAATAGCACTTAGATTTATATACTGCTTCATAATTCTTTACAGCACTTGTGGTTTACAATGTCAGCTTATTGCCCCCAACAATCTTGGTCCTCATTTTATTGACTTCGGAAGGATGGAAGGCTGAGTCAACTGAGCCAGTCAGGATCGAACTCCAGGATGTGGTCAGAGTTTCCTGCAATACTGTATTCTAACTACTACACCACCAGGGCTTCTACTTGCTAATTTTATCATTAATGAAGCTTTTCCAGCTACCTCAAAACTGGGGAAGGCTAAAGGCTAAAGCTGGGGGAATTGGTGATGGTCTGATCACAGAAATCACTCAGACCTGAGGTTAGGGCTGTTGATTCCTGAAATCTTTGTTCTCCTTTCTTCTGCTTTATGTTTCCAATAAATATAGACAGGTATTTTTTTTAAAAAAAAGTTATAGATTCAGTTGCTATGGCACTATGACAGACTGTTGTACCGGCCAATAGGATCAGAGATTTGTAGACGTTTTCAAACCAGGACAGAACAGATTCACCCTTCCTTGGTGGGAAAACTGTATCCCTAACCCACTGATTTTCTCCAAAATTTACTTCATCCTGAATCAGAGAACATGCCTATATTTTATTTAACTCAAAAAAAGTAAAGAAAAATAAATATATGTTTTAAAAAAAACTAATACACATAACAAATATGAAATCCAATGGCAAAACTTAAAAAAAAAATTGCAGAGCATTTCCTTGTAATACAAGCTAAATTATTTATTTCATTTTCTCTCCCCAGCAAAGCAAGTAGGAAATAATAACTGGACAGTAAAGACTTTGGTGGGAAGGGGGGGGACATAAAATGTACTTTCTACCACAGTAGTAATTAATAATGGGAAAGAACCCTGAATGTTTTATAAGGTATTTGCAAATTGTTACATTGCTGTATAGATGGTGTGATTGTCTTAGAAGCTCTTAAATACAGATATATAATGATGAAGTTCAGCCAACCAACAATTTTTTTTAAAAAAAAAAAACCTAATAAGAAAGGTTTTTTTCAGTGGGTAGTCTTGCCATAAAACATATTTTATTCATTTCCCTTCCATCTACTCAAAATAATGACCTGGAATAATAACTGTTAGATTACTTTAGGTGAGCAGCCACTATAATTACCAAAAGTTAATTAGAATTATTACGATAACAGAGAAAGCCATTCATGTTATTCTGACTTTTAATAGAGGGACCCAACACTCCATCTTATTCATGAGCTCAGCTCAGCCTTTTTAATAGCTCCCCTCCTTTACCAAATTAAATGTTGATGGATTGTCCTCTCAGTGTGTGCAGGCTCCCTCAGAGCTATGTTTATTATTGACCCTAAAAACTAAACTACAGTGAAGGCCCATAAACAATTGCTTGTCTCAAGTGAGCAGTAAACATCCTTAAGTTCGTTTCATGCTCATTCTCTTCTTTGGGAATGGCTTTAATTCTACATTTTGCCAGGCTGTTCTTGCTTAAGCAATGCAAGTCAAAGAGAGAAGGAGAACATTGCTCCTCTTTTTTTAAAAAAAAGAAACAAGATGGCAGACTGCTATGTTGGCCAGATCTTGTGTACCACCCTAGTAGTGCTGTCACTATAGCTTTCTGCAGTTCACAGAGTTATGTGTTGAGTGTCAGAAATTGAGCAAGCTGGGATGGAGAGCATGTAAATGTGTACTGAAATAATTCTTTTAGAGGCTAATTAATGATATGCCAAAATAGTCTTCCATTTGCTGACTATAATTCATTAAATTGGTTTTAAGAACAAGATGTGATTGTGAACTTACTATTATAGCAAAGGCCCAGAACCTTTTAGGCACCAGGGACCGGTTCTGTGGGGAGAGGTTTTTTTGCGGACCAGATGGGGCGTGGCTTTGTTTGCTGCCTGCATCCCATGGATGGGGTTTCTCTTGTTTGTGCAGCCCGGTTTCTGGCATGCCACAGCCCTGTGCCGGTCCACGGACCAAGGGTTGGGGACCTCCGTATTATAGTACAGAAGCATTACTTTGTGCTTAGTGTTTGGAGAAGCCCAAATACAATGTTATCCTAACAGAAAAAGTCACCCTACAAGGTTTTGAGTAGACCAAAAGTTGTAAAAGATTCCAGGCAGAATTTTAGTAGGATCACTGAAACTGAAAATGTTAAATGTCTAAAACAGTCTATATTTTTAGATATGCTAATCATGACTACATTTGCTTACAATGCTCTTCTGAACATTAGCTCATTATGCATTATTTTTATGCTTGCTTAATTATTAGAAAGACTAACCTTTTAATGCATCTGGGAGGAATTTTCATAATATTCAGTTTGTTGTCATTGTCCAAAAATAACTTTATTCACACTTAATAGCATTTTCTGCATTTCATAAACAAGATATGGACCCAGGTTCAATTAAATTCAATTCAATTTATTACCTTCCTTTGCCAGCAAAAGTCTCAAGTTCTGTGTTCGAATTTATTTCTTTCCATCCAGCATAAATTTGTTAGAAACTGGTTACATGCTCAGAGCTGACAGTTATGATCAAAAATATGTGCAGAGCAGCATACCCTTTTGAGATTGTGGCAAGTCGCACAGAGAATCATTGCTGTTATGTCCCGAGCCTTGCAAACGGCTCGGGCGTTTGCAGGCAGTCCCGGGCAGGTGCAAAGCTGCCCGGGACCAGACAGGCTGTCGCCAGCGCCGTGCGCATGCGCGGGTGCTGGCGCGGGAAAAGTAACCCATTTACCCGGGAGTTGCCTATATAAGAGGCTGTGAGGCGTTTGGGCTGAACTGAAGCCATCTTCCTGTAAGCTGAACGCTGAATAAAAGAACCTGAGAACTCCAGCTGCTTCTCGTGTCTGTTTTCCCGCCAAGGACGCAACACTGGCGACGAGGTGGGATGCCTTGCACTACCTGGAAAGGAAAAAGTGTAAGCTTACCCAAGGAGTCCTGAGCGGCGGAAGAGGAACGGTGTTGACTCAGCAGCTGCCCGCCAATCCAGTGCGCATTCGGGGGTAGGCTGGCTGATAGACCCGTCTCCTGAAGATCCGAAGATGGCGAAAATCGGAAGGCTTGCGGAATTCGACGTCTCACATCCAGAGCGGTGGGAGTCCTACGTATCCAGAATGGAGAACTACTTCAAGGCAAACCAAGTGAGGGAAGATAGCTTGAAGGCTGCCACCCTGCTTTGCGCTTGCGGCCAAGACGCCTTCGAACTCGCAGAAAACCTTGCAGCACCTGTTCCAGTAGAGTCTGTAAGCTACGCAGACCTGAAGAAGCTGCTGAAGGACCACTTCCACCCCAAGGTGTCCGTTATCTCATGGCGCCACACCTTCGAGCAGAGGGATCAACGGTCCGGGGAGTCAGCCAAGGAATACATCGCCGCGTTACGGAAGGCCGCCAAGCCCTGCGAGTTCAAGGACCTCGAGGAACGACTGAGGGACCGATTCGTGTGCGGGTTGAGGCATCGAGAGCTACAACAGAGACTTTTCGCTAAGGAAGAATTATCCTTCCAAGACGCTTTAAGGGAAGCCACCGCGGAAGAAGCAGCAGGCGGCGCCGTCAAGAACATGCGGCCGATCAGAAGCAGTGCAGAGGGTGCGTCCGTGCACCAAGAAGACGTCCGACGAAACTCCGAGGAGGATCCGGACGAAGAAGTCGACCGTCTACACCCCGCGAAGGGAGAAAATCAGAAGGAAAGCTCTTCAGCTCCGCTCAAGTGCATCGGCTGTGGAGGTCGCCACAGGAGAACCGACTGCAAGTTCCGCTCCGCTACCTGCCGGGCATGCGGCAAACAAGGGCACATTGCAGCTGTGTGTCTGGGCCGACGAAAGGCACAACCTCAAGAAGAACGCCTGAAGGGTACCAGAGTCCCCAGCCAGAATAGGGTAGGTTTTTGCGCTTCGCGTAGAAACATTTGTAGGACAGGCACACACAAGCCCATGAAGAAAAAGCTGTCACTCAACGTGAAGCTACAAGGGGTTCCATTATCTATGGAACTAGACACAGGGTCTGCCCTTTCCATCATTTCATTGCATACATTTAGGAAGATTTGTTCCAGTAGTGGGACTAAGGCCAAGTTAAGGCCTTCTGATATTGTATTAACAGATTTTCAGAACTCAAGAGTGTGTGTTAAGGGGGAGGCCACCCTTAACGTGCAATACAAGAGTTTTGAAGGTCCACTAGACTTATTAGTAGTAGGGGGTGAAAGAACGAGTCTCATAGGACTCGATTGGTTTGAGGCCCTGGGGATACACGTCACAGGACTCAACAGCTTACAAACACTCGACCTACAGGAAGTCTGCAAGGAATTTGCAGATGTTTTCAGCCCCCAGCTGGGCACATTCAAAGGACCACCTGTGTCCTTAAAGCTAGACCCCACTGTCACTCCCATTAGGATTAAAGCAAGAAGGGTCCCTTTTGCTTTAAAAAGTAAGATTGACACTGAATTAGACAAACTAATCCAACAAGGAATCCTAGAACCTGTTGATTCCAGCCCATGGGAGACCCCCATTGTCACGCCTCTAAAGGCAAATGGGGACATTCGCATTTGTGCTGATTACAAATGCACACTCAATAAGGCATTGCAGCAACATGCCTATCCTGTTCCTGTGGTCAGTCACATCCTGGCCTCTCTCAAGGGGGGGCGTGTTTTTGCAAAGCTTGACCTAGCTCAAGCATATCAACAGCTGCCTGTTGATAATGATGCTGCCATAGCTCAGACTATTGTGACCCACAGGGGAGCCTTTAAGGTAAAAAGGCTGCAGTTTGGAGTGAATGTCGCTCCTGGGATTTTCCAAAGCGTAATGGAAAACACACTACGAGGTATACCAGGGGTCTGCCCCTACTTTGACGATGTCTTGATTGCAGGAGACTCCACACACATTCTAGCTGAAAGGCTTAGGGCTGTCCTGTTAAGATTCAGGAAATCAGGCCTTAAGCTCAGAAAAGACAAATGCAAGATTGGGGTGCCTTCTACTGAATTTCTGGGATTCAAAATTGATGCTGCTGGGATTCATCCTGCTGAATCCAAACTAACTGCTATTTTAGAAGCACCCAGGCCAAAGTCTAAGGCCGAACTTCAGGCCTTCTTAGGCCTCCTGAATTTCTACAATTCTTTTCTTCCACATAAAGCTAGTGTAGCTGAGCCTCTTCACAGGCTACTAGACAAACAAGCTGTGTGGCTGTGGTCACAAGCACATGAGGCTTGCTTTAAAGAAGTCAAGGCCTTGCTCACTTCTAACAGTGTTCTTGCACATTTCAACGAGTCTCTCCCTGTGTGCATCGCTTGTGATGCATCCCCCTACGGGGTTGGAGCTGTCCTGAGTCACCTCAGGTCTGATGGAACTCAGGTTCCTATTGCATACTACTCCAGAACATTGTCTTCTGCCGAGCGCAACTACGCTCAGATAGACAGGGAGGCTCTGGCTGTTGTTGCTGGAATTAAAAAATTCCACGATTTTCTATATGGCAGGCATTTCACGGTCTTCACTGACCATAAGCCTCTGCTGGGACTGTTTACCACACGTAAGCAGACTCCCCACATCATTTCCCCTAGAATGCTTAGGTGGTCTATTTTTTTGTCTGCATATGATTTTTCATTACTCCACAAGCCTGGGAAAGAAATGGGCCATGCTGATGGCCTCAGTAGGTTGCCTCTGCCAGTAGTAGAAGCTGACCCCGCGCCAGCTGTCAACATTCTATCAATCCAAGCCTTGCCCGAGCTTCCTCTTAGTGCCAGGGATGTTACCGCTGAAACAGGTACAGATCACACACTTTCACGTGTCCGCTCCTGGGTCCTGTCCGGGTGGCCTGAGCACTGCCCTAGTCCTGAGTTTCAGAGTTTCTGGTCCAAAAGGAACGAATTGTCCCTTTCTCAGGGTTGTTTGCTTTGGGGAAACAGAGTTGTCATTCCCACCTCAATGAGGACTAGGGTCTTAGAATCCCTCCACGAGGGTCATCCTGGCATTGTTCGTATGAAGGCTCTTGCACGCAGCCACTTGTGGTGGCCTGCTTTAGATAAAGATATTGAGGCTAAGGTACACGCATGCCACATGTGCCAACGATCTCGCCCAGAGATGCCCCAAGCTCCTGTGCATAAATGGGAGGAAACACAGTCCCCATGGTCTAGGGTGCACATTGACTACGCTGGGCCCTTTCAGGGCCAGTTCATTCAAAATGGCTTGTTGTCCTGTCTGTCCACCACCACTGCAAAGACTATTCAGGTACTGAGGGGGATTTTTGCTGCACACGGGCTGCCAGATGTCATTGTGTCTGACAACGGCCCTCAATTCACCTCCTCCGAATTCCAAGCTTTCTTACAGGCAAACCTGATTCGTCATGCCACATCTGCGCCTTTTCACCCATCCACCAACGGTATGGCTGAACGCATGGTGCGCATCGCAAAGGACGCCTTGAAGAGACTCACCTACGGGGACTGGCATCACAGGTTGGCTGACTTTCTCCTTTCTTATCGCACCACACCGTCCACTTCTACAGGGAGAAGTCCAGCTGAACTTCGTTGGGGGCGCCAACTTACTACGAGACTTGACCGGTTGCATCCGGACAGACTGCCTTCATCTACCTCACATCCTAGGGCACCTAGACAACTACTTGTGGGTGCCCCGGTTTGGGCTCGCAATTACGGGCCTGGTCATACATGGGTCCCCGCTTCTGTGTCCAGGATCACAGGTCCTCTCTCCTACGAGGTTGCCCTGGACAACGGTCGTGTCCTGCGTCGGCACATCGACCAACTCCGCTCTAGGCGGGACTTTTCTGCTGAAACTCCTGGGTCTTTTCCAGGGGGGGAGGGGGACCCTTTGGAGCAAAGGGAAGGGCAAGAGCTACTGCCCATCGCCACTGAGGGAGCCACAAACGGCTCGTCCCAAGATTCTGCAATTGCTCCGAAAAGGAAGTCTTGGAGCTTACCCACACAACAGGCACTCACGCCTACTCCAGCCAGGGAGTTACCCCGGGGGCATACTCACTGTCCACACACAGCACACAGCACTCCAGCAACGGAGGATACCCGGGGGCATCCCAACAAATCATTCCCCGCAAGAGAGCTGGCACACAATGCCCAAGGTTGGCCTGACCTTACCCCAAATCCTACAGGGGGTCAAACATACACAGAGCTAGTCGAGGAACCAAGTCCCGACTACAACATCCCTAGCACAAATCAGGGGACACCTGAGTTTTGGGAGAGTACAGAAACCCACACGAGCCCAAACACAGAATGGGGTTCAGGGAATAGACAGCCTCCTGACAGGTCTTGGACTGACCTAGGGGGTTCTACAGAGACGCCCAGCAGTGGCTATCACTTCAAGGGGCCTGAGGGTCTACAGCTAGGTAGGACAACCAGGTCACAAAGCAACAGAAGCCCTGGCCTGACGAGCCCGGTGGGCAAGCAAGCAGGCCAGGCATCGGGGCACAGTCCTTGGAAGACACCAGGGCACAGTAGAGAGAACAGGCTCATGCCTCCCTCCAGTCAGGGGACTTATGCCAGTAACCCAGAGCTAAGAAGGTCACAGAGAGCAAAGAAATCTCCTAAGTACCTAGAAGATTACATAACATTGTTGGCAAGACAAAAGCCAGTAAACAGTGGGAACACTGGGGAGCAAATTGTCGTGTAAAATAAATGTTGTATGTTGATAGTAGTTTTAGCCCGGGGGAAAGGGGTGTTATGTCCCGAGCCTTGCAAACGGCTCGGGCGTTTGCAGGCAGTCCCGGGCAGGTGCAAAGCTGCCCGGGACCAGACAGGCTGTCGCCAGCGCCGTGCGCATGCGCGGGTGCTGGCGCGGGAAAAGTAACCCATTTACCCGGGAGTTGCCTATATAAGAGGCTGTGAGGCGTTTGGGCTGAACTGAAGCCATCTTCCTGTAAGCTGAACGCTGAATAAAAGAACCTGAGAACTCCAGCTGCTTCTCGTGTCTGTTTTCCCGCCAAGGACGCAACAATTGCATATCATTTTTATTAAAGACTCTTACAGAAATAAAAAGGTAATTATGAAAATATATGAGGAAAAGTTAAGAAAAAGAGAGAAAATAACAGAAAAACAGTGGAAAGCAATACAGAGAGAAAAAGAAAACAAATAATTAAGGAAAGGCTTAATTCTTGGCAGAAGTTATAAACAATTTATAAGTATCCTCTTCCATCTCTAAAATTACAGAGTTCCCTTCTATCTACATTCAACCCTTTTAAATCAACAAATCCAAAACTCACATTTCATTTTTTTTTCTATTTTCAGCAAAAAGCCAACAAAAGGTTTCTAGTTGCTTAAGAAAGTACTTATTCTTTTATCCCTAATGAAACCGATCAATTTTGTAAATTCAGCCATCTTCAAAATGCAATTCTCCATTGTGGGTGTCTCAGTATTTCTCCATTGTCACCCAGGGAATCATAAAGAACCTCTTTATAATATCTCTAATGCTATTTAATCTTAAATACCCAGATTCAACATCTGGCTAGGCCAAGATAGATCTGACTTCCCAAATATCAAAGAAATCCTTTGTGCATGGTGAAAAGCCTACTTTATTCTGTGTAACAGTTCTAAAGTACTACAGTTACCATCCAGTTGTATAATTTTTTGAGAAGGTTTGTCCAAACCCAAATGTTCTCACATTCTTTGTAGCTTTTCATTTGGAGGCCATCTTACTGTAACTACTTAACATTGGAACCCATTGTTGTCTTGAGAATCATAACCCCTTGTTGAGGTTTCTTAAAGGTCTTCATTCTGGTATTCCATATGGTGGTGCATAAGTTAAAAATCTACCAAAACAATCCCTTTGGCATCTATTGCTTCCTTTGAGTGGGTGTCATCTCTAACATATGTTCAAATAAGTTGACACAGATGGTATGCTAGATAATAACACTGATAACAATATGGTGACAAGCTTGACTCCAAAAGTGCCAGTCTGTTAGTAGAAAGCATATTTACCTTGCTCACCAAAAAAGTATTTACAACCTAGACAAGGAATATTGCATGAAAAAAATATTCTTGATTCCCCCTCAAAACTTCTTTTTTTCTGTTTGTACATTTTCTATATCTATTCTTATTTATTACTACACTTATAAACTGTCTTTCTTTCCAGGAGCCATCCTGCTCAAGATACAAACTAGGGCTGCACAATAAAGCCAGCCTCCTGATGTGTGGCTTTCAACTTCAAGAATTCTCAGCAATGGCCATCTCAATGTTTCCAAGATTGAGAAAACCTGGTAAGTTCTCCAGTTGCTTTAAAACTGATTTGAACATTTTTGAAAGACTCATCATACATTAAAAGAGATTTTAAGTTTTTAGCTTCTTAAAAATAAAAAAATAGACATGGTGTTTACAAGAAAAGTGTCTCTTAGCAGTTATTTCTTCTTTCTTCAAGAATGTGTAGGACCAGTCAAGTACAATGTTTGGGGAAGTTATGTATGGCAAATATTCCTGAGTCAGGACTTTCATTCTAGATGCAGTATTCCTGAACCTCATACTATAGCAAAATATTAGCCAGTTTGACACTGAAGAGTCAGAAGGAATCTGGGGATGTTAACCAAGAAGCTGCTTGGGAAAGATATACTGCTACATCTGGAGGGGATGCAGTTTAATTCAATTAACTAGCTTTGATCTTAACCATAACTTGTCAAAATGTGTGGTTACTGGAAGAAAATGGGTATGACCTTCTGCTGAATTATCTGATCGTTGTCCAAGCTGAGCTGCATCTCATTGCTGTTTGGTTCAAGGGATATGGAAAGAGGACAATCCTGGACTCTAGTTGCTATCCAGCAACTGATGTACAGGATTCTGTAACTTCACAGTGGGGAAATAATGAAAGACAAACATAAAGCATAGTTATTTGTTTGTTTTTCATATTTCTGAACTACTCATCTCCCTCAAAGAGAGATTATCAGCTAGAGGTTGCCATTTCCCAACACCTGTAGTGTGAACAAATCTAGATGAGCCAATAATCTTATGAAATAAAATCATGGTTTTAACTTTATTATTTGTGTCTGGGATTCCCCTATCTCGTTGAGATTCCTCAGGCAATGTTCCAAAGAAATTGATAGCAGTTCCAACATCTGTATAGGAGCAGGTTCTAGACCATGCAGTGTATTCTCATAACTACATTTTCCAACTATGCATAATGAGTAGAGGGATTGCTATAATACAAACATAAACTGATCCTACTTAACAGAATGGGCATAAATAAAAGCATCTGAAGGAATGCTCCAAGAAAACTAGGCCAAACCGGGCTTGGAGTATTATAAACATCTTTGTATTCTAGCAAAATAAGGCTATATGAAATTTCATGCACGGGCATATAAAGAATTCATTATCCAGTGTAACTTGCAATCCCAAGTGGTACTGAATAGATCAATGCTATTGAAAATACAGGATGAAAAGTTCATCTTCACAAAAGTCAAGCTGATAATTTTCTTTAAACTGCTAACAGATAGGTTTGACATCTTATTACAGAAACTTGGCTGAATCTAAAATGTTAATCACATTATCTTCTGCTAGCCATTCCAGAGATCTCAGACAGAGTTCACTTGAACTAGACAAAAGTTGATCAGATGTAGTTATACTGGGAAAGGTGTAGTTATACTGGGATCTGATACTCTGAGCAGAATGCAGATCTGGAAACTATTGGAAAGTTTCTGAAATTTGTCAAACTATCTCCTGTAGATTTTATATTGCAGTTCATACAGCAAAAGTGTATTTACAATTCAGTATTGCTCAAGTAGATCTTGAACTAGGAATCAAACCAATAAAATACATGTCCCAACGTTTACCTCATAGAATATGTCCAATATAATACCATGGCAAATAGTATCAAAAACCAATGAGTGATCCAGAAGAATCAACAGAGTCATTCTCCTGTCTTGATAATCTGTTTCTTCCAAGCTGACTGGAGGAATCTCACCAATATCTTACCCAGGAAGGTCTATTGCCAAAAAGTAACACTGTACTCATTTACCTCTGAGTCCTGTCACAGGAATGGTCTTCAAAACAGGACCTGCTACTGCCTCTTTCATTGCCATAGATACAACCCACCTACATTATAAGTATACTTTACTCATTGCACCTAGGCAATCTCCTCTGGGGGGTATTATCATCCAAGAGGGAGTGAAGCTGGGTTGACATGTAGTGTGATGAACTACACAGTAGTCAAGTATCTTGCCTACTTCCCTCATCTTCAATATCTGAAAATCACCCCAGGCACCCCAATTAAAGATTGCTGTGAACATCTCCTTAGAGACTGTCAGAACTGGTTTACCATGTCACTTTTATTTCAAGTTTCTTCCCTTTGATTATTATTTACCCAGTTAATGAACTTCATCTAATAAAAAGAACAATTGCAAATATTTTGCAGAGATGGAGATGAGACAGGCAAATTTTGTTGGGAGGTTAGGTGGGGTGGCAGGGAGAGAACAATCATAATTACATTTTCTAAATTGGAAAGTGAACATAGGTTACTTACCATAATGTCATCCTTAGTAAAACTTCTTAGAAGGCGATAGCTGAAATAAAAGGCATTTTACTCTGTGATTAATGATTCAATTAATCATAGTGATTATATGATTAATGGTTTACAATCACAGTTTTATTAAAGACAATAGTCACTTTTAGATTGGGGAGAATGGCTTTTGCAATTTTTCAGAAGAAAAATACGAAGTAAAGATTCAAATTATCTAAACTTATTCAGTACATATTGCATAGTAATCTGCCAAGCTGAGTAATGAATACGCAAAACTGCAGGTGCCCTTTTGTAGTCGTGCTATCATTGTATGTTTCAAATTTGGATTTCCTTTGAGCATTCTAATCTGACATTATGCACGTATACTTGGCAATTCAAGTCAGCAGGGTTTAACTAGAATATAGAAAAACTAACCAGAGGCTCGAAAAATCAGTGATCTGTCTATATCATAGTAATAGATGAAGGAACCTCCTATCAATATGCATAAATACTTCCATTTTTCAAGCTGAATTTTCCAGGTCTAATTTGAAAGTCCAGATTTGGAAAGGATTGGGTGGTGAACTAATCCCAGCTCACTGGAAACTATAGGAAGAGATTTTAAAATCTTAACTCTTTCCAATTTGATTCATCCCCTCTCCCAAATACTTTAAGCATGGATATGCCCTTGAAAATATCTGGAACTAAATTTGACTTGAAGGATATGATATCTTAAGAATAACAATAGCAGTCATATACATGATTTTCTTTTGAAAATATCTACAATCATCTTAATAACATCAATATGTATAATTTCATGGAATAATTACTTTACAAACTCAACCTAAGGAGCTCACCCATTTTTTGAAAAATCTGATACCACCTCAAAAACCAGACATTCACTGACATTTTATACCAGGGATGTCAAACTTGCGACGTCATGTGTCGTCGTGCAACGTATCGGGCCAATTTTGCCATTGCCGGCAATGGGGTGGGCGTGGCTTCCATGTGACACATCCGGCCGGCAGGCCAGCAGTTTGACACCCCTGTTTTATACAGATAGATAGTTCAGTGTTTTTAAAGGTAAAGGTAAAAGTTTCCCTTATCCGGTGTCCAATTCTAGGAGGCATTCTTTTAATGACCTTGTCTCTGGGTCTTAGCTGAGGGAGCCAGCATTGTCCAAAGATGCTTCCATGGTCATGTGGCCAGCATGACTATATGCCAAGGTGCACAAAATGCTATTACCTTCCCACTGAAGTGGTATATATTTATCTACTCACATTTGCATGCTTTCAGACTGATAAGTGGGCAGGAGCTGGGACAAAGACATCACTCAGTGCTTGGGTCTTGAACTCAGGCTATCAGCCTTCTAGCTGGCAAGCTAAGTATCTTTAAGCCATCATGCCCCCTACAGTGTCCTTAAACTTTCAAAAGGTAGGAAGCTGAATATTCTCGTAAAATATATGTCCAGGAGAGCACTAGGCTACTCTCTTCTCTTACAGTTTTAATGGGACAAGGAGACTGGCCAATATGGGATAGCAATCAGATATATGGGAGTTCCAGAAGTCTGAAACCATCTCAAGAATTGGTTTTTCAATAGCCATTGTCTATGTGCTTCTTTTCATACATGGAACTTTAAAAAAGGGAGGCAAGAAGTAACCTCAGGTTTAAAATGTAAGGCTGAAACCAATTCCTTTGCTGGCTCTTTGCAGATAATGAAATATGAAGGCATTTGTGGCACAGCGTTGCCAGCACAATGTAAAATGTTTTTATGGGACTAATAAAAGCAGCCTTTATTTACAGCATCTGCAGCATGAGAAATCTCAACTTTTTATGGTGGTATTTCTGAAAAGCCAGCTTGGAATATCTACAGTAGTAACTATCCTGAAATGCAGGAGCATTTATGACAAACGTTTCTCAGGCTTTTAGTATGTTATAAAGAGTGTAAAAAGAAGAAAACTGGAGCATCCCCTTATAATTTAACTTGTAAGCTGCCAGAATCACCTTGTAAGGCAAATGGGTGGCATAAAAATATAATTAAAAAATAGTTATGAAAACATAATATGGCCCCCATGGATTGGCATATGCTGTGCCTGGGTACTGTTAGTGGTATGTTTGTGTCAGAATCATTATAGTGATGGATTCCTGAACATAATCTTTTTTTCCTTTTAATGACCCTGTAATCCCCTGCACTGGGGTGGAATCAGGAGAACTGAACAGAGCTTGAGCATTTACTGGCCGGATGCCCTTCCTGATGCCTATGCAGAGTTTGCAGCAGACAATTACTCATTGCGCCCAGAGACAGCAATATCAGTTGCTACCTAGGATTGAACTCACAGCCTTCTGATTGTGAGGTGAAAGCTCCACCTCTAGGCCACCAAGCTGCTGGATTCCTGAACAGAAATAAGTGACATAAATGCCCTATGGTGATGGTGAAAAATATAATGAAGCCTGCACAAAGCCACAGCAATTCTCCTTGCTCAGTGGTGGGATTCAGCCAATTCGCACCACTTCGGCAGAACAGGTAGCTAATTTTTTATTGCCCAGGCCCAGAATGGACTTCCAGAAGCGGCATCCACACAGAGAACCGGTTGTTCACATATTTGAATCCCACCACTGCCCTTGCTTCAGTGGTGGGATTCAGCCAGTTTGCATCACTTCGGCAGAACCGGTAGTTAATTTTTTGTTGCCCAGGCCCAGAATGGATTTCCAGAAGCGACATCCACACAGAGAACTGGTTGTTCACATATTTGAATCCCACCACTGCCTTGCTTGTGTCAGCTGTATCATTCCACCTGGCTTCTCTCTGTATAAAATGGTAGTGGACGTCTCCTTGGGGTTTTTGCAGTTCTCCAAAGAGATTTTTATCAGCCAAAGGCCTTCTACATAAGCATGCAAAGGAGGCATACAGAAAAAAAAAAACAAAGTAAAGCAATGAGGCAACTTAGAATCCCTCTTTAGAAGCAAGGAGCTTTGGGAAACCACCTCAAAGGAGTGCCTTTCTCAAAACATTGCCAAAATGAAACACTTCTACAAAGCTTTGCAAAATTCTGATGTCATCTTCATCACCATCTTTATCATCATCATCTCTTCATGGGTTTTCATTACTACTGCATGAAGAGTATTTGTTGCAGCATTTTAAGCTTTGAAATACTTTGAATTTGAAACATATTGAATATGCATCACTAGGGAGTGAAACTGACCTTCCTCAAAGTCTTCCTTTAACATTGTATACTGCCCTACTTGGATCAACATTATTTATGTTCTTCTTCTTAGCTTCCCAGAGTCTTGATTATATATAGGAAACAATCACAAGAATGAGTCTCTATGTGATCAATGTATATGTATCTGCACATGGAATCATAAGGGTGAAAATGGAGATAACTCTACCCAGTTATCTATCTAAGGCACTTGGATTAAGGTGCAATTATACTAGAATTGCTTGTTGATGAGCCTTAAGTACAACTGCTTAATTTTGCACATTCCTTGTTTTCAGTATTTAAAATAACTCCTATTGCTTCAAGTTTGTGGTTTATTCTCTGCCATAGGATATCTCTGTTTTCTCAAATAGAAATCATGCAAGGCATGATATCAATAGGAGATTGATGGTGAGACCAAATCAGAAGTAAGGCTGTTCAGAAAGTGCTTCAAATGTTGGTCCTGAATCAGGTCTGAACTATTCAGTGGTTTGTTGAATTCTACCTGGACCCTAGATCAGAAGCTTCATTTGAAAACCATCCTTGGATCAGAAACCTGAGTTGAAAAATCAGAACCCCATTCTCGCTGGACAAAAGTTCCCTGAAAAGTATTTAAAAACTATCCAAATCAGGTTGTGCTTTTCTCTTATGTTATGTGGCACTTTAGCTTCTTCATTTTCTGTTATTTTGTCTATGCAAGTTCTTGCTTGCTGGGAAATGGCACTTCTTGGAGATATTCCAGTACACCCTTGTTTATAGCCCATCTGTTTGATTTTCTTGCAGCAGCTTACTAGGTGATCCACTGTTTCTTCAACTTCTTTGCAGAGGTGGCATTTGTTCTCTATTGCTATCTTCTCAGTCCTGTCTTTTATATACATTTATAGATTAAGATAAGCTTTAGTGTCACTTTTTTACTGTGAGCACACTGGCACACATTAAAAATGAAATTCTGTTGCCTGCTCTCAAAATAAAGTATACATCTACTCATACCCATACATAAGACACGTATACACGTGCTATATACATATATACATACAGTGTTTTCCCAAAAATAAGACTGGATCTTATATTACTTTTGGGGACCAAAAGACCCATTAGGGCTTATTTTCAGGGATGTATTATTTTGTGGCCACCTACCCACTCCATCCCACCATCTGGTTGCTCGCAACTGCAACGGGGCAGGAGGCCACTCAGCACAGCAGTGCCACTGGCACAAATTAAGGCAAGGCAGGTGGGGAGGTAGAGCTGCCCCATGTGCCCTGCATCCGCTTACCTTAGAGCCCCCACAGCCAGGCCAAACACACCTCTCCACCTACTCTGCCTTGCAGTGGCCACACTGGCAGCAGTAGCAGACCTATCCACCAGGAGCCCATCCACTTGCCTGGTCGCTTGTGGTCACAACAGGGCAGGAGGATGCTTGTCATACTGGTGCTGCCACCATGAGGCGAAGGGGGGTGGAGCTGTCCACATGCCCTGCACCTGCTTACTCAGGGCCCCGCAGCCAGGCCACTCCCTGCTCAGTGACCTCCCCCTGCCTATTCAATGACCCAGCTGCACACTTGCCTATTCTATTTCAGTTCCATCCTGAGCTGGACTGCCATGGTATGGGGGAAGCTTGGTCATCTTATCGAAGCTTGGTCAGCTCTTTCGAAGCCAAGGGGGTGACAGCAAAAGGCTCCGCCACTGCTGCACATCAGCCCTGTCCATCACAAGAGGGGCTTTCTTTGGTCCCCACCAGCCCCATCCCACTCCACCCTGCCTCGCAGATCACCTGCATAGCAGCAGCTGCCCCCTGCTCCACCACCTTCCGCTTGGGTTCTACAGCACTGTGACACACTGCCTGCTCCCATTCGCCACCTGTATTATATTGTTTCAATGGTGTCAGCTCTGGAGGCCAGTGGTAGGCTCTCTGCATCATCCTTGGGCTGGTGGTTTTGGTCCCCTGCCCCCTTCATGGCTCTTCCCACACAACCATGGGAGAGTTGGGCTGGAGTCATGGCAGCATGGTCTTCGGAGTGCCCCCACCACCAGCCCTGGTATAATTCTCCCATGGCTGTGTGGGCAGAACTGTGAAGGGAGCCAGGGGGCTGAAATCACCAGCCCAGGGACAATGCAGAGAGCCTAGCACTGACCTCCAGAGCTGCCACCATTGAAGCCATACAATGCAGGTGGTAAAGGGAGAGAAGGCAGTGCAATACAGCACTGCAGGACCCAAGCATTAGACGGAGGAGGAAGAGAAGGAGGAGGAGGTTGCTGCTGGGCAAGTGATCTGCAGGGTGGGGATCAAAAAAGCCCCTCCAGCGGCAGACATGGCTGATGCGCAGTGGCAGCAGAGGCCTTTCCTGCCACTCCTACTGGCTCTGAAATGGCAGAGGGGCACTGGATAAGGCAACCAAACCTCCCCTGCCCATCCTCTGTAGCATGGCAGTCTGGCTTGGGAGGGGAGTGAAAAGGAAGTAGTGGGCAGGCAGCCGGGTCATTGAACAGGTGGGGGGAGGTTGTCGAGCAGGGAGTGGCCTGGCTGCAGGGGGCCTGAGATAAGAGAGTGCAGGGGGTCTGGGGCACTCCACACACACACCCACCCTCTGCCTCATGTCACCTCATGGCAGCGGCAGCAACACACCACACAGTCTCCTGTGCCGTTTATTGCAGCAAGCAACCAGATGGGACGGAGTGGGCTCTTAACTAGGGCTTATTTTTGGAGTAGGAATTATATTAGGCGCATGCTAAAAACTCATGCTAGGGCTTCTTTTCTGGGTGGGTCTTATTTTTGGGAAAACACGGTACACACACACACACACACACACACACACACACACATACATATACATCCATGCAGCAATGTTGACAGATTTTACTGATTTTACTTTACTTGTTCTTAAGGCTTGTTCTTGTACAGTCTGAATTAGCCCCTCTGTCTCTTTCTTTAATTTTTCTGCTCTCAGCCATTACCAGATCTTGTTTTTATCTGCTTGGTCAGCTAGCTTTTGATGTACTCTCCAAGAGATAACAACTGTTTGGCAAGGCAAAAAATACACTAACTTGCCATGTGTGATGATCCAGGGCACAGCACAGAGGCAATGCAGTCAGCTGGCAATTCAAACCACCTTTAATTGCTCCAAATTTTCCCCAAATGCTCCCACGTTTCTGGCAAGCCTCCAAACAAAGGAAGACACACACCTTCAGCAGCCTCTGGCTGCAAGTAGTTTCACATACAGTTAGATTAGAAGAGTAATTTACTCACGGCCACGTAAATAACAAGGAATGAAACATACATCCAAAATCTAACGAGTCTGTGGAAATACAAGCTGGCCTGAGCAGTTTCAGAAGAGAAGCTAAAATATAATTTAAGGTTTTTGAACACCCAATCAAATTTGTCAGCTAGTCCAATAGTCAGAGTTTCAGGGTTTCCAAGCAGAAATCATAACACAGAACAAGAGATCAGAGAATTGTTTCCAAGATCAGCAACAGCACACAAAACTCCAAGGAATCAGCGTTTGTTCCCGACAAATGCCCCTCCCCACAGCATCTCCTTAAGTCTCAGTCTCCAGGTGTGCCTTGTGGATAGGGGTGGGGTGCTCTCCTTCCCAGTAGTTGAGCCTGCCTGCATTGTTCCCTCCTTCTCTCCATTCTCCATGCTCTAGGATCAGGAGGGGATAGCCCTTGCTCATCGCCTGAACTCTGTCTCTCATGTTCATTCTGTCCTAATCCTGAAGGCCCCTGGCCTGCCTCGGCCTGTTCTTTCCCACATTCCTCTGAAGCCACAGATACCAATCCCTCGACCTCCATAGGGTCCCGTTTTCCTCAGCAGATTCAGGCTCCAATGGAGGCATGACACCATGTCTCTTTTCTTTTCCTCATTTGGTCTTTCTTGTAGCCCAGTGCCATCTCTTTGCTGTTCAGTAAACTTTGATGATGTACTACTTTCAGTGCATCTTCTTCACTATCCTTCAGTTATTCTTCCAATGCCCCCCCCTTTTTTTTTTTCAACTGTCTGGTATACTTGCAACACTCCACACTCACCTATGTTCCTTTGTAAGTAAAATCTGCCAACATTGTTGCATGGGTAAAGGATAGGATTCATTGTTTTTATTTTTCTGGTCTTCGCCTCCAGGGCTTTTAGTGCTGCTGGAGTCCAGTCTACTCTTCCAGCTGTGTATCTTCTTCACTCTCATAATGTGTTCACTTCTAACCTTCTTCTTGACTTTAGTGTGCTTGATGTTGTCAATTTGAAGGATGTCCAGGTATTTGTAGTGATCATCTTCATCCAGAGTCTTAATGTTATTTTCATAGGGCATCTTGATTCCTTCAGTTTTCCCTTGTTGATAGTGGGTGTGGCGCATTTGTTCAGTCTAAAGCCCATTGCATTACCTTGACCAGATATACGGATAGTGTTGAGCAATGAGTGTTAATTATATGGCTGTGAAGTACTCCATTTCAAATGACGGGAGGGAGTCTCCTACCCAGAGTTAAGCACAGCTTTCACACAGCAAGCATTAAGAGAAAAGGGATAAGTTGAATTTAAGAAGGCTAAAGGAAATATGGACACATTCATCTATTTTCAGTTAGGGTCATTTTCAGACATGTTCAGTCATAAGATAATTCCATCCCATCTCTGCATTAATTTGTCTTTTTCAAAAACAAAAAAAGATCTACTTTTAAATCTGTATTTAAATGCAGATTTTGAGCATATTGTCTCTCAAAATACACATTTATGAAAGTGGGTTTTTTTCTCTCTTAGAGTACATATTTAAAAATACTTGTTTTACAAATTAAACTAAGAACTACATCTAAACCTACAGTCTTCTCTGTATATATGTCAAGAGGTACTTTATTCTGTGAGGCTGAATGTCTTAATCATCTCTACAGACAGTACCCGAACAGCCCTCAACTCCAAAGGATGCTCCTATTATTCTTTGCAAAAAAAATAATTGGTTTTATATGAGAAAGGAAGGAAAAATGTGGGAGTCTAATAGCAGGAAAATAATGGGATTTATTCAGGTCACTTAATACCATTTCTCTGAGCTCAACACTGCCCATTAAAAGTTGCTGGCCAAAGGACTGCCAATAAATGCAAACTAATCTCCAAAGTGTTCAACCTGACTAATAAGCATTTCCATTTTTAAATTCATGCCATGTGGTGTCCAAAACTCTGGTAAAATTGAAGATTTACACATTTGCTAATACTAAATCCATGTCTATGTTATAAATTGAGCCACAATGTATTAAAAATAATAAGATCTGTTCATAACCCTTTAGCAATTACTGCCATTAAACGCTACATACATAATTCATATCACTGCCCTTTACTGTTATATTACTCATACTGATTATTATGACAACAGGGAACAAGTGAGGTAGTGGGTCCGAGATAGCAAACATTGGAATATTTCCAGATAAACCCTTCTGCTAATAGAATAGCTTTTATCAGTGGAAAGGAGGGTCCAATGTTGCTTCAGAACATTGGGAGACCTCTCATAGCAAATGTGGAGCGAACAGGAACTTGGAGGAGGAGGAGGAGGAGGAGGAGGAGGAGGAGGAGGAGGAGGAGGAGGAGGAGGAGGAGGAGGAGGAGGAGGAGGAGGGAGAAAAAATATTATTATTTGAACAAAGGTTTGCTTATATAGTGTTGGCCTTCACTCAAGAAATGTAACATTCCTAACGAAATTGGCTGTTTTCTAACTAGCTTCTCTTCAGATGTATTGGACTCCAGCATCTATAATTGCCAACCATAGATGCTGTTGCTTAGAAAATACAGATGACAAAGAAAGTATAGAAGGCAAAAGTCCAAGATGAATTAATCTTGGATTAATTAGGCTATTGTTTAATTAGGCTGAAGAAGACTGCATGTTATAAATAAAGGCATTCTAAAGAAGGAAGGCCTCTGTTTTCAGATGGTGGGTGGAGGCATCTCGTTATCTGATGTTGTTTGGCATGCAGGAAAAAAATAATATTTAAAATTATTGCTTGATTAATTGGGGGCCTGTTTCTCATCTATCAGGATTTTAAAGCAGTTAGTTCAGCTGATGAATCAATGTACTGCTGCCCCATTTCTTGATGCATTGCTTTGCTCTGACATTAGAGAGCCAACTCCAAGACCTATTCCAAGACCTATTCTGTCTTGCTACAGTAGACGCTGGCATTTTATACTGTCCTCAATTATCTACATTTTTCCCCCAGTGGATGCTCTGAACTTTCCCTTGCATTATATTAATAGGATGCAATACAGGCAGAAGTAGACTTAGAAATGGTAAGATATATTACACAAGTCTCCAGAGGACTTTACGTTAGTCTGGAGAGCCTATCTCAAAATGCTTTGCATTGTTTACCTTTGATGTTCCCTAGACCTTTTCTATAATAGTTTTCATATTTTATTTATGTCTTTCTTGCCCAGATAAATTATCTCTGCACTCTATGAAAACCGCTAACCAAATAACGGTTGGGACCATTCATCCTTCCATAACTGGGTCTGCCTGGCAGCTTAATTTAATGAACCTATTCTCGGTACGAGCTTTTATGAGAACTTCATAGAAATGTTTCTTTTTCCTCCACTTCTCTCTCAAGAGTAAGATAATTAGATTATACATGGCTAGTCTCCAAACATTCGACATTGAGAAAATGATGAGCATAACCATTTTTATACAGCTATTTCTCTCCCTACTTAGGAAAAAAAAAATAATAAAAATAAAGAAAAGAAGAGATTGTTATTTGGTAACTGAATCGCAATCATAGAAATCGAGATGCCACAAATTATAACTTGTTTTTCTTTGTCTTTTTCATATTTTATAGCAAAAGAAAAAGAAAAAAAAATAGCTGAAGATTCCCATGCTACTGCCACACGAGGGTGCTATCTCCTAAAAAATGTACCAGCTTTTTTTTTTTTTTTTTTTTTTAAGTCAAACTCAGGTCGAAAATGTGGATCAGTTTATTATGAAACCTGGGATAAATTTTACCGCTGGAGGAATTTGAAGAGGACGGTCGGGATTAAAGATGAATGTTAAGATAGAAATATATGTTATTTTAGAACAAGTATTGTATATAAAACTTAGGTGTATATGTAGAGATGAAGAATTGATTGTAAAAAGTGGAATAATCTGATAAGAATGTATATACTGGAATGTCACGTTAAATCCAATGTTTATTTGTTTTTAACTGTATTATAAATAAAATTTGTAAAAAAAAAAAAAGAAAATAAGTCATAGATGTAAATGGAGAATATTTTCTTAAAACAAACAAAAAGGGTTTGGAAACAGCATTTAAAACGGGGTTGGTTTAAACGGCATATTGAGGCCTTTTATCCCACCATTAAATTCAATCAAAACTCAAAATTGTTTGTTTGTTTGCTTAAAAGATGAGCATCCTCTAAAAGAAAAATGGTGAGAAAAGGTGGGGTTTGAAATTCCAACAAAAAGCAAAGCCAGCTCCTCCTCACTTTAAATCCATACAATTTGACAGCTGTAAATATGTCTTATTATATGCACTTATTATATAACTCCCTTGAATTTTCTCACCATTCAAGTTAGATAGCAATCTCTCATGAGTTAGTAGCATTATCAAAAGGGAGAAAAAGAAAAGGCCATCACTAGATTTTTATAAAGTCTCTGATTTCTTCCTTAAGAAAAATGCTTCCTTTTGTATTCTCGATTATATTGTTTTTTATATCCATTTCCAGCTATGGGGATGATCTTAAGGATCTGCTTAAGGCTGATATTTTCTACAACTAAGAATCTTCTGTGCTAAAGGAAAGCTGCACACACATTGCCCGCCCAAACCGCTTCATGAAATGAACAAAAAGAAAAACAAAACAATATAAATGAATGAATGAATGAGTGAATGAATGGCAATATGTTGCATGGTAGAATTTCATCAGCCCCAAAGTCAACTTCCAAATGCTTTAGGTACAATGTCAATGCTCCATATTGCTGTATGTATGTAAGTATGTATGTACGTATGTATGTATGTACGTATGTATGTATGTATGTATGTAATTTATATGGCAGCAATCTTGTTATCAAAATATTCTGATTTCCTATAGGTGAAAATAAGAAGGAAATAGCATAGGTCTAGAAGCTATATGTTTTAATGGCATTTTTAAAAGTACAACTGTTTGTTTACTTATTTATGTAAAAAATACATATAACATCACATTCATTCTCTTCTGTGCAATTAAAGGCCAAGAAAAGCCCCAATTCCACTAAAAATTGGAGGCGTCCTTGTATGATCAATTTAGCCACTGAATTTGGGTGCTAGGCTGCATTTAAGGAAGGAACCAGGCTGAAAACTAAGCCCCTAGCAACTCAACAATCACTTCAAACAGTTCCACCAATCAAACGGTGGGATTATTTTTCCTACTCATTGTTTTGCATCTGCATTTGAAAGGAAGCGAGCCTGAACAGTTAGATTCAGACCCACGTATCACAAGAAATTAAACAGAAAAAACAAAAACAAAATAGGAGTTCAGATGCTTCCTAAAATTACCTATATGCAAGAACAATGAATTCAGTGGATGGGTTAAATAATGTGCTAAAAAGAGATTGAGATGGAGATTGAGATTTTTTTTTTAGGGCTTTGGATCTTTAAGAAGTACTTATAAAACTGAGCATAGAAATAATACCCTGATGGAATACACACACACACACACACACACACACACACAGAGAGAGAGAGAGAGAGAGAGAGAGAGAGAGAGAGAGAGAGACTCCATTCCCCTCCCACTGGTTTACCTTCAAGTACCTAAATTAGTATTTGAATGTCATATCTTAAATGCATGATTTATGATACATGTTTTTTATATGGCATCAAATTTCTGACCAGAAGGCTAAAACTATAAAGGTCAGCCTGAAATCAAAGGAAATGGGAGCAGGTAGATGGATAGTCTATAGCGTGAAATGTACATTGAAAAGTAGCACTAGAAGTCTCTGACATATCAGCTTTGCAGAAATGAGGGATCACCAGCAGTTACTCCTAGGACAATTCCAGCCAGACAAAATATTCTGCAATTTCCAAGCCACATATGGCTTTATAGGTAACAAGCAGCATTTTGACCTGCACCCATTTGTTAAGTGAATTTTGCCTCATTTTAGGACATTTCATGCCACAGTTATTAAGTGAACCACTGCAGTTGTTAAGTTAGTAAGTTAGTTTGTTAAGCAAAACTGCTTCCCCATTGACTTTGCTTCGAAGAAAGTCGCAAAAGGGGATCACATGACCCCAGGACACCTGCAACAGTCATAAATATGAGTCAGTTGTTAAGCTTCTGAATTTTGGTCACATGACCGTGGGGATGCTGCAATGGTTGTAAGTGTGAAAAATGGTTATAAATCTCTTTTTTCAATGCCGGTCACTGAATGGTCACTAAATGAACTGTTGTAAGTCAGTAACTTCCTGACAGTGAGGACAATCAACCAGTGGAACAGCTTACCCCCAGAAATCATGGGTGTTCTATCACTGGAGATTTTTAAGAAGAGACTAGACATTCACCTGTCTGAGACAGTGTAAGTTCTCCTGTTGAGAAGGTGGGCTGGACTAGAAGACCTCCAAGGTCCCTTCCAGCTCTGTTCTCTATTCCATACTTCTAAAGTTGGGCAGGCTTTATCTCAACAGAGGGATCCACTGCCTCTGAAATTTTATCCTATTATTAGATCTTCCCTCCTCAATATGAATCAGTGATTAACACAGAATTCTTTGATCACAGTTGACTTTAATGTGCTTCAGTCACTAAAGTTTCATATAGTTATGTTCTGCTTTATCTTGAGATTTCAACATTCGTCATCCTTCTGTTTCCTTCTTTTTTAATTATGGGTTGCAACCAAAACTAACTTCTTGCTAAACAGCAGTAAAAGTGCGGTCAAACAATGTGTCCTCAGCAAACCACAATTTCGTCAAAATGACATCACAATTTTAATTTTTCTCCTTTGGTTCTTGGTAATATCATAATGCATCTGTATAAGACATCAAATTGGCATCAATTTGATATATATTGTGATACAGCTTTTTTCATTTGCTCCCCTTGACACATGCCCATGTGTTCCCTGTCTAATCACCTATCCAGCATTCTAACCTTCCCATTAAATCAAGAGGAAGGATATGAAATGAGAATTAATAAAATGAATTTGTTATCCATGATATACGATATATGTGTAGAGAACAAAGAAATGTCACCTCTGCTTTCCAGTTTTTCAAAATAGGAAAACAGAAGAAGATGGACTAGCAACAAAGGGCAGGGATCAAATTAGAATTTGTCAGCATCTATTAATGGATTAGTCCTATTAATTAATCGATTAATTTAGTCATGGAATGTTAGCTCTATTACATATTATTCTGAATAAAGTTTGAAATTAATTGTTTGAAATGAAATTATTTAAGAGGTAGCAAGAAAAAAAAACCTGCTTTATATTTTGTCTGCTTTAAATATTAAACCCAGTGCGGTAACCTATGGACTATTCCAGAGCTGGGGTGGATCACTTCTATCTCAGGTGTCTGAAGGGAAAACAACAGTAAACACATGTATATGCACAGCTGAAGGTTTGGAGGTTTGTTAAGCACAGGGCAATATATAATGGATCGGGAAAAGAAAAAAGGTAGTTAAAAAAAGCTCTCCTGAGTTTCAAACCACAACTTTATATTTACCATACAAAAGTTATAGCCATCATGCTAAATTATCTTATTATCTTATTATCTCTACTATCTTATGATTATATTACAGTATTTTGTTGTTTGTATGTACATGAGAGTTTATGCACCAGAGATAAATCCCTTGTGTGTCCAATCATACTTGGCCAATAAAGTATTCTATTTCATTTTATTCTATTCTGTTCTGTTCTGTTCCGTTCCAGCACTTATGGTAAGGGTAGATCTAAATATATTTAAGTGAAAAAGGGCACTAAACAAGGGAAGGGGTTTAGTTGTTTGTGGTACCTGAATGTGTAGCCAGTTTAAGAAAAGACTGTCTGGACTGCAGTGTACATTGAATACCTCAAAAGTTGTTATCAAAGTGTCTCAGTCCAGACAGTCTTTCCTTAAATTGGCTTAGAGTCAAGCCAACATGAACACATGACAAAAGCAACTTCAAGTCTAAGTTCTGAAATGCTTTCAGAAGTATTCCATTGCCCTGGTCTCTATTTACCAGAGATGAGTTCTAGTATTCCTATCACCTAGAACCAGAGTGGAGAACTTTAGGTTAAACACTGACTGGGGTGAAAAAACAAACATTTATGATTTTGTTTTTATTTTATTTTTTTTGCATAATCTCCACTTGACTTAGTAACTGGGTTCCCCCCTCTTGTTCAGAAGCAGTTGCTTAAACATTGCTTAATAAAAACACAGCTTGCTAGGTTCGAGGAATGTGTTGGCAATGTGTTGAGCTATAACTCGGGGCTTGCAAACTACTGTGGCTAATTTACGCAACACCTTCAGCCAAAACCAGACATAATGTGCAAAGCAAACCAATGTGTTGCACATGGGGAGAGCACTGGATGGATTGTGCTCTTTCAGATTGACCTTTCAATTAAGAATGTCAGCCATTAATTTCAAGGGCCAAATGCCACTTCGGAATCAGGTAGCTTTTATCCTCCCCAAATCCTGCTCTATATAACCAACCTCTGAAATCTGCCAAAGTTAATTTTACATTCAAAGTCATTTCAATGCTAATTAACATTTTATATCAATAATTGGCAGGAAATGTCATTCTTGTAAAGAGCAGCCATATTCCTCCAGTGAACCTCTTTGTCGGTCAGAGATCCTTTGAATAGAAAATGTTTTCTAATAAATCACTCATAAAAAGGCTTGACAGAATAATAACCTTGCCATGATTTTTAGTCAATTGCTGTCTGACAACTGAAAAGCATGTCTATTCAGATAGCTTTCACCCACACGTAGGCTAAAAATTTTGCAGGTCTTATATTGCCGGATTGATAGCTTGGAAGTAAAGCAAGTTAAATTAACAAAAGTTAATTTAAGTTAGCAAAAGTTAGCAAAGCAGGTAGGGTATTTGTTTGCTTGAACTCCATATCTCCATATCTCCTCCACCAGTGGACAACCAGTTCTCTGTGTGGATGCCACTTCTGGAAGTCCATTCTGGGCCTGGACAACAAAAAAATTAGCTACCGGTTCTGCTGAAGTGGTGTGAACTAGCTGAATCCCGCCACTGTGAAAGCTTGCTATGATATCAAAATGCAAATAATGTAATGTAAAGGCCTTTTCCTGATCTGAAAAGCCATATACCCATCTTTGAGATGGCAGACAAGCTTAAGGGTTAGTTCCATGCTGAACATTACACTGGTGTTAATGTAGCACTCAGCACTATCCAAAAACACCCAAGCTATGTAACACCTGTTAGGCTTTGTCAGCCATCAGTTAGAAGCAAGTCAAGCTACAGACAAAGATGGGGAACAACAGCAATGGAAACTGAATAGAGTTAGCCAAGGAGAAAGCAAATTATTCATCACTAATTTGGTTTCCTGCCTGGGACACATATGAAAAAGTGACCATCCTAAAAATGGATGTCACCTGCCATCTTGACCTTTTCTGAACCCTCTTCCAACAAGCACTCAGGCTGCAAACCATGAGCCAAGACAGCCTTTTTCAGTTCAGATACTGAATTTGAGCCCTGTTCATTTTATTGGACTCTTGTTTCTTAAAAAATAATCAAGCTTCCATATTCCTATCACCCATTTCCTTTTCATATTCTGGTGTACAGCCACTCTGCTTTAGGCATGCATTAACCACCCTGCCAGATAGCTGCTAATAAACTACTGTGTAATCTGAATTCCATACTAATAAATTCAACAGGGAAGACAGTTCTGAAAAGATTTTTTTCCCCCAAATTACATTGTTTAATAAGTGTGTAGCATTCCAATTAAAGCCAGAGGTCAAATGTTATTGGGAAATAAAATTACAGCCAAAGGGTAACCAAGAGTTATATTAAAATATTGTCTCTAAGTAGAGATGGATTGGCTCCATGTTGAAAAATGCTTCCTTATTTCATCCAGAAAATGTTGGACCTCTGTTATTAATTATATCAGATAATTCATTGTCAGGCGTACGATGCTGGGACTTGTCTAAAATTTTCCAAATAAAATATTGTTTAGTATATTAAAAAAAATTGTTTCACTGTCAGTAAAGGCTCACTAAGGAAGAATAAATGTTCTTCATGGAACTGAGCAATCTGTCACTTGCCCTTTTGAAGGCATTCAAAATATTGAAAATTTAAAAAAAAGATTAATTTTCAACATTTTAAGTGAGTGAAGCTAGGAATGTGTGATTTATAACATTTGCTTTTCTTTAAAAAAAAAAAAGTTCAGTTTTTACTAGCTAAATAGAAAATGAGCTACAAAATTCAACGAGTCCCCAAATCATTCTCAGCTACCAAGAGCAAAGTTTAATTATGGGTTCATTTGAGGATCTTCATTTTTGTTTATTGATGTTGCTCACAAAAGACACTGTGTTTCTTCAGTGAGGCTTCTTTGACATGGACCTTCAGAAAACCTTGCATGATGTTCTCCAATATCCTAGAACCGGGGTGGCAAACCTATGGCACGTGTGCCAGAGGCGGCACTCAGAGCCCTCTCTGTGGGCACACTCGCCGTTGCCCCACTCCTAGGCCTTCAGCTGGGTTTTATAAAACTTTTTCGCTTTAGGCCTCCGCTGCCGTGTGCAAAAAAAAAAAAAAAGGTTCAATCAATTTCAACTTCTCGCAGAAAAAAAAAAGATCACGCGAAGTTGGAATTGATTGATTGAACTTTTTAGTCCCACCCAGTCTGCTGTTACCACCATAACCATGCCCACCCAATAGGCCACGCCCACCCAATGGGTCACGCCCACCCAGTGGGCCATGCTCACCCGGCATCTGACAATACATAAGTGGATTTTGGGTTGCAGTTTGGGCACTTGGCCTCTAAAGGTTCGCCATCACTGTCCTAGAACAATCTTCTAGGTGCCTTCCAGATGTAGAAGGTACCTCTCAGATGTATGGGCTTCAACTTTCAGAGCCCTCGAGACAGCATGCCAAGCCAACAGGGCCACTGAAGAGATTCCATAGCTAGAGGATATTCAGAGTTGCAGATGGTTGCCTCGGGATATATTGCAAACTGTTTAGAAACAGGTAGAAGAAAACAGAGATCACTACCTACTTCTTCACCATTTTACCTAAGTTCAGGATGATTTAACTGCTACAAGAGAGGCCAGTTTCAAACAGTGGCAAGGTGTTTAATCTTGATTTGGCAATTGATTTGGCAGAACAGACCAGTTTCTGCAGAATGGATGTAAAAGTCTCAGTTGGCTGTGATGGCAATTTATTACAATTCTCCACTTTGTTGGTCATGATTTAGAGTTGGAAGCAATTATTTATTAAAACTCTCAAAGTATCCAGCCTTAATGTTTTAATGGTTTGGGTGTTTCTTATTCATAATTGTAGTTTAGTGGCAGAAAAACATGCACTTGCCATTTTTTTAAATTGGGGAAATGGTGTTTTGTTTATACATATGCACACACAAATGATTCCTTCAGTGTTATGCAAGACTGGCATGTGCGAGCTGATGACAACTGTTGTCAGAAATACGTGGAGGGATGTTGAAATTTCTTGCTAGGTTTGTTGCGACAAGAATGGTTACAGCCATTAAACCATTTTTAATATTATCCAAGGGGACAACTTAGAGCCATTTTATTGGCTTTTACCATATATTTGCATATATTTACCAAATAAATCTACAATTTAAGCTGTTCTGTTCTGTCCTATGTTCAAGTCATCTTGACTCTGAATCAGTTTAAGAAAATCCTGTATGGATTGAGCGACTTTGGCAACATCTTGCCAAAGAGCCCTGGTGGGGGTATTGGTTTGAATGCAGTATTGCAGGCTGATTCTGTCCACAGCCTGGAGTTCGATCCTGATGGGGCTCAAGTTTGACTCAGCCTTCCATCTTTCCAAGGTTGGTAAAATGAGGACACAGATTTTTGGGGGGCAATAGGCCAATTCTGTAAAATGCTTAGAGAGGACTGTAAAACACTATGGAGCAGTATATAAGTCTAAGTGCTATTGCTATTGATATCTTGAAAGTCATTCAGACTGGACTATAGTCTATTATATTCTCTCACTGGACAGTTCCCCTGATTTTGTATTTTCCCATCTTTCTATTCCAAGAAAGCAATTGCTAATCCATGTCTTCTTGTGGATAGGGTTTTCCTAGGTCAGTGGTTCTCAATCTTTTTAATGCCGTGACCCCCAACCAGTCGTAAGTCGAGGACTACTCAACCGGTCATAAGTTGAGGACTACCCAACCGGTCGTAAGTCGAGGACTTTCCCTGCCTGGGAGCGCCGCGCATGCGTGGTGCCACCCCCTGCGCTGGCCGAGGCGTAGCTGGCAAGCGGCAGAGACAGCGCAGGCCAACCATCGGCTGGGCCACCAGCTGGCCCAGCCCAAGGGAGGTAAGGCACCCGCCGGGCCCCACGTGCACCAGCAACCCTCCCTGTGCCCGCCGGCCTCCCACCTCCCATCCCTGGCCCTCTTTTACTTACATTTTTAGTAGTTGCTCAACAGGGAGGGGTGGAAGCTTCCAGACAGCTCGCCTTCGCTGCAGACAACTTGCAGCACCGTTTGCAGAATGGGACTTTTGGCGGGCTCAGCAGGGCAGAGACAGCCTGGACAATTCCTATTGGCTTTTGAAAGCCAATAGAATTAGACTCTATTCAAGAGAGTCTATTCTATTGGCTTTCAAAAGCCAATAGAATAAAAGGGAGTAGCACAGCTAAGAAAAAGGGGAAAAATGGCGGACTGCGTTGTTTGGCGACCCCCGTGAAATGGTTGTTCGACCCCAAATGGGGTCCCAACCCACAGGTTGAGAACCACTGTCCTAGATATATATACTATTATAGGTTTGTGCATGTAATTTGTATATGTGTGTGCATGCTAAGTATAGTATAAATGTTCAAAGTTAAGTGGAATGTATATGTGCAACATTTCAAGAGCAGAATGAATACAGTGAAAATCTGTCCCTAGCACTGAAAGTGGAAAAAAAAAACCACACTTCAACGTAAAGCACAAGTTATGATACATGAATGTTGATTAAAAATATACTGGCTGAGATTATAATATTCTAAAAAGTGAAGGTTTATTTTATTAATAGCAAAGAGAAAAGGCAATAAGAAAAAGAAAGCTAATCTTCAAGTAAACTATTTTCTCCATATTTTGTTGCTGTTTGCTACATGTTTTTTTTTTAAAAGAAAAAAATCCACCACAGTTCTTAACTGCTATGCAAGTGAATTTTCAGTGTTAAACAAACCTTAAGGGGAAAGTAGAAATTAGAAGTGTTACAAATTCAGTGTCATCAGATCAGCTTAAAAGAGGTTTTATGTCAATCCTATAAATGTGATCCTTCTATCGTTTCCACTGCCACCAGTGCAACGAAGCCACATTAGTAATATTGTTGGGAACTGAGCAAAAAGTGGAGAAAAAGTTGGAAGCAGAATTGCCTAGGCCAGGATACTGGCTCAGGAATTCTGGGAGTTGAAGTCCATGAGTCATAAAGGAGCCAAGGTTGCCTACCCCTGGCCTAGGCCTAAAGCAGTGGTGGGATTCAGCCAGTTCGCACCAGTTTGGCAAAACCGGTAGCTAATTTTTTTTATTGCCCAGGCCTAGAATGGACTTCTGGAAGCATCCACACAGAGAACCGGTTGTTCGCATATTTGAATCCCACTACTGGCCTAAAGGCAGCAATAATCATGTGCCACACATTGAAATTTGTCAATAATATTTGTTAACACAATTCTGCTGTGTTATGGATCTTCTACTCTGAAGGTACAGTAGCCCAATTGTCTTAAAGGCATGTTGCCTTGGATGACAAAACAACTTATATATTCACTAAACCCACAGTCCTTTCCCCCCATTAGTTAGCAGGTGGTAGAAAATGTATAAATGGCTCCAACCTCTTTGTTTTCTGGATAGATTTCCAGCAAATTTAAAGCATTATAGGTGGAAGAAGATAACTGAATTTCATAAAAATGAGCACACATTGGCTTTTGAAATGCACAGTAATTCTTAAATGCACAGTAATTGGTTTTTTTCCACTTTGCAAGAAATGTAATCACATTTGGAGCCTAAGCAAGAATGAGATGAGTTGAAGAGAGGTTTTCCAAAGGAAAGATGTCCTATCAAAGAATAGTTAATTATTTATAAATGGACTTCAGCTGAATAGTGGGAACAGAAGGTGGGGTGAAGCATAGGGAATTGTCACCTGTATTTTTTTTTTGTATGAAAAAGTAGCCTTTAAATTACATGGATGGAAAATGTTAGATGTGCTAATGTAATATACACAAGAATCTGATCTACTAGTGGTCAAGGCAAATTGGCACTAAATAAGAGTCAATGGAATTCAAGGGTCTGGACCTCGGTTTCTGGACCTCAGTCTCTTGTGGGAGGAGCTGATGACACATTTGACTCCCTCCTCAGGCTCAGCTTCGTCATCTCATATAGAAAAGCTAGCTATAACATATCTTGCACCATTTAAGCATAGGGAGATGAAAAACTGCAAAGCAAGTAGATCATTGCACTTGAGGTTCTTGCCATTGTGGCCTTAAGAGACTGTAAGTGGAACAAAAGGAACCAGATCAAAACAGATCAAAACAATTAATGTTTGGCAGACCTCTTAGCTTTCCTTGCCATACAGTATACCTTCTGAACTTTATAATGCTGGGTCTTTTGGAATATTTTCTATTCAAGACAATGTAGAGATGCACATTTCTCCTCAGATGTATTAAAAATTACTTGCAATTACCTCATTCTAATTTGGATTTGCATGAAGGTAGAATTGTGAAATGTACCTCATTATTAAACCTACGTGGGTACATATTTGGGGTGCCAAGAGCTGCATGTGAGCCTTATGGTGTATTCATTGATTGTGTTGGCAGAAGAAAGAGAATGTTGGTGGGATTAAAGCAGCTGAAAATAAGGTTGGGATATGCAAAATCACGTGGGGAGTGACATGCAGTCAGTGAACAGGGGCTATGTACCAATGATGTAAACATAAGTCATATAGAGAAGGGTCAGAAGCCATTATGAAAACCTCTTAATCTCCCAAAGCATGGACAGACTTAACCATTTTTAGCTGGGAAACTATTAGCATCTTAGACCAAGCCAAATCTAAATATGCTAGAGAAGTCCTGGAAGCTTCATATTCAGACTAATCAATCATCAATAGACACATAGAGATAAAGCACACTTACTCACCATTTAAAAGAGGCAATTAAAAAACCTAGGAAGGAAACAGAAAGACTACGACACATCCTCTTCAGCAGACTGCATTCAGATAAGCAGGGATCAGCAGTAGACAAACAATCAGGCAGAAAACAACAATCAGGGAACTACAAAGGAGGAAACTACGCCCACATCAAAACTGGTCGGAGGAAATTATTGAATACAAACAAGCAGCAAACCCCCACACTCCCTCACACTGATTATGTTCATTGGGTAATTACCTGTTTGAGAGCAAACAGCCAGGCTCAGAGAGGACTAAGAATTCTAGGATCACTTAAGCATTGCTCCAATTGCTCCAGGCTTATATTTTATGCATTAGGGGTTGTTTCTATACAAAATGGTACATGGTTCAGCATTTACCTATGACATCATTCAGAAATGGATAGTCTTAAATATCTTGGAGCCTTGAAAGCGTAAATGTAGCTGTTAAGATTCATGCTGGTGCATTACATATGCAGAGGGCCATGCATTGCATTGATCAGAAATTGTGTCTCCAATTAAGCAAATTGGAAATAAACCTTTGTGCTAATACATTCAGGATTACATCATGAAAGCTTATTTTTGCCTGACGTGATTTAGTGCAATTTTTTATGCAAATATTATACTTTGTCGTGTGAAACAAAAAAATTCTATAATGCATTAAAAATGATGCAACAAGATGATCACTGATGAATGTAGTAGTTTGATAAGAATGTGTCATTTAATGCTTCTCATCTGACAACAGTTCACAACCTCTGTGTGTGTGCATGCGTGCCCATGCATGTGTATGTATATTTGTGGCCCAGCTCTGACATTTCTTCATTTCCCCTCTTCTGGCTCTCTTTATTTCTCTTCTAGCCTCTTCTTGCAGTTCTCAGGCATTGCTCTGAAATTCTCCCTCTGTTCACCATCACAGCTTCCTCCACTGATTTACAATCTTGTCCCCCAAATCCTCAATCTACTGCCATTCCTGCAATACTATCGTTGAACTTTACCTTTACCAATTCAGGTTTCTGCCTGTGGTCATGATCCACAACTACTTCTGCTCCTGCGGCCAACATCACTTGTTTCTGCCTCCAGTTCTACAGCTTCTTCTAGAACTGGTCCTGATCCACCATGGCTGATCCCACTGCCATCATCTCCACACTTTACTATCTCCAGAGTTCTTCACCTCCATCTCCCCTGGCCTCTACCATCAGCCTTAATCTATTCCTGCATCTCTCTTCTGCTGCCATCCCCACTAGACTTTGCTACAGATTACTCTCTGCAAAGGAACATCTGAGGTTTTGTACAAGTGACAGATTTTTTCCCCCCTTCATCTCCAATGATTAAGCAGTGGTCTGACAGAGCTCTCGTTGCTGAGAACATTTATGCTTTTTTCCCCCTATTCTTCTTCATTATGCTCCTTCATCAGAGAGACTTGGCTGTTTTCCCAAAAGCTTCAGAACCTGCCAAACAAATTAGAACAAAAACTACGTCGAGATTGAAACACGGGAAGTATCTCTTCAGAAGCAATGAAAGAACTCCTGTTTCACCTTCAAACTTTGAGGAGGGTGGACAGTAGCTTGCATCCATCACTGCAGCGGTGTTAATATGCATAATTCAGCTTGTATTAAGCATCACTTTGGTTACATCCCAGTGGTGGGATTCAAATATGTGAATAACCAGTTCTCTGTGTGGATACCACTTCCACAAGTCCATTCTGGGCCTGGGCAGAAATTAAGCTACAAGTTCTGTCAAACTGGTGCGAACTGGCTGAATCCCACCACTGCATAGAGCCATGAAGGAAGTAAACCATTCAAATTGCTCTCCCCATCTTACAAAATCATTTTTATCCAGCAATTACTAATGGCTTTTTCACCTTATATCCCGCTAAATCTCTGCCACAGATGAAGGATAGTAAAATGCTTTTCTTTACTTGAGAGATGATAACAGATTATGTAACCTACTGCAGAGTGAGCTTTCTCTAAAAAACTCACAAGATGATCTTTTCATGATTTGATTGGAGTCTGATGGATATCTAATGTTTAAAAATGATTACACAGTAATAGGTCATTCTAAAAAGCATGTCAATCGCTTTTCTAAAATAAACTTAATCATCCTTATGAGACTCTCATACAATTATGCAAAAACAGAGGAGTTTGTCAGTGGGTAGTGAATGTTTTCTCAAAGACAACATTCTAAAAAGCATGCCAATAATTTTTATAAAATAAACTAATCATCCTTAGGATACTGTTATGTGCTTATGCAAAAACAGAGGAGTTTTTCAGTGGCTAATGAACCTTTTCTCAAAGATAACTGGCCTATCACTATTCAGAGGTCAGCTTTTTAATTTGCTCATATCATAACAAAGAGTTTTCTTTTCCACTTTGTTTGGAGAAGGTTCATTCATGACGTACCTGATCCCTGAAACGTTATGTAAATTAAAACTTTCAATAAAGATCTAAGTGAGAGTTTGGGGAAAAGAAATTGAGCCCAGTGAAAAAAGCAACATACTATTCACATGTGAGCAGTAACCAAAAGCAAGCCATAGTCAAAGTGCAAAACTGAACAATGTTGGCATCTTCTGTCACGATGTCCATGTCATGGTTCTGACAGATGAAACTCTTCAAAAGAACTTTGAGGCATTGTTTACCTTAAAGAATCTTTTATTCAAGAAACAAAGTATCAGCACTACATAGTTAAAGCCAAAAACTGAATTCCCCTCCCCTAGGCACAAAGTAGCAAAGCACAAATTCCCTCCTGCAATGAACAGTCATAAATCACATTCCCCAATTAGCTTGAAGCGTGGGCTTTCGCCCCAGCTCTCCAACCCACCAAATCTTTATTAACTCTGAGCACAATAACCTTGGATTCCCACAGCTGAGTTATTATTGTGAGGGAAGTTAGCCCAGAGAAGGAAATATTAAAAGGGCAGAAAAATATATTTTTCCTCAAAAGGACTTTTTAAAACCAAACCTGGCGCCAAATCTATCTCTCTGCCCCAAGCAAGAGCTAGTCCCATATAAATGCAGATGTAAAACCATCAGAAAGTTGAAGCCAGAGCACTCAAGAAGACAAAGAGAAAATCTGCATGCCCCACCCAAACTCTAGGAGTCATTAGCCCCATCACCTGGGAAGCAGGATATGATAATAGGATTAAACCACAGATATCAAGGCCTAGAAAAACACTCAGAAATAGCCTCAAGGTTCATGCCACAGGAACAAGAAACTATTCCAAACAAAAGGCTAGAGAGGGTATAAAAATCTACTACCCATGTGCTCAACTCCTCTTTCCTCTCCTCTGCTCTTTCTTGCAAGGACCATCATAAACTGTAACCTTCTTCCCAAAGCAGTCACCATGTTGCTTATTTATCCCCGGCTTGGATGAACCAGGATGAAGACTTACTTCTGACAATTGTTATGACTAGCTGGACTCTCATCCACATTCCCCCTCCCAGCATCAACTAACTCTAAAAGCAAAAGCGGAAAATGGTTGCTTTTCCATCTGTGGTCAAAGCAAGAATATCCGACATTAGCAGCATTGACATCCCACACTTACGTTTACACCACAGAGGCATAATTATTGATTACAAAAGTAATAGTCAATAGTACTGCAAATCCAGAATTTGAGAACATTTATAATTAGTGGAATTTTTTTTAGGAATATGTATGCACAAAAAGTAGAAAAGGTGTTTTGGGCTTTTTCTTTTTTAAAAAAAGTATCTGTTTAGACTATTGTGTGAGTAAACATATCAAAAGTGTAATTACTGGCTTCAGTAAAACTTTATATGGGTTGTGAAGTTTGTTCACCCTTACTATATGTTTTCATTTGGTAGGAAGACGCTAAAATAACTAAAGATAACAGCTTTCACACTTTTAATTAGGTGAGAATCACCAGTCTGATTGAAAACCAATTTTAAAAAGAGAATAACGGCATTACTCACTATAAACACACATACTAGATTCAGCCTTCACACTTCCTGTATTTTTTAAGAAGTAGCAGAAGATGACAAATGGATTGGAATTTGTTTGCTTTTTAGAGGTGGCAGTCATAATAATGACACATACATTTATATATGTGCGTGCTTTTAAAAAATCACTTATTTATGCATTTGTTGTGTTTATATGTCGTTTGTGGATCAGTACTTCGAAAAGTTCAGTTAAAAATGAAAGAAATGTAAAGCATCAGTAAAGTTAGAAAAGAATAAAGTTAGATGTCACTTGTTCTGACCGTATAGCTCTATGTAACCTCGTATAGCTCTATGTAACCCTAACTAGAGAGCATGTATCAGTATGTTAGAATATCTGGCAGTTATTGGGTTAAATGCTGATTTGTTAATGAGTCAGTGGGAGGAGTCTCTAAAGGGCATTGAGAGACTTCCTGGACACAAGCCAGATTGGAATGTCTTTGTCTGAAAGAAGCATGGGCCATCAGATGTCACCCGATTAGCCTGCGCCGTTATAAAGATGGTATGGAAGAGAGCATCATTCTTTTACCTATAGGAATGGACAAGAGATGTATTTTCCAGAAGTAACAACCACAGCCTGAATGCAAATAATCTTTCTGATTAAAATATGTTTTTTGTTATGAAATCATTTCTATCGAGTTATCTATCTGACTTGATTTAAAAGAAGGTGTTTTTAACTCAGGGTCAGAATATTACTAATAAACCAAATAATAAACCAAAGAGCTGAAAGTAAGAAAAATAGTATGCTTTCCTTAAAACAGAACAAAGAAAAAAAACAAGGCATCTATCATGTTTTTTTAAAAAAATCACAAAAAAGTCTTCCCTTGATATGTAAGGATAGTATAATTGATTTCAGCCAATCCTTTCCAAGAAAAGCTTTTGAGAAATAAAAACGATGTCCTCTACAGAAGATTCTCCATGGGTAATAATGTTGGGTTCCTCTGGAGGATGTCTGATTGGAGGATGTCTGATGATGTCCCAACTCATGTTGGCAATCAATTAAGCTGCTTTTCCTGTTGTCATCAATAGCAGCTCAACATGGAATATAAGATTACTATCTAAATCTACATGGATAACCTGCCAGATTTATCCTGGGCTTTGTTTTACAAATGGAATCAATCAGTAGCCCCAGACTATACATTTGATCCTCAGGACAAAGGTGGGCATTTTGTATGTGAGGAGGGTGTCCCAATCAAAGCACTATAACAGGGGTAGGCAACCTTGGTTCTTTTATGACTCATGGACTTCAACTACCAGAATTCCTGAGCCAGCTGGGAGTTGAAGTCCACGTTTCATAAAAGAGTCAAGGTTGCCTACTCCTGCACTATAGTAAAATTTTAGGCCCTCAGTGAAGCTATTGGGATTTTTCCTCCCTATTTCAAATGTTACAAAACTATAAAAACAACTTAAGACTCCCCATCTGCAGCGCTTTTCCACCTTACAATCTGCCCTTTTGCAAACCATTCTCATTTTACTTTCACCACAATGTGGGATTCCCCAGGCTCCTATGCACATGCACATCCTTACCATCTGTAGGCAATGAAGAAACCTTTCCTGTGTTTCTTTCCCTTGCAGGTAAGCGAACAAGGATTCACAAGTTTTTAAGGGATAGGGATAGGATTCATCCTTGTGTCACCACGAATGAATGCCAGTCATTCTTCAGATCCCACAAAAGGAAAGCAATCTCATGCCCTCTGCTATAACTTTTGACTCAGACTCCGGAGGAAGCAGACCCCCACCACCACCCAACACACACACACACACACACACACACACACACACTGCAACAGTTTTAGCATGGAGGGGATAAGAGAGAGAGTGCTATGTCAGCGAAACAAAAAAGTGGCAACCAGATAAAGGCCTTCCTAAAATGATACATACGGTGAGAGGCAAGAGCACAAACAACTGAAACTTTCATAAGAGAAGCAAAGAGAACAGAAACACTAGTGCTCTTGTGGTACTCAAGACCAAATATATTTTGCCACTTTCCACACATCTCTGATTTGATAACTACTATTACTACTACTACTACTACTACAACAACAACAACAATAATAATAATAATAATAAAGTTGGAAGGGACCTTGGAAGTCATCTAGTCCAACCCCTTGCTCAGGCAGGAAACCCTATACCATTTCGGACAAATGGCTGTCCAGTCTCTTCTTAAAAACTTCCAGTGTTGGAGCATTCACCACTTCTGCAGGCAGGTTGTTCCATTGATTAATTGTTCTAACTGTCAGGAAATTTCTCCTTAGTTCTAGGTTGCTTCTCTCTTTGGTTAGTTTCCATCCGTTGCTTCTTGTCCTGCCTCCAGGCACTTTGGAGAATAGCTTGACTCCCTCTTCTTTGTGGCAGCCCCTGAGATATTGGAACACTGCTATCGTGTCACCCCTCGTCCTTCTCTTCATTAAACTAGACATACCTAATTTCAGCAACCGTTCCTTATATGTTTTAGCCTCCAGTCCCCTGTTCATCTTTGTTGGTGGTGGGCTTTCCAACCTTACTGCCTTCAGCTCTTGGAGTGAGGGGGATAGAACCCTTTCCAGAACTCAGCTCCTTTGTCTCTTGCCCACTGTGATGGTTGGACAATGAGACAAAGTTGATGCTTTGTCTTTGGTGCTTAAATGCTCTTTGACAGTTGATGCTCTTTCTGGCCCACACTTAATCACCGTTGCTTTCTCCTGCTTCTTTACCCCTCTGGACTGGGAAATCAACAAGCAAACACCACAATTTTACTACTGATCCTACTTCAGAAAGGGAATACAGCACAATTCTGGTCAATTTCACATGACAGTTTTTTGTTTTTTTAAAAAATAAGAAGTCTAGGTTTCAGTGTTTCATCAGCAAACTTTAAAAAACACAAGCTCAGCTTTTTGATTGGTGAACCTTGAAAAACAATTAACGTCAAAAGGGCTGCACCAGTGATCAGAGAAGTGGGGATACAGTAACCAATTGGACTGGAGGTGCTTCCTTACCTTGAAATGAAGTGCAGCAGATGAACAGGACACAGATGCTCTAGTTCAGTGGTTCTCAACCTGTGGGTCGGGACCCCATTTGGGGTCGAACGACCATTTCACGGGGGTTGCCAAACAAGGCTGTCCGCCATTTTTCCCCCCTTTTCTTTGCCCACGCCCCTGGCACCCGGTGATGTATAAGTGGTTGGGGGTCACCACAACATGGGGAACTGTATTATGAGGTCACGGCATTAGAAAGGTTGAGAACCACTGCTCTAGTTGGAACAAGTTTGCTCATTATTTTTGTCCTATAGCAGAAGAAGACAGTTGAAGCTGGCCTTTCTGGTGGGCTCAGATGGGTTATTGTCCATGAGAAATGGTCAGAGGGCCATTCTCATGCTGGGACAAGCAAATGCTGGGGTCAGTTCAGTCACTAAAGCATGGTAAAAATATCACGTGGGGAGTTTGATGAATAAATAAATGTTTGGTTGGTCAGTTAGCCAGATATAGATACATTACAAAGCAAAAAAAAAAGTCATGATTTAATTTCTGGCAGATATTATTCCAGCCTACATTTTGCTGAACTTGAATGACTCTTTCAAACTTTTTAAAATTATGCTACTGATTTTCCTACAGTTAGTTCTGCACCAAATTATTTAAGGAGATTTTTTTATCACTTTCAGGGGCAACAAAAACATTTTTCACATATGTACACACTTTAGGGGGTTAATATGTATGTGTTTCTGTACCTGACCTTCTCCACCACATGTTGCTAAGGAACAAAAACCTAAGGAATTAATCTTTGCTGTCTTTTTCTACTACTAGACTTTCAAAGAGATATGAAAAAAAAATCTGAAATCTTATCTTCAGTCCCTTCCTTCTCCAGTATTGCAGTATGTCTATATTATTAGCAAAACATTTTGTTTTTTTCAGTCTTATGACTATTTTATACAGTCTCATTGATGGATATGTTTGTACTGTGCTTGGAGCAAAAAGCTATTGATTATGAAAAGGGCTGGTATTGACTCCACCTACATCAATAATGAAGTTTTTTTTTAAATTGCAGAGATGCAAATTAATTAGATGTAAAGGAAAAGCATAGACATTAAGAAGGAAGCTTGTTTCTTTTTTGATTCCTGTTACTAATCTATGCCTGCTTCAAAATTCAGAGGCTGTTCTGTTGCAGAAAGTGGGAGTCCAAAGAGAATATAAATGAAAGAATATCATTTTAGTTCATAATTTATGAAGGTAGTTGGCACCCAACTGGAAAAGAGTAGACAATGAATAAAGCTCAATGAATAAATACATCTTGGTGGAAAATGGCTTCCCATACTCTTAAACTAAAAAAAAAAAAAAATCTTCAGATCTAAACTAAGATCCAGTGAGAATAACAAATAAAGAAGGGTATACATTGTTATGTAGGAAAGCAAATTAATAGCTGAACCAAGGGAAAGCAAAATATCTAAATGGAGCATGTTGTACCATAACGATAGAAACTTGTGAATGTGTTTTGTGTTTCCCATGGAAATGGGTGGAATGCTGAAATCTTTAATTTCACATGTATGCTTTGGGGTGGTAGTTATAGCTTTCAGCTGTGGTTAATATCCAATGTAGTCTAGAGGTAGCAAAACATGGAAACACAGATCATTTTTCTTTCCATAAATAATCCCTATTCCGTGTGAAGCCTTAATTTAATGTCAAGCAGTGAAAATGCAGCAATATTATTTTTTCAGGATTTGCTTTAAGATATAAGAAGCAAAAAGGCACATTAAACCTCTGATAGCTTTAGCATATTCAAGCTTTCAGAGAATGAGAAAGTGGGCAGCTATTATATATCTAGAGTTTGAAATATTTCTGAACATGCAGGGGCTCCTGGAGTAACCTGCTGTCTCTGAATTTACAAGACACTGACCAGCATAATATCACAACATATATTTTTGTAAGAGATGAAACATACAATAGAAACTTTTTCGCTTCTTTTCTCCTTATATATAATTCTCTTTCTACTGTTATAGTGCCAAGATAATCAATTTCATTGTATTAAGCTCATAAAATAGAATAAACAGAGGGATAGAATCAAGATCACATGATGTGTTAGTACCACTTTATAATGCCTTGGTAAAACCACACTAGGAATATTGCATCCAGTTTTGGTGGCAAAAAACTGAGATAAGAAAGATGTTGAGACTCTAGAAAGAGTACAGAGAAGAGCAACAAAGATGATTAGGGGACTGGAGGCTAAAGCATATAAGGAACACTTGCTGGAATTGGGTACGTCTAGTTTAACGAAGAGAAGGACAAGGGGGGACATGATAGCAGTGCTCCAATATCTCAGGGGCTGCCACAAAGAAAAGGGAGTCAAGCTGTTCTCCAAAGCGCCTGAGGGGAGGAGAAGAAGTAATGGATGGAAACTAACCAAGGAGAGAAGCAACCTAGAATTAAGGAGAAACTTCCTGACAGTTAGAACAATTAATCAGTGGAACAACCTGCCTCCAGAAGTTGTGAGTGCTCCATCACTGGAGGCTTTTTAAGAAGAGTTTGGACAACCATTTGTATAAAATGTTATAGGGTCTCCTGCTTTTCCCCCCAGAAAATTTTACTTTATTCAAAGAAGATTAAAATACAAAACACCAATTCTGTTATTCTGTTAGCGTTAGATTAATATACTTATTTTTAGAATTATTTTAAAGAACAGCTTTGCTACTTTGATCTCTATAGAGAAAGAATAGAAATAGTAGTAACTGTATCTGTAGTAGTAATAGTAATGATACAGGTAGTCCTTGATTTACAACCAGTCGCTTAGCAACCATTTGAAGTTATGATGAACCTTCCTTGGGGTTATTTATAACCCAGATTTGAGGTTCAGATAGTTGAACTGCCCCCTCCAGTCACGTGACTGAACTTTGGGTGTTTTGTAACATGGTTGCATTAACTGTAATCAAACCATTTTACAACTATCATAACTTATAACTGTGATGGGCAGACATCAGTACGGTCATAAATCAAGAACTACCTGTAATAAGAGTATCTCTCTTGTCTCTGCATGCTACAGATGTCAATCAACATAGCTAGCCAATCAGCAAACACATAGTTATAATGTTAACTGAAGCATCCTTTGATCTTTCCCTTAGTTTCTAATTAGGATAGCATTTTCTCTGTCCCTTTAAGTATTCTGCCATTGCTCACAAGCTTTTCAATAAGTGCCCATTTAATTCTTATGCAATAAATAAATAACACATCTTTATAATTTAACTAAAAGGAGTTTTTTCTTCCTAAAGGAAATTTAATATTCCTAGATTGTTACCTTAGATACATTTTATTTTGGCTCATTAGATTAGACATATTTTTTAAGGTTCAGAACTCCACATGATCAATAGCTGCCCATTATTCCTGAAGAATACAAAAAGGAGTTTGTTTAGAGGGCTTTTAAAAAAATAATAATAATTCAAAACTCTCAGCAAAAGTATAAAAATATTTTTTTTCTGAATATGTGACCTTTAGGCCAAGCCAATCTGTATACCAACAGCTTCTGAGCTTTCCTAACATTCTCACTAGTACAAATCAGGAAATTCATATTTTTAAAGAGACTGGTTAGAAAGATGAAACATAGGAATAGCACATGCTTGACCTTAAAATGGGGCTGGATTTGAACCAGGCTTAAAGTTATAGTCTGTAAATTTGGTGTATTTCATTGAATTTATTAAAATTGAATGAAATAGGGCTAAGGATAGCGCCCATATCTGATTCCGACTTTTGGTAAAGGGCTTGATAACCCGTAAAAATAAAAAGTAAAAAAAAAAAGACAGCAGGTGTTATCTACTTCCAGCAAAAAATAAAATTTAAAAATGATGAACCTGGTGACAAAAATATTTGTGGACCACAGACAACTCTGTCCAAAGTGTGGAATATTATCCTGGGATATAAGTATGTTCACACAGATTGTGCATGAAATACTAATAGCAACATTGTTACTGAAACCCACTGAACCTAAGAAGAAAAGACAGTCATGAGAAAAATGTGAAATGACTTGAAAGAACTTGGAGAGAAACAAAACTGAGAAGTATTAATTACATGACACAATCGGAGGGAAACATATATTGTGAAATGGAAGGAAATGACAGATGGTAAATTGGATATAGCCTGAACATAGTGGGGGTAGAGAACAGGCTAAAGAACAAATAACAAAAATGTAAAATAATTAACAAATTAAAAAGAACAGCAGAAGGTGGACATATTAGAGAAACAGCAGGAAAAAAAAAACCCAGACAGAAGGTATTATAAAACCTAGAACAGGAAATATTAAAAGGATCAGAAACGTGGCTCGCCATGTGGGGGGGGGGAGAGAGAGAAAGGTATAAAATACAAAATGTTTTTGTTTGTTTGTTTTTTTATTCTTAGTGGGGGGAAAGAGAAAACACAGTGTATCTGCCTCGATAATGTTCAGATTGTCTAGCTAGCAGGAGGAAAAGAAAGGAAAGAAGAGGCAACAAACTCCAGTCTTTGAGATACTTCTTTCCCTCACAGGTCTCTCTGCCCAAACTCTGCATTTTCCTGTATAGTTAATACTTGTGGGCTTCTCTGAAGTATCCTTTTGCCTCCTGAGGAGGTATGGAAGCAACTATACTTCTACCCTTTAAAACTGTAGGCATTTAAGTATCTTATTCCACTTATTTAAAATTCATGAAGCTGGGCAGCCAGCAAAGCTTAAATACCTTGACTATCAAATAATTGGTAACCAAGGTTAAAAAAAAAAAACACCAATAAGTAAAAATAAATCAATATAACCATCGCATGGACCCTGCAATACCTCTGGATCCCTGTGTTTGACTCTTCAGCTGATATTTTATCAGTGAAGGGAGACACTAGGACTAGTCCAGGGATAGGCAACCTTGGCTCTTTTATGACTCGTGGACTTCAACTCCCAGAATTCCTGAGCCAGCCATTCCATGCTGGCTCAGGAATCCTGGGAGTTGAAGTTCACGAGTCATAAAAGAGCCAAGGTTGCCTAGGCCATAAAAATGACCTAACAGATGGCCCCAGATTTCTTTTTGATATTCCTTGTGTTTCAAAGTAGATTCCAAGTTGAGAAACAACACACTTCTCCAATCTTCTGCCTTCCAAGATGGGGAGGTTCATCTGGGGACAGTGTGAAAATGCATCTGAAGGAAACTAAGTTTGGGAAGGATCCTCTTTCTACGTAATTGCAACTAATCTCTTCTAGATAAAATACCGGTTTTGAGTAAACCCCCAACATAGACAATTGTCGACCTTTTAGAACAGGTGTGTCAAACTGCCAGCCCACGGGCCGGATGCATCACACGGAAGTCACGCCCACCCTAGCTCCACCAAGGGGGGGGAAGTAGCGATACATCGCACACATCACGTGACGTGGTGAGTTTGACGCCCCTGTTTTAGAAGGTATAGAGTTATAACCACTTTATGCCAGTTCAAATTAGGTTGTTTGGATTCCCAGTTTGTTTGGTGCATATGCCTTTAAGCCCATGCGGCATGATGGTAATCTCCAGACATGATTATTAGCACTAGTTCTACCAACCTTTTTTTGCCTAATTCAGAAACTTCAAGAGATAGAAAACTCAGCTTGCCTAATCTTTGGAAAAACTTAAGAAATTATTTTACCCTTTTGTTAAAAAATGTGTGTTAGCTGCCACCTAGGCAAAATGCAAAGTACTGGGCTATTATATTTAAAGACTTACCTGGCTTAGATCCATGTTTCATGAGAGAATGCCAGTTTTAGTTTTGCCTTCACAGATATAGTCTGCTTTTCCATGAGGTTCAAACCTCTGCCAGGAGGGATAATGGTAGATGGAACCGACTGGATAATATTTGTCTATCAACATTCAATGGGAACCCCATAAAATAATATCTGGCTACCAATCTGACAAGTCCCAAATAGGACGGAACAGGTCCTGTGGGATATAGGGAACTTAATGGAACAGCTGCAACTCATTACATATTATGCCAACAGGTGCAGAATATAGCTTATGCTCACTATTAATGGTCATGATAATATCTGCTACATATGGGAAAATCACTTAAATTCTTAACAATATGTTGTGCCCAGCACAATGGATCTGGATGGGACTAGAAAAGGTGACTTTGTTGTTATAGTCTCCATATGTTTATATTATAAATCAAGTCATTCCATCCACTATGCAAAAGAGTATACTGTAATTCTACTCATGCTCTTAGTGAGTGCAAAATGCTGATAAACCTAAAAAGAATTTTCTAAACATTGGTAAAATTTTGTTTGGCTTTAGTATGTGTATGTGTGTGGGGGTGCATTTAGATATATAGATAGATGTAGTGTGGATGTGTGTGTGTGTGTGTGTGTGTGTGTGTGTGTGTGTGTGTGTGTGTGTATATATATATATTTGTTTTCTGAGGTTTTCGCGGGTATTTGTATATAGGTCTTTGGTTGTTCGGGTTTTCTCCCGCGTAATATATATATGACATTTAAGAGCTATCCTAATCTGCTATAATTCTGGGTAGTTTTACAAAATGCAATGATAAATATATTGTGAAAACACAGGAGGATGAACACCAGTAAATGTCAGCCCTCCCAGGTAAACCAGATAGGAAACACACAATAAGATGAGCTTATTGTGAGGCTACAGGTACAGAGTCTTGCAAATCTGAAAGTATAAAATTTTAACTGCTTGATCCATTAGGGCAGGTCCTTCCTAAATTTCTTCCTCTGACCTTTACTCACTGGGGGCTCCCCCCTCTCTTATCTGATCATTTCCCAAGCAACATCTTTTCTCCTTGTCTCCTAAGGTTATCTATGCATTCCATTACATAAATGACAAAGTTCCTATCAACTTCAATGCTACTATGGTGATGGCATAACAAATGTAGCTTTATAAGTCACGGATGAATACTCCTTAAATACTTACAATGCAATAAAACAGCAATACATTATGTCTCCTTGGTCCTGTTGTTTCAGCATGCAACCCTGTGGCCTTGTGGCAACACAGACAGATAAATGCAGGAATGGACAATAGTAGCAGGATTACTACTCCTGTGATCTCTGCCCATGGATCCTGCATCAAAATATAGATAGGACCTAGAGCACAACAAGATCTAGACAGCCACATGTTAACCTTCCCTGCTATAATGATTTGTGGTATATTCGTGAAACTACCACCAAAGTATTAAGTCACCATTTACTGCAGAGGATCTATAGGGGAATATACCTGGAGATGATAATTATATTTTGATTTGCTGTGCATGATAGAGTCACAATAGCTGTGTTTTTCTCTTAGGGACTTAGAAGGAACTTGGTGTTTGCCTTCAAGTATCTGAGCAATACCTCTGTACTCCTGATGGATGCAAAGCTCAAGTCCAATATTGAAAAAGGTGATTCATCATGCATTTGATCTCACTTGACATAGAATCTGTGTCTCTATCATATATAGATCAAGAGATCAGTCCCAAAGGTGCTTTTTCAAGAAGCAACTGAATTTCCTTTGTTTTCCTAGAAGACTTTTCACTTCTCACCTAAGAAGCTTCTTCAGTTCTGATGGAAGAATTGAGAATTAAAGGATTCCCTTGACTGCAAGGAATATCCCCCACCATTCAGCCAGGACTGAAGAAGCTTCTTGGATGAAAGGCAAAAAGTCTTCAAGGAAAAACAAAGGAAGTTCAGTTGCCTCTTGAAAAAAGCAGCTTTGGGACAATCCTGACTTGGATGACTGAGAATCTCCATAGACATTCAAGAGATCAGCTTATTGGAAAGAGAGTGTTCTGCACTAAGAAGGGCAGTTTTGAAATGCAAAAGTCATTCTTTTGGGGTTAACTTTTTATGTGTAGCAGATGATAAGGAGCGGAAGAGTGGAGAAGCAGTACTCAGTTCAGAGATTAACAAATTTCTCCTGTAATCAGAATGAGACTTTGAACACTAAGAATAGTGGTGGGGAGATTTATGTGATTGCTGTTTGTAGGGATCTGTATTTCCATTCCCAACACTGTAATTATTTCTTAGGATGGTGCAAGTCTTGAAGGAGGTGCATTATTTCAGTGAAGTTCCATGCAAAGCATTGCATGGCCTCCTCACTTTAAAAGTGGGGGGGGGGACCTGCCACGTTGCTTCCTTTTGCTCTGTTTTGGATCCATCTTCACTTGGAAAAGTTAGAAAAAAGTAATGAACACTTTTCTGGCTATTTCAAACAGTGCGAGTAGCTAAGACGGGTTGGCAACCTTGGCTCTTTTATGATTGGTGGACTTCAACTTCCAAAATTCCTGAGCCAACATGGCTCAGCTTGGAAACCTCTCCCTTCCCCTCAGCATGGCTGGCTCAGGAATTCTGGGAGTTGAAGTCCACCAGTCATAAAAGTGCCAAGATTGCCTACCCCTGAGCTAAAAGAAGGTAATCAAACAACAAAACCTTCCGCAACCCTTTGTTAAAATGCTGTATCACTTTTTTTTTTAAAAAAAAAAAACTGAACTGAAGCTGATTCTCTTTTGAGGAAGGGGAAGAGATGAGAGCTAATAGAAAGGCTTCAAGCCAATGCTAAATCTCTGTTAAGGCAAAGTATGCTGTCCCTTTGCCACAGCAAAGAGAAAGACATCATCCAGGTGACACAAAGCTTTTTTCTGTGAAGGCAAAACTAAACTGTCTCATGCCAACCTAATCCTTTTCCAGCCATAGGAAGAAAGCTAATAACAAATAACGGAAATATTTATGGATTAAACTTTACCATAAAATTTTAGCTCACACTTTTGAAGACTTGAGATTGACAGCGCTGGCACTGCCAAGAATAACTGAGCAACAGCATATGTGTAGGTGGGTGCGATGTTTGCATATTCATATTAGTTGACATTTCCTTCAGGAGCAGTAATTCTGTAAAGAACAGCCAAATAATTAGCAGACACAATATCATTCCTGATTTTATAATACTGCCATTCACAAAATGCCTTGCAAATGCGGCTTTCAAGATAGTCCTTGCATAGATCAGTATATATTTACAAAATATCCACCATGCTCAGTTCATTTAATTGGAAGTCAGTGGAAGAAATCTTGATCTTTCAGAATGAGAAAGCATTACACTGTTCCTTATTTTAAATAGCCCTTAAGAAAACAATGAGCACTGATCAAATTAGGAGCAGGTGATAAAAGGCTGTGTACACATGACAAATGATTCTAAGCACATTCAAGCTCTAGAATAAGACATTAGCAAACCCACTCCCATTTCCTCAAAACTCACCCATAATAGGAAATGAGGGGGGACATGATACCAGTGTTCCAACATCTCAGGGGCTGCCACAAAGAAGAGGGAGTCAAGCTATTCTCCAAAGCACCGGAAGGCAGGACAAGAAGCAATGGATGGAAACTAATCAAGGAGAGAGGCAACCTAGAACTAAGGAGAAACGTCCTGACAGTTAGAACAATTAACCAGTGGAACAACCTGCCTCCAGAAGCAGTGAATGCTCCAATACTGGAAGTTTTTCAGAAGAGACTGGACAGCCATTTGTCCGAAATGGTGTAGGGTTTCCTGCTTGAGCAGGGGTTTGGACCTCCAAGGTCCCTTCCTAGTAAGGCCACCTTTTGCAATTGACTATCCAGACATTTTTGGGATAGGCAGATGTGGATGTTTGATGGTATTACAGATATGGTCGCAGGATGGAAGCAGTTCTTAGTAAGGCCGCCTTTTGCAATTGACTAATAGCGAATTTGTCAATGCCAATGGTGTTCAAGTGGTGCTCCAGTTGTTTTGGGATTGCACCCAAGGAGTCTATCACTATTGGTACTACCCTTGCTTGCTTTTGCCACAGTCTTTCTATTTCTATTTGTAGGTCTTTGTATTTTGTTATCTTCTCCAGTTCTTTCTCTTCTATTCTGCTGTCTCCAGGCACTGCCACGTCCACTATCCAGACTTTTTTGTCTTTCTTATCGACAATTGTTAAGTCTGGGGTGTTAGGTTGCAGGTGCTTGTCTGTTTGAATTCTGAAGTCCCAGAGCAGTTTAATTTTATCATTTTCTATGACTTTCTCTATTTTATGATCCCACCAGTTTTTGCTTACAGGCAAATGATATTTTTTGCAGATCTTCCAATGCACCATTGTTGCTACTTTGTCATGCCGCTGCTTGTAATCAGTCTGTGCAATCTTCTTGCAACAGCTTACCAAGTGGTCCACTGTTTCTTCAGCTTCTTTGCATAGGAGGCACTTACTGTCTGTTGCTATCTTCTCAATTTTGACTTTATATGCATTTGTCCTTAAGGCTTGGTCTTGTGCAGCCAGAATTAGTCCCTCGGTCTCTTTCTTCAATTTTCCTGTTCTTAGCCATTGCCAGGTCTTGTTATTATCTGCTTTCCCAGCTATTTTTTTTAATGTATTGGCCATGTAGTGCTTTGTCTTCCCATGCCTCTATTCTGTTCTTCATTTGGTCTTTCTTGTAGGCCAGTTTGGTCTCTCCAGTAGTTAGTAAGCCTTCCTGATATACTAATTTCAGTGCATCTTCATCACTGTTCTTCAGATATTCTTCCAAAGCCATTTTTTCTTCTTCAACCATCTGATGTACTTGTAGCATTCCATGCCCACCTATTTGCCTTGGTAGATAAAGTCTGTCAATGTCACTGCTTGGATGATTCATTGTCATTATTTTTCTGGTCTTCCTATCCATTGCTTTTACTTCTGCTTGAGTCCAGTCCACTATCCCAGCTGTGTACCTAATGACTGGGATTGCCCAGGTATTGATTGCCTTTATGGTATTTCCTCCATTGAGTTTGAACTTTAAGATCTTCTTCACTCTCTTGATGTATTCACCTCTAATCTTTTTCTTGACTTCAGTGTGCTTGATGTTGTCAGCTTGAAGGATACCAAGTATTTGTAGTAATCTTCCTCATCCAGACTCTTAATGTTATTTTCGTGGGGCATCTTGATTCCTTCAGTTTTCACTATTTTTCCTTGTTTGATAGTAAGTGTGGCACATTTGTCCAAGCCAAACTCCATAACAATATCTTGGCTATATATACGGACAGTGTTGAGCAGCGATTCTATTTCAGATGATGTTTTTCCATACATTATTATTACTATTACTACTACTATTACTACTACTACTACTATTATTATTATTATTATCTTTGCTGTCATCACCCTTGAGATGATGAGAACATTTTTGAGCCCATCAGTAGGTTTTCAACCTGATCAATAAATGAAGCAAAGAGTGCACCATCAATCCACTTTTTTAAATCATGTGATACATTTTTGCCTGGCAATTAAATAATCTAAGCAGTTGCTTTGCAAGACAACCGCAAAACCATGTAGACTCTATCCCAGGGGTCTTCAAACATGGCCCTTTTATGACTTGTGGACTTCAACTCCCAGAGTTCCTCAGCCAGGCATGCAAGATTGAAGACCCCTTCTCTGCCCTCTGTGGCCTGTGAAATAATTGCATTTCAACAAGGTGTTACAGTGGTAGGTCCTCTTTAAGAGAAGGGGCTAATGGTAAATAAACAGAGTAAGATAAGAATTGTCATTAATGAGAAAATAGCTTCCATTCCAGCTCTACAGCATTTATTTTTTTCAATAATGAATCTTGCAATTTTAGATATATCACACTTGCATGAAATCACAGAGATTTACAGCTGATATTGCAGCAATGAAAAGACCCTACATGGAAGGATGTAAGTATTTATTGCATGGCTTTAGGTTCAATCATCAAAAGGCTACTTAAGTTACTACCAAGTTACTTTTGGCTCACTTCCACATCCCAAAGATGGCAAATTACAATAGTGGAGTTTAGCTTTCCAGAATAACATATTTAATATTTTGTAATGTAGCATTTCCTGCATCCTTATTTTCTACCTCAAGTGTGATCATGCAATGAACAGAATGAGTAAATAAATAAACTAGGCAAAACTAAGCTGAAACGTGAGAATCACTCATTCCTCTATTAGCAAACAGACACATGTACATTGTGCAGTGATTGATTGCATGCAAATTTAGTGTAGCATCAAAACAAAATTTTAAAACCCTTTACCTCTGAACTAAATTCAGATGCTCCTTGGGGGGAGGGGAAGTGCTTCAGAAGCAGACTATCTCAAGAATATTTATAAGAAAACACACTGATTAAGGTTAAGCTTCTTCTCACGGCGCTGACATTTATATCCACCAAGTAAAAGATGATGCATGCACTCTGAATGGAATTTCATGTATAAAATAGTATTTTTCTCCACAAGAAAGTTGGAGAAAAGGGGAGCATCAGCAAGTACTGAAAAATCATAGCTCGCAAAGCAAAAGTCATAAATCTGTCTGGTGACATTTGACTTGCTTTTTGAAGGCAACTTATACAGCTATGATTTATAAGAACGCTCAAAAGAACATTTGGTAACTTTGTTTTTCCTTTGAAGCCTCTTTGAAGGAAGGTGACTTTAAAATCTCTGTCATGGAACCCATGCTGAAATGGTGCAAGCAATACATCTTCATAGCTCCCTTATTTCCTTCTTTTTATTCTCAGGACCTTACATGAAATCATATTTAAAAGAATAAATCTAAATAACTTTGAAATGGCAAGGTTCAGATTTTTTTTTCCTTCCATTCAGTTATGTCCAATTGTTGGAGACTGCCTGGACAAGTCTCTACAGGGTATTTTTTGGTGAGGTTTTAAAGAAATGGTTTGCCATTGTCTTCCTCCTAGAGCAGTGGTTCTCAACCTTTTTAATGCCGTGACCCCCAACCAGTCGTAAGTCGAGGACTAAACCGGTCATAGTCAAGGACTAAACCGGTCGTAAGTCGAGGACTAAACCGGTCGTAAGTCGAGGACTACCCAACTGGTCATAAGTCAAGGACTTTCCCTGCCCGGGAGCACTGCGCATGCGTGGTGCCGCCCCCTGCGCCGGCTGAGGTGTAGCTGGCAAGCAGCAGAGACGGAGCAGGCCGACCACCGGCTGGGCCACCAGCTGGCCCAGCCCAAGGGAAGTAAGGCACCCGCTGGAAAAGGGGAAAAAAATGGCGGACAGCCTTGCTTGGCGACCCCCATGAAATGGTCGATCCACCCCAAATGGGGTCACAACCCATAGGTTGAGAACTGCTGTCCTTAGTGACTGGTTTTGTCACTAAGATGGGACTAAAACTCACAGTCTCCTGGTCTCTAGCCTGGTGCCTTAATCACTAAACCAAACTGGTTCTCAGGTTCAGATTAGGAGAAATAATAAATATCATCATACCACAAAATTGTACGTATATTTTCAAATGCATTATTTGCAAGAGTCTTCTATAACCTCTTAATATCCTCTTCTTATGAACTGCAGCACTGTTTCCAATATGAAAATAATGCACATTAGGATTCAGAAGTACTGAATCCAAATTGTTTCCACAGTTCAGAATTAATCTAGCCCAGATTATGATTTCACATAAATTAGAATTACTGCTCATGCAAATCAGATAGGTGGCTAAACCCACATTTGATCACCCAATGCATTCCTGCGAGACAAGATTTTTTAACATTCAAAACATGACAAAAGAAATTAAATTCTGCATGCTTAAAATTGGTTGATTTTTCTCTGCTTTCCTGGTAGTTAATTTGTGTGTATGTTTATATTTACATTTTTTTAAAACAGTGATAAGCAAACATGGGTGTTCCAAACCTAGTAGAAGGGCAAGATAAGGCAAGAGTCACTTTATTGGTGAGATGAGCATCATACAAATTTAATAAATAAATAAGATTTAAGTATTTGTGACTGATGGAGCAAGGTCTGTGGGATTCTTCCCTTCCACGCTTCCTGCCACCTGCCTAACTAAAAGACAAAGAGCTGGTGATATCATGAAGCCTTGAGAGTCCTCTTTTCATTCAACTGCTCTTGGGTACCCAAAACCTCCTATTATCAGTGAGGAAGGGTTCATTAGGACAAAACAGGAAGCTTGGGCTTTGTTATTATGATCATGTGCTGCCCAATAAGGACATTTTCTTATAAGGCAAATGCACAGTAGATACAGTAGAGCTTATTCTGTTGTGACTATATAAATCAAATATAAATAAAATGCACTACCAAATTTATCTTTAAAGCCCAATTATCTCAGCGTTTCCTAGTGAGATTCATGAACCCCCTTTGATCCTCCACTATAGAATCAAAGGATCTTGGTGGTCTTCTAAAATAACCCTTTAACTCCTCAGGCCATCCCAGAGAAATGTTTGAAAGTTTCCAGTGATGGACTGTAGGAGGCAAGCTGTCCACACTTTACAGATCTGTTTGAAAAGAGCCCACCTATTGGTTCTTGTCATAGGTTCAGGAACTAGAGAGAATAAATCCATACCCTCTTTCTATTTTCTCAATATTCTTCTCATGGAATTGTAAGGTTAGGAGAAGCCTTGGACATTATATAATCTAACCTCCCATCCAGTGCAAAACTCTTTATTCCATCCCAGACAAAAGGTAAAGGTATAGGTTTCCTCTGTACAGTCATATCTGACTCTAGGGGGCAGTGCTCATCTCCCTTTCTTAACTGAGGAAGCCAGCATTTCCAAAGCCATTTCTGTTGTCATGAGGCCAGCATTATTATACACCGAGGCACACAGAACACTGTTTCCTCCCCACCAAAGTGGTACCTATTTATCTACTTGCATTTGCATGTTTTCAAAGTGCTAAATGCACAGGAGCTGGGGCAAGTAACAGGAGTTCACCCCATCATACAGTGCTCAGGACTCAACTCTAGGTGTCAACTATCCAGCTGACAAGTTCAACTGCTGAGCCAACACAACCCCTATCCCAGACAAAGAGCTGTCCAATCTTTTTTGGGAAACCTCCAGTGATAGAACACTCATGAGATCAGCAGGCAGGTTGTTCCACTGCCTAACAGCTGTCACAGTCAGGTAAATCCTTCTTATTTTAAATCTGGATTCCTCTCTGTCGAGTTTCCACCCATTGGTTCTGTTCTTACATTCACACTACTCGGGGAAAATAAATCCACTCTTCTTCCCTGTGATATTCACTCATGTACTGATAGATTGTCATGTGTCTGCTTAGCATTCTTTTCTTTAGGCTAAACATATAGTACTAAGTTCCCTTATCTGCTCTTTGTAGGATTTAGCCTTCAAAACTTTTAACATCCTGGTGACTCTTCTCTGCATTCTTTCCAGTTCTTCAGTGTCCTATGTCTATTGTGGCAAACAGGACTGGACATATATTCTTATGAATGCAAACATCCATAAAGCTAGGATTGGAAATTATAACAGATATTGATTCAGGAAGTAGATCAGAGTCATTCCGTGGAGAGCCGGGGCACCAAGGGTTAAAAATTAGGTATTTTACATTATCTGAAAGTCTGTTCTCATGTTTCCCTAGATTCCAATATGCTTGCTAGCATATTCTTTCCTGCCTTCCTCTCCCTCTTCCTTCTTGAGTGGGTAGTCAGAACTGAACTTTCTTTCACTTCTGTAATTAGAAGTGCCTAAATGTTATTTTTCAAGCATTGATCAGATGAGTAGAAGGCAGACAAACTCCACCTATCAAGATTGTAGATGGGACAAAAAATATCTCTGAAATATCCAGAATGACTAATCACAGACAGTAGGGTTTCAAGGTGACTTTTTTCTTCTTCTTCTTGCATTTAGAAATTCAAAAACTGCTTACAAGATCTTGATCTCTCCCAGTTTTTGCTGATCACACTTGGAAGTAAGGCCACATTATGTCACACACAACATCACAACCCAATGTTTAGGAAATACTCAAATTTACTGCTCAGCAGTAGTAACTGCAAGAAGGATCTTGGAGTCCTACTGGACAATTACTTAAATATAAGCCAGCAGTGTGCTGCAGCTGCCAAAACAGCCAATGCAGTCCTAGGCTGCATTAATAGAGGGATAGAATCAAGATCACAAGAAGTGATATTATTACTTTATAATATCTGTGTAAGACCACACTTGGAATACTGCATCCAATTTTGATCATCACAATACAAAAAAAGATGTTGAAACTCTGGAAAGAGCGCAGAGAAGACCGACAAAGATGAACGGAGCTGAAGGCTAAAGCATATGAAGAATGGTTGCAGGAATTGGGCATGTCTAGTCTAGTGAAAAGAAGAACTAGAGGCAACCTGATATCAGTGTTCCAATATCTGAGGGGTTGCCACAAAAAAGAGGGGGTCAACCTATTCTCCAGAGCACCTAAAGGTAGGACAAGAAGCAATGGATGGAAACTGAACAAATAGAGAAGCAACCTAGAACTAAGGAGAAATTTCCTGTCAGTAAGAACAGTCAACCAGTGGAACAGCTTGCCTTCAGAAGTTGTGGGTGCTCCAATACCAGAGATTTTTAAGAAGAGAGTGGACAGCCATTTGTCTAAATTAGTATAGGGTCTTCTGCTTGAGCAGGGGGTTGGAATAGAAGATCTCTAAGGTCCCTTCTAACTCTGTTATTCTTTTATTTGTTCTATTATTTAAATGCAGCTAGCAATATGTGGCAGGATACTTTTCCTATCATCATCTCTTCATAAGGTGCCTAGGAAGCACATCACACCTCAAGACTGTCCCAAAATGCTACAGAAACCATAGCTATCAGGAAGCTGCAGAAGGAACACCTTTGTCCTAATTATGAGGAAGACCAAGAGTATCCTCAAAGCAAGACAATTAAGACACTGTGTATAATGTTCCACCGATAGATATCATAACCATTTTTGCAGGAAGAAAATGAGGGAAGAGGGATTTAAATCAAAACCAATTCCTGAAAGAAAGGTTTGGCTGACTTAAAACAATTCCTATACAAATATAGATTTGGAAGTGCTGGGTGTCCATACTATCACTGTAGTCTTTGTGTGTGTGTGTGCGTGTGTGCGTGTGTGCGTGCATTCTCTAAACCTGGAAACTAAAAAAGTATTCTGGCCAAAGCAGAAATGTAAACTGGAAAAAAATCATGAGATTGTCACAGATGTACCCGAATATTCTATTTATGCTAATGGATACTAAATTCTTTTCATTGGAGATATCAGGTCTGAATATCTCAGTGATGTGATAAATTGTGCACCAAGGTCAATGTCTTCATTTAAAGCAACAAAATAAAGAAGTACCCCACTTCAAGCCCATAAACATCTACAGCCTTCCAGTCAAGATAAACAATTATGGGATAAAAAGGGCTCAGTCTCAGTCAGCTGCCATCTAGATGCACAGCTGACTTTTTCCTAACTGCATTATAAAGAATCTTTTGAAAACTGATGGCAATGATTTTATGGACTGTTTGTGACAGAGGTATTTATTCAACAAGGCCAAGAACTTCCATTATATTTTAAAGAGTCTATATCCGTGGTGGCGAACCTATGGCACGCGTGCCACAGGTGGCACACAGAGCCCTCTCTATGGGCACACACGCCATCGCCCCAGTCCTAGGTCTTCAGCTGGGTTTATAAAACCTTTTCGCTTTAGGCTTCTGCCACCATGTGCAAAAAAAAAAAAAGTTCAATCAATCAATTTCAACTTCTTGCAGGAAAAAAAGATATCGCAAAGTTGGAATTGATTGATTGAACTTTTTAGTCCCACCCAATCTGCCATTACTACCGCAGCCACGCCCACCCAATGGGCCACGCCCACCCAATGGGCCATGCCCACCCGGCACCTGACGATACATAAGTGGGTTTTGGGTTGCAGTTTGGGCACTCGGTCTCTAAAAGGTTCGCCATCACTGATCTATATGAACATCTTCCAGTAAAAGGGTGAGAAAAATATTGCTGGTGTCTTGATACACATACTCTGAAGGAATCTAGCTAAGAAGAGGAAGCTCAAGCGTTGTCCTCAAGTGAAAATTGAACTGCTGACATTTTAACATTTTATACAGTCTAGATCAGCGGTTCTCAACCTATGGGTCGCGACCCCATTGGGGTCGAACGACCATTTTACGGGGGTCGCCAAACAACGCGATCTGCCATTTTTCCCCCTTAGGGGGCGCCGCCGCACATGCGCACCACGCATGGGGGCGCCACTGCACATGCGCACCACTCATGCGCGCCGCATCCATGTGACCGGGGTCACCATATAAAAAGGTTGAGAACCACTGGTCTAGATTCTGTATAGAGACACTGAAGCAACTAACATTTAATTGAGCTCCAAGGTTCCATTTTATTTTTGCAGAACTTTCTGGGGTGGGGGGGAGGCATTACTCAGAAATGTCAGATTTTGCAGTACAATGAGCAGAGTTTGTCAGGAAACTATTCAAATCTTTCAATGAAAAAAAATTCTATACATCCACAAAGTATACTAAGTGGGTCTCTTTTAAAAAGTCTATTTCAGTTTTCTAAGCACAGTGTATAGGTTTTGTTCCACCCAAGACTGATAACAAATCATATCTACTTGTAAGGCTAATCGCACTGTAATTTTTGTAGTGTTTTGTAGTGGAACATAACACTATTATAAATGGCTCAGTCAGAGCTGTTTTATGTACTCATGGCCATCAACATTGATAATGGCACATGCTTAGACCTAAACTCACATGGCTTCCTTGAATACAACAGCATTGCTTTCTTTTCCTTATATCAGAAGTCTAGAGGCAAAATTGCTCTTCCTTAGATCCAGAGTAGGGAGCCACTAACTGAGTGGCGCATCAGGTTACCAAATGAGGATGAATGAAGATTTTGCTATTAAATATAATAAGCAATTAATGTTGCTAGTAAATGTACTTTATTAATGGGAGAGAGATCCATGACACATCTTGTTCAATTTGCAGAAGATATTTTCTGTCCTGAATTGATTACTTTTAATGTTGTCAATCCCTGAAAGCCAAAAACTGGGTAGTTTCAGTTTCCATTGCTGAAAGCCCAAAGTGGATAATTTCAATGTTGTTAATTTTGAAAGTCAAAATTAAAGTCTTCTAAGAACAAGGAAGATTATCCAGGAGGACCAGTGAGATCAGAGCCCAGCATTAAACATCTCTACCTAATAATAAAAAGATATGAGAACCATTTATGAAACAACCATTCCTTGCAGTCTAAACAGTATGGATTTTTTTTCCACAGTCCTTCTAAGTGTCAATAATATAGATTGCATCCATGTGTGTTAACGTTATTAGCTACTTTTTTCTGGGTTTGAAAGCATAATCAGCTTTTCAGAAGAACATCTAAACCTCTGTACCTCACCTCCCCCAACTTCTGATAAAATTAATAAATTTTTATCTAGAGATAGCAGATACATTCTTATGAGATTAAAAATTATCTGGGCCCAGATACTGTGCTAAGAGAAGAGAAAACTTCCCTTGGTTAAAAAAAGTGTAAAAAATAATGCAAACACTTGTAGATTTACAAATTGGGGTGTAACAAAAACTACAGCAATCAGATGGTACCTGGGGATGTAAGGAGAGATAGTATTGTAAACAAAGTCTAGAAATTGAATAGTAATTGAAGGCTAGTATTCTGTTTACAAGATTTTCATAATCTTTGGAGAAAAATACAAGGCTGACTTTTGATCTCATCACAGGATCTTTCTGGATCCCCCAATTTAGCTTTAAATTGAAGTCATCCTTTAGCTTCATGGAAAGAGGGACCATCCTAAAAGATAAGGAAAACAGATCTTGAAGACAGATTTTGAAGATCAAGATCACATGAAGTTCTAGTACTGCTTTACCAAGTCTTAGTAAGACCATGTTTGGAATATTGCATCCAGTTCTGGTCACCACAATATAAAAAAAGATGTTGAGATTCTGGAAAGAATGCAGAGAAGGGCAACAAGAAGGATTAGGAGGCTGGTGCTAAAACATATGAAGAATGGTTACAGGAATTGGGTATGTTTAGTCTAATGAAAAGAAGGACTAGGGATGACATGATAGTAGTGTTCCAATATTTGAGGGGCTCCTACATGGATGAGAGAAGTCAAACTATTTTCCAAAGCACCAAAAGGCAAGACAAGAAATAATGGATGGGAACTAATCAAGGAGAGAAGCTACCTAGAACTAAGGAGAAATTTCCTAACGATAAGAGCAATTAACCAAAGGAACAGCTTGTCTTCAGAAGTTATGGGTGCCCCATCGCTGGAGGCTTTCAAAAAGAGACTGGACAACCATTTATTTGAAATGGTATATGGTCTCCTACACGAGCAGAAGGTTGGATTAGACAACTTCCAAGGTCTCTTCAAAATCTATTATTCTATGTTCTATCTATAGTGATGTCTCTTTCATCTGAACCTAGATCAGATCAACCAAGGCATGCTTATTGGATGTTGATGTTGATCGTGATTGTAATCTCCTCTCCCTTCTTCTCTTTTAAACATGATGAAATTCTTTCTTGACACATTTCAGTCAGTTTTCAAAGCTCTGGGGAAGTTATTATTGACAGATCTTTAAGTTATTCAGAAATTCTGGTCAGGTGGCTCTGAAAGAAACAGAAAACTCAATGTCTGATACATCCTTCCAACTGATTAATAGGCAGAGTGTTCGTCATCAATAATCCCTGGCGTTTAGAAATGTCTATTTCTTGAACTATCAGATGAATCTTAATAAGTTGGCAAGTTATCTGTTCCTTTGATGTGGAATATTTTTTTTTTTTAAAGAGATCTCATTTAGCACTTCCCTGGATTTGCTTGCCATCTGTATCTCCCACAAAGCCAAGTAAATAAAAGAATACGATTTCTGGTCCTTGTTCTTTGGGACGGCAAATGAAAAACATGTTAATGAAACCTTGAAACAATGTATTTGTAATTAGATTGGAACTGAAATTTACATCCCAGTTTTGGACTTTCCACATTTCTACTGTGTCTCAAACTTCAGATTATTCTGAAAGTCAGAATTAGAATTTAAAACATTTTTAAAAAATGTTTTAAAAAATCACCAACTGATCATTAATAATTAATTTCAGCGTTCAGAAACACACATTTTGAGCACATATGTAAGTACAGCTAGTCTTTGACTTACAATCACAATTGAGCCCAAAATTTTCATAGCTAAACAAGACTGTTGTTAAGTGAGTTTTGGCCCATTTTATGATCTCTCTTGCTGTGAATCACTACAATTGTTAAGTGAGTAATATGATTGTTAGGTGAATCTGGCTTTTGCTCATCAAAAAGTCACAAAAAGTGATCACATGACCTCAGGACACTGCAACATGCCAGTCGCCAAGCACCCAAATTTTGATCACGTTACTATGGGGGCACTGTAACATTTGTTAAGTGTGAAAAACAGTCATAATTCACTTTTTTCAGTACTGTTGTAACTTTCAACCGTCACTAAATGAATGGTTAGAAGTCAGTTCTCATAGTTTCATAATGGGAAGTCCAGAAAGTCAAGATCCAGATTTTAATGATCATTAATAAGTAGCATTTAGCTACATTCTTCCTAAGAAAAATATCCTGGATACATTGGTTTAGCAAATATGAATGGTTTAGCAAGGGTTTATTTTAATTTTCCCGCATTGCTTGTTTCAAGTAGAAGAAACCACTGTGTTATATCCAGCTGATGCAGCAATGCAAAAACAAAATATATATGGGGGTTTGCAGGTAGATTGCTGGGATGATGTGAAAGACCAAGCCCTCAAGCACATTCATGGCTGAACTACAGTTAGCCATGAATGTAATTGTATTGTCCACACATTCCCACAGAAAGCAAGAACTTTATGGGGTTTTCCATTATTTTTCAAAAATAATTTCAATGTGAATAACCACCCTCTGCATCTTCTTGTACTTACCTCTTCAAATTAAGTATCTGTTGACTGAAGAATTGTTTATTTTTATATATCCTCAATTTCCACTCTTCATTTTCCCTTGATTATCCTCAAGAGGGAATTCCCAAGGGGAATAAAAGGAAATAAAGCTTCCCTGTTTTCTTCTCTCTCTTTTTTTTTTTTGTAAATTTTGTACCATCTGCCCACTTATTCCCTATTTTTCCAAGCTAGAATCTTTCCTCCTAGGAGTTGATTAGCCCTCTTAAACGTTTTGTCCAATGTTCTTCACCTTCCCTAGTATGAGGAGTTGCTGGTTCTCTCTGAACTTGGTTGTTTAATCATAATAATAATAATAATAATAATAATAATAAAGTTGGAAGGGACCTTGGAGGTCATCGAGTCCAACCCCCTGCCCAGGCAGGAAACCCTATACCATTTCGGACAAATGGCTGTCCAGTTTCTTCTTAAAAACTTCCAGTGTTGGAGCATTCACTGCTTTTGAGGCAGGTTGTTCCACTGGTTAATTGTTCTATCAGGAAGTTTCTCCTTAGTTCTAGGTTGCTTCTCTCCTTGATTAGTTTCCATCCCTTGCTTCTTGTCCTGCCTTCAGGCGCTTTGGAGAATAGCTTCTTTGTGGCAGCTCCTGAGATATTGGAACACTGCTATCATGTCCCCCCTCGTCCTTCTCTTCATTAAACTAGACATACCCAATTCCAGCAACCGTTCTTTATATGTTTTACCTCCAGTCCCTTAATCATCTTTGTTGTTCTTTTCTGTACTCTTTCTAGAGTCTCAGTATCTTTTTTACATCGTGGTGACCAAAACTGGATACAGTATTCCAAGTGTGACCTTACCAAGGCAATGTAAAGTGGTATTAATACTTCACGTGATCTTTATTCTATCCCTTTGTTAATGCAGCCCAGCACTGTATTGGCCTTTTTGGGAGCTGCAGCACACTACTGGCTCATATTTAGGTGATTGACCACTAGGACTCTGAGATCCCTCTCACAGTTACTACTATTGAGCAAGATACCCCCTATACTATATCTATACATTTGGTTTTTCTTGCCTAAATGTAGAACCTTGCAGACATTTCATTACCCAAATTAGGTTACATCATCAGTGCGCATCTGCAAGAAAACAACCATGCTCCTGGTCTGTGACCATAATAAAAGTTGGTTGATTGAAACAACCAAGCTCAGAAAGTACCAAGACCCCCTCATCTCAACTCTGAGCTAAAAATATTCTCTTTTATTGCTTCCTTACTATTCCATTTGCTTGGCATATAATCCCTCAAGGATGAGCTGTCTCTTAAGATGCCACAATTCTGTGAAATGCATAACATGATATTTTAGTCCCACACCTTTCTAAACAAGCTTTCAGAACTGGTTTTAACTGCTGGTTTTGTTGTTTTTAATAGACTTGCTTTTTATTCTGTTTTTATCTTTTTACTGTAAACCAGCAAAAGTTCACAGTGGTCCATGGAATAATGTCTAAATATCTGCATACCTATATACTTGATCATGTTCTTTTTAACTAAGGTTTCCAGCCATAGCTTTGCAATATAGATTAAGATATTTTTAAACTGTAAATTGCTTTTCAACATATTTTTGACTATCTTTCAGACTATGGCACCAAGGAACATTAGATACGGTACTTTTGTTAGAAGATGAACATTTCATATTTAACTGCAACTTGGATTTCATTTTTTCTTCTAATTTACCACTTAAATCTGTCTTATAACATTTTGTCCTCATTATTTGCCTTAGTTTCTCAGACTTCCTTCCTGAAACTCATAATCCTTGTCCTATGTACTCTATAATAAAATAAAACACAAAAAAATATTTAGCTTTTCTGCAATTGCTTAATCCAAATTAAAGCAACTTCACCATCATCCAATGATCTAGCCACATCCTTATTGGTTTTATCCTCCTGATGTTCCAGTGATTGATTGATTATTTTCAACATTGTTTTTTTGGTAAGCTTTAATGTTACTTTACATGTACGTTGTACAAGATTATATTTGGGGGGGGCTATGTTTTCTTTCATTTTTCTGAAAATTTTCCCACTAATATTTTCTGCAATTCCCCTAAAATTGATGGTATATATCTTAGTTTTGTTTCTGTCATAGCCCTGAACCACACACATGCCTCCCATAACATTCACAAATGATTTAGACCAGGGGTCCCCAACCTCCAGTCCATGGACCAGTACTGGGCCCTGGCATGCCAGCAACTGATCCGCACAAACAAGCAAAGTCCCATCTGCGAGAGGCAGGCAGCACACAAAACCACGCACCCTCTAGTCTGCAAAAAAACCTCTCTCCACGGAACCGGTCCCTGGTGCCCAAAAGGTTGGGGATCTCTGATTTAGACTTCCCCTTTCATGTTTCTTTTTGCCAGTCCACATTTTAAGCACTGTTTCTTTTAGGTTTCATTTCTCAAATTTAAATGTTCGTGTCTTGGACTTCCTTGGCAATTTTTTCCACTTAAACTTATGAATTAAATTTAATACTGCTGCAATCACTGAGCCATCTGGAGCTCTGATTTACTATGCAGTTGCCTTTCTTGCAATGGTTCTCTTTTCCCTGCATTCCTGAGTCCTGAACTCTGCAGTACCAATCTCTAGACCAGGGCTTTTCAACCTTTTCACCCACTGTACCAACAACATCTGAGTACCACCAGTCACCTAGCAAAGTGTCAAAAACTTGATGACCCCCCCCCCAAAAAAGGAAAAAAGTGATAAAGTACAGATAGTCCTCAACTTACAACAGTTAGCTTAGTGACTCTTCGAAGTTACAATGGCACTGAAAAAAGTGCCCCCCAAGTCACAGCCGAGCAAGACACCTGCCTGCCCACCCGGTGGCGCTCTTCCTCCTGTCTGAAGTTTTCATTGTTGTGAGCATTTCTGTTGAGGATTGGCAGCGGGGGTGGGGGTGGGGAGATGTTTGGTTTTTATTCCCCCCATCTGCAGCAGGTTTTGGTCACTTCACATGACCCTGGGACACTGTGACCATCATAAATATGAATCAGTTGCCAAGCATCTGAATGTAAATCACAAGACCCTGGAGATGCTGCAACATTCCAGCTGATTGGTGCTTCTTCAGAGCTCAGCAGAAGCACCAGGATCAGCACCGAGCTCCAGATGGAGCCTGGCACTGATCCTGGCACTTCCACTGAGCCCTGACAACCCCAAAGAAGTACCAATCATCTGGAAAGCGGTACTGACCCTGGCGCTTCAACTGAGCCCTGACAGCCCTGCAGCTCCAGCTATCTCTCGCTCAGGCTTGTGCGGTGCTACCACCAATTCAGCTCATTCCCCTCCCCCACTACTACTTTTCTAGGATGGTCGTGTACCACCTGCCAGGTGCCAATGTACCACAGGTGGTACCCATACCACTGGTTGAAAAGCCGTGCTCTAGAAGACCAAGTGAGTGGGAAGCCTTGACTTTTACAACAGGATATTGACTCTAGTTTTTCTATACATAATCCAGCAAACCAAATGCAACTATTCATTGCATACAGTAGTTTCCAAGTGTTAGACATCCTTCCCATTTCCTTCAGCCAAAACAGGATGAAAAAGTTCACACATCCTGATGGAATATGAATGATGCTTTGGCTTTTGCAACAACCAATATATATATTCATACAGGAGGATGAAGAAAGGATCAAATCCCACCTCCTAACAATTGGTTGATTATAATCTTTGATATGCTTTCAGTTATGATGTTGGGGACCCCATTATGCATTATATACTATGACACCCACAGAGTGTTTCATGGTCACAAGATTTTCAGGTCAATTTGAACTAGGAAGGAATGTATCAGGCAGATCTTTAACAAATGCATTTCACTAATCACTTGTTAATGGACTTCCTGAAAAATGTATGTCTGAAGGAACTCTACAAGGGAGAGAGAGCATTTTTAAAATTCAACATGTGCTTTAGCTGATCAGGGATGAATTTAACAGATCCATCCTTATATCCATAACCACTTTATTCAGATATAGATGGTAGGCTTCTGCTTTATGTGAATGAACATTAGGAATGCCATAGACTAAATTTTAGGGGTAAAAGGGAACCGGGGCACCAAAGAACACCACGGCTGGACACCATCAAAGCTGACACCAGCTACAGCTACAGAACAACTCAAAGAAGTAATGTGAGATCAGAAGGTGTGGAAAGACCTGGTCCACGGCATCTCCAAGAGTCAGAACCAACTGAATGGATAACATCATCATCAGATTAAATTATCAATGCACGTGTGGCAGCATAATGATAAGCTCATAACTGAACATAAGGGGTGCACACCTTAATTGCACTCATATCAAAAGCACCAAGGAGTTTCTGAATTTGAAAGGATTAGCCAGTGACATCACTGTTGCCCCAGGGAAGACCAGTTGGGGGATCCTTTCATGTCCCCAGCTGGAGGGAAAGACATGAGTTCAACTCAGCCCCATGGCAGGTTGGGTCTCAAACATGGGCTTGCTAACTTCCTGTTCAGTATTCCAACCACTTGAGTTGACATCATGGAGAAACCTCCTAACCATGAGGACAATTAATCAGTGGAACAGCTTTGTCTTCAGAAGTTGTGGGTGCTTCATCACTGAGGGTTTTTAAGAAAAGACTGGACAGTCTCTTCTTAAAGGTCCCTTCCGGCTCTATTCTGATTGATTGAATGATTGATTGAGTCAGAGCCACCATGCTCCTCACACCTTAATATAACTAAACCATAGAACTAAACTTTTTTATATTATTTTTATCCTGCCTTTGTTATTTTCATCAATAACACTAGGTAGCAAATATCCCTAATACTCCTACATCTTCCTATTTTCCCCACAACAATGGAACTTACTATACAAAGTAGCCATTCAGAACATCAGCTTCTGAAGAAGCATCACTTAAGAATTTTGTGCTGAACCTTTCAAACTGCTATATGGATCATTTGAATTTATGACAGTGTAATATCTTCCTTACCACTGCTTGAATTATGGAGAAGTCATACATTCACTCTTTATAAGTTTCTATCAGTTTGTCCTTTGAATTGTGTTTCACTTCTTTCAAGGCCAATGAAAAGCATTAATGTGCTAACATTTCATGTTGGTACAAGTGCAGAAACTGACATAAAATCTTTTCATGTTTCCCAGATAAAAAGGAATCTGATTGGTTGTATAATATGCAGGGAAAAATGTGTGCCATTCTTGCTGTAGCTATTTCTTAATATCTATTAATAAGTTAAACTCATTTAGCCATTAATATCTTCACTGTGCAATCTGTTGTGCTTATTTAGTATCCCCTTCTTTTTTTGTTGTTCAGTCACTAACTCATGTCCATCAGGCACCCTCTGTCTCCACTGTCAAAGATGATCCACAGCATAGATGACCCTATCTAACCATCTCATCGTCTTCCGTCCCCTTCTCTTTTGCCTCTGATCTTTCCCAACATCAGGAAATTTTCCAAGGAGTCCTCTCTTCTCATTTGGTGGCCAAAGTATTTGAGCTTCATTTTCAAACCCTTCTCTATTTATTCTTTGAATCAGAAAGTTTCCCAATTTTATTTACTTCTCGCTCTTTTGGGGGAGCAATGGCAGACTGAAGACTTATCCTCAAGAGTGGAGCTGGTGATCATGGAAAAAGAGGAGCCAGTGAATTGGATTGGCTCCTTTCTGGATTAGGAAAAAGATTGGGCCCTCCATAAGTTTGCTCTAATTAGAGCTTCCCTGTGAAAAGATGGTAAAATGGTGATCTCCAGAAGGTTTGAAAGACCTCCCTCTATGAGTCAGGGAGAAAGCATCCAGCTTAAGCCCCAGTTTGGTGCCTTCAAAGGGACACTGGATCCGTCTACTCTCTCTCTCTTAACTACTTTAGGAAGTTGCTTGTTAATGAGTTTCTGGATGTTAAGAATTTTCTGAAGGTCACAAAGGGCATATTTTATCATGCCAGACCATCAAACAATAAAGGGCTTTGAAGTTTAACTTTGTTGTTGAGTTTACCTGTTAACTATTTTTCTTTCCCAAAGGATTTCATAGGACATTGTTCTCGTTCTTATAACACTTCACAGAATACAGTTTGAAATAACTGTATAATGGGATAGAATAGCATATGGTGTTTGCTAGGATGTAGTAGATGGATGCCAGGTCAAATTGATTGGGTAAACAGAGTTGTAGAAGTTATGACATTGTGGTCCTGTCCAGTGCTATTATTGCTGAAATATATTTATGGTATTCAACTAGGATGTTTTATGTGATATTTTTAATGCATTTTTTTCTGTGTCTCGTTTAGTTTTGCTTTGTTCTTGTGCATTTTTTCCCTTCTGTTTGGAGTTTGTATTTTAACTTTGTGAATAAAATTTTAAAATAAAATTCATTGAAAAAAGAATAAAACAATACAATGTACAATAAGAGTAAAACACTATTAAATACAAATTATCAAGTATAACTAAAAGATGAGGAGGGAGGGAGTAGGATGAGCAGGACGGAGGTGGGATCTTCCCTTAATCTATTCCACTTTTTCAGTGAAGATTGCCTTCAAAAGCACCTTACAGAAAATATGAACGTACAATATATATGGCAGAATCATTTCATGACGAGCAGCCAGGAAGCCTGGATTTCTGATTATTCTTTACTTTGAAGCAGACCTGTAGATGCATAAAATCATAGATCCAGATGATCTCAAGTCCCAACTCCAAAGGATTTCATAGGACATTCCTTGTTTTTATAACACTTCACAGAATACAGTTTGAAAGAAGATTGATGAGATAGAATAGTGCATGGTGTCTGTTCGGATGTGCTGGGATGGTAGGTAGAAGTTCTCATTAGAATTGTACTGCCTCAGTCAATAAAGAGTAGACAGAGATGGTTGAAGTAAGATGTAATTTCAATATAATTATAAAGAAATAAATTAATCATTTCCCTCTATTTTCGGTAAGTGGTTGTATGGACTATGGAACAGAAAAAAAAGGTCATTTTTTTTTTAAAAAAACTTATTTTCATACTGACAAGTTTATTAAATTTGCTGTGTTCTAAACCATATAAAGTGCTGCAATAAAAATGTTCTACAATGTATGTAAGTATAGAGCCACGTCTCATAAACAAGATGAAGCCATTTTGTGCCAAATTGCTCCGTTTCATAAATATACAAAATCTAAGTCTCTTTCATGTATATTTTTGTTTCTTACATCTTTTTATTTTAATTAAAGACAGCATATAAAACATTCATTTGCAAAACAAGCATCATTTTTAAAGCATTATCTCAAATTAAATTATATAGTTTTTGCCACTAGAATTTTTGTGTCTGTACATTGCCATTCTAGTTTTTTTAAAAAATATATATTTTTTTATTTTAAGTAGACTGATACATGGTAAAAATATATCAATAAAGCATGTATTAGGGACACAATAAAATTAGTGCTTATTTGATCTCATTCTGATTTCCAAATACCAATCATTTCTGCTGTGATAATAATATAATATTGTGGAGAGAAGATTGATAGCACAAGAATTTCAGAAGAAGCTTCCAGTCCACAAATGACATAATGTATGATTCTATTGTATTAGACTATAAAATGAATAAGTTTGATAGAAATGCCTGGAGGTGTCTTGATCAGAAAAAAAGAATAGTTTTATTGTACCTTCGCATGTACATCATGCCATACATATAACATACTTGTGGATTGCATATAAAGAGCAGAAGTACAGCTCTAAGAAGACAGAGCTGCTGTTTATCCAAAAACTATTATGCTCTTTGCTCCAGTTTTACATCTGGATAGGGTGGCACTTTCAAGCCACTTTCCCATGAAAGAACTTCTATGGATGACATGATAGCAATATTCTAGCATTTGAGAGGCTGCCACAAAGAAGAGGGGCAGGTCAACTTATTTTCCAAACACGAGAAGGCAGGACAAGAAGCAATGGATGGAAATTAATCAAGGAGAGAAACAACCTGAAGTTAAGGAAAAACTTCCTAACAGTGAGGACAATTAAACGGTGGAAGAGTTTGCCTTCAGAAGTTGTGGGTCCTTCATCATTGGAGGTTTTTAAGAAGAGAGTGGACAGACACCTTCTTAAATTGTATAGGTCTCCTGCTTGAGGAGGGAGTTGGGATTGGACCTTCCAGCTCTATTCTGATTGAAAACTGATTGAACAACTGATTGAGAACCTTTCTGGTCTCATAGCTTCTGCTGGACTCACAGCTGGATGCTGTGGCTAGGAGGGTCTATGTCCATCTTCATCTTATGCTTCAGTGGCAGTCTATCGAGAATGGGAGGCCTCATTGCTGCTAGGCTAAATGACCACAATCCCTTGGAAGATCTGCCATTGCTGCAAAATGCAAACAGCTCACCCATTAACATCATAATGTGCCTGTAAGGACCCGCCCTCAATCAGTTCTCCCAAGAAAGCAGAACTCTTGAAACGGCATCATTTCAAAAGGAACTTTTATTGGGAGGTGTTGACAGCAGGAATAGAAGGTAGGATCTGAGGGTTTCCCGTGCAAATCAAGTAATTAAAAGTGTCCATAGTAACCCCACCCAAACTGTTCATCTGGACGATTCAAACAGGCCAATCCACATGTGTGAAAACACCATGGGAACAGAATGATAAGGTGCTGCTTCCAAGGCTGTTGGGTGTCTGCGCCGTTTCTTCTGCGCTTGGAGATAAGAAAGATGGCCGGAGGTACATTCCATTCTCACCCCATTAGAAACACATCAAAGAGGATAGAGCAAGAGATAGAGTAAAGAAAATACACATCGGCACCTCAAGCTTCCCCCTCCTCCCCTCCCCCAGGAGAATGGCAGAACCCGAAAAGAATAAGAAATCTCATGCATACAGAACATAGGGCTCTGACAGTGCCTCTGTTGCAGGCATGGTATCGTAGATTCCAAATACAATTAAAACTGCTGGTTTTAATGTACAAAGCCCACTGTGATAAGAATGCTCACCATTCCTCACATTCATATGAGAGGTTGGTGCTCAGAGACTGTATCCTTCTGTGGTTGCTTTCATCCCCATGAAACAATCTCATCCCTATTATACTGCCACCTTCCCAAACCATTATCTCCTAGGACAAAGCAACATAGAACTGCCCAAATATTGTTACATCCCCTTTGCTTAGTGGCTATGGGCAATAGGAGTTCAGATCCAACCCCACCTGAAGGTTTGCAAGCTCTGCCTCCTAATTTTAGAGGGAACATTGTCACAGCCTAGCCTAAGCCAATTAAATATTAAGCCATCTACACCGGATCATCATACCAACTTGTGTCCGGCACGCAAACAAATCATTCTCAGAAAGATAATGATTTTAGCACCTGGAAGAGGACAAGGCTGGATTATTTGGATAGTGAAAGATATACAGGGAAAGCAGGACTGTGGTTTTCTATTGGCAAGATGCAAAAGCTGGAGAGGTATGTCTTTTTCTTTAGTTTATATTAGAGTTGGGTACTAGATTTTTAATTGCAGAGGGGAATCTGTATTTTCTGGATGTTTTTCTTAAGATAATATGAACACTTTTTTTTACTGGAATGATGTTCATTAAGGAAACATTTTCCCAATTATAACTGGTTCAGTTCTTAATTACAAATAAGAAATATGAAATGTAAATAAATAATTACTGCGCTGGTGCCCTTCATTTCCCATCTTCCTCAGCTTGCGTGGGCACATTGTTGAAGAAGGATGACTTAAGAGGCATTCTTGTATGTAGAAACATCTACATGAAAAACAGAAAGGGAGAAGAGGCTGAAGACATCTCAGTGGAATAGCGATTTTTTCCAGGGATCTGATGTAGAGTAGTGATTATCCTGTCTTGCAGGAGCACTTGCTCTTTGCCTCTATTTTACCTGTAAATGTGTAAAACTAATAAATATTGCAAGAACAGCAAAAAGTCTGAGCATTCTTTTGGTTCAACGGAGACTGTCCTAATAAGCACAAGCCTGTTTCTCACCCTTGCAGAAGTGGAGGGTACATCACACTCTTTTTTTTTTTTTATCACACTGCCTTTGCTTTCAGATGTTTGCTCCATCCAGTCACAAATAATGAAGGCAGGAGCAACTGCTAAAGGAATATGTGTTTGCTATTGCAGTGGTACTGGTGGTACTCAGGTCAGAAAACTTATAGGGAAGAGCAATTTCTTGGGGAATACAGGAGACATCACAGATTGAAAATGTAACAAATAAAGAGTCTGTTGCTACCAGAGGACAGAGTGTAGCACTGGAACATTAACAAAAGATGCTTTGGAGAGATGCACCTGGGGCCAGATCACTCATTATAGACCAGTACTCATTAAAGGAGTACTGCTACTTCTGGCACAATCTGCCCACAGGTGGTTCCATGCAAAGGGGCCTATTCTCAGGTGGAATCTTCCCTCTCCTCCATATCTCCTCCATGAGATTCTGGAAGCTTCTAATATGATGTTTTATAGGTGCCCATTGAAGACTCCTTCTTGGCATTCCTTGGAAATGAATGCAATGTCTCCCATGCCTTGGTTGGGGCCAACTATACCAATAGCATTTAGATTTATATACCCCTTCACAGTGCTTTACAGCCCTCTCTAAGCAGTTTACAGAGTCAACCTAATGCCCCCCAACAATCTGGGTTCTCATTTTACCGACCTCGGAAGGATGGAAGGATGAGTCAACTTTGAACAGGTGACAATCAAATTGCTGATCGTCAGCAGAATTAGCTTCAATACTACATACTAATCACTGCACTACCATGACTCTAGGATCCTAAAGCACACTTAGAAAATAATTAGGATAGATGGCTGTAGCCCAGCATTTTGTTCGAGGAATAAAGAAGCTATGGTGGTAGAGAGCACAGCTGGGCAGAATTTTACTTTGAAGGGAAAATGTGATTTGGGACATGGAAGAACACACAGGGAGCATCCATCAGCAACATTTTAAAGCAGCTGCATCTTCCCTGCCTTTGCACATCTGCCTTCCTTAGATACCAAGCAATCCAAGGAAAATGTATATTTGGGACAAGGTGTTGGTGACAAGGCAGTGAGCTTGCCCACACATTCAAATGTCATTTTCTCCTTTGGAGGTGAACCTTTGCAGGGCCCTGAGTAGAGAACATCCATGAGGAATAGCAGGGAACAGCTTGCCCAAATTTATTTTGGACAAAATGGACAAAAATGGTTGTGCTGACTCCTATGGCAGACATTTCTTGAGAAAACTCATGATGGGTTGCCAGATACCAGATATGCTCACTGGCCCAAAAACATTGTCTACCCTTATTCCAGAAAAATTAAAACATAGATCTGCACATATTTGGATGGGTTGGCTGTCTAGGAAATATAAAGCTATGCTTCTGCTTTTCTTTTTACTGTTTTCCATAGCAGCATGAGTTCTTCCTAAGATTTCCTGGTGGAAACACCTCCCCAGGTGCTTGCAAAAAACAAAAACAAATAAAAAAAAATTGTCAGTTCTTTACTGAGTAATCAAAGGGGAAATCACCTGAATGTCTAGAAAAAAAGTATAAAGCAAATCTAGAAATAAAAATAAGAGAAAAAAAAATTAACTTTACCCTTCAAGATCCTTTCTTCCCTTGTATTTTTCCAAATATTAGAACCCATGGAATTGGCAAAATCTACCCCTTTTAGATTTGCTAGTAGTAGTAGAGTCTTCTTTGTTTTACACTCTTGTTCACCCTATGTTTAACATCCTTCTTGCACATTAAACAGGTACAGGAATCAGTCATTGAACTCCTAATGTTTGCTGCTAATGTTGACTTAAATTTTAGGTCCTTAGACTAAATTTTACATGAATGTGAAGCTGTCTCTACAGAAGTCAGGAATGAGAATGAAGGTTGTACAAGTAGAAACAAATCTTTTGGCCACCCCATTGGATCACAAAGAAATCTCCCTAAATAAAAGGGTAAATCACAGGCAGGATTATTTGGATAATTTGATTATGTTCAGTTGGACTGTGTGAAACATTTTCAGCCATTATTTATCAAATTTAAAATATTTACTCAGAGCAGTAGCATGTATCTAGGAAGCTAAATATAGTAAACTTCATACTGAAGATGGGAGGGGGTAAAATCACAACTAAACTAACACATTCTACACCAGTCTGCGCAGCATCTGTGGATTAAAATGTGCTGAAAGTAGAACATTTTGTCTCTTCATCTCTCAGGCATTCAAGTACAAGTACATTCAGGCTTTACTGAGAATCTGCTAAAAAAATTATTTCTTTGCTAATTCTCTAACCTAATCTCAATGAGGCATGCATTTTTTAATATGAGTGGAGGAAATATTAGGTCCTCTCCCAACAGAAGGACTGGGAGAATGTTAAGCAGAAGCTTAAGTTGACACCTAACTCCCCAAGATACTATTTAGAAGAAAGAGCAGAAATTGTTCCCAGGTAGGTGCTTCTTTAGGATTAAAGTGTAAATAATATGTACGCGATACACAGTGCCTTCTAGGCAGCCAGAAAATCAAATACAGCATGAATATGTAAACTTTTTGAACTGCTTGGCTTAATCCTCTAAGAGTGAAGTCACCTTTCGAGAAAGCTGGAGAGGCAAAACAGCGATGCTACTTTACTGCCGTGGTATAATAACGATAGTGTGTTATCACCTTTAATAAGGGAAGTTGAATTCATAAATAAATATGTGGGATGGTGAATCATCACTATTTTCCTAATTTTTTTTTGAATGGGCCTTGACTTCAGACTACAAACTCTAATTTGCCAGTTGACTGGATTTACCTGCATCCTGATGACCTAAAGGAGCATTTGACCCAAGTGACTATAAAGTTGAAACCAAGATCTTTTGAGAGAGGACTTTTGGTTTTATGTGTTTGAATTCATTGGGAGCTGTTACACCCTGTGATTTCAACTAAAGACATTTCAAACGCAACGTTTTCTGGTTTTTATTGCTGTCTAGTCCCATGGAAGCCATACTAAGCAGAGGTTGCAACAAGATATATAGTGTATACACACATGCACATCTTGATCAAATTGAATTACTCAGACTTTACTTGTGTTAGCAACAATTGCTATTGGAATAGTGGAATATAAAGGGAAGAAAAACCCACGTACACATCTGGTACATTTACCTTTTTCTTGATGGAGTTTTATGTTTCTTCCCACTTACTGTGAAGTAGGACTAAATATGGCTTAACCCTCTGAATTCAGAAATTTTGTATTCCATCAGAGAAAATCTGAAAACCTTTTCTATTAAAATAACATAAACACTAAACCTAGCTAAAACCCAAATGAAATTACATGTTCTGCAAAGAAGCAATAGTGAGTTTCATCTTCTTTCCTTCACCAGACACTTATTTGATCCCAACGGTAGCAGCGATGCTATGCCATTTTTAATTGGCACCCTAGCTCCTGTTCAGCTGAAGACTAGCAGCAATTGTCTAATCCCCCAAATGCTATATTTGGGAGTTTAGACAAGGATTGCCTCTTGACAACTTTGAGGATCCAGCCTGCCTGCCTTCAAGCCAAACAAATATGACGGACAGCCAGATAATACAAGAAATAATGGGTGGGCTTTCCCATTCCCTCCCAATGTCCCACTTCATTTCCAGGTACAAAAGGTACAAAAGGCTCCATAAACTTCATGAAAGGCTGATAATTTATTGGATGAGAAGAAAAGTCATCGTTCCGGCCATCTGCTGGAAATTGAATTTATGAAGTTGGCTACTCTATAGCTGTTGGCTAATAGGGTGAAATCCCCAGGGTTCTGCTGAACTGTATTTATTACATGCAGTATTTATACAAGATATTAATATACATGCCCAGCCACACACAGGTTTTCATAGCATATTAAAAGTGAGGTTCTTTGCATGCTTTCAATGCAGGCAAACGTTGAAAGTTTGTTACATTTAATTGTTCCTTACCTCTCTTCAGTTGATCTTTCAATGCCTAGAAAACCACTTAAGAATACCCTCTTGCTTGGAATGCCCATTAATCCATTCAATATTTGAATTATTCTAGTTTCAATGCCTAGATAGATATCCACCTTCAGCACTTATTTATTTATTTATTTATTTACAAATATTTATATGCCGCCCAATCCCAAAGGACTCAGGGCGGCATACAAAGTTAAAAACAGTCATAAAACAATAAAATAATCCAGTCATACCATGAGTCCGATCATATCCCGGCCCCCCGGGGACATCAGCCCCAGGCCTGCCGGAACAGGAGAGTTTTAACGGCTTTCTTAAAGGCCGGCAGGGTGGGAGTAGTTCGAACCTCGGGGGGAAGTTGATTCCACCAGGTCGGAGCCACCACACAAAAGGCCCTTCCCCGAGGGCCCGCCAGCCGACATTGTCTGGCCGACGGGACCTGAAGGAGGTCCAATCTATGGGACCTCACCAGTCTCTGGGAGCTGTGCGGCAGAATGCGGTCCTGTAAGTAACCTGGCCCTATGCCATGAAGGGCTTTGAAGGTGATAACCAACACCTTGAATTGCGTCTGGAGACCCACAGGAAGCCAGTGCAGCTTGCAGAGGATAGGTGACACGTGGGTGTACCTTGGCGCGCCCACAATCGCTCTCGCAGCTGCGTTCTGAACCAACTGCAGCCTCTGAACGCCCTTCAAGGGTAGCCCCATGTAGAGCGCATTACAGTAATCCAGTCTTGAGGTGACAAGGGCATGAGTGACTGTGAGTAAAGCCTCCCGGTCCAAATAAGGCTGCAACTGGTGCACTAGGCGAACCTGTGCAAAGGTCCCCCTGGCCACAGTCGATAGATGTTGTTCCAAATTTAGCTGTGAGTCCAGGAGGACACCCAAGTTGCATGCCTGCACTGAGGGAGGTAAATTTGCCCCCCCCCAGGACTAAAGATGGACCATCCAGTTGGCCTTTGGGAGGCAAGACCCAGAGCCACTCGGTCTTGGCAGGGTTGAGTCTAAGCCTGTTCACCCCCATCCAGACCCTCACATCTTCCAGGCACCGGCACATCACGTCGACTGCTTCACTGAAAGGACACGGGGTGGAGATATACACTTGGGTATCATCCGCGTACTGATGATACCTCACCCCGTGTCGCCGAATGATCTCACCCAGCGGTTTCATGTAGATGTTAAAAAGGAGGGGGGACAGGACCGAGCCCTGAGGCATTCCATAATCGAGACACCTAGGGGTCAATCTCTGTCCGCCCGCCAACACCGACTGTGACCTGTCAGAGAGGTAGGAGGAGAACCACTGCAATACGGTGCCGCCCACCCCCACCTCTCCGAGACGACGCAGAAGGATACCATGGTCGATGGTATTGAAAGCCGCTGAGAGGTCAAGAAGCACCAGGATAGAGGAATAACCCCTATCCCGGGCTCGCCAGAGGTCATCAGTCAGTGCGACCAAAGCAGTCTCAGTGCTGTAGCCGGGCCTGAAACCAGATTGAAAAGGGTCCAGATAATTAGTTTCATCCAAGGATCGCAAGAGTTGGGACGCCACCACCTTCTCTACAACCTTCCCCACAAAGGGGAGGTTGGAGACGGGACGAAAGTTCTTCAAAACAGCTGGGTCCAGGAAAGGCTTCTTGAGGAGGGGCCTCACCACCGCTTCCTTCAAAGGTTGCGGGAAAGACCCCTCCATCAAGGAGGCATTGATTATTGCCTGGAGCCAGCCTCGTGTCACCTCCCTACTGGCAGAAACCAGCCAGGAGGGGCACGGGTCCAATAAACAGGTGGCGGCATTCATTGCCCTCACGGCCTTGTCCACTTCATCAGGGGTCACAGGCTCAAACTCGCTCCAGATAACATGACTAAGACCAGCCCCTGGCAACTCGGCTGGCACTGCCCAGTCGGAGTCCAGGTCTCTCTGAATCTGAGCGATTTTGTCCGACATAAACTGAACAAACTCCTCAGCTCTCCCCTGCAAGGGTTCCTCCGCCTCCTCCACTTTAAGAAGGGAGCGGGTCACCCTAAACAAGGCGGCCGAGCGAGATTCTGCAGACGCAATAAGTGCGGAAAAGTGAACACGCTTTGCCGCCCTTATCGCCACTAAATAAGTCCTAAGATAGGCTCTTAATAGTGATCAGTCAGATTCAGAGTTACTGGCCCTCCAACGTCGCTCTAGACGTCTCTTGTGGCGCTTTATCTCCCAAAGCTCCTCAGTAAACCAAGGGGCCCTCCGGGACCACCACCACAGAGAGGTCGCAAAGGCGCAATTCGATCCAGGGCCCCGGACGCCGCCTCATTCCAGGCCGCAACCAGGGACCCGGACGAGTTGTGGACAAGGGAGTCAGGTATTTCCCCAAGCTCCTCCTGGAACCGATCTGGGTCCATTAGGTGCCTGGGGCAGAACCACCTAGTCGGCTCCCTCTCCCTGCGATGGGGGAGTGATGCTCTGAAGTCCAGCCTCAATAGGAAATGATCTGTCCATGACAAGGGCGAGATCTCTATTCCCCTTAATTCCAGATCTTGTCTCCAACAACAGTACACTAACTGTGCCAAATTGTATAAAATCAAAAGCCTTGAATGACACTTACCTATTGTCTGTAACCCTTATTCAAGTTATTTACATTTGGGCTTTATTTGGATTAATAATGTGCAGATGTCGACATTGGAAATTCTCCAGTTTCTTCTTTTGCAAAAGAAGCTTTTATTTTTTTAGATTCTTCCTAGACTTTTTGTCTTGGTGGCACTTTGAGCTTCCTTTATTGTTAGAGGTGAGGGAGGATGCTGCTATTACTGATGACGTTTTTGTTACACATTACATCCATCACTCTAAACCTTCAAAACAGAGCACATTTTAATCCTTGTCTGAGTATCATACAATTTTACTTGCAGATCAAAATCCTAAAATTACTGTGGCAACAGCCAGATTTTTAACTATGGTTATACAAATAGGGTTTTCAGAAAACCTTATTTCTTATTTATCGATAGGTTGAAGATCTAAGTGTATTTTTACTTGTTCAACTGCTTCATCTAATGCCAGATTTTATTTGTAACTTGCTATTTTGACCTTTTGGCTATAAATAAATTAATATTACTCCTTACCTGAATACCTGAATAGGCAATCTTCTTTAATTATAAACTTTCATTTCTTCTGGTTCCCTTTAGAGTCCAAATTTCAAAGTTCCATCTTACCATTTATTTGAAAAAGAATTCAAAACAAAAGCATTTTCTCACATGGATTCTTATAATTAATTCCAAAATCTTACTTCTAGTCCATCTGGACTTTGAGTACATTTGTAACATTCCAAAAATCAACATTATAATCACCCTTTTGCTGTTTATTAAAAAAAAAAGTGTTTGAGCCTACATTTAAAACTTATTTCACAAAGGTTCTGAGGAGACTCACCCAGTGCTGTGAAAAATTATTATTCTGAAAGTTCCTAATAGTTAGAAAGCAGTTAACAAACAATTCCCAAACAGGATTAGAAAAAGCAATATATGAACCCTGTCTGTATAAAGACTATACCAAGCAAACTTATAGGAGTTATCATTGGTCTTTTTCATCCAGGGAGATATATCAGTAGCATGAAAGAAGGAGAGAAAGACTCCAGAATATGACTGTCTGTGTGTTTGTGTGTGTGTGTGTGAAAAACTTACAAACTGCCATGCCTGTGTAATAACATTGAACATGATTGTCACTATGAAGACATATTATCTCATTTAGACAATTAGTTTGAACAGCATGTTTCTTTACTTATTCCATTCAATTATAGGGTGCTCTCTTTGTCATTACTAGAGTATCTTAATGTGACTTGTAATTAGTGTAATTACAATCCAATGTTAATTATATTTGCCACTTAAGCATAATTTTATATAGTAATGGTCTCTCTGTTCAATAACCTTATTATGTTGTTTATTCAAACAGGAATTAAATCTGCTTTCATGCATCAAATATGGAAATTAGAAGAGGGAAAAGTGTCTGCCATTGTTCCAGTTTATGATGAGGGGCTCTTTGTCACAGATTTGATTTCACTCCTACTATTAGTGACTATGAAACTGAATTTGTACAAGCAGTGAAGTTTAGCGGAAGTGATAAATTGGACAAAGAGGAAAATTAGTATGAATGCAGGTACAGTAGGCAGAAGGGGAAGTTTTAAAGTTCCTACTGACTTCCAGACATCTTATCAAATCTCTAGTAATGACCTGCACACATGTAAACATAAGGAGTGGCTTTCCCCAATACCCTGCTGAGGTGTTGGGACTATAGTATAGGAGAAGGAATGGCACAACTTTATAAAGCAGGGCTGTCAAACTGCCAGCCCACAGGCCGGATGCATCGTAACAAAACCGCACCTACCAGCAATGGCAAAAAAATCATGATACATTGCGACACATCACGTGACATTGCGAGTTTGACACCCCTATAATAAACAAAGCACATTTTTGAGGCAAGTTACTGTTTTTCTTATGAATGAGATTACTATAATTCTTGAAACTCTTTGATGCATGTAAACATTTAAACATTTGTTTTAAGCTAATGCTATTGAAAAAAATTCTATATTTTGCATGTACTGGAGAATGACTCGAGCAAATCCTCAGTCTACTACCTACCACCTGTTTATGTAATGATTTTCTTTTCTCACTTAATGCCTCATAAATAAGAATAGAGCTCTTACGTAAACAATGGATTTTTTTTAACCTTACATCCACATCAGCTAATTGTATGTCAGCTGGTTGTACATACCACTGCCTATTCTGCCTCTATTGAAAACTCTGTTTGCTAATACAAAGTGGTCCATGATTGACAGATTACAATTTGCAGGAAATTAAAGCACCCCAACTTCAGCTCTTCAGTCTTCTAATACAATTTGAGGTCCACTGTAATCATTTAAAAATTCAAAGCTAATCATGCTTTATTGCTTAATGTAGAGTCTCTTCCATGTCATTCTTGACATTCACTCATTCTCCCAACCATCTCAGTAGTTCAGTGTTTCTCAACCTTGACAATTTTAAGGCATGTGGACTTCAACTTCAATGCTGGCTGTGGACTTCAACTTCAGCTTCAATGCTGGCTGTGGAATTCGGAGAGTTGAAGTCCACATGCCTTAAAATTGTCAAGGTTGAGAAACACTGCAAGTAGTTGTATATCTTCAGTGATATTGGAGAAGAAACCCCACTGTTGTTGTTCAGCTTTAATGCTAACTTGTGTAAAAGCATAGTAGAATTATTTGCAACCCATTGTGGCAAAAAACTAACCAAGCAGATATAACTTGTGTGCACCTATGAGCATGCTGTTTCTTCTACTATTGCTTGAACTATCCTTGTAGCAGGACCCTACAAAAAGCCTGTAGCAGGACCCTCCCAAAAGTCAGGATGGTAAATTAGGTCACATCGTGGTCTTCTTTTTCTAGAGAGGACAGCTGTAGTCTATGAATTGGACAGTGTAGGTTTGATGCTCCCCAAAAATGAAGGAAGGGTAATCCTAACACCCTTTTGTCCCATTACAGCAGGAACTTGAGTAATAGCACAGATCTCCCTCCAGTAATGCTCAAGCAATCCTGGATATGCTTTGGGCAGCCTAGAGAGTCCTGAGGGTTAAAAATCATTTGGATCTTAGCAACCGATTGCAACTATCTTGATTTGGTCTGCACAGAAGGCAGCCAAAAAATTTTAATCTGATGAATGAATGAATGAATGAATGAATGAATGAATGAATGAATGAATGAAAAATTGGGTGCACCTATGAGCATCCTCTTTCATCTACTATTGCTTGAACTGTCCTTGTAGCAGGACCCTACAAAAAGTCTGTCTACTCCAATTCAGGATGTAAAGATGATGGCCACAAAATATAAGTAACAATTACTGCCATAATAATCAATGCAACATAGGCTTAATTATATTGTTTTATCTGTCTTGTGTATTTCACATTCCCATTGTATTTTTATACCTTTTTTATAGAGTATATTTTAACCATTATCTTGTGACACCCAAATAAATTTAGGCAAACGCAGATGCAGAATACCAAAAATAAAATGAATTACAAGAGAATTACAAGAGAAATTTCTACTCACTCCAACCAGGGAAGCTCATTAAAAGGCTTATATTAGTTTGTTAAGAATGAGCAAAAGCAAATGATAAATGAAGTAAGCTGCCATCCTGTATGTATGTAAGTTACATAACTGCAAAATAAATATAGCACATTAGTTATAGGAACAGACATATACATTTGTTTCTCTTGTGTCATTTAAATTCTATTTATTCGTGGTTAAATATATTGTAATTTTCTTTCTTAAGAAAGTGGGGGCCTCATTCATATGAACTATGGATGCTTTGCCTCCTAAATCAACTCTTGCCATTATGTTTCGCCAGTTTTCCAGGACAAGTTTTGCTAAGTGAAACTTTAAACAATCAGCAACAATAGAGCATAATGATGTTGATTCTATTAAATGAAACTTCTCAAAGGAGCTGGGACTTTGAAATAATACCTTTAAACAAGGGATGCTGTTAGGTTAAAGGGCACACAACAGTTTTATACATAAATGATGTGGAAAAACCAAGATACATTCAAAGCATTAATCTTTTTTTGTACATAGAACAATGCTTCTTCATTTCTGTGTACCCACACATAAAGAGAGCACAAATGTAGAACAGCCTTATTTCATGAACTAGCGATCTATGCCTTGTAAAAGCTTTAAGTCTATCTTAACGTTATGTGTCGCTTGTTTGATTTTTAAGTACATTTTTACTTTACTTATCAGAACAGAATAGGTAAGCTGCTTAGAGTCAGTTGTGAGTGAAGCAGCATAGGAGAGAGGGAGGGAGGGAGGGAGGAAGGAAGGAAGGAAGGAAGGAAGGAAGGAAGGAAGGAAGGAAGGAAGGAAGGAAGGAAGGAAGGAAGGAAGGAAGGATTGTAAAGCAAATGGAAAGCCTTCCCGTTAGATTAGTGAAGTGTTTGAGATCACCCTACTACTTGTAGAGCAAGTCTAATTAAGAACTTCCAGAAGAACAGCCAGTCTGTATAGATATTAAAGAGCTGGGGAACTGCATGAGCATGCCTAATTGATTAAAGGGCTCACTGGGAGATTTGGCCCAATCATTTTCATCTCAACCCACTTCATACAGTTGTTATAGGAGTATCATTTGAGAAAGTCCACAGAACAGTGATTGAATATAATGCTTAAGAAATAAAATGAGATAGCTATCATTCATATCACCAACCTCTTGGCATAGCACTAGCCAGCAGGAAGAAACACATTCCTTATCTTGCCTTTCCCCAAGTCCAGGAGGCATAGAGGAGAGGAAGCTACTTGTTTTGAGACCATCTGCATTCAAGAAGGTGCTTCTTCAACCAAGCTAAAGCTGGGACAGTCTTTCAGCCCTTATGGTTACATTGGCTGTGGAATTTGCAGAATTAAAGTCTATATAGCAGAAATCCCACATGGCAGAAGGCATGATAGTTTTTCTTCAAATAAAAGTGGTGGTATTAAGCATCTTTTCAGAAAATCTACTAGTATTAGTTACTTCAGCACCTTGGGAAGAGGCATCTGGCCTGGAGACAAATGTATTTAACTGAACTAAGTTCTCTTTTTTCTTCTCCTAAGCTGAACTTCCCTTCTTCCATCATGATCAACAAGGGCTCCATTTCCCATCTGAGCAAAGACAGATGGAAACTAGGAGTTAAGAAGTTGTACTTTTCACCCATATTTGCTTCACCAATTTCTCCAAACACTGGAGCGACATTGTCCTTGGCAATTTTTGATATATCTATAAGCCTTAGGTGATTCTCAGCTTTAGCCTTTTCACAAAGTTTCTCCAGTTTCTGGAAACTACTTTGTATTCTTCTTTGGTAACATTCTCCTCCTTCCTTTTCTTGTGTATTTATGTGTCTGTTGTCTGTGTGTGTGTGTGTGTGTGTGTGTGTGCGCGCGCGCTTTAAGTAAGTACTGACTCCTGATGACTGCTTGAAAAGATCCCTGCAATTTTCTTGAAAAGATTTTACAGAAGTATTTTGTTATTGCCTTCTTCCTATATTTCTAGGGCTGAGAGGAAATGGCTGGCCCAAAGTTACTAGCTGAATTTGTGCCTAAGGTTGGACTAGAACTCATGGTTTCTGGGTATCTAGCCTGATGTCTCTAACCACTACACCAAACTGGTTCTCATCCATTTCCAATGCATCTCTCTCTCTCTCTCTCCCTCCCTCCCTCCCTCCCTCCCTCCCTCCCTCCCTCCCTCCCTCCCTCTCTCTCTCTCTCTCTCTCTCTCTCTCTCTCTCTCTCTCTCCAGCATTTTAGATATCTCTATTCCCATGTAGCCTCTCCAGATTTTTTTCCACTTTTTTCTTCTGGAGGGATTTTTTGTTTTTGTTTTTTGGAGCCTTAGTGCAACATTTAATTGAATTTTTCATCCTTCCCAACCACTTTACTCCCTCTGGATTTCAAGCTATTAGATTCAGCCCACCTAACCTAAGAATTCATAGATTAAATTCAAAGTAAATTCAAAATTTACTCTTCTGAAGTAAGTATAGGTTTGGCTCTTCTCAGTTCTTTCTCTGAATTGCAATGAAGATGGGTAAAATCACTTTCCCCAGAATGCCAGTTACCTTTACTTCTTTAACCAGGTCTATTGGTGTGATTAATTCTTAATCAAGATATCCGTCAACTGTGGCTCCTGATTCCTTCCCCCATGAATCCATATGATATGATTATTATTTTTTCCATCCTAAGAAGCTCTTTGGAGGTATTTCTGGAGGAGGTTTGCTTGTTTGTTTGTTTTAAATTACAGTTAAGAGAAAATGTCAAAGAAACCAGCATTTTAATCAAAAGCTTTAGGGAAGCAGCACAATGTCTATGCCTGCGCATCTGGAATGTAAACAACTTGCCTTGGCATTCTAACTTGAAAGCAGCTCTCAGCAGTACGTGTGGGAGTTTATGCATTCCAATTTCTTCAATCATGTAATACTTATTATTAACAGAGCTGACATGACACAGTAAGAATTTATTCTGCATGCTGTAAAGTGTTACATTACACTCTCAGCATGTCCCCTCTCCTCCCCCCACCCTCTGCTGAAGTCCTAATTAAGGATGGAAAGATGTTCCAGAAAGAAGCTTTTGAGCACAAAGCATTGAATGATAGTCTGTCCTGAATCAAACTTAGATACTGCAGACAACAAGGTCTGAAAAGATGGGCATGGAGCTCACACAAGTAGGAGACAAAAGAGGAAGGGCTTTAGGAAAATACATGAATACATCAAAAAAAATTCTCACGGTTTCATGATGGAAGGATGATGGTTTCACATGGAACCATTGGTAACAGAACATATGTTTTAAAAGTCTTCTGGTTATTTCCTAAAATTTTATTTTTCAAAGTAATAATTCTCTATGTTAGCTATTTTTGGAGGCACACGAACTCCATCTCTGTTATATATAATATAATCCCTCCCCAAATAATAATGAATCAAAGCCCTTTACTTTGATTGAAATCTATTGAAAGCCCTTTACTTAAATTATTGAAAGCTCTTTTGGAATCTCAGCTATGAATATAATTGATTTAAGAATTGCTATAATTATGGGTCTGCTGCCTACAAACTCCTATTTTCCAATCCCTGATCAGACAGGTCCAGACTTCAAACAGCACATTTCAAAGATACCATGCCAAAAATAGTGCCCAGAAAAAGATATGAGGAGTATTCTGACAAGAAAATCAAATGGACATTTACAACCAAGACCACCTCAACCTGATACTAGAGGTTGAGCCTCCTAGGTTAGTAGATATTCATTGAACTACTGGGACAGAACAGATGTCAAGTAAGTAGCATGTTTGCTTCTGAAGTGGCCAGATTAAAGCCAAAGGGATGTAAGTTATTTTATGTATATCCAAGTCAAAACTCAAGAGAGCCAACACAACAAAACAGGCTCTTAAGCAATACACATAAGCATTCAAAGGCTAGTATTCCCTGCTCATGACTCCACTCTTTCCCACTTCTACTATACCTTTCCTTCCCAAAGTACTGTTCTTTGTGAGTCCTACTGTTGGAGAACAATATCTTTTTCTATCTGCTTCAGGCTGCTTTATTTCTACACACCTCCTTTCCAACTGCCTCTCTGCTCAGCTTTTATAACCAACAGTTCCTGTGCTGGCTAGGAAAAGATCTTAAAGAACAGGACAACAGCAACATAGGTGCTGGTCATCCTGCTACTGATGTGTTCAGAAGAAAACAAAAAGTTCAGTGTTGCAATGATATCTCTACTATTGGGAAGCTGAATGTCAGAACCATGAGTCAAGGCAGACATGATGCTATCAGAGAAGAACTATCAAGACTGGATATTGACATGCTGGAATCAGCAAACTGATATGGACACAGTTGGTCACGTCACACCAGAAGAGCTTCAGATCTTCTACTGCAGACCAGAAAATTGTAGACAAAATAGAGTAACATTGTCAGTGCTTGAATACAACCCCCACACTTCCACCCCAAAGAGAGAATGTTTTCAATCAGAGTCTAAGGTAAGCCAATTAATATTATACTGATTTATATGGTTGCCAGGAGTCTAAAAGTACTGGATGGCATATCACTTGATCAATGATTCAGAGGATACAGAAGAAGCAGAAGTTAAATCTGTGGTGACCGACAATGCCCTAATGACATAACCAAAAAAAAAAAGCCTTCATGGTAATTATAAGAGACTGAAATACTGAATCTGGAGGCAAAATAGCATCTGCAATAAAAGGAAGCATTGGTCTGAATGTACAAAACAAAGTGAAAGATAGGCTACAATTTCAAATGCAAACTTCATAACAAAGATCTCCCTATACAATAATCCCTAAACAAAAAATATGGATGCTGTATTTAGTCAGCAAAAAAAAGAAACACCCAACAAATGGTACTGCATATCTACAGATTATGAGCTCTTTCTTGCAAATAAAGAAAACAAATAAAATCATCAAACCACCACAATGTAATATCCTGTATAATTATATGGTGAAAAGAAAGAGTAGCTTTAATGGATCCAATTTGATGAACAGACTGAAGAATTTTGGACACATTTGTGACATCATTAATTATGAAGCAAACAAAAATATTCTGAAACACACACACACACAAAAAAAGCAGAAGGCCATCTGCTGATATGTTGAAAATGGTTGAAGAAAGGCACAAAGCAAAAAGCAACAGGAAGAGGAAAAATTACTCAGCTAAACATTGAGTTCCAGAAAAGAATAAGAATATGTTTTTATTTATTATAAATAAGCGATGCAAAGAAACTGAGCCTAATAATCAAGTGAGAATGACAAGAGAATTATGCAAGAACATTACAGAAATCTGGAGAATCTATTAGGAAAGATTTATGAAATGATTAAAAAGACAGAGAAGGCAAAGCTTTACTGAAGAAAGAAATTATAAAGCAGGGGTTGGCATAAATACACAGATCTCATTGCTTACCGGAAGCATTAAAATTAATCTAAAGGTTAGATATTTTGGATATGTAAGGTGAAAGCTAGAGTCATTAGAGAGGACTCTTATGCTTGGGAAAACTGAAGATTTTAAAAAAAAGAGGCCTGCTAAATATTACCTCTGATGACACAAACCCAAGCTTACAAAACTCCAAACTGGCAAACTATCCTGATGAAATAATGTCCATCAAGTCTGAAGGAACTAAGCAACAACAACAGCAGCAAAAATCCTGTGTGGCATCCAGAGTCCCCAGTAAATTGAGAATACATATATTAATGCATAATGTTGTAATGTCTACAGAGAGGTGATAGCCTAGGAACCACACTGCAATCCCCTAATAGTGCTTTCAACCAGCTGCCTGAATCAATTTAGAGAGTGCACTCCAGCAGCATCTGGAATGCCACATATTGCCTACTCCTAATTATCAAGGCTTGTGAAATCAAAGCTCATTTTTCCCAGGCTGACTTGGCTGGCTGCTAGAACGTAAGAGAGCAGGCTATAAATCTGCCACAGCCAGAGATAAGTCATCTCAAGCTTTTTCAGAGGTAGAAAGTAAGCAGCTTTCTGGACCATGCTCCTGGTTAAATAGGCCAGGCACGTATCAATGGCGGTAAATAATTAGGTGACCAATCCAGAGGCGGGGCAAGAGACAAAGTGAGGCAAAATCCAAGACATGGCAAAGCAATGTGTATTAAGGTCAGAGCTACATTTTGTCCCTAAACGAGCTGTTCTTCACTATGTGGAATAATAATTAAGCCACACTGAACATCCACCCAATACAGAGCTATGATACATCCCACAGGAGCTGCAGGCTTCTCATCTTTTAGCACTTCCGTGTCTTTTTCAGCTCTACAAAAATCAACTCTTTGCTCCTGAATCTTTTGGGGCACTCCTGCTAGAAACCAAGAGACTAAACCTCTGAGTTGGTCCTAGGAATTTGTTGGTTCTCTAAAAGCCACAAAGAGGTCCTTTACTCTAATAGTTCCAGAATTTTAATAATAATAATAATAATAATAATAATAATAATAATAATAATAATAATAATAATAATAATAATGTTGGAAGGGACCTTGGAGGTCATTGAGTCCAACCCCCAGCTCAGGCAGGAAACCCTACACCATTTCAGACAAATGGCTGTCCAGTCTCTTCTTAAAAACTTCCAGTGTTGGAGCATTCACCGCTTCTGGAGGCAGGTTGTTCCACTGGTTAATTGTTCTAACTGTCAGGAAGTTTCTTCTTAGTTCAAGGTTGCTTCTCTCCTTGATTAGTTTCCACCCACTGCTTCTTGTCCTGCCTTCAGGCACTTTGGAAAATAGCTTGGCTCCCTCTTCTTTGTGGCAGCCCCTGAGATATTCGAACACTGCTATCATGTGCCCCCTTGTCCTTCTCTTCATTAAATTAGACATACACGATTCCAGCAACCGTTCCTTATATCCTTTAGCCTCCAGTCCCCTAATCATCTTTGTTGCTCTTCTCTGTACTCTTTCTAAAGTCTCAACATCTTTTTTACATTGTGGTGACCAAAACTGGATGCAGTATTCCAAGTGTGGCCTTACCAAGGCATTGTAAAGTGGTATTAATACTTCACATGATCTTGATTCTATCCCTCTGTCAATGCAGCCCAGCACTGTGTTGGCTTTTTTGGCAGCTGCAGCACATTGCTGGCTCATATTTAAGTACCTTGAAAACTGTTGGGAACCTGTAGGGAAATTTTAGAAACCATATGCCACCAGTGCTGAAGTGACTGGCTGTAAGTAAGGTGACCATATTTTCTTGTAAAAAAAAAAAACCCAGACATATGGAGAAGAAAATGTAATTGTTTGGGCTTTCCTTTAACAAAGGAAAATTCAAGAGCAAAACCAAGAAATTTTTTACAAAAGACATATTCTAATAAAAACTTCCAAAAATATACTGACTTATGAGCTTATAAGAAGCAAGTATTAAAAAGAATGTTGGTAATCAGATTGTATGTTAAGTGGTAACATTTCTACAGTAAAAATTAAATGATTAAAATAAAGGACAAAAGCGAGGTTTTGAAAAATAAATTTAAAGCTGGACCTAACTTCTTTCTGCAATAAAGGACATAGGGTCACCATACCTACAAGTAACCAGACAACCTCAAGATTTTATTAATGCTAAGGACCTAAACTGTTCTGGATCACAATAGCCCCACCTCTGTCACCTTTCATAAAGCCTTAAAGATCTGATTCTGTGCCCAGGGCTGAGATTCTGAATGTATGAAATGTCCCATCCCTTGGCTAGGCTCTCTTGGCCGTTGATTGGAATATCTTTCTCAGCTGCTGGGTATTTTGATTATTTTGTTAGTGATTGGAATTGTTTTAAATTTATTTTAAAATTATTCCCCACGCAGAGTCTTTTGTTGAGATAGACAGCTCCAGAAACTGAATGAATGAATCAATCAATCAATACTTGAGGGAGTGCTGAACGAATAGCAAAGTATTCATCCAAATGACAAAATGAACACTATGGTGTTGAACCCCCAACTCCATACCTTTTGTACTGGAGTTAAATGTAATCAATAAAGTTGCTGATGGCAGTAAAGTCTTCTGAATTTTTTTTAGCATTTGTTTTACTATATGTGTATATAACATGTATGATTGTGTGTGTGTGTGTGTGTGTGTGTGTGTTTGTGTGTGTGTGTGTAAGATAGGTGGATGGATAGATGGATAGATTGATCGATCGATTGATGGAGATAGATACAGGATGATACAGGATGGATGGATGGATGGATGGATGGATTAAAAATGAAAGAGTTGCTAAATAATTGCGAGTTTCACAAGTATCTCATGTTCATGTGTAATTGGAGTGGAGAAATTGATGGTCTCAACTAAAATTCCCAGCAGCTCTAATTAACATGAGCAATGGCTAGGGATGTTGACAGTTTATAAAACATCTGGTGAGACACAGATCCTTCATCCCTGTTTCATTTCCTTTATAGCTTCTTTTATTAAGGAAATGCATATGGCTTCCCATCTGAACCAAATAACTATGAACACTTAACAAAGACAGAAGAGCACAGTCTAATAACTAAGAACATAGTTCTTAATTGCCTAAAAGATTAAGACTAAACACAAATATTAATATCAATGGGCCCAGTGCTGAGGAAAAAGTCAAATCTTCAAGGCCTTCCAAAGGCTGGTAAGGTTGAGCCCTCTAAATCTCAGTGGGGTTTAGAGGGCTTTTGTCCAGGTTTATCTTGTGTGCCAGTTGTGCCCATTCCTTGACTGAGGTGCTCTTCAGAGAGTCTCTAATGCCCTGGACACTTCACAATGGGATTATTGCAATGTGGCCTTCATGGGGTTGCCCTAGAAGCCTAGATGGAAGCTACACCTGGTTCAAAATACAGCAAGCCTTTGAACATGCCCGAGTATCACCATTGCTATGCATCTTAAGTACAATTCAAGGTGAATATATAGAGCCCCATATGGCATAGGTATCATGGGTTCCTTTGAAACTATATCCAGTTTCAAAAGAGCCATCAACACAGGTCCTTAGATAATCAGGATGTTTTTTTGCCCATAGAAGTTGGGAAGATACTGTATGCTTACAGTACAAAATGTCCAACGTAGAGAAGTGCACCAGAACACATGCAGCTTTTACATGCAAATGTTATTGTCTCCAGTCTGCTAGTATTTCTACTTTACTACACTCTCACCCCTGGAAACACAACTCTCACAAGTGCTCTATTCCTCTACAATTCACATACTACGCTATACCCCACAGTATTGCTAACAGGCTTTTCTTCCTTCAAATCCTGTTCTGTCTCCTGCTTCAATTCCTCTCTCCAGAAGCTCTTCTGCTTTCTTTATACGTCTACCTCTCTACCTCTTTCCTCCTGAACCCTTTCTTTTCATAAAGAAAACAACTGCTTTCTGGCTGCTTTGCTTCAAACACACACACACACACACACACACCTCTTCCCTCTGCACACATATTCTCTCTCTTCCCCTTCAGCTATTTCACAGCAAGCTTTTATAGGAAATGTTGCTATGCAGACTTTGGGGAAAGGGCTTAATTTGGAAGGATAGAAGCAGTACAGGTGCCAACAATTCTCTGAGTAGTGTGCTGTTCCACAATTGGGCCAGGATATGTGAGGGACCTCTTATCTCCAATCATTGCTGCCTGCCCTGCATGTCCTGATAGAGTGGGTACACTCTGGGTACTCTCCATTAAACATTGTCCTCTCATGGGACCATTTCCTATATGTCTTCTCAGTTGTGGTCCCCAGTTTCTGGAACAGCATTTCCCCTAGGGTTCTGCAAAATAATCTCCCAAAATAATCTCAGGACTGGTGTTGTTGCATTAATGCATCCTTGTATTTGGGGGAAGCTGTTTTGTTTGATTTGTGTGGTTTATGCAATTGTTTTAGTCTGAGCTGTTTGTTTGGTTTGATATTTTGTCTGTTTTTTGATGAATTTTCTAGTTTTGTAGGCCACTCAGAGTCCACTGGATTTGGGCAGGTAATACGTTTGAATAAATAAATGTATATACAGGTACATTAAGAAATGTCAAGAACCAAGCGAGCGTAGGCAATGGCAACACACAATGTGGGACAAGATAAATTGCCCCCATACGCTTAATCTTAAACTCAATCTGAAGGATTTGTTTGTTTGTTTCTTCTGTGTGCAAAACCAGGCTCATTATCATACAGAGCCTGAAAAATGTCACAGTTCATTAAAATACCTGGATGCTGGCACATCTGCTATATAGCTGAAAATATATGAAATGCAGGATGGTGAAGCAACGGAAGGGGAGGCTGCTGGACATCCCTGGTGTTTTTTTGCATGGAATGGATTAAAGATATTGCATCTATCAAGGAAGAGATGGAGGAACAATGAGCAGTTGGAGATGCGTCAGGAGCAAGCAGGACCCAAAAAAGAGAACCGCTGTGGATGAAGAAGGCTGTAGATTTTGAAGGACATACCAGACAGGGGTGAAGATAGCATGTCAATGGTGCCAGAATCCCAGGAAAGAAGGGTTTTTTTCTGTCTTCCTGTTCCCAGAAGTAAAAATACTGAAAAAAGCTAAGTCACGGAGGGAGGGAGTAAAACCAGTAAGAGACTTTTAAAAAACTCCATTTGGAATTATTTGGGTATTGTTAAGCCAAGACCAATTTAGAGCATCTTCAGCCAAAGTCATTTAACTCTTGGAATATTCACAGATTACCTATCTAAAAGCACCACTATCATTTAGAAAAGAGGTTTGTATCCGGAAAGTTCCTGTCTCTTTTCCCTGCCCTCTTACATCCTGTTAGAAAAGTTATTACGTGACTTTCCCCCACAGCTCTTTGAGACGAAATGTTAGTAGCGATATGGACAGAGATGTTACGTCTTTCCCCTTCTGCAGCACCCATGACCTTGGCACTTGAAATCCATCCATTGTCTCTCACTTAGACATTCAAGCTTGCAAGATCTATTCATATATTCGGAGAATGGAAAGGTGTTTGTTGTCTCTTATGTGCTTTAAGATAGGGAGACTTTGCCTACCGAACTTTAAAAAGGATTTTGACAACTTCACAAAGAATAATTCTATCTGTGACCTATAGCTATAACATTTAGACTGGTGTGTAAGTATGTGTGGAGATACACACACTTTAAATGTTGCAGCAATTGTGTGTGTGTGTGTGTGTTAATATTGTGTTCCTATTTTTAGAAGGAAACATACGCTTGAAAAACTTCGAGCAATAATAACTAAATATTAAACTAATAATGACTAAAACAGCAGCAAAATCAAGAAATGATGTTTTTAAAACCCACATAGGGCTATGACAACCACAATCATATTACTTTAAATCCAGGAAATTATCTTTATCAGCCTCATGAAGGGTCTGAAGCATCGGAGTCAGCTCAACCTCCATAGGGGAATGAATTCCATTAGATGGATCCCCACTGTGGAAAAAGCTCTGCCTGAGTGACTTGCAGTTTCAAGAGCTAGGATCCCAAAGCAAGGCTTTATCAGATTATTTCAACGGGAAAGAAAGTTCCTTCCAATGTGCATCGGTCTAACAATTGCTGGCAGGAAGGAGGGAAGACAAAATGGTAGACTTGCAAACAATGGACTTACCAGAGATATAACTTTCTAATATCATGCTAGCTGTGAATAGAAGTTCACAGACCAGAAGGAGAGAGAAAGAAAAGATAGGGAAATGATAAAATATGCATTGTAGCATTGCAACACAAATTGGATTCTCACTGAGATGTGATGATGCAGCCATTTTCATCATCGTGCTTAGTACCCGATCACTCCAGACCTTTGATAGAAATGGGACCGTGATTAATTACCCTCTTTATCAGATATAGCAAGGTCAAACCCAACCAGCTGATGATCCAGTGGTACAAAATTAGAAGGCTAGGCATCATGTCTGCTGAGATTTGAAATCAAAGTATCCTGTTGTGTCCATGTAGCTTTCAAAAGTAAGGATGTCCAAGACTCAAGCTGAATTTCTGCTAATGACTCAGACCTGTTCATGTACTTTCCAAGGCAAAAATCCAGAAGTGGTTGCCATCAGTGAACACCTAGCGGCAAACAAAGTCATTACTAAAAGCCAACATGGGTTTGTCAAAAACAGATCATGCCAGACAAATCTTATTGCATTCTTTGACCAAGTGACAAAATTAGTGGATCAGAGGAATGCTGTGGACGTAATTTACTTGGACTTCAGTAAGGCATTTGATAAAGTAGATCACAACCTATTAACTACTAAAGTAGATCACAACCTACTACTTGACAAGATAGAAAAATGTGGGGTACACAGCCATACTCAGCGAGTAGTCCTCAATGGAACTGCATCTACATGGAGGGAAGTGATTAGTGGGGTGCCCCGGGGCTCTGTTCTGGGCCCAGTGCTCTTCAACATCTTCATCAACGATTTGGATGAGGGGATAGATGGGGAACTCATCAAATTTGCAGACAACACCAAGCTGGCAGAAATAGCCAACACTCCAGAAGACCGGCTTAAGATACAGAAGGATCTGGACAGACTTGAACACTGGGCACTAACTAACAAAATGAAATTCAATGGTGAAAAAAGCAAGGTTCTACATTTAGGCAAGAAAAACCAAATGCACAAGTACAGCATAGGTGGCACCATGCTCAATAGTAGTAACTGTGAGAGGGACCTCGGAGTCCTAGTGGACAATCACCTAAATATGAGCCAGCAGTGTGCTGCAGCTGCCAAAAAGGCCAACACAGTGCTAGGCTGCATTAATAGAGGGATAGAATCAAGATCACGTGAAGTATTAATACCACTTTACAATGACTTGGTAAGACCACGCTTGGAATACTGCATCCAGTTTTGGTCACCACAATGTAAAAAAGATGTTGAGACTCTAGAAAGAGTACAGAGAAGAGCAACAAAGATGATTAGGGGACTGGAGGCTAAAGCATATAAGGAACAGCTGCTGGAATCATGTATGTCTAGTTTAATGAAGAGAAGGATGAGGGGGGACATGATAGCAGTGTCCCAATATCTCAGGGCTGCTACAAAAAAGAGGGAGTCAAGCTATTTTCCAAAATGCCTGAAGGCAGGACAAGAAGCAACGGGTGGAAACTAACCAAGGAGAGAAGCAACCTAGAACTAAGGAGAAACTTCCTGACAGTTAGAACAATTAACCAGTGGAACAACCTGCCTTCTAGAAGCGGTGAATGCTCCAACACTGGAAATTTTTAAGAAGAGACTGGACAGCCATTTGTCTGAAATGGTGTAGGGTTTCCTGCCTGAGCAGGGGGTTGGACTCGATGACCTCCAAGGTCCCTTCCAACTTTATTATTATTATTATTATTATTATTATTATTATTATTATTATTATTATTATTATTATTATTATTACTGTTTGTTTGTTTGTTTGTTTGTTTGTTTTGAGTGTTTCTTTTAACTTCCCTATCTTAAGAGAGTTCTGGGATTTCCTAGTGGTCTCCTGTCCAATTATTTTTTTTTTTAGCTTTTACCTTTTTGGAATAACCAATGTAAGGACTGTCACCTAAATTAATAGACTTTATACTGCAGAAACAGATGAATGTTCTTACTGCAACGACAGTTATTTAAAATCAAAAATTCTACAGCCCCCATGATTAATCCATTGTTTTTCTTTCTGAAGTGTTATGATTGTTGCCTGTTTGGAATGGATCATTGTACTTCAGCACAAGGTACTGAAATTATCTGAAGGTAGCCATAGCAACAGCATTAATAATGAAAGCCCAATCTGCTTAACAAGATAATTGATAAAATCATATAGCTTTCAATTATAACCTGACTCAGTAGCACTTTTTTTCTTCTCCATGCAAAAAAAGGAACACAAAGTCTAACAGAGAAAAATGAATAAATAGCATATTAAAAACTCCAGAAAGAGTTATATATCTGAATTTGCCACATGAAGATAAAATGACCCGGGCTGCTCGAGTAAAAAAATAAAGGCTTTATTTGTCTTTCTGTTCCCATATGGTGGCCAGACGAGATTTTTGCCACTTACATCTGAAGCTTGCTTTACACAAAGGACTTTTCAGAATCCTCTTTCAAATTTAAGGTCCAAGGGCTTGGATGGATAATTTCCTCCAAAATTATTCGCGGGGAAAAATCCCAACCAATCTGGAGTGTATTACATGTAGTAAACTGCTGTATGTTCTGCACTGGGGCCGATATTCTTCAACATCTTAGTAAATGAGCTAGATGAGGGAATAAAAGGGGAGTTCATCAAAATTGCAGATGACACCAAGATGGGGGGAACTGCCAACACTGTGGAAGATAGACTCATGAGGAGTCCTTGGTGCTCTCTCAGCTTGCTTGTTTTCTTGCAGACGTTTCATTACCCTAACTAGGTAATATTATCAGTGCTAGTAAGGAGTGCTGTTTGCTATCAATTTATAGTCTGGTGTCTTGCCTGTCTGTCTGGGTGGGGGGTGCTCTTAGAGATTCTTTGGTTGGGCTGTTTACTAATGGCTCTTTGGCAGTTTCTTGATTGGGTTATTGCTTATGTGACTGTTGGTCTGAAGTTGACCTTGGAGCTAATCTATGCTGATCTGAGGGCTGATTACTGATAGAGAGGTGCTGGAGCCTTTTTCTCTTTTGGGCTGGTTGATTGTCTCTTTTGCATAATCTATAGATGTTGTTAATGGTACGTGTCTGTTGATGGCTGATTTGTCCGAGTGCCAGGCTTTTAGAAATTCCCTGGCATTTTTGGATTTGGCCTGGTCTAGTATGGTCACGTTTTCCCAATTGAAATTATAATTAAATCTGTCCATATGTTGTGAAATTAAAGAATTTTCGACATGCCCTTTGACTGCCAGTAACTCACTACCCTTCCTGGACATCCTGATCAGCAAAGACCACAATGGCAAACTAGAAAAACCACCCATACTAACCAGGTGCTCCACTACCAAAGCAGCGGTTAAATCTGTCTATATGTTATGAAATTAAAGAATTTTCATCATGCCTTTTGACTTCCATGGATGCGTTCTGCCAGTCTTCTGCCTGTTTATCCTACATAGCGGTTGTTGTAGTTCTTACATCGTACGTTGTAGATAGCTCCTGTTTTTTCTTCTGGAGTTGCTGGGTCTTTGGGTTTACTTAGGACAGTGGTTCTCAATCTTTTTAATGCTGCGACCCCCAACCGGTCATAAGTCGAGGACTACCCAACCGGTTGTAAGTTGAGGACTACACAACCGGTCATAAGTTGAGGACTTTCCCTGCCCGGGAGCACCGCGCATGCGTGGTGCTGCCCCCTGCGCCGGCCGAGACATAGCTGGCAAGGGGCAGCAATGGCGCAGGGCGACCACCAGCTGGGCCACCAACTGGCCCAACCCAAGGGAGATAAGGCACCCACCGGGCCCCACGCGCGCCAGCAACCCTCCCTGTGCCCGCCGGCCTCCCACCCCTGGCCCTCTTTTACTTACATTTTTAGTAGTTGCTCAGCAGGGAGGGGTGGAAACTTCCAGACAGCTCACCTTCGCTGCAGACAACTTGCAGCAGAATGGGACTTTGGGACTGTTTGCAGAATGGGACTTTTGGCGGGCTCAGCAGGGCAGAGACAGCCTGGACAATTCCTATTGGCTTTTGAAAGCCAATAGAATTAGACTCTATTCAAGAGAGTGTATTATATTGGCTTTCAAAAGACAATAGAATAAAAGGGAGTAGCACAGCTAAGGAAAAGGGGGAAAAAATGGCGGACTGCATTGTTTGGCGACCCCCGTGAAATGGTCGTTCGACCCCAAATGGGGTCCCGACCCACAAGTTGAGAACCACTGACTTAGGATGTTCTGAAGGGCTTTAGTTGGCTTATGTGCTGTGCTGATTCCATGTGGTTGTAGTAGTCTATTTGCAGTTTCTGAGATAATCTTTATGTATGGCAGTATAATTCTTTATAGGGATTGTGTTGGTTGTGCTGTATTGGGTTGGGTGGTCAGGGACTTTTTGATGAATAGATTCATCAAGATAGACTCAAGATTCAGAAGGATTTTGACAGAGTTTAGCATTGGGCCCTAGCCAACAAAATGCAGTTCAGTGGTAAGGAAAGTAAGGTCTTTCACTTAGACAGGAAAAACTGCCTAAGTGTACTGGTACGGGATAGGTAGTACCTGTGAGAGGGAACTAGATATCCTGGTGGACCACCACTTACGTATGAGCCAGCAGTGTGCTGCAGCTGCCAAAAAAGCCAATGTAGTCCTAGGTTGCATCAACAGAATGACAATATGAGAAGAGATAGTACCATTTTATTCTGCACTAGTGAAACCACACTTGGAATAATTCATCCATTTCTGGTCACCATGATAAAAAAAAAAAGATGCTGAGACCCTAGGAAGTGCAGAGACAAGTAACAAAGATGATGAGGGGTCTGGAGGCTAAATCATATGATGAACACCTATGAGAACTAGGCATGTTTAGCCAAATAAAGAGAAGGCTTAGTAGTGATATGATAGCTGTCTTCCAATTCTTGAAGGGCTATTACAGAGAAGAGGGGGTTGACCTATTCTCCAAAGGACCTGAGAGCAGGACAAGAAGCAATGCACAGATGTTAGTTAAAGTTTGTGAAAGAGAGATTCAACCTGGATCTAAGGAGAAATTTCCTCATAGTGCAGGGGTTCTCAACCTTGGCAACTTTAAGACTTGTGGACTTCAACTCCCAGAATTCCTCAGCCAGCAAAGCTTTGCTGGCTGAGGAATTCTGGGAGTTGAAGTCCACAAGTCTTAAAGTTGCCAAGGTTGAGAACCCCTGTGATAGTGAGAACAATTCATCAAAGGAACAACTTGCCTCCCAAAATTGTGGGTGCTCCATCACTGGAGGCTTTCAAGAAAAGTTTGGGCAACCATTAGTCCAGGATGATATAAGGTCTCCTGCCTTGGGCAGGGGCTTGGCATAGAAGACCTCCAAGGTCCCTTCCAGTCCTGTCATTCTATGAATCTAGGTAGCTGACACTTAGGAATGAGTGGTATGTGACCTATAAACAAGGGAACTTTTTAATGAACTGAACTTCAAGAGATGACCATTTTTGCCAATGCTTGTTGCATCTTACTGCCTAATACTGCCTCTAAGGGAAAGAAAACAAAATTTCTAGGAAGATATGATTAATTTTGTATATTGATTGGAACTTACCTAGAGAATTCTTTATAATAACGAATGTGACAATAAAAGGCAAATATTCACAGTTCACTTTTTAACTATGTTTTGAGAGTGTGCAATTCTCTGTCCGTGCTGAACTTTAGTCTGTGATAGTTCAGTTCAAAAGATGATGCCAAATCCTGGCATTTTTTTAAAAAACTGCTTTGCAATAATAAAATGTTAAGGGCAGTTTTGTCTTGATTCACTGCCAGCTGATCAGTGATGGAACATTTCAGTTCTCTTCAGGTCGAGTTATGTTAATTTTTGTTTCCTATCTGTTGAGCAGCTGTGTTTTGAACAGACACAATCTGTGCCAAATAGAAAAGAAATCTTGTTAGGTTGCTCACTGAACTGATCCCAGGGGTGGGGAGAAAGGGAGTAGAAGGATGTTAATCAATAAAATGGCAGTTATGAATAATACACTACATGAACAAGGCCTAAGAGCAGATTCGTTTATTATCATACTGTATGCTTTAGTATAAGCTCCTTGAAGACCAGTTTCAAGCACTCTGATGCCCATAAATGTACAAAAAAAATATATCATTCTGTTCAATCTGATTCTGTTACAGTTAAATCTTTCTGATCTAGAGATATTTATTTGAACTTGGCGTTGTCCTACTCAAAAAGCTTGCAGTTGGCAAATATGAAATATGAGCATTTGAAACTGAAACATGCTATGGTAGTCAGCTTTTTTTAAAAAAAAATCTCTGAAATAATGGATAGCTAACATTCAGATGAGATCTGCGGAAATCAAGGGAAATTAAATTAGGTGTGATTTCCTTAAATCCTACTACATTTCAGTGGATTTACTAAAAGACCTCATGTCTTCAGCCAAAATTTGTACCCACCTAATTGAATTAGTAGAATTCTTTCACTTCAACCTGCTTAAGTCATGAGTCGTCAAGATACACACAGATGTGAAGAAAATATTATTTCTGCTCAGTGTCACATTACCTGTAGGACATTTCCTTACTGAAATCAGCCTGGCCACTGCATTTGAGTGGGAGAAGTGGCTGATCATTCTCTGTTTCAAGCAGGTCAAGGGGAAGATGCTTGGAGATGTTAGGCCACATTAATAGAATAATGGAATATTGTCTGAAAATGCAAATCTTCCACTGTCTCTCTTTACAGCCCGATAAGTTAGAGAGGATCCTTTCTGATTTCTTTGCCTATTATGCAGCTGTGGGCTCCGTCCAGCATCTGATTTTCTCTACGTAGCATCTCTCCCCCCACCCCCAATCTCCCAGTCATTCCCACATACCATTGTAGTTTTTCAGCATCAGCATCAGCATCAGCATCAGCACCAGCCCTCTAGAATGGCCTCCCACTCAAGACTAGATCAGCTCTGAGCCTTGCCAGTTTCCAGAAGAAACTGAAAGGAGACCTCTAAACAGAGGGCATTTGGATTGTGACTTCAAGGGGACTGACAATGAATTTTTTTTGGGGGGGAGGCAAAAACATACATATGTTTGCCTTATAGGTGCCGACAGTCAACAGAATGCAACAGGATAGAACAGGATAGAACAGCAGAATGGAACAGGATAGAAATCAAACAAATGAATGATATGTGTCTTAGCACAATGTTTGAACCCAGCAATTGGATTTTGGTAGCTATGCACGAATAGAACTTGTTCAGAAAGCAATTGTCTATGGCAGGGGTTCTCAACTTTGGCAACTTTAAGACTTGTGGACTTCAACTCCCAGAATTCCTCAGCCAGCAAAGCTTTGCTGGCTGAGGAATTCTGGGAGTTGAAGTCCACAAGTCTTAAAGTTGCCAAGGTTGAGAACCCCTGGTCTATGGAGATTCTCAATCATCCCAGTCAAGGTTGTCCCAAAGGTGCTTTTTTGAAAAAATATAACAACAACTAGATTTTCTTGCTTTTTTTTTTTTTTTTTTTTGAAAATGCTTCATTTCTTGAGTAAGAAGCCAAAAATTTTCAAAGAAAATAAAGTCCAGTTGTCTTTTGAAAAAAGCATCTTTCGGGGCCGGCAAGCAATTATTTAAATTGGGTTTACCCCCCCCCCTCTCTCTCACTCCCTCCCTTCCAGATAGACTACAAAACCTGAGACAAGCAGTAGAGGCCATCAAAGAACAGTAATTCTCTGTACCATTTTGCTGTCATCTAGTGACCAACTTGGTGTTTTCATTTGTTTGTTTGCACTCCAACTAGGATCTTCCTTCCTTTTCCTTAGTTGAATAACAAGGTAGAGATAAGTGACAGAGGATTTCCACTCCTTTGTTACTGGATATTATTTTTCCTGACCCTTTCATAGTTGTGTGTAGTATGTATGGTGTTACAAATCAAAATAGACAAAGGGTTGAACATTTTTATGAACATTTTCTCCTAGTCAACATAATTTTTCCATTTTGAATTCATAAACATATTTTTAGCAAAAATCACATGTAAATATTTATAATAATAATAATAGTAGTAGTAATAGTAAAGTTGGAAGGGACCTTGGAGGTCATCTAGTTCAACCCCCTGCTCGGGCAGGAAACCCTACACCATTTCGGAAAAATGGCTGTCCAGTCTCTTCTTAAAAACTTCCAGTGTTGGAGCATTTACTGCTTCTGGAGGCAAGCTGTTCCACTGATTAATTGTTCTCACTGTCAGGAAGTTTCTCCTTAGTTCTAGGTTGCTTCTCTCCTTGATTAGTTTCCACCCGTTGCTTCTTGTCCTGCCTTCAGGTGCTTTGGAAAATAGCTTAATTCCCTCTTCTTTATGGCAGCCCCTGAGATATTGGAATACTGCTATCATGTCCCCCCCTTGTCCTTCTCTTCGTTAAACTAGACATACCCAATTCTAGCAACCGTTCCTTATATGTTTTAGCCTCCAGTCCCCTAATCATCTTTGTTGCTCTTCTCTGTACTCTTTCTAGAGTCTCAACATCTTTTTTACATCGTGGTGACCAAAACTGGATGCAGTATTCCAAGTGTGGCCTTACCAAGGCATTGAAGAGTGGTATTAATACTTCACGTGATCTTGATTCTATCCCTCTGTTAATGCAGCCTAGCACTGTGTTGGCCTTTTTGGCAGCTGCAGCACACTGCTGGCTCATATTTAAGTGATTGTCTACTAGGATTCCGAGGTTATTTCTAATAAAAAAAATTCCAAGGGGAATTCCTTAAGAAACAGCCACTGATTTCCCCCCCCCCCAAAAAAAAATGGAGGCCCCAGGCCCAAACATCAAACCAGAGTTTAGTCTATAACCTGTTGTATCTTGTCTCATCGGAAAATATATGAAGAAATTATTCTGTTTCCCTCCATTCTGTAAAATCCACATTTTATATGCATACTGTGCTTACCTATCATTTTAAATATATGTATGCTGCACATCTGGAAACTCTAGCTGAGTCATACCCTCAGTTGTGCATACAAGTTGTAGTTGTTCCTGGATACAGCTGTGTGGAGCTGTCCTGATTTTTCTAAAGTTTTGGAAACAAGTCTTAACATAAACAATACCCATAATGCAGTGTGAACAGCTATCAATTATCAATAATGTATTTCTATCACATATGCCAATTAATTTCTACAAAGTGAAGCCAGGATAACAAATTAGTTGTCAGTAGATTAAATGAAAAATATATTTAATAAATGTAATTACAAAATTAAAATTAGCTTTGGACATACTGACTGATCAGTTAGAATAGACTATCCTCCAAAATCTTTGTTCATATGCAAGGATTAGAAACAAACAAAAAAAAAAAACTTAGGGGAGATTGTAAACTGCAGTCAGATTTTTTCAAGAACAAAGACTCATTGTATAGTCCAATAATGAATAAAATATAAATTAGAATATAAGTAGCAATCTGTGCAGATCAATGTCAAGTCAGGAAGAAAGGAAGGAAGGAAGGAAGAAAGAAAGGAAGGAAGGAAGGAAATAGCATTTAGACTTATATACCGCTCACTATGCTTTACAGCTCTCTCTAAGCAGTTTACAGAGTCAGCCTATTGCCCCTAACAATCTGGGTACTCATTTTACTGACCTTGGAAGGATGGAAGACTGAGTCAACCTCAAGTAAATGAGAATCGGCTCAATGCATTTTGAGATGAGAATGAGAAATGAGTTAGCCTGCGATAGTGCATTCTAACCACTGCACCACCATGGGGAAGGAAGGAAGGAAGGAAGGAAGGAAGGGAGGGAGGGAGGGAGGGAGGGAGGGAGGGAGGGAGGAAGGAAGGAAGGAAGGAAGGAAGGAAGGAAGGAAGGAAGGAAGGAAGGAAGGAAGGAAGGAAGGAAGGAAGGAAGGAAGGAAGGAGCCATAGACACTCGCTAAGAGCAGGTCCTTTGGGGACTTTATAGAGGTGCTGAAACAGTCACTCAAAGGACCTTTTTAAGATTTGCCTACATAATCACCTGGCTAACTTCATCTGAATCTGAAAACTTAGGAGATTTTGTCTGGAGGAATTACCAAGGCTGTGAACTAAACTGGAAGGCAAAAAGACATCCTGGAAAAAAGCACAAGCCATTCTGTTGCCAAGAAAACCACACGGGTATGTATGTCCATGAAATCACCATAAATAACTTTTTATTTTTCTGTAGCGTTTGAGATGACTGGAACTTTTTTTAAAAAAAAGTCTTTTAAAGATTTCATACTCAGCAAAATGGGAGGTTGACCAATATACCTCTGTAATGTTAGGCGTTTCAATTCTGTCATTGACCAGCACATAAAGATTTCAGAAATGAATAAAGAATATTGTGGAGCAAATTATATCTACACAGGATTTTTATTTTTATTGGTTTTGTTTTGTTTCTAGCTTCCCTAATAGACATTTTTTAAAAAAAGTCTACATGAACCTTGAGCAAACAAGATAAAGTCAAGGCAACAGCTCCAGTTCTCAGCAAATATCAGCAAAACGGAATGACAAGTGACAAAATCACAACTTTCAAATGTGCAGTCCTGAAATTCAGTAGCCTCGCAGTTGTGCTTTTGTAGTTTGCAATTGAAGGGAAAAAGTATGCCCTGGCACCAGGCTCTCTGGCAGATGTTATCACGTTAATGCTGACACTTGCACGGCCTGCAGAATTGACATTCAGGTTCTGTTCAAGAGAGCACTATATTAACCCCGATGGCTCACAGGGTGAAGTGTCTATTTACCACAATTTTGGCTCTGCTGAGCAATGCATTCAAGGCTTTGCCCTGAGTTTGCTTTCATTTGATTTCATTAAGTTTGAAGAACGGTGCAACTGTTCTATCCTAGTCTCTAAGAAAATGTGCTTCAGTTTATTTTTTTTCCCCTCCTTTCTTTCACAACAATATAAGTCATACTCTTTGTGGTCTCCTCCCTCCAGCTACACAATAGTGCAGTAGTTGGCAGCCCAGCCCATTGACCAGCTATCCTTTCAGATAAGCTGTACCTATGGAAGGGGATGCTGTATGTGGCCTCAGGACTGTGCGGCTGGCTCAGGAATTCTGGGAGTTGAAGTCCACAAGTCATAAAGGGGCCGTAGTTCCCCACCTCTGGTGTAGACCAACCTTGTAAATTCCAAAGTGTCTCTGTCCTACTTTATGGCCCACAGCCAGCAGTGAATATGCAGAAGTTGTTAACTACTCTGGGATCTGCCTCCAGAAGCAGTGAATGCTCCAACACTGAAAGTTTTTAAGAAGAGACTGGACAGTCATTTGTCCGAAATGGTATAAGGTTTCCTGTTTGAGCAGGGGTTTGGACTAGATGACCTCCAAGGTCCCTTCCAACTTTAAATAATAGAAATAGAAATAAGACAAGCAGCAGTTTTCAGTCAAAAAACCAAGAAAGCAGTCAACTTCAGCCTTCAAGCCAAGAGATTAAGCCAGCACTAGTGGCGGGAAATGCTTAGTCAAGGATTTCTGGACACTCAAAATAGCAAGTTCATAAGGAGCTGGATGAGGATGGGAAGCGCATCTCTTCAAAAAGCTGCTTCGTGAAGATGTATCATTTTCTGAAGCTCCCGTCAGAAAATCGACTAACGTGAGAAACTTACAGAAATGCAGCTATTTTGTAACAGAAGTTTCTCAAAGGCAATAGTAATATAAAATTAGCAGTGCCATCCACGGGACAGCAAAAAAAAAAAAAAAAGGTCAAGGTGGCAACTATGAACGTGTAATCAAAGCCCAACTCCTTTTTCTTTTTTACTTGAATCACAATGCATACAAAAAGGTGAGGCTTTGATTGCCCTCATCTTGACCTGTTTGAACTTCCCCAAGGATGCAGCTGCACAAAATAATTGTCTAAGAGGATGAAGTTTTCCAGTGTTGAGGTCCAGGCACTGGGCTCCTTTGAAGGGTGATATTTTCCATTTGTTTGGGTTGAAGTGAGATGGTGGTAGACAAGTTGCCCTTGTCGTAAGGACCAGCCATCCCTGTTTTAGACTGATGGAGGCCAGGAGATTTACAGAGTTGAAAATGGTAAAAGTATCCTTCTTGTCTGATGGACAACTTCTGTGAAAGCCATGGTCCTTAGAAATGTGTGGCCTTTCCTGAAACGCAAAGATATATACTTTAGGAGACTTTGTGCAAAGCAGAAGTTGTTGCCTTTAGGACAAGGCAAACCCATTAAAAATGTAACCATTCACTTGAGAAACCAACACTGAAGAATAAGCAACTTTGTGCAGGCTCCACCACACATCCAAAAGACACTGTTGGTAAAGTTCATGGATATTTCTCAAGATCCCAAGACTCCTGTTGGTTTCATATCCAGCTTGTGTTCATTCTCTTTCTCCTGTGCATGCAGATAAGCAAATTCAAAGCTGTTTGTTTTCCTGTGGGTTTTCTCACTGCTGACATTCTCAGGTGGCTTTGCGAAAGTCTCAGTTTGATTCTGGTCGCTGTGGAAGAGCTCTCATTCTACTGCACAGAATTTTTTTAAAAAAGAAAAGTTCAAATCAGCTTTCTTTGATAGAGGAATATACTATGCATTGCCACCTGAGCTCAAATGTATTTAAATAGATGGGAAAACAATATAGCTCTTGAGGCAATAAGTTTTGACATGTTTTAATTTTACACTTCAGTGAAGTGAAAGTAAGTCATACTTAAGCCTCATCGAACCCAGTGGGACAAATTAGTTATGAGAAACTAAGGCAAGGTCAATTGATTTCAATGAGATTTAAGGACAACTTGTTGGATTCAAGCCAAGGTGACTTAGCTAAGTGGCATATCTGAGCTAATGAACTTAGTTCAGAGCTACCATATTTAAAAGCAAATAGGGCAGGACGCTCTCAAAATAGTTTCTGACAGCCAACAAAAAGATCAGATTCTTGTCTTTCAACAGAACATGAAAAATGGAGAAACAACAACTGCTCTTCATCTTCATCAAAACATTCAAAAATGTTTTGAATTCAGAATACATCTTCCAACTCATCCCGGGGCTATAACAGAAGGCTGGATTTGTTGCAACCTGTTTTCTTGTTCTGATTTTGGGAAATGTACTCAAGCGATTATATATTTTGGCTATATAACCTCTCTTAATTTCTCTGAAACAAAGCTTGATTGTTATGCTGCGCTGGAAATCATGTCAACACCTTTTGTGTTCAGCATGTATACTGTGCCTTTGCCCAACTTTCTAGAAGACCAGCAGAGTGCTGGGTATATGTGTATGCATTGAGATAGATAGATAGATAGATAGATAGATAGATAGATAGATAGATAGATAGATAGATAGATAGATAGATAGATAGATAGATAGATAGATAGATAGATAGATGGACGGAGGGAGAGGGAGGGAGGGAGGGAGAGAGAGGGAGAGGGAGAGGGAGAGGGAGGGAAGGAGAGAGGGGGAGAGGGAGATTGGGTTATAAAGATGAGAGAGATAAAGAGAGAGACAGACACAGAGAGACAGAGACAGAGAGACAGAGACAGAGAAACATGTAAGTTCTCATTCAGTTTGATGAAATAGTCTGTACTTCTGATATTTCTTTAACAAAGAAAAAAATGTTGGAAAACTTTCAGTTACTTATTTACAAGATGGCCAAATAGTGAGTTTGAAAAATCTGACTTTCAGCCTCTAGTGGTCTGAGCCATTTTTCATATTTCAGTTAAACCTTCATGAGAGGCCTCCTCTCCTTTTTCAAACTGAGGAAATTTCAAGCCAAGGAAACGTCTATGGAGGAAAAGTTATATAAATGAAAATAATAAAACGTACACTGCAACCTTTGCAACCCATAGTTAGAGGTAGAGGTGAACCTATTGTACATATCCCTGGATCTTGACCAAAATCTTAACCACACTATTGTTTATTTCCATTATTATCTTTAATTTTGTATAGGAAGCTTTTCACAAATATATGATTCATTTAACTCCAGTCTGAAATAGATTGTGGATAGTATTTGAAACAACCTAGAAAGTGTGTAGAAATGATGTTTGATAGACCTGTACACATTAAAGGTTCAACAACGAAGGAGAAAAATGTCTGCAAAAAAATGTCCTTGCTAGAATATTTAAATTTTCCTAGAACATAACAGCTTGCTTTATTGTGTGAAGTCTACGAAGTTTTTTTATTATTATTATTCTGCTTGAGGGAGGGGAGGGGAGCAAGTCTTACTGAATTCAATTAGTACATTCTTGCAATTAGAACTTTATATTGACGTTTTCTCACTTTTACTTTCTAAGTGCTGTTGCTATCTGCATAACTCTAAGGCAGACTAAAAATCTGCCACACTTAAGGTTCCTTGTCTCATGCTAACTTTCCAGTGTCATAAAGCATCTAAACTCTTCAGAAGTCAGTGAAAAGGCCACACCAATTGAGGGAATCACATTTTTAAAAAAAGATCCAAAATAAATTTTGAAGTATTAAACAAGAAGAACACTGTAGAAAACAACCAAGACTACCATATTAATATTAGCATATTAATTTAGTTGCAAAAGCTATTGCTCTATAAGGTTTTAATCCAGGGGCCTTCAAACTTGGCCCTTTTATGACTTGTGGACTTCGACTCCCAGAATTCCTCAACCGGGCACGCTGGCTGAGGAATTCTGGGAATTGAAGTCCACAAGTCATAAAAGGGTCAAGTTTGAAGACCCCTGGTTTAATTTGATGATTTCTTCTATTAAAAAGATCTGTTGCACAGTATGATACATGTTGTGATGGTCTACAGTAAAGCAGTAGACAAGAAGGAGGCAGAACATTCCAAAAAGGGAGGTGAGACAACAGTTGGATTGTGGGAAGAAGAAGAGATTTAGGATAGCCACTCCTAGAATTTCCCAGGATATATCTATCAGGTTAGGGTAGTATAGATTTAGTCTGGCAAGATTCTGTCTGTATGGTATATTTTCCCAAAAGGCCTCATGACAAACTGGGACTGTTAAGGAGGATTGCCGCCCCTCCCTCTACCTCTACCAGCCCCTGCCATCCCATCAAGGCAGTGAATATGTCCAACACACCTTTACTTCTCCTAATTTCCTACAACAACAATCTTGTGAGGTGAGTTGGGTTGACCTAAGTTCAGTTTTCTTGGCTAAAGTGGGACTAGAACTCATGGTCTCCCAGTTTCTAGCCTAGTATCGAATGAGTACCTTGTATGACAGCCCTAGTATGTCCTTCCTGAGATTGAGATGCTTTGATGGTGTGTATTTGAGATCTGTAAACATTTATCTTTTAGCTCAGGACCTTCCTCTTGTTTGAGGCTGGATTTAATTGCATTTATTGCATTTATCTGTTTTACTAGTTTTATTAAATGGCCTTAGTATGTCTTAGCTTTTATATTGTTCATCACTGAGTGAAACTGAGTGGTTTAGAAATATCTTTAAACATATAAACAGCTCAAGCAAGAGAGAAGCTAGAGGACAAGGATTAAAAAAAAAACTTATTCAACTGCTGTTGAAGAAGTTTACAAAGAGCCTACGAGTAATGCCAATATCAATAACATTTCCAGGGCACATGGAGTGGCATATGCCAACCATCCATACGTGTCATCTGATTTCTTAGGAGGATACCTTTACAGGATAAGCTGTTTCTAAATAAAGATGCCAACAAAGCTTAACCATTCAATTTCGAAGTCTTGCACCTCCACAGAATAAAGAGTGAAATGCTTTTTAAAAACGGATGAAAATGTTTTGAAAAATATTGTTTGCCCTTCAGTAGCAGTGCCATTTTCCAGCATGATTAGGAGACTTGTTGTGACTGGTCTATGATTTGCTTTGGTATGTGGAAGCTAGGTGTTTGGGTTTTTTTTTTTAAAAAAATTTTTTCAAGGCATAGTAATGGTATCCTGAGTATCTGGTAGCCAGAAGGGGCTTTGTATTAACAGTCAAAAGAAAGTACATTAAGGAAAAATTGGCATAAGCTTCCTTGTGTTTTTGAAAATGACATATATACATGCATTAAAATCAGGGAAACTATACTTTAGGCAAAACTGTAAAAAAACCTGCACATGTTGGAACCAAAATTCATATAACTTTTAGGGCAAGCTTTAAAAAAAAAAAGCTTGTCCCTTTTACTAGCAGAAATAAGGAAAGGATTGACTCTTTCTGTTTGCTGTGCCGTGTCTTGTGGGCAGTGGTGGAATTCAAATAAGTGAACAACCAGTTCTCTGTGTGGATGCCGCTTCCGGAAGTCCATTCTGGGCCTGGGCAACAAAAAATTAGCTACCGGTTCTGTCAAAGTGGTGGGAACCGGCTGAATCCCACCACTGGTTGTGGGCCCTTTTGATGTGAGAGATATGCATGAAAGAAAAGCTTTTATCTATTTTTTTATTTAAAAGTTTTACAAATTTATTACAATATAAACCCCCCCACCTCTTCCCTCCCTCCCCCACTTCCCAGAGTTGATTACAGGGTAACAAATAAACAAACGTAATCTAACTAGCATAAACCAACTATACTATCAATCAAAACCATAACACATTTTAACTCCTTCTCAAAAAAAAATATTAACAAATTAAAACAAAAATAATAATATAATTAAAACTATTAATAATTATCTAAAATCTACTCAAAAGCAAGGTAATAGTTTTCAGTTTCATATTTCTTTTGAATATAATCAATCCATCTTCTCCAAACAATAATGTATCTTTCTTGTGAATGCTCCTTCAAGTAGGCAGAGATTTATTTTCATTGGCGAGAATAGGACAGCAGGGAACACCTACAACTCAGTAGGATCTGGGAGTAGGCTAACAGATCACTGAATGAAAAGTGATTGTAATCATCATCATCATCATCATTTAGACATGACGAAGTTGTTAAATTAATCCACTGGGCATTGTGTAAAAAATATGACTTGCCTGTGTCCGAAAAGTCGTGGGAACATAGGGTGGAAAAAGTTGTTGAGAATGAGAGGGTGAAGATCTTGTGGGATTTTCAAATACAGACAGATCGCCATTTGGAACACAACACGCCAGATATCGCAGTTGTAGAGAACTGAAGCGTACAGCTGATTGATATCGCTGTACCAAAAGATGCCAGAGTTGAAGAAAAAGAACTGGAAAAAATTACAAAATATCACAACCTGGCCATGAAAACTGCATTATTATGGTAACAGTGATACCCATTGTCATCAGGGCACTGGAAACTATGTCCAAAAACTTTGCAAAATATTTCAAGAAACTGCAGCTTCCTGCAATAACTCCAGCAATGCTACCAAAAAAAAATGCGCTACTCAGAACATCTTACATTTTAAGGAGGTACCTGGTTGATACCTAGGATGCTGGCAGCAACCCGTGTCAACCATCAGTGCCAGTCAATTTGAATGTTCAGTTGACTGAGGTTCACATCTAATGAATAATAATAATAATAATAATAATAATAATAATAATAATAATAATAATAATAATAATAATAATAGTAGTAGTAGTCCTGGGTAAGGACTTGATAGGTAGACAAAATGCCAAATCCAGTCTGAACATCTGGCTGACTGTGCGATGATTAATAATAATAATAATAATAATAATAATAATAATAATAATAATAATAAAGGGATCTTGGAGGTCATCTAGTCCAACCCCCTGATCAGGCAGGAAAGCCTATACCATTTCAGACAAATGGCTGTCCAGTCTTTTCTTTAAAACTTCCAATGTTGGAACATTCACAGCTTCTGAAGGCAGGTTGTTCCACTGATTAATTGTTCTAACTCTAATTGTCTTCACATAAAAGCTTCTTTCTCTCCACTTATTGTTCATTGAAAATCAGGCTTCTGGAGTTCAGAAAAATAAGTGAGAGACCTTGTTTATATTGCAGTCTAAAATCAAAATAGCATATATTTTAATCATGACACAGTTGAACTGGGTAGGAAATAAGGAAACAAGGCTGTTGTTTTCAACAGGAATTGATTGGATTTCACTTTAACTGATTGCAGCTTTGTTCTTCTTAGATTCTAGACAAGTAATTTTCAGTGCTTTATCACGGAAGCTCAGTGGCATCGTATCAAGGAATTGAAGTCTCCAGAAAAGATTTTGTGACTATCTCTATGCTTCAGAAAAACTACCCAACCAAGTAAATGGGGCAGGAATTAATGCAATAAGTGTTAAGGGAATAGCAAGAAAAATGAAAGGGCTTGTAGATCTGGACCGAAAAAATCAAGTTGGCCATTAGATGTCAGTGACAAGTGAAAGTTTTATGTATTTCTGCCACCTAGTGATTACCACATTTTTGAAACCCAGATCTGAAAAGTGGGAAATGGGAATCCTATATATGGAATGTAAGAAAAAGGGGGTCAGAAAAACATGGTATTTCACTTCAAATAATTCTCTTCAGACATTGTAGCTTAAGGGCCTCCTAAAATGGGCAAGTATAGAGGAGGAGGAGGAGGAGGAGGAGGAGGAGGAGGAGGAGGAGGAGGTTTTTACCTGACAGAGCTATGTATGATATCTCTGCAAATAAAATTCACCAGGTAGTGAAATAGATTTCTGCAGATTGATCACAAAAGCCCTAAATAAAGAAGTGGTGGCATTCTACTTCCAGCCTTTTATTTGGGGGAAAAGTTGAAATTCTGAATTTTCAAACTCAGGGCTTTCCAGTCGGAGTTACAGGGATGAATCCCTTGCAGCTGTTTAGCAGCAATAGCTGCACTTTCCTTTTCAACCATTAGATGGTGCTTGAAACAGAGGATAGGAGCAAAAAAGAGCGAAATCTCTGCCTTGCATCATTATGTATGTACTATGTTCTGTTTCAAAACAGTTTTGTCACCAGGGAGAGGCTCCACAAAAATAGTTTTAAAGATATGGAAGCAAACACATCTGAATTTAGGATCTCTTCCTCTTGTTTATCAAAGTAGGTTGATCTATGCTAAGCCTTGTTTAGACATACAATCAGTGGTGGGATTCAAAGAGGTGAACAACCGGTTCTCTGTGTGGATGCTGCTTCCGGAAGTCCATTCTGGGCCTGGGCAACAAAAAAAAATTAGCTACCAGTTCTACCGAAGTGGTGCGAACTGGCTGAATCCCACCACTGCATACAATACTTGGATACTCCCACTGCCAACAGACAAAACCAAGGAAATAGCATAAAGACTTTAGCTTAGCCATTGTGAACAGTACATGCCCAAAGTACTATGAATATGGCTTGTAAAATCAGCATAGCAAAAAAAACAGCCACATTGCTCATTGTTTCTGAGTCTTACCAAATGTTTGCAGACTTGGCGTCCGTGTTTGATTGTAAACCAATGCCTCATGTTTCCGATAACCTTCAAACATTGAACATTTTCAAGGAAACATTGCCATCCATTTGTTCAACAAATAAATATGGAGCACTGTACTAAGACAAATGGGGCAAAACAAATATTTCGTTCTATCTATGTTTGCAAATAAGAATGTTCAGACAGAATAATAATGATTGGCTTCAGATCGGCCTATCTGATTGCAATGACTAAACAACGTATTGAATTCAGGATTCATAAGATGAAGCTCAATAATTCATCTGTTGATCTGGATCAGGACAGGTATATTGCTGTATGAAGAAGAGATTGATAGCATCTGTACTGAAGTCAAAGTTTGCAATATATGACAGTGCCCAGTTACTTCCCATTAGTGCGATACAGCAATTTTTGGAATGTTCTACTCTATAGCAATTTTTGAGAGTGGGATTATTTAACTTGAAACAGTTAAACAGGTGTCCAATACACTAGGAATGACACTGTAAGGAGCTCAGGGAAAGAAAAATAGCAATTTGAAATATATACCGTATATGCCGGCGTATTAGGCGACCCGGCGTATAAGATGACCCCCATCTTTGGCGCCGAGTCGCATTCCTAGAACGTCGTCTTATACGCCAGAAACTACCAGTATTTCCGGTGTATAAGACGACTCAGTGTATAAGACGACCCCCATCTTTGGCGCGAATTTTAATGCTTGCGGAAGTCGCCTTATATGCCAGCATATACGGGTAGATAAATTTCTACTGGATTTTAAACCAAGAGTGTTCTGCATTTAAGGCAAGTGTTATAATCATTTTGTTAGTAAGGGAGAGTAGCATCTGCAGTAGAGGCTATTCAAGAAAACCAGGGAAAACACAAAAAGAAGTGTATTTTAAAGCTGATTGTTATGTTTGCATAATACATTCAAATGTCTTAACTTATTTGTGTGCATGTGGGTGTGTGCATGCATGTATCAGTTTACATTCTGTACATTTTTATATGTACGTGCATGTAGGTGGGCACAACAGGAAGGGAATTGTCTAATGAGACAATTTCCAACATTTCTCCATCCAGACAGGTTTTTCTTAATCTGGTTTAGTGAGCAGAGAACAGAAGCAGTTTAAAGGTGTATTGCAGACACCCAGAAGATAATAATTTTATCAATGGAGATAAAATGTTCTTCCATCTGAGTTTGGCACCACAGATATAATATAAATATACCTCTTCCTATTCAGCATGAACCATTCACACACCAGTTCAGGAAAAGAACCATCATTTGAATTTCTTTTCTAAAAGAGATGGAAATTATGATTTACAAAGCCAAGAACTGTTTAGGCATGTCAGTATAAATGTGTTGGTGGGCAGAGCAACTTGTCACAACAGTAAGAGCAAGAGTTGAGCCAATTATCTGGAAAAGAGGTGCTTTCCTTCACTTGTTGTGTTGAAACAGACAGGAATGCTTTCCTTTAGATTCTTCCATGGAAAAGGGGGTTGGACTTGATGACCTCAACTACCCTTCCAATTCAATCATGTTGCAATTCCTCTGTTGCCATATAGTACAGTCTTGTCTATGGAGATTCTCAATCACCCAGATCATGATTGTTCCAAAGGTGCTTTTCCAAAAGACGAGTGGACTTCCTTGGTTTTTTTTCCTTCCAAATGTTTCGCTTCTTATCCGAGGAACTGAAGAAGCTTCTTGAACAAGAAGCAAAAAGTTTTCAAGAAAAAAAAAACCAAGAAAGTCCACCTATCTTTTGGAAAGCACCTTTGGGATTGTACATTCTTCCAATGTTTTCCCTAGAGGGAGGCAAATTTTGGGCCCTGAGATTGTCACCTCAGAATTAGTGAGAAATGAGCTTTCAGAGTAACTAAACAGTCAAGCTCTTGTTATCTTTGCAAAAAGGGTAAATCTCATTTTCATAATTTGATGCTGTAATTGACTGTATTGTGTTATTGTATCACTTGTGGTTTTATTCTGTATCTGAACTACAGCTAGTTATACAGTAAGTGTGCAATGAATAAACCACTACCACCTTTACAGCTACTACTCTGCTTTTAAAGGCAGTTGAGAACTGTCTTCTTGTTATCCCTGAGGCTTTTGGAAATTATTGCTGTTTTCTATCCTTCTTTCTATCTTGGCCATTTTATTTTATTGTCTTTCTTTTGCTTCTCTAGTTTCACCCACCCACCCACCCCTCCCCCCCGTTCTCTCTTTTCTTTATTCTTCCTCCTCTTCCAAACCCAAGTTCATCATGAAAATCCATTTCCTTGTAGCTAAGGTCTTTATTAAGCTTCTCTAGATTTTAGAGTTGTTTTTATCTTCTCTTTCCTCTTCCCCTCGCTTCCATATCACAGGATTGCTTCCGGGGCACACAGCATTCTACACAATAGGATTTGACATTCAGTGTTGTTTAAAGGCAGTCCGAATAAATATGCAATTGCCTAGAAATAAGTTTGCAAAATGCCAAAGCACCAGTAGCCATCTCAGAAGGAGCAGTTCCAAATGAATCTGCCCCAATCTGTTTTCTCATTCTCATCCCACCCTATCTTTCTCTAAATATATAAATGCATATAAAAAAATTAAGCCCTCTTTTCCCCTTTCCTGTTTTTTTCTTCTTCCTACACTTTACTTCTCCCTTCCCCCTTTTTAGAATTTATATAATGTGGTTTATATAATATTTATATAATACGGTTTATATAATATTTATATAATAGGGTTAATATTATATATTTTTTATAACTTGTGGACTTCAACTCCCAGAATGCCTTAAGCTGGCTGAGGAATTCTGGCAGTTGAAGTCCACAAGGACTAAAGTGGCTAAGGTTGGGGACCTTTTCCCTAGGAAATAGCTGGAAATGATTTTGAATTTTTGACCAAAAAATAAAGCAAAACATGTTTTCCACGAGGATAAAAAAGTTGTTAATATTTTAAAATACACCTACCTTTTTAAATGTCCATATTTTTGGTAAGATCATCATCATCGTAAGTAATTTGCATCGGATTTGCCCCACTAGTGATGAACCTTCAATTTCACATGTACCAAAATTAATTAAATTGAAATAATTTTAACGTTGTGAGGAATTTTAAAAATGAATGCTGCAGACAAAGGATCAAAACATAAGATTTGACTGCAATATTGAAGGGGGAGGAGGTCAATCAGATGATGTCACAAACCCTGTAACCTCGTTTTAGAGGCCCAGTCCACCTTTTGTAATTGTTTCCCAGCTATATTCAGAGATTCTGAATCTGAATATTGCATATAATCACAATGACAACATGGTAATTATAGCTCCTTTTAAAGCCATCACAGTACTGGTCATCCCATCATGTTGTCACAGATTCCATAAATCTCATTTGCCATGCATAAAGAACATACTATTCCTGGTTCGGAATCTGCTCCCAATCCATTTCATTTTAAGTGTGTTTAATTAAAGAAGAAATTTGACAGACATTTAAAATTCCTGGGGCCTTAGTGATATTCTCTATATTGAGGTGAAATATATGTGTGTTTTAAAACTCCTAAAATAGAGCTCTCACAATGAAAGGCATCAAGAGAACAAATTTTTGGCAGAGAAGAGTCCAGCGGGTGTTACGGCAGTTAGTTCTTGCTGTACATGTAACCCAATTAACTTGTCAGAAAGTGTAGCATCCCTTTTGTCAGGCTGATTAACTTACTTTCTCCACGGAGTGAAGACGGAGAGGAAGGATCGTCGTGCCTGATATGAAGAAATGGATCATGCCCAAAGACCTTATTTGTTTGTCATTATCTTTGTTTCTTCTCTGGCTCCCCAAAAGCTGGATATGCAGTCTTGTTTCACACTGATCACTTGGTAATCCCAAAGGCTAAATTCCCAACTAAGTCAAGATATGTTTGCCCTAACAGGCCAAAGCCACCGTATCACCAACTCAAGTAGAAACTATACTTACTGTACAACAGTTTGTTTAGTGCAGGGGTCTTTAAACATGACCAATTTAAGACTTGTGGACTTCAACTCCCAGAATTCTGGGAGTTGAAGTCCACAAGTCTTAAATTGGTCATGTTTGAAGACCCCCTGGTTTAGTGGCTGTTCGAAGTTACAATGGCACTTTAAAAAGTGACTTATGACAGTTTTTCACACAACTGCTGAAAAAGGAAAAAAAAAATGGATCAAGGAAATTACAGACCTATCAGTCTGACCTCAATACCTGGGAAGATTCTGGAAAAGATAATCAAACAACGAATCAGCAAACACCTAGAGGCAAACAAAGTCATTACTAAAAGCCAACATGGGTTTGTCAGAAACAGATCATGTCAGACAAATCTTATTGCATTCCTTGACCAAGTGACAAAATTAGTGAATCAGAGGAATGCTGTGGATATAATTTACTTGGACTTCAGTAAGGCATTTGATAAAGTAGATCACAACCTACTACTCGATAAGATAGAAAAATGTGGGTTAGACAGCATCACCACCAGATGGATTCATAGGTGGCTGACCAGCCATACTCAGCATGTGATCCTCAATGGAACTGCATCTACATGGAGGGAAGTGTGTAGTGGGGTGCCCCAGGGCTCTCTTCTAGGCCCAGTGCTCTTCAACATCTTCATCAATGATTTGGACGAGGGGATAGATGGGGAACTCATCAAATTTGCAGATGACACCAAGCTGGCAGGAATAGCCAACACTCCAGAAGACAGGCTTAAGATACAGGAGGACCTGGACAGACTTGAACACTGGGCGCTATCTAACAAAATGAAATTCAATGGTGAAAAAAGTAAGGTGCTACATTTAGGCAAAAAAAACCAAATGTACAGGTATAGTATAGGGGGTACCATGCTCAATAGTAGTAACTGTGAGAGGGATCTCGGAGTCCTAGTAGACAATCAGTTAAATATGAGCCAGCAGTGTGCTGCAGCTGCCAAAAAAGCCAACACAGTGCTGGGCTGCATTGACAGAGGGGTAGAATCAAGATCACGTGAAATATTAATACCACTTTACAATGCCTTGGTAAGGCCACACTTGGAATACTGCATCTAGTTTTGGTCACCACAATGTAAAAAAGATGCTGAGACTCTAGAAAGAGTACAGAGAAGAGCAACAAAGATGATTAGGGGACTGAAGGTAAAACATATAAGGAACGGTTGCTGGAATTGGGTATGTTTAGTTTAATAAAGAGAAGGACAAAGGGGGACATGATAGCAGTGTTCCAATATCTCAGGGGCTGCCACAGGGAAGAGGGAGTCAAGCTATTCTCCAAGGCGCCTGAAGGCAGGACAAGAAGCAATGGATGGAAACTAATCAAGGAGAGAAGCAACTTAGAACTAAGGAGAAACTTCCTGACAGTGAGAACAATTAACCAGTGGAACAACCTGCCTCCAGAAGCAGTGACTGCTCCAACACTGGAAATTTTTAAGAAGAGACTGGACAGCCATTTGCCCGAAATGGTGTAGGGTTTCTTGCCTGAGCAGGGGGTTGGACTCGATGACCTCCAAGGTCCCTTCCAACTTTATTATTATTATTATTATTATTATCATTATTATTATTATTATTATTCCCATGGTCACATGATCAAAATTCAGATGCTTGGCAACGGACTCATATTTAAGACAGTTGCAGTGTCCTGGGATCATTTTTTGCAACCTTCTGAAAAGCAAAATCAATGGGGAAGCCAGGTTCACTTAACAACGGTGTTACTAACTTAACAACTGCAGAGATTCACTTAACAATTTTGAGAAGAAAAGTCATAAAATAGAAAAAAAACATATTTAACAATTGTCTCACTTAGCAACAGAAATTTTGGGCTTAGCTCTAGTTGTAGGTCAAGAAGTATCTATATGATATAAATCAGGGGTGTCAAACTGCCGGCCCATGGGCCGGATGCGTCACACCAAAACCGCGCTCACCCCATTGCCAGCAATGGGGAAAAAGTCACAATATGTCACGACACGTCACATGCTGTTGTGAGTTTGACACCCGTGATATAAATGAACTCCTGATTGTCAAACCATATGCAAAGCTGTGGTTCAACAAGATTGCTTAGAAAATGGTGGAATATGTTTGGGAAGCCAGTTTGGTGTGGTGGTTAAAGTTACCAGGCTAAAAATTGGGAGACGGTTGAGTTCCAATTTCTCCTGAGGTATGAAGCCAACTCAGTGACTTTGAGCCAGTCACTCTCTCTCAACTCAAAAAGAATGCTGTGGCAACCCATTTCTGAAAATCTTGCTAAGAAAAACTGCAGGATGTTGCTAGGAGCCATCCCTGATTCAAAAGCATCAATCAATCAATCAATCAATCAATTAAATGTTATTAATGGCACACTTAAAATATGGAGCATGATTTGGCTTGGCTTGGCTTCTCTTTCCCCTCGACACTACACATACCCCTAAAATTACAATCTCCAAACAATCTAACTCTGGTCAGAAAATCTTAGCCAAGAGATGAATGTGGAGAATAGAATTCCATTTTGATAAAAAAAAAAAAAAGCAAGCTTCCAGTCTAGCCAATACATAATTTCCTGAAACAGACAGCATCACTTCTGAACTTTTACTGAGGCACGGAATGACATCTGTATCAGTATTTGTAATGGAAGGAGCAATGGCCCTTGTTTTTCCCACTCTCACTTAAAAAAATATAAAATCCTCAGAGACGAACTTCAATAGATCCAACACTGCAGCCAAGCAACAATCATCTTAAAAAGCCAAGTAGAAATGCACTAAAGACAAGGCCTTTGACGCAAAGCAGAACTGAATATTTATGTGCCTCAGCAGGAAGCTTTTTCCACAGCTTGAGGACATCAGCTGAGAAGGTCCTGCTGGTTCCCGCCCACATACAGTACAAGCTCCTAAGCTGACGTGCCTTTCAAGCAGTATCTTGTCCTCAGATTTTCCAGCTATCATCTTTTTTAAAAAAACAGATATGTCATTTTCTTGGTAACATCAAAGAGAGGCATCCAGTACTGATTTTTTTTCCCCATTCTAACATCAAAGGATGTTAGCAGAATATATATGATCTCGGAGTCAAACAGATATTTTAAGTGGTACCACGATGCCGATGAACGGGAATTTCAACATCCACCCCTTTCTTTCTCACATCCTTAAATTGTGGCTAACAAAATCAGTACTGGAAGCAGTTATTAAACATCCTTGAAATAAGACATATTTGGGTTCTGGAGCAAAAGATTAATGTAACTTGCTTCTTTGGAATTCTCTTACTAAGAAAAAGATGACCAATCTTTTCTACATGCTAAATGTCTTCCACTTGCACAACCACCTCAAAAAAAAAAAAATATCTACTAAACTTTCACAAAATGTCATGTGAAATCTTACAGGATTTAAGCATTCTCATGTGTTGCATAATCATGCAAGATTTCAGCTTTTTAAAAATTGGATTTTCTGGAAATAGGAACAAGGAATCCTTTCTGAATCCTTTCTGCGGATCTGTTTATTGATGATCCTACATCAGCAAAACAAAGCAATCACAAATACAAGAGAAATACAGTATTTGGACAATTGTGTTGCCCTTTCACAGGCTTGTTTGGAGTAATTTCTAATGCAAACATGTTTAGCATTGTGGTGTTTCTACCAAAAATGTAGAAGGCTGGAAAATACTAGCACCAAGACACAGTCAAGCATAGAAGGAAGGCTTCATGTAGGAAGTCATATTATGCACTGCATTCTAATTGGAGAACAAAAAGAACTGTTTTCTTCAGGAAGGTCCACACCTGTAGTGAAAACCATCTTAGCCTAGGTCTTCTTTTAAAAAAAAAAATGTATATTGCCTTAATTCTGAACAAAACATCCTTACTCAAGTGGTTTTGTTGAAATATTTTGAGTAGCTGTATTGTATCAGAAAAATATTTAAAACTGTCAGTTTCCCCCAATCATGATCTGGCATATCACAGACCTCCTGACTTTACATGACTAGACTAATTTTCTAGGCTAAACTTTAGAAGAAGTCTCACAGATATAGTTTAGCTAGATAAAAATCTGTATTGCAAACAAGAATGAAGTCAAACTAAAGTAAAGCTCAAAATTCTTGAAACCCAGCGATGTATCCTACATGAACTATAATCTCCCCATAGCAAAGGTTTTTTTGTTTTTGTTTTTTTAGAAAAATAAGAAAAAACAGCAATCTATAGGGGGAAAAAACCCACCTGTCCTTCAGCTGTGAGGAGTCTTATTCTTCATGATCTGGTGCTTTATTGTTTCTTTCCTTTCAATACTCTACCACCAACAATCAAAACTAACTAAAACAACTGCGTATCTAGTCCCGGATGTGGGGATAGATGGGAAACTCATCAAATTTGCAGACAACACCAAGCCGGCAGGAATAGCCAACACTCCAGAAGACAGGCTTAAGATACAGAAGGATCTTGGCAGACTTGAACACTGGGCGCTATCTAACAAAATGAAATTCACTGGTGAAAAAAGTAAGGTTCTACATTTAGGCAAGAAAAACCAAATGAACAGGTACCTTGCTCAATAGTAGTAACTGTGAGAGGGACCTCGGAGTCCTAGTGGACAATCACTAGGGCCAGCAGTGTGCTGCAGCTGCCAAAAAAGAGACCTATAAGTCAAGATATTTCTGAGTGTGGGTCTAGCTTTCTTCTACAAGAGCAGTAAACTTATATTGAAAAATAGCACAGCTGATATGTTGCAGGGGTGGCAGAGGGGTGCAGGATGAAATGGGACTTTTTCCAATCATCTGAAGAACCTTCTTTAATTTCCCCATATTAAACTCTAAGAATAGCACCACTCACTAACCTGCCTTGCAACTGAGGCAAAATTAAGTTCAACAATCAAGACATTACGTTTTTTAAAAAATGTTTTCTCTGCTTGTTTAAATGCTGGGTGCAAAATCAACCACATTTTTCAAATTTATCAGGGATTTTGTCATCCAACAAGATTTAATGGTTAAAACCACCAACTCAAAAATCTGAAGATTGTATAATAATCCCAGGCTAATATAAAATCAGTTTAGGGCATAATATTGAGATATCCTCTTTTTTCCTGCCATTTAAATAAGAATGTATCCTGAATTTACAAGTGACCTACTAACATGTGGCATTAATATTAATACATGCTTTTCCTTCTGCACATTGCAGAAACCCTTTAAATTCTTGGAAATTGATCACATTTATCTATATAAAGAATCTCTTACTGACCATTTTCTATCATTTATTGAAGAAATAGAAGGCTATCCCCCAAAAGTCAATAAAAGGCAAAATAAGTAGTCTCTCTGTCTGTCTGATGATGGAACCAAGAGTTTATAAAAATCCAGAGAAGCAGTTACTAACAGACAATCTTGGTGAAGAATTCGAAGTAACTGTACAAAAACCTATATTCCAACCATGATATGTGGGTACAATTGCCCTTTTGTCTGGATAAAGCCTATCTAGATTCAGGGAAGTGTTTACCTATGTTGTATAATGTGGAGAAGAGTTGCTATTGGCTCTATTGGTTGGTGGGCAAGTACTTATTGGATCCTGCCAAATGGTAAGAAGATAGTTAAAGGCATTTTGGATGCACTCTACTTTATAAATAGAATTCTATATTGGCTAAGTGTGATTGGACACAAATAAGGAATTTGTCTCTAGTGCATAACCTTTCAGTGTACATACAAGCAACAGGTGATAATCATAATCATAAAATACAATAATCATAAATCATAGATACAACACTCAGCAATGATCATAAGATACTGATCCAAAAGTTGCTTTTTCATGAGGCAACTGGACTTTCTTGTTTTTCTTTGAAGAATTTTGTTTCTCATCCAACGAGCTTCTTCTTCAGAACTGATGAAACTCCTTGGATGAAAAGCGAAACATCTTCAAAGAAAAACAAAAAAGTCCAGTTGCTTCATGAAAAAGCACCTTTGGGCTAACTATGACCTGACTGAGATACTAAAGCAATCAACATAAATCATAATAGAATACTAAATAAAAGCAATCAACATAAAGAGTGAGATACAACAATAAGTTATAGTCATAAGAATATAAGGAAATGGGTAATAGGAAGATGAGAAGGATAATGAGTAATATAGTCCTACTAGGTGGTTTGACATCCTAGGGCACAGACAGTGTTGTGAAAATTACTTGTTTAACAGAGTGACAGCATGGGGGAAAAACTGTCTGGTTATTTTGGTTGTCTTGATTGTTTTGGTGTGCAATGCCCTATAGCATCATCTTGAGGGAAGAAGTTGAAACAGTTTATGTCCAAGATGTGAGGAATCTGTAGATATTTTCACAGTCCTCTTTCTGGCTCATGCAGACTGCTTGCAATTATTTTCTCTACAGTCCTAACTGTCCATTGAAGTCTGTGCCAAACCAGACAGTTATAGAGGTGCAAATGACAGGCTCAATAATTCCTTTGTAGAACTGTATCAGCAGCTCCTTGAGCATTTATATTCTTCTTCTTCCAAGAAAAATGAAGTGTCTGTATTTAATTGTAACAAAGATGTATGACGTTTGATGGCAAATGCTAATGCTCAACAACTTTCCTTCAAACTATTAAGATTAGAAATCTCCTGTTGTCTAATCCCTGCTTTCCATGATGAAAAGGTAGAGTTGTCAGTTATTCAACTCTATCCTTTTCTCCAACACTTTCCTCTTCTTGGTACCGCATAGACAAAACAAACTTTAAAATTATATTTTTACTAGTTTGCTTGGTGCTTTTCCTTTCTTTTCCTTTTCTTCTCCCAGAGATAATTTCAGCCTTTACATGTCAAATAGTGCATGAAGTATTATCATAATTTTTACTCAGCACAGGTTGCTTAATTTCATGGAGTCTTGACTTCATTTGCCCAGCTAGCTCAAAAAGTACATTCAAATAAAAAGTAAAGGTTCAGTGTGGTTGGCAGCATTACAGAAGAGGCTTGTCACTGCTTTCTTCCAGGTTTTTTTTTTTTTTTTTTTTACAGTTCCCAATGGAATTCCCAGATGGGTCCTTTTCCTTTTAGACACCAGATCAATTCTACTTTAGTTTTCAAAATCAGCCAAGGTTGCTGTCAGCCTGGAGGAAACATTGTCCATGGGGTCACGATGAGTCAGACACTATTTCGCAACTAACAACAAAAGGTTGCTGTCATCTCTTAAAAACCTTTCTTTAACATTAATACATATTTGATCACATGGTATATATCATTCAATAGGAAGTCTGTAGAATATAGTACAGAGTAGAATAAAGTAGAGTGGAGTGGAGTGGAGTGGAATGGAATGGAACAGAATAGAATACTTTATTTGACCAAGTGTGATTAGTCACAAGGAATTTGTCTCCAGTGCATAAACTCTCAGTGTACCTACAAAACAACAAAGTAATAATAATAATCATAATAATGATACCAATAAAAGAAGGTAGTAGAAAATATGAGAAGGATAATAGTTATACAGCCATACTACATGGATAAATATACTTAAACAGAAGACACCCATCTGCCTTTAAGTGTTTAAGTGTCCTATTTATTCAATCTACAATACTTTAAAAATATTTAACAGACTAGCCATACCCTTACTAGTCTATCTTAAGGCCAAATACATATAGCCCTTAACTTATCACAATTGAGCTCAAGATTGCAGTTGCTAAATGAATTTTTTCCCCATCTTACAACCTTTCTTGTCACAATTATTAAATGAATCAGTAGTTTAGTAATATGCAGTTGTTTAGTAATATGATTGCAAAGTGAATCTAAGTGAACCCTAACCCTAACCCCATTGATTTTGTTTGTCAGAAGCTCACAAAGGTGATCACATGCCCTTGGCATACTGCAAATAAATACAAACCAATTGCCAAGTATGCAAATTTTAATCGTGTGATCATGGGGATGCTGCAATGGTCGTGTGAAAAGCGGTCATAAGTCATGTTTTTCAGTGCCATTGTAACTTTAAAAGGCCACTAAGGAATGGTTATAAGTTGAGGACTACCTGTACAAATAAACAGGAAAGGCAAGCTTTCAGAAAGCTGTAAAATGTTGCAATTTTTGTCCAAAGTCCAATCTGAGTTCTGGTATTTTTTTTGTTTTTTGTTCCCTTTCAGAATGAAACCCACGATAAGCCAAGCTTTTTCCAATGGAGATGCTATGCAGGCTCTAAACCAGACATGTCAAACTCACGACATCACGTGATGTCGCGCAACATATTGGGACTGTTTTGCCATTGCCGGCAATGGGGTGGATGTGGCTTCTGCGTGACGCGTCCAGCCCATGGGCCGGCAGTTTGACCCCCCTACTCTAAACCATAAAATAATGGTGAGGAACAGCATCTTCAACTTGACCAAGAAGCAATTGGTACTCAGTGAAGATAAATAAGTGAAATTAAGCTGGGTTTATGAATTAGTCCAATACTCAAAAATCAACCCTCTAGGAGGTGCATGAATTCCAAAATATCCTGACCTCCTTTTTTTAAATCTCTCCTCCATCTTTTTTTAATTTGTTAAAGTGAGGCTTAGAGACAGAGGAAGAACCTGCAACTTACAGTGCATCTCCTTTGATACTCTAGTATACTATGGAGCTCTACACAGAAACTTGCTGTCTTGTTGGAAATGTAGTTCTTCCAAAAGTACTGCCACAATATATCTTGGAGAGTACCAGTCAATCCACTGAGCACTAGGCAACCAATGAGAATGTCTTTCGATGTAGCCTTATCATGCTGTCTTGGTACATTGATAGAATATCTTATTACGGACACTTAAGATTCATTTTTTATCCTTGCTGTAATCAAAAACTCCCAGCAATTCTTTTTTTAAAAAGTGCCCTAAAAACATAGCACATAATAAATGTTGCTAGATATCACCTCTGTTACTTGAGATAGTTTGGAAGCCCATATAAAATTAACACATGTAAGAATATCAACAAAGAACCCTTATTCATTTATATAGCTTATCCTAACCAATTGCTAGCAGAGAATTTTTGCCAAAATTCCATGGCATTTATAGAACATTAGCTTTTGATTTTCAGAATTAAGGAATTATGCAGAGAATAATTTATTTCAGCAACAGAATACAGGTAGCCCTTTATTTACAACTGATCACTTAGTAACCAGTCAAAGTTACGATGCACCCAGTGGTCGTAACTTTGACTGGTATGTGAATAACCAGTTCTCTGTGTGGATGCCACTTCTGGAAGTCCATTCAGGGCCTAGGCAACAAAAAATTAGCTACCGATTCTGCCGGAGTGGTGTGAACCGGCTAAATCCCACCACTGGATTCAGCCGGTTTGCACCAGTTCGGCAAAACCCGTAGCTAATTTTTTGTTGCTCAGGCCCAGAATGCACTTCTGGAAGTGGCATCCACACAGAGAACCAGTTGTTCATGTATTTGAATCCCACCACTGGCTGAATCCCATCACTGGACGCACCCCCAAAAAAGTTCTGAAGTTCCAATGGCCAGAGCCCTCCTGTGGTCATGTGGTCACACTTTGGGTGCTCGGCAACCGGTCCTCATTTATGGCCATTTGCAGCATTCCTGCAGTTACATGAACATGATTTGCAAAGTCAATTGACATTTACTTCCAGTTTTCTATGAAGGAACCCCGTGACAAGCAATGGGTTTGTTTAACAGCCACCAAGTTTGCTGAACAACTGCTGCGCTTGCTTAACCACTACCACAAACAAGGGTGTAAAACCAGGTTCGTCATGTGGGTAACCCACTTTATAACCATCACAACGTACGGCCATAATGTGCAGGTTCCATTACAGTCATAAGTCAAAAACTAATTGTATTTGAGATTGGTAAGCATAGAAAGAAAAATCAAGGAGATGCATTGGGTATAACAAAATGGTAATGTTTTAAGTATATCAAACTGACGTTAATGCACAACTTGTAATTACTGAGCAGTACAGAACTCATAAGTCTCTTTGTCCTTTATTTTATACATAGTTGGCTTTTGTATAGTATCTGTAACCCAGTATATTAACCATCACTTCTGATAACTTTGGTTTGTCATGAGGCCTGAATTAATAATGGCTGGGTTATAATCCTTCAATGCCTGAAAACGCGTCCTTGGCTGAGAAAACCAAAGTGCTAAATCCAGAAGTGATGAAGAAAGAGAGATGAGCAATTTGCTGCACTTTTGAAAGGCTATGCAACAGTTTGGATGCTTAAATTATAATTATTGCTTTAGAAACAGAGACATTTTGGCCGTCTGAGAATATAACCTAGTTTCTGAAATCTTTAGCAGACAGAATAAGAACAGAATAAGAACAAATTGTTGGAGGGCTGCTGTAATTAGGAACCACATCTGGCAAACAAGTGTGGAAGAAACCTGAGATATTTTTATTTAAATCCAAACTCCCAAAGGGGATCAGGAGTTTCATAACTTTAACTGAGTTTTCTTCTCTTCTGCCCAAGGCATTTAATTCACATTTCTCCCAGTGGTTTTCATTTCCAACTTAATTGGAAGAAATCTCCAAACACCAGAATACCATTGACATGGATTCACTTTTATTCCAAGCATTAAAGCAAGTATATTGACTTTCTAAAAGTAGCATTAGTAACATTTGCTGAAATTCAAATGACTAAAGCATAATAATACTTATGCACTTACAGGAAACAAAAATGTTTTCCCAAAGTTACAAAACTTAGACATTAACCAAAGCAAATCTAAGGGAAATGGCACATATCTAAATAGGACAAATTCTTTTTTTTTCTAAAGACATAGATGTTTCATATCAATTTATCTTAGTTACTAAACTCTTGTCACTTTTACAAAGGTTTATTTTATTATTTGTTGACAGGTTCTGCCTACTATACTTTGAAAACTGTCTTCCAATTTCTTGTATGTTTCCTTCCTTGAAAAATGATTCTTCTGTTTTTCCTCACTCTCTGGATGTCTTTTAGACTTTCTTTGATGGTGTTTTTGTGCTTATGTCTCACTGTAAATTACTTTTCTGTCTGCTCTTTTATGTATTTCTTTCAGTGGCCAGCTTTCCTGATCCACAAAAAAAAAAACATAAAAGAGCTAAAGCCAATTAGAAATATGTTTGCTTTAAATTGAATACTTGGGCATCAGGCATTTTATAGATTGAGCACCATAGTAGAAAAAGTTTTTCCCAAATATTCAGAGGGCATATGATATTCAGATGTCCACCAATTTCAAGCAGTGTTTCAACTTATTCTCCAAAGCACCTAAAGGCAGGACAAGAAACAATGGGTGGAAACTAATCAAGGAGAGAAGCAACCTAGAACTAAGGAGAAATTTCCTAACGGTGAGAACAATCAACCAGTAGATCGACTTGCCTCCAGAAGTTGTGGGTGCTCCGACACTGGCCATTTTTAAGAAGAGATTGGACAACCATTTGTCTGAAATGGTATAGGGTTTCCTGCCTGAGCAGGGGGTTGGACTAGAAGACCTCCAAGGTCCCTTCCAACTTTGTTGTTCTGTTATGTTTGGGTGTTTCAGCTGGGAGAAAAAGAAAAAAATGACATTTCCAGACATATTTTCCAAAACAAGCAAGTAAACTTTATTGATGTCATCTAGAAAACCCAAAAATGGACAATCGAAGCTTTACATGTATACAAAATCCATATATTTGTGGAATGTTGGCAGGAAAAGATCAAGAACAGCTGCCCCATTATTAGTCAGGGTAAAATAATGGCCTCCAGTGGCAAGGATAAGAGGTGGAAAATGGCAGAGATAGCTGGGAGTGGAAAGATCTGCCCCCTAACTCTTCAACTAACATGTTGTGTCTAAATGCAATCTGAAGAACGTCTTTCAGAAAATACTCTGCAGGCATTATTTACAGATTGTGAGATAGACTTCTCTGTTGAAAGAAATCAGCAGATTGCAGTTTGCTTCTGTTCTTCTAAGGTCTAAAGACAGGAAAGAAATTGGGTCCTATTGTACTAGTCCAGTTGCCCAGCCACAATTATATCTTACAGTATATTTTGAGGACCACATCAACATTTAAAGCCTAAAAGACAGTTGAAATAGCAGTGATGGAAACTGCATTGATCCTGGGCCACAGCATTCATTGAGTCCTTGGTCAAAGGTCTTTTGGGTGAGCAACTGCACACACTGACTTTATAGAGATGAAAGACAAGAAAGAAGTATATCAATCTTTTCTTCAAGAGGGACAACTTTCCTCATTATGACCATGGGCTATCTCCACGCACATTGTGTTTATGTGTCACAATTGGTGGAGCAGATGCTGAGATGTAACACACACACACACAAACACACACACCATCTACATGCAGCCTATGGAATGGAAACAAAGCAACATCATAATATGGATAGGGATGAATATAGTGCTGTGTGGGAGCTGGTTCGTATTGGGCAATGAAAACTGATTGTTAAATTTTCCGTAATGTTGCAAGCTGATTGGGAACAAAGCTGAGCCAGATCTGCTGATGTGATGATTGACTACTTGGTGGTTAGCAGCATGGGTGGCAGCAGCAATGGAGCCATTGGAAAAAAAATATTTGGGGAGGTACAACCAGTTGTGAAACATTTACTGGCAAACCACTGGATGAATACCATCTGTGCTGGCAATACACATAGATCTCACGTTCTGGACCAGCCACCACTGAGGCTTGAAACAAAATATTCATACATATTCCATTACACCAAATAAGTCCCACTGGGCCATCTTTGTCAGTCCTCATAGAGCTATACAATAAAGTTGCAGAAGTCATGAAATGCCTGCTGGCTGAGTTTTTCCTGAACTTTAATTATTGGCTTAACTGTATGCAGTTTGCTAGTCTGGCCAATATGATGAAAGGTTGGATAATCACTGGAGACAGGATTTATAACTTTCCCCTCCTTATTCCAACAACCCACGGGAAAAGGATCCCTTTGTGAAACTGCCCAAAGGCCTGGCATATCTTTTGTTAATACTTTCTTTTTCAACGCTTTCCCATTAAGGCAGTTCTATTTCAGCCTCTGTTGCTACATTTGAATTCCCCTCATTAAGGGCCACAGCTGCAGTCAATTAGAATAGCACAATGCTTACCAATACCCTTTGCCAAGCTTCTCAAACACGGGTAACTTAATAATGATGGCCGAGCTTGACCAACTCTCTTGGTACACAGCAGCGAATTACAACTAATGGTTTAAAAAGAGAATGAAATTATCCCATTGGAGGACTTCCCCCCCTCCCAGAAAAGATCAGAAAAGAAACCTACAATAAATGTGAATTGGATTAAATTATTTGGGGTGTGTTTGTGGCAGTGCTCAAAAGGTTTGGCATGATCGTCCTGGCAACAATATGAAACAGCATGCCAGCTACAGCATTGCAGGCCGAACTTGAATCAGGGGACAATTTGTAATTTGCAGATTACTCAGTGAGATCCAAGACAGAATAGGTTTCTTTCCCTCATGATTTTCTCTAGCAACTCACCATGGTTTGATATTTAGTAGCTCAACTGCTAGAACCCCTAGAATTAACAATCCTGCCCTAAACATTTGTATAGCTGTAGGATTTACAAAATATCTCCTTCCATGTATTGTTCTGCTCTGGCAGAAGCCTTTGGGGAATAAAACAAGGGATAATGTTGAAATGTTAGTTTGAGTTCCTGGAGATTTTATAGGCTGGGGGGGGGGGCAGGAGAAGATATGTTCTCCTCAGTTGGTCCTTTCTTCCTTCTCCTCACCATCTCTGTTGCTGCTCTCCTGCACTCAACAAGGACAGGTGAACAGGTAAAGAAAATTTCCCCTGTATCCCAATCAGATGAGGTGGGCAAGGGCAGTGAGAACTGAAACATTAATGGGAAAATTAAAAGAATTTGATGCATTAACCGATTTTGAGAATAATAAACAGAAGATGAAGATGCTAAAAAAAATCTGAAGATACAAGAACAAACAGAATTCATGAATAAAATAAATTAAGATTGAGAAGAATATAAAATATTTGGGTGTCATTATGACAAATATGAATTGTAAGTTATTTCAAAATAACTATATTAAACCATTGAAAGCAATTAAAATATGTTAAGATGGGAGAAATTACAACTGTCATTACTGAGGAGAATTTCTGTGATAAAAATGAATGCCTTACCTACAATGTTTTTTGTTTCCAACAATATCTGTTTTGACAACTGATGCGCCATTCAGAGGCAGAAGAATATATCTAAATGTGTGTGTGATAGAGGAAAAAAACATGTCAAAAGTAAGATGCTACAAGATGCGAAGGAAAAAGGAGGATTCAGTTTAACTGATTTGAAATTGTGTTTTGCAGCTTGCTGTTTGGTTTGCATGAAAGTCTAGGTGCTGTTGAGAAACAGAAGTTTGTCGGAGTTAGAAGGACATGACTTGAGGTTTGGGTGGTATGGACAGTTCTAGTATGAAAAGTCAATGAGGATTTTAAAAATCACTATGTTAGATGTGCCGTACTGAGAGTATGAAATAGATACAAACTCTGTGGCTCAAAGCGCAAGAAGCATTTTACAGATGAGAAATAATACATGGACACAAATGGATCAAACTTATCAAACTTATGTTGGAGATGTGAACAACAAGGAGGTGTTGCCTTTGGTGGATGGTATAAAAAAATCTAGAAAATTCTGGATTCAGATATATACACTGATTCAAAGGATTTTAAAGATTAATTATACAACTGAAACCAGAGGTTTTTCTTTTGGCACTGATGAATAAACATTTGGAGGGGGGGAAATGTGGAATTTTGTGTGTTCTACAAGATAATTGCAGCAAGATTGCACAAAGGTGAAAAGATGCATTATCCATTATGAAGGAATGGTTGATAAAATTGCTGAAACTTGCTGAGATAACCAAATCGATGGCTTTGATCAGGAAAAGACAATATCTGTGTTTATTGCTGATTGGAGACCTCTTATAGACTTTTTGCACAAAACTGAAAAAAATGAACTAGTGATTTTTGGTTTGGATGATTAAACAGGGCAGACTATAGAAAAAAAATGAGGTATGTTGTAACCACATATTAAGAGGTAAACTAATAATTGTACTTATAACTGCTATTGAGAAAATTGGAAGATACTTTTTGTTTTTGTTTTTCTCTTCTAGGTTTCTTTTACTTTTTTTGGCTTGTACTTTTAAAATTTTCTTTAATTTTTTTCTTATTTTATATTAGTCTGTCAGGTTTTTTTTACTTTTAAAAATTTAATAAAAGTATACACACATGATCACTCACAGAGAGAGATACACATATATTGAGAAAGTAACTCCACCTTAATTATGCTAATTATAAGTTGATGTGAAAATTTTCTTTGGCAGGTTTTCAAGATATTGTTACATTACCCAATTAACAATACAGATTTTTTTTCCCAGAAACCTAAGTGGTTATTTCTTGAACTTAACAGACTCACCAGAAGTTGATACCAATACAAGAAATACTACTTTTGTATCTGAGATTAATGGGATGTTACTTAGTTTGGATAATGAAACATCTGCAGGAAAACAACCAAGCTTAGAGAGTACCAAGGACCTACACCAGAAGCTGAACTTAACTTGAGGTCTAATTCAAGTTAACTGTTCCATCTTTCCAATTATGTTTATATGTTACTCAACTTATTTGAAGACTTATAACTACAGCATTTGTGAGTTTATTGTCACTATCATGCATCATTTTTATTTTGTTTAAATTCCCATGTTCATAAAGTAGTCCATTTCAGTCCTAGTAATCCCAGTAATGGTAAGTAACCCATATTCTTACCAAAGTGCTCTGCTATTATTGTCATGGTTTTGTAATGGTTCATGTGTTCACAGTGTTCTAAAGTGGTTTTGGGGATGCTCATAACAGAATTTAACTCATATTCCATGTTGTAGACCAGCCTTTTCCGATTGCTGCCCTGTAATTGTTCTGAAGTACAATACTCTAATTATTGGATGCACCAATATTATTGGTTGATAATGGAAACTATTGCTCAATACAATGGAAGAATGGGAAAGATTTATTTCTGTTTTGTTTTTTTTTAATTTCATCCATCACAAATGTGTATTATGAAACAAGATAGAGGCGGGAAAAACAAGTGTCATTCATTACATTCATTATTTACTACTTCTACTAATAAAATAACTAGCTTCTAAGGGGCACCTGAAAGCTGCTTCAGGATCTCCAAAATGAGTATGCCCACAACTTCTTAATTGAATATCAAAATGCTATAATTGCCTGTTCCTATTCCTTGTGGATAACGTTGGTTATATGTAATGTGATTACTCACAGATTACTGCCTGCAGCCTGTATAAGAGAGCCAAACCTGAATATGCAACAAGTTCCAGGGTTAATGAAGCCTGATAGGGCACTGCTAGCATCACTCTGTGCCATTGCCTGCAGAGTGGGAAGAGTGGTTCCTGCATACCATTTCATGTCTCCTTTAATCAATGAACAGAAGAATAAATCACCGATTAAATATGCCACTCACTGCATATGTCACTGGACTGATTTCTGCAATAAAGGCAACTTTTAATCTCTCTATTTTTGCTTTCTCGCTCTTAGATTTGAGGGCTTAGATAAGACCCCTGAAAAGAGTATTCTCCAAAGTTAGGGTTTAAAGCATAGAAATATGGAAAGGAAATCATCTGTCTTTGTATTTTTCAGCTTGGAACAATCAAACAATAATTGAAAGTTATCCTATTGGTCTACAGCTGTAGTAAAGCAGATAATGTGGAACAAGAGTAATCAGATGCTCCCTATGAACATCCGTTCCTTAGCTGACCATTGTACACCGGTGGCTGTCACAAGCATTATATCTGTACATATACTGTAACCAGTGGTGGGATTCAAATATGTGAACAACAGGTTCTCTGTGTGGATGCCACTTCCGGAGGTTCGTTCTGGGCCTGGGCAACAAAAAGTTAGCTACCGGTTCTGACGAAGTGGTGTGAACCGGCTGAATCCCACCACTGACTGTACCCCTGGGTTACTTTCTGCTTTGTCATAGGTACACAGCCATAGTGTCCCATTAATCTCAGATAAGAACATAATACAAAGGCAGTAGGTCACAGCTATATGCTGATCTCAGTAAATGATCCCTGGACAATCCTTCATCTTCTGAAAGCCTATCCAAATCAGTGATTGCTAAAGCAGGGAGTGCTGGAAGCGTGCTTTGGACACCATAGGCCAAGGGCTATCTGAACAGTATGTAACTTCTTTGAAGGTTTGCCCAGGAAGTGACTTTTTTCTTGTGTTCGTGATGAATGCTGAACTTAATGAATTATATGATGAATATTCAATCTAATGAAGTGTATACAGTCCATCCGGGTGCATGGGTGCATGAAAATGCAGAGCATGCTAGGTGGATTAAAACAATGTCCCCAACAAAGGGAGAACATCAAAGCATGACTGACAGTGTCAAGAGCCAAGACATGACCCAAGAATAGCTACATGACAAAACTGATGAAAACCAGAGTCCGATAATGATGAAGAGGAGCTCTGGGTGTAAGCTGTGAGAATTATATGAATTGTATGTGTACCATGTAAAACTTTCTCTGTTCTAAGTTTGGTCTTTTATTTGCTGTTTTTTGCCTTCTTTTCCACATAGGGAATCTTTTCTGGAATCTAAAAGATACAAAACAGCTTTTGATAACTACCCGGTTACTAATTTGGATAACCTGCTTACATTAATTGTGTTGATCTAACTTGTTGTGCTGGACCTGAGCAATCTAGTAAAGGGACAATTATTTTCAAGCTCTGATTCAATAAGTAATTATTGCACTGTGGGTTGTTGCCTTCTATGGCAATTGTGCCTACCAACGACAAAGATGCTAAGAGGGGATGTTTTTTTCCATGTTTTCCTCCTCCCCAGAGAGATTGCATCTCATTTACCAGATGAATTTTATGGAATGTCTTGATGGCCGCCCTTGCAACATGTAAACACACCCACCAAATTAAATTCATTGTGACCTTTGGAATTAACTTTGTTGGAGAACATTCATCTACCTACAACCCACCAATCATGTACTTGATTTCAGGTTATTTACCTTTGTTCCATGTAATCAAATCATATTCTAAAAATTCATGAGCGGGAGAAAGATTTAGAAAGTGCCACCAAGAATTAAATTAAGGTTCTTCTGTTCTGCATAAAAGGCTAGGTAAACAGAGGGGGAAATGATGAGCAGATTAAGAAAATCATATGGGCTTGGGGAAGGGATTGCAATGAAGTTTTCTTCTTCAGCATGTGAAGAAGGAAAGTGAAGATTCTTTTTTCTTTCAGGCATCATCAGTAGAATCCCAAGTAGTACAAGCAAGGTAGAAATGAGAAAATAATGGTAATTAGAAGCTAGAGATTTGCTGACATTCAAAAGCCTCTGGGCAACAAAATTACTTTTCATGTAACTGTACATCAAATCCACATTTTTTAAATGAAATGTTTGAGCCAGGTTGAAAGATCATCAATAAGCTGCACTGTTTGTTAGAGATGTTTTAAAAGAAGATAAAGGGGAAAAAATGGAAGAAGCTCTAAGAATAGATTCAAAAATTATCCATAATGCAAAATAATATGGAGGAACATTTACAAAGGAAAAGGAAAAATATAGGACAATGCAACAAAAGCAAACGCTTGCTAAAATCTCTGGAGATTTCTCTAGTATCCTACAAACACACACATTATCCTGCACAACTAAACAACCAAACTTTCACAGAACACCACAATGTATTTCAGGAAGTCCTCAACTTAGTGACCATTTGAACTTACAACAGCACTGAAAAAAGTAACTACAGTATGATTGTTTTTCACACTTATGACCACTGCAGCATCCCCATGGTCACATGATCAAAATTCAGACACTTGGCAACTGGTTCATATTAATGACCGTTGCAGTGTCTCGGGGTCATGTGATTCCCTTTTGCAACATTCTGATAAGCAAAGTCCATGAGGAAGCCAGCTTCACTTAACCACCGTGTTACTAACTTCACAACTGCAACAATTCATTTAACAACTGTGGCAATAAAGGTTGTAAAATGGGGCAAAACTCACTGAACAAATGCCTCACTTAGCAATCAGGTCTTAGTGCAGTATTAAACTCAGCATATGTTAGACCTGCTAAAAATCATAACAAAGCTTCTATTGAAAACAATTGAGGATCTTTTACCACTTTCCCCAATTAAAGTGCTTTCCACTCATCTTTGAGTCAGCAGAAAAGCATACTGGCATGAATTCTCCACCCCACCCCCACCCCCTCACCTCTGTTCTGATTTGTTACCACATGATAGTGTCCTCTTTTGGCATTTATAGTGTACGTGATCAATTGACATATCTGAATTTCACATATCAGACATGTCAAACTCGCAACATCACGTGACCTCACGCGTCATATCAAGACTGTTTTGCCATTGCCGGCAATGGGGTGGGGCGGCTTCCATGTGACGTGTCTGGCCCACAGGCCGGCAGTTTGACATCCCTGTCATAGGTCATAGAGTTAGAAAGGATTCAGTTAGTCCAATCCCCTGTACACTGGAGATTTCACCATACCATCCCTGATAGATGACTATCCATCCTTTTTGAAAACTTCCAGTAAAAGGGAAGAAACTACTCCACTGTCAGCTCTTATTGACAAGAAGTTCTTTCTAAAGTCTGAGGTGCATCTAAACCGTTGAAATTTCATCCCATTCATTCTGATCTTACTCTCTGGAGTAAGTGAAGTGAACTCAAAATCTTTTCAATGTGATACCTCTTCAACTATTTGCAGATCACAATCATGTTTCCTTTCAGCCTTCTCTTCTGCAAGCTAAACATACCTAGGCCATTTAACAGATCCTTGTAGAACTTGGCTTCCAGGCTTTTCACCGTCTAGGTAGCCCTTCTCTGAACTTGGTTCAGTTTGTTAATGTCTCTTTTAAACTGGGATTTGCAAAACTGGACACAATATTCCAAGTAAGACCTGACCAAGGCAGAGTACATAGATAGGGTAATTATTTCCCACAACCTCTTGATGCTTTTCAAGATGTTGTTGGCCTATTTTGCCAGTGTATTACATATTGGGACATGGTGAGGTTATGATCTAGTAGCACACCCAATTCCTTCTCACATGTGCTGCTCTGGAGCCAGATTTTCCCAATCCTGCACATGTTTCTTGTGTTTTACCTATTTACATGAATAAGATTGTATTTATCCCTGATTCTGCCCGCTGTTCTAGCCTAAGCCTTTAATTTTTTTCCCTATCCTTCTAAAATGTAAATAAGAACCCACTCCTCCTACCTTTGCATCATCTACAAATTCAGAAAACATTTCTTAGATTCAATGTTTATGGAGATTCTGTCATCCAGGTCATGGTTGTCCCAAATGTGCTTTTTCAGGAGGCAACTGGACTTTCTTGTTTTTCTTTGAAGATGTTTCAGTTCTCATGGTCATCTAGTCAGAGCTGAAGAAGCTTCTTGAATGAGAATGGAAATGTCTTCAGAGAAAAACAAGAAAGTCCAGTTGCCTCCTGAAAAAGCACCTTTTGGAAAACCATGAACTGGATGACTGAGAATCTCCATAGATATTTAGGTATGCACTTTGGGCTGAACACCCTTTGAATGGTGAGGGAGTATGGACAGATTTCCAGAAAACATTGCAGACTATAGGAACCATTTGCACTTCGGTTTGAGATGCAGATAACACAGACTCATCCCCAACAGCCTGTGCCTGTCTTCAACAGTGAAGGGACACAGGGCAGAAATCATCCTGCAGCCAAGAAGGGTCCACACACATTTGCACTACTCAGGTGACCCTGAGGACACAGGTAAACTTCCAAATGGCTTCAACAACTCTCTAAAAGAATGGAAATGTCTGCAAGCAATACAAATCCTTCCATTCCCCACCATCTAGTCAGAGCTGAAGCACATGTTTTCAAAGAAAAACAAAGTCCAGTTGACTCCTAAAAAAAACATATTTGGGACATTTCCTAGATTCCCTCATCCTTATTTTTTATAAAAACACTGAATAGCATCAAGTCCAGGACAGGCTCCTATGGCACAACACACAAGATGTCTCCAGACAGATTTGGTGCCATTTATAACTATATTTTGGTTATCCTTGAACTAACTGTGGATCTACCTAATGAATGAGTTGTCAGACCCTTATTTGAGTATTTTGTTAATGAGAGACTTTGTGAAAAGGCTTGCTGAAGTCAACATATGTTATATCCAAACAGACCAGCAAACTGCTAGCTATCAAGGAGAACATCTGCCAAGCAGAGCACTGTAGCAGGAATTGGATTGATCTGGCTCTAGGATTCTGTCCAGCACTTTTAAATTCTTTCCTATGTTCTTCTTCTTATACCCCAGAATGTCAGATATGGCCTACAAAAGTCAGCCCTACATTTAAATAGCCTGTGACATATTGGGTGGAGAACCGTAACAGATTTGACACACCTTTGGACTGGTCTGAATGTTGTTGGTTGAACACTTACAGCTACAGATGACCTCAACTTTTCTCTCTCTTGGACTGGAGGTGATATAAATGGGACACAAGAAGTTGTCAGGAGACATGGACATGTCTGGGCAAAGAGTGGGGGGAAGAAGCAAATGACAAAAGCAGAATTATGCTGTTTAGAGTAAACTCTGTTCCTCTTCTACAAGGATTGTGACATCTCACAGGTGGACAAAAGGGAAGACTTTTGCATTTCAACAATGCAGTCTGCTTTCATCATTTTGGACAATCACTTTCAATCCTTTGGAGATTTAGCTAGGGCATCTTTGGAACATGAGTGTAAAGTGGGGGACTGCCTCTCCCCAAATGTATCTTCCTGTCCTATCAGAACTGGCAGGAGACACATACTATGCATCCTATATATTGAAGAACGCCATCTGGTGAGAACCAGGAAAAGACCTTTATCCATAGTGGTGGCCATATTTAGAATACCATCCCTCAGAGATTATATTAGCCTCAACACTAGTGGCCTTTCAGACAGCTTTGAATACCTGGCATGGAACTTGGTCTACTGTATGTGGGATGTTGTGTTGCTAATTTAATGTAAAAGCCATTGGCTGATGATTTGTATTTATTGTGATGTTATAGTTATTTTATGTTTTTAACTGCTCTTCACGGCTCAGAACCATGAGGTTGAAATGGACGTCATATAAATTGAAATAAAGTCCTTTAGTTAATTCTAAGTTAGAGTTTCCTTCAAAATCTAGCAGGAACTGTGAACATTTCTTCTCTCCCTGCTGTCAAAAGCAAAAACCTGCTCCCCCATTTGCTGCAAAATATCAGCTTGTGCAATAGTGGTATTATGGTACATTAAGCTTGAATATTTTAAAAGTCCTCTCATTTTACAGAACCTTCTTTACTTCATTCCTCTTCCTCAGAGCAAACAAGACATGGCAGGTAATCAGATGGTAGATTTTGCTAGCTTTCCAGTTAGCTGAGCCAATTTATCATTAGTTTTTTATACTACATAGCATAATGTAGGCGTGTATCCAGAGGTAACATAACCAAGCCCTGACTTTCTTTTGAGCTAGGAATGGTATTAGATTTTTGCTGATCTGATATTGCCCTCTTTTCTGATTCCAGTCCACTCCTTAGGTAACCTTACTACAGAAATACAGGTTAGATTGGGAAGGTATTTTCACAGTTCTCTTAAATACCTTTATTCAGAGCTTTTTTTCTCATAGAACTCCCAGAACGGAGTTCCGGCACCTTTTTTGGATGGAACCTTGTAGGGTAGGCAAGGCGGGTTGTATGATGTGTGTGAGTTTGTTTGTTTGTTTGTTTGTTTAGAAAAAAAGCACTGCCTTTATTGTTCCCACATCAAGTAATCCATATGGAAAGCATCTTCCACTAGAGGCACATAAAAACATCATCTCCTAATACCAAAGCAGACATATTTTATTTCCCAAAGCTAATTCCATTCAAATTCCTTATCTGGCTTTACACCAGAGCTACAAGCTTATCTGCAGATAGATTTCCCCAACACTGCCTCTAACTATCATTATTAGTCTTACAAACAATTCTCTTAATTAAAGCTTTCCAGAGTTTATGCTTCAGGAGATCATCACCTGTCAAGGTTCACCTCAATCTTCTAAATGTAGCATTGCACTCTAGAATCTCGTTAATACATGCAGCAGCATAACAGAAAAACAGAAATTATTTCTCTTTTTCTTTCCAACCAGCTCCCATGTGGGCATAACCTGATTAATTGCAACGATTATGTCAAGCACCAAATGTTCAAAGATTGCACACTGGATAAAGTTGGTTCACCATAAAGTCTAAGAACAAACAGGTTTTGTTTGCTTTTTGGGAGCTCTACAGAGTAGACCTCTCTGTTTCTTGAGTAAAAGCCACACCATGGTAATAAATGCACACAGGAAACTTATTGCCTTCTGTGTTGGACTGGAGAACTTTCAGGCCATCATGAGATAGAATGTGCCTGAAAATAATTCCTAAATCCAAACAAAAAACACAGCATGTTTCAGACTGAGTAGGAATGCTATTCTTAAGGAAAATAAAATCAAATATTTTGCCGAGGTTTCCAATAATTCCACCTTCTTATCGATCTTAAGTTTCCTCCATACATAGTTAGGATAATCAAAACCAGGACAGGACACAATTTGGCCCACTTGTATTCAGAGGAAAATGTGAATTAAAGACCCATAACAAGTTAATTCATTTTTTTCTCCAAATACAATAATATGTCATGGTTATTTATTTTTATGTTAGTTTACATTTTCCTTTAGAATGAAACCTGTTGCCCTCAGAGCAGTGTTTCCTTTGGGTTCCAGGAGTAGAATATCACCAATGCATGGGACCTTGTCTTCTCTCCCAATAGATCAATGTTTCTCAACCTTGACAATTTTAAGGCATGTGGACTTCAACTCCCAGAATTCCACAGCCAGCATTGTTGGCTGTGGAATTCTGGGAGTTGAAGTCCACATGCCTTAAAATTGTCAAGGTTGAGAAATACTGCAATAGATGCTGATGGTCCTTTTATTATAAATTGGCAGGTAGAACAACAAGTAAAGTATCATTTCTCCTTTTTCACAATCCTTGTTCCATTGTCTTCTAGTTCCATCTAATATCATCTCTTTTGCCTCATTTTGCCTTTCAGTTTTGAGAGAGGAAGTAGTTCACATACAATGAGTAACTCAATTAGACTATGATCAGTTGAAATCAGAGTGCCAAACCAGGGGTCCTTAAGACAACAGCTCTAGCTCTTTGCTACTCAGCAGGCAAATACATCTGATAGAAATCAGTACATACTTGAAAAGTAGATGTTGCTCTGAATGAAGCTAGCAGAATTATTACCAGATGCCTTAAACCTACCCCTCTAGATAAGATCTCCCACCTAGCCTGCATTGCCCCACCTGCTGCTTGCAGAAAAGCAGCAGCAAACAGAGACTCAAACCATCATTATCTAGACAACACCCTCTCTATGGCCTATGACCAGTTCAGCAGAGACTAAAATCTACGAAAAGCTTCCTCATGATAGCACGACAGAACGCAATTCACGTTGCTAGTTTCTGGGCAAGATCTATTTAATTTGTACATATTTTAAACTTATATTTTATATTTTATGTCATATAGTATGCCTTATTTCCATTGTGATGCTTCTGACACAAATAAACAGAAAGTTGAAATCACTATGGTAATGCCACAAGAATATATTATACATCCAATCTGGAGCTACATTTAAAGCTTCATCCTGACTCTGGTATTGGAACAAGATGACTTGAGTTCCTGCACAAGAACTTTTTATTATTATTATTGCAATATTACTGTTATGTCCTGTTTTTGATCTAAGAGGGGAGGGGTGTTATGTCCTGCACCTGCTGAGTGACTCAGCAGGTGCAGGAAGCTGCAGAGAGGCCTGGGCAGACCACGTGGATGCCCAGGACCAGACAGGCTGTCTCCAGCCTATTGCGCATGTGCATTGATTGGTTGATGCTGTCCCTGCAAAAGGGTATAAAAGGAATCGACGCCATTTTGTATTGTTCTGTTGGAGACTGAATGAAGAAGGACTGTGTTACTCCTGCCTCGTCTCAATGCCTTCACAACGAACAAAACAGAACAATTACCTTGACAGAATTTGTTGTGTGTATTTTATTACATTTTTAAGATGGCTTGCTTTGAGTTGATTTTATTTATTATTACATTTTTTGCTGCTCATCTCACCATAAGACAACGTTTATGTCTGAATAGTTTCCCTGTAGTCTTTATCTGGCTGTTTTAGGGAGCGTTTACCATGCCTCTTAGTGCTCTCAGATCTGAACTGCAAAAATCTGGATAGTGCTTGATGGCAGCAAAAAGAAATCACAAATTCTCCATTTGGCCTATCATAGCCAACAAGATTTTTGCAAGTCAAATCAGGTAGACCTAGCCCATCTAAGATTTGCCCAAGTGCCCATCATTCACATGTTTATATTTGGCAAATGAGTCATCAAGAATTCTTAGTGCTCTCTGAGCTTGGTTGTTTGCCTGCAGACATTTCATTACCTGACTAGGTAATATCATCAGTGTGAATGAGCATGGGGTTTGAACCAATATGCCACATGTGAAATTTTTAAACTGAAAAATACTTTGAAAATACTTTAACAGATAAAAAGTTCCATAGTGTTTTCTGTTGCTGACTCCAAATGAGATCATCTGAGGGTCTCTTTGTGGCATTTAGAAAAAGGTGTCTGAATAGAAATGTAACAATAGATAAAATTACGTTTCAAAGCCGCTCCTGGGTACAACTGAATAATGCCCAGCTGTGTGACTTTCAAAGTCTTCTGACAGCAGAAATGTTAGTTGTCAGGCAGTCTACAACTGTAACATTGTTAGGAGCCATTCTGGCTGTCCAAATGAAACTTCATCCATCACCAGCACTAAAAAAAAAAAAAAAAAAAAGCCAGTTGTCTCAATTAGGATAAAAGGTGTCACAAATCTTCAAGGTGCAAAAAGACATTTATTTTTAGGTTTAAGTTTCAATCACAATAATGACATAGTCAAAGATAAAAGGATTGGCATGGCCTGGCATTGTGACTAAAATGACATCTTGACATGTAATCTGATATCTGTTTTGCAACCAGCTACAGTTGCTGAAATATAAAGAGCATGTTTCCCTTTCATCCGAGATTTTCAAAATAACCCCTTTAGTATACTTTCTGAAAGGCTTATCTTGTTGTTAGGCTTACATGAACTAGAACAGAGTTGAATCTGTGGGAATTTGGGGCTCCCATCAGTTCTAGTCTACATAGCCAAGGGATTTGTCTATGGAGAGCTGAAGAAGCTTCTTGGATGAGAAGCAAAATGTCTTGTCAAAATGTTAGTGGCCTCCTAAAAAAGCACCTTTTGGGATAGCCAAGGGATTCTCAACAGAGCAGTCCCAAACTTATGGAGAGCAGCAGGTGATTTTCTCCTGACACAAGACCTGGATTCCTTTGCAATGTTATGTATTGGTAGGATTGATCTTCCCTACATTCACTTCTTGGCATTTTGTACACATTTTGCAGATGATCAGCAACAGATATCAGCAATAAGAGATAACCAGGCTGAGCCCAAGGGAGGAGTCAAACACATCATCAGTCTTGAGATCTAAGTCCAGCCCACCTTGAATCCCCCTGACTCTTATCTACCACTAACTAGCTTTGACCATTAGTCAGATTCTTGCAGAGAACTTTAGCATACAATAAGCCTATGTATTCATTTGAATTCCCTGGACTCCTGATTTCCTGCACTTGGCATAGGCAGATAAAATGTATGTTGAGGAAGGTTGTCCATCATTACTCATTCTCCCATTAAGGAGCCTTCACTGAGCTTCTGAAGAATCTTAAGGTTTTCTCTAACATAACTTGGGAAATACTGCTTTAATATAACAAGAGGTTATCCTAGCCTTACAGATTACAAGCTCACTACAAGCAATGTAGTGATATGGAAATACAGGAACATTTTAGACTGTCATCAACCAAACTGCTATCTGCAGACTAGAAACGGAGAAAAATAAATACTTTTTTAAAGTACCAAATGAGCAACAATCTTGTATATATGTAGACAGAATGATGGACATCTCTGCCAACAGCTCCAGAGAACCTCCATGCCATTTATCTTGCTGTTTATAGTTTATACTGTCAAGAGTAAAATGCTTGTTATCTGTTCTTAAAATTTTCATGGAGTGAATTTCAGCAATCTTTCATTTAACATAGGGAAAATGTAATAATGGGACAATGGAATTGTTCTAATGATAAGGTCAATGGTACCAAAGAGGCTTCTTAAAAGAGCTTCCTAAGTAAATGTCTCAGTTATTCAAAATAGGAAAGTAGGAAAACCACAAGATGTTTGGGAGAACAGTTGCATTTGCTGTGAAATGCTAATGGAGGGCCTCAAGCGTCTGTTTTTTAATTAGCTTTCAATAATGCATCACTCTGTTTCTGTGGGGATTGATAACATTTGGTAATAATACATTTGATCTCTACTGAACTTGGAAGAGGCCTGGCAAGCATAAGCACCAGAACAGCAAAGTAAACAATGTAGGAATTGTCATTCCTAAACAAATTATAGAGAACTGACCTCAAACCCTTATAAAGGGTTTAATTTATACCTCAAAACATTGGATAGTGTACAATCCTCTAGATGGGTACTCTTTGACTTACGACCGTAATTGAGCCCAAAATGTCTGTTGTTAAGTGAGACATCTGTTAAGTGAGTTTAGCCCCATTGTACAGCCTTTCTTGGCACAGTTGTTAGGTGAATCATTGCAACTGTTAAATTAGTAACATCGTTGTTAAGTGAATCTGGCTTCCCCATTGACTTTGCTTGTCAGAAGGTCACAAAAGTTTGCTAGTCAGACGGTTACAAAAGGTGATCACATGACCCCAGGACACTGCAATTGTCATAAATATGAGTCAGTTGCCATGCATTTGAATTTTGATCACATGACCATGGGGATACTGCAATGTTCCTAAGTGTTAAGGTGACCAACTTTTTTACAACAAAAAGGAGGACACGAATAAATTGAAGAAAAAAATATTGTAAATAAAAGAAATATTGTATTTATTGCAACAATAATACAGAATACACTATAATATGATCAATGCATAATAAAAAAACATTTGTAATAATAACATTTTATATTGTAATTATGCTTACATGCCTATTAATTATTTAAATGAGTACTTTTCCACTGAATGAATATTTTTTGTCAATGTATTATCTTCTAACAATATATTGGAAATATCTGAACAAGAAATATCCTTCATATTGAATTTTATGGCAAGTGCTGCAGCTAGAGTATCAACATTCAATCTCGATTTCTCACTTGTCTAAAAATCTACATGGCTGGACTGCGCGGGGGTGGGCGGCGGAGGCAGGTGTTGTGAGCCAGGCGCTCCAGGATGGCCACGTAGATGCGCAGGGTGAAGTGTGGCAGCGAAGATCAGCACTGCGTAGACCACCAGCTGGCATGGCCCATGGAAGGTCAACTGCCTGCCGTGCCCCTGCCCACAGCCGCCCCGCCAGCACCGCTGCCCTGCCGTAGAGAGCCGGCCCCACGGCTCGCAAAGCACCAGCCGAGCCAGCTCCAGCCCTGAGCTGCTCCCCAGCACCACCGCCCACCCTGCACATCCCCATAGAGCCGGCCCCACGGCTCGCAAAGGCAAAGCACCAGCTGCGCCAGCTCCGGCCCTGCAGCCACCCCTCCAGCTACCCCCCAGCACCACCGCCCACCCTGTGCATCCCCATAGAGCCGGCCCCATGGCTCGCAAAGGCAAAGCACCAACTGCTCCGGCTCCGGCCCTGCAGCTGTCCCCCCAGCCGCCCCCCAGCACCACTGCCCACCCTGCGCATCCCCGTAGAGCCGGCCCCACGGCTCGCAAAGCACCAGCCACGCTGGCTCTGACCCTGCAGCCACCCCCCAGCACCACCGCCTACCCTGTGCATCCCCGTGTAGAACCGAACAGGGAAGATCAAGAGAAACTTACCGCTCCAGTCTCCTCCAGCTATCTGCAAAACTAAGTAAGAGATGGTGTAGTTGGGTAGCAGTGAGGGGTGCAAAGTTCCTGCAACTTGCATGTGCAAAGTTTGCCGCCTGGGTGTTTTGGCACGCTCAGCAGCAATTCCTATTGGCTTTCGAAAGCCAATAGGGGGAGTAGCACAGCTCAGGCAAAAGTTGAAAAAAAAACCATCAAAAAAAGGTCCCGGAACGCCTTCTGGGCATTCTATGAGGAAAAAAAAGCCCTGCAGATAAGTCTTCAAATATAGAAAAAGAGGACATTTAGGAGGACATTTTCGAGGGAGCACAGAACTCACAAAGGGAGGACTGTCCTCCCAAAAGGAGGACGGTATATGGAAAAGGAGGACATTTAGGAGGACACTTTTTGAGGGAGGACAGAACTCAAAAAAGGAGGACTGTCCTCCCAAAAGGAGGACGGTTGGTCACCTTATAAGTGTGAAAAATGGTCATAAGTCACTTTTTTCAGTACCATTATAACTTCAAACAGTCATTAAATGAACTATTGTAAATTGAGGGTGACCTGTACATCTGCTTAGATCAAGCTCAGATCAGAAAGTTCTCTTTGATAAATGCCCACTTTTTAAATCTCTTTTCAGCCAATCAGAACAGTAAGATGTTAAGGAAGTTAGATATCAACCCCACCACTTCATTTATTTTATATCAGGCAAAACTGATATTAAAAAGAAAATAGAAGAGCGTTTTCCTCACAGGGAAATTCCCATTATCTGGAAGAGTTCATTTTCATACTTTTACTTGTATGTTTGGAATAGCTATGAAAGCACATACTGTACAGTCTAGCTTTCTTGTAGCAGATTTATTAGGAAAGTCTGTCGTAAAATGCCAACATGTTTAGCTGCAACACTTGTGCACATAAGAGCATGGGTGAAAGAAAGGGAAGAATGACAGATATTTCCACTTTCTCCAAACAGTATTGCTTTACCTCTTTGATCCTTGGCATTTTGGTGGATTGGCTTTGCAAATAACATCTTACAAATAAGAGTCAATTTTAATGTAATTTGCAGGACAACCAGTGGTGGGATTCAGCCAGTTTGTACCAGTTTGGCAGAATTGGTAGCTAATTTTTTGTTGCCAGGCCCAGAACGGACCTCTGGGAGCGGCATCCACACAGAGAACTAGTTGTTCACATATTTGAATCCCACCACTAAGGACAACCCATTCAGCTCTTGACTGAGTGAAGATCAGATGCCATTCAGAAGCACAGATTTTATTATTTTACCTATTAATTTAGAACATTTCAAACTATTTTCACAAATAAAAAATTCCACGGAAGCTTACAACAAATGAACTTAAAAATTATTTGTGTGCTTTAGCAGTAATGACCATAATCACAATAGAACAGAGGTTAAAAGGAAGCATAAAGCCATCAAAGACTATCTAGGACATAATTCTGTGGCCACTGGGATGATAATCAAGGGGTCTTAAGAAGTTCAGATCTCAGTCTCTGAGTGCAGAAAGAAAATTTGGCCACTGAAAGTAGGCTTCAGTTATTGTTCTGATCTTATATGCGTCTTCCCTGCAGTTTAACTGGTATTTATCTAATGTCAGAATCTACTTCCAACACTGGAAAGGAAAAAAAAATGCAAAACGTATAGCAATAGCCCTAGACTTATATACCACTTCACATTGTTTTATAGCACTCTTTAAGTGGTTTACAGAGTCAGCATATTGCCCCCAACAAACTGGGTCCTCATTTTATTGACCTCAGAAGGATGGAAGGCTGAATCAACCTTGAGCCAGTGAGAATAGAACTGCTGGCTGTGGGCAGACTTAGCCTGCAATACTTCTTTCTAACCACCATGGTTCTGTGCTGTATGCTGGAATTGGCTGTGGATCTGCAAGACCCAATGTCCTTCCATCCCCCAGAAACAGCTGCAGGAGAAGCTATAGCAATGCCAAGTAATTCTGAATTAGTATAGGTTTCTTTTTCCTACAGTTGAAATGAATGGAAGCAGGACATACAAGTATTACAATCATAGATATAGTACTTTTCCAGATGGAAGAATGTATATCTTCCAGTGGTGGGATTCAGCCAGTTCGCACTATTTTGGTAGAACCGGTAGCTAATTTTTGTTGTCCAGGTCCAGAATGGACTTCCGGAAGCGGCATCCACACATTCCTCAGGGTTCTTAACAGCTTTCTTCCCACGTATTGCTTATTATTCATTAACAGAACTAGAGCTGAACTGAATCTTGTAATGGCCTATTTGAAAGAAGGATTGCCTTTTATAAAGGAGGGCATATGATAAGTGTTGTGAAAGAAGCCAGATGTCCTGGCTCTGGTTCATATGTAGTTCTGCCTGGAATATCTATCTTTACATCGGGATTATTACAATTAAGATGTTTCTCTGCATGCTAGGGGCAAATATACTAATTATTCCATTTTACTCTTCAGTAAATATGAATGATGGATTTTCTTTCCCTATTTTCTTTCTCAAAAACTGTCTGTTGTACCTTTTGTACTAGAATATTTAATTGAACGCTTTCTGAAACTGAATGGCTTTCAGATAACAGTATCTCATTTTCTTGGGAATATGACAGATGTTTGTGAACTGTGGATTTGCAGTAGCTATTCCCCAAACAGTACACAAATCACTTGTAGACATACTAAAAAATCTCATCCTGTTGAATCCATATATTAATGGAGGAAACCAGCCAACCTAGCATGGAAAATTGTAGGAGAAGGAACGGCAAAATATGGGGGCAGAATGAAAAGATGAATCAGCCTAGAATCTATAGGTAGTCACAAGTGAAGTAAGTCCAACCCCCCCCCTTGAGTGCAGTTGACCCTTATTTAACTCTAAATAAGTGCTGACTGTTAGCTGAGTAGATTCCTGTGCATAGGCTTTTAGCAATAAATCAGTTAATTTGAACTTTCATGTGTGGACCTCATCTTCCGTGCTTGACAAAAATGTAATACCAGATCAAGAATATCCCAAAATAAGCAAGCTAGCAACCTTCCTGGTTTGGCAAAGACTTTTTTGTGGTGAACATTTCAAGAATGTTCATTCATCACAAAAGCTTCTTTGCCAAAACAAGCTTGCTTATCTCTAGATATCCCTGATATCATTCTTGAAATGTTCTCTCCACCCCCTCAAGTTAATTTTACTGTTTCATCATTCTAGAAAGTCAAAAATTCCTATATTCTAAGTCATTGATGAAGATTCTCTCTCTCAAGGGAAAAACATTAAGCTTCATGAAGTTTCACAATGCGGATTCCATGCAATTTAGTATGAACAGAGATATTAATTATCACAATTGTAATGCAGCAGTCTATCAGAAAATCTTCTGCCATTTTACAGAGAGAGAGACAGAGAGAGAGAGAGAGAGAGAGAGAGAGAGAGAGAGAGAGAGATTACATAATACCTTGCCCAGAAGTTATTCAGCAGTTCTGTTCCTCCTTAAATGAAAAGGTTCTGCTCCTGGTCCCTTGGGAGAAATCTCTTGGAAACTGTCATTGTGACAATCCATACATCTGGCAGGCAATCAGTCACCATCTCTTCTTGTGTATTTGAAAGAAAATCCCCATTGGATTCTCCCATGCCAGTAAGAATTGCATGCTAAGAGAATAAAAAGCTAAATTAAGATCATGTTGAAATGTTTGACCTTTTCCTCTCCTATATATAAAATAGCCCTTGGCTTGGTAAAAGTGGGGGGTGAGCTCACCTGATCTTGCAATCCACCTGTAGACTCTGTTATCCACACCAAGACAATTTCACAACCACTTTATTTTTTTTTATTATATAATCCAGAACCTGGAGATCTACTTCTAAGGACATTCAACGCAATCTCAGCTTTCAACCTGGACTTAGTGAAAAAGACAGAAAACCCCATCTGGATTTTCACAAAAGAAAAAGACATTAATCTTCTAGTCTTTCTTAAAGCCTAGAAACACAGAATATACATTCCTTGCAACAGGAAGAGTTATTGCAGATTGAAATTCTTATAACATGAGTGGACATCTTAAACCTCAATCGTAGAGCTCCTAGCTTGCTATGTGAAGGCTAAAAACAAGGTAGAATGTGAAGTGTGAAAGATTCACACAAGGCTTTCCCTACACCCCTGTTATGTCCCGAGCCTTGCAAACGGGCTCGGGGTGTTTGCACGCAGTCCCGGGCAGGTGCAAGCTGCCCGGGACCAGACAGGCTGTCGCCAGCGCCTGTGCGCATGCGCGGGTGCTGGCGCGGGAAAAGTAACACATTTACCCGGGAACTGCCTATATAAGAGGCTAGGAGCTTTTGGGCGTTGCTGAAGCCTTCACTTGTAAGCTGAACACAGAATAAAAGGAAACCTGAGAACTACAACTGCTTCTCGCGTCTGCTTTTCACCAAGGGCTCAACACTGGCGACGAAGGTGGGATGCCTTACATCGCCTGGAAAGGAAGAGGTGTAAGCTTATCCAAGTGAGTCCTGAGCGGTGGAACGACGGAACGGCGTTGACTCGGCAGCTACCTGCCAATCCAGTGCGCATTCGGGGGTAGGCTGGCTGATAGACCCGTCTCCTGAAATGGCAAAGGTTGGAAGGCTTTCGGAGTTCGACATCTCACATCCAGAGCGGTGGGAGTCCTACGTAGCCAGGGTGGAAAATTACCTCAAGGTGAACCAAGTGAGGGAAGATAGCTTGAAGGCTGCCACCCTGCTTTGTGTCTGCAGTCAAGATGCCTTCGAAATCGTAGAGAACCTTGCAGCACCTGTCCCATTAGAGTCTGTCAGCTATGCAGATCTAAAGAAGCTATTGAAGGAGCACTTCCAGCCCAAGATGTCCGTCATCGCATGGCGCCACACCTTCGAGCAGAGGGATCAACGATCTGGAGAGTCAGCCAAAGAATACATCGCCGCATTGAGGAAGGCCGCCAAGCACTGCAAGTTCAAGGACCTCGAAGAACGACTGAGGGACCGATTCGTGTGCAGCTTAAGGCATCGAGATCTACAACAGAGGCTTTTCGCCAAAGAAGAATTGTCCTTCCAAGATGCCTTAAGAGAGGTCACCGCAGAAGAAGCAGCAGGCGGCGCCGTCAAAAACATGCGGTCGATCAGGAACAGTCCAGATGTTGCATCCGTGCACCAAGAGGACGTCCAAGGGAACTCCGAGGAGGATCCGGACGAGGAAGTTGACCGTCTCCACCCCACGAAGGAAGGGAATCAGAAAGGAAGCTCTGCAGTTCCCCTCAAGTGCATCGGCTGTGGAGGTCGCCACAGGAGAACCGACTGCAAGTTCCGCTCCGCTATCTGCCGGGCGTGCGGGAAACAAGGACATATTCAGCTGTGTGTCTGGGCCGACGAAAGGTACAACCTCAGGAAGAACTGCGCCTGAAAGGTACCAGGGTCCCCAGCCAGAATAGGGTAGGTTTTTGCACTTCGCAAAGAAGCATCTTCAGGACAGGCACACACAAGCCCATCAAGAAAAAGCTGTCACTCAAGGTGAAGCTACAAGGGGTTCCATTAACTATGGAACTAGACACGGGGTCTGCCCTTTCAATCATATCCTTACATACATTTAGGAAGATTTGTTCCGGCAGTGGAACTCAGGCTAAATTAAGGCCTTCAGACATTGTGTTAACAGACTTTCAAAATTCGAGAGTGTGTGTTAAGGGGGAGGCCACCCTTAACGTACAGTATAAGAATTTTGAAGGTCCACTAGACATATTAGTAGTAGGGGGTGAACGAACGAGTCTCATAGGACTCGATTGGTTTGAAGCCTTGGGGATACACGTCACGGGGCTCAACAGCTTACAAACACTCGACCTACAGGAAGTCTGCAAAGAATTTGCAGATGTCTTCAGCCCCCAGCTGGGCACATTCAAGGGACCCCTGTGTCCTTAAAACTAGACCCCACTGTCACTCCCATTAGAATTAAAGCAAGAAGGGTCCCTTTTGCTTTAAAGAGTAAAATTGACACTGAGTTAGACAAACTGATCCAACAGGGAATCCTAGAACCTGTTGATTCCAGCCCTTGGGAGACCCCCATTGTCACGCCTCTAAAGGCAAATGGGGACATTCGCATTTGTGCTGACTACAAATGCACTCTAATAAGGCATTGCAGCAACATGCCTATCCTGTTCCTGTGGTCAGTCATATTCTGGCCTCCCTCAAGGGGGGGCGCGTTTTTGCAAAGCTTGACCTAGCTCAAGCGTATCAACAGCTGCCTGTTGATGATGATGCTGCTATAGCTCAGACTATTGTGACCCACAGGGGAGCCTTTAAGGTAAAAAGGCTACAGTTTGGAGTGAATGTCGCTCCTGGGATTTTCCAAAGCGTAATGGAAAACACACTACGGGGCATACCGGGGGTTTGCCCCTACTTTGATGATGTCTTAATTGCAGGAGACTCCACACACATTCTAGCTGAAAGGCTAAGGGCTGTTCTGTTAAGATTCAGGAAAACAGGCCTCAAGCTCAAAAAAGACAAATGCAAAATTGGGGTGCCTTCTACTGAATTTCTGGGATTCAAAATTGATGCTGCTGGGATTCACCCTGCTGAATCCAAACTAACTGCCATTTTAGAAGCACCTAGGCCAAAGTCTAAGGCCGAACTTCAGGCCTTTCTGGGCCTCCTGAATTTCTACAATTCCTTTCTTCCACATAAAGCTAGTGTAGCTGAGCCTCTTCACAGGCTATTAGACAAACAAGCAGTGTGGCAATGGTCACAAACACATGAGGCTAGTTTCAATGAGGTCAAGGCCTTACTCACTTCTAACAGTGTACTTGCACACTTCAATGAGTCCCTTCCTGTGTGCATCGCTTGTGATGCTTCCCCTTATGGGGTAGGAGCTGTCCTGAGCCACCTCAGGTCTGATGGAACTCAGGTTCCTGTTGCATATTACTCCAGAACACTGTCTTCTGCTGAGCGCAACTACGCTCAGATAGACAGGGAGGCTCTGGCTGTTGTTGCTGGAATTAAAAAATTCCATGATTTCTTGTATGGCAGGCATTTCACGGTCTTCACTGACCATAAGCCTCTGCTGGGACTGTTTACCACACGTAAACAAACTCCCCAAATCATTTCCCCTAGAATGCTTAGGTGGTCTATTTTTCTGTCTGCATATGATTTTTCCTTACTCCACAAGCCTGGGAAAGAAATGGGCCATGCTGATGGCCTCAGTAGATTGCCCCTGCCAGTAGTAGAAGCTGACCCTGCGCCAGCTGTCAACATTCTATCCATCCAAGCCTTGCCCGAGTCCCCTCTGAATGCCAGGGATGTCGCCGCTGAAACAGGCACAGATCACACACTTTCACGTGTCCTTTCTTGGGTTTTGTCTGGATGGCCTGAGCACTGCCCTAGTCCTGAGTTTCAGAGTTTCTGGTCCAAAAGGAACGAGTTGTCCACTTCTCAGGGTTGTCTGCTTTGGGGAAACAGAGTTGTCATTCCCACCTCAATGAGGACTAGGATCTTAGAGTCCCTCCACGAGGGTCATCCTGGCATTGTTCGCATGAAGGCCCTTGCGCGCAGCCACTTGTGGTGGCCTGGTTTAGATAAGGACATTGAGGCTAAGGTGCATGCATGCCACCTGTGCCAGCGCTCTCGCCCAGAGATGCCCCAAGCTCCTGTGCATAGATGGGAGGATACACAGTCCCCATGGTCTAGGGTGCACATTGACTACGCTGGGCCCTTTCAGGGCCAGTTCTTCTTGGTCCTCGTTGACAGTCATTCAAAATGGCTTGAGGTTGTACCTGTCTCATCCACCACCACTGCAAAGACTATTCAGGTACTGAGGGGGATTTTTGCTGCACACGGGCTCCCAGATGTCATTGTCTCTGACAACGGCCCTCAATTTACTTCCTCCGAATTCCAAGCTTTCTTACAGGCTAACATGATTCGTCATGCCACGTCTGCACCCTTCCACCCGTCCACCAACGGTATGGCTGAATGCATGGTCCGCATCACAAAGGACGCCTTGAAAAGACTCACCTATGGGGACTGGCATCACAGGTTGGCTGACTTTCTCCTTTCTTACCGCACCACACCGTCCACTTCTACAGGGAGAAGCCCAGCTGAACTTCGCTGGGGGCGCAAACTTACTACGAAGCTTGACCGGTTGCATCCGGACAGACTGCCTTCATCTACCTCACATCCTAGGGCACCTAGACAACTACTTGTGGGTGCCCCGGTTTGGACTCGCAATTACGGGCCTGGTCATACATGGGTCCCCGCTTCTATTTCCAGGGTCACAGGTCCTCTATCCTACGAGGTAGCCCTGGACAACGGTCGTGTCCTGCGTCGGCACATCGACCAACTCCGCCCTAGGCGGGACCTTTCAGATGAGACTCCTGGGTCTTTTCCAGGGGGGGAGGGGGACCCTTTAGAGCAAAGGGAGGGGCACGAGCTGCTGCCCACCTCCAATCATGGAGCCACAAACGGCCCATTCCAAGATTCCGCGAGTGCCCCAAACAGGAATTCTAAGAGCCTATCCAACTACCAGGCATTCACGCCTACTCCAGCCAGGGAGTCACCCCAGGGGTACAATCACTATTCACCTGCACAGCACAGTACTCCAGTCAGGGAGGATACCCGGGAGCATCCCAATAAATCATACCCCGCAAGAGAGCTGGCACATAATCCCCAGAGTTGGCCTGACCTTACCCCAAGTCCTACAGGGGGTCAAACTTACAGGGAGGTGGTCGAGGAACCAAGTCCCGACCGCAACACCTCTAACCCAAATCAGGGAGTAACTGAGTTTTGGGAAGGTACAGAGACCCACACGAGCCCGGACACAGAACGGGGCTTAGGGATTGGACAGCCTCCTGACAGGTCTTGGACGGACCTAGGAGGTTCTACAGAGACGCCCAGCAGTGGCTATCACTTCAAGGGGCCCGAGGGCCTACAGCTAGGCAGGTCAACCAGGTCACAAAGTGACAGAAGCCCTGGCCTGACGAGCCCGGTGGGCGAGCAAGCAGGCCAGGCATTGGGGCATAGTCCTTGGAAGGCACCAAGGCAAGATAAGGAGAACAGGTTCACGTCTCCCTTCAGTCAGGATACACCTGTCAGAAACCCAGAGCTGAGAAGGTCACAGAGAGCAAGGAAATCTCCTAAGTACTTAGAGGATTACATAACATTGCTGGCTAAACAAAAGCCAGTAAACAGTAGGAGCACTGGGGAGTAGAACACTGCATCAAGAAATAATTGTATGTTGGTAGTAGTCTTAGCCCGGGGGAAAGGGGTGTTATGTCCCGAGCCTTGCAAACGGGCTCGGGGCGTTTGCAGGCAGTCCCGGGCAGGTGCAAGCTGCCCGGGACCAGACAGGCTGTCGCCAGTGCCTGTGCGCATGCGCGGGTGCTGGCACGGGAAAAGTAACACATTTACCCGGGAACTGCCTATATAAGAGGCTAGGAGCTTTTGGGCGTTGCTGAAGCCTTCACTTGTAAGCTGAACACAGAATAAAAGGAAACCTGAGAACTACAACTGCTTCTGGCGTCTGCTTTTCGCCAAGGACTCAACAACCCTCTTTTCCTATCCCCTCAACCTTCTGCAGGTGATCAGAAAGAGGCGTGAGGCAGTTTCATGATATGACAATTGTTTATAACAACTGTATATACAGTAGCAACAAATCTAATCTTGCTCATCTATTTATATTTATTCCCCAGCCTTGCCCACTTACACTGGATCAATCATACATTGCAATGCTCAGCTCTCAAGGACACTGTCCAGCTCCTGCTTAGATCGGGGATTTCTAAAATACACATAGCCCTCAACTTACAATGATTCATTTAATGACCATCCAAAGTTACAAGAGTACTGAGAAAAGCAACTTATGACCGTTTTTTCACACTTGCAGCTGTTGCACATTCCCATGATCATGGGGCCAAAATCCAGACACGAGGAAAGGAAGAGAGGTCTCTAGCTGTCCTTTCTACTTTTCCATTTCTACTTTTCCATTTGTAATTTAATTGGGCTAATGGTGCAAATGAAACTTCAGCCAAAAAAAAAACAAAAAAACCAACCATGCCTGAAACTATCAATCACCAGAATTTGATTTTGGATAAAAAAAATACTGACCTGATGGATATCTCCAGAACCTGGATGCAAAAGCAGGGATAAAGTGTATGGTATAATTGACTGCGGACACTTCCTTTCAATCTTTAAACATCTAAAGCATGTTATATGCCTTATAATGATGTTTTGTTCACTTCACTGCCTTGATCCTTATTTCATTGATTCATCATGGTGTTGATTTCTGAAGCTGATTTTCAGAAAAACCTGCCATGCTTTTCCTGATTAGGATATAGTCTTGGCAGCTGAGATGGGTTGCTGTCCTGTTCCAGTATCTTCTTGCGATAAGGTTGTTCCAAATGTACAAACTGTGCTGTACCAGCTTCCCTGTCAACACAAATGCAGTAGTTTGTCATTACTTTGATAAGTACAAGAATTCATTTTGAAATTACAGCCCACTGAGTGAGTTGGGCATCGGGCCAGATCTGTCTTCAGCAAAGTCCAGTGTTTGCTGGAGATCCAACTTCATTTGATACTCTCATACTATTTCATGAGAACTATTTAAGTTTTATGAACGATAAATAACATTTATTGGTTGAAAATATAATTGTCAGATATAGAAAAAGACTTTCCAATTTATCTTGACCCCTTCAGTAGGCCTTAAAAAATGAATGATAAAAGGACGGAATTCTAAAACCTTTACATTTCTCCTAAAGAAAAAAATAATAATTTTAAAAATCAATGTAGAAAATTAAGCTAGATACCACCTCTTTACTTATGAATCCTAAATCAGCCAATAAGATGCTATGTGAATGGGAAGAATGACCTGACATATGCATTTACAAAACAAGACTTTTTGCAGTAGAGTCTGACTGAAGTCTGCATTAATGACGTGATTCCTCTAGTACAGGGATCCCTGTACTTGGCCACCGGGCCATGTGAATGGCTAACCAGTGCACACTCCTGCGCTAGCGCTGCCCTGAGTGTTGCATGAGTGATAGCTCTGCCTGAGCATTGTACGGGCACTAGCCCCGCCCTGAGTGTTGTGTGGGTGCTAGCCACTCCCCAAGTGTTACGCAGGTGCTAGGCCTGCTCCCAGCATCAGGCAGGCACTCATGCTGCACCCAACTTTGCGCGGGAGCTAGCCCCTCCCCCAGCATTGGGCGCGCACTCGCACCGCCCCATTTGCATCACATGCGTGCATGTGGCCCCATGCCTCCCCCTACCTTTCCCTTTAGGCCACCAACCTAGACAGGCTGGGGATCTCTGCTCTAGTAGAATCGAAGGGACCTTGGTTTTTACATGTTCAGCCATTTGAAACTAGAAATTGCATAATTAATTGCTGGTTGCCTGATTCCAAAATCAGGCAACCAAAATCTTCTAAACCTTTATATTTTAGACTGCTTTTTAAAAACCTGCTCCCCGGATAAAACTTCTGTCTTGATGAACCATGTGGCTAAATCTTCAACTTAGCCCTTAGGGATGGTTTTTAGAATTTGCTGCCAGATCTGGATTGATTCATTGTTCTTCTACTCTCCCAACATGGACCACTTATTGACCATAATATAAGCCAAGCCCCCCATTAGCCACGAGAGACCAAAAGAGACCACAGAGAGGGCCTTTCTATCCAGCTATTCTGCATATAGATAGTCCTTGACCTACAACAGTTCGTTTAGTGACTGTTCAAAGTTACAACGGCACTGAAAAAAGGGATTTATGACCATTTTTCACAGTTTCAACCTTTGCAGCATCCCCATGATCACGTGGTCAGAATTCAAATGCTTGGCAACCGGTCATATTTATGACCATTGCTGTGTCCCAAGGTCACGTGATCACCTTTTTGCAACCTTTTGACAAGCGGGGAAGCCAAATTTATCAACTGCAGCGATTCCCTTAATAAGTGTGGCAAGAAAAAAATCGTAAAATAGGTCAAATCTCACTTAACAAAGGTCTCACTTAGCAACAGAAATGTTGGGCTCTACAGGACTGCCTGTAGTTCTCTTCTGGGCATGCAGTCTTTCTACCAACAAAGATGGGACAGCCACCCTTTCTTTTGCCTATGCTTGAGAATATGCAGAATTTTTTCCCTGTTTCTGAGACAGAATAGCCCTAAAACAATCAGAATATGTTTGGAAAATTCTGACTTTCAGCCAAAGCATTTTTTTTTTTTAGCTGCATAGCAAATCCCCTCTCTAATGTCTATTGTCCTGCTTAAGTTTTGCACCGGACGAGCTCTTCCAGTTCCCCCTCAAGAACGGCATATGTTCCTTTTTGAAAATTGCCTGTCTTTTCTTCAGCCCGTCTCTTCCCAGATTCTGCCATTTCCATTCTTGAGAGATGGTATTTGCATTGTCTTTGAGTACTGCCTGTTATGCAATGTTAGAAAAAAAAAGGAGATTATTATGAATAATAATTTCTGTCACAATTTCTGGACCAAACAGAATGGCTGCCAGTAGGTTTGGGAAAAAGTGGCTGAAAAACAACAGATCTGAAGGGGGGGGGTAATTTAAAAAATGGAATAATGATGGGAGAGGGAGCTTGATGAGCATTAAAAAAAATGTATTTTTAAATGCTAGGTACCATAGCAACCTAAAAGCCAATTACATAAATCCCCATAGCAACTCCATAACAACAGATATTCCAGCTAACAGAAATCATTTATTTGAATAAGATTTCCTTGAGTCTGTGCACTCACTCTAAATCTCACTAAGATAAAACTACTCATAGGTCCTGAATTAATGTCTGTGTTTAAATAAGGGATATATATTATAGTTGCTGTATGACATCTTGGGCAACACTTTTCCTTGGATGCTGCCAAAATGCCCAGCCAAATAATCATCTCCTCCTCCTCCTCCTCCTCCTCCTCCACCACCCCTCCTCCTCCTCCTCCTCCATCCCCTCCTCCTCCTCCTCCTCCTCCTCCTCCTCCTCCTCCTCCTCCTCCTCCTCCTCCTCCTCCTCCTCTTCCCTTCCATATCAGTAACCCTTCCAGATGCCACTGCGCCTGATTACCCAGGACAAAAGCTTATTTACTATGCCGGTGAGGCTAGCGGAAGTTAGACGTCAATTGGTTGACATTCCTGATTTCCCTCTGCTCCCCCAACCCCGACTTTGCAATGTCACCTTTGCAAAGTCTACTCTCAACTTGACCCCCGGTTGTAGGAAATGCAACATCTGCAATTTGTTTGCAGTGAGGTCTAATGAGAATGGATGTGTGACGTGTTTCATTACCTACCATTCCTTTTATTGCAATATTTAGGAAGGCTGTACAGATCTCGAAAACAGTTCAGAAGAATCACACAAGCACAGCCCTTTAGAGTTGTTGTTTTTTATGGTAGCCTTTCCTAATGGTCATCCTGGCTAAGAGTTCTGAGAGCTGATTTCCTAGGATATATAGTGAGCACAAAGCTGGGAAAATTACAGTATCAAATAAAGAGTGGGTAATTTTCTAACCTGCATGTTTATCTGGGACTAACTCAGACTAAATTCTGAACTCAGTGTTCACTTCTTAGAAGACATATACAAAATTATGATAAGAATACTATTCCATTTCCAATATAGTTTTCCTCTTTTGAAATATCATCATACCTAAAGGAAGCTATCTCAGCCTGGTGCTTTGCAAATCTAACATCTAAGTTTAATAAAGAAATAAATGTCCAATTGCTGATAGCAAAAACTACTTTAGGGCCTTATATCTTCAAAGTCCTCTTCTTATTAGGTCAGGCACCCACTCATTCAAGATAGACAGTGATTAATATTTATATGTTACTTATATGCAAGGGTGTAGGTCTATATATATGTTGTCTGTAGTATGTTTTAAATGTGTGTTATGTAAGTAACCCTTGAGAGCAAGCAACAAAATTTCATTTTTAATGTGTGCCATTGTGCCCACAGGAAAACAATGCAATAAAGGTTATCTAATCTAAATTTAATCTAATCTAATCATAGCTCCCATGTTATCTCAGACCATATGGAACTGATCTCAGGGCAGTTGCTTGAGATTTCAACCCAACTTACTTACTTACTTACTTATTTACTTGTTTGTTTGTTTGTTTGTTTATATTTTTTATTTATTTGATTTATATGGCTACCTACTCACTCTCAGTGACTCTGGGAGGGCTTACAAACAATACAAACCCAATATAAAAGACTATAAAACAATAACCCACCACCATCATTAGCACCCCGGTGATAATACACAATCAAATGAGCCACTTGATGGATTCCATCCCACTCTGGGTTCCCCAGGCCCATTGGCAGAACTGGTTCTTCAGAACCTATGCCCAAATATTCAGTTTAGGTCCATATAATCAGGCTGGCTCATTTCTAGCAGCTTTAAGACAGCAGAGTGCCTTTTTCATGACAGGAAGTTTCTCATTTGTTATTGTTGTAAAAAGGCTCTATCTTTTTTACTTGCTGGTTTCTTTCCATATCCCAGCTGATAGCTTTTTGAATGTGTGTCTCCAGGTTTCGGGCTTCTTCATCCCATTTCTCTTGGTTGTGAATGAGATCCAAACTGTCAAGATCCCTTTGTTAGGTTTCTGAGAATGCCTTAACTGTGGATCAGGCTCAGGGGCTGGTTGTTGCAACTGTACTTCTGCAGGGGGCACTATTTCAGTTGCCATCTTGAAACCACCTTCTAAGCTAGTTGTAATTGGATGTTTGGAAACTAGAAACAAAGAATAGCTGTGATAGTGTTGCTGTTATGGTTCTGACATATGAAACTCTTCAAATAACTTCGAGGCATTGTTTACTTTAAAGAATCTTTATTCGAGCAGCAACACATCAGCACTTACATAGTCCAAGCCAAAATCTGGCTTCCCCTCCCCTCAGCACATAATATCAAAGCACAATTCCCTCCTACAACTAACGGTCATAAATCACATTCTCCAATTAGTTTGAAATGCTGGCTTTCCACCCAGTTCTTCATTCCGCCATATCTTATCATCTCTTAGCCTTGGTTCTCACCATTATACAGTATTGTTTTGTCTAACTAATCCCCCATGCACATTCCTCCTTCCCTCCCCCCAGTATCATCTAATTCTAACTCTAAAAGTAAAACTTAAAGTAAAGGAAAATGGATGCATCACCATATGTTGTCAAAGCAAGAACATCTGATGTTAGCAGCGTTGACAGTTGCCTGTGGTTGACAGCCTGATTCTGTCTCAACAGAGAAAGCCATGCTCAATATTTTAACCCTTCCTCTTGCATACTGATCATGATTGATTGCTCACCAGTACAGTCTTTATTGTTTTTCCTGGCAATAAAAGCCTATGCTTAAAGCTAAAAATCCTAAAGTGATTGAATTTGGGGTTTCTGTTGAACCACAGTTCATAAGTAAGACCTTTATGACTCTAACAAATAACCTATTTTGAAGGTAGTTGTTGAAAGTCTGCCAATCATTTTTGACCCACATCAATGTGAGCTAGAATTCTTGCATACAGATCCATCAAAGAACAATCCTTTCTGCTCGTCCATTTGAGTCTGGTGTGACAGAAAACTAATCTCTTGTGAGAAATGTTATTTTCCTTCAAATAACCAAACATTTGTCCATTTCATGGATTTTAGTTCATTATCAGGATGTGAAGCCGGTAGCTTTTTTTTTTTTCAAATGTATTTTTTACATCATCCACATTTCAATTTGCTGAACCCTTCAACCTGATGAGATACAAACAGCAAAAACAAAACACTTCATCGAAGGGCATTACAAAACGTCCGTTTCCTTCACTTGACTCAGTAGGAAGAAAAACAAGTTCATTGTGGATTTTGTCACCCACTGAACATTGCTGTTTCCTGCATTTTCTGTACTTTCAATTCTTTTATTTTTTGAATTGTATGAGTCCTAGCAACATGTGTCATGTAAACACACCAAACAGCATTGATTGGTCTGTTTGCAGTTTGCAAGTTTGAAATATATGACCGCTTTGTATTTGCCTGATTTGTTCTGTTTTGATAATCTAGTTTTCTATGTCAAAATTCGTTGTAACTTCTCCCTTTATAATGCCTTGTTAGATTTAAAAGTTCAGTTGATTTTTTTTCTTCACAACTGTGGAATCCATATTGGAAAGTCCAGATTCTAACAATCTCCATCCCTGCATGTTTTCTGAGAAATCTCCATCAACAAATTGAACTCTTTGTCCCTTTCTGACTGCATAACTTAGTAAAATGGAGTCAGATCTGTAGAGTACAGGACATCCTTAACATGCAAAGCAACAGTCTCCTCATCACTCAGTCTGCATTTTTACAGCCTCTCCAATCCTTTGATAGCTTATTTGCTTTCCATTTTCTGCTATGATCTGCCCTTCACAGCTTATAGCAAGATCAACAAAGACATCATTACAGTATTTTGGAATGGTGAAATAGTTGTTCCACTGTTTAAGCAAAATGTATTCAGTTCAGCCCCATCTTTTTTGAAGCATCCTCTTCTTTTTCCTGGAATTCACCATTTCCCATACTTTGGGATTAATTCTGCCTTCTTCTCCAACCTTTATCATTTCTCTTTCCCTTAACTGTGGAAAATCTTCATTTTATCTTGTTCTTCCTTCATTTGCATTTATAAAGTGCTACTCAGGGATCTCTTCAGTGTGATTTACTTTTGCAGGTTAAACAAGATTTGTTTTTAATCTCTATAGGTTTGAAATCAAGGATTGTGTTCGGTTCTAGTCCCACCTTAAGTATGAAAGCCAGCTGAGTGACTTTGGGCATGTGTGTGTGTGTGTGTCCATCTGTCTGTCTGTCTGTCTCTCTCTGTCTCTCTCTCCAAACCCACCTCACAGAATTTATTTTTGTTGACAAACAAGAAAAATGTTTGACACCATAAACTATCGTCTATCAAAAAACTCCATCATCGTCATATTTTCTGATCCAAACTGAGACATTCTTGAAGAATTATTCTTGTTTCAGGACAATAAAATACTGGGGGAGAGATATCAAAGGAAATATTGAAATACTACCCCTTTATTTTTAAGCAGCCTGTTTAGATCAAAGTTTTGGGTCACTTGGTCTGAGGTGCTTGTACTATTCTGCATTCTTAAAGAGTAAATTATTTTCCATCAGACACACAGTTAAGTCTACGGCTTCTATATGGCATGTTTTATTTCATTTGTCCCAAACTTCTTTCACATTTCTCAGGTCTCTGATATGAACAAGCATTTTGCTACTTACATACCCAGAGATGCATACACAGAATTTCAGATTTTGTGATTCTCAAGCTATTTCTCCCAAATCTTGTATTTACAGTTTTCTGAAAACATCTCAGTATGGTAGGTCCATTCAATATCCTCACCTTTAAGGATTACAAAAACCACATTAGCTTGAACACTCTGCGTTTTCATTCCTTACACCTGCTTGTCAAGAATTTTTAAAAATCTAACAATTCTACCCCATCAAAAGAAATTCTGGCTCCCCCTCTTTCATGTCTATATTTATTCTGCCAGTTCTAGGATCTCTAAGTTTATTTTGTAACCCTTTGCTCCTGATTAGCCTATCTCTCACAACTTGCAAACCAACTTGGGCCCAAGAGCCGTGGTGGCGCAGTTGTTAGAATGCAGTACTGCAGGATACTTCTGCTGATTGCCAGCTGTCAGGAGTTCGGCAGTTCAATTCTCACCAGCTCAAGGTTGACTCAGCCTTCCATCCTTCCGAGGTGGGCAAAATGAGGACCTAGATTGTTGGGGGGACAATACCATGTTTTCCCCAAAAATAAGACCTATCCCAAAAAGAAGCCCTAGTTAAGATCCTGCCCACTCCATCCCATCATCTGGTTGTATAAGAATCAAAATCAAGTTAGGGCAGGGTGGAGGAGGCAGAGCTGCCTCACGCGCCCTGTACCCGCTTACCTCAGGGCCCCCACAACCAGGCCACCCACACCCCGACACCTGCCTTGCCTTGCAGCAGCAGTAGCAGCAGTCCCATCCAGCAGGAGCCTGTGTGGCCACTGGTCCACTTCTTCTTGTTGCTGGTGGCTGCTTGTGGCAGGAGACCATGTACTGCATTGTGCTGGGGGCTGTTCGTGGCCGCAGAAGTTGGGTGGCAGTGCGACAGCTCTTGGGGCATGGGAAGCCTGGCTGCGGCAGTCTTGAGGTAAACAGGTAAGACATCCCCTGAAAATAAGACGTAGTGCCTTTTTTGGAAGTAAAAATATTTAAGACTGGGTCTTATTTTCATGGCAACATGGGTATGCTGACTCTATAAACCGCTTAGAGAGTGCTGTAAAGCACTGTGAAGTGGTATATAAGTCTAAGTGCTTATTGCTAAGTTCTTTAATCCTACTAGAGATCTGAATTTTGCAAGAGCCCTTCTTAGAATATGTGCTCTTCATCTTAAGCAAAGTACTGAAAAAATATTGAGTAATTAAGTAGTAGATGTAAGTATGCACAGTATAGTTGTCTTAGAAACAGAATCTGGATTTAGTCTGGCCATCAATGATTCCTAGCAGTCATTAAATTTGTTTGAGCAAAGAGCTAGATTTCTTGAGAAGCACATGAATACAGAAAAACTTTGCTTCTATCTAAGCTACATATTTGACAGATGGAAGCTTGGGAGAGAGAGGGAAGAAGAGGGGGAGGGAGAGAGGAAGTTCTACTTGTCGTTCAAACAGAGAGACTCATTAATCTAACAATAATATAATGATGAAAAGACCCTTCTCTTATCTATCTCTTGTCTTCTGCCCTCGTGGTCAAAACACTAGATGCAAAGAGACAACGCAATCTCCAATAAGAATATCTACCAGAGTGAGAATGTGTCTCTATGTGAAAGAGTTAGTGTAATAGTTAAAGCACAGAGCTAGAAACCAATACATCCTATGTTCTTATCCATTTTTGGCACAAAAATATGCCAAAGGGACAGCAGCTCTTTCTCAGCCTTAGGAAGAAAACAGTGACAAACCACTTCTAAAAAATGCTGCCGAGGAAACTGCAAGGATTTATCTAGGCAGTTGCCCGGAGTCAATATTAACTCAAAAGGGCTAATTTTTGTTGTTGTTTTGTTCCCTTCCCCTGCTTTTTTTTTTCTTTCACTACTGTTTTTTTTTTTCTGTGTTCTGCTGAATTAAACAAGGCTTTTAAAAAATTGACTACTGTCCTCAAGCATAAAAAACCATTTTTAAAGAAACAGTGTTGGGAAGATCTTCATTTCATTTTCCCTTCTATGAAACTTCTTGACCAATAAACCAGGGGTCTTCAAACTTGGCCCTTTTATGACTTGTGGACTTCAACTCCTCAACTGGCTGAGGAATTCTGGGAGTTGAAGTCCTCGAGTCATAAAAGGGCCAAGTTTGAAGACCCCTGCCATAAACCAGACCCTTGAGGAAGATGGGGAATATAAATAAACAAATAAACTATTATTTATTTATTTTGTGGGTTTAACTTCACTATTGATAGATTGTCTTAATTCTGGGTGAAGATTGTCTTAATTCTGGGTGAAGTAACTGAATACACCATTTTTTACTCACAATCTGTTCTATTCTCCATAAATACGGTATATCCTCTCAGAAACATAATTACAGTCATTAACTCTACCTATAACCCATGGCTACTTAAATACAGTCTCAGCTTGTAGTAGCACCTGGTTGATCTTATCTGAGCTCAGAAGCTAAGTAGAACTGGGCCAGTTTAGTATTTAGATGGGGTGCCTCTGAATTTACCAGAGCTGTAGGCTAGACTGGGAAATCAAAAAAACACCCCAGAAGCACCCATATCTATGCTATTGCCAAGAAAGCTGCATGGACATGTTTATAAACTTGGGTGATAGCACAAGAGCTGGTTTATTTGTGATTTAATGGGTTTTTATGGATTGTAGGTTTCAGATTTATGTAAATCACTAAGAATTCTTGTTGGCTCAGTAGTATCTAAATAAAAAGTTGATTCAAAATACGCTTTAAATTAAGTTGTTAACCCATGAGACCATAGACTGAATAGATGAGTTACCTCTACAGATGAAGTACCTCATCATTCATATCAAATGAAAGTGGCAGTAATATTGAGCATAATGTCTATGGAGATTCTCAGTCATCCAGGTCATGGTTGTCCCAAAGGCACTTTTTTCAAAAGCCAACTTGACTTTGTTTTTCCTCAAAGACATTTTGCTTCTCATCCAAGAAGCTTCTTCAGTTCTGAGCATAATAACCATGGTGATTAATAGATTCCTCTTCTTTTTTCAGTTATCATAATATATATCAGTGTTTCTCAACCTTGATAATTTTAAGACATGTGGACTTCAACTCCCAGAATTCCACAGCCAGCAATGCTGGCTGTGGAATTCTGGGAGTTGAAGTCCACATACCTTAAAATTGTCAAGGTTGAGAAACACTGATATATATTATATTTTCCAAAAAGAAAATTATAAATGTTGCCAGGGTTTTCATTTTAATAATTGCTTAGTTTTCTTAAAAGGTATTAGAATTTAAATTAGACCAGAGGTCTAAATTATTTTGGACCTTCTATAGCAAAAGAACATAATTGTTGTCATATTAATTATGAAAAATTGCAACTTCTTTTGGGTTTTTTTAACCAATAAATTATATATGCAGCTATCCATAGAGGTCTACACAATTATTGCTCCAATTTCTTCAGGACAATAAACTGAATTATCAGAAAAAATCCAGAAAATATTCCTGGATCACTAGCTGGCAGCTGGGCAAAAATTCCTTTACTACTGCTATAAACATCAGATCTATTTGATGCTTTACAGGATTTTTTTAAAACAAACAAACCAATGATAAATGAACAAATCAACCTAGAGATCTCACTTAAGACACAAATGACCAGACTCCAATAATCCTGCTTCAAACACACCCAGTTCTCTAGACAAAACTCTCAGGCTGGGAACGATAGAAGGAAAAAGGTGAAAGGAAAGAGAAAAAGACAACCAACTGCTGGTTGCCTTCCTTTCTTTCAAAGAGCTGAAAAAACAGGTTATGGATTGTTTATTAGGGAGAAAATCCATGTGATCGCTTGAAGTCAAAAATGATGAGTGGTACATAACCATGGTACATGATACATAACAAAGCAACAGAATATCAGCACAGTTCAACACTATTGGTCCAGACTACACATCTGAACTGATCATAATTCTTGTCTGCCTTGCTAAACAAGTTACACTCTATCTAAGAGTGTAAGAATTAGAAGAGGATCACTGGGAAAATATTTATCAATAAATGGTACAAATTAGAATGCAAGTATGTATGTATTTGCTTAAAATCCTACAAGCTAGACTCCAGCAGTATGTAGATCGAGAACTACCAGAAGCACAGGCAGGATTTCGAAGAGGCAGAGGAACTAGAGATCAAATTGCCAACATACGCTGGATCATGGAGAAAGCTAGGGAGTTCCAGAAAAACATTTACTTCTGCTTCATTGACTATGCTAAAGCCTTTGATTGTGTGGATCACAACAAATTGTGGCAAGTTCTTAAAGAGATGGGAGTACCAGACCATCTTATTTGTCTCTTGAGAAACCTATATGCAGGTCAAGAAGCAACAGTGAGAACTGGACACGGAACCACTGATTGGTTCAAAATTGGAAAAGGAGTCCGGCAAGGCTGTATACTGTCGCCCTGCCTATTTAACTTATATGCAGAGCACATCATGAGAAAGGCAGAGCTAGATGAATCAAAAGTTGGAATTAAGATTGCCGGGAGAAATATCAACAACCTAAGATATGCAGATGATACCACTCTAATGGCAGAAAGTGAAGAGGAACTAAAGAGCCTCTTGATGCGGGTGAAGAAGGAGAGTGCAAAAGTTGGCTTGAAACTCAACATTAAGAAAACCAAAATCATGGCATCCGGCCCTCTCAATTCCTGGCAAATAGATGGGGAAGAAATGGAGGTAGTGACAGATTTTATTTTTCTGGGCTCAAAGATCACCTCAGATGGGGACTGCAGCCAAGAAATTAAAAGACGCTTGCTCCTGGGGAGGAAAGCTATGGCAAATCTAGACAGCATACTAAAAAGCAGAGACATCACCCTGCCAACAAAAGTGCGTATAGTCCAGGCCATGGTTTTCCCAGTTGCAATGTATGGCTGTGAAAGTTGGACCATAAGAAAGGCTGAGCGCCAAAGAATTGAGGCCTTTGAACTATGGTGCTGGAGAAGACTCCTGCGAGTCCCTTGGACTGCAAGGCGTTCAAACCGGTCAGTCCTAGAAGAGATCAACCCTGACTGCTCTTTAGAAGGCCAGATCCTGAAGTTGAAACTCAAATACTTTGGCCACCTAATGAGAAGGAAGGACTCACTGGAAAAGGGCCTAATGCTGGGAAAGATTGAGGGCAATAGAAGAACGGGACGACAGAGAATGAGATGGCTGGATGGAGTCATTGAAGCAGTAGGTGTGAACTTAAATGGACTCCAGAAGATGGTTGAGGACAGGAAGACCTGGAGGAACGTTGTCCATGGGGTCGCGATGGGTCGGACATGACTTCGCAATTAACAACAACAACAAATGTATGTATTCCTAACATTTCGTAGAAAATGAGAGTGTTTTCTTTACATTTCTTAAATGCTTCTTGACATGTTTTATTCATTAGTCTTCCAAATCTTTCCTGACTGGAAGTGTTAAAAGAAGACCAGAATACTAAATACTAACAAAGCATATTTGTAACAGTATTAAATTAAATTGTAAGGTAGTAAAAACAGAGAAGTTGACTCACAGGCTGAAGGGAAGGATACAATACAGTGTTGTGACATTCTCTATGGGCACAAGCTGGGCCAGGTGAAGGTTTCTTTCTCCCATTGTAGAAGTCTTCTCGAAATGACTGCTCTTCCTTTCTGCCATATTACAGCTACCCTTACTGCTGCCATCACCAATCTGTCTGGGGGTTAGCATTCTTCCTCCTAAACCCACTATATGGGACAGAGACGAATCCCACAAGCTGAAGATCCCCATGGCACTTAATAAGAAAAATCATCACCATCACCACCATCATCATCATCATCATCATCATAGTGCCAGCTCATGTTTCTGTAGATTTTAGAATATGTAATTAAAGAGTAAGTCCTTTCTCCTCTTTGGGGATACACTCTACGACTCAAAGGATAATTAAACTTCAACTTTATTAGAAATAAAAAAAGAGAACCGAGAGATTTAAGTAAATGTTTAATGGTAAAAGATATAGAATTGTAGCTAAAATACAGGCAGCACAGCATAACTTTAAAATTAGAACATTCTGAGCAAAGCACATGATGGGATTATTAACTAAAGTTCTGTTGCCCAGAAAATGTAAATAACACAAAAGTCATCCCAATATTGGATTTGTATGGATAGAAAGGATACAGTGCAATAACCAAAACATCAGAGACAGTAAAACAGACACTGGCACCCAAATTAAAGCATACATTTGTAACCTAGATTTCTAATTTAACATGTTATCTATCTCTTAGAGATTACCAACATTCTTGAAGCAAAAGGTCCACCTCACTATTAATAGATCTTTGCAGTTTCCTGAAGATTTACAGCCTTTTTTTAGAGGCTCCTATTCCTTCTCTTGGTCTCATTGCTTTAACAGAGTTTCCCTATCAAAATGATGGGTACTGTTAGGAAGTGTTTCTAACATTCCATTGGATTCTGCCTTTCTGTAAATGAAGTCCTTCATTCCCTATCTTGTATCCTGGAACAATGGAAAATACGTATTTCTTCCATCTGATGTTATTTTCAATAATTGAACAGCGCTATTGTATTTGTTTTATGTTTCCTCTTCGAGGCTAAACATTCTCTTTTCATTGGGCTAAGTTTCTACTCACTTGCTCGTCCTTCTTGCCCTTCTCTGAACTTCGCAAGTTTATCTTGATTTTTTCTAAAATTGTAGCACTCACAACTGGACACAGAGCCCAAGGTGGGCTCTTATCAATGCAAAATAAAGTGCATTGCTTCCCATGATTTAAAGTCTATTTTTACGTACATGGAATCTAACATTGCATGTGTCTTTTTCTTTAAGAGTCCCATATTACATTGTTCATACTCACTTTACAGTCAAGTGCTTTTCCAAGATGTTTTTATAAGCACTGATGCAAAGTTATACCCCCTTCTATCCTCTGTTTGATTTCCTAAATGAATAGCTTTACACTTTGTCTATTAAATTTCATTATGTGGCTTTTAGCAATTTCCACTAACCTACCAGGTTTGCCTGGAATGTAGTGTAACTTTTCTGTGATACCCAATTTTGCATTTTGTGCAGCTTTTATAAGCGTTATTTTTTTCCATCATTTAATCCAAATGATTAATAATGACCATGGGAATACTGCAAGAGTTCTAAGTGTGACAACTGGTTGTAAGTCATTTTTTTAAAAGCTACTGTAACTTTGAACAGCCAGTAAATGAATGGTTGTAAGTCAAAAACTGTATTTGTTTTGGGCTTTGGTTTTGGTTTTTTTGCTTTCTATAATTACTCTCATTTTGATGACCTTAAATTTAAGTTATAATTTTTCCCCCGTGGTATGTTTGTATGTATGTATGTATGTATGTATGTATGTATGTATGTATATATATATATATATATATATATATATATATATATATATATATATATATATATATATTTAAAAAAAATGCTGCCTATTTCCATCAAGCTGGAACAAGTTAGCCTATTTTTAACCTGAACAGTGCAAATTCAAATAATGCAACCATTCCATAGGATTCATTAATCACATTAATTGAGACTTACCCAGAATTTGTAAATCCATTATTTTGTTACATTCTTTGATGAAATCAATATATGTTACATTTTAGGGCTGCACAAAGATACAAATGGAAAACACAAGCAAAGTTTGACTTAGCTGCTGTTTGGGAATGAGTAGAGGGTAAGCTAGAAATAAAGAGCTGCCTTTATTCCTGGAATTGACTATTTTTTTTGAATAAAATATCCCACCTTCTTTATTTTTTATAAATAACTCAAGGCAGAAAACATATCCAACACATTTTTTGCCTCAGAATTTCTCCATAACAATAACTCTGTGAGGAAAGTTGGGCTGAGAGAAAGGGACTGGCACAAAGTCACCCAACTGGCTTTCACGCCTAAGGTGAGACTAGAACTCACAATCTCCCACTTTCTATCCCAGTGGTTCTCAACCTGTGGGTCGGGACCCCATTTGGGGTCGAACGACCATTTCACGGGGGTCGCCAAACAACGCAGTCTGCCATTTTTTCCCCCTTTTCCTTAGCTGTGCTACTCCCTTTTATTCTATTGGCTTTTGAAAGCCAATAGAATAGACTCTCTTGAATAGAGTCTAATTCTATTGGCTTTCAAAAGCCAATAGGAATTGTCCAGGCTGTCTCTGCCCTGCTGAGCCCGCCAAAAATCCCATTCTGCAAACGGTGCTGCACCAGTTGAGTAGTCCTCGACTTACAACCGGTTGGGGGTCGTGGCATTAAAAAGATTGAGAACCACTGTTCTATCCTGATGTCTTAACCACCAGACCAAACTGACTCTCTTTATTAAATTTATTCTTTTAATAACTGGCTTTTATTCATCATTTGTTGGAAATAAAATCTGGTTCAAAAAAGGCACATATATTTAAGCATTGTTTTTTTAAAAAAATTCTTCCATTTCGGAAGAATGCAATCTAAAACCTTTTTGATTCCATATTTGGGTTTTTGTTTCATATAAGATCATTTCAAAAGAAAAGCAATCTGTTTTGACAAATTTCCTTGTCAAAAATTATGTGACCCAAAACACATCATTCACTTTAAAATAAAAGGGGGTTTGGGTATTGTTAAGTCCTCGAGTTAATGACGAAAGAAGAGCATGCATTCTGTAGCCAACAACTGTTTATTCTTCTGCTGCTCACTCCAACACAAGTCAGAGGCTCGCAGACCTCTCTCACATTAAATAGAAAATCCCGGGCAAAAAGGTTACAACAGAAAATGGCGCGCGTTCGCGCCTTGCGTATGTGTGCAGGCTAGCGCCGCTTAGCCTGGTCCTGGGCAGCTTTTGCAGGCTCAGGACACAACAGGTGTCACAATTCCAAAGCCTCACTGATTGCAAAAATCCAATCTCATTTGCACAATTTTAGAACAAATTAATTTTTTTCATTGTTCTTTGGGTTTTTAATTTCTCCTAGTCTTCACAACAGTTTGTCTCTCACTATCAATGATAGCAATTTTTCCCAGCTGAAGCTTTATCTTCCCAGACCTTCATTCACCAACTTATTCAAAACGTATCTAAGAAAGTTCTGGAATTGAATGTTTGTCACAGCTGTTTTACAGATACAATATGTCTGCTGTCTACCCTGGAGTGAAAACAAATAGCAGCCATTTGCTGGCCATACGTTCCATCTGGGATTTTGCCATCTGTCACTGTTTGTACAGCTATTTAGTATTTCTAGTTCATACCAAACAAATTCCACTAATGGAACTAACAGAACATCAAACAGCAGTAACAGAGAGATCATATACATGGCAAAACTTGTTCTACTCTCTGAATCCTTCCATCTGTTCACAGTTTTAAATATTGTTCATTATAATTGCTTTTTTTAAAAAAAAAAAAAAGGTTGATGATCAGTACTCCATTTAAAAATATTAAGGAAGATTGAAAAACTAAGTACATTGTCATTTTCTATTAGGTTGCATGGTGTCCACTGAAATATTTTATATATTATAATCCTAGAGAGGGAGGGAGGAAAGAGGGAGGAAGATTTTGATCAGAAAAATGTGTTAGCTAGAGAAGTCATCTTAAGACTTATGAAAAATAAAATAAAACTTAGGAAAAATAAAACTTATGGTATCTAAAAAGACCCTTCTTAAGTTTATGGAAGAGTTAAAAATGGGACATCTAAGCTTGCTGCACCACCTAGTCTGTGACAATTCATCCTAAACCAGAACTCAAGAAGGACTATTGTCTAGGCACTGCCAATGGAAATATTAAGACACCAACTTGAGCTATTTTAAAACAAAACTAAACATGTGACAAAAGCATATTCAAGCCTGCTCGATGAATATTTTCTCTTTTCTGTTATTTCTGGAGAGAAATCATGGACTTAAGGCATTCTTCTTTTTTTGCAGTTCCTAGAGCACCCTAAACGCATACCCTACACATCCTATGTACATGTTGCAAATCATCTGCAAGGCTGCCAACTCGCCCATTCTCTTAAAATGAGATCTTTTTATTTTTGTCTCAGTTTCAACTTGCTGAAGGCCTGAAACAGTCACAAGTGGTTTCCTGTAGGACAGTCAGATTCAGATGCTTGTTCTCTGTTTTATTGGGCTCCACCCACACCACTTTCCTTCTCAGCATTGCCCATCATTTAATTCATATCTACGTATTTCCATTATTTATTCTTATTGTTTCATTGTTTTACTGTTGTCATATTTACATTTTTTATAATTTTACATTCAATGGTTGTGAGCCATCCACAGTTAGCCCCATGGCAAGATGGGCGGCAAATAAATTTAATAATAGAAATATCTATATATCTATGTGTGTGTGTGTGTGTGTATGTATATGTTTAGATAGATAGATAGATAGATAGATAGATAGATAGATAGATAGATAGATAGGTAGGTAGGTAGGTAGGTAGGTAGGTAGGTAGGTAGGTAGGTAGGTAGGCAGGCAGGCAGGCAGGCAGGCAGGCAGGCAGGCAGGCAGGCAGGCAGGCAGGCAGGCAGGCAGGTTGAACAATGATTTTTATGAGGCATGTTATATATTGACAACATTCTCCAAAACCAAATCATAAAATGCAATAGCTGTAAGCAGCCCTTCTCTTTAAAACAAATACATGTTTTGGAACCAGCCAGCCAGAAAACCAAAACAGTATTTACCTCTTTTAATATACTGAATATCGGATTGGAATTCAGTTGTTCAGCAAACTTAAATGAGTCATTATTTTTAAAATGAAAGGATGAGTTCTTAATGAATTGAAGAAAAAAATGTATTCGCACAGACACACACACACACATACTCCTTATTTTCATATCCAGTCACAAGAGTAGACACCTTTTTGGTGAGCAGGAGATTTATTTAAACAGAAAAACAGCAGCCCTAAATATGCAGTGGGATGGGAAATTATGTCATCTCATCACTGAACACTAGTATGAGATTATAGCTACTTTTCCATATTTTAGGATGCTATGTTTCCTCAAAAAAAAAAGAAAACCTAGCTTTGTTAAACCTACTTAATACATTGTATTTTTTTTTTCCTCTTCTTTCCTTCTACAATCAGTAAAACTTTGTTTATGGTTATTGCTTGGCAGCTTGACTTCAAGGTTGCTTTGTCTGTCTTTGACCTGACCTCATCAATGGCCAAGGTGGCTTCAACAGCCCTTTAGTGTTACCTGTAATAATAAGACATTGAGATCCTTGACGCTGTCTGAGCTTGCAGTTTTTTCATTACCAAACTTGGTAACATCATCCAAGCACTGCTGATGTCATCTGGTTTGGTAAAGAAAAATCTGCAAGAAAACCAGCAAGCTCAGAGAGCAGCAAGGATCCCACCGTTCAGCCCTGAGCTGCAAATATTCCTTGTATCAGTAATAAGAAAGTTTTCTGACAAATAAACATTTCAGCTAAGAATCATTCCTGTGAGCAATCCTGTAGGAATAAAACTTTATTTGTAAACAAATATACTATATACTTTTTATATTTAGTAATAGTGTGGGTATGTATGTGGGTATATTTGTGTATATATGCAGACACACAGAGAGACAGATACACAGTCACAAAAGGATGGCCTATTAATGTTCCTTATAAATCTGTTTTCTTGTTATGCTTGATCATATAAGACCTGTTCAGAACGTCTCTTCTGCACCTATAAAGTTAGATCTATGGAAGAGAAGCCAGCTCAACCCCCAACTACAGGCATCCAATGGTTTCATCTAACTCAGTGGTTCTCAACCTGTGGGTCAGGACCCCATTTGGGGTCGAACGACCATTTCACGGGGGTCGCCAAACAACGCAGTCCGCCATTTTTTTTCCCCTTTTCCTTAGCTGTGCTACTCCCTTTTATTCTATTGGCTTTTGAAAGCCAATAGAATAGACTCTCTTGAATAGAGTCTAATTCTATTGGCTTTCAAAAGCCAATAGGAATTGTCCAGGTTGTCTCTGCCCTGCTGAGCCCACCAAAAGTCTCATTCTGCAAACGGTGCTGCACCAGTTGAGTAGTCCTCGACTTATGACCGGTTGAGTAGTCCTCGACTTATGGCCGGTTGGGGGTCATGGCATTAAAAAGGTTGAGAACCACTGATCTAACTCCTCTGGTGTTAAATATACATATATCTAGACTGGACATCGCAGGACTGAACTGAACACAAGTAGCTAATTTGTATAGACTATGCTCAACGTAGGTAATAGCCAGTGGTGGGATTTAGCTGGTTCGCACCACTTTGGCAAAACCGGTCGCTAATTTTTTTTTGCCCAGGCCCAGAATGGACTTCCGGAAGCAGCATCCACACGGAGAACCAGTGGTTCACCTATTTGAATCCACCACTGGTAATAGGGCATATCAAAGCAAACCAGAAGGTATGGTCATATTTTACCTTTCTAGAAGTTTTCTGTTCCTTTGCGAGCAACTGCTATTTTCATTCCTCCTTTACAAAGTGTTTTTAAAGATATTTTGGTGGGAATTGTTTTCACTTATATTTGTGAGGTAGCTGTGGAGGAAGCTGCTGTATCTCTGTTATTTATCTCACTGTCACCCTTCCTCCTCCTGGCTTCTCACATTTCTTGATCTGAAAAATACTCTACAGATAATACTTACAACCACAACTGAGCTCAACATTTCCACTGCTATGCAAGACAGAGGTTAGGTGCATTTTGCCCCATTTTATGATCTCTCTTGCCACAGTCGTTACACTCCAGTTATTAAGTTAGTAACATGGTTGTAAAGTTCGGGACACTGCAACCCTCATAAATACATGCCAGTTGCCAAGTGTCTGAATTTTAATTATGTGACCATGAGGATGCTGCAATGGTCATAAGTTTGAAAAACAGTCCTAAGTCACTTTTCTCAATGCTGATGTAAATTCAAACAGTCGCTAAACAAAAGTTGTAAGTCGAGGATTACCTGTGTAGAAGTTTCCTTAACGTGTTCTTCCCTTGAAAAGTGGGAAACTGGGGAAACTAGAAATATTGGCGAACTGAACAGATAATGTTACAGAACTCATCAATATATTGTTTGAATAACATGAATAAAGGCAAAAATATACGTGTCCCTGGATAATGTTGCAAGATTGAATCTGGATTGGTTATCCAGGCCAAAGGTTTACTCTTCTGAGCTTTTGGACTCATGCTGGAGCCCATACTGAGAAAACGTCTCTCTACTGGAATATGTGCTTTGTGCTATTTTGTGAGTTGTATTTATGTGGCACCTTCTTATTGGTTGAATAACTGATAACTCAGGGCAAAAACTGTGTGTGCTTACCTGTAAAAAAAAAAAAAGATCATTTTAGCACTAATGAAAAAGTTAGCCCAGCACAACTTACTTACTATAACTTGCAGCCTTAATTAATTATTTGCTGCTTTTCTTCCGGGCACTATAGCAATAAATAAAGCATCCCACCTTATTAAACATAGTTTGGGGAAAGTATTCATTTGGATGAATGACTCAAGAACCACTATTTTTTATTTTATTTTATTAGATTTAGAGTGATTATGGATCAAATGCCTTAAATCAACTTTACAAGTGTCTACTTGATCCTTTTTAGCATTCCTGTTTCATTTCCTCTTGGTCCTTATGAACATTCTTTCTTTTGCCTTTTATTAAACTAGCAAAAATGAGAATCATGTCAGAAACAAGCCAAATATGGATCATCCAGGCTGGAGATGCAGCCTCTGTTCAGATTATGGCTAAATCTTAGGAGGATTTTATTGATGAAGGTTTTATGACCTCTTTTCCCCATGATGCAGTATAAGCCAACTTTTATTAAAGATATGGAATGTGTCTCAGTAGTTTTGCTACCATATATGGGAAAACGTGCAGAACAAAATTCAGCCTTGTTTCAGCTAAGCTATGAATGCCTTAAAGGAAAATTTAAATGAACAGCAAGAAGAGTTATCAGCTTTCTTTACAAGTTATTGAAAACATGGATTTATTGCTAAAAGAGGGACTGGGTGGGGTGTTCAGAAACAACTTGGCAGAAGGTTCTCAATAAGATTCCTATTATTTTCCTCTTCCAGCAAGAACCTGCTGTTCTCAATGTGTGCAAAATTGCCGCATAAATTCCAGTGAAAAGAACCTTGCTCCTTGAAAAGCTTTTGTTGTCCATGTGATCATCCTTATTCCTGGGGTTAGCAGTCCAATTACCACAGCCACTTCTCAATCTACCTTGAAAATGTGCAAAAGTGCAAGGTAGTGACCTCTTTATTAAACTATTTTTTTAAAAAATCTGGCAAAACAGTGTGATTGTAGAGAGATTCTGATGTGTCTTCAAGTACGGGCCTCTGAGCCACACACAATAATGCTGGGTAACACCCAGCATTGTATAGAGGTTAAGGTATTGGGCTAAAAGATTCAACTCTTCAGAACTTCAGTGGATGATTTTTAAGCCTGTTTTGTAGGGAATTGTGGAGGGGATAAAATGGAGAAGCCCCACACAAATTGCTTTGGGCTCCTGAATGAAAGATGAGATGTAAATGTGACAAACGAAGCAGCAGATAATTTACCAGCTGATAATTTATCAGTTATCCACTTCTCAATGTTTGCTCCCATTTGTAAGAAATTGAGTGTTGACAGATGCTTGAAGGATTTCAAAGGGTAACTCCATCTTCTTAGTAAATATATGATTGCATCTCTGTTTCCCAGCCTGATACTGCATTTAAAAAGATTCTGTATGAATATCTATCAACCCATTTATGATGGTTTGGACCAATACCTATCCAGTGTCTTTTCACTCAAGGCTCCTGCAAATGTGTGTTTAAAAAGACTCCAAAATATCAAAGACTCTGTCACATTGCTGGGTCATATAGTCTAAGAATTAGGCCCTATGATCAATTATTTGAACGTTTTTGCACGCATAGAAACTGACCCCATGGAAAATAATATTTTCAGCAGCTGAATGGATTTGCTCAGTGTCTTTTGCAAGTGGTGCCTTGAGGAACTTCTAGGGAAAGCAATGGTAGGTTGAAGAGGCCTCTGAAAAAGTGGAGATGAATAGCAGTAATGAAAAGAGGAGCCAGTGAGTGGATTGGCTCCTCAGAACTCCTCTCCAGATCAAGGAGAGGGATAAGATCATCCACATTTTTGCTCCATAGAGTGGTTCTCCATAAAATAGCAATCTCTAGTGGATTTGAGAGCCCTAAGAGCCAGGAGGAACTCATCCTGCCTAAGCTGCAAGAGTTAAAAATGGACTGGGAGGCGTGCGCACACACAGAGAGAGAAAGAGAGAGAGAGAGAGAGAGAGAGAGGGAGGGAGGGAGAGAGAGAGAGAGAGAGCGCATACAGAGTTTTAAGAACATAATATCCTAAATATGGCTTTGCTGAATCAAGCCAAAAGTCTGTCTAGTCCAATATCCCAACGATCGTCAGCCACGAGCAATAACAGAACAGTGTTTTAACAAAATAACAGAATTAGAAAGGACCTCAGAGATCTTCTAGTGCAACCCCCTGCTCAAGCAAGAGACCCTGTACCATTTCAGATAAGTGGCTGTCCAATCTCTTCTTTTAAAAAAAAAAACAAATTTTATTAGTTTTCCAATTTTACAAAGCTCCGAGTGTTAAGGAAGCAACATAATGATTGGGTAATCCATAATCCAATAACAAGCTCTTTCAAACATATGTCAGGTTACATCATCAAAAATTTCCTCTCTATTTCCCTTAATTATTGCATCATATTCAATTTAATACATTGTTAGTTATGACTCGGTCAGTTAAAACATTTATCAATATATTTTGTTTTATATGCCTTCATATCCTATATTGAATTTTACCTAATTTCAGTTACAGTATTCCATTTAAGTTAATATCCATAATCTTTAGATTTTGGGTGACCCAAAGTTCCCTTAGTTCATTACAAAATAATTGTCATATCTAAAATACATTTATTATTTACTCAGATAACTTCTTACTTTATTTCACAAACATATTCTATTTCTCATCCTAATACCACATCCCTTACTAATAAGATAACCTTTATCATCTCAATCCAACTTCTATATTATAATCCACAACTATTATTCTAGTAACCATTTTTTATTTCCCTTATAAATCTAAATCCTAAATATTAAATCAATTAGTATCTTTTAAGTTCTCCTTAGGCCATTAAGTAAGATTTTAAAGAGATTTTAAACTCTTCCATTATAGGTCACTTAAAAAGAAAACCATTTTTAAGTCTAACTCTAGCTTTCTCTTTGTGCCAAGCAGGTTTCCATAGCAGTGCCTCTAATCTCTTCTTAAAACCTTCTTAACCTTTTTTCATTGTTAGCATTTGCATTCTGGCAATACTAGGCAGTAACCAAATTTTTTAAAATATATATATAACATCTAATTCTAGTCATATTCTCATGAGCCCCAAAAAGATTTTTTAGTAGCTCTATTTTTATTTTTATCTTTAATTTTGGCCAGATCAGGCTTTTTAAGTCCTTGCCTTGGTTTCTATGATTTCACAGTTAAAGAATATCAGACTGTGGCCGTTGACCTTAATGAGGTCAATGGAAAAGGAACACCCCATTAGGCTGCTCTCTAAACATGAGACAGGTATACTTTCCAGTCAATTCATGAATTAATACAGGAGTTTAAAGCATATTTTTGACTCTTAAAGAAACAGTGCCAGACTCTTTTAAAGTGCATAAAACAGAGCTATGAATAAGCCACAGAATGTATCAAATGTTTTTTGTTGTTGTTGAGAACGTGGAACTTGTGGCTTGCACTCCGTTATTTCTATTGACTCTAAAATTTCATTATCACCATCATCATCCTCTGAAAAAGTATCTGAGCTATTCTTTTTTAAAGAGGCACTATTTTTCTTGGCCTTCATTTATCTTTGGCAGTACAATTGCAGTTCTAGGCATACAAAAACTTCCTGTTCTTGCCCACTACTCTTCTTCAGTTCCTTCAGTTCCAATTTGAAATGCTTCCGGGTGTACCCGCATTGACAGTGTAAGGCAAGTTTCCCCAAAATTATTTGTAATCAAGATTTTGAAAACTTAACTGGAATTCAGGTCAGCTAGGAGGTCTGTAACGAAAGTTTATATGGCATACTGAAATGTTATTATTGCAGCACCTCTTGGGAGAAAGTATGAGCAAGTGCTACTTGTGTCATAATGTACACTTCCTTCACATAGTGGTATACAATATGAGAATTCTTCTGCCTGAATGCAGCATTTGTTCTTGCCATTATTCTGCCAACACAACACAAGTATGTAGTTAGCCCTTCTAGCCCTCTAGTGAAAACTGCATTGAACAAGTTTCAAATAATGACAAAGACCTACTTATAGTTTTTTATATAAGTCTTCAGTTGAATAGCTTTTCAAAGACAAGAGGTCCATTTGTGGACCATATGTCCTTGGCCAGTATATATCTTTTTTGCTAACAAGTAGCCCTGGAGACACCTACCCACATTGTCCAGTGAAAGAAAAATAAATATAAAAACGAGTGAAGGGGCAGAGTTTTAGCTTATCTCACCCCACCGATCTTGATTAAAATCTGTTTTCCCACAGATAAAAGTACATTGCTTAAAATCTATGTTTTCCCAGAAATAAAAGTAATGGGGGAAACAGTAATCTGATCAAGATTAGTAATCTCAACCCCTGGCAATCTTAATTTAAGGATTTATTTTCCCAGTAGTAACTCATAACATTGTCTAGGATCATATAAATGTTAATCTGTAAAATAATTGCTTACAATGAATTCTGTGTAAAGATTTAGTTTCCTTCCAAGATGAAGAGTTCTCACTTCATTTTTTTTTAATTACTTAATTGAAAATAGAAAACTTGTTTTGACTTTCTTCATTTAAACTTCTACTTTATGGTGCTAAATTATTGGTATAAAGCCAGGAACAAAGAGAAAACAAAGATAGCCCTCCTCTTCTGAGGGAAAACTGAAGAATGGCAGAAACTCTATCTTTAGTGAAATTTATTCCTGACTCACAAAAGAAAAAAGAACATAATGAAGAATGTTATGTTGAGTTGTTTCTTGCTTTAAAAATTCTTTCCCATGATTAATGGTCTTTTGGGATGATTAAATTCAGACCAATAAAACTGAGGTGTATGTTATGAAATAGAACTTTTCAGAGATGAAGCAGAGATTTGGTACATTAGATAGAAAATACAGCACCAACAGCTTTAGTGATGGAACCGCATGAAGCAAGATCCATTCAGCTTGAACATTTTGATAAATCATGTGTCACAAATGTTAGATCACTGTTCACAATAAATAAAGATGTTCAAGTTAAGTGATCCTTTTACAGGATCTATGTAGAAGTAGTTTATGACTTGTAAACTTTCTATAAAATACTAAACAATATCAATCTGCAGCTGTTGTAACAGATATATAGGGTTGGCTGCTTTAATGCAATTGTAATATAAGTTGGACAACTTATGGGACAACTTGGTGTAGCCAACTAAGAGCAGCCAGCACACCACTGCCAGCTCATCACTGCCAAGTCACCTCTGCCATCTCACCACCGCCAAGTTGCTGCAGGACAACTCCACACGACCAATTCACTGGGGGTACAACTTGCCACAGATGGCTGGAGGAGAGCAGGATAGACAAGTGAGCAAGCGAGTGGACAGAGTAAAGTAGCAGCGGCAACTGGGGACTTCCCATTTTACCATCCTTTGCCATTGCCACCACCACCGTATGCCATTTGGCAGTGGCAGCAGCAGTGGTGGGGTGTATGAAAATGGAATGTGCTCGGCTGCCACCTCCCCACTGCCATCACCAGCCTCTTTGGTCCAGAGCTCAGCAGCAGTGGCGGGGGATGTGAAAATGGGAAGACCACAGCCATCGCTGATGCTCTGTGCTCTCTCCACCTGCTCACTTGTCCACCTGCCCAACTTTTCTTCCAGCCACTTACAGCGAGTTGGCCGTATGGAGTTATCCTGTGGCAACTTGGTGGCAGTGACTTGGCTGAAGTGACTTGGCAGTGGCGAGCTGGTGGTGATGAGCTGGCCGTGCCGAGCTGGCCACTCCAAGTTGTCCCATTCCAAACAAAACATATCTTTATTTGCAGGTTTTTGTATTTTGTGTGGGGGGAGGGATTCTCCAGTTCTTTCTGTTCTATTCTGCTTTTCCAGGTATTGGAGCAATTTAAATTTATATTTAAATAAAAGAAAAGTCACCTCTTGGGACAGACTACTGCATACAAAGATAATGCAGGTGCAGAAGCACATTTTATTGATCATTGATGAAATACGTTTCTACATGCAGCTGGGGATGGATATCCCCCTTGTCAGTCGTCATTTTGTTATGGGTCTGCTGGACAAGTCTTCAGATGAGGGTGAGAAAGAGATGGAAGAAGTGGAGCTAGGAGCCTTGGAACAGGGGATTCCAACAGTGTGGAAACCAAAGGCTCCACTCCTTTTAAAGCAGATCTAGCAAACTTCCAGGACTCCCTGTCTGAATCCACAGCCTCCCTCTCAGATCCTGAAGTTCAGCCACCCAATCTTAAGCAAAGCTTGTGATTAAGACTCCACAGAGAGACCTGGGCTCTGATGCTGAAAAAGACTTGCCAAATTGCAACAGAAGAAATGTTTCTAATGCGGCATTTCTCAAACTCAGCAACTTTAAGACGTGTTGACTTCAACTCCCAGAATTCCCCAGCCAGCACTCTGAAGAGAATGCTTTTCAAGCCTTAGCTCTGTGAACTTTGCCTTGCTGTGTGATGCATAGAACTCTGGATCCCATTCTGTGTATCTCCGCATTGTTGCTTGATTACTGAATTCCTGGTCTCTACTTGGGCCAAGTCTATTGGATAGATTTATAGTGATTGTCCTACGATCCTGGCAAAGAGGACTTTTTTTTTTTCATAAGTCTATTCAGCCAGCCAGTCCATTGCTAGCCAGCAGAGCCAGCCGAGAAAATAGTTGATGCATGAAACTAGCTATATACAACAAGATTTTATTACTATTATTATTATTATTTTTATTGCCTCCGAAAGATGCATACATCCTAGTAGTGATTTGAAAATCAAGTTCTCATTTATATGGCTGTAGTTCCATAGAAGCAACTTCCTTAATCTATAGAAAAGGACAACTAAATTAACAATTAAAAAGACAACAAGTAAATTCTAACACCAAGACTATCTTCACCCTGGAAGCCTTCAAACTTTGAAAAAGATTTTCTTTTATCCAAAATAGAGTGTACATAAATGTACAAATCACTGCTAAGTTATAGGTATATAAAGGGCCAATTTACTTTGATTCCTCAATCAATCAATCAGAATACAGCTGGAAGAGACCTTGGAGGTCTTCTAGTCTAACCACTTGCTCAAGCAGGAGAACCTATAACATTTCAGACAAGTGACTGTCCAGTCTCTTTTTAAAAACCTCCAGTGATGAAGTACCCCCAACTTCTGAAGGCAAAGCTGTTGCACTGGTTAATTGTCCTCATTGTTAAGCAGTTTCTTCTTAATTCCAGGTTTAGTTTCCATCCATTGCTTCTTGTCCTGCTTTCTGGTGCTTTGCAGAATAGGTTGATTTCCCCCCCGCCTCCTCTTTATGGCAACCTCTCAAATACTGGTATACTAGTATCATATCCTCAATACCAAATGAGTTCCACTCTCACATGAAAGATACAGATAGTCCTCAATTTATGACCACAATTGACCCCAACATTTCTGTTGCTAAAAGAGACATTTGTAACATTTTACAACCTTCCTTGCCACAGTTGTTAAGTCAGCCACTGCAGCTGTTAAATGAATCTGGCTTCCCCCATTGACTTTGCTTGTCAGAAGGTCAAAAAAAATCACATATCCCCAATACACGGCAACCTTCATAAATATGAGTCAGTTGCTGAGTGTCTCAATTTTGATCACGTGAGCATGGGGATGTTGCATCAATTGTGAGTGTGAAAAACGGTTATGAATCACTTTTTTTCAGTGCCATTGTAACTTTGAACGGTTGCTCAATGAACTGTTGTAAGCCAAGGACTACTTGTAGATTTACTGAACGTGCTAGAGATCAAATATCCCTCCCATCTCATATCAGACTGTTACCATCAGACCATTTGGCAAATTAAGTTTAAATGAAAAGTTAAGGAATAAAAAGAGGGAAGAAGATTCATGTCAGGAGACACTAATGTGGGTTGTGAAGCATTGCTTCCTAATAATTTGCCCAGCCCTATTATTTCCTTCATTGTTGGCATTGGCATTGTTGGCATCAACGCTATGCAAAACAAGGAACCTCATCAGTGGTTTAATTTGCCTGCAAACAACATGCAGTTGAGCCATGAGAAATAAATATATTAATTTGCTGCAGGCTCCCCAAATGGCAGATTTTAAAAGTGCCCAAGTGGACACCAAACTTTTTTTTCCCTCTTTTCAACCTTTTTCATCTATGGATAAAAAGGTCCCTGGTGCCCTACAAAATAGATGTGGACCTAAGCATGGAAAAACGAACGTAAATTTAATTTTCCATTTCTTCGTAGAAATGAATTATTGCCAATGCATTTGATCGCTGACCATTCAGTCTTGGAACTGAATCAGTGAATCATATTCCTGACAGCATTTTCTGAAAAATTAGATGTTGTGACTTTTTTTAAAAAAAGGTAAGGTTTTTTTTTTTCAGGACAAAAAAAAATGATATCTTCATCCTACCTTAGAGTCTGAAGATGGATTAGTTTGCCCTAAAACTAATCTGTGAAGTTTAATGGAATTCTACAATTTTTCAGAGGCGTTGGCTGTTACGATCATTTATGCTGACTGTACATGGTGAACTAGCAAGGTTTAGTTTGCCTAAAAAAAAAATCAAAAGTTATATGGACAGCAGTTTAGGGGCCAAGAAAAACAAAGCTTCCCATCCCCTCCAAACATTTCTGCATATCACCTGGTTGCCAGTGTCATTAGAAGCAAGGCAATGTTAATGCACTTTAGAAAGCCTTGGTAAGACCACACTTGGAATATTGCATCCAGTTTTGGTTACCATGATATAAAAAAGATGTTGAGACTCTAGAAAGAGTACAGAGAAGAGCAACAAGGATTGGCAGCTAAAACATATGAAGAACGGTTGCTGGAATTGGGTATGTCTAGTTTAATGAAGAGAAGGATGAGGGGTGACATGATAGCAGATATCTCAGGGGTTGCCACAAAGAAGACAGAGTCAAGCTTTTCTCCAAAGCACCTGAAGGTAGGACAAGAAGGAATGAATGGAAACTAATCAAGGGAAGAAGCAATCTAGAACTAAAGAGAAATTTCCTGACAGTTAAAACAATTAATCAGTGAACAACTTGTCTCCAGAACTTGTGGGTGCTCCAACACTGAAGGGTTTTAAGAAGAGATTGGACAACCATTTATTTGAAATGGTATAGGGTTTCCTGCTTGAAAACAGTATTGGACTAGAAGACCTCCAAGATCCTTTCCAACTCTGTTATTCTGTTATCTGGAGGACAGAACACATTAGCAAAGTTCACAAATTCCTCTTTAAGCCACAGAAATGTGGACTTTAAGTTGCATATTGCATATCTTTGCATGTAGTATATATCCTAAACTTATGCCAATTTGGTTTCATGTGCTTTAAATGAGCTAATTTTGAGCTACCTCTAGACGAATGGAGACTCCTTTTAGTAGGATAAAGATATGAAAAAATATCATCCCAGCATTAAATTTCTCCAGAAACGTCGGCTGACTCCCTGAAGGCAAGGAAGTAACATGACTAGAAAAGAAGAAAATAATTAATCAAGAGAATTTAACAATGAAAACACTTCCAGTTTCAAGGCAACTAAGTTTGGACTCACATCATCTTAAAAAGCATATCTTATAAGGGTTTTAAGAGAGTGAAAACTTTCTTGAAAATATCTGGTATTATATAAGGAATATCATTTTAGCTTATAAAATAATAATTAGCTTATAATGTTACATTGAAATAAACTATATTATCTTAATAAACATTTATAGCTTATATTAGCTAATTATCTATAATAGTTATGAAAAACTGTGCTGAAATTATCCAACGTTGCACAATATCCATGCAAGAGATATATATTTTGGAGAACATTGAGAATTCTCCCAAATTGGACAGTAGTGGAGACCTTAACTTCCATATTAATAGTGTGACAAAGAGTTTAGGAATGTTGTAATTAGAGGACCAGAATGTAATTAGAGGACCAGAATATCACCATTATTGTAATACAGAAAAATAAAAAGAGAAAATAAAATTATGGAGGAGAAATCCTCAAGGACAAGCCCAATACTCTAACAAAATACCCCAAAGAAAAACAGAAAGAGGTCAACAATTAACATACTCCAAGACCTGGGAGCAAAGACATGTTTTCAAGCAACTTCAGCAACTGGAATACCATCAGTGTAGGACTTGTATGGATCTCTAGGAAATTTCTATTCAACAGAGATGACACATTTCCTAGGTAGAAAATATTAATTGATGAGACATGGAGCCCCTGGTGTGCAATTGTATAGAAATGTATGCATTGCACCAATAGCAAAATCCAAAGAGAGAATGAAGGACTCATGTAATGAAACTACATGAGGACAGTGACTCGTTGAGGCAGGAACTGGCTGGAACTTCAAGACTGATTCCTTAAATAAGACAGTGAATTTAGCTTTTTTTTTTTTTACAGTCTACCAAGCATTTAACTCACTATTATTTAAGCAAAATAAAAGCACCTGTTTCTATGAAATTGTATGAGCAAGATGCAAATGAATATTTGGATAAACTGCACATTTAATACTAAACTTTTATAACAATATTTCCAAATATTGTATGTTGAGATGGCCGATCCTGAACAGGGTTGGGGCTGTTGGCTAGATTGGGAAGTTTATATATATATATATATATATATATATATATATATATATATATATATATATATATATATATATATATATATATATATGTATATATATATATAAAGAAAAGAAATCTCAGAAGAATGCAATGTGAAACTACTTCCATAATGTTGCCAAGAAAATCATACGGGTGTTTCTATGAAGCCTCTAAGAACTGGGCTTGGAGTGTTAAGGGACACTTAAATTTTATTAATAATTAATTGTTTTGGATGTTGGCAAAGAATCCTTCCATTGTAGTAAATGCAAACTTTGCTAATTAAATAAATGGATTGAACAAATGAACCAAATATAAAAACTGGAGCTAATGTCCATTTAATTCCCAAGGATTTAAATGGCCTAAATCCAAATGCAAGCCTCCTAATTCTGCAAATTTGTAAAGAACTTTGTCATAAAAATTGCATAAAAGATAGAATGATGAATTTCTCAAAATATTATAGCAGCAGCTATAGAGCACATTTTAAATGTTCACCACTCATGGTAAAAGACTTTCAAGATGTTATGGGAAATGTTGTATGTCAAATTAGAGGAGAAATGAAGGAGCTTTTAGTAGAGAGAAATAACATCTTGAGGGAGGACATAGTATTGGCTTTGAAAGGACTTGCTTCTGTTGTTGAAAAGCTGGACTCTCATATTGAGGATGTTGCAGACAAAGTGGATTCATTGGAGGATAGGGTTGAAAGTGTGGAAAAAACGGTGGAAACTTCACAGGATGAAATTGTTATGTCTCAGTACAGAGAGATGGAGTTCGCTTTAAGAATCAGGGGCTTGAGGGAAAATATGCAAGAAAATCTGAGAGAAGTGGTGGCAAATGATATTGCTGTGATTTTGGAGAGGGATCCAGAGGAGATATTCAGAGAAATTGAAAAAATATTTAGAGTCAATTCGTGGATCGCAAAGCAGAGAAATTTGCCAAGAGATGTGGTGATTTATTTTGGAAAAAGATCTTTACGCAATGAAATTGTACAAGCATTTTACAATAAGAGATTCCAGATTGCTGCTTAGGATTTTATAATTTTAAAGGAGATTCCATCTAAAATTTTAAGAAGAATAAAGGATTTTGCTTTTTTATCAGATGAACTTAAAAAGCGACAGATGCCATTTAGATGGGATATTCCAATTGGAATTGTGGTGAGTCACGCAGGGACACGTTATAGATTTAATACTGTATCTAAGGCAAGAGAGTTTTATATTTCGGTCCTGGGAGCGCGCTCATCACCATCTATAATGTTTAAAGCTTTGGAAGTGAATGAGGGAGAGCAGTTGGCTGAAGATGCTGTATCAATGAAAGCTGGAAAATTACAGGCTGAGTTGTTACAGCAGTCTGAGATGAAAGAACAGAGAATGACCTGAGCAGCGCATAGACGAAAAGAAAAGGAGCAACAGAAGAAGGAAATTAAAGAAGTTACACAAGAATTTGCTTCTGAGCCTGTGGGAGGAGCAAGACCTAAGAGATCTTCATCGGTTCAATCTTCGATGGTAGATCTTCAAGCAGTCTTCTCTAGGTAATAGATGGAGGAGATGGCAAAGCTCCTGACCTGGAATGTTAATGGCCTTAATTCGCCACAGAAAAGGAAGAAAATATTTCATTATTTGAAGCAATATAATAATGACATTGTTTGTTTGCAGGAAACCCATATTATTTCAAAGGATCAAAAATATTTGATTAATGCTCGATTGGGTTCTCATCTTCTACTCCTGGGAAAAAAGGGGGTGTTGTAATTTATGTTAAGAAAAATCAGCTGTATTAATAGATTCTGATCCTCAAGGGAGATATGCTATGATTGAAGTGGGAATGTATGGTAAGAAATTGCTTATAGTGGGTTTGTATGCTCCTAATCAACAACAAGAACAGTTTTATAGATTTTTACACCAAAAATTGATTTCATTGGATTATAGATCTGTTATTCTGATGGGTGATTGGAATGGAGTTTTGGACACACATAGAGATAAGAAAGGATTTTTTACTTCTTTCAAGCAAGCCAAACTACCTAAGGCTTTTTTTGACTTGAAAGAGGATTTGGAACTGAGAGATTTCTGGCGGGAACGTAATACGGAAGAGAGAGACTTCACTTTTTTTCTGACAGACATCAATCGTTTTCAAGAATTGACTTTTTTCTGATTACAACAGATTTATATTTTAGGGTAAAAAATGTAAAGATTTTTCCAAGGACATTGACAGATCATAGTCCTGTATGGATGGAATTGGTTGCTGAGAAAGAGGAGAGAAGATCTTGGAGGTTGAACGAAAATTTATTTAGACAAGAGGCGAATGTTCAGAAACTTAGAGAGTATTTAAAGGAATATTTTATTTTAAATATGTATAAGGGAACCTCAATGGCAATGGTTTGGGCTGCTAGTAAGGCTTATATGCGTGGGGTTCTGATTCAAATGAACAAGGCTTACAGGCAAAAACAGATGCAAAAGCATAAGGAATTGGAAGATGAGATTAAAATAAAAGAAAAAGCATTAATTTTGAATCCTTTGGATAAGAATGTAAAGGCTTCTATAAATTTGCGTAAAACACAGTTTAATATGTTAATGGCTGATCAGGCTGCAACTAATTTACTTTATATGAAACATAATACATTTTGTAATGCAAATAAGCCAGGTAGGTGGTTGGCTTATCAACTAAGGAAGAAACAGAAGTCGAGAATTATAGATAAAATAAATTATAATGGTAAAGTGGTTTTTCAGAAAGAATTGATTAAAAAATCTTTCTTAGATTTTTATACAAAATTATATATGGGTAAGAAGGTACAGAGTTCAGATATAGATAAATATTTACAAGATGCTCATTTTCCTAAGTTATCGAATGACCAAAGAGATGAGATTAATGGATTTATTACTTCACAGGAAATTATTATGGCAATTAAACAATTAAAAGCTGGTAAAGCACCTGGCACCGATGGATTGACATCAATTTATTACAAGACTTTAAGTGATGAGATGATAGAGCCCTTAAAGGAACTTTTTAATAATATATTATTGGGCTTAGAGACTCCCCCATCTTGGGGAAGGGCTTTTATATCTTTGATTCCAAAAGAGGATCAAGATCTTACTTTACCAAAAAATTATAGACCTATATCTCTTTTGAATGTAGATTATAAATTTTTTTCAAAAATCTTAACCAATAGACTTATGACAGTATTGAATCAAGTGATACATACTGATCAAACAGGTTTTATAACTGGGAGATATATGAAGAATAATGTTAGACAAATTATTAATTTAATAGAATATTTGGATAAAAACAATCAGATTTCTGCAGGATTGATTTTTTTAGATGCTCAGAAAGCCTTTGACCAGTTAAATTGGCAATTTATGTTAAGGTTGGTTGAAGAGATGAATTTTGGAGATAAAATTTTGCAAGCTCTTCGAGGTATTTATCAAAGACAATCGGCACAACTTATAATTAATGGAGGTTTATCTGAGGTTTTTCAAATTGGAAAGGGCACAAGACAGGGCTGTCCACTGTCTCCTTTGTTGTTTGTTTTAACGTTGGAAATTTTGTTGATTAAAATTCGTGAATCATCTAAAATAAAGGGAATAATGATTGATAAGAATGATTATAAATTAAGAGCTTTTGCAGATGATTTGGTTGTTACTTTGTCTCAACCTACTTATTCTGTATTGGAGTTGTTATAGTTGATAAATCAATTTAGACAAGTTTCCGATTTTAAAGTCAATAATAATAAAACTAAAATACTATCTAAAAATATGACTAATTTGGATAAGGAGACGTTGGTTAAATTGACGGGCTTTGAAGTTGTAAAAAAGGTCAAATATTTGGGGGTTTATATAACTGCTTCTAATGTAAAATTGTATAAAAATAATTATGAAATGTTATGGTTTAAAATACAGAAGGATTTGAATGATTGGAAAAAATTGCAATTATCTTTGTTAGGGAAAATTGCTGCAGTTAAAATGAATGTTCTGCCAAAATTCCTTTTTTTGTTTCAAATGATACCTATTTTAAAGAAAGAGTCAAATTTAGAAGAATGGCAGAAGGGTATCAATAAATTCATTTGGGCGGGGAAAAAACCAAGAGTAAAGCTTAAAATTATACAAGATGTTCGAGAGAGAGGTGGACTCAAGGTGCCAAATTTGAAATTGTATTATGATGCGGTGGTTTTAACATTGAGTAGTGACTGGATCAACTTAACAAATTTAAATATACTTTTTTTTTGGAGGGATGGGATCTATTATTTGGATGGCACGCGTATTTAATTTATAATAAAAAGGTGGATAGGGTTTTTAAGTCCCATATCTTAAGAATTGCTTTATTGCGTGTTTGGAAGAAATATTATAGATCAGATTCTAGAGTACCGTTGTGGGGAATTCCAGGACATGCAATAGAAGGGATAAGGAAAGGAGTGAAAATGGATAGTATTTCTTATAAACAATTGCTTAATTGGGATGGGAATAATTGGCAATTAAAATCTATGGACGAATTAGCGCAAGAAAATATTAATTATTCTTGGTTCCAGTATAGGCAATTATTAGAAAGGTGGAGAATAGATCAAAAAGTGGATTTTATCAGGGAGGATGCGAATTTGATGAAACAAATTAAAGATCAAAGTCGAACTTATATAAAAAGAGTTTATAGTGTTTTAGTGGAACTGGATTCAGAAACAGAATTAGTTAAAGATTGTATGGTTAAATGGGCTCAAAATTTTGATGAGCCGATTTTATTAGATACATGGGAGATAATCTGGGTGAGGAATGTCAAATTTACTCAAGCTCAAAATCTATGAGAAAATTTTTATAAAATGTTTTACAGGTGGCACCTTGATCCACAAAAGATGTCTCGTATGTATCCAAATGTGCAGCCTAAATGTTGGAGATGTGGTTGTTTGGATGCAACGTACTATCATAGTTGGTGGTCATGTAGAAATATAAAGGCTTTTTGGATTAAGATTTGGTGGAACATTCAGAAGATTTTTAATAGAAGGATAAAATTTACACCACAATTGTTTTTGTTAGGTATTATTGTTGATTGTGATGATAAAGAAATTATTTTAATGTTGAATTTAATTACAGCGGCAAGGTTGCTGATTGGGCAATATTGGAAGAAGGACTCTTTGCCTACTTTAGAAGAATGGTTTCTTAAAGTTTCTTATTTATCTAAAATGGCAAAAATTTCGGCTTATCTGAAAGACCAATCGCAAGAGAAATATATTTTGGTGTGGAAAAGATGGGTGAATTTTATACATAATAAATATGAGATTAGAAAGTATTACTTAGCTTTTGAATAACCTATGTTTAAGGGTAATAGTTAGAATCTCTGTTTTTATGTACTGGAGTTAAAGTATTTAAAATTTTGTTTTTTGGATGTATGTATAATTGCTTGATGTTCATTTAAGCTGTATGTTTTTTGTTATTTTTAACCCTGTATTCAGCTCTGGGAAGGAGGGGGGAGGGTGAGGGGGGGTGGGAGGGGGGGAGTATTTTATTGTAAAACTTTAAAAATTTTCAATAAATGTTCACATTATGGTCTATATATTATACCAATCCCTTGGGATTGCAGTGAGATATAAATGTAATAAATAAGTGAATAATCTTTCTATAAAATGCAATCAATCTATAATATAGGTCAATATGAATGATCCTTCTTTGTGAACAATTGAAGGAATACAGTGTAACTATTAATTGCATGGTGAATAACTGATACACTTAATTCTCAGTTTACCTCAAATATTCAGTATTCCATTGAGATGGTATAGTATCATTTTTAAACAGATTGAAAAAATATTATAGGTATTCACTGTGGGACTAGGCTAAAACTGAAAGTTGTGACTATAACTGAAAAATGAACTGAGCACATATACAGAGAGGAGAAAAATCAGAGGCTTAAAATGAAAAAAAAGTTGGCTTTGGAAACAGATAAGAGGAAAACAAGTCATTAAAAGCCAAAATGACATAAAAAATAAATGCCATCAGAAGATAAACAAGTTGTGGAATCCATGGAAGTCTTAATCTCATAAATAGTAACTGAAATCAGTGATTAGTTTTAGAGGCCAAAAGTGGTCCTGAAAAACATCTACTCCTCTGAATCATTCAGAGTCTGAACTAAGCTTTCATTTCTCCAGCTAGTGCTTGAATGGGATTTAGGCTAAGTAAGAGACAAGTACAGCAGTTACATACATGGATCAATAAAGTTTTATAGTGGCTTGGAATTTGGCAGATCTCTGTTTTCTCTAAGAACCTTAATTGTCTTACTTAAGTAATGCTTGGTTAAGTGCTTGGGTGAAAGTGAGTGCTTTCATTTTTTTTCTTTGCTGTCGCCCATGAATGCATTTTCCATAAGTTCCAGCTGGATTTATCTGGATCGGCCAGAGAAAGCAAGGGGAAATACAAGATCCTGTGCCTAAATAGGTTTATGACTGGAACAAGTGAATATAATTCAAGGTTTGTCACAACACTAGGCTCAGCAGAACCTGGTGTGGAACAAGATGTTGTAGAACAGGGGTGTCAAACTCGCAATGCCATGTGACATGTTGCAACGTATCATGACTTTTTTTCCATTGCCGGCAATGGGGTGGGCATGGTTTCGGCATGACTCAGCCAGCCCATGCACCGGCAGTTTGATAGCCTTGTTGTAGAATGATGATTCTGTGTTGACCAGAGGAGACCAACAGGTAAGGAAAGATGGGTGGGTTTTGTTGTTGTTGTTGTCATTGTTGTTTTTGTTTGGGCACATACATGCATTGTTACCTGGTCTTTTAAAACACCTACGGATCATTTCACCCTTCCTAGAATGTCTTCACATGCATACTGATTTAATACCTTGATTTATCTACAGGTAATCTTTGACGTATGACCAGAATTTTGGTTGCAGTCATCAGTCAAGCCACTAAGAGACTAGACCTGATTTTATGACCATTTTTACAACCATTGTAAAGCAAGAGCTTTCAGCAGCTCACAATCTGAGGTCACATGATCATGATTTGCAAAATTCAAAAAATGCCATTGGGGAAAGTTGATTCACATGTACAACCATGTGATTTGCTTAAGGACTATGTGATTCTCTTAACAACTATGCTGACACAAATTGCAATCACTTGACTGTGGGAGGGGGGAGCAATGTTTTGCAATCATCGGAAATGCTTTACAGGCTATAAAACCTTTCTAAGACAGTCATTAAATGAAGGGTCATAAGTCAAATACTACTTATATTTATGATTTGCCTATATAGAGATAATGCAAACAGGCTTTTATTTGTGTCTGTAAGGGTTTTAATATCCCTGGGCTGAAACTGATGAGAGTGAACTTCAGTCCCCATCTATTTCTGTAGAGTTTTAGAAAACTACAAAGAACAGCACTGAAACACTTGGAGTAACAAACATTTTCATTATTTATGTAGAGTATAAGGGTAAGTGGGCAGACAGTAAGAATTAGTTTCAACTGACAATTCTGCTTTCAGATTACAAAGATTTTAGAGATGAGAGCAACTCAAGTCCTGGGGGGCAGAGAGAGAGTTGGACATTTTTGTATTTTTTAACTATTGGTTCCTTGCTTAAAACAATGAAATTTTATTCCAGTCAGAGACAAAATGACAAACAACGAACAGTATCAGAGCTGACTCCTTTTCACCATTCTACATTAACAGGGATGCAAAAAGCTACCTACTAAAAAGCAAACATTTGCAATTAAATTGCTCTCAACAGTTTACTGGTACCTCATCATAAACAGTTGAGTAAAAGATTCTTTCCCAGCAGCACTAGCTTCCTGACCTAGTCTACTGATTCATTTGCCTTTTATTCTTTATCTGTCATAGCTGGTTCAGAGGCTTAGGAGATATCTCCCTTTGGTTTTAAACTGACACAACATTCACCAGGAGTAGATAATGAAAAATAGTCCCATTAGTAAGATTTCCCCTTATACTTCAGCAGCAACTCCCAAGAAAATCAGCTCCACAATATTCAAGACTTGAAATTCTGTACAATACAGATTTAAACTAGGGTAAGTCAGAAACCACCTCTTCTAATTAATATGAAATTGGCCCATGCCATTCCCTCCATAAAGCCATATTTTGCCTACAAACTTCTGAAAAAGGTAAAAAGATGGTTCCATTTTTCACTTCTTGAGTAAAGAAGGGATGAAATGCCATTTTTCCAAAATTCGTTCAAAACTAAGCAATAGTCAGGCAACATTACTCCTTGATGGACTAGGGAAGGATTTCTCCAGATCAGGGCTCCAATTCTTTATAGTCTTCCAGAAAAATATGTTGTTACCTAGTAAAACCATTTCTAGACCATCCCAAAATGATGTTGCATGTTATTTTCTGGATCTTTTCAGTGTTTGCATTAATCAGAAATTAAGCTGATTACCAGCAGTTGACAGTGGTAAGAGGATGCAATTACACAGTATTCCTTGCTTCTCCACAGAGAATATGGATTATTATTAGTAGACTATTAGATTATTAAGAGAACATCACCATGTGGGTATGTTGTGCCACAGTGCTAATATCATATGTGCCCCACACATTACCTAACTATCAATAGCATGCCTCTCTTTAATGAAAGATTTCATTTAGCAGTTTTGGCTGCAATCCCAGAACAATTTCCTCTACCAAGGTTTGCTAAGGAAGAAATGGCTTACTCACAAGAAAACAATTTCAAAGGTAAAATTGCTAATCACAATGCAGACCACTCCAATTGACTGAGGTGGTCATATTTTGGGGTGGGAGAAAGTGGGGATTTTAAAAAAAAATTAAAAAACCACTTTTAATAAACACAAAAATACTGTAAGTTGCCACCAAGCAATAAAGAGACAGAAACTAAAAATGTAATATCCTGGGGGGAAAAGAGAGGTAGGAAAAAAATCTATTTGTATAAGATTTTTTTTCCTTCTTATTTGGTATTGATGGAAACCATGGATTAGAAAAAGTACTTTCTATGCAACATTGTCTTTTTTCAAAGAACTAAGTAAGATATAATATAATATTTTAAACTAATTTCAGTGAAAAATCTTTTAGACCAGGGATCTGTAAATTTTGGGATGAGGTGAGGCCAAGGCAGGGGCCAAAGGCAGGGGTAGGCAACCTTGGCTCTTTTATGACTCGTGGACTTCAGTTCCCAGAATTCCTGAGCCAGCCATGGCTGGCTCAGGAATTCTGGGAGTTGAAGTCCACGAGTCATAAAAGAGCCAAGGTTGCCTATCCCTGGCCAAAGGGAACCTTTGGTCTTGAGGGCCTAGATTGGAAAAAAAAATGGATGGACAAACTCCTCCCCCAAGATGGCTGCTGCCCATAGGAATTTTTTCTCTCCTGCCAATGATCTGCTGGTTCTTTGACAGTGTTGCTCCATAGATTTGAATGGGAACACTTGGAAATGACCAAAGATGACTTTTGGATCGCTGTGGACCCACCCGTGAGGGGGAATCTTGAAGGCTGCGGCTCCCTGTAGGAACAGCCCAAAAGTCACTGGTTTTTTTCTCCATCTCTTCCTATCAGCAGAATGTTTTCGTAAGCAAATCTGGGTTTTAACTTTACTTTTTGAAGTTTTGCTTTGGTCTTTATCTTTAAATGTTAATTGGCTGGCTGAATGCTGATTTATTTTAACTCCCTGCTGGATTCTATCTTTTTATTTTTCCTGCTTTTTTTCTTTGGTCTATTTGGCTGTTCTCATTAACTTCTGCTTTTCCGTAAGGAAACATGGCACGTGACTTTGGATAGTGAAAGTGCTTTTATTTGATTTATATTTTATTGGACATTTATTGCAAGAAATTTGTATTTTAGCAACTTGCAAAAAGTTTTTGAATTGTAATATCGATAAAATATCTTCTCTGTTCTTTTGTCTTTTTTTCTGTTCTGCTTGTCTACTACATGGAGCAACAACATATTGGATTACAGAGGAAAGGAGGTTGACACTTGGGGGGGAAAAAGACTGCTTAGCAACATGCAAACTTTAACTGAAAGTTTTCTTAAAATGTGTGATGAACTCATAAAGATCGTGGAAAACATTCAGAGAAAATTAAACCTACAAAGAGAATGTGATTTCAAGGATTCTCAAATAAGGTTTGAGAAATAACAGTATGTAGAAAACATTCTGAGGTAAAAGGAATGTGATTTCGAACCATTGGTTGGGAAGAAATATGGACTCAGAAATAACAGAGTCAACTTCATATACCTTCCTGAAGTTCACGCCTGTACTTCCATATAATAGTAGAAAACACTCTGGGTGGATAAGTGGCAAATTGGTCTTTTTTAAGTGGCTTGAAGAAGATTGGGAAATGGATCTACCACATTTAACTGAGGAACAATTTCATCTGGACTTTTTTGGGGAAGATAGACAGCTTTGGAGATTGGACTTTGTATTCAATCTTATCTCTTATCAATTGATAAGAGATGGTATTAAGAAACAAACATGGATATTTGATCTGGGACCAGTCAAGGTTAATTTGGGAGATGATTTATAATACTTAAGAAGATGTGGCAAATTTTCTTTGAGTTGATCACAATAACAGTTTGTTAACAGAGGGTTTTGGAATTTTAATCTTGTCTTTTTTATTATTATCTTGTTGACTATTTTGTTATTAATATAGTATATAGACGATAAGTTAATAATTTGTAAATAGAATTAGTTTAGTAATTTAAAATTCTTTGGGCCTATTTCACAAGCTAATATTGTAATATATTAATCAGCATTCAACTAGGGAGGACAATATGCATATATGTATTAGTCTCTTTTTTATTGCACCTTTTTCTTTTTAATGTCTTGTTTATTGTGGGTTTTTTCTTTAAATATTTTGGTGTTTTTACTTTTATTTATTTTTTAATAAAATAAAAATACCATAGTTTAAATAGATGGGCCATGGCAAAATCTAAGATTACTGCTAATTAAAATAAAGTAAATATAAATATTTCTCACTCATATGTCTACTATTTTTCCTCACGTGTTGTATTAAAAAACAACAAAGTGACAACTTTGTCTTGGACCTGTACTCAGTGAGGCAGGCATAGATTAAATACCTTTTCTCCACTTGTGAGATTTGGTAATATTAATCCTAAGTGTAGATAGAGGTGCTGATCAACAAAATGTGAGTCTTAGCACTGAAGCAAAAGACCTTGGAGTTATATGGAATTTAGTACAGGTAGTTCTCAATCAATGACTGGCCCACATTTACACTTACAGTATCCTGCAGTCATATGACCATGATCGACAATTTTTTTGCCATAACAGTTCACCTAATGACTGCTGAAAAAAAAAAATTCATAAAGTCAGGCACAATCATGTGATAGCCCACTTAATGACTATCCTGACCTACGACTGTAATTGTGGGCTCAATTACAATTGTAAGTCAAGGACTACCTGTGTTTACGTTATGAACCAGATTAAATGACTATAGGAAACAGGGAGTGGAATTGGACTCAGAATTGCCCCATCTCCCTAGTCTTAAACAATTTTTTTTTAAAAAAAAAGATCATTTGGAAGGGGAGCTAAAGCTCCCAAGATCTCCCAATGCAGCCTTCCTGAGATCCTCTGTCCCATAGTTACTAATATATTACCCATAGTTACTAATATTTTAAAACATTCTATTCTTTCCTTTAAAATTTGTCTTCCTTCATGGGAAGAATTAGGGAGATCTACATAAGCTTCTAGAACAAATAATTCTTATCCTGTAAGTACAACCACCAGAGTCTTATCATTTTATAACAAATATCCTTAATGCAGCCATCAAAAGCTATTCTTTTTTAAGCCTAGTTGCCACATTTCTGCCAAGAAAGTGTGGTACTGCAGAAAATTCTGTATATTTCCACCACAAGTGTACAACTCTGTCTAGGCAATTACAGGCTGCAATGTCAACACTGTAGTGTGCTTATGCCCACAAATCCAACTACATGCCCGCAGTACAATTATGTCTCTGGTATTATTTTCAGTCAGCATGGTTTAGAAGCTGAGAACAGTGATAAAAATATGAGTGGCATTGAGTGAAAGCTGTATGTATTCAAGTTAAATCATTTTGATTATATTTTAGCATAGGAATAAAATGGGTTTGCCCTCGACATATACCACATGCATATATTCAGCTGTTTCCAGGATTAGGTTTTAAACCCTGCACAGGAAATGTAGAAAGCCGCCTAAAATCAAGAGCTCTGCTTCAATTCTGATTTTCATTCAACATGAACTCAGCGATTGGTTGTACATTCTGACAGTTTCTCACAGTTAACTTAGACAGAATTACCGTTATCATAAGCCACAAATGACTGTATGAAAGTCTGTTCTCCTTGTGAATACCAATCTGATTTTCTTAAGGTTATCTGAACAAGCCATACTGAAATTAATATTCTGCCAAATGTCCTACGCTTCAGGCTTGTTAACTGTGCTTTGTGGGAATGTTCAGTCCCAAAGTATATCTGAGAGAATTTATGTCCGCTTAAAATACTCCTTAAAATTATATGGGTAGTCCTCAACTTACAACCATTTGTTTAGTGACTGTTCGAAGTTACAACGGCACTGAAAAAAGTGACTTATGACCGTTTTTTGTGGTTATGTGATCAAAATTCAGACACTTGGCAACTGGTTCATATTAATGACAGTTGCAGTGTCCCGGGGTCATGTGATCCCCTTTTGCAATCTTCTGGCAAGCAAAGTCAATGGGGAAGCCAGATTCATTTAACAACTGTGTTACTAACTTAACCTGCAGTCATTCGCTTAACAACTGTGAAAAGAAAGGTTGTTAAAATGGATCAAAATTCACTCAACAATTGTTTTGCTTAGCAATGGAAATTTTGGGCTCAATCTTAGTCATAAGTCAAGGACTATCTGTATTGCTTTTGTGTCATTTTTATCAGCCATTCTCTCTCTCCCTCTCTCCCTCCCCCCCCCCTCTCTCTCTCTCTCTCTCTCTCCAACACCATATTCATAAAAGCAGGGAACTTTAAATTAAAGGAGGTAAGCATGAGCAATTTACCAGTATGTTTGCTCATTATCTCAAATGAAGCATCATATGGATAACACTGTTTCCTATGAGAAGTTGAAATGTAAAAGCAGACTCTTGAGATCCCAGAGTGAAAGAATGAATTACAGCGGTCCAAGGCCAACACTCAATTAAACACACACACACACTAATGCACACAGAGATACTGAGTGAGAGAAAGGACCTTCCTTTTATAATTAGAAATTTCTGTCTTTTGGGAAAATGAGACCTAGTAGGTGTAATTTACATGTTTGGGCAAGTTGTAGCCCTGTGTAGGAAGCCTCCACCTCTTTTTTATCTGATGCACATACGCCCTGGTGTTTCTCTAATGCAGCATGAAATGTGTGGGACTTTTCTAGTGGCAGGCTGCCAGACTCATATATAATGTAAACAAAATGGTCTCATTATATAACCTTCTCCCACACAGCTCAAAATTGCTTTCAACTCAGAGGAACCAGCACAAGCTGATTAAAACTTTGTCGGCTAATAATGGCCAAGGCACTTTGTTTCAAAAGCTTGTCTAAAATGTGTGAAGTGGCACAAACCATGCATGAGAATCCATGCTGCATTGGTTGAATTGCAAGTTTACTGCTAATCTAACATGGGGGCTAGTCCTGTCACAAGAAAATATAAATAAATTGTCAGGATATTTTTTTTCTCACAGAAGTCTCATTTAATCTCCAAAGAAAAAGGAAGTGGTGAAATTCTCATACATGGAGTACAAAATATTTACTAGAAGACTTTGTGGGGATTTTTTTTTTCTTTTTTAATTGTGCAAATATGTTGTAGGTGGCTTGATCCCCTCTTTAATTAAATCCCAAGAGAAGACATAAAAGAAATCGTCCTCTGGTCTATTTCAGATCAGGAAGAGTGAGACTCCAGATCATTTTCTGGATGATGGAGAGATATAGAAGTGAAAAACACTGAAAAAGCAGCAGCCTCACAGCCCTTATGCCAGCAAAGAACTACTGTACCCCAGAGCAAATGTGGTGTTGAAGCCCTCTGAGAATTTCACTTTTTCAAGTGAAGGAAATTTTTTCAAATTAAAGGAAGACATATTTTGGCACAATAGATATCAAGACTGTGCAGAACTTCAGAAGTGATGGTGGTAGCCTTGTTTCAGTTAAAAACTATATGAAACTTCTCTTCAACATGACTTCTGGAAGTGCATACCCACGCCCACTTTTGAATAGCAGAGCACCTTGTCTTTCTGCAAAAGAATGTGGCAAAAGCAAGAGCATTTAGGCTTATACTGTATACTGCCCCATAGTGCTTTACAGCATTTTCTGGATGGCTTACAATGTAAGCATTATTTGCATATTGCTCCCAATAATCTAGGCCCTGGTGTTACTGACCTGGGAAGGATAGAAGGCTGAGTCACCTTTGAGCCCTGTCAGGAACAAACTCCCAGTTGTGGGCAGAGTTTGCCTGAAATATTGCACTTTAACTACTGCACCACTAACGCATGTGCAATACATGCACAGAAATCCATTTCCAGTTAAGAAACACATGAGGTAAAGCATCGTAGGCTGCACAAAAGACCTCCCCAAATAGAAGACAAATTGTTCCAGCCTTGCCAAGCTCGATGAGGCACAAATAGGATCTTCACATAAGCTGCTGGAGGAAGCCATTTCCCTGATCTGCACCGTGTCGCCACCAGCCATCATCATTTCTCTGTCTAGAAGAATGGTCCCTAGCTGATCCTTTTGTAGGATGATGAGATCTTCCTTTTAAGCAATAGAACCTACTGAACTGATATTGCCAACCTGTTTGGTTTGGTTTACTTTACTCACGATTTTAATTCCCAATAGTTCATAGCCAAATGATTAGAAATAGATATTAAGTGCAGAAATTATACAACCATATCCAGGTTAATAAAAAAGAAGTTCCATAATATTCAGAAAACATTGGTCTCTTGAATATATGGAGAGGGGGTATATATTCAAGATTCCCTCCCCACCCCTATTCCGTTCATTCAAAACTGTTGACTTTTGATTGTCTCTCAGTTTTTTTCCCCCTGAAGTTCTCTGATTTAGGAGCTTGCAGTACACAGTAAAAGCAGTCAGCATTGAAAAAGAGAATTGGAATACAGTGTTCATGTATTCTGTACAGCAACTACAGCAGTATTCAACCAGTAGATGGCAATGTTTATAACTTTGGAGTTACATCTATGGTGTAACTCTATGCCTTATCTCTGGATATAAAGTTTCCTGCTTCCTGTCACAGTTAAGCAGCAAGACCCATGTGGGCTGTGCACCGTTTGTACTGTAGGGCTATATACAGAATTTCTAACAGAGAGATTTTTTCCCAGGTCAAAAATACAATAGCAATCCATTCCAGGGCTTTGTGGAAGGATGAATTATATTATATGAACCGGAGGACTAAATTATAATTTATACTTCTGAAGTTCTTCCTTTGTCCAGTAAAAGGGGACAAGTACAGAAAAGAATATGCTTTTTATTGTTGTTGTTGTTGTTGTTACTACTACTACTACAACAATAACAACAACAACAACAACAACAACAACAACAATAATAATAATAATAATAATAATAATAATAATAATAATAATAATAATAATAGTAATAAAGTTGGAAGGGACCTTGGAGGTGATCAAGTCCAATCCCCTGCTCAGGCAGGTAACCCTATACCATTTCGGACAAATGGCTATCCAGTTTCTTCTTAAAAACTTCCAGTGTTGGAGTATTCACTGCTTCTGGAGGCAGGTTGTTCCACTGGTTAATTGTTCTAACTGTCAGGAAGTTTCTCCTTAGTTCTACTGTAAGTTGCTTCTCTCTTTGGTTAGTTTCCACCCATTGCTTCTTGTCCTGCCATCAGGTGCTTTGGAAAATAGCTTGACTCCCTCTTCTTTGTGGCAGCCCCTGAGATATTGGAACACTGCTATCATGTCCTATATTCAATTCCAGCAACCGTTCCTTATATGTTTTAGGCTCCAGTCCCCTAATCCATGGCTTTTCAACCAGTGGTGCAGGTACCACCTGTGGTACATTGGCACCTGGCAGGTGGTACGCGACCATCCTAGAAAAGTGGTAGCGGGGGAGGGGAATGAACTGAACCGGTGGCAGCACCACACAAGCCTGAATGAGAAATAGCTGGAGCTGCAGAGCTGTCAGGGCTCAGTGGAAGCGCCAGGCTCAGCTGGAGCTGAGTGCTGATCCTGGTGCTTCTACTGAGCCTTGAAGAAACACCAATCAGCTGGAAAGCAGCACTGATCCTGGCGCTCCTGCTGAGCCTAGAAGTGTCGATCAGTTGGAATGTTGCAGCATCTCCAGGGTCTTATGATTCACATTCAGATGCTTGGCAATTGATTCATATTTATGATGGTCACAGTGTCCCAGGGTCAGGTGAAGTTACCAAAACCTACTGCCACCACCCAGCAGGTAGAAGGAATAAAAACCAAACACCCCCCCACCCCCGTTGCCAATCAATCCTCAACAGAAATGCTCCCAACAATGAAAACCTCAGACAGAGGAAGAGCACCGTCGGGCAGGCAGGCATCTTACTCGGCTGTGGCTTGGGGGGCACTTTTTTCAGTGCCATTGTAACTTCGAAGAGTCACTAAGCTAACTGTTGTAAGTCAAGGACTACCTGTACTTTATCACTTTTTTCCTTTTTTTTTTTTTTTTTTTTTTTGGTCATCAAGTTTTTGACACCTTGTTAGGTGACTGGTGGTACTCAGATGTTGCCATATCCTAAAAGTGCTACAATGGGTGAAAAGGTTGAAAAGCCCTGCCCTAATCATATTTGTTGCTCTTCTCTGTACTCTTTCTAGAGTCTCAGCATCTTTTTTACATCGTGGTGACCAAAACTGGATGCAGTTTTCCAAGTGTGGCCTTACCAAGGCATTGTAAAGTGGTATTAATACTTCACGTGATCTTGATTCTATCCCTCTGTTAATGCAGCTTAGCACTGTGTTGGCTTTTTTGGTAACTGCAGCACACTGCTGGCTCTTATTTAGGTGATTGTCCACTAGGACTTCTTCTTTCTTTTCTTCTTTCTCTTCTGTGTTTGACAAGAGGACAAACATATAGATAGAATTGAAAGCATAGATGTCTTGTCATGAACGAGTGAACTATATAAGAAACTGTAATTAATGATAGTGGAAATGGAATCATAAAACTCCTTCATGAAAGTAAAAGGTGTATCAGGAAATCCAAACTGTAACTTTAACAACTCTCCTAAGGGAACTTAATTGTTTTCTTACCAGTGCTGTCCATTTCTGCTTAAGCTCAGAACCTGGACTCAAAATGAAGGCTGTCCTGACTTGGAGCCAACTGAGTCATTCAGTTTCATGTGGACCATATTGACTTCCATTGTGGAATTCAAATGATCCACCCATAGTCCTCTAGAAATTTATAACCTGTAAGAGTGATGACAATGCCATTTGTTTTTTATCCTTGTGGGGAAATAAAACACTCATTTCGAAAAAAGAATATTTGTAGCTCAGAGTTGAAAAGAGGGGCCCTTAGTGCTCGCTGAGCTTGGCTGTTTTCTTGCTTATATTTCATTGCCCAAACTAAGTAACTAGCTAAAAAACTAGGTACTAGCACTAATGATAATTACTCTGTTTGGGTAACGAAATGACTGCAAGAAAACAATCATGCTCGGCGAGCATCTCACAATCATTTCTGCATAGCCCCAAAAGCCCATGTCTTCAAGAAGAGACTGGGCAGTCACTTGGCAGTCACTTGGCAGGGGGCTGGACTAGAAGACCTCCAAGTTCCCTTCCAGCTCTATTCTGATTCTGATATGTGGCTATTAAAATTTCTTTTAATATGGATGCCTCCTCAGCAACCTGCTTATCTTTCAAGAGTTACAGCTAAGCTTTTTGATGAATGTAATTCAGGAAGTCACTATTGTACTGCAGGTGAATGAATCCAGAGAAAAGAATTTTCTTTCATCTCCTAATCTGTCATTTCATATCAAGAATAAAAAGTTGAACAAAGAAGTTCATAATCAACACGATTGTCTCTACAAAGAAAGTCAGCGATAATTTTCATAAGCCTCTCTACTCAAAGCTGACTTCTTGAATATCAGGATTTTTGCCTCTCAGTTCACTGAACGTTAAACTTTGCCCTGAGCTTTAAAATTGTGTGGGTCTGTTGTGTTTTCAGTTCTACCAAGAACCAATTTAACATTTACTCATCCTCTGTGAACTCAGCAGGACGTTGCAACAGCCATGTAGCTGCGAAGTGTGTACACCGGTGGGGAAGATTCAAAATAGATTCCGAAGAATTGTTTTTGGACTGGAATTTGGCAAATTGCTCCAGGCCATATGAAGATGCAAATAGCCACATGACTATCACATTTCAAAATGAGTGGTGTGAATGTGCCTGCAAGCGTGTGAGACATTGCAACTAGTTACCTACCTGCTCCCTTTGAGTCATCTCCATGTGTTTAGGTTAAAAACAGAAGTCGCCATTGAATATGTAACAGATCAGTGTCATTCCTTCCACCACTCCAATTTTTTTATATCTAAAGGCAAGATATGTAAGAAATGTTTGTCTGGTGAAACTGAGTCTGTTAAATCCAATAGTCTTGATGATCTTTTGGAAGTACCCAAGTAGATCCTTGATAAGGGAGGCGATAATGTTTCATTTGTTTCCATCATTTGCTAAGAAAGAAGATGGTCATTTTTGCAAGGTCTAAGGCATTTGCAAAGGAGGATCCAGATTTTGCATAACATATTTTTAGACTTAATTTGTATATTTTAAATATAAATGCAGTGCACCTTACTACATCAGGAAAGGATTGTGAGCAGGTGATCTATATAAATGCTCAGTCTGCAGCCCAGATTCAAACAGCTGATAGGCAATTTCTATTTGCCACAATTCTTTCTTTTTTTCTTTTCGTTTTTTAGAGGTTTATGACTGCAGCTGCAAAATTTCATTTTGAGAAGAACAGAATTGAGCCACTGCATTGAATAGTCAGATAATCATGGATCTGCTGGGAGCTATATTCATTTAATTTTATCTGTAATTAAATTTAGATTGGACAGCTCTACCAATGTACTGTGTTTTCAAATGCAGCAGTGTTCTGGGACAACAGCTTCCCCACCTGAACTCGCTGAGGTAATCTTACGAACCATATTCTTTTATAAGATCATAGCATTCTATAAAATCCTAAGGCTAACTGAGTTGGCCAGCTTGAAAGTTCAGGATTATTGTGAACATCCTGGATTATTCTCAGTGGGTCCAATTCGTGTGGCAGCAAATACTTTTAACTAAATATTTCCATTTGGGCAAGTGGTAGTTGGCTTCGATTTGGGATGATTATATTTTTGTTGTGGAATGTCGATTTCCTGTTCAGATTTGGATTGTTGGTGCTATTACCTTCCAGTAGAAGTTGCTGTTAGGAACTGGCTGACTCTAAGGAATTCCTGAACTAGGCTGACATGTCAAAAATCATATACCAGCTCAGTATAAAACAGCAAAATGGAAAGGACCATGGACAGCTTGACCTAATCATCTTCTCTACCACTGGGCACTGAGCTCAGGTAGACTTCTGGTTTTCAGAAGAGCTACAGACTAATCAAATACACTGGATAATAGCTAGAATACCAGTGGTTATAAGTATCTGTAGTGAGTCAACCAATCACAGATAAGAGCACATATTTATGCATAATACATGATGGTGATGACTTACTTCTCTAGCATTATTGCATCTTCAAGTGGAGCTTACCTGAATCGTTAAGTAGGTGGGGGACCCACTCATGGGAAACTGCTGAGCTTGCTTGGTTTTCTTCTTGCAGATGTTTCATTCCCAGCTAGATGACACCTATTCATCAGTGCTGATTTTTCCTTCCCCATGTCAGAGCACCGATAATGTTTCCTAGTGTAGAAATGAAATATCTGCAAGAGAAAAACCAAGCTCAGAGAAGACCAATATTCTTGTTGTAAAAAATAGCCTGAGTAAGAATCAATAAACTAAAACCAAAACTTCAGTAAGCTGGAGGATATAAGTTGATGGTTTACAGTACAAGAATTATTAATTTCCTATTCAGAATTATACTGCCCTCCATCCGAATGGCAAGTGTATAATTTGGACCTATACATTTATTCTGCGTCTGTTTATCTAACTTATATAGCCACACATCTCACCAAGCATATGACACTGAGTGATGTGCACCAAAGCTAAAAATAACTAATAAACTTCTAAAACCACTATTATTACTAATTATTAAAAAATATATGCAAAATATAAAAACAAAGGTAAAACAAAGAAATAATAGATGAAGGGAAGTTAATAGCAAGGAAGCCACTTCACTGGTTCACTCATCTCTGAGTCTTTTGGCATAACCAGGTCTTGAAGCTCAGAAGTTTAGAATCCAACCTCACTTGGGGGGAGGGAGGATTCCACAGTATGAGTATCAAAGTACAAAGGGCCCCACTTAGGGACCACCAGATGTAACTCCTTAGATGACGGAACTCTTAAACAAATCCACACTGCTGGATCTAGTGGGATGAACAGATGAAAGCAGAGAATTTATAACAAATGAATTGTAATTTTTCTTAACAAGGTCTAAAGATCAATTCCAAAGTAGGTTCTAACTTAAATCTCTTTATTAAAAGAAACAGTTATCCATTTTATCTCCTGTAATTTATAGTATTAATTTAGAGGATCCACAATAACAAGTGCATCTTTTCAGCTCTGGCTGGTTTGATACCATTGCATCTTCCTGGCTTAGACATAGCCTGTCAACAATATTGTCTTCAATATCTAATTACAAAATTATTTTTGAAAACAGTGAAAACTGCAAGTTAGGCAAAATGAAGTCATGAGATACTAAATACAGCCATGCAAGACCATGTAACATGGATCAGCTATCTATCTATTCAAGGATTTCAGTTTGAGGTAGGATACCCCAAATGGCAAGAAATCTAGTCATCTATGGGAACAATTCTTTTTATATTGACTGTTGAATGTACCATTTTGATTATACCATTGCAACAGTAACAACAAAAAAGCCAAAGACTTCTGTAACTGTAAGAAGGTCATTTTTTAATGAATGATACCCCTTAGTTTTTTTAAAACAAGTGAAGATCCTTCCTTCCTCCTCCATCTTTTCCTTTATATGTCTGTTTGTGTGTGTGTGTGTGTGTGAGAGAGAGAGAGAGGGGGGGGGAGGGAGGGAGGGAGGGAGGGACGGAGGGAGGGAGGAAGAGAAGAGCAAACTTGATTTTTTTTATTTTGGGCTTCATGTTAAATTCTGTCAACTGTCAAGAAGGAATTTCTTACTATTTGTTTTTACACTGGTTTACACATGATTAGATAATGATAGACTTCTCTAGTAAAAAAAAAAAAAAAATTGTCTAAAAGAGGTTCCTGACCAGATGAATTCCACATTAGTTGACTATGCTAAGCATGATAAGATTGTGGGAGTTACATTTTGGAAAGAGATTCACCTACAACATATAATTTACAAACCAACACTGGATTTACAAAACGTACCTGGAAAATATTTTAAAATATTTTATTTTTTATTCTTAGGGGGGCGGGAATTCAGAAATAAGCTTTTGCCTGGACACGAAAAGCAAAGCTTATCTTTGTAGTGAATAAGACCTGAAGTAATTAAGGGGAAGAAACATTGATAGGTTGGTCTGCTCACTTTGGAAGCCACAGAAAGTATAAATCATCTTAACTGGGAGACTGGCTGGCTCTGGGGATTCATAATGGAACATGATGCGTTTTTAAATCTATGTTTCCATTTCTGAATGCCAGCCTCTGAAAATCAAGCCTTCCATTGCAGCTCGTTAGGGCTGCAATATTTACTCAATTAGTGGCTTATATCAGTCTTCTCAAACTGGTTTGTCGGACTACAGCACTGATCAACTTTTGATCATTTCCCTGTTCTCTGTCCCATAGGAATGAAAGTCATTTTTAAGGTGATATCAACTATAACAAGCATGGGTAGTTTAAAAATAAAGGATGCTGCTATCTTCCAAGCTATAGTAACATGTAAATTAACTGCAAGAAAAGTGTCTTTCCTTGCATCATTAATTCCATATCTTTTGGAAGTTCAAAGACTATCCCTGGTTATCTGAATATGTATGGCCAGGTCCAACAGAACTATTGTTTGTGCATGCACACAATCAGGATGAGCATGCAAGCTTTCCAAAAGACATAGATTCTTTAACTCTTCATGTTAACGTAGTTACAAAGCATTTCTTTAAAATGTTTTTCAGAGACCAGGAAACTCCTTGAATAAAATAGATAGAAAAAAAATCACCTCTTAATGAACAAAACATTGTAAGAACTTGATGGTGTAGAATGAATGCAGATATACTCATTGGTTGTAGTCTATACTGTGTGTCAACGCATGCTTTTGAAAGCTATCATTTATCATTTTCATAAAAGGCTTTTATAGCAATTCCACTGGGCTCAGAACTCAAGGCCACCCAAGTGCCTCTGCCGAAAAATACTGCTTCCTCCCTCAATTTATAAGCAACTATTTCATCAGAGCCTGCTTCACCAAATCCCCCCACCTCTCTCGGTGGGCTTTCTTACATTTTATAATATCCTGAGCAGGACACCAAGTGGACTGATCAGGGAAATTCACCAAAGACCTAAGAATTTTTGAACAGTTTGTGGCAAATCCTACCTCTTGATTCATTTTTTTTAAGCAACCCATCAACTTCAATTAGATAAAAATGGGGGGATGGAACTCCAATCAAATTATAATTTTAATTATTATTGAGAGGGTACATGTCTACAATTATTGTTATTATTATGGTTGATTGCACCATCAGCCAGATGCTTAGCTAACATCTGGATTTGGCTAATCCTTGCTATGTCCCTTTTCTGTTCTTCAGTTGGTCTTTCTTGTTGATCAGTTTGGCCTTTCTTGTATTCATTATGTCTTCATGGTGTACTAGCTTCAGTGCTTCTTCACTGTCCTTCAGATATTTTTCCAATGCCCTATTTTCTTCTACAATGGTCTAGCGTATTTGCAACATTTCACGCCCACCTATTTTCCTTTGTAAGTAGAGTCTGTCAATGTCACTGCGTGGATGAAGGGCATGATTCATTGTCATTATTTTTCTGGTCTCCCTATGCGGGGCTTTTTAGTTTTGCTTGAGTGTAGCTGACAATTCCAGCTCTCTATCTAATGACTGAAATTGCCCAGATGTTAATTCCCATGATGGTATTTCTTAGAGTTTGAACTCTAAGTTCTTTTTCACTCTCCTGAGTATATTTAGATCTACCTTCTTGACGTCAGTGTGCTTGATGTTGTCAGCTTGAAGGATGCTCAGGTATTTCCATAGGGCATTTTGATTCTTTCAGTTTTCAGTATTTTTGTCTAGACAATGTTGGACTCCATGCGCTACCATATAAATTAGCAATTTGAATATTATAAGCGGTATATAAGTCTCATAAATAAATAAATAAATTGTTGGGAAGCAGGTACTTGGCTTGAAATTGCCTGGTGCTGCCCCTTTTGCTGGATCTTTCATTGTCAGCTAGGTTTCTCCAGATGTTATTCAATCCTCAATTTCACCTCCTTGCGGTATGTTGTTAAATTACTTAGCAATGAATGAGTATAGACAAATTAGATGTTTCAACCAAAAACCAAGCAATTCATCTTCCCCTGGTGCTGGCCAATTCTTGATCTTTCTTTCCTTTTTCTCCACCATTTCTACTGTTATTAGAAGTTCTTTAATTTCAACTTCCTTTTTTATTATCTTCATTCTTATCACCTTTTACTTTTATTATTACCTTCATTCTTATTATTAGCTTCATTCTTCATTTCTTTAGGTGGTCCCATAGCTACATCCAGAACTTCACTGTTTCTTCTTTGACAGGTGTTGACTGGTTTATTACAGTCTCTCCACTGATGGATCCGTAGAAACATTCTGATTGGGTTGAAATTGGAGAGGCTGCCTATAATGTGAATTCAAGCTTCGTATCTGCTGATGTTCGTGGCTATAGCTGTTATTTGCTCCTTTATTACTTCCAGTGCTTCCTTGGTTTTCTTTATTTCTAGGAGATGTTTCTTGATTAAATGTCTTGTTCTTCAGCTTGTTTTCTTCATCTGTTCTAGCTTGCTTGCATCTGATCTTATCTTCCAGTCTGATCATGCATTTTGCTGGTGCATATCATATTTGATATTTAGTTATTTATACCCCACATGATTGTTGTTACAAATAACTCAAGATGATGAACATCTCCAACACACCTTCCTCCTTTTGTTTTCCCCACAACAAAAACAACAACAACAACCCTATGATTTGGGCTGGGAGAAAGTGTCTGGCCCAAGGTCACCCAGCTAGCTTTCATGGCTAAGATAGAACTAGAACTCACGAGTATTACAGTATTGTTATCCTAATTACGTTATTTATTTATTCACATTTATTACATTATTATTAAAAAAGCTAGTTCCTTCTCCTATCACACTAGTGTAAAGGCCATTGGTCATTTTAACTGAACAATCCTCACTTGAATAGGAGCCTAATACAATTTGGTAATTTTCCTGCATGTAAAATTTAGTATTTTAATCTGAAAACAAGTTGGATAATAGTGAAATTGAGCTAATAATTGTCGCCTCTGCTGCCAAGGTTAGTTTAAATTCCTTTTAGAGTTTTTCTGCCAAAAGAAGTGACTATATACAGTAATCCAGAGGTACTAATGCTCTGTCACTTAATTTTTCTTAAAGAAACAACTAAATACTTCTGAGTCCAGGGATTCTTGATATTCATTACTTCTAGCTATGGCTGATGAACAAAACATCCTGAGAATCCAGTGAAACTACTATACTCCAGCAATTTCTAACACAATAGCTAGAGGAGAGAGCGGACATTCTTCCTAAACACATAGCTGTAAATTTGCAATAAATGAAAATGTAAAACTCTGTTGTTCACAAGCATGATTGAAAGTATGAGCAGCTGTAAATGAATCTCTGAAATTTCAGGAAAGAACAGGCTAGCAAGAGATCTGACGGGCGCTTGCATAACCAGATTGGTAATCGCCAACATAATTCTTAGACTGTAGAGTTCAACTTCAATTAGATAAAAATGGGGAGATGGGACTACAATCAAATTATAATTTTAATTATTGAGAGAGCACATGTCTACAATTATTGTTATTATTATGGTTGGTTGCACCATCAGCCATATGTTGAGCTAACATCTGGATTTGGCATAATTCTTAGACTGTAGAGTTCAGTAAGCAATCAACATGAGAAAGGCTCACATAGTAGAAGAAAGGATAAAAGAAGACATGCAAAAATCAGTTTAGCAGAAGGAAAGAGATGTATATCTATCATAAGTAGACATTTACTGGCATGTAGTATTTGGAAGCTATGGGCTAAATGTCAGTTGTGGCTATACAGATGTGGAGATGTTTCCTACATCAGGATAACTTGCCTAAATTTATGCTCAGGTCAAATCAGATTTAATTCACAGTCCAAGACTAAACAGAAGCTTTATACTGTCAACTTGACTCAGGCAAGGCAGCGTCTTCTTTTGTACTGCCTCAGGAATCAAATATCTTGGATAAACCTGGAGTTGTCCAATATAACTTATTCAGTATATATACTTTACCTCTTTCATATGCTTTGAATTTCTTTACTAATCTAAAATGTAACCTCAGAAGTTCAGGTTACAACCACTACCACCACCCAACAACATGGTATTAGAAACAAATAGCTAACATCATCTAATTCAAACACATTAACCACATTTATTTTTGAAAAGCGTCCAATAATAATGGACGCTTATAAAGTAATGTAGTATTTAGGAATGGAACTCATTGAGCAAGCAATGAAACTCACTGAGAATAGAATTCACTGAGTAAACTCATTGAGCAAACAAATAGGAGTTCAGGGCAGAGGCAGAAGAGAACTGAAAGAAAGAGGATCAAAGAACCAAGAAGGTAGAGATTGCTGAATGGTGACTCTCCCTATATCCTGACCACTACTGATGGCCCATGTTGTGTGATTGGAACATTGCTTGCTGTTGATCTTATTGAGGTAGCTCCAAAGAATAAATAAGGCACTTAGATCTCCAAAGAGGAAGCTCATTAAGAGAGGGGGTATTAAACTGAGGAGCAGGCAGAAGAAAGAGGAAGAAGAAGCATAAGAACTAAGGAGAGAAAGAGAATCGGAACTGCAAGGTGAACTGCTAAACAGATTAATGATGATGCTATCTGTTTCTTGAGTTCTCTTGATTGCCCATAGTGCATGATTGGAGCATGTTTGGTTGCTGACCTAGTTAAAGTAGCTTCAGTTAGCCAGAAAGAGAGCTCACCAAGAATACAAAGAGGCATTTTGTAGGGGAATCTGGCAAATTTGGTCAAGAAGGAAACACTTTGTTGTTGTTGAACATCAGAAGAACAGTAGATAAAGGGAACTGATCTTATGATCTGAACGTGTATCTTTTTCTTCTTTCTTTCTTTCTTTCTTTCTTTCTTTCTTTGCCAAATTTTCCTTTCTTGTTCAAAGTAAGCTTATTTACATTATTATAAATTTGAAAAAGAATGCAAAACAGATAAAATGCAACATGAAAAACAATAAGATAACAACAAACAAAAAACTGAACAATAATAAATCTAATCGTATCAAGTCTAGTCCTCAAACATTACAGGAAAAAATATAATTTAAAAGACAATGAGATTCTATTGTCTGTGACAAAAGGAAATATACCATATCATTTGGATTGGTAGAAAACATTGCCATTTCAAAAATGGATAAATTACACGTCATCTGAAGCCAGTTCTTAGTTATTGGGAATAGCAACACCTTTCTAGTTTCTCAATATAATTCTTCTTCTCCTCAAACTTTATAAAAAAAGCACTCAGATTCTACTTTTCTGAATTTAGCCTAATATTAACTTCTTGAGCATTGAGAGATCTACAGTATGTTCCACAAAACAATTCAAAAGACCAAATTATGTAAGTCAATGAACCTTCAAATTTTTTACATAACCAACCAAGAAAATCTGATTCTACCCTTTCAAATTCATGCTTTGGGACAGCCAATGAACTCAACATCGATAAATCAATTGCCATGCTAGCTCAGGAATTCTGGGAGTTGAAGTCATGAATCATAAAAGAACCAAGGTTGCCTACCCCTGGTCTATACATATATCCTCAAGCCCAAACTTTCTACTGCTAAGCAAGGGAGTTGTTAAGTGAGTTTTGCCCCATTCTGCGACCTTATTGCTTCTCATTTTTAGAACACAAGAGACTTTTCAAAAATAGTTAACTAACTGCTATGCTGGAGCTGTTGCTTAAAATCAGGTAGAGACATTCTTTAGACAGCTGAACACGAATATATAGATGCCTTTTAATGACATCTGCAATAATGCTGCAATCGGCACTAGAATGAACATATTTTATCTGCAATTGGTTTGAAGCACAAAGTGCAAACTATCTTATGAGAAGAAGGGAAGAATTATCAGAAATGTGAACTGCTAAGCTACACATTTTAAAATGCAGCTTTTGCTTTTCCCTAAGCAGAGAAAACATGGACAGGAAAGGCAACAAGAGAAAGTGTCAGAATCCAATTATATTTCATCTCTAGTTATCAACTAAAGAAAACCCCACTTCTGCCTTCTCTGGATTCTGTCATACGATGAAGGGAAGGGGGTGAACAAAGGGGCTTTATGGCTCTCACTTCCTTCAGTATACTTCAAAGAGACTGAATGTGGATAGCACCAAAAGGCCTAATCATAACAAAGGGGGTTATTACCTTTCATGTAGTTTTCTCTGAAGTCTCCATCCAGCCGGCAGTAAGGAAAAGGGGGTGGGAATGTAATGCCTGAGATTGTAGCTGGAAGTAGGGGGTGATTGGGTGGGGCTACTGGGAAACCCCTTAAAACCTTGAATGGGAGAGCTTGGACCCCAAGTCTTGTCTAGAACGCCTGCAACCATTTTCTCTTAATAAAGGATGCCTGTTGGAAGAATTATTCCAAGAGTTCTGTCTTCTTAAGATGCAAAGTGGGGTGGGTCCTTACAGAAAGCCTAATTTCAGACTGAGACTAGAAAAACTGTGATTTGTTTCGTCAGGGGTATGCTGGAACTGGGGCAAGGGAATAAACACCTGAAGCCTAAGGAAAACACAAGCCACCTTTGAATCTAACTGTATTTTATTTATTTGATCACTCCACAGGCTGAAAATAAGTATAAAAAAGGACAGGAGTAGAATTTTTAAAAAAAATCCAATGAAACTGAACAGATCTAAAAGCCAAATGTGAAAGATTATATTTTAATGTTTAAGGAGGCATCTGTTTCCAAAGTGCAGTCATTAAATTGGTACAACAAAGGCCCAATCAAATAATTCTACTTTAGCAATGTGTGCAAATCAATTGGATAGTTATCTTGGAAACCTGAATATGATTTCAGGTGATTAGAGGTTGCCCACCAACAATGGTTTTGCCTATCTTTGGGACTCTTTGAGAATGCTGCACAGCAATCTGTTCGTCGACAGAAACCATCAAGCAGAGCTTTGAGGTTTTCTATGAGAAAACACCATCCAAGAATAGCAGTTATGTTATATTTTCAGCTGTGATTGCTTTTGATTTACGTCCCTTGAAAACTTTGCACTCTAGCAGTTGAAATGGATATGCATTTAACAGCAGGAGCAAAGCACGAGTGCATTTTGAGGGTTGATGTGGGAGTGTCATCACTAAGACAGCCAGTTTTTGTTTTGTTTTGTTTTTGTCTAAAGTTTTCCCATTATTATTCTGGCAGAATAGGACAAGTGAATTAAGGTCAAGGAATAAAGCAGCCAATGTATACCAGCACTGCCATCCACGCCTTTGGTGCATTGTTTCAATTACAAGTCATTAACTGGAATAAGGATACCTGGTTTGCTAAACAAATGCAGATGGGGTAGTCAGACTCAAGAGAGAGAGGAAAAGCAAAACATCCCAGGGAGACCTGTCATTTTGTCTCAATGTTTTGGCTGCCCATCTGCTACTCCTGGCAAGAATGGCCTCACCTGAAACAGTTGAAAACAGGCACTTGATACTGCAACATAGTGGTCGTCATTACTATGAAATCCCTCATCACAGTTTCTCCCAAATATCAAACTTAATGGCTGGTTATTCGTTTTCTGCAGATTACCTCACAATAATTCCCAATTAGTTTCCTTATTTTATTTCATTTCATATTTCATTTCATTTTAATCGTATCCATCATTATTTTACAAATAACTCAAGGTGCCAAATTTACTTAATACTCCTTCCTCCTCCTATTTTCCCCACAACAACAACCTTATGAAGTAAGTTGAGTTGAGGAGAGTTACTGGCACAGTCAGCTGGTTTTCATTGCTAAAACGGGACTAGAATTCACAGTCTCCTGGTTTCTAGCCTGGTGCATTAACCGCTAGACCAGGGGTAGGCAATCTTGGCTCTTTTATGACTCATGGACTGGTTGGCTTATATAAGTCTGGGTGGCTTATATAACCAAAAACCAACAAATAAAAATACAGTTAACCAGAAAAGCAAAGTATCAGAACCAAACCAACACTGTGCAAACCAAAATGAACTGGCAAAACAAAAATCCTAATCACTCTATCCCCTAGGCCAGGGGTAGGCAAACTTGGCCCTTTTATGACTCATGAACTTCAACTCCCAGAATTCCTGAGCCAGCATAGCTGGCTGAGGAATTCTGGGAGTTGAAGTCCAACACTGGTTTGCACAGTGTTGGTTTGGTTCTGATACTTTGCTTTTCTGGTTAATTGTATTTTTATTTGTTGGTTTTTGGTTATATAAGCCACCCAGACTTATATAAGCCACCCAGTCCATGAGTCATAAAAGAGCCAAGGTTGCCTACCCCTGCACTAGACCAAACTGGCTCTCAATATGCTTCTCTTTAAAAGTCTTAATAACTTTGAAATCACTGGTCACAGTGATACTACTATGTTTATCAATGTATGGTATTTTCTTTCAATGATATACTCAGGTTTCAGAAAAGTGAATTTCGAAGCATTACCTGGACAATTCTGAAAGCCAACTGTACGAAGTTGCATTCTCGCAACAGAATTCTACACATAACTAACCAAGCAAAAAGTATAATTTACAGATATTTCATTTTAAAGACATTTGGTAGTACTCGAGATATGACACATTTTACAAACTCAGTCACTGTGACTGGCAAAGTCTGGTTGGTTTAGAGTATTGAACTCAATTAAATGTGCTAGTTCCATAAGCTATGGTTCAATGTGATTTATCTGTGTTATTTTCATTTATTGCAAACTGGGCCAGGTGTAATATTGTCCTCAGGAATCATATCCTTTCTAAATTTCTCATGCTTATTCTGGATTAATAGTGCCTTTTAGAACTGATTTTGACTGGCTGCCTAGCAACAATGGTCACTGTTGAGTCCTTGGCGAAAAGCAGACGCGAGAAGCAGTTGTAGTTCTCAGGTTTTCTTTTATTCTGTGTTCAGCTTACAGGTGAAGGCTTCAGCAATGCCCAAAACCTCCCAGCCTCTTATATAGGCAATTCCCGGGTCAATGTGTTACTTTTCCCGCGCCAGCACCCGCGCATGCGCACAGGCGCTGGCGACAGCCTGTCTGGTCCCGGGCAGCTTGCACCTGCCCGGGACTGCCTGCAAATGCCCCGAGCCCGTTTGCAAGGCTCGGGACATAACACCCCTTTCCCCCGGGCTAAGACTACTACCAACATACAATTATTTCTTGATGCAGTGTTCTACTCCCCAGTGCTCCTACTGTTTACTGGCTTTTGTTTAGCCAGCAATGTTATGTAATCCTCTAAGTACTTAGGAGATTTCCTTGCTCTCTGTGACCTTCTCAGCTCTGGGTTTCTGACAGGTGTATCCTGACTGAAGGGAGACGTGAACCTGTTCTCCTTATCTTGCCTTGGTGCCTTCCAAGGACTATGCCCCAATGCCTGGCCTGCTTGCTCGCCCACCGGGCTCGTCAGGCCAGGGCTTCTGTCACTTTGTGACCTGGTTGACCTGCCTAGCTGTAGGCCCTCGGGCCCCTTGAAGTGATAGCCACTGCTGGGCGTCTCTGTAGAACCTCCTAGGTCCGTCCAAGACCTGTCAGGAGGCTGTCCAATCCCTAAACCCCGTTCTGTGTCCGGGCTCGTGTGGGTTTCTGTACCTTCCCAAAACTCAGTTACTCCCTGATTTGGGCTAGAGGTGTTGCGGTCGGGACTTGGTTCCTCGACCACCTCCCTGTATGTTTGACCCCCTGTAGGACTTGGGGTAAGGTCAGGCCAACTCTGGGGATTATGTGCCAGCTCTCTTGCGGGGTATGATTTATTGGGATGCTCCCGGGTATCCTCCCTGACTGGAGTACTGTGCTGTGCAGGTGAATAGTGATTGTACCCCCGGGGTGACTCCCTGGCTGGAGTAGGCGTGAATGCCTGGTAGTTGGATAGGCTCTTAGAATTCCTGTTTGGGGCACTCGCGGAATCTTGGAATGGGCCGTTTGTGGCTCCATCATTGGAGGTGGGCAGCAGCTCGTGCCCCTCCCTTTGCTCTAAAGGGTCCCCCTCCCCCCTGGAAAAGACCCAGGAGTCTCATCTGAAAGATCCCGCCTAGGGCGGAGTTGGTCGATGTGCCGACGCAGGACACGACCGTTGTCCAGGGCTACCTCGTAGGATAGAGGACCTGTGACCCTGGAAATAGAAGCGGGGACCCATGTATGACCAGGCCCATAATTGCGAGTCCAAACCGGGGCACCCACAAGTAGTTGTCTAGGTGCCCTAGGATGTGAGGTAGGTGAAGGCAGTCTGTCCGGATGCAACCGGTCAAGCTTCGTAGTAAGTTTGCGCCCCCAGCGAAGTTCAGCTGGGCTTCTCCCTGTAGAAGTGGACGGTGTGGTGCGGTAAGAAAGGAGAAAGTCAGCCAACCTGTGATGCCAGTCCCCATAGGTGAGTCTTTTCAAGGCGTCCTTTGTGATGCGGACCATGCGTTCAGCCATACCGTTGGTGGACGGGTGGAAGGGTGCAGATGTGGCATGACGAATCATGTTAGCCTGTAAGAAAGCTTGGAATTCGGAGGAAGTAAATTGAGGGCCGTTGTCAGAGACGATGACATCTGGGAGCCCGTGTGCAGCAAAAATCCCCCTCAGTACCTGAATAGTCTTTGCAGTGGTGGTGGATGAGACAGGTACAACCTCAAGCCATTTTGAATGACTGTCAACGAGGACCAAGAAGAACTGGCCCTGAAAGGGCCCAGCGTAGTCAATGTGCACCCTAGACCATGGGGACTGTGTATCCTCCCATCTATGCACAGGAGCTTGGGGCATCTCTGGGCGAGAGCGCTGGCACAGGTGGCATGCATGCACCTTAGCCTCAATGTCCTTATCTAAACCAGGCCACCACAAGTGGCTGCGCGCAAGGGCCTTCATGCGAACAATGCCAGGATGACCCTCGTGGAGGGACTCTAAGATCCTAGTCCTCATTGAGGTGGGAATGACAACTCTGTTTCCCCAAAGCAGACAACCCTGAGAAGTGGACAACTCGTTCCTTTTGGACCAGAAACTCTGAAACTCAGGACTAGGGCAGTGCTCAGGCCATCCAGACAAAACCCAAGAAAGGACACGTGAAAGTGTGTGATCTGTGCCTGTTTCAGCGGCGACATCCCTGGCATTCAGAGGGGACTCGGGCAAGGCTTGGATGGATAGAATGTTGACAGCTGGCGCAGGGTCAGCTTCTACTACTGGCAGGGGCAATCTACTGAGGCCATCAGCATGGCCCATTTCTTTCCCAGGCTTGTGGAGTAAGGAAAAATCATATGCAGACAGAAAAATAGACCACCTAAGCATTCTAGGGGAAATGATTTGGGGAGTTTGTTTACGTGTGGTAAACAGTCCCAGCAGAGGCTTATGGTCAGTGAAGACCGTGAAATGCCTGCCATACAAGAAATCATGGAATTTTTTAATTCCAGCAACAACAGCCAGAGCCTCCCTGTCTATCTGAGCGTAGTTGCGCTCAGCAGAAGACAGTGTTCTGGAGTAATATGCAACAGGAACCTGAGTTCCATCAGACCTGAGGTGGCTCAGGACGGCTCCTACCCCGTAAGGGGAAGCATCACAAGCGATGCACACAGGAAGGGACTCATTGAAGTGTGCAAGTACACTGTTAGAAGTGAGTAAAGCCTTGACCTCATTGAAACTAGCCTCATGTGTTTGTGACCATTGCCACACTGCTTGTTTGTCTAATAGCCTGTGAAGAGGCTCAGCTACACTAGCTTTATGTGGAAGAAAGGAATTGTAGAAATTCAGGAGGCCCAGAAAGGCCTGAAGTTCGGCCTTAGACTTTGGCCTAGGTGCTTCTAAAATGGCAGTTAGTTTGGATTCAGCAGGGTGAATCCCAGCAGCATCAATTTTGAATCCCAGAAATTCAGTAGAAGGCACCCCAATTTTGCATTTGTCTTTTTTGAGCTTGAGGCCTGTTTTCCTGAATCTTAACAGAACAGCCCTTAGCCTTTCAGCTAGAATGTGTGTGGAGTCTCCTGCAATTAAGACATCATCAAAGTAGGGGCAAACCCCCGGTATGCCCCGTAGTGTGTTTTCCATTACGCTTTGGAAAATCCCAGGAGCGACATTCACTCCAAACTGTAGCCTTTTTACCTTAAAGGCTCCCCTGTGGGTCACAATAGTCTGAGCTATAGCAGCATCATCATCAACAGGCAGCTGTTGATACGCTTGAGCTAGGTCAAGCTTTGCAAAAACGCGCCCCCCCCTTGAGGGAGGCCAGAATATGACTGACCACAGGAACAGGATAGGCATGTTGCTGCAATGCCTTATTAAGAGTGCATTTGTAGTCAGCACAAATGCGAATGTCCCCATTTGCCTTTAGAGGCGTGACAATGGGGGTCTCCCAAGGGCTGGAATCAACAGGTTCTAGGATTCCCTGTTGGATCAGTTTGTCTAACTCAGTGTCAATTTTACTCTTTAAAGCAAAAGGGACCCTTCTTGCTTTAATTCTAATGGGCGTGACAGTGGGGTCTAGTTTTAAGGACACAGGAGGTCCCTTGAATGTGCCCAGCTGGGGGCTGAAGACATCTGCAAATTCTTTGCAGACTTCCTGTAGGTCGAGTGTTTGTAAGCTGTTGAGCCCCGTGACGTGTATCCCCAAGGCTTCAAACCAATCGAGTCCTATGAGACTCGTTCGTTCACCCCCTACTACTAATATGTCTAGTGGACCTTCAAAATTCTTATACTGTACGTTAAGGGTGGCCTCCCCCTTAACACACACTCTCGAATTTTGAAAGTCTGTTAACACAATGTCAGAAGGCCTTAATTTAGCCTGAGTTCCACTGCCGGAACAAATCTTCCTAAATGTATGTAAGGATATGATTGAAAGGGCAGACCCCGTGTCTAGTTCCATAGTTAATGGAACCCCTTGTAGCTTCACCTTGAGTGACAGCTTTTTCTTGATGGGCTTGTGTGTGCCTGTCCTGAAGATGCTTCTTCGCGAAGCGCAAAAACCTACCCTATTCTGGCTGGGGACCCTGGTACCTTTCAAGCGCAGTTCTTCCTGAGGCTGTATCTTTCGTCGGCCCAGACACACAGCTGCAATATGTCCTTGTTTCCCGCACGCCCGGCAGATAGCGGAGCGGAACTTGCAGTCGGTTCTCCTGTGGCGACCTCCACAGCCGATGCACTTGAGGGGAACTGCAGAGCTTCCTTTCTGATTCCCTTCCTTCGTGGGGTGGAGACGGTCGACTTCCTCGTCCGGATCCTCCTCGGAGTTCCCTTGGACGTCCTCTTGGTGCACGGATGCAACATCTGGACTGTTCCTGATCGGCCGCATGTTTTTGACGGCGCCGCCTGCTGCTTCTTCTGCGGTGACCTCTCTTAAGGCATCTTGGAAGGACAAGTCTTCTTTGGCGAAAAGCCTCTGTTGTAGATCTCGATGCCTTAAGCTGCACACGAATCGGTCCCTCAGTCGTTCTTCCTTGAACTCGCAGTGCTTGGCGGCCTTCCTCAATGCGGCGATGTATTCTTTGGCCGACTCTCCAGATCGTTGATCCCTCTGCTCGAAGGTGTGGCGCCATGCGATGACGGACATCTTGGGCTGGAAGTGCTCCTTCAATAGCTTCTTTAGATCTGCGTAGCTGACAGACTCTAATGGGACAGGTGCTGCAAGGTTCTCTGCAATTTCGAAGGCGTCTTGACCGCAGACACAAAGCAGGGTGGCAGCCTTCAAGCTATCTTCCCTCACTTGGTTTACCTTGAGGTAATTTTCCACCCTGGCTACGTAGGACTCCCACCGCTCTGGATGTGAGACGTCGAATTCCGAAAGCCTTCTGACTTTTGCCATTTTCAGGAGACGGGTCTATCAGCCAGCCTACCCCCGAATGCGCACTGGATTGGCGGGTAGCTGCCGAGTCAACGCCGTTCCGCCGCTCAGGACTCACTTGGGTAAGCTTACACCTCTTCCTTTCCAGGCGATGTAAGGCATCCCATCCTCGTCGCCAGTGTTGAGTCCTTGGCGAAAAGCAGACGCGAGAAGCAGTTGTAGTTCTCAGGTTTTCTTTTATTCTGTGTTCAGCTTACAGGTGAAGGCTTCAGCAACGCCCAAAACCTCCCAGCCTCTTATATAGGCAATTCCCGGGTCAATGTGTTACTTTTCCCGCGCCAGCACCCGCGCATGCGCACAGGCGCTGGCGACAGCCTGTCTGGTCCCGGGCAGCTTGCACCTGCCCGGGACTGCCTGCAAACACCCCGAGCCCATTTGCAAGGCTCGGGACATAACAGTCACTGTGGATAGTAAATGGCTTGAAATGCTGTGGCACACCTGAGATATAGGACCACATCCAAAAGTGAGCAAGGCCAAGACTGATTTGAGGAAGGGATTCAGTGGGGAATGCAGAAGGTACCTCAAGTATCCACAAGGATGCTTGTACTATCCACACAATTGTTAGGGATACTTCCTGTTCATTCTCCCCACTTTCAGCCTCTCTGAGCTGCGTACATTCTTTTAGAAGGCCTCGTTAATTGCCTAACTAACTTCAATTAAACAATCTTTTCCAAATTGATCCCTTGTTTACATGAATGGGATTGCAATGCCCCAAATTCCCAAGCAATTCTTCTTGCTGGGCGTTCGAGATTGCTAAATCAATACTTCAGGAGGGAACTAGTTTTTAAAAGACTCATTTAATTGGTGCTGGGTTTTCACGCTTGAAGAATTTAACCTTTAAGAATTCCAGCCTGGACTGATCTGTTCCATATTGTTTGAATGAATGTGAGAATCAAAGCTTAATTACTCTAATAAGCATTCCTTTTCACAAACACTGCTAGCCAGCTGCCATGTTAAATGCACAAAGAAATAGAGACAGCCATTAAATAGAAGAAAATCACGCTTAAAAATATTTATTTAAGTTGGGAGTGAGAGTTAAAAAGGTAACATGGAGATGAGATGAAACACAGTGCAGTTTTAATAACCTCTTTAGTAAGAATGCAATGGACTAGGAATAGACCACCTCATTCAACCTTGGTGAGAAGAATGAAGCTTCCTCCAAATGTTACTGTTTCTCATTAGTTTTGGAGAGTTGATGGTGGTGAGAGTATAGAAACAGAAAAATAGAAGACTGACAACAGAAAAACACTTACCGAGTTCGCCCTTTGAGGTTTTTGTTTTGTTTTGTTTTGTTTTTAATGTATGTATTTATTATTTTTTTAAAAAAATTAAGATATGTAGACTTCAGCTCCCAGAATTCCCCAGCCAGCTTGCTGGCTGGAGAATTCTGGGAGCTGAGGTCCACATGTCTTAAAGTTTCCAAGGTTGAGAAAGACTGATATAAAAGACACAATTTGTGTAATAAATTTGATAAGGAAAAAACTCACCACTTGTATTCTCCACTATGCACATTGTCCAGGGAAGGCAAGCTCCCAGAGGAATAATTGTTTCAGTTTTAATTAAAAAAAAAAAAGCCTTATTTCTATTTATGAAAATAACATCAGCCGAACACAATAGAATTTATTTCTCACCAGATATTCATAGGATAATACCTTAACACAGGGGTGTCAAACTGCTGGTCCACGGGCTGCTTGCATCATACAAAGGCCGTGCCCACCCCAGCTCCGGCAATGCAAAAAAAGTTGTGATACGTTGAGACACATCACGTGACATAGTGAGTTTGACACCCGTGCCTTTTTCCAAATATTTTTTTTAACCGCTCCTTAAAGTGCTCTTGGAAAAGGGTTTCAAATTTATTATGAGGAGAGAGGTCATTCATGTAATTTGTCTAAATATTGCTTCGTACAATACACACTGTTTTCTATAAACTACTAAGCCATTGAAAAAGACAAATTACTGCTGTAATTAGTTGAATATTGTGTGCCATGAGAAACTGTGGCTCATGGGGTGTTAGATCTGAATTTCATAATACTGAAACCTTAACAAACCACTAGTATAATAGCCATACCAATTTATCACTGGGTGTGCTGGAGCAAAACTCACAATTCTGGGATCCATTAGTTGTGCCAGTTACTCGAGAGTTCAAAGTTGATGGGCTGAACTAGTCAAGATATTTTTTTAAATTCCCAAGCAGACCTTGTTTGTTTGGGTTTAGGTGCTATGGGGCATCCCATCTCTTTGAAAAAGAGGGTGGCTAAGCAGACTCGCTCTGCTGCTATTGAATGACAGTATGAGTAAATAAGGTTATCAAAGGTTCATTTTCTCACTTGCAAGACATGAGAAAGTTTTGCGGAGAAAGAAACTCACATAACTTTATTCTGATGATGAATCCTCAGTTGAATAATCAGTCATGATATGACATTGCCATTTAGCCTGTGACCAAACACAGTTGCCTTAATTTTCTATCAAATCAAGAAGGGTTGCTTTGAAGTGAGTGAGCTTTATCCAGCTATATCTTTCTACCCAGCAGAATACATGCTGCTGTAAAATAGGATTTCACTCCTGCTATCTCTCAAAATGCCCAATGCAGATACTCGAGTTTATAGGAAGAAGAAGTAGGAGAAGAACCAATTGCAAGAGTCGAATCCCATTGATGTAACGTGGATGCGAAGGAGCAGAATATTTTTAGAGATGAACTCAATACTGAAGATCTGACATTCCAAAATATTCTGCTGCTCATATAAGGACCTACCTCAGCTAAGCCTTCCAAGAAAGCAGAATTCTTGAGACAGGCATTATCTCAAAAGGAACTTTTATTAGGGGCTAGTGATAGCAGGGATGGCAAGGCGAGATCCGGGGAAAAACCCATGCAAATAACATATTAAAAGCAATTTTATTACTTCTCCCCCCCAGAGTCCCAGTGTCCATTTGAAATCCAGCCAATCCACAGGTGGCATAGTGTTTTGGTAACTCGCTCCATTGGCCTGTTCTTCAAGGTCTCTCTCGCTTTTGTTTCCTTCTGGCTCTAAGCACCAACTGTCAGCCCAATAAGGGAGATGCATTCCTTCTCCTGGGGAAGGGCACAGCAGCAAGACAGTGAAAGGCATCCCAGAGCATCCCCCCTCCCAACAGAATGGCAGGCCCCAAAGAATGGTTACAAAGGCAAGCAAAGCATAGAAGGGGAAAAGAATACATTTTGGGGGGGATCCTGACAGCTTATAATGTTGTGATTTCCAGTTGCTACCATGATCAGAATAACAGTAGTAGATAAAGCCATTTTAAAACACAAATTCCTCAACGCATACCACTCTCTATAACCAAATATCTCAAAGATGCTTTCTCTTTTTCTTGGAAGACATTTTGTTTCTCATCCAAGAAGCTTCTTCAGCTCTGATTGGATGGTGGTGAATGGAAGGATTTATACACCTTGCAGACAGCTGGTCATTTGCATTCCTTTAGAGAGTCATTGAGGCCACCTGGAGGTTTATCTGTGTTGTCAGGGTCACCTTAGTGCAAATGGGTGTGGAGCCTTCTTGGAACTGTTGAAAGGACTGTGTTGTAGACTGAAGATAGATTACAGTATGTCATATCCCTCCCCCTCTGTTGAGAGAGGGCTGTTCAGTTTTGACAAAGATGACCTCTTTGAGCCATCTTTCAAACCAGCAGTCCTCTTTGTTTAAAATGTAGACTTTGCTGTCTTCGAAAGAATGGCCTTTATCTTTTAAAGGCAGATGGACTGCCGAATCTTGTCCTGATGTGTTTCTTCTGTGTTGTGTTATGTGCCAAATATAGTACTACTCTTTGCTTAAGTGGGTATCTGAGTCTATCAATATCTCCCTAAGAAGGAGTAGATAAGTTACATTGGGAAACTTTTGCCATTGCTTTTAATAATGCCCAGTATTATAGTTCACTTGGAAGGCAGATTCTAAAGGAAGTCATGTCAACCAATAATATATAATTTACATTCATAAATTATACAGCAGAGCTTGGATCAAGGCCTAGTAAGACTAGACCTACTGAAATCAATGGTACTTAAATTAGTCACTATCTTCACATTAATTTTTGTGGGTCGCTCTAAGAAGGTCCAAATCTGGATCCAATCCAGTGTTATAATCCCCACACTTAAGCTAGTTTTCCAGATACATATTGTTTACTCTCTCCCATAAAGCTTGTATATACACTATGTACAATGGTGGTACTGCTCACTAACTCAGTGGAATAATCAATGTGCCTGGCGTCCATTTTTCTCCCTGTTCCAAGAGTCCAATAAAATAAATAATAGATTTAATGCTATCTATTATATACACACGCCTGTTTTAGAACTACTGTAGCTGTGGAAAATGGAGCAATGTACCCTTTGCTGTTCCACGTATCTTCACATTATGTCTATATATATGATTCAGGAAGAGCTCTGACATCATCAAGCATGGGTACCATTTTAAAATCTTAAAACCATGGGGCAGCTGCAACAACCCAAAATGAAGGTGTACACAACCATCACAATGCCTAGACAAACACATTAATTTCAGTTAGGACTCAGAGTTTCCAGGATCAACCATAAGGAAGAAAAATTTGCAAATACAATTTCAAAAGTAGCAACCTAAATACCACAGGAAACAAACATTGTCATGCTGGTCCATATGGGGCAAAAAAAAAAAACCATTTTCAGAGCTTGCTTTATTGAGACCATCCAGAATTCTTCAATCAGGAAGTATCTGAGAAAGAGAGAGAAGAAGAGAGAACATTTCTTCCTTTGTATTCCTTGTTTTCCCTTTCTGTAGAGGCATGGGGGTGTTATCTGAAGTATCCAAATTAAGCAGATATTGTCATGCATGTTGACAGCCTTGAAAATGTAAGTGCTCTCAGACAATTACTTTCATGTCATGTTTACAATAAATATAATAAAGGTCACTTTTTAATAGGGATGCTATTTAGAATAACCATCCAGAGCTCTTCCATTCTCAAATACAGATATCCACTGATTGTCAGAAGCATGGCTCCTTAGAATAGCAATAGCAATAAGATTTACAGTACACGCAGCTTCATAGTGCTTTACAGCCCTCTCTAAGCAGTTTACAGAGTCAGCATATTACCCCCAAAATCTGCCTCCTCATTTTTATTGACCTTGGAAGGACAGAAGGCTGAGTCAACCTTGAACCTGTCAGGATCGAACTCCTGGCTGTGGGCAGAGTCGACCTGCAATACTGCATTCTACCTCTTTTACGTAGTTTTACACAGAAGCCTCTCTACCTCTTTTACGTAGTTTTTAAAAAGGGTATGAGTGTCAAAAAGTGAAGGTGGCTATCCCAATTATATCTCCTCACCTTTGTAGCTGCACATGACTTCAGCACAAAGGAGCAGGGCTAGAATCATGCAGTTTTGATCGTCACCTTCTTGCCTTTTTTTTTTTTTTTTGTCTACTCTATGTACCCAAAGCAGTTGGAACAGACATGAGATGGAACAAATCCCTAAAACGTGAAAGCTCATTTAACCATGCTTGATGGAGTTGTTAAAAAAAAAACTAGAAAAATATAGCAATCTAAAGAATTTTAAAGATTACTATTACTACTCTTTGAACCAGATTGTTTCTTGCTGGGACTAATGGATAGACAATTAAAAAAGATTTCTGGAAGATTGTTTTTGTACATGTAAATGCAGCAAGATGAGTGTATGCGTAAGGAGGGCAAGAATCTGAAATACTCCCGAGGGAGGAATGGTTGGGGAAGATGGCAGAATTTGCAGAGATGGCAAAATTGACTTTCTGTATGATTAGGGAAAAAACAACTGCCTTTGTTAATAACTAAAAATCCTTTATGGACTTTTTGCTGAAAACAGAAAAAAAATGGATTGGTGATTTATGGGTTTGATTATCAGAAAGGATAGAACATGAAGAGAGCCACAAGACAACCTTAGAGAGAGAGGATAAAATATAAATGCATTTATAATTGCCGTAAAGAAGTAGGAAATCTCTGCTTTATATCCTTTTGTTTTTCTTTTTCTTTCTTCTCTCTTTCCTTTTATTTATTACTTAGCCATTACTTTCTTTTCTTTTACAAGCTTTGCATTATTTTTATTCTTTAATAAAAATTAAATAAAAATAATTTTAAAAAATAGGCCAAATCCATTCGTCCACTCTCCCTGTATGAAACCCATGGCAAAAAAAAATATCTGAAAGCTGAGCAGAAAGAAAACTCCAAAAAGCAAGCTAATCGTCCAATTTTCATGTGTTTTGGACAAACCAGGTATTGCTAGATGCCTCTGTTCATGACTCAGCCCTCATGAGGTCCCTTTGGATTTGACTCAGATGTATAAAAGTAGCCACAGTAGTTTGTAACAATCATTTGTAGCTTGTGACTTAAGGCAACTATGGCTTAGCCATGATCTATCAACCCAAGCGTGTGTGTCTATGTGTATAAAAATAATGTCCCACCTCATGTTGCCTTACTGTACAGGTAGTCCTTGACTTATAACCATTCATTTAGTGGCTGTTTGAAGTTACAACAGCACTGAAAAAAGTGACTTATGACCATTTTTCACACTTACAACCATTGCAACACTCCCACGGTCATGTGATCAAAATTCAGATGCTTGGCAACTGGTTCCTATTGATGATGATTGCAGTGTCCCAAAATTATGTGACCGCCTTTTGCGATCTTCTAGCAAGCAAACTCGATGGGGAAGCCAGGTTTACTCAACAACCATGTTTTTAACCTTAACAACTGCAGGGATTCACTTAACAACTGTAGCAAGAAAGGTCATAAAATGGGGCAAAACTCACGAATGAAAGCAGATATACGTGTCCCAGGATAATGATCCGAAATTGAATTTGGGTTGATCACTGGGATCAGAGTTTTACTCTTCCGAGCTTTCTAAGCTCACGCTGGAGCCCATGATCAGGGAATTTCTCTACTGGAATACGTGCTTTGGGCTGTTCTGTGAGTCATATTTATGTGATGCCTTCCTATTGGCTGATTGGTATGTTGATGGCTGGTGACTTGCTGTCATTTCCTTCGGCTGCCAAGCCCTCAGCTCCTAAGTATTTAATAGGCTGGTGGTAATTCAGCACTCCTGTTATCTGACAAGGGGCCCATTTCCCAGGCTTCAAAATTATTTCCCTGGCTATCTTTGTACCTGCATGGCCAACAATCTTAGTTGCTGCAAAACTGAATGTGTGTCCTTGTTCATTGCAATGTGAGGCTACCAATGAGTTCAGGTCTCGTCGTTTAACCACTCGCATACGTTCTTGGCAATCTGGTGGTTAGCTTCCTCCCTGTTTGTCCTACATAATCACAGGGGCAATCCATGCAGGGGATGCGGTAGATTTCAAAACTCACTTAACAACTGTCTCACTTAGCAACGGAAATGTTGAGCTCCACTGTGGTCATAAGTTGAGGACTACTTGTAGTGTGTAGGAAACTGGTGAGTTCAGTGGAGTTGCTAGCTACTCTCATTCTTCTTCATTTGCCATTCAAAACATCAGCTGCTGAGTTTTAATTTTCCAGAAATAGGGTTCCTGTTCTTCAATTGCTGGATTCAAAATATGTGGCTCTGCTGGTTTAATTTTTCATGATGCTGCTTTTGAAAACTAATTCTTGTTGCTACAATTGCTGCTGCTGTTGCTGCTGTTATAAACTCTAGCCCAAATAATTACTCTGGTTGCTGTGGTAAAATTTATAGAGAAAGATACATCAAGAAAGCAGGCATTTGCTTCCTTCCTGTCTATTACCAGCCGAAGAGTATTCTCATCACACCTTTTAGTCACCCTTAAGCCTCCTTCTCCTCCTCCTTCTCCTCCTCCAGGCCTTTTGCTCATGACTGAGGCAGTCTAGATGTCCCCATGAGTTGTGGGCAGTGGTAGGATTCAAATATGTGAACAACCAGTTCTCTGTGTGGATGCTGCTTCCGGAAGTCCATTCTGGGCCTGGGGCAACAAAAAATTAGCTACTGATTCTGCCGAAGTGGTGCGAACTGGCTGAATCCCACCACTGGTTGTGGGTCAAGTCACTGCTTCTTTTGGCATCAGAAACTCCCCAGTTAGACTGTAGAGACTGCCTATAGCAGGGGTGTCAAACTGCTGGCTCACGGCCGGACGTGTCATCCAGAAGCCGCGCCCACCCCATTGCCAGCAATGGCAAAACTGTCCTGATATGTCTCATGATGTCATGTGACATTGTGAGTTTGACATGTTTGGTATACAGTCTCTACCCTACATGCCGGAATATAGGGTATATTGCTGGTATCCACTTTGCTGAGAATGCAGAAAAAGATGGCTGTTATATCACACATTGTGCTCATGTATGGAGCCCCTTTAAAAGAAATGCTTTGGAATTAAGGATAGCAGCACAACCCTCTTGCATCAGATCAGAACTCCACATATTGTCGAACATCAAATTGCTTTTGAGAAGCTTGTGCTAAAAAGAGCCTAAGGGCCACAGATCTTGAGGGACATTAAAGGACATTGCTAGAATCTAGAGCAGGGGTGTCAAACTCGCACGTTTTTTTCCATTGCCAGCAATGGGGTGGGTGCGGTTTCAGCATGACGGATTTGGCCTGGGGGCCAGCAGTTTGACACCCCTGATCTAGAGAGTTCATTTGGGTAACAAGCTAATAGCAAATGAATAGCTTGGTTCTTTGTAAATGTGTCTATTGTTTTTAAGGGTGTTTTATGGTAACACATTCCACATGCCTGTTACACAAAGGACTACTTCTTTGTGCAAAATCAATTGTTCTCTTGGAAATTTCCGAATTCTAGGGTGAACTTTATTTGATCGTTCTCTATTTCCAGACAGCCTAAGAACTGATTCTTGAAGAGTTTTCACCATCTTTGAAAATGAGAAGAGAATTAAAACGTGGACTTCCCAAGTGCCTAGACTGAAAACAAGCAAACAAACAAATCTTATCCGCTTCAAGAACAGTATTTGCTAACTACTAATGCATTAGCTCCTTCTGTATTATAATTTCAGTTCCTAAAGCGCAGCCCTTTTTTAAAGCACCTATAGGCAGCCCTCAACTTACAACAGTTCATTTAGTGACCATTCAAACTTACAGCGGCACTGAAAAAAGTCACTTGTGACCGTTTTTCACAGTTACTGCCATTGCAGCATCCCCATACTCAGTGTGATCAAAATTCAGATGCTTAGCAACTTGTTCATACTTATGAATGTTGCTGTGTCCCACGGTTCAGCGATCCCCTTTTGTGACCTTCTGACAAGCATAGTCAATGTGGAAGCCAGATTCACTTAACAACCGGGGTTATTAACTTATCAGCTGCGGTGATTGACTTAACAGCTGTGGCAAGAAAGGTCGTAAAATGGGGCAAAACTCACTTAACCAACCTCTCAGAAATGTTGGGCTCCATTGTGGTCGTAAGTCAAGGACTAACTGTCTTCATTGACCCAAGTTCTACACACCGTAAGAAGGATTTTGGTGCTGATGTTGATATTCAGAATAACAGGCATAGGAACTTACATTATTTTAAGAACCATTGCAAAACACTTCCTTTTGCAATTGCAGAACCTTGGAGCCAACGTGTCTGGCTTTAGCTGCTCTATGATTCATAACCTTGTTATGCAAATGCAAACCCAAAACTATTCTAATTCAATCTGGACCAACTTCAAAGGCAACAATAAAGGCAATTCCAGACTGGGCATGCATTCGTCACTCAGCTGAAGAGTGGTTACCTGTTGCTAATATGTCACATCTCAGGGCAGAAAAGATTAAGGGAAGAGTAGAATTTTCTGGTAGCTATGCCTGTGTTTCTTAAAAGTACCCCAAAGGAACCCCAAAACCTTAAAATCCACAACTATTAGCATTAATCATTACTTAGAGATCAACCAAAAAAAAAACCCCACCAGTGCCTATTTAATAAATGAATATGAATTCTTTCCCATATTGGACCCTAACAACAGATTAATAATTTTGAAATTTAGTGATTTGTTTGTTTGTTCCATGAAAATTTTAGTATGGTATAAACACTGTCTGTGATGTGATGTAGTGTTTTTAATTCTAAATATACTGGATTATTATAATGAAGTTGGTATTTTTTTCGTTAATTTTTATTATATTATACTATACTATACTCATGTAGATTAAAAGACTTTATTCATAAGTTCTGGGGGACAGGAGAAAAAGAAAGCATATGATGTATTCATATTTTAGATACTGGGTTGTGCTGGGTTGACATATATAATTTTTGTTACTGGATGTGTGAATGTTCAGTTTAATAAAATTAAGGTGACCAACTTTTTTACAATGAAAAGGAGGACACAAATAAATTGAAGAAAAAAATATCGTAAATAAAAGAAACATTCTATTTATTGCAACAATAATACAGACAACGTGCATGTGCAAAGTTTGCCAGCCGGGTGTTTTGGGGCACTCAGCAGCAATTCCTATTGGCTTTCAAAAGCCAATAGCGGGAGTAGCACAGCTCATGCAAAAGTTGAAAAAAAAAACCATCAAAACAAGCTGCCGGAACGCCGTTCTGAGCATTCTATGAGGAAAAAAAAAGCCCTGCAGATTAGTCTTCAAATATTGAAAAGGAGGACATGAAGGAGGACACTTTTTGAGGGAGGACAGAACTTACAAAAGGAGGATTGTCCTCCCTAAAGGAGGACGGTTGGTCATTTTAATAAAATAATTGGAAGCAGAGCTATAATCTTACAGCCAGTGTAATTTTTGTATGTGTGAAAGCTGATGTTCCCTCAGGGTAATCTTTTGAAGGCTGCCCAATAAAGGGAAGCCATAGGTAGGGCTGGAGTTCAAAGTGTGTAGGGACAAAAATGATCTCTGCACCTCCATGTTCCTTGTCCTGGCGTCACAACAGCTGCAATAGATCTTGCAAGCATATGCAGTTTTGAAATAGGCCAAGAGTTAAGTTTAAATTAGTTTAATTTTCCCTGACAAAGTAGAATGGAAACCCTCAGGTAGAGTTCAGTTCCTGACACCTGCATCCTTGCAATTTCTTTGTAGGATTACAGAAGTGGCTTTTTCCAAGATTCATTTCCACTTCCTGGTCTAGCCAATGATTCTGGAATACCCAGGTAGTTTTCCAATTAACTAGTAACGTTGTTGATTCTGCCTTACTTGTGAGTTCATGAGGTCCGTTTGGAGGTGCCAGCTGCTGGGGGCTCTTCTTGATAGATCTCCATGAAGGCATAAAGTTTCCCAGGAAGAGTGACCTATTTTCCTTCTTTTTGAAGGAAGGAAGGAAGGAAGGAAGGAAGGAAGGAAGGAAGGAAGGAAGGAAGGAAGGAAGGAAGGAAGGAAGGAAGGAAGGAAGGAAATCAGAGGGAAGAAGGAACCTTGTGGGTGATAAAAGCAGTAGCTCTTCCATCAATTTTCTGTCCTCCACCTCCATAGAATTATTTTATCAATAACTAGCAGAATTCAACATAGCAAGAGAATAATAGTGAAAAAATCTCTTTGTGAGAACATCTTCAAAAAAAAAACCTTGGGCATAATGTTTATGTAACCTATTGTGTTCTCTATGCATTTATAAATTGGAATCTTTTCATTATTTGTTGTAATAAAAAATTATAGCAATGATAGAACTCAGATTCTTACCTATTGTAAAGTGTTCCGCTAGCGTTCAAGTTATTGAATGACCTGTATTATGAGAATTATGAAAACATTAGGCTATTATCATTTCTAAAGCTAGATTTAAAATACATTATTACATTAATAATGAAAAGTCAAGAAAATAGCAATATTAACCTACTTAGAAGCTAATAAGTTCAAATTCAAAATTAAGGAAATGAAAACCTGGGTTTAAAGGCCAATTTCAATAAAACTGAACTTATTTGCCTCCTAAACACTTAACTGAAAAGGGTTTTGTGAACTTTCAATAAGAGGAAGTTCCACCTTGTCGTCATTTTATCTTTATTCTGTATCTTTTTATTGATTTTATTGTAATTTCTTTGAGTCAGGCAGCATACAAGTTTAATAAATTACTGATATCATCAACAACAACTCTACGAGAGATTATTATGCATAACAGAAGCAAGCCCTTATTCGTGAAAGAAATTCAGTTTCCCTTTGTATTGCTGCTCCCATTGCTGTTATGGTTGTATCTGATTAATAAAAGAGGGGAGAAGTCAACTCTTGTGATAAATCAATTGTTGCCAAGCTGATGGTATTCATAATGTCTATTCAGTTGTAGTGTAGCATACTTCCAAAGAAAGCTATCTAAAAGCTAAACTTTGCTTATGCCTATCACTGGTGACTAAGAAAGGTATGTCAGGGTTGGAAACATGTTGATTAAAAATAACTAAATTAATAGTCCAAGTTAAGATGAGCTCTCCAATGTAATGGTATAGTTTCCTGCTTGAGCAGGGGGTTGGACTAGAAAACCTCCAAGGTCCCTTCCAACTCTGTTATTCTGTTATAAAATAATTGAAGCAGCCTTGCTACATGTTAATGTGAAACACTTGACAAAGTGATGAAGAATTAAGCAAGACAAGGTATGTTAGTATACTACTCTCAAAAAAATCCTAAATTGACGTTTTGTCAAACATCCATCCAATGAGAATGTAATGGCAGTTGAAAAAGTACTACAGCCAACAAAAATGGGCAAAGGAGACCCCCCTGAAATATCTCCGGTACTTCAGGAATGCTAACAGCCAAGAGGGAGACAATCTGGACAACTATTTTTCTAGAAATACTTTTGTCATTTAATTAAATCCAGAGACAGGTAAGATGAATGGCAAAAAGGTTTAGAAAACCAAATGGGCAAAAGAAAAATTACTCCAGGAGGTAGGTTAGAATTCTACAGAGACTGACCTGGAAAAGAGCTGCATTAAACACAGTGGAGTAGATCTCTGAATAACTATGTGCTGCTAAGCTGCCAAAGAATATATTTGGGCATCTCCCAATGATCATCATGGGCTTTCTTCCGAAGAGACAAGCATAGGATTCAGTTGTTCAATTTCCCAACAGACAATGAAACAATTTCCTTCTTGGGCATCACCACGCATTATAAGGATGGAGTTATTTGTTTATTTGTTTGTTTCTGCAAAGACTACCAGGGCAAACCATGATACGGTGACATTGCCAGATTTAGATTTAGAGGTAGGTAATTAAAGAACAATCAAACATTGGCTCGCTCTTTTTTCTCAAGGCCTTATTACATTTTCAAGTGTTGTCATTTTTAAATTTCTACTATAGGTATCTCTTCAAAAGGTAGGTGTTGGTTGAGCCTTGTGGAGATACTGGAGAGAGCTTGACTGAGTATAACAGAGTGTATCCTTGCTGTAGGTCCTTGTTTTTAATGAGGGTCAAGCAGACATCACTGGAGTATGCTTGTATATATAAATTGTTGAAAGAAAAGTCTTCATCCTGGTTCATCCATGCCGGGCATAAATAAACAACATGGCGACTGCTTTAGAAAGAAGGTTGTAGTTTATTGAAGAGCCAGACAGAAAGATGGTTTTGGCAGGAAAGAGAAGAGAAAAAAGGGCTGAGCTTTCAGAGGTTTTTATACCCTCTGAAAGCCTTTTGTTTGGAGTTGCTTCCTGTTCCTGTGTTGAGGCTTTGTATTTCCTGTGTCATGTATTCTGACCTGAGTCTGGATATGCCTTTCTGGTATTTTTGATGGTGGTAGGTTAATCTATTATGTCCCAAAAGTCATATCCTGCTTCCCTGGTGCTGGGACTAATGACTCTTAGAGTTTGGGTGAGGTATGAAGATTTTAGGTGTCTTTGTCTTCCTGATCTCCTAATTGGGACCTTTCTGATGGTTTACATCTGCATTTGTACAGAGCTGGTTTCTGCTTGGGACAGAGAGACTTGGGGGCAGGGTTGGTTTCTGCTTTTAAAATTCTTTTGAGGAAATATATTTTTCTGCCCTTTTAATATTTCCTTCTCGGGGGGGAGGGCTGACTTCCCACAAAATATAACTGAAAATACCGGCAGTATTCTATGTACCATATTTCAATCCCATCTCATCCCATATCCATCCTATCCTATCCCATGCCATGCCATGCCATGCCATGCCATGCCATGCTGTCCTGCCCTGTCCTGTCCTGTCCTATCCTATCCTATCCTATCTTACACTTCCATTCCCCTTCCCCTCCCTTCTTTAAAAAATATATAATTCCAAGGACCCCAGGTTTCATTAGTATTAACTGGTAACTATTTCAAGCCTTTCATAAATCAAACTGTTTAGACTCAATTACATCAGAAATAGGATGGGTATTCTGCCCTGCTGAGCATCTCTGGATGAGTAGAGCTTGCAGCCACTTTCACAATTGTTCAACAAGCAATTAAAGAAGCTCCTATTTTCATACAGGGCTGACACACAGTTAATTTAGACCCACTGTAAAATTTAATGCCCCCTTCTAAGTCCAATCTAATGAAGTCGGGGATGGATGTGATGAATCAATGTGCTACAAATGCTTCTTTGGCTTTGTGGTGCAAAATGACTCTGCAGAATTGACAAGCAAAATACGGAAATTACTTCCTTCCCAACAGGAAAAAAAAAAAAAAAACACTTGATCCCCAGGAGGCAATCATTAAATAGAAACAAGAGGCATCTACAGCAGCCTTGACACAATGCTGCAAGGTTGGTTTTCTTTGTTCAATGCAGTGCATTTTTTAGGAGTTGATACATGACCGGAAGGTGGCAGGAATCGCTTTATAGAACACTTTGTGGTAGTTTTGCATAATTTGCTTATTTCAGCTACACTGTAATATGTTTGTAGTGTGAAAGATCAATGAAGTAATAAAGCAACAATCTGAAAGGTACAAGAAAGAGAGCAGAGGGGTCCTTGGGGTTAATATGTTCTGATTGAGATTGTCTTTACCTCTGCCAGCCAATCCTAGGGAGGAACGTGCCACAATTTAATTGCTTTAGAAAATGTGGGGAAAGGAAGGGAGCCTGAATTCCTAGTTTGGCCCCCAGGGGCAACAAAGTTCCTACTAGAATATTCATGACTGTCCCATCTAATTTTATGTTATGTTACATAAAAAATGGGTCTGGCAAACAAAACATCAAATTCGGGTGTAATCTGCACGCTAACAAGATCTGTGGAGCTCACTTGGATTTCAGATAAGTCTTAGACACTAAAATGTAGGTTGGTTGTATCCCAATGCTTTGTTTCCTTCTGATCAAGGAGGCTGTTGTGATTGGTCCCCATGGCAACCATTTTGTGAGCATGCCCCTTTCATGCCTTCAAAACACCCAGTGTGCCCACTGGCTAAAAAGATGGAGGGGGGGGGGGACACTTGTAACAAAAGATGATGGGTTTGTTTTTGTTTTTCTATGTTTTGCTTCATTTAAAAAACAATACTGCTATAATAACAGAATAGTTACAGGGGGAAAAATGATCAAATTCAGTGTTATATTAAAAAATGATCAAATTCAGTGTTCTGTTGTATATTAATAAACCATATATTTGGTCCTAACAATTCATTGTACACATGACAGGTATAACATAAAATTAAAATTAAAATAGGAGAAAAAAATGGATGCCTAAAGATTTTAAGTCATAAATAAGTTAAAATCAAAGAAATGCTATAAAATATCTCAAAAGTCCTCTTCTTTGTGAAAAACAGGATGAATTTAAATGTTGAAACAGCACATATTAAACAAGTCAGAACTACAGATCTAGTTTTGATTTGTGTCACCAAGGTCATATAACAATTGTTTGACAATTTCTAGGTATGCCGTGTGCTTTATTTGTTTGCCCATCAAATGTCCATTGCAATCAACATATTTTTGGTGGTTTATAATAATTCTAGATGTGATGATAAATTCCAAGCATAAAAAGATAACATCTTTGTCAAGCAGCTATCATACTAACATCATAGAAATGAATTTCAGACCAAACAAGGTAAGACAAGCCCAAACTATATGAATTAACAACTAATTCCTGAATTGTATTTCAAGCTACAGTTCTTTAATAACTCCCTTATTCTTTCAAACTTTCAGAGTACTCAAAATGTTTTGCAGTACTTAAAAACTATATAGTGCAGAACCAAGAGTCTCAGTTTCATCAGTATTAAAACAGCCTTCCTCTGATTTGAAAGAACAGGACGTTCGAGGCTGTTATTTCAACAATTGTGTTAATAATTGATATCAATTTCATCTACTACCTTCCATTTCTTCTAAATATAAGCTATTGGCTTATAAGCAGCAATTAATATTTCTAGGGCCATTAAGAGAGGTTATTAAAGAACTGAAGCTTGAGATGCAATTCAGGAATTAGTCATTAATTTCAGACCCAGCTATAGCATCAGGATCAAAAAGTTCAGATAACTATTGCTTAAACTGAACAAACTGCCAAGAAGATAAATGAAATTTAACTTTAAGGTCTGTTGCATTGGATCCAGTTTAGTTTTACTATCTCCATCTTGTTTGTCAGGCAATTTTTCATCATACATTGATGGACTGGATAGATTTCTCTGTTCAGTATTAGCAAAACAAAGAAGACACTTGTGCAACTTCTGTAGTGGAGACCAGAAGCTACGGGCAGAAAACCAGCAATCCCTTCAACACCCTGCTTCACCAATATTCCCACTAATCCATTTTGTTTGTGAACACCAGAACAGAAGAATCGACCCAATCTGTTGTTCATTTCCCATTCATTGTATAACTCTCATTCATTACAACCTCATGTAAAGAAAAAAAAGTTGTGCATACTGAAGAGTGTGTTTATGTATCGTAGAATGTCTTTCTTTATGTTTAAATGACTTCACATGAGATGTTAATAGCAACATGTAGGATGGTGCAATAACTGATCAGTAAAGTCATTTCTAATTAAGCAGGGAGATCAACAAAAATCATTTTGATTGCAGCAAAGAGCAAGAGTATATTAAGTAGTGCAGGGGGTGGTTAAGCTAAAGAATCTAAGCACTTTTTTTAATCAGGAGTTAGGCCATCAGAGTTTGTTGAGTCTCAGCCCACATAACTGAGTCATTTATTGCTTTCCTCAAGCTGGGTCATATAACACCAAAAGTTTTTCCATGTTAGCCAATTTCCTGTCATAAAACCTACAGTGATGCTGCTCATGTGATCTGCACCTCGGAAGCTCCCTAAAGCGGTCCCCCCCACTCCATAAAGGGCTTTTGACTGGAGCTGGATGCGGAGTGCTAGAGCAGGGGTAGGCAAACTTGGCTCTTTTATGACTCGTGGACTTCAACTCCCAGAATTCCTGAGTCAGCATGGCTCAGCTTGGAAACCTCTCCCTTCCCCTCAGCATGGCTGGCTCAGGAATTCTGGGAGTTGAAGTCCACGAGTCATAAAAGAGCCAAGGTTGCCTACCCCTGTGCTAGAGGCTTCCTTCAGTCCACCGGAGCTATGCATGAGTTCCGACACCTTTTTTTTTTTTTTTAACCAAAAAAGCACTGCTTTTAGGACATGTGCACTGTGACCTTAGTTCCACTCCAGAATTTTCTACTAACTAAAATTAGCAGAATGAAAACAAAGCAAACCCAGTTATAGCATATTAAGAGTCAAAGCCAGAGCTTATCAGCACATCTTGTCATTTTCTTTTTTTCAAAAAGGTGCTGGGGTGATAACCTTAAAGCCAAAGAGGAAGCCAGACCCAGAGATACCCCAACTTCACAACTGCTTCTTCTAGAAACTCATCTAGAATCAGAAAATGTATCACTGCCTGGAATTATTATCTCCAACAATGAGCACTTCCATTTTTTTCAGCTTCAATTTATTACCCCTCACCCAATTCACTGCTCACTGCAGGCAGGCGTGACCATAATTTACTGATCACAGAGCCTCCTTTGGCCATTTGGGGATAATCCATCAATTAACTTGGCACGCAGAGAAATGATGTCATAGCTCCTACTCTAAAAGGAAGAATCTGGTCTCTTGGGGCATGAAAGGTGCATTATCTAATCCTGTCCCCCATTTATTTTGAAAAATTGGGTTTCTAGCTTCCTTCAAAAGAAGAAGAGGAAAAAGGCTACAGTAAAGACCTTCATTCTCCTGAGCCCTTGTACTCTTCTTACGTGGTACTTCTCCAAGTAGTAAATTGCACATTAACCCTGGGTACTTAATCACATCAGATTGAACAATTTGTACTGAATTAAGAGGAAAGTGTTTTCTGTGTGTTGAGCAGGAGAAAGGGCATCCATGATAGATTTCAGTGGAAGGTGCCTCTGAGACATCTCCCGAATTGATAATTGTGTACTTTGAAGAAGGGACCAGACACGGTTGCTGCAATCCAATGTCAGGAGGGGAGACACTGCTAATCCAACTGTGTCAGCCATTTCTCTTTTTTTTTAGGCAAAGAACATATTTGATATGTACAACAGAAGCATAGATCATGGCAGTGAAGAAATGTATTCTTTGCCAATACCCAAGGCTTTGTTAATGATAACATCATTCTGCTGCTCATGTAAACCTAGGAGCCAGAAGTTTAGGTAGAACTTATTTCTACTGAGGACTCCAGGAGAAGATTCAGATCCTATACATGTGCGTTCCCCTCTTTCCCAGTTGCTAATTTAAGTACAAACATCACAGCATTGCGTACTCCTCTTTGGATTGTAACCACATATGTTACTGTACTTGTATCATTGATCTCAAGGCTTTCTGTAGGTTTGGAACCACAAAAAAGGTTACCCCACATACAGAAAGACACTAGAGTTCAGTACTCCATCAGAAATTAGAGCTGGGCACAAATTGTTTTTAAAAAAATTATCCACCCAACTTAAGAGACAGATAGGTTGGATAGATGATTCTTCCAAAAGTCTTCTATGGTGTGAATACATCTGGACATAACAGTTTCCCCTTAATGGGGATAGTAAAATACTACTAGGGAAGTTAGGGGAGGCATTCCCACCTGCTGTTTTACCAGTGGATTTAGTAGAAGCACAGCAAGCCAATAAAGAGGCAATTCCCTGGAGAGATAATTGTCCCATGAAGGACAGGACATCCACGTGCAGTTCTTAGCAACCTCATGATTCAGATGGTGCACCCATTCACTCCAAGGAAGTTCCCCAAAAGTTGCATCTCCTTTGAAAGCAAATTATTTTTCATCAGAATTGATGAGAATAGATGAACATAAATTGTAAGAGAGTTTCTCTGCTCAACACAACAAGCAACTCCTTCAGTCTAGTTTAACGAAGAGAAGGACGAGGGGGGACATGATAGCAGTGTTCCAATATCTCAGGGGCTGCCACAAAGAAGAGGGAGTCAAGCTATTCTCCAAAGCACCCGAAGGGAGGACAAGAAGCAATGGATGGAAACTAAGCAAGGAGAGAAGCAACCTAGAACTAAGGAGAAACTTCCTGACAGAACAATTAACTAATTAACCTGCCTCCAGAAGCGGTGAATGCTCCAGCACTGGAAGTTTTTAAGAAGAGACTGGACAGCCATTTGTCCGAAATGGTATAGGGTTACCTACCTGAGCAGGGGGTTGGACTTGATGACCTCCAAGGTCCCTTCCAACTTTATTATTATTATTATTATTATTATTATTATTATTATTATTATTATTATTATTATTATCATCATCATCATCATCATCAAAATCTGTGTCACATGATACGAAGGAATGTTCATTCAGCAGATATAAACCTTGGACACAGAGAAGTCTTTTGTAGTTTTTCAAATATAGATCTGCAAAACCAAAATTAACTATTATTGTACCCCGCCCTGCCCCCAAAAATTCATTGAAAAGGGAAAGTGAGGTTTTATAATGGACAGACAGTAATCTCCTTTGGTAATTTGTACACCACAGAGCCCTGACAAAGACATGCAGGGACTTTTCAGAAGATTTTTTTTTTCATTTTTCCTATAACTCATGGCATGTTCTGATGTAGAACTCTATCCAATGTCTACATTTGGATTTAAAAGGCCATAGCCCAAATTTGATACTTGTAAAACACTGATTATTTGACACAAAATGGAATGGAAATGCCAGCTCTGGTGTCCAGTTCTATTTTAAACCATCCAACTCTTGTAGTTTGGTTTTGCTTTAATGTATATTGGCCTCCCCCTTTACGTTTTTATTTGTTTAAAAAAACCCTGGATTGTTCACAGTGTTTTTTAAAAAAAAAATCATAAAACTATCTGCACCTGCTACCTCAGCTATAAAAATGTGGTTTCAAATTTAAAGCAATAAAATTCTGCAATTAACTTAAGGCACACTATTCCAGTTATAGCCTAAATTCACACAGTGTCAATAGCATTCCATAATGCCCGGGCTGATTGGCTGCTATTGTTGTTTTCATTTATTTATGAAATATATTCAGCATCAGGGAATTTCCCCCAAATATGTTGACTTTCTCTCATTTATTCACATTATCCTGTATCAGATTAATTTGAGGATCTTAAGATGAACCAGGTTTTTATATACTTAATACAGCTACCCTGCTGTATTAAGTATATATATATATATATATATAAACCTGGTTCATCTTACCCTGTGTTTTATTTTAAAAGTATAAAAATAAAAGGAGTTAGGGACAACCATATAGAATAGACAGATGTTTAATTGGCTATAATATACAGGTATATATCGATTTACATCAGTTCACTGAGTGAGTGTTCAAAGTTACAACAGCACTGAAAAAATGTGACTTATGACCGTTTCTCACACTTATGACCTTCGTTGCATCCCCATGGTCACATGATCAAAATTCAGACACTTGGCAGCTGGCTCATATTGTGATCCCCTTTTGCAGCCTTCTGACAAGCAAAGTCCATGGGGCAGCCAGATTCACTTAACAACCCAGGTGAATAACTTACCAACTGCAGTGATTCGCTTAACAACTGTGGCAAGAAAAGTCATAAAATGGGGCAAACCCCACTTACCGTATATTCCAGCGTATAAGACGACTTTTGAGAACGATGAAACAGCCTCCAAACTCGGGGGTCGTCTTATACGCCGAGTCATAACGTTTATTTATTTATTTATTATTTCCGGCGTATAAGATGACGTTCTAGGAATGCGACTCGGTGTCGATCATCTTATACGCCGGAAATGACGTCATTTCCGGCGTATAAGATGATCGACACCAAGTCGCATGCCTAGAAAGTCATCTTATACGCCGGAAATGACGTTATAAACTACGTTTATTTCCGGCGTATAAGATGACTTTCTAGGCATGCGACTCGGTGTCGATCATCTTATATGCCGGAAATGACGTCATTTCCGGCGTATAAGATGATCGACGCCGAGTCGCATGCCTAGAAAGTCGTCTTATATGCGACTCTGCGTCGATCGTCTGGCGACCCGGCGTCGAACTCGGGGGTCGTCTTATACGCCGGGTCGCCTAATACGCCGGCATATACGGTAACTAATGTTTCACTGAACGACAGAGATTCTGGGCTTAATTGTGGTCTTAGGTTGAGGACTACCTGTGTGGATGGGATCTTTTATAGGGATATTAAGAATACTTAAGAGGAGACATAATTGTCGTGCCACAGTGAAAACTCAGAGGTAAAAACTGTGATGGTTTTATTTAAAATATAAACCATAAGAATTAAGATGTTCATTCTACCAATATGGGTCGTGGCATCAGTCCCTTCAAGAGACCCCAGACAAAAAGGTATCCAAAATGCATTGGTCAAATCAAATGTAAAGTTATCCCACATGTGCCACTGGTATCAAAGAGATCATATGCATCCTGTCACAGTCTGGTTTGGAAGCATCACTGCTTCAGACAGGAAGGCGGTGCAGAGAGTGGTGAGGATGGCCAAAAAGATCATCGGCATTTCCCTCCCTCCCATCCAGGACATAGCACAGAAGTGCTGCTTGAGCAGGGTCCGTAAGATCATCTGGGACACTACACATCCTCTTCACGACCTGTTTTCCTTATTACCTTCTGGAAGGAGGCTTCATGGTATCCGTAGCAGAACATCCAGATTCAGCCATAGTTTCCTTCCATACAGCATGAACCTTGTGAACTCTCAAGCTTCCTCCTTCTGTTATATATTCAAGATGGACAGTATTTAATATTTATTTGCTACATATATGTAGGGGTGTGGGTCTATACATATACATAGTTGTACATAGCATGTTTAGGTGTGTGTCATGTATGTGTTTCACTTTGAGAGCGGGCAACTAAATTTCATTTTTGATGTGTGCCGTTGTACCCACAGTAAAAAAAAAATGACAATAAAAAGGTTATCTTATCTTATAAAAGAGAAGACTTTAACTCTGTGCACCAGTCCTAGTCTCAGTACAAATATATACCAAGCTACTGATAATAGAAAGAAAGTTCCAGCTAAGACTAATAGGTGGTGCAGCAGTTAGAGTGCAGTACTGCAGGCCACTTTAGCTGACTGTGTTCAGCAGGTCAGCGGTTCAAATCTCACCGGCTCAAGGTTGACTCAGCCTTCCATCCTTCCGAGGTAGGTAAAATGAGGACCCAGATTGTTGGGGGCAATGTAATATATATATATATATATATATATATATATATATATATATATATATATATATATATATATATATATATACACACACACATTGCTTACTGGTATACACCACTTAGAGAGTGCTTGCACTTAAAGCGGTATATAAGTCTCATAAATAAATAAATAAATAAATAAATAAATAAATGCAGCCTATCATGACATGCCGGTCTTGTGAAATCTGCTTTCCTGTTTCTCATGACCTGATCCGGAGATCTGCACACTAACAAGAGATTTTTTTAAGCAATCTCCTGCTTTCTTGTCCAGATCTGTATCGCTGTAACGTTCTGCTTCTTTAAGCAACTTGAAATGGACAGTTGTTGTTGGCTCATTGTAAGCCTTGGCATGTGATAGACTGAATCGGATCCATTAATTTCAGTTACCCCCTCAGGTGTGTGGATGCCAGCAGCATTGATCCCAGCAATGAGCAGCCCATGGAACAGAACAAACTGATACGTGGGGCTCAGCAAGGAAAGACAGCCTGCTATTAATGCAAATCATACTCTGGCATTCTTTGGTGACCTGACATTTGTAAAAGCAAAGATTTTATCAGGCAACTTGATGATCCAGCTAGAGAAGCATTTAAAAAGACAGTTTGGTCTAGGTGCCAGGCTAGAAACCAGGAGAGTGTGAGTTCTAGTCCTGTCTGAGGCATGGCTGAGTCACTTTGAGCCATTCCCTCTTAGCCCAACTCACCTCATAGGGTTGTTGTGATAGGGAAATAGAAAAAGCATTAGGTACGTTTGCTGTCTTGAGTTATTTAAGTTATTTAAATGTTATTTAAATGAGGGATTTTTTTAAAAAAAAGGCTAATAAATAAATAAATGATGCCAGTGTGACATAAGTGGATTCCAATTAAGAGAAATGACATATTATACAGTTAACATGCAGATGATACCACTCTAATGGCAGAAAGTGAAGAGGAACTAAAGAGCCTCTTGATGAGGGTGAAGAAAGAAAATGCAAAAGTTGGCTTGAAACTCAACATTAAGAAAACCAAGATCTGGCCCTCTCAATTCCTGGCAAATAGATGAGGAAGAAATGGAAGTAGTGACAGATTTTATCTTCCTGGGCTCCAAGATCACCACAGATGGGGACTGCAGCCAAGAAATTAAAAGACGCTTGCTCCTTGCTATGGCAAATCTAGACAGCATACTTAAAAGCAGAGACATCACCCTGCCAACAAAAGTACATATAGTCAAGGCCATGGTTTTCCCAGTTGCAATGTATGGCTGTGAAAGTTGGACCATAAGAAAGGCTAAGTGCCAAAGAATTGAGGCCTTTGAACTATGGTACTGGAGAAGACTCCTGTGAGTCCCCTGGACTACAACGCGATCAAATCGGTCAGTCCTAGAGGAGATCAACTCTGACTGCTCCTTAGAAGGCCAGATCCTGAAGTTGAAACTCAAATACTTTGGCCACCTAATGAGAAGGAAGGACTCACTAGACAAGAGCCTAATGCTGGGAAAGATTGAGGGCAATAGAAGAAAGGGACGACAGAGAATGAGGTGGCTGGGTGGAGTCACTGAAGCAGTATGCGTGAGCTTAAATGGACCCCAGAACATGGTAAAGGACAGGAAGGCCTGGAGGAACATTGTCCATGGGGTCACGATGGGTTGGACATGACATCGCAACTAACAACATACAGTTAACAGAGTAAAGACAAAAAAAATTTTAACAGCAAAAAAATTGTGTAGTCTCAAATCCGCTACATTCAATATCTCCAATTCACTTAATCTCAAAGGAAATCAAAACAACTATAGTAAATGGAGAATAGACCCACAATGCTCTTCAGTGCTGCAGACAGGCAAAGAATATATCAAACCTCATGCCAGAATATTCCAGGCATACATTCAAAACACCAAGGCCAAGTGGGATAGCATCCTTATGGCCACAAATCCTCCATTACTAAGCTATGTAAACATAGCTGTTTACATAGGCTCACTCTAGACTAATGAAAGCTTGTCAACATCTGAAATCTGGCTAACAGGCAGGGTCTACTCCTCCTTCAGGCATTCACTGAATATGATCAACATCCCCAAAATTACCAACTGCCATATAATAAGCACAATAAACATGGCAATAGTGAAAAATCATCCACCCACTGGCTGAAGTTTGGCAGTCTTTCTCAAGAGAGAGTTAATGGTTTGAAAAAACACCTACTAGCCCCAAAGGGCCTTTGTAGCTCCAGGGGACTTTCATCCTTGTGTTGTGCAGAAAACTCTTGAAGATCTGGTTGTTCTCACAAGCCTAGGGGATAGAGCGATTAGGACTTTTGTTTTGCCAGTTCATTTTGGTGTGCACCGTGTTGACTTGGTTCTGATACTTTTCTTTTCTGGTTAATCGTATTTTTATTTGTTGGGTTTTGGTTATATAAGCCACCCAGACTCCTTTGAAAACCTTCTGAATTAACTAAAGTAAACCAGGTCCTCAAAGTCTTGCCCCAGTGCATGGAGGCTGTGAGGATTTGGATGGGGATGAATTGTCTCCAACTCAATCTCACCAAGGCCAAGGGACTGTGGATGTTGGGACCAGGCAGGTCTGGGCATATTCCATCTTTAACTTTGGATAGGATAGCACTTCCCCTATTCAAGAGTAGTATGCCAAGTGAGAGTCTTCCTGGATTCCAGCTACTGCCAGATGAGCAGGTGGCAGCTGTAGCCAGTAAGACCTTTGTACAACTTCACCAAATGCACCAATTGCACCATTTCTTAGACTGGGAGTCCTCCAGACAATTTTTCTTGTCTCAGCCACCTCATGGCTCAATTACTGCATGACGTGGGGAATGTCGAGGACCACCCAAAAGCTTCAACTAGTCCAGTCCTGGCCAATTCAGTTGGACAGGGCTGGCTCTTTCCATTAAGCTACGTCATCTATCAGGACCCTGGAAGCATGCCTCCTTTGCCCTGGCCCCTGCCAATCTGGAATGTGGTTCCCCTGACATCTGCATCTCTTCCACTATGGTGATATTCTGGGAGTTTTAAAGACCTTACTGCTTTCCCTTTCAGAGTACATGATATGCATGATATTAGTTGTTGCTTGGATTCACTATCTGGTTTATTGTCATATGATTCATATTTATTGTCATATGATTTGTAACTGCATTTTGTTATGACAGACTGGGGAGTGTTTTTAAATAAACCTCAGAGAATTTGAAAACATGCAGAGGTGGAAAACATCTAACAAATAAATACACGAATAAGAGCTTTGACCATACTATACAAGATAGTAATATAGAAATTGTCAAAATATCATTGAGTGCCTATCATTGAATATATCTAAAAGATCAGGGGAAGACAATGCTTCCTAGAGCAAGGGTCTGCAACCTTGACAACTTTAAGACTTGTGGACTTCAGCTCCCAGAATTGGGCTGAGGAATTCTGGGAGCTGAAGTCCATGAGTCTTAAAGCTGTCAAGGTTGCAGACCCCTGTCCTAGAGATAATTGTATCTCCATACAGGCTAACTGGAATCACCGGGAGCTGTAGTGCATCAACCTGACTATAGTCCCAGCCTCATTACCCTTGAGTTTCAGGTTTCAGGAATCCAGGACTGAGTTCACACAGTACAAGTCATAATAAAGTATGCTTCATTTCTGATCTAACATGTGAACCCAGCCAGTCGGAGTTTACACAACCAAACTAGCTTAATCATGCCTAGTATGATATGAACTAGCTCAACATTTTGGTTTTCCTTTAAAAAGAAAAAGTAGACCAGAGAGAGCTTGTTTTGAGATTTCCCCCCACCCCAAAAAAACATCTCCACCGGTGTCCAGAGCTAGGTAGAACACTGTCTAATTTAAGACCACTTATTATATATTTTTTAAATGGAAAAAATGAGGAAATAGAACACAGTGGTTATATTCTCGATTTCCCTGTCTTCCTTATCGTACGTTTTACTGAACTCAAGGAGAACACTATGTATATTTATTGCCAAATGAACAAACACAACAGGCCAAGTCTTAGATTCTGGAGGATTATTCAACTGGACAGCAATGCAGCTTCAGGTTTTCAGCAAGACAGGAAACAGGTAACTTATTTGCTGGATTTCTTCCAGACAAAAGCAGGCCCAGGATCAAGAAAACAGCCATCAAAGAAGAGGTTTGCAACATATTGCATCAGTGAACACTTTTCTTATACAGGAAGTCCTTGACTTACAACCGCAACTGAGATCAGAATTTCTACAACTAAGCAAGACAGTTGCTAAGTGAGTTCTGTTCCATTTTATGACCTCTTTTGACACAATTGTTCAGTGAATCACTGCACTTATTAAGTTAGTAAGTGAATCTGGCTTCCCCATTGACTTTGCTTGTCAAAAGGTCATAAAAGATGGTTGCATGACCCCAGAACACTACAACTGCTATAAATACATGCCAGCTGCTAAGAATTTTGATCATGTAACCACGGGGGTACTGCAACATTGTTAGAGACCCCACACACCCACTTTACAGTCTGTTTCTGTTGCTCCCCTCTGGGAGGAGGTTTCGAAGTATTTCCAGCAGGACTCCTAGATTCTGCAATAGCTTTATTCCCTGTGCCATCCATTTAGTAAACTCACAAGATTCGTTTTTCTTGCCGTGTACATGTATATATCCAAACTAGATTGCGTTGTTTTTCTGTGTCATAGAATATATATGGCCATGTGGGTATATGCAATTTTTTGCATATTTATGCAGTGTATATTGGAGGTGGTGTCCCTTTGAGAGCTGTATGCAATGAAATTTCATTTTAATGTATGCCGATTAGTGTACATTTAAAGAGACAATAAAGGTATTCTATTCTGTTCTGTTCTGTTCTGTTCTGTTTTGCTCTGCTCTGCTCTGCTCTATTCTATTCTGCTCTATTCTATTCTATTCTATTCTATTCTATTCTATTCTATTCTATTCTATTCTATTCTATTCTATTCCATTCCATTCCATTCCATTCCATTCCACTCCACTCCACTCCACTCCACTCCACTCTACTCTACTCTACTCTGTTCTGTTCTGTTCTGTTCTGTTCTACTCTGCTCTGCTCTATTTTGTTCTGCTCTATTCTAGTCTGTTCTGCTCTATTCTATTCTATTCCACTGATAAATGTGAAAAAATGGTCATAAGTCACATTTTCCAGTGCTGTTGTAACTTTGAACAGTTACTAAACAAATGATTGTAAGTCAAGGACTACCTGTATTGCAATCTATATACAATACAAATTGCAATGGGGATCTTCAGTTCTACTATGTAGGCAAACATCCCTATGAATGCAAAAGCCAAGGGTTGGAATTTTTTTGGCATGCTGGAAACCGTAACTGTTGGATCTCTAGCTGCTCCTCACCATTTTTATTAGAAAATAGCTGCTGCCTTTCTTGAAAGAAAGGGCAACATTCCAATGCGTTGATCAGGCAGTAGTCTGTTCCTATTCCAAATATGACTGAACCAAAGGAAGCCCTTGCACACTTTTAGACATCATCATTTCAAGGCTGACAAGCCCTTGGACCAACTTCCAGTAGGTCCATCTGGATAATTCTCCTATTGGTTTCATTCTGCGTGTTAGTTCATTGAATTTCTTATGGCATGTATCACTTCCCTTTCCAATCCCTGCAGCATAATTTCCCCCATGCATCATTGTCAAAAAGTAATTTCACAACATGAACAGTTACACTCCAGTAACTTCTAAGCAAAGGGACTTACGTTATACTTTGAATTACAGTGGGAGCCAGCTCCTGCATTCATTTAGATATCAGGTCAATGAATTAGTTTGTTTGTCAGAGCTGCCTGTGAAACAGTGAGAGCCTTGAACGCCATAATAATTCAGAAAGAAGTTTACAAGCTACATCAAATCATCCAAGAGGAAAAGAAACATGCAGATAGGCAAATTAACTATGTTACGTTTTAAACAGAAATGTCTCTATCCTGCCAGTTACAAGTGTATGTTCTAATAGGACTTCCACTCTAATTGGTTCCCAAAAAAATTCTTACATAGTTATTCTAGAGCATTAAAAAGTAAGAGTAAGCTAGCAGATATCACAGTAATTATACAACAATAATTACTTAATAATGCAAGCTCAGGTTGGCATATTTTTGCAAGCGCTATACTGGTACCTCAGGGGTCCCAGCCTTTCTGGGTTGATGGCCCAGTGGGAGAGGGAGGGGCAGGTACCTTACGCATGCATGCGCAAACATGAATGTGGCCACTGGTAGGATTCAAATATGTGAACAACCGATTCTCTGTGTGGATGCCGCTTCTGGAAGTTTTAGCTACCGGTTCAGTCAAACTGGTGTGAACTGGCTGAATCTCATCACTGAATGTGGCCACACATGCGCCTGTGTGCACAAACAGGCCATGAGTATGTGCAGTATGCAAACGGGGCTGCAAGCATGCATGTGAGGCTCTCAGTGACACCAGCACCTGTGTGAGGCTCTCATCGCAGCCTGCAGCAATGCGGCCACCAACATGAGGATTGCACCACGGCCCGCTTGCTGCTTGCAGCGCTGCCACCACCCGCACAAGGTTTGTGGCAATGCTGCTTGCGGTATTGCCACTGCCCACACAAGATTCGTGGCAACGCTGCTGCCCATGCGATACTAGCGATGCTGCAGCCATCTGGTGGCACAAGGAGAGGTGAGCACATGCACGCATGCACTGCCCAGCTACTCACGTGGCCCGGTGGCCAAGAGGCCATGGTTTGGTATTGGGCCGTGGCCCATAGGTTGGAGACCTCTGTGTTACTTACAGAAACTTGAGCAGCAGCTAAGAATTTCCCTCATAATTTTCACCACTACCAAATCCATCCAATTGATTTTTTCCTATCTAAATAATTGGGAACACAACAGCTACTGCTTTTTGGTCGTTAGCTGGTACACAATCAACAAAAATAGACCAAAATAGTCTTCTTTTCAGGCAAAAACAGAGATGGACAATCTATTTCAGGTCAATAGAAGCATGGTGAGGACTGTAGTGGATGTGGCTATTTAATCCAAACAAGATTAAATTCTTGTCATTTTGAATATATATCTTTATTGCATTTGAATCATTAAATGGATTTATCGTGCATATAGGATAGCAAAGAAGACATACAAGATGGGCAGCATACAGGTCTAATAAATAAATATTCAATGTTAGAATAAGAAAGTTCTTCCAAACCTACTATTTTGGATTACAGGATATGTATTTCTTTTCCATTTATGATGCAGGGAAAGACTGGTGAATATTATTTCATATGATCAAGGTTTAATTATTTAACCCAAAATTGGACTGGTTAAATTATATTTTTATATAATTTAACATGGTTTTGTGCAGGTGTGTTTCCTTCTTTTACCCCCCCCCCTCCTTTTGCATCACAAGAGTGTTTAAAGTGCTCAAGCAATCATTAAAAACATTTCAAAAATCCTGCAAGTTAGCAGAGTGGTGATGTATTGTACAGGGAATATATGTAAAAAAGGGGGGGGGACCTGGGACTACACATGGCCCATAATTGTCCATCAGCTGGCCTAATGCAAGTTTCTCAGTTCTCTTTTGTACTGCAGAGAATATATTTTGTACCTTCTCATACCTAAAAGAAAAATGGCATGCTTTACTTGGCATGTGGTTTTTAATGTACTATTAAAAGTGTTCACTTAAGTTAGTAGACTAGTGAAAATGTATTTCAGTAGAAAAAGAATGAAAGACAAGGAATAGATATAGGGCTAAATTTCCACAGTGTATCATTTATGGGGGGGGGTTTCTCTCATTCTTTTCTCTGATACAGCTGGTGCTATAGAATTTAAAGCATCAATGGTATAGGGTTTCCTGCCTGAGCAGGTTGCTTCCAATTCTGTTATTCTATTCTATTCTATTCTATTCTATTCTATTCTATTCTATTCACCTGTTGGAGATGACATAGGTTCTCCTGCTTGAGCAGGGGGCTGGACTAGAAGACCTCCAAGGTCCCTTCCAGCTCCTATTCTATTCTATTCTATTCTGTTCTGTTCTGTTCTGTTCTATTATTCTATTCTATTCTATTAATATTATTCATATTAATATTATCCCATTAAAAACCCTCTTTGACCAAATACAAAAGTTATTTGATTTAAAGAAGAGGTTGAACTCATTCTGGGTTCAGTCATACCAGTTCTCTTCTCTGATGTTCTAGACATCATCCATAGGGGTAATAATACATGACCTGTAAACAATACAAAAACCAGCATAAATAGGAAAAATCTCAAAAGCATCAAAGCTGTCCAAAGACTAATCAACATTATTTCCATTTTTGTCAATGGAAATAATGTCGAAGAAACAGTGGTGGATAACATTTATCAAATTGAGTTATCCCGCATGGAATTGTCCGCGGTGAGTGATTCCACAGCGAGTTGGCTGTGATGAGTTGGCCATGGTGAGATGGCCGTGCTGGGTTGGCCATGGCGAAATGACTACGGCAAGTTGGCTGCAGTGAGATGGCCATAGCAAGTTGTCCCATTCCATTAGTTTAACTGGTCCCAGAGGTGGTGGAGCAAATAATCACAAGGCAGTGTTGCTCTACAACATGGGTCTTCAAACCTGGCCCTTTTATGACTTGTGGACTTCAACTCCCAGAATTCCTCAGCCAGGCACGTTGGCTGAGAAATTCTGGGAGTTGAAGTCCCAAAAGTCATAAACGGGCCACGTTTGAAGACCCCTGCTCTACAATATACTATATGTTTGGATAAGGACTGTGCCATTTCTGTGCTGCCTCTGAAAGGAAAGAACTTGCAGATGCTCGAACTCTATGTGCATCTGACAGCAACGTCTCCCCCATCAGAAGGGTTGCCACTATGTGCATTCAAAGAAAAGGGGAGGACAGAAATTGTTTTTAAACCTTATCAACAATGGGTGAGATTTTGATATTTATTGAGGCAGGACCTCCCCCCCCCCAGCTTCATTTGTTACATAGACTTGGCTTTTACCTACACAGATATTGGCAAAATCATAAGACTGACTGCTTCAAAGGCAATACAAAGGAAACATGTGGCACATCTTAACCAGCCCATTATTTTCCAACTTAAGGGCCGTGGTCAGATTAACAGCAATGGCACCATAGCAGCTGTTAATTATCTGCTACTTTACAGCAACAAAGAATTTTGCAGTAAAAAGTATTGCACAGAACAGCGGCATTTTGACAGCTCACAAGTCCTATTCTGCATTCCATTGATGATGATGATGAAGAAGCTTGTTTCTTTCACTTAGGTGACTGGGGAAGAAATGTACAAAAATAAGCGTATGTACCTTGCCCTTCCTTGTATTGACTTCAGACAGCTATAATTTACTAAGCAACTACATGGCTCCACCAGACAGAGTCTATGTCTATGACTTTCCATTACCACTCAGCTGAGAAAGTACCTTAGTTATGCCAAATGTGTATATGTAGAGCAATCAATAGAGGGAATAAGGGGACGATGGGAAGGGGAAAGAGGGGGAACAACTTAAATTGAAAGTCAGATAGGATGGTACCCAGAAAGCAAGTTGATTAAATACCCAGTGGTAGGTAGTATTTCTAATCTGGTCTGTTCAGGTGTTTACAACCTCTTCTGTATTAGCCTCATCTGACCCAAGCCTGATTTAATTGCTTAGCAAATGTAATTTTATTAAAGAGATAAAGATATAGCCAACGCTAATAAGCTGCCTTTGAAATATAAAGAGCCTTTCACGATTGGATTTTTAGTTAGCTTGCTGCTCTTTCTTTAGAGACTAATTGATTTTCTTGACATCTCTTTAGCCTGGCAAACTGCCTGCCTAAGTACTTTATCTGACCTTCGGGCAGCCTGCCAGCTCTTCATCCAATATCTACAATGGGTATGTTGTAGCAGCTCTTTCAACTCTGATAACAGCTAATGTAGCAGAGTTGTCAAGGCAGGAAGTCAATCACAACATTTCTATCATCTTGCCTATCTGAGCCACCTTTTGGATGGTTGGGGAAAGGGACCGGCATTCGAAGACATGTTTGCTCAGAGTAAACAAAATCAAGCAGAGAGAGAGCATCTTTCCAGAGCATCACAGAAAAATCACCCTTTTCACCAAAGAAAGACATGGAATTTGTCACTTGGGATGAATTACTCTAGATATTCTATGAGGACTACAGGCTGACCAAGATCTACATAAACCAGGGTTCTTCAAACATGGCCCTTTTATGACTTGTGGACTTCAACTCCCAGAATTCCTCAGCCAGGCATGCTGGCAGAGGAATTCTGGGAGTTGAAGTCCACAAGTCATAAAAGGGCCAAGTTTGAAGACCCCTGACATAAACTCTAGAAAGACTGCAGAGAAGAGCAACAAAGATTATTAGTGGACTGGAGGCTAAAACATATAAAGAACAGTTGCAGGAATTGGGTGTGTCTAGTCTGATGAAAAAAAAGACTAGGAGATAAGATGATAGCAGTGTTCCAATATCTAAGGGGCTGACACAAAGAAGGGGGGATCAATCTATTCTCCAAAGCACCAGAAGGCAGGACAAGGAACAATGAATGGAAACTAATCAAGGACAGAACCAACTTAGAAAGAAGAAGAAATTTCCTGACATTGAGAACAATTAATATGTGGAACGGCTTGCCTTCAGAAGTTGTGGGTGCTCCAGCACTCGAGGTTTTTAAGAGGAGATTGGACAAATGGACAACTATTTTTCTGAAATGGTATAAGATCTCCTGCCTGAGCAAGGGGATGGACTAGAAGACCTCCAAGGTCCTTTCCAGCTCTGTTATTTTCTTAAATCTACATGGGTTTGCAGTTTTCAGGGGAGAACTTCCCATCCAGTATATTAGGAATGGAGATTTTCCAAAGCATTTTGCAATAGGGCATGAAATGATATGATGGAACACAAATGCTTCTTCTAAACCAATGGGATTGAACACCATTTTTTTGTTGTTGTTTTTTCTTCTGAAAGATTGTGGATGTGCATTTGATCCAGCTGAATGAATTACTTGGGGATAGTCTGAGGAGGAGCAGCATTCCCTCCAAAGGGATCAAAGCTATCACAGAGGTACCAAGTGTGAAAAAAGAAAGCAAGGCTTCGAATCCAGTAGAGAAATAAAAAGAGTTCTCATGCCTGCTTAACTCCTCTTTCAAAATATTAATTCAACCAGCCACACGCTTGAGAGATCAAGGTAATATTTTCTCTGGCTGTGTCATTTGTTCAGCAGGAGTTCGAGGAACCCTGCTAATCTCAACGTCATTTTGCCACGCATTGCAAAGGATGCTGTGGGTCACTCTGCTTCCGTCCTCGGAATTGTTTCATCCATGTTTAACAAATACGAAGGCACACTGGCAGGTGAAAATGGACATATTTGCCTCCCAGAATGAAGATGTTAGCCCTTTCCTCAGCACTGCAATTTCTAAATGGACTGTAAATTATTTTCCCCTGGCGTAGTAATACAAGAAACAATTCAGGTTCCACTTCTTTGGAAGTACTGACAATTCTGTTGGATTCTGTGCTTCTCCAGATGCATTCAAACACCTCATGTTCTTCCTTTCTCTGAATTCTGCTATATTAACTCTCTCTCTCTCTCTCTCTCTCTCTCTCTCTCTCTCTCTCTCTCTCTCTCAGACAAACCCCAACACACACACACACACACAAACACACTTACATACAGACTTGATTATGCAGCTCTAAGGGGAAAAAAACATTTTATGCCCATCAGTTGTTTAGATTTAATAGTCTAATATGGATAAGTCACCAACTGAAATCTCTCTGGCCTCATGGAAAGGCTGCAGCAATGCCTCAGACAGAAGCAGAGAGAGAAGAAGAAGACGCCTCCCAGACTATTTGGCAGAAACCCAGAAAACCATCAGCAAACAGACGGTCTTTGCAAACCTTGTATGGAAGGAAGGGGAAGACTTTGATTTGACTAAGACTGGCTGCAGTCCTAGTTTAGAATCTAAATACATCTGACAGCAGAGGTAAAAGAAAAAGCAAACTGGAAGCACTGATGCGTAATGGATCCTACATCTGCTTCTGAATATGCAGGCTTCACACTGAGGCTCAGTCCCTTGAAAGAAATCTCTCTTAAAATGGCTCCACTGAAGCCACCTGCTTCGGAGAAGATAAGGATTTTGACCTTTCCGAATAGGTGACATTTTACTTGGAAGGAAGGAAGGAAGGAAGGAAGGAAGGAAGGAAGGAAGGAAGGAAGGAAGGAAGGAAGGAAGGAAGGAAGGAAGGAAGGAAGGAAAGAGGGAGGGAGGGAGGGAGGAAAGCTCCTTGTACAACTTTTTTCCTCTGTAATTATAATAATAATAATAATAATAATAATAATAATAATAATAATATAATATTATTATTATCTCCAGTTCTTTCTCGTCTATTCTGATTCTGCAGTGCCTGGAGACAGCAGAATAGACGAGAAAGAACTGGAGAAGATAACAAAATACAAAGACCTACAAATAGAAATAGAAAGACTGTGGCAAAAGCAAGCAAGGGTAGTACCAATAGTCATAGGCTCCTTGGGTGCAATCCCAAAACAACTGGAGCACCACTTGAACACCATTGGCATTGACAAATTCGCTATTAGTCAATTGAAAAAGGCGGCCTTATTAGGAATTGCTTCCATCCTGCGACGATATCTGTAATACCATCAAACATCCACATCTGCCTATCCCAGGTCCTGGGTAAGGACTCGATAGGTAAACAAAATGCCAAATCCAGTCTGAACATCTGGCTGACTGTGCGATGATCAATAATAATAATAATAATAATAATAATAATAATAATAATAATAATACCCCCAGTGAGGCACTACCTTGACGTGGTTGTGGGGCTTGTGTACTCTGAGGAAGATGAGAGCTATGCCAGAGGTTCAACCATACTGGACAGGTCTCATCAGAGGAGTCAGACAAAGAGTGTCTCTCCCATAAAAAATATGGTGAGACGTAAATTTCAGAATGCCATACCGGCTCGGACGTCGCCCGGGTTAACAAGGTCCGCACTAGATATTGGAGTTCCTGGATATCTGGTGAAAAATGGGTTACAGGACTCAGGACTGTTGGCTGAGCAACCAGGGCCAGCAGCTGCAGAACTACTGGAAGAAAAGGTGTTTACCCGTCGCAGATACACAGTGATGGAAAACAAAGAAATAATGATCTGTTACTACAGATCAAGTCCAACAAGACGAGGATATCTAAAACGAATGCACCAATTCTGGAAAGAACAACATCCAGAATCAGAAATAACAGAACAGAGACTAGCAGATCAACGCCGATTTATAACACGAAATAAAGTATTTACAGAAACAGAATTGGACGAACTGCAAAGGTTTACCCAGGGCAAAGAAATCAAAGCCTTACCAGAAGTAATTCAGAATGTAGAGGCAAACCAGGGGGAGTTGGCAGTGAAAGAATCCAGTAGAGATATACAACTGTTCTCATTTGGAAACCAGGCACCTCTTCCTCAGGAAGAACAAAACCCTCTAACTAAAGAAATAAAAGAATTGAAACAAAGAATAATTGAGCATCTAGAACAGCACAAAAACAACAGAATAAGGCTGCCTGCATTGAAGCTTGTTCCAAAGAAACAGCTAGCACAAGCATTAAAAGATGCAAATACTGCAATATCAAGTATAAGCACCAATTCACTGCAAGAAACAAACCAACTAATGTACAGCACAGCTGCAGTTATAACAGAATACCTGGGATGCAAAATCAACAAAGAAGAAAAACAAACAAACAGTGCACCACAAAAATGGAAGGTTAGACTAGAAAATAAGATCAGCAAGTTAAGATCACATGCAAGCAAGCTAGAACAGATGAAAGAAAAGAAGCTGAAGAACAAGAAGACCAAAGAATACCTAATCAAGAAATACCACTTAGAAACAAGGAAGATCAAGGAAGCACTGGAAATAATAAAGCAACAAATAACAGCTATAGCCAGGAAAATCAGTAGATATGAAGCTCGAATTGCAAACTATAGGCAGAACCTCCAATTTCAATCCAATCAGAAACGTTTCTACCAATCCATCAATGGAGAAACTGCAAGGAATCAGTCAGTACCTGACAAGGAAGAAACAGTGCAATTCTGGAAGCAGATATGGGATAACCCAAAGAAATACAACAAGGATGCGGCTTGGTTAAAAGAGGTGGATGCAAATAAAACAGAAGTTGAAATGAAAGAACTAGTAATAACAACAAAAATGGTAGAAAAAAGAGCAAAGAAAATCAAAAATTGGTCAGCACCAGGTGAAGATGAACTGCATGGGTTTTGGTTGAAACATCTAACTGTTATACACCCACTCATTGCCAAGCAATTCAACAATATACTACAAGGAGGAGAAATTGAAAAGTGGCTAACAACTGGGAAAACCTACCTAATAATGAAAAATCCAGCAAAAGGGGCAACACCAGGTAACTACAGGCCAATTACCTGCTTACCAACAACATTCAAATTACTAACTGGTGTGGTAGCTGATGCAGTACAACAGCATCTAGTTGAAAACAATCTCTTTCCACCTGAGCAGAAAGGAAACCGCCCCAATAGCAGAGGAACAAAAGATCAACTCCTAATAGACAAAATGATCTTGGAAAACTGCAAGAGAAGGAAGACCAACCTGAATGTGGCATGAATTGACTACAAAAAGGCATTTGACTCTCTGCCACATGATTGGATAATCAAGTGCCTAGAAATAACAGGAGTAAGTAGAAACATCAGAAAATTTGTGCAAAAATCGATGGCACAATGGAAGACACAGTTGCAGATCAATGGTGAAAAGCTGGGAGAGGTTAATATCAAGAGAGGAATATTTCAAGGAGATTCATTATCACCATTACTATTTGTTATTGCACTATTTCCTCTGTCAACAATACTGAATAACTCAGGACATGGCTATCAAACATCAAAAACATCTGCCAGACTATCCCACCTCCTTTACATGGATGATCTGAAGCTGTATGGAAAAACATCATCTGAAATAGAATCGCTGCTCAACACTGTCCGTATATATAGCCAAGATATTGTAATGGAGTTTGGCTTGGACAAATGTGCCACACTTACTATCAAACAAGGAAAAATAGTGAAAACTGAAGGAATCAAGATGCCCCACGAAAATAACATTAAGAGTCTGGATGAGGAAGAGTACTACAAATACTTGGGTATCCTTCAAGCTGACAACATCAAGCACACTGAAGTCAAGAAAAAGATTAGAGGTGAATACATCAAGAGAGTGAAGAAGATCTTAAAATCCAAACTCAATGGAGGAAATACCATAAAGGCAATCAACACCTGGGCAATCCCAGTCATTAGGTACACAGCTGGAATAGTGGACTGGACTCAAGCAGAACTAAAAGCAATGGATAGGCAGACCAGAAAAATAATGACAATGAATCATGCCCTTCATCCACGCAGTGACATTGATAGACTTTATCTACCAAGGCAAATAGGTGGGCGTGGAATGCTACAAGTACATCAGATGGTTGAAGAAGAAAAAATGGCTTTGGAAGAATATCTGAAGAACAATGATGAAGATGCACTGAAATTAGTATATCAGGAAGGCTTACTAACTACTGGAGAGACCAAACTGGCCTACAAGAAAGACCAAATGAAGAACAGAATAGAGGCATGGGAAGACAAAGCACTACATGGCCAATACATGAAAAAAATAGCTGGGAAAGCAGATAATAACAAGACCTGGCAATGGCTAAGAGCAGGAAAATTGAAGAAAGAGACCGAGGGACTAATTCTGGCTGCACAAGACCAAGCCTTAAGGACAAATGCATACAAAGTCAAAATTGAGAAGACAGCAACAGACAGTAAGTGCCGCCTCTGCAAAGAAGCTGAAGAAACAGTGGACCACTTGGTAAGCTGTTGCAAGAAGATTGCACAGACTGATTACAAGCAGCGGCATGACAAAGTAGCAACAATGGTGCATTGGAAGATCTGCAAAAAATATCATTTGCCTGTAAGCAAAAACTGGTGGGATCATAAAATAGAGAAAGTCATAGAAAATGATAAAATTAAACTGCTCTGGGACTTCAGAATTCAAACAGACAAGCACCTGCAACATAACACCCCAGACTTAACAATTGTCGATAAGAAAGACAAAAAAGTCTGGATAGTGGACGTGGCAGTGCCTGGAGACAGCAGAATAGAAGAGAAAGAACTGGAGAAGATAACAAAATACAAAGACCTACAAATAGAAATAGAAAGACTGTGGCAAAAGCAAGCAAGGGTAGTACCAATAGTCATAGGCTCCTTGGGTGCAATCCCAAAACAACTGGAGCACCACTTGAACACCATTGGCATTGACAAATTCGCTATTAGTCAATTGCAAAAGGCGGCCTTATTAGGAACTGCTTCCATCCTGCGACGATATCTGTAATACCATCAAACATCCACATCTGCCTATCCCAGGTCCTGGGTAAGGACTCGATAGGTAGACAAAATGCCAAATCCAGTCTGAACATCTGGCTGACTGTGCGCTGATCCATAATCATAATAATAATAATGATCCATAATAATAATAATAATAAAATTGGAAGGGACCTTGGAGGTCATCTAGTCCACCCCCTGCTCAGGCAGGAAAACCTATCCCATTTCAGGACGAAGGCTGTTAGTCTACTTCTTAAAAACTTCCAGTGTTGGAGCATTCACTAGCTTAGGCTTCGGAGCAGGTTGTTTCATGGTAATCGTTCTTCAGAAGTTTTCATTAGTTCTAGGGCGTCCCTCTTGGTTAGTTTCCATTGTGCTTCCTTGTCCGCCTTCAGGCGCTTGAGAGAAGCTTGAATACCCTCCGAGATCGGAAACTTCATAATGTCCCCCTCATCCTTCTCTCATTAAACTAGACATACCCAAATCTCCAGCAACTGTTCCTTATATGTTTTAGCCTCCAGTCCTCTAATCATCTTTGTTGCTCTTCTCTGTACTCTTTCTAGTGTCTCAACATCTTTTTTACATCATGGTGACCAAAACTGGATGCAGTATTCCAAGTGTGGCCTTTGTTGTTGTTAATTGCGAAGTCGTGTCCGACCCATCGCAACCCCATGGACAACGTTCCTCCAGGTCTTCCTGTCCTCTACCACTTTCTGGAGTCCATTTAAGTTCACACCTACTGCTTCAGTGACTCCATCCAGCCATCTCATTCTCTGTCGTCCCCTTCTTCTATTGCCCTCAATCTTTCCCAGAATTAAGCCCTTCTCCATTGAGTCCTTCCTTCTCATTAGGTGGCCAAAGTATTTGAGTTTCAACTTCAGGATCTGGCCTTCTAAAGAGCAGTCGGGGTTGATCTCTTCTAGGACTGAACGGTTTGAACGCCTTGCAGTCCAAGGGACTCGCAGGAGTCTTCTCCAGCACCATAGTTCAAAGGCCTCAATTCTTTTGCACTCAGCCTTTCTTATGGTCCAACTTTCACAGCCATACATTGCAACTGGGAAAACCATGGCCTGGAAATACGCACCTTTGTTGGACAGGGGAGTCTCGCTTTTTAGTTATGCTGTCATATTTGCCCTATTTCCTCCCCAGGAGCAAAGAGTCTTTAATCTTGGCTGCAGTCACCATCTGAGTAGGTCTTTTGAGTCCAGAAAATAAAATCTGTCACTAACTCCATTTCTTCCCCATCTATTTGCCAGGAATTGAGAGGGCCGGATGCCATGATTTTGGTTTTCTTAATGTTGAGTTTCAAGCCAACTTTTGCACTCTCCTTCTTCACCCGCATCAAGAGGCTCTTTAGGTCCTCTTCACTTTCTGCCATTAGAGTGGTATCATCTGCATATCTTAGGTTGTTGATATTTCTCCCGGCAATCTTAATTCCAACTTTTGATTCATCTAGCCCTGCCTTTCTCATGATGTGCTCTGCATATAAGTAAAATAGGCAGGGCGACAGTATACAGCCTTGCCGGACTCCTTTTCCAATTTTGAAACAAATCAGTGGTTCCGTTGTCACAGTTCTCACTGTGTTTCTGACCGCATTAATAGGTTTAAGAGACAAATGAGATGGTCTGGTACGCCCATCTCTTTAAGAACTTGCCACAATTTGTTGTGATCCACACAATCAAAGGCTTTAGCATAGTCAATGAAGCAGAAGTAGATGTTTTTCTGGAACTCCCTAGCTTTCTCCATGATCCAGCGTATGTTGGCAATTTGATCTCTAGTTCCTCTGCCTCTTCGAAATCCTGCCTGTACTTCTCGATCTACATACTGCTGGAGTCTAGCTTGTAGGATTTTAAGCATAACTTTACTAGCATGTGAAATGAGTGCAATGGTGCGATAATTTGAACATTCTTTGGCATTGCCTTTCTTTGGAATTGGAATGTAAACTGACCTTTTCCAATCCTGTGGCCACTGTTGAGTTTTCCAAATTTGCTGGCAAATTGAGTGTAGCACTTTAGTAAGTGTGGCCTTACCAAGGTATTGTAAAGTGATATTAATACTTCACGTGATCTTAATTCTATCTTTCTGTTAATGCAGCCTAATACTGTGTTGGCTTTTTTGGCAGCTGCAGCACACTGCTGGCTCATATTTAAATGATTGTCCAGTAGGACTCTGAGAGCCCTCTGACAGTTGCTATTATTGAGCAAGGTACCCCCTATACTCAGCATACTAAAAAACAGAGACATCACCCTGCCAACAAAAGTGCGTATAGTCCAGGCCATGGTTTTCCCAGTTGCAGTGTATGGCTGTGAAAGTTGGACCATAAGAAAGGCTGAGCGCCAAAGAATTGAGGCCTTTGAACTATGGTGCTGGAGAAGACTCCTGCAAGTCCCTTGGACTGCAAGGCGTTCAAACCGGTCAGTCCTAGAAGAGATCAACTCTGACTGCTCTTTAGAAGGCCAGATCCTGAAGTTGAAACTCAAATATTTTGGCCACCTAATGAGGAGGAAGGACTCACTGGAGAAGGGCTTAATGCTGGGAAAGATTGAGGGCAATAGAAGAAGAGGACGACAGAGAATGAGATGGCTGGATGGAGTCACTGAAGCAGTAGGTGTGAACTTAAATGGACTCCAGAAGATGGTAGAGGACAGGAAGACCTGGAGGAACATTGTCCATGGGGTCGCGATGGGTCGGACACGACTTCGCAATTAACAACAACAACAACCCCCTATACTATACCTGTACATTTGGTTTTTCTTGCCTATATGTAGAACCTTGCTTTTTTCACCATTGAATTTCATTTTGTTAGATAGTGCCCAGTGTTCAAGTCTGTCCAGATCCTTCTGTATATTAAGCCTGTCTTCTGGAGTGTTGGCTATTCCTACCAGCTTGGTGTCGTCTGCAAATTTGATGAGTTCCCTATCTACCCCCTTGTCTAATTCATTGTTGAAGATGTTGAAGAGCACTGGGCCCAGAACAGAGCCCTGGGGCACCCCACTACACACTTCCCTTCATGTACTTCCATTGAGGACCACACACTGAGTACGGCGGTTCAGCCAGCTACAAATCCATCTGGCAGTGATGCTGTCTAACCCACATTTTTCTATTTTTTCAAGTAGTAGGTTGTGATCTACTTTATAAAATGCCTTACTGAAGTCCAAGTAAATTATATCCACAGCATGTGATATGATAGCTTTTTATATGAAACTGGAGAGTTGGTTTCCATCTAACAAATGGAAGAGAAATGACTGGAAGACTCAAATAACCCCTCTTTCATAGCCAATATGTCACAAAAAAGCACAGAAGCAAATGTCACTTTTTCTAATGATACACTTGCTTACCACTTTGACCTTAAAGTGAAATCTTTCCTACCTGACACTTAATAGGCTCCCCCACACCATCCAAACTCTAATGTGTCACATGCAAAGAGGAGGAACAAACAGGATGTGAAATATAAGGGGAATATGTTGGATAGAAAGAACCACAAGAAAAAATAAATCCCTCTTGACATTCCTAGTGCCAGCCTCCAAACAATAGCCAGAGGGTGTTGTCATTTTCTAGCTAGATTTCTAAGCACGTTGGCTTCAGGATGATGAGAGATGAAGGTGACTTACTTCTGAGAAAACTGCAGTGAGAAATAATATACCCCCATCCATATATCAGAGGTGACTTCAGTTCTTCAGTTGTTGGTTAGATGGTGCTGCTTCTTAACTGCAAGGAGAGAGATTCTCTCTCCAACTCCAAATGGGCAACACATGAATGGTCACATATGCTCAACGTGGGAGGCAGTGGAAAGCTCTGTTTTCATTTCCCCACCAGGCTTAGGGCCTGTGTCTGCATTCTGCGCTTAAGAGTGTTGAAGGAAGGCCTGGCCTCTGTCCCAGCCACCATCATTAAGAACTGCCAATCAGCAACTCACTACCTTAGATAAGAATTTGACTCTCAGTGGTGTTATCAAAATTTCACAAAAGGCCTGGGAGGTCTCGCTTCTAAAGAAATTTGTTTGAAATGGAGCTGCCTCAGACCAGCCTTGTCCTGAGGAAAATGTCAATAAATGTGCTCCTGGAATTCTCATCACCTAGTGATTAAGGGGTAATATTAATTTCAGATGTAGTGAAAAGCTCCCATGAAAGCTTTTACAGGCATTTTTTTCTCTCTTTTAGTCATGACATGTGGTCATGATCTGATACTTTAGCTGCAGAACTTGCCTGTGCCAGATAAAGATAATACAAGTGTAAAAGATGTTCATCAGCCATACTGGTGAATCGACACTTTGCTGAATCATAGAGTTAGCAAAGTTTTAAGAGAAAAACAATTGCTTCACTAACAAGTGATTCCTTTTAAAGTTAGTCAGATGTATAGATGACCATCAAAGTCTCAATTTTCAAAGCAGCTAATGAACTATAACCTGGTATAACTGGTGGCATTATAGTAGAAACTCTTGGCAATGCATGCTTTAAGGCAGAGGTCTCCAAACCTGGCAGCTTTAAGACTTGTGGACTTCAACTCCCCGAATTCTCCAGCCCGGGTAGCTGGCTGAGAAATTCTAGGAGTTGAAGTCCACAAGTCTTAAAGCTGCCAAGTTTGGAGATCCCTGGCTTAAAGCAATGCATCTACCTGCAGAAGGAAATGGGTTCTGCAATTTCCTACTCAAACTACTATTGTCAAATGAGCCACAATTCATGGGGGAAAGCTGACAATTCATGGGGGGGAGGGCATCTGGTTTCATGGATAAATCTGTCATAAATCTCCAGCATCTTCCCATTAGGCATCTATTCCCAATATCCCTTTGAATGTCACAGTTTTTATTCGGTTTGTACTAGAGAAACTGAATAGCATCCTTTCTGATCCAACTTCTGGTTGGTTTATGATGAGGAGTTCTGACTGCATGCTGGTTTATCTCAAAATGTGTATTCGATTATAGAGAGGCCAGGTAAACAGGCAATGGTGGGATTCAAATATGTAAACAACCAGTTCTCTATGTGGATGCCGCTTCCGGAAGTCCATTCTGGGCCTGGGCAACAAAAAATCAGCTACCGGTTCTGCCAAACTGGTGTGAAGTGGCTGAATCCCATCCCTGTGAACAGGCAACTTTCACTGGTAGAATAACTATATTTTAATAGGTGTTTCCCCAACTAACTGATTTACTTCTGCCACTGGGGTATCATTAAAATCAGTAAAAGCAAGAGAGAATGCAAGATAGTTAATAAAGGAATTTCTCTCCTCCTCCCATCCATTAGCATAAAGCTGAGGGTTTTTTTTAAAAAAAAAAAATCTTTTCCAGACTATAGGTTGTCCTCCACTAACAACAGTTCATTTAGTGACCATTCAAATGTATAATGGCACTGGAAAAAGTACTTATGACCACTTTTCATGTTTACGAAGGTTGCAGCATCCCATGGTCACAGGATCAACTGACCCATATTTATGACGGTTGCTATGTCCCGGGGGTCACGTGATCACCTTTGGTGACTTCCTGACAAGCAATGTCTATGAGGGAAGCCAGATTCACTTAATATCCCTGTTCCTAACTTAACAACTGCAGTGATTCACTTAATAACTGTGGCAAGAAAGGTCGCACAATGGAGCAAAAGCCACTTAACTGTCTCACTTAGCAACAGAAATTTTGGGCTCAGTTGTGGTTTTAAGTCGATGACTGACCTGAAAATATCTAGGAGTGGGCTGGATAAATATATTTCAAGCAAATTCGTGGGGAGGAAAGGATTAAATGATTTTGCTCTATATTTTCCTCCCCCCAAAAATAGAGAAAAATATCCCAGTTTTGGGATAAACAATGGGTATCTTAGCCTCCTAGAAGTTTGATTTATCTTACCCTTTATGTTTTTACACATACACGGAGGAAAAATCATACCAGTCAGTTACCTGTAGCGCATAGGTTGGATTTTCATCCCTTCTATAGCATGTCTTTGTCAGAATTTTTTAAAATCCTTTTTTCCCCACGAATACCTAGGCTTTGCCCTGGACCTTTAAAAAAAATATATCCAGAGGCCTACATTTTGCTTTGGAAGTGATTGAGGATCATCCATTTATGCCATCCAGAAATGACTGCCTGCCTGTTCTAATAGTGGGGCAATTGAGTAGTGAAGATAAAGCCAAAGAGTTCCACCCCACCACTTTATAAAAACAAGACCGACATAACTATAGGCTTTTTGCACAGATCCTGTTACCTCAATCCAAAGAGTGAGAGGAGTTTCAAGAAGTCAATCTGGGAGACAACAGGAAAAAAAAGCAGGAGGGCCACTTTTGTAATGTTGAATGTAGAGCAGAGCTGCTGTGGAAACCCATATCCCCTCAGCCTATGGAAGTCTCACAGTCAGCACTGTTGGACCTTGAAATGGGCAAAGGGAAAAAATCTAATAAGATATTTCAGATCTAAGAAAGAAAAAATGGGGAAAAAATCAATACAGGTGGTCCTCACTTACCAAGTGCCTCAAAGTTGTAACAGTGCTATCCCACAGTCACATGATCATCATTCCATTCAGTACCTGTGTCTGATCTGTTGTTTTTCTTCTCCCCACCCCAATTTGCGCAGTAGAGAGATTGGAGAAAAGGGATTACAAGAGAGTAAGCAGGCACATATGGGGGATACACTGGGTTATTTTGCATGTTACACTAGCAGCTGCACATTGCTTTCAGTGTGTATTCCCCATTGTGTGTCTGCTTACTCTCTTAAAAACACATCCTTTTCAATGAAGGTAAATAGAAACACTAAATCTGTTCTTGTTAATATCACATGGGTGAATAGTCCAAAGGACAGAGAAGTGGTCAGGAGGCAAATAAAAGTCAAAGGTATGAAACTGAGCAGTCTTGTCAGTTTTGATCTTGAAAGCACAGTTGCAGTCATGTGATTTCCCATTTAGCAATGGAGTTGCTGATTCCAACTATGGTCGCTAAGCGAGGTTTACTGGTAATAGTTTCTTTTTCATTCGGCATTTTTAGATGCTTCTGCACTATGACTTTACTAGAGAGTTTACTGGCATCTTCTGTGTTGCAAAATATTTACCTCATCTGCCAAGCAACACCATCTTCTTGAAGTCTTTCTTCTCCTGCCATTTCCCTGCCAAGGTTTCCTTGTGCAATAAGCAAAGCAAACACAGACGAAGCTTTATTCTGCGTTTTAAGGCTTTTATTTTATTTTTTTCACAAAGAAAGAAAATTCCTATCATCTCTCCCCCCACCCCCCACCCTCCCCAGCCTTAATATTTGTTAGCTTACCTTATTCTCATCAGGAAACACTTTCTGGGAGACAGTATGCATATTTAAACAATGAGAGGCAAGCAGGAGGTCTCCGGAGGCCAAAGGAGAGCAACTTCTGAAATGATCACAATTATTCCATTATTGCAAAGATGAATAGCCTTGTTTACTATCCAAACTCTGGCTTCCTTCCTCTTCATTTACACACTGGTAACTTGAGTCTACCACAGATTTGTATTGATCCCTATTTTATTTTATTATTTTTAACACTACAAAAGTGGGTATGGGAGAGACTTTATTGCTGGGGCAGCCTTCCAAAATTACTTAACCAGAAAAAAATATTGCCTGTTCAATCTTAAGAACATAATGTTGTTCCTTTTAAGCGGCTCTGTTTTTTTTTTTTATTAAGTGATAACTGTATGTGATTTCAATTCATAAACAGCATGTGGCTTTAAGATGTAGCTTCAGATACCTTTGTACATGTCTTTCATTGCACTAGAACAGATGGGCAAGGGGAAAAATTAAAAGCCTTCTAACAATGGGATTCCACATTCTTGGAAAAGAACGCCCTGATCAATTTGGGGAAACTTTCTCAAACTCCTCATGAAAGATATCTGTTCTACCATAGACAGTTAAATAATATGGCTTCTCCCAATTTTGCTATTCCTGCTATGAGATGGAAAATTGGAGTCGACCATGAAGCACAGAATGCAAAACAGGACCTAAAAAATGCAGTTGGTCACTTCTCTTTTTATCATCACAAAATAATGGCTGGCAGCAGGAATGGGTAATCCATGGAGCACAGGCTTTATACAACTTCATTTAGCAAAATTGGGCGGGGGGAAACTATCACTGGATTAACTATCCAGTGATAGTTTGCTATCACTAGATTAACTAAATGGATGAAATGAAATGTAGAAACCTGAATAAACAAGAACTCCCTAAAAGAAATCCTGCTGTAACCCACTTTGGTTACCCCATTGAATGGCTATCCTATCTGGCTCAGTTCTCAACCATTCAACACAATTTTTTCAAAAGGGCAGGTCCTGTTCATGTCAGTCAAGAAACTGATATCTGTCATGGTTCCGACAGACAGAGACAAATAAAGCAGAACTCCAAGCAGTGGTGGGATTCAAATATGTGAACAACTGGTTCTCTGTGTGGAAGTCCATTCTGGGCCTGAGCAACAAAAAATTAGCTACTGGTTCTGCCAAACTGGTGCAAACTGACTCTGAGGCTTGAGAAATCCTCAAAGAACATGTTTATTAGTTACAAAGTATTGGCACGTCAAAAGTGAAACCAAGTCTGGAGACACACGTAACAATTCCCCAATACAAAGTTAAGAAATCCCACCCCTAAGGGGCTGCAAACAACTACATTCACCAATACATCTTCTTGGCAGGCTTTTTATGCAATGCCTAGCCTGCAGTCTCAGGAGCAGCCGATGACCTTGGTTCCCATGGGACAAAAGTTTATTTAGACTAGCGAAGCACCTGGCAAACCCCCTCCCTCCTTTCTAAATGTCAACCGAAAATGAATAGGGAAAATGGCTACAGCCATGCTCATTTTTAGAGTTGACAATATCAGTGATATCAAGTCAGTCAACTCACTGGCATTGTAATTCAGCTCTGCCAGTTGCTCTTTAAGTCTAAAATCAGAGTCATTCTGGGGATGTCAGAAATTAGACCTGAAACCTTTCCATGCAAAGCATGAATTCTAAACTTCATGGAATGTAAATCATTTAGGTTAACTACATGATTGTGGATGTTAAGTCAAGAAATAAGAAGCAAATTAACAATACTTCTGGGCTTCCAGAGCCTATGCTGTGTGGATCCTAGACCAAGTAGTCGTAGAACAAAGATATGTGTGTATGATTTCACACATCTATAAGCACCCCATTATGTTTCTTCCTGCACAGAAGCACAAAAGCATATGAAAGAATTGGTTCTATAAGTTGCCAAATTACGATAAGCAGCAGACTAGCAAATGTATTCAAGTTGTAGATGGCTGAGGGAATAGATGTAACTTATTTTACCGTTTGGAGGAAGAAGGTAAGCTAGACAGGAGCCTAGGCCCTCTAAAAGTACATAGATAAGCAAAGATGAAAGACAAGGAATGGAATGGAATGAGGACAGGGACTAGAATAGAATAGAATAGAATAGAATAGAATAGAATAGAATAGAATAGAATAGAATAGAATAGAATAGAATAGAAATAGGGCGGAGCAGAGCGGAACAGAACAGAACGGAACTTAACAGGAATAAGAATAGTGCAGAGCAGAATAGAATAGAATACTTTAATGGCCAAGTGTGGTTAGACACACAAAGAATTTGTTTCTGGTACAGAAGTGCCAGGGCTGTTTGCTTTGGGTTACGAAATGGAGAGAAATGCATGACATATCATGATTCTATATGTCAAGACAGCACAAATCATGGCTTCTTCTAATGGTTTATTTTCTGATGCTGGGCATTTTGTAGAATATAAAAGTCTATTTTGATATTTTATTATTAGTCCTCTTCACATAAAACCTTTTAGCTCTTAGCTTTATAAGAAAGAACTTAATGTTTCAGTAATTAAATAAACAGTTTCGATCTCCCTCCCTCTCTCTCTCTCTCCCCCTCTCTGACATGGTTCGTGAAGGACAGCACACTTGCAATCATACTTACAAGCCCTGCTAGTAAATTTTGCATATGAAGAAAAAGACTTGTCTGTTTCCTGAGTTCTAAGGAATCATCCCTTGCTGCAGTGACAGAATTCTGGGATCCCCTAATCTCTCCCTTCTTCCTCCACCCTTGATGTGTTTGAGAAACACAAAACCAACACATTATCTTTACCCCTAAAGCTAATTGTAGAGACTGGATCAAACCTGGGAAACCCATCCATTTAATCACAGTAGATCTCAGGAGAACTGCAATGGGGAGTCCTTGGTGCTCTCTGAGCTTGGCTGTTTTCTTGCAGACATTTCATTACCCAAACTAGGTAACATCTAGGTAACTGATGATGTTATCTAGCCTGGGTAATGAATGAAACGTCTGCAAAAAAAAATAAAAAACAACAACCAAACTCAGAGAGCACCAAGAACCTCTCATTTCAACCCTGACCCACAAATATTCTCCTTTAGCAGAACTGCAGTGTATAAACCAGTTTCCACCATCCGACGTCAAGTAAACAAACATGGACTACTCCACACTGGAGGGAAAAAATGGAAGTTTATAGAATAGAATAGAATTCTTTATTGGCCAAGTGTGATTGGACATACAAGGAATTTGCTTCCAGTGCATAAGCTCTCAGTGTACATACAAGCAACAACTGATAAATCATGATCATAATCATAAATAGAATCATAAATCATATGATATAACACTCGCTGATAGTCATAGGATACTAAATAGCAATCAACATAAATCATAATAGGATACTAAATAGAAACCATCAACATAATCATAAGATACAAACAAAGCATAAGATACAAAGATACTAAATAGAAACAGTCAACATAAATCATAAGATACAAACAGCAACAAAGTTATAGTCAGAAGAAGCTAAGGAAATAGATAATAGGAAAGATAAGAAGGATAATAGCAATATAGTCCTACTAGGTGGGGCATAAGACAGTGTTGTGGGAATTAGTTTTTTAGCAGATAGCATGGGGTGGGGGAACTGTCTTTGTGTCTGGTTGTTTTGGCATGCATCATCTTGAGGGAAGAAGTTGAAATTGTTTATGTCCAGGATGTGAGGGGTCTGTAGATATTTTCACAGCCCTCTTTCTAGCTTGTGCAGTATACAGGTCCTCAATGGAAGGCAGGCTGGTTGCAATGGTTTTTCCTGTAGTCCTAACTATCCGTTGAAGTCTGTGTCTGTCTTGTTTGGTTGCAGTGCCAAACCAGACAGTTATAGAAGTGCAAATGACAGACTCAATAATTTCTTTGTAGAACTGTATCAGCAGCTCCTTGGGCAGTCTGAGCTTTCTGAGTTGGTGCGGGAAGAACATTTGTTGTGGTGGTTTTTTCATGACATTTTTTATATTAGACGTCCATTTGAAGTCTTGAGATATTTTAGAACCTAGAAACTTGAAGGTCTCTATTGTTAATACTGTGTTGTCTAGTAATGTAAGAGGTGGTAGAATAGGAGAGCTTCTCCTAAAATCTACTATCCTATGTTCCTAAGTATGCGAAGGATACCAGATTAGGAAAGGCTAGCACAAAATCTCTTGAATAGAAAAAATATAATTGTCTTTGACAATTGTAAAGAAACTGACAACCCAACACCACATTTATCACAGAGTGCATGCAAATACATAGGGAAACAGCCATCTGCATCATTCACCCGCACAATCAGACTTATTTTTTAGCATATCTTCATCCTGTCAGAAAATCATGCACCAGGATGTGGCTAAATTCTTCTTGCAATATAATTAGACATTACAAATGGTCACCATCTCCCCTACTTCCACGTTCTACTTTCTTCACATTTACCCCATAGTTAGAACTAATCGGTATGGACCAGTGGTAGCATTTTGTGTACCTGATTTTGTGTGTCGCTAAAATACCTCCTGTACTAATCACTGGTACTGTCTGGAAAAGGCTGGGGGCTTGGCTCCTACTGTTAAAACTAAAACAGTATCTTTTTTGTCAATCCACAATCTGATCCCTGATTTACCCAGCAAAGAAATGGCTGAACATAGTACCTGTGAATAGTGTCAAGCAAATTCTGACTGAAACATCTGCTAAATATATTTTGTCCATCTTAAAAATACAGAAGCTTTTAAGCTTCCTCTCTGCTGCTGCTGCTGCTACTAGCAGCTCTTCTCTTACAAAGACTGAATGGCAATTTTATGTTATTATTTTATTTGCTATCTAACTGAAAATAGGCAAAGCATTTCAAATGTGCGAGACTTGCTTTTCCGTATATTTGGGCTGGGTAATGTTTTGGGTTCAACACTAAAAAGAGGTTTCAGAGTGAGGGGGTACAAGCAGAGCATCTGTCTGCAATTCTTTGCAGCTGATGATGTTTTTTTGTATTACCCTATAGGTAAACTGGAGGGAGAGAAGATGAACCCAGATTAGCTTGTGATATTACCTGCATTTAGAGGTTGGAAGATATGAAGATGATTGGTTTCAGACTATTTAATAATGGACTGGGAAAGTGGAAACACTGATAGGGTAGAAGTCCGAGATGGATGGAAAAGTCTTCCTTTTTCATGGGTTCCCTAAAAACAAAATATTTTAAACTCTGCATACAAATGAGTGTTATCAATGGTTGTAGAGTTTTGTGGATTGATGTATCTACTTAGAAATTCATTCATCTTTTGTGGGTGTCTTTATCATAACATAGGTTAGAACACACAATGGTCTATAGGACTATTTCTCAACCTCAGCAACTTCAAATTGGGTGGACTTCAACTCCCAGAAATCCCCAGCCAGCAAAGCTTTATTTATTTATAGATAATGAATAAGAGAACTTATTTGTAAATAATGAAGCATGTTCCAGTCTTTTGATTCACAACAGCTGCTTCTTTCCATAATGAGTTTGTTTAGCTGATGTTATTTAAGTTTAGAGACTATTTGGATCAATTAAGAAAATATCTGTGTCTGAAAATATCTAGGAAGAGAAAACACAAAATCATGTTACAGCATAAACACCTTTTTAAAGTCAACTTATTAATGTGAATACTACATTTCTTACCTCTGCCCACCCCTCATTTTTTTAATAAAATATATTCCCATGCCATACAATATTTCAATCCTATTTATGACATTTCTTGCCACAGTTATTAAATGAATCACTGCAGTTGATAAGTTTGTAACACGGTTGTAAAATGAAAATAATATAATAATAATAATAATAATAATAATGATGATGATGATGATGATGATGATGATAATGATGATGACGTCAACACTGTCCGTATATATAGCCAAGATATTGTTATGGAGTTTGGCTTGGACACATGTGCCACACTTACTATCAAACAAGGAAAAATAGTGAAAACTGAAGGAATCAAGATGCCCCACAAAAATAACATTAAGAGTCTGGATGAGGAAGATTACTACAAATACTTGGGTATCCTTCAAGCTGACAACATCAAGCACACTGAAGTCAATAAAAAGATTAGAGGTGAATACATCAAGAGAGTGAAGAAGATCTTAAAGTCCAAACTCAATGGAGGAAATACCATAAAGGCAATCAACACCTGGGAAATTCCAGTCATTAGGTACACAGCTGGAATAGTGGACTGGACTCAAGCAGAACTAAAAGCAATGGATAGGACGACCAGAAAAATAATGACAATGAATCATGCCCTTCATCCACGCAGTGACATTGACAGACTTTATCTACCAAGGCAAATAGGTGGGCGTGGAATGCTACAATTACATCAGATGGTTGAAGAAGAAAAAATGGCTTTGGAAGAATATCTGAAGAACAATGATGAAGATGCACTGAAATTAGTATATCAGGAAGGCTTACGGACTACTGGAGAGATCAAACTGTCCTACAAGAAAGACCAAATGAAGAACAGAATAGAGGCATGGGAAAACAAAGCACTACATGGCCAATACATTAAAAAAATAGCTGGAAAGCAGATAATAACAAGACCTGGCAATGGCTAAGAGCAGGAAAATTGAAGAAAGAGACCGAGGGACTAATTCTGGCTGCACAAGACCAAGCCTTAAGGACAAATGCGTATAAAGTCAAAATTGAGAAGACAGCAACAGACAGTAAGTGCCGCCTATGCAAAGAAGCTGAAGAAACAGTGGACCACCTGGTAAGCTATTGCAAGAAGATTGCACAGACTGACTACAAGCAGCGGCATGACAAAGTAGCAACAATGGTGCATTGGAAGATCTGCAAAAAATATCATTTGCCTGTAAGCAAAAACTGGTGGGATCATAAAATAGAGAAAGTCCATAGAAAATGATAAAATTAAACTGCTCTGGGACTTCAGAATTCAAACAGACAAGCACGTGCAACATAACACCCCAGACTTAACAATTGTCGATAAAAAAGACAAAAAAGTCTGGATAGTGGACGTGGCAGTGCCTGGAGACAGCAGAATAGACGAGAAAGAACTGGAGAAGATAACAAAATACAAAGACCTACAAACAGAAATAGAAAGACTGTGGCAAAAGCAAGCAAGGGTAGTACCAATAGTCATAGGCGCCTTGGGTGCAATCCCAAAACAACTGGAGCACCACTTGAACACCATTGGCAATGACAAATTCACTATTATTCAATTGCAAAAGGCGGCCTTACTAGGAACTGCTTCCATCCTGCGACGATATCTGTAATACCATCAAACATCCACATCTGCCTATCCCAGGTCCTGGGTAAGGACTCGATAGGTAGACAAAATGCCAAATCCAATCTGAACATCTGGCTGACTGTGCGATGATCGATAATAATAGTAAAGTTGGATGGGAACTTGGAGGTCATCTAGTTCAACCCCCTGCTCAGGCAGGAAAACATATACCATTTCGGACCAATGGCTGTCCAGTCTCTTCTTAAAAACTTCCAGTGTTGGAGCATTCACCGCTTCTGGAGGCAGGTTGTTCCACTGATTAATTGTTCTCACTGTCAGGAAGTTTCTCCTTAGTTCTAGGTTGCTTCTCTCCTTGATTAGTTTCCACCCGTTGCTTCTTGTCCTGCCTTCAGGTGCTTTGGAAAATAGCTTGATTCCCTTTTCTTTATGGCAGCCCCTGAGATATTGGAATACTGCTATCATGTCCCCCCTCATCCTTCTCTTCATTAAACTAGACTTACCCAATTCTAGCAACCGTTCCTTATATGTTTTAGCCTCCAGTCCCCTAATCATCTTTGTTGCTCTTCTCTGTACTCTTTCTAGAGTCTCAATATCTTTTTTACATTATGGTGACCAAAACTGGGTGCAGTATTCCAAGTGTGGCCTTACCAAGGCATTGTAAAGTGGTATTAATACTTCATATGATCTTGATTCTATCCCTCTGTTAATGCACCCTAGCACTATGTTGGCTTTTTGAATCTGTCTTCCCCACTGACGTAGCTTGTCAGAATGTCACAAAAGGTGACACTGCAATAAATCATAAATCCAGGCCAGTTGCCAAGCTTCCAAATTTTTATCATGTAACCATGGGGGTGCTGCAACTGTCGTAAATGTGAAAAATGGTCATAAGTCACTTTTTTCAGTACTGCTGTAATTTCAAACAGTCACTAAATGAATTGTTGTAAGTCGATGACTACCTATATTTATTGGTAGAATTTCCTGCATTCTTTTATTTTCAGATACCCCTTGCCAAAGGAATATTTTCCTAAAAATACCTCAGACTGAAATGAAAGAAATACAGAAGCACGAGAAATCCTCCCTCCTTCCATTTCCATCCATCTTTTCTCTGGAATCAAGATCAGCATGATAAGCAGTCTATTCAAATTGCTCTATGATGAACTGAATGATAGAAAACTGGTGATATGGAAGTACCTCAACTGATGCAGATGCAAGTCCACCCTCAACCCTGAGTTCTTGCAGTAAAGACAAACAGAAGACTAATAAGTGAATAATGAAAACAAAAATAGATAGGCAAGGTCACACGTGGATCTGTGCAAGGTGAAATGAGACATGTAACAGAAAATATTGTGTATTTTTCCCCAACAAAAACTTAAATCTATAAGAGTGTCTACATATTATCCAATTTGTTTAATCTCTTTTCTAGAGCCCCAAATGCTGTGAGAATATTGCTTGTTACATAATACAAAAACTAAAAAGTGAGATTTTGGAGGCACAACTGCTCACCGAATCTTCCTATCATTCAATATAAGGGATTTCATAATTTTATCCTTTAAAATAACAGGTGTAAATTGTAACTGTTTAGCAAAGTATTGGAGGTCAAGTTGACCTCTTCAGAAACAAACTGTGTCTCCTTACAGACCACTTCATTGGTCAAAATTTGGAGAAACATTGACATCCATCTACTTCCTACATAGCTGATATTAACTATTATATTATAGTTATATTATAATTATAGAGCCGAGGTGGTGCAGCAGTTAGAGTGCAGTACTGCAGGCCACTTTAGCTAACTGTGTTCAGCAGGTCAGCGGTTCAAATCTCACCGGCTCAAGGTTGACTCAGCCTTCCATCCTTCCGGGGTAGATAAAATGAGGACCCAGATTGTTGGGGGCAATGTAAATATATATATATATATATATATATATATATATATATATATATATATATATATATATATATATATATATATATATACACACACACACACACATTGCTTACTGGTGTACACCGCTTAGAGAGTGCTTGCACTTAAAGCGGTATATAAGTCTCATAAATAAATAAATAAATAAACTATGAAACATTTTGAAGGATGTTAAGATACTTTAATGGTTGTTTAGCTGCACTCCCGTGCTACATCTAGGAATGCACAGACACACATGTAGACATATATAACAACAGAGCTCTTCCGCTTGTATGTTCTTGCTTCTGAATTGGATGGTTCAAATAAGGTGACTTCAGCACTTTCCCTTCAACTCAACCTTGGGTTTCAGAGAACACACAATGAAGATGGCTTGAACCTGGAACTAGGGTTTGAAGATCCAGATAATGACTAGATGAAAGCAGAGTGTTTTTTTTTTTTCCTTCCATCTAGTAGTGGCCATTTGCATTTTGCCAGCCCAGATCTGGTAACAACTGAGCCAAAGTGAGACAATTGTATATTTTGCTGTCAAGCAACACTCTCTATATTTGATTTCAAGAGCTCTGTCAGCAAATAGATTTATGAAACTATCTTCACTTCATCAGCTCAATTTTTGACGTATACTCAATGCATATAGTATATTACATATGTGCTGTACATGTATATAGAGCAGTGGTTCTCAACCTTTTTAATGCCGTGACCCCCAACCGGTCGTCAGTCGAGGACCACTCGACCGGTCGTAAGTCGAGGACTACTCAACTGGTGCAGCACCGTTTGCAGAATGGGACTTTTGGCGGGCTCAGCAGGGCAGAGACAGCCTGGACAATCCTATTGGCTTTTGAAAGCCAATAGAATTAGACTCTATTCAAGAGAGTCTATTCTATTGGCTTTCAAAAGCCAATAGAATAAAAGGGAGTAGCACAGCTAAGGAAAAGGGGGAAAAAATGGCGGACTGCGTTGTTTGGTGACCCCTGTGAAATGGTCATTCGACCCCAAATGGGGTCCTGACCCACAGGTTGAGAACCACTGATATAGAGAATCATTGGATTGTAGAAAGCATTTGGAAAAACTTACCTCAAAGCATTAAGGTGGATATGATCTTCTGAAGGTGGCCTTCCAAAATCATCTGCATACACTAAAAATACTTCTGTCAGAATCACCACCATCCATTGACACTATGAATAAATTATGTTGGTAAGCACTTAACTGCCCATACCAAGCCTTGAGGCTTTGAAGGAAAGCTGCAGTTGAGGTGTCCATGAAGTAATTTGCAGAGCCTTAATGATTTCTTTCTGATTAAAATTGCAATGTTTTTATCTTCCAGGCTGGTGGGCACATTGGAGACTACGTGATGGGCAGACCTGATAAGTATCTTTTGCACATGGACATGCTTGCACATATAAGGACCTCAGTCAAGACTTTAGGAGGACATGGCTGTCTGAACACTTTGAAGAGCAGTTTGCACAATCCTAGCTCATCACCTTTAATATATGTATTGTGCATATACGTAGAAAGCTTATAATGTGGAGCAAGTATGCAACTCTAAGAACCATGCCTGCCTCGTTGGTACCTGACTGTTGCCTTGGTTGGAAGTTTTTTTGCTGATTTTTAGTATCTATTCTATTCTATTTGAACTCATTTACTATGGATCAGATATTTACAGGCTTGATTTTATGCCCACATCTCTTAATTTACACTTCTTTTGAGACAGGTACATGAGAAAAACACAGCAGAATTATTTTTGTATGTGAATATTCCGTCTGATGTTATTAAGAGTTTTAATTACCCCTGTGTTGTACACTTGTGTGCTGCAATGCTTTACAGTTTTAGAAATCTGTGTGTAATGCAAGCTGGTGTTGTACTATAATCCTTTCATTTGATATTGTTTTAGCAGACAGAGCCAGAATCTTTCTTTTGTTGTTATAGTGAATGATATTGGCTGACATATGCATTTGTATTTGAGTGAAGCTTTTTCCCAGAACAAGCCATTGTCTCTATTGATTTTGCAAAAAGTCTTTTCACACATACACCAGGAACATGAAATCCTTCCCTGGAAACCTCTCCAGATACACACTCACCGGGGCAGATGCCACCAGCTTACCTTACGTGTGAGTAAGTAGGGGATAAGGCCAGTCCCTGAGATTTTGATCCTTAGGATGAAGCAACAAGTAATATCCCAATACATCTCACAAAGCTTCTCTTCATTCCCGACAGCAAAACTGCAAAAATAACAAATTACATAACCAACCATTTATTGCCCGAGCGTGACATTCCCAGATCTGTTGCCAAAGAAGATTGATTTGTTCTGCCTGCTGGTAGAGCTGTTTCTGCTACAAGGCAGGAGGACCTCCCTAAGATGCAAGGGATATCAAATCCACTTTGGGGTAGACAGCAACAGTTTGGTAACATGCTAAAATGGATATTTGTGGGCAGCCTTCCAAGAACCCTTCTCCCCCCTCCAAAGGCTAGCATAAACATGATATTATGCTTTCATTATGTTATTAAATTATGTTTATGATATGATCTCAGCATTATTCTCAGGGATCGTCAATATGCTCAATATGTTCATGGAATTCACCCTTGGCATGCTCCAAGCTTCCTTCAAGGAGGAGGAGGAGGAGGAGGAGGAGGAGGAGGAGGAGGAGGAGGAGGAGGAGGAGGAGGAGGAATGCTGAATGCAAAGAACAAAGGTCCAGATTATCTGGGCTTCAAATGGGCCCCTTATATTTGATGGGAACCTATTACTGTCTTTGACTCCTCTTGGAGGTGAATATTCCAAATACCTTACATATTCCTGCAGTTCTTCTTGTTGTTGTTAATTGCAAAGTTGTGTCCGACCCATCATGACCCCATGGACAACGTTCCTCCAGGTCTTCCTGTCCTCTACCATCTTCTGGAGTCCATTTAAGTTCACGCCTACTGCTTCAGTGACTCCATCCAGCCATCTCATTCTTTGTCGTTCCCTTCTTCTATTGCCTTCAATCTTTCCCAGCATTAGGCCCTTCTCCAGTGAGTCCTTCCTTCTCGTTAGGTAGCCAAAGTATTTGAGTTTCAACTTCAGGATCTGGCCTTCTAAAGAGCACTCAGGGTTGATCTCTTCTAGGACTGACCAGTTTGAACGCCTTGCAGTCCAAGGGACTCGCAGGAGTCTTCTCCAGCACCATAGTTCAAAGGCCTTTTAGTACTCTCCATTGGGTTTTCATGGCAAAGATACTGGAGTGGTTTGCCATTTCCTGGCAAACCAAAATGTGATCCTGCAGTTCAACACCTATTTAAAAAAATTAAAGTTCTGTTTTGAGATTTTGAGTAATGCTCTACTGGCCAGAAAAAAATACAGGAAAACAGGGCTAGTAGAGGACATTGTGGAGTTTTTTTAAAAAAAAAAAAAAGTGGGGGAAGGAAGGAATTATTCTGGGAACTTGCTTTACAAGTTAGCTCAAATTAAAGTATTAAGAACTTGCGATAGTGGCAAATATCTCCTAAATTCCACTGAAGATGTTACCTAGTCTGGTAACGAAATGTTCAGAAACCAACCCACAAGCTCAGAGAATGAACCTCCACCCTTATTAAGAACTTGCTTAAAACTGCCACTCTCACATAAAGCATTTATTTACTTTGCAAAAAGGAAAAAAATCTCCTCTTCATGTTATGACCAAAAGATTGATGCCAAATGGGGAAACATGGGAATACCACCATAAACCAGTGAAATAATTTAAAAGCCAGAATGGCCATCGTCCATTTTGAAAAAAAACACTTTTTTAAAAAGAGAAATCAATTGACATCAGCTTTATATAATGACTGTTTATGTGCTTGACGTTGTATTGATTGGTGTACTCCACTGCCCTAAGTCCCTTTTTTGTAAGATAGGTGGCTATATAAATGTGATTGATTAATTAATAATACTAAGTAAATAATCTGTCACTGTGTAGATTAGACCAGAGCACTTTAGAGGGAGAAAATATAGTTGTCTAAGATTATAAGAGTTTTTTTAAATATTTTTGTTATTATTGTTATTGATGGAACCAATCCATAAGACGAGATAATATCACTGATTCATTGTTGTGAATCTTTCATCTTAAATCTTTTCGTTGATCTCAGATAATTATTTTAAACCTGAATTTTTTTATCAGTCTTTGACATTTTAATTACTGACTCATTTCTATGTACCTTTTGTATTCCTGCAGTTTAGCTCCTATTAAAAGGGTAAAAATTCTGAGATCCTGAGCCACTCCATAAGATGGCAACCTGCTAAAGGTAATGTTGTGACATAGTGTGTGTGTATAGTAAAATGTATTCCAGAAACAGAGTTGACACCCCAACAACAATAGCAACATTATCTGCCTTCTGGGTAGGTGTATTGGTCATGATCCCTCCCCCCCATGTTAATGAATTTTTAGAGGGAGGTTGCATTGTTTTATATTTTGCATATAAAATATAAATTTATATCTGACATCATTCCTTGATGTAAGTTGTCACGAATATGTTTAGAGTGCGGTGAGATAATTAGTAAGTTTCAAAGAGGTTTTTGCATCAGATAATCCAGAGAAAAGAAGAAAGACATCATGGCATAGCAAACTTGCTGAAAGTATTCCTCTAGATCCATTCATTAGTTGGATGAGAAACTAAAAATCCAATCTGTGTATGCCACCTTGAAATCCACACCAGGAAGAAAATATAAATTGAAGAAAATTTAAAAATGCATTTACCTAGTGAAAAACTATATGGATCTCCTTCTCCTTTGTGCAACATATTCATTACAATAGGCATTAGGGCCCTACAAAATGTTTAAGGGTGTTTGACAGTTGTAATCACATCATCCCACCGAAGCAGATTATTGAATCAAGGGAGAGACACATTTTAATACAACAAAATCAGGTTGTTGACAGGTGGTTGGTTTTTTTGTTTGTTTTTTTACTGCTTTGGGGTTTTCACAAAGAACATAGAATGTTGTCGCTTCACTTCTATACATGGATGAGTTGAAGGGGATGTGGGGAATTGAGTTTTGCGATGATTTCTGTGATATTGAAACAACCAGTTAGTCAATGAGTTATCATGTCAATGTATTCTGTGCCTATCAAAGCGATTTTGGGGTGCAAAGGTCATGGAGTAACAAGTTTCACTTATGTACTTGGCTCTCAATATCTTTAATGCATCCAGCCACAAACCTTAATTTAGCTCTCTCTAGAACTAATGCAATGTTAGACATCTATGCTGGTCCAACTAATGCAACTTTTAACACTCTGAATCTGGCATCAAGGCTGATAGTAATAGCAATAGCACTTAGACTTAGATACTGCTTCACAGTACTTTACAGCCCTCTCTAAGCAGTTTACAGAGCCAGCATATTTCCCACAACAATCTGTGTCCTATTTTTACCGACCTCGGAAGGATGGAAAGCTGAGTCAAGCTTGAGCCGGTGAAAATCAAACTCCTGGCAATCGGCAGAATTAGCTTGCAATACTGCATTCTAACCACTGTGCCGCCACAGCTCTTTGTTCAGGGAGCACTGATCAATGCAGTCCACCATTTGGGGTCAATTTTTAAAAACTGCAAGATTGGACATTTACAAGCTTTACAGCTTTTAAGAATGACAGATGTGCAAGGCTACAAATGTTGCTCTTTCTGCACTATTAGCTTTTTGGTGGCCTTCCCATCTTTGTGGCATTGTGCTTCACTATGCCAGTCTATTTCTGCTGCCTGCCTAACTTATTGCCAGCAAGACACAGGCACATAAAAAGACACAGAAAAGACCAGATTTGCCACTGTGGTCTATCTCATCTGTTATCCTAGTAAAGCTGATTATGAGAGTTGGCACCTTTGAAAGCTAAGCAGAAGAGTAACACATGGAAAATAGCTGAAGATGTATTGCAGTGAAACCCTTCAAGAGATCCAACTGAGACTTGGTAAGATTAATGTCTTTCACAGCATCTACAATACATCTATCTCATTCTGTCAAAAAACAAAATGGCTGCAGGCGTTTTGATGTTAGCCAACTTTTTTGCAATTGAATCTCAAATCATGAAGTGGCTTGCCCGAGATTCTTGAATATGTGAAATTACATCATGCTTCCTTAACACTCATATCTCCAAGTCAAATCAAATCCAGATTGATTCACACCAATTGAAACTGTATATCAGAGCTAACTTTGGGTTCCTTTATTCAACAAAGCATGATTCAAAATCAAGCCAGAAGGCAACAGCAAACATACTGTTACCAAGAAAACTATATGGACATAGCTAAAACTCTCAGATAAGTTTTGGTGTCTGATGATTTCCAATTCAACAACATCTGCAAACCATGACAACTCAAACAAAATATAGACTAGGTAATGTAATCACATAAATGCTGCAATTACATCCTTGTGTTAGAATGTCTGATACAAATACATAAACTGCAGGATGTGTATGATTACATCCTCACATAAAATATGTCATTTGCTCACCTTCCCACAGAAACCCATATTCTAGTAATCAGAGAAGAACATCAAACTTTAACAATCAATTTTGGTGATGATGTGATTAGACCAAAGTCATAAAGAACTATTCTGGTTACTCATGGTAATTTATTGAAAAAAGAGTTCCTTGGTTTTCAGGAATATAAACAATTGGAACATGGCTTCAATGAAGGAAAGGAAACAGAAAGAAAAACTAGAAATTATCAAAGAATAAATAAAGCATACAAAATTGAAAGTTTTAGGAGGGAATGACTTTAAATGGTTTGGAATAATCATTCTAAATAGTTGATTACTTGATGACATACTGTTGAGAAGATGATAATGATAAACAATAAACAATGGAGTAACAATAATGCTGAAAAAAATAAATTGCTTTTGATGCAAATAAAGTACGATCTAGACAGGTGGTAGAATTCCTTTGGGTATTTGAGATATAATTAAGAGGAATTCAACTCTAAGGTTGATTTACATTCTGGGAGGCCTTCCATCATATTATTTAAACAAATAATGTGAATAAACTAAATAAATCCTGTGAGATCATCATTGCTCAAATTACAATTACTTGCTGAGAAAAGCGGGAATCAATTGCAGTGTGTCAAAGATGTATATGATCTACTTGGATATATATCATCAATATTTGGAAACTATCAAGATACCGGGCACAGGAGTTGGCTAAGTGAATTAACATATAATATTGGAAAGAAAAATCTACACTTCATTGCCAGCGATCAGTTGTTAGGTGTGGTAGGTGAGTATCTGATTTTTGTTAATAAATGGTTAAACAAGCAAATTTGAAGGGAAGCATAAATATGGATCATTGGTCCATGAGGGGAGGAAGACTTGTAGAAGACAAGGCCAGGAGAAGCAGAAAATAGTTGCAGTGCAGAGTCAGGACCAAGTCAACAGTAACAACAGAGCTGGGACTCATGCAGCAGATGTGTGAGCAGGAAAAGTAGAAAGCTCTTAGAGATAGCTAGTAGGTGAAAGAAGTAGAAGGCCTTACATGTATCAGGGCCAGGAAGAAGGTGGCAAGGAATCATGCTGCATAGGCAGTTTCAATTACACTAGCAGAGATATAACCTGAGAACAGGATTAGGGGCTCTGTGGGCTGGCAGAGAGCAGCAGGGCAAGAAGACCCCAGATTGTGGTCTTGCAGAAGAGTGTGATGAAGCCACCCAAGCTTTTCGCCTGGTTCTAATTCACCACCAGCCTTCGGGAGCTATTCTCCCACAGGCTTCTCTCCCAGCTGAACACTAGTAGAAATCTGGAAGTAAGAAGACAAGATCGAAGCAATTCAGAACTAGCTATCATGGTGTTTGTTAAGTACTTTGTGCGAATAATGAAGACACATGGCGATGTTCAACAGCTCTTTATTCTTCTAACAACACCCGAACGAAAACAAAAGGCTCGCAGCCCCTTTATACGGCCAGAAACCCGTACAATGACAAGCAACAATAACAGAGTGCTTTTGCGCCTTGCGCATGCGCACACGGCCGGCGCCACTCAGTCTGGTCCCAGGCAGCTTTGGAATGCCCGGGACCAATGCAACAGTGTTCAAGAGAAAATGGGTGGCTGGTGTGTGAGCAAACTCTCAGGGACTCCTTAATCCAAGGATTTGGCTTTAAATACAGAAACACGAATTCTAAAATGAAACGGCAATCAAATACAGAAAAACATCCCGTGTTGAAGTGGGTTTCTACAAGTAATGCAAAGAGCACATTATGGAGACAGACCCTTAAAGTGATACAGCCATCTGTTAAAGGCTGGGCAGGGCAAAGGAGCAGGATAAGTGATCCCCTTTTCTCAAAAGTATCCCAACTTGAGGCTACTGATAAAGTAGAGCACACAAACCTAAGAAGAGCAATCCAGACTTCTGATCTCAAAGCAAAGGCAATCCTTCATTCCAGGAAGTGGCTGAAGAGAGGAAGAAAGCCTTGTATGGCGTGTGGCAAGGAAATGAAAAGCCGCATCAAGAAATCAAATTAAAAGATAGTGGAATGGCTCATCTAAAAAGAAGAAGCTGAAGAACTGGCAGAACTAGCTGGCTGGGTACATTATACAGCAAATACAATAGAGGAAATAATTGGACAAGGACCAGAAAGCCTTTTGAAAAAATTAGAGCTGGAGAGGAAATTGCATATGAAGAAAACAATTTTGCTCAGGAGGAGTTAGATGGGTGAATCAGAAGAGGAATATTCAAAATTCTCCAATAGGTCTACAGAAATTGTTGCAGATGTGTTTATTACTAAGAAAATAAAATCTGAATATATTGGGCCTCCAAAGGAAGGAGGCAGGGGAGGCAGAAAATCTCCTGAAAGCTGCACATTTATCTGAGATGTGGAGGGTGGGATTGTGCTACTAAGTGTAATAGAGTGAGTAACAGTCTTAACAGAAGTATTTGATGTATCTAGTCACTTGATAAATTGAAAACTCTATGTATTTCAGCTTGAAAATAGCAATGTACATTTAATAAATAAATAAACTTTGTTATAAGAATCGCCGAGTTGGCAGAGGTTCACCCACACAGACACCATTATAATTTCTAAACAAAGTTAACAGAGAATTTCTACACCAATATTGTGACATGTTTGCTATACATGTGATGTCTTCTGTGGAGAAGGGAAGCAGGGAAAGATATTGTCAGCAATGGAGGGGGAAAAATAAAAATCAGCTGCCGAACTGTAAAGCTGTGAGGCTTTCAGAAAGCTCAGATACTCAGATACTCTTCCCACATAATTGTCAATTCAAGCTAACCAAGCCTCTTTTTAGTATTTTCCGAGTTTCAGATCTGCCAACAACCAGTCATGGAAACAGTTTGGAAGAAAAGCAGGAGAATTCATGTTGGAATAATCTTTCTGAGGCTGATCCCAACAGCCTAAGGAAAGCCATTTTTTGTGCAGAAGATGGTATCCATGGATGGAGAATTATCAGCCCTCAACTCTAAAAGACCTATGTATAAACAATACTTTTTAGGTATATATGTGGCATGTAGGAAATTTAAAAAAAAAACCACAATACTTTTACAGATAGTCTGCTTTACCTTAGCAAGGCACAGTCAGAGCAAAAAAATGAAATAATAAAATACATTAAAATATACAGGGTTTAACATTTTAACAACAGCAACAATAAAATAGTAACATAAAGGCATTAGAAATCTACCTACACCATACTTCTGGAATTGGGATAGAAATTGGTTCGCCAATCTTCTCCAACAACATTTCTCTTGACACAACCAAGAAGAGGCTGAGAAACATGAAAAGGTGACACAAACACGAGTCATCATATATGAAACCTCTCAGAAATCTCTCCTGGTGTGGTTTACAAGGGGGAGGATATTTCACTACCTTGGCACCTCCAGATACATCTGGAATTCCCAAATCCTGGGTGGCTTTAGTGCAGTGGTTCTCAACCTGTGGGTCGGGACCCCATTTGGGGTCGAACGACCATTTCACAGGGGTCGCCAAACAACGCAGTCCGCCATTTTTCCCCCTTTTCCTTAGCTGTGCTACTCCCTTTTATTCTACTGGCTTTTGAAAGCCAATAGAATAGACTCTCTTGAATAGAGTCTAATTCTATTGGCTTTCAAAAGCCAATAGGAATTGTCCAGGCTGTTTCTGCCCTGCTGAGCCCGCCAAAAGTCCCATTCTGGAAACGGTGCTGCACCAGTTGAGTAGTCCTCGACTTACGACCGGTTGAATAGTCCTTGACTTACGACTGGTTGAGGGGTCGCGGCATTAAAAAGGTTGAGAACCACTGCTTTAGTGCAAAGTATGCTAATAAAGATAGCCAATGGTCTGATTATATTTCTCTCTGTTTTCACAGCGTGTCTCTTACTTGACTTGGCTTATTCAGCTCAGCTTTTATTCTTGGAATGGACCGTACAGATGGTTCTCGATACAATCACGATTGAGCCCAACATTTTTGTTGCTAAGTGAGACATTTGTTAAGTGGATTTTGCCCCATTCTACCACCTTTCTTGCTACACTTGTGAAGTGAATCACTGAAGTTGTTAAATTACTAACAAGGTTGTTAAGTGAATCTGGTTTCCCCATTGACTTTGCTTGTCAGTAGGTTGCAAAAGGGGATTGCATGACCCTGGGACACTGCAACAGTCATAAATGTGACTCAGTTGCTGAGCATCTAAATCAGTGGTTCTCAACCTGTGTGTCAGGACCCCATTTGGGGTCGAACGACCATTTCACGAGGGTCGCCAAACAATGCAGTCCGCCATTTTTTCCCCTTTTCCTTAGCTGTGCTACTCCCTTTTTTTCTATTGGCTTTTGAAAGCCAATAGAATAGACTCTCTTGAATAGAGTCTAATTCTATTGGCTTTCAAAAGCCAATAGGAATTGTCCAGGCTGTCTCTGCCCTGCTGAGCCCGGCAAAAGTCCCATTCTGCAAACGGTGCTGCACCAGTTGAGTATCCTCGACTTATGACCGGTTGAGTAGTCCTCGACTTACGACCAGTTGGGGGTCGCGGTATTAAAAAGGTTGAGAACCACTGATCTAAATTTTAATTGCACGACCATGGGGATGCTGCAACAGTCGTAAGTGTGAAAAATGGTCACTTTTTTCAGTGCCGCTGTAAAACTTTGGACAGTCGCTAAATGAACTGTTGTGAGTCCAGGACTACCTGTAGGGGCTCCGCATCCAAGGCCATCTTGACTTGAGTATGGCAGCCCCAAACCCCAATCCTTCCCAGGCATTCAGGTATAACATCAACATCAGCACTCCAATTTTTTGGCACTCCTGTGTTGCAGGATGATCACAAACTACATACTGTCGCAGGAAGTTGAACAATTGACCCACAAGACAGTACAGTTGGGGTTTTTTTTAAATCTCATTTTGTGCCCTTCAGTTTAACTGACAGGGAAGTTTAATACGTAAGTATTGAGCAGAAACTGTAAGAAACTACTACAGGAAGGCTGGGGAATGAAAGATTTCAATAAAGTCGCTCTAGACAAATTGGAAGATGTTGAATTTTAACCTCAGCCCTAAGAGAGAAGAACTAAATCACAACATTCAAGATGATCGAGCAGAGCAGAGTGCAAGTTCATTGGTGAGCACTTAACAATTCTTCAGGACTGAGTGTTCTAGTGTCAGATGTATAATTGCTTCCTTTCGCATGAGGACAGGTTGACCTTACATGTTTCCCAATGATGTTAGAAAGAAATGCTTCTTAGCAAAGATTACTTCTTCTGAAATAATGAATTTCCGGGAGCCTTTTAAACCAATAGCTGGCTTCAGCATTTCCTCCTCTAAACCTTAATGCATCGTATACGTTGCTCTGACATTGATCCTAACTGCTGTGTTCAAAAGAGAGTTTTCAACACTGCACAAAACACCTTGGTCCTGAAAGTCATTCCTCAGCCCTACAAGAGAATGTATGACAGGGTGTCCTTCAGTTGTTTAGCAACCATTTGAAGTTACATTGGACTCCCCATGAGGTACTTATGACCCATTGCAAAGCCCCCCAGTAACCACGTGACCACATGTCAGATGCTTAGCAACTAGACCACATATATGGCCGTTTGCAGTTTCCCACAGTCACATGACTGCATTTTACAACTTTTTTTTGCCCAAACCTAGCAACTCTTTCCAGTTTTTAGCAAAACCAACTCATAGCAAACAATTGGCTTGCTTAATGACTATGGTGTTCACTTAAAAACCACAGTATGCACTTATGATCTCCATATTTGCTCTACAGCCATGGCAGAAAAGCCTGTAAAATAATCTTGGTCACAAGGGTGACCAGCTTTACAACCATCATGACTTAACCATCATGATGGGCAGGCTCCATTACAGACATAAGTCGAGGACTACCTATAAAGACTACATATAAAGTCCTCCATGCATCCATCCTATAGAACTACGGTGAGAACAATTAACCAATGGAACGGCTTGCCTCCAAAAATTATGGGTGCTCCATCACTGGAAGTTTGATTTATTTGAAATGATATAGGGCTTCCTGCTTCCTGACCAGTGGGTTGGACTAGAAGGCCTCCGAGGTCCCTTCCAACTCTGTTATTCTGTATTCTGTATCTATGAGTACATACATACATATATACATATAGAAAATTGTATTAGGATGCAGTGAAAGAAAGTCCAGCAAGCCACGTTTGCTTGTTAGATTTTTATTTGGCTTTCTTCCAGAAGCTGGATTCAATATAAATATGACTCCCTCTCCATTTTTTTCCCTACAAATATAACCCTATGATAGTTATAGTGTGATGGGCCTAATGTCGCTCCTGGAGCTTTCATAATAGGGGTGGACTTGAACTTGGTTCTCCCCATCCCGATCTAACACCTTAGCCACTATACTGCAATGGCTCCCCTATCATTTCACAGCTGTGGGCTGAGATGCACCTCCTGTTTATCCCAGCCTAAGGATGGGCCAGTTTCCACTTTAGGAGGGCAGCAATGGATGAGATCCATTCGGGCTGCATCCCCAAAGTGGCAAGGTTTGGGTCTATAATAATAATAATAATAATACCACTTGAACACCATTGGCATTGACAAATTCGCTATTAGTCAATTGCAAAAGGCAGCCTTACTAGGAACTGCTTCCATCCTGTGACAATACCTGTAATACCATCAAACATCCACATCTGCCTATCCCAGGTCCTGGGTAAGGACTCGATAGGTAGACAAAATGCCAAATCCAGTCTGAACATCTGGCTGACTGTGCGATGATCCATAATAATAATAAAGTTGGAAGGGACCTTGGAGATCATCGAGTCCAACTCCTTGCTCAGGCAGGAAACCCTATACCATTTCAGACAAATGGCTGTCCAGTCTCTTCTTGAAAACTTCCATTGTTGGAGCATTTACCACTTCTGGAGGCAGGTTGTTCCACTGGTTAATTGTTCTAACTGTCAGGAAGTTTCTCCTTAGTTCTAGGTTGCTTCTCTCCTTGATTAGTTTCCACCCGTTGCTTCTTGTCCTGCTTTCAGATGCTTTGGAGAATAGCTTGACTCCCTCTTCTTTGTGGCAGCCCCTGAGATATTGGAACACTGCTATCATGTCCCCCCTCGTCCTTCTCTTCATTAAACTAGATATACCCAATTCCAGCAACCGTTCCTTATATGTTTTAGCCTCCAGTCCCCTAATCATCTTTGTTGCTCTTCTCTGTACTCTTTCTAAAGTCTGGCACAAGAATCTGTTCTGGCACAAGCAAGGCTGTCTCGTCCACCTGCTGTACTTCATTCTCTCATGCACACATAACTCTGTTCCAACTGGCTGGTGCATGCTGGGGCAGGCAGGTGTCCTTCTATCCCAGCGGTTCTCAACTTATGGGTCACGACCCCATTTGGGGTCGATCGACCATTTCTCGGGGGTCGCCAAACAAGGCGATCCGCCATTTTTGCCCCTCGGGGGGCGGCGCCGCGCATGCGCCCTGCGCATGAGGGCGGCGCCGCGCATGTGCGCCGCGCATGAGGGCAGCGCCGCGCATGCGTGGCACGTTTGTGTGACGGGGGTCGCTGTCACACAAACGTTGAGAAGCACTGTTCTATCCCTTCTACACACACACACACACACACACACACACACACACACACACCATTCTTTATTTGCAGTGGTTAATTTCATTGTGAGTACCCTGTCATGAAAGGCTGCCTTCCTACTGGATACACCCAGGTAGTCCTCGACTTACAACAGTTCATTTAATGACCATTCAAAGTTACAAGGGCATTGAAAAAAGTGACCTGGGTTATAACCAATTTTCACCCTTATGACCATTGCAGCCATTCTTTAGCCATGTGATCAAAACTCAGATGCTTGGCAAATGACTCATATTTATGATGTCCCAGGATCATGCGAGCGTCTTTTGCAAACTTCTGACAGGCAAAGTCAGTGGGGAAGCCAGATTCACTTAACCAGGATGCTAACTTAGCAGCTGCAGTGTTTCACTTAACAACTCTGGCAAGAAAAGACGTAAAACGGCGGACAACTCACTTAACAAATGTTTCTCTTAGCAACAGAAATTTTAGGCTCAATTATGGACATAAGTCAAGGGCTACCTGTATTTCCAAGATCTGCTGTCCACGTGATGGCAAATCATGGTATCATATACTGTCCATGTAGATCGGATGCATATAGCCCAGGGGTAGGCAACCTTGGCTCTTTTATGACTCGTGGACTTCTACTCCCAAAATTCCTGAGCCAGCTGGCTCAGGAATTCTTGGAATTGAAGTCCACGAGTCATAAAAGAGCCAAGGTTGCCTACCCCTGATTTATAGCCAGATAACTACTTTAACTCATTCCAGTGCATTGGCACAGATAGCTGGGATCCTCACTATCAGAGTATTGATAAAACAGAGTATGTAGATTCCAAGTACACTGCACATCCTTGAGTTATGTAGAGGGTCAGCCTAGAACTCAGAGTTGATGCTATTTTCAACTTTGGTTCCAAATTTTTATCAAAATATAAAATACAAAGAAAAACGAAAGTAGTTGAAAAGTAGGGGAGGAAAAAGGGAAGAGGAAAAAAGTGTAAGGGGCAAGGAGAAAAAGTAAGAAAAGCATTGACTTCCAACTTTTTTTAGCGCACTAGAATAAGATAGTAACATACAGCCTCAACTTTTTACTTTTACATAATAGCATATACAGTACTAGCCATTTCTATAACAAGAAACCTAAACAATCAGCAAAACCCAAAGTCAACGTTTCTTTTTTTTTTTCTACCTCAAGCACAAAGTGCAGAAGTGGTTTCCAAATGGAAACAAGAGTTGGCTGTATTCTTTGATCGGGGCAGTTCTATCAGTTTTTCCAGCTAATCATCCACTGTGGGAATTAAAGCTATTTTCAACTTCGAGCGAATGGAAATTGTTTCTTTTTCAGGCACTTCAAGCAAAACACATTTTAGACATAAGTGTGAAGTGTTACGGGCAACCGTGTTTCTTTCTTAACATAAGCTTCAGGACTTTCACCTTTACCCATGTCCACCAAGGATGGGAAGATAGGGACTTTGAATATTTTTTATTCCCAAACTGCATACAATTTGAAATCTTTGGAAAAGTGCTGATAACAGTGGAAAATAGATAGATCACCAAATTCAAAGGCAATCTTTGTTGCTTCTGACAGATTGGTTGTTTTATATCATTTTGAAACTGCAAGAGTAAGCGAGATTACATTTATATAACTTTGAAACTACCAGTTGAAGGAGAATGAAATTAAGTTAGTTCCATTTTGCACTAAAAGGTGCAGGCACTTTTGCTCTGATGCGATGGCACAGAATACATTATCTGTGTGATGGGGATGCGAAGATTATAGATGAATTTCTCCCTGGATTGCTTATCAAAACATTTCTATCAAAACATTTTCCCTCATCTGCATTTAATATTATTTGAAACTAATGGGTTTTATACCCTGGAGGAGCAACATGGTGAAACCAATAGCGATAAAGGCCCAGTGTAAACACAGCAATATTTCTGTATGATAAAAATTCTTATGTTAAGGGAGGCTGACCAAATGAGAAACACGGCAAACTGAGTAAATATAAACAGAGCTATTATTTTCCTTTTTTCACAGAACTGTATGAATCACAAGTGTCATGTTCATCATAAGCATGATTTCTTTAGGGGGAAAAACAGCTTGTACTGTGTACAGGTTCACAGTACAAATAGTTTTAAAATGTTTATCGACAATTTACTAGAATAGCCAGTAGCTAACAAGGTTCTGAGTCCTAACTCCAGAAATGTTCCTCTTTCTTTGCTAATCAAACTCTGAGGGCCTCTCAAACTGCTACTTAGTTCTTTCTGTATTGCCATAAAACAAACATCTTGGGAAAGATTTATCCATACGTTCATTATCCTTAAAGGTATCTTGCCATGTCTTGATTGGTCTACCATTGCACAATCTACACAATTGTCTGCTTTCACTCTGCAAATGTCTCTGCCTGCTACCTGTGCAAGGTAAAAGTGGGTGGCAGGATCAGTAGCCATTGGCAAAGATAATCCTTTCAATTGAGAGGAAGAAAGAAAAGATAGGATAGAACAGACGCTAGGATAGATGTCCAATTCCCCTCTACATACAGAAAATAAAAACTGGTTGTTTTCCCAACACATACAAAAGCACCATATGTTTGTACACAACCCATTTGTTCCTTCACTATAAACAAGGCATATACAGGTAATCCTTGACTTGCCACCACAATTTAGCCCAAAATTTCTGTTGCTAAGTGAGACAGTTGTTATGTGAGTTTTGCCCCATTTTTACGACTTTGCTTGCCACAGTTGTGAAGTGAATCACTGCAGTTGTTAAGTTAGTCACACGGTTGTTAAGTGAATCTGGCTTCCCCATTGACTTTGTTTGTCAGAAGGTCACAAAAGATGATCATGTGACCTGAGGAACTGCAACCGTCATAAATATGAGTCAGCTGCCAATCATCTGACTTTTGATCATGTGACCGTGGGGATGCTGCAATGGTTGTAAGTGTGAAAAATGGTCATAAGTCACTTTTTCAGTGCCGCTGAAACTTTGAACAGTCACTAAACGAATCGTTGTAAGTCAAGGACTGCCTGTACAATCAGAGCATCCTGGCTGAGGAAGAGGATAAAGGAAAGTTCAAAACTTGCCTATTTTCAGCTCGTCTTTGAATGCAAAGGAAAAGAGTCTTGATTGATTGATTGATTAATTGATTGATTGATTGAGTTACCCATTTCACAATAGACACTCTGCGCTCTCACAAAAGTGAAAAACATCATATTAATATAAACATATGATATCCCAGTTAAACAAAACAAAACAAACCACATCACCAACAAAAGTCACGTAAATACCTGGTCCAAAAGCTGGAGAAACAGCCAGATCTTCAGAACCTTACAAAAGAATAGCAGGATAAAGGCCATCTGGAGACAGCTGTTCCACAGGGCAAACACAAAGAAGCCACAACTCCATGAAAATTTAACATTTTGCCATTATTCCCCATAGCTAGTTTACTCTATGCAAGGTAGAAAAAAAAAATCCCAGGACTTGCTATGCTGTAGAAGCTATGAGAAAACATGGATTTGCTGTTTTCACCAAGGTCACCAAGAGATAAGACCTTGAAGATGCCTCAGTTTTTTTTAAGGACTTTGCAAATGGATTGTTTCACCAGGGAAAAAGTTCTGAAAGTAAAAGGGAGAAAACATTTGAAAAAGAAGATAGTATCATTGATTAAATGCAAGTTGGAGTTAATGAAGCCTTCTACGGTGCAGACAGACTCCAGCTCTACAATATATCAAAGATAATCCGGTTTTGAATCCTCACTCATAGCATCTTCCGGATCCAATGGATTTCTAGCAATCAATAGAAGGGGGAAATGCTTTGGTGCAAAAACCCCTCATTTGAAGCCTTGGTGACAAATCCGAATGACCAGCTGTTGTTGTTTCTTTGCAGTGTGTCTCTTAAATTACTTCTGCCTGCGAGCAATGAAATGGGCAGGCAGAGCACCTATGGCAGGAATCAAGAAAATATGACTGAACATTGCTTACAGCACATTGGACAGTCTTCACTGTGGAAGTGAAAGAAAAGCATATACATGGATGGTAGGGCATCACATATATATTCCACAACTCTCAGGTAGAGTCTGATGCCCTACCATCCAGAATTGTTCCTCCGCAGATACAGTGGAGGCACACAATATATATTGTCTACACAAAGTGTTCTGCTTTATGGAATTTTTGACAAAGGTGTTTGTCTCTACAAAGAGATCCATGTCATCTTTAGCTCCATAGGATGAGGTCAATGAATTAACCTGTACTGTTGAACCTGTTTCTGTTTGCCATGAGGATGTGGAGAGAGTATCTGGAGTGTTCGACCCATTTTATGTCCTTCATACCTTGTTTTAAAGCTTTTGGTTGGTCCTGGGGGGAAGAAATATGCTGATGGAAATGTTAATATTAAGGAAAGCATTAATTCATCCCTCAGCCTGGGAATTGACAACCTGCCTTAAAGGCAAGAGTGCTCATTTCCTCTTTAAAATAAAAACTTTACTCAGTCCATCTTCTTTAACAACTGTTAAGGACCACTCTCTAACTTATATTTTCTTGCCAAGACAATATTTATGTATGATGGTATGTATGTATGATGGTGAAAGTATAGTGGCAAACTGGCTCTAAGCATTCCTGGAAGAGATTTTTTTAATCTTTTTTGTTTGCATCTTTATTTTAGGCCAGGCCCTAGTACAGAGTTGGTATGGTTGCCTCAAGAGAGCACAACAGAGTAAAATATTACTGCCTGTGGTCCTTTAATGGACTATAGTATCTTCCTGGATTGCCTTAAACCGGTGGGGGATCAGAGGCATGGCTATTACTCAAAGTGCAAGTTTCCAAAGATGGCATTGGAGGAGTATTTTTTTACCTTAATAGTTTTTATATTAGAGCATTCTATTCTTCTACACTCTTCAACATCCATATCAAAGTATCAAGATCAGTTGTCAGGTATTGTAGCATTTGGTGTTATCTGATAAATTACATCCCTGACAGCTCCTGATTTAGACTAAATAGTGGTCTGAGTGAAGTAGAAAAATTAAAACAGAATCCAGACATATCAGAGGGCATAGCAGTTGGGGAAGACTTCAATCAAATAGAAGTGGTCCTTTCTGCTCTTTTTTTTATTATAAAGTTTTTATTTTCTATTTTAGAATACATTACAATCTTAAAAATACTTCAGATATAAAATAAAACAAATTGATACACACCACTTTCGGTATTGCCCACCCATTTCCCCCCCAAACCGCATCCACCCCCAACCAACTTGCCTCTTTCCCTCTTCTTCCTCTTCCTCACTCTCCACCTCTCCTCAACCTTCCTACTTACTTCTCACCTTCTTCTACCTTCTCACTCCGGATGCGGTCCAGGGGAAATGCCCGAGCAATTCCTCTCTCCAAATTGAAACATTAATATTATATACAGTAAAACTATTATCTGAACTACTTAAACTTCAACCCATCCACCCCCCTCCCCCCACCCCCCACCCCCAACTTCCCAGAGCAAAGTACAGGATTATACAAACAAATTAAACATAATCTATTTAAGTTTACTAATTATACAATGAACAAAATCATATTAACCCTTAACTCTCTTCAAACTTTAACATCATAAATTTATAAACAAGTTCATTACTCATAAAATAAATAAAACTTTGTAGTTTCATACTTCTTCTGAACATATTCTACCCATCTTCTCCATACATTAAAATATCTCTCTTGTGAATGGTCCTTTAAATAAGCAGAAATTTTAGCCATTTCTGCTAAATTAGAAACCTTAAATACCCATTCTTCTAAAGTAGGCAAAGAGTCCTTCTTCCAATATTGACCGGTCCTTTCTGCTCTTGAGGGAGTTTTTTCCTGGAGAATGATTCAAAGTTTTGGGGTGCTTTTCACACACACACACACACACACACACACACACACACACCCTTTGCAGGTTTATGTGCTCAACTCAACACAGTAGTAAGGAGTGCTTACATCAGTTAACTCCTTTCTTGGATAGTTAAGGTCTGGCTACCATTATCCACATGTCAATTACTCCCAACTTAACATGACCTATGCTACATGGGGATGTCTTTGAAGAAATTTGCCGCATGTTCTAATAAAATTCAACCAGGTTTCTGTCAGGTGCTCAAGGGAGGCTCATTTTGGGTGATAGATCCAGCATTTTGGAAACTAAAGTTAAATTGGCCTCTTCTTGCTCTGAATTTTCAAATTTATCTTTACATCTTATATCTTGACTTTTTAAGAAGTTGCCATTTTAATGAGTAAAAAACCCGCGGGTTCCAGAAAGCAGCGAAGAGGTAACCTCCAACCAATTCCGGCTGAAAATCATTTTGAATTACAAGAATGAGATGCAGAAACAGTCAGGGAGCTGAATCTATTACATCCAAACAGAGTTCCCAGGCAGAGGTTTTACCACACCTTCCCCTTGTGAATTAATTAGAGCGGCATCCCTAGGAATGGGATTCCTTTCAACAGTCTGCTGCAAGCTCCACCCCTTTTTGCACCACACACTCAGAAAAAGGGTGGAGCTTGCCTCATATTGTCATGATGCTGCTTTGGTCATTCTGATGAAAGCAGCGAGCTTCTTTCCCTTTCAAGTGCCATTGCTGTGGCCAGAAGATTCAAATTTGCTGAATTTGAAGCCACCAAGCATTGCAAAGCTAGTGGTTAAATTTGCCAAAGATGGTGATGGTAGTGGTATTATCTTCCTTCATCCTAATCCAGGGGTAGGCAACCTTGACTCTTTTATGACTCGTGGACTTCAACTCCCAGAATTCCTGAGCCAGCATGGCTCAGCTTGGAAATCTCTCCCTTTCCCCTCAGCATGGCTGGCTCAGGGATTCTGGGTGTTGAAGTCCACGAGTCATAAAAGAGCCAAGGTTGCCTACCCCTGGATTAGTCCCACATCCTTTGGATCATGGTGTTTTAGCTTGCAAATATTACAATTTAGATTACAAACTTGACCACAGGAATGTTTTATTATTTCTCTTTATAAGCTATTCTAAAGCATAACTCTCATTTTGGAAAATTGTAGAGTGGGGTAAGAGATCTTACTTGCTTATTATTTAGCAGATCAAATATTTATTTTAGTCCCAATTCAACATTTTTTATGATTAATACCATGTGAGTGATTCAATAATACCGCTTTGGCATTTATCTTATTTATGAATTTAGAAGTGCTATATTTCTCTCTCCCACATATATACAATTTTATTTTTCTTTCTGATCCTGAATAGACAATTGAAATTACGCTTGATCATTTTAATTCTTTTCCCTTTGTACACCTAGAATACTTTCTGTCATTATGCCACAGTTTTGACTAGCATCTGCAAAGATTTAACCTCATGTACAGAATGATAAAATGTAAGCTTTATTTCCTTTTCTTCCTTTTTTTTTTGAGAGTTAACAACCAGAAATATATAGAATATTTTATCCCCCCCCCCCCGTTTCAAATAAAGGCAGTATTTGCATCCTGAATACAGATAGTCCTCAATTTACAATACCAGTTGGGATTGGGATTGCAGCAATGCAGTTATGAAGCGTTACATCATGTAACCCCATCGCATAGCAAATGGCAATCCAGGCAGTCCACGTTGTCATAATTCAATAGCAATACCAGCAGCATTTAGACTTATATACACCCCATAGCACTTTACAGCATTCTCTGGGTGGTTTACAATATAGAGCATTATTTGCATATTGACCCCAACAATCTGGGTCCTCATTTTACCAACCTCAGAAGGAATGGAAGGCCAAGTCAACCTTGAGCCCATCAGGATCGAACTCTAGGCTGTGGGCAAAATTTGCCTGCAATACTGCTCTTTAACCACTGCGTCGCCAGGGCTCTTAAAGTCTAAATGCTAGAAGTCTAAATGTTATTGCCATGCAGTGATTCTTTGAGCTGTGTGGGTCATTAAGCAGGAAGTGGTAGGAGTCCAAGCTAAGGAGTGCAGGGGTGCTGCAGCGGATGGGAAAGGCCCTCAGAGGCACAGGCTGCACACAAATTAGGGGAGTGGGTTGCTGAAGTATGGCAATGAGAAATGAAGCCCAGGGAGGCCAGGGAAGGAGAGTGCAGGATGTGTGTTGTGTGGAGAACTGTGCAAGTAGCCACAGGCCATCAGCGTCAGAAAGAAGATGGTAAAAATCAACTAGGCACAGCAGGGCGTGGAGGGCATATAGTGATAGAGTGAGACAGGGCTTTACAATGTAGCTCTAGGGTGTCTAGCCATGGGGTAGGACTTGAGATGGCATTCCACAGTGCCCACAGTGCTGGGCCTGAAAGAGACCAGATGGTACCATTAACTGGTTGAGACTGCTAAAGACCACAGGGTTCTACTTCAGCACTTCCACTGCTGGGAAGTGCAACTGTGTAGGGCATGGCTGGCTCAGGAATTCTGGGAGTTGAAGTCCACGAGTCATAAAAGAGCCAAGGTTGCCTATCCCTAGTGTAGAGTGATAAAAGGATAGAGACAGTCAGGAGCAGTTGTAGCATCTTGTGGGAAGCACCTGAATTTTGATCATATAACTGCGGGGTTGCTGCAACAGTCATAGCTGGGGACCAGGTAGAAATAAGATTTGTTCCACACTGGTATACTTTTGGATGGTTGCTCAGCGAATAGTTGCAAGTTGAAGAGTGACCGTAGACTATGCATTGTAGCAACAATTAGGGTACAATTTCAACTGGAACTCTGCATATAGCATGGAGTATCCAAAACTGAATTTTTTTCATATTTTGTCTCCTGTGTCATTGGATAGTTAATCTTCCACTGGTTCAATCCATTTACCATCTGGGAAGATTATAGATTATTTTACCAACAACAAAAATGCAATAGTCATAGTAGCAGCAGAACCACCAGCAGCAGCAATCTCTGGAAGTTTCATGCCTCATGGCAGGGATGGGTAATATCATAGAAATAATGAGTTTAACGAAGAGAAGGATGAGGGGGGACATGATAGCAGTGTTTCAATATCTCAGAGCTGCCACAAAAAAGAGGGAGTCCAGCTATTCTCCAAAGCCCCTGAAGGCAGGACAAGAAGCAACGGATGGAAACTAATCAAGGAGAGAAGCAACCTAGAACTAAGGAGAAACTTCCTGACAGTTAGAACAATTAACCAGTGGAACAACCTGCCTCCAGAAGCAGTGAATGCTCCAACACTGGAAGTTTTTAAGAAGAGACTGGACAGCCATTTTTCCAAAATGGTATAGGGTTTCCTGCCTGAGCAGGGGGTTGGACTAGATGACCTCCAAGGTCCCTTCCAACTTTACTATTATTATTATTATCGATCATCGCACAGTCAGCCAGATGTTCAGACTGGATTTGGCATTTTGTCTACCTATCGAGTCCTTACCCAGGACCTGGGATAGGCAGATGTGGATGTTTGATGGTATTACAGATATCGTCGCAGGATGGAAGCAGTTCCTAATAAGGCCGCCTTTTGCAATTGACTAATAGCGAATTTGTCAATGCCAATGGTGTTCAAATGGTGCTCCAGTTCTTTTGGGATTGCACCCAAGGAGCCTATGACTATTGGTACTACCCTTGCTTGCTTGTGCCACAGTCTTTCTATTTCTGTTTGTAGGTATTGTATTTGTATTTTGTTATCTTCTCCAGTTCTTTCTCTTCTATTCTGCTATCTCCAGGCACTGCCACGTCCACTATCCAGACTTTTTTGTCTTTCTTATCGACAATTGTTTAGTCTGGGGTGTTATGTTGCAAGGGCTTGTCTGTTTGAATTCTGAAGTCCCAGAGCAGTTTAATTTTATCATTTCCTCCATTGAGTTTGGACTTTAAGATCTTCTTCACTCTCTTGATGTATTCATCTCTAATCTTTTTCTTGACTTCAGTGTGCTTGATGTTGTCAGCTTGAAGGATACCCAAGTATTTGTAGTACTCTTCCTCATCCAGACTCTTAATGTTATTTTTGTGGGGCATCTTGATTCCTTCAGTTTTCATTATTTTTCCTTCTTTGATAGTAAGTGTGGCACATTTGTCCAAGCCAAACTCCATTACAATATCTTGGCTATATATACGGACAGTGTTGAGCAGCGATTCTATTTCAGATGATGTTTTTCCATATAGCTTCAGATCATCCATATAAAGGAGGTGGGATAGTCTGGCAGATGTTTTTGATGTTTGATAGCCATGTCCTGAGTTATTCAGTATTGTTGACAGAGGAAACAGTGCAATAACAAATAGTAATGGTGATAATGAATCTCCTTGAAATATTCCTCTCTTGATATTAACCTCTCCCAGCCTCTCACCATTGATCTGCAACTGTGTCTTCCATTGTGCCATCGATCTTTGCACAAATTTTCTGATGTTTCTACTGACTCCTGTTATTTCTAGGCACTTTATTATCCAATCATGTGGCAGAGAGTCAAATGCCTTTTTGTAGTCAATCCATGCCACATTCAGGTTGGTCTTCCTTCTCTTGCAGTTTTCCAAGATCATTTTGTCTATTAGGAGTTGATCTTTTGTTCCTCTGCTATTGGGGCGGTTTCCTTTCTGCTCAGGTGGAAAGAGATTGTTTTCAACTAGATGCTGTTGTACTGCATCAGCTACCACACCAGTTAGTAATTTGAAAGTTGTTGGTAAGCAGGTAATTGGCCTGTAGTTACCTGGTGTTGCCCCTTTTGCTGGATTTTTCATTATTAGGTAGGTTTTCCCAGTTGTTAGCCACTTTTCAATTTCTCCTCCTTGTAGTATATTGTTGAACTGTTGGCAATGAGTGGGTGTATAACAGTTAGATGTTTCAACCAAAACCCATGCAGTTCATCTTCACCTGGTGCTGACCAATTTTTGATTTTCTTTGCTCTTTTTTCTACCATTTTTGTTGTTATTACTAGTTCTTTCATTTCAACTTCTGTTTTATTTGCATCCACCTCTTTTAACCAAGCCGCATCCTTGTTGTATTTCTTTGGGTTATCCCATATCTGCTTCCAGAACTGCACTGTTTCTTCCTTGTCAGGTACTGACTGATTCCTTGCAGTTTCTCCATTGATGGATTGGTAGAAACGTTTCTGATTGGATTGAAATTGGAGGTTCTGCCTATAGTTTGCAATTCGAGCTTCATATCTACTGATTTTCCTGGCTATAGCTGTTATTTGTTGCTTTATTATTTCCAGTGCTTCCTTGATCTTCCTTGTTTCTAAGTGGTATTTCTTGATTAGGTATTCTTTGGTCTTCTTGTTCTTCAGCTTCTTTTCTTTCATCTGTTCTAGCTTGCTTGCATGTGATCTTAACTTGCTGATCTTATTTTCTAGTCTAACCTTCCATTTTTCTGGTGCACTGTTTGTTTGTTTTTCTTTTTTGTTGATTTTGCATCCCAGGTATTCTGTTATAACTGCAGCTGTGCTGTACATTAGTTGGTTTGTTTCTTGCAGTGAATTGGTGCTTATACTTGATATTGCAGTATTTGCATCTTTTAATGCTTGTGCTAGCTGTTTCTTTGGAACAAGCTTCAATGCAGGTAGCCTTATTCTGTTGTTTTTGTGCTGTTCTAGATGCTCAGTTATTCTTTGTTTCAATTCTTTTATTTCTTTAGTTAGAGGGTTTTGTTCTTCCTGAGGAAGAGGTGCCTGGTTTCCAAATGAGAACAGTTGTATATCTCTGCTGGATTCCTTCACTGCCAACTCCCCCTGGTTTGCCTCTACATTCTGAATTACTTCTGGTAAGGCTTTGATTTCTTTGCCCTGGGTAAACCTTTGCAGTTCATCCAATTCTGTTTCTGTGAATACTTTATTTCGTGTTATAAATCGGCGTTGATCTGCTAGTCTCTGTTCTGTTATTTCTGATTCTGGATGTTGTTCTTTCCAGAACTGGTGCATTCGTTTTAGATATCCTCTTCTTGTTGGACTTGATCTGTAGTAACAGATCATTATTTCTTTGTTTTCCATCACTGTGTATCTGCGACGGGTAAACACCTTTTCTTCCAGTAGTTCTGCAGCTGCTGGCCCTGGTTGCTCAGCCAACAGTCCTGAGTCCTGTAACCTCTGGCATAGCTCTCATCTTCCTCAGAGTACACAAGCCCCACAACCACGTCAAGGTAGTGCCTCACTGGGGGATGATGATGATGATGATGATGATGATGATGATGATGATATGGATCATCACACAGTCAGCCAGATGTTCAGACTGGATTTGGCATTTTGTCTACCTATTGAGTCCTTACCAAGGACTTGGGATAGGCAGATGTGGATGTTTGATGGTATTACAGATATCGTCGCAGGATGGAAGCAGTTCCTAGTAAGGCCGCCTTTTGCAATTGACTAATAGCGAATTTGTCAATGCCAATGGTGTTCAAGTGGTGCTCCAGTTGTTTTGGGATTGCACCCAAGGAGCCTATGACTATTGGTACTACCCTTGCTTGCTTTTGCCACAGTCTTTCTATTTCTATTTGTAGGTCTTTGTATTTTGTTATCTTCTCCAGTTCTTTCTCGTCTATTCTGCTATCTCCAGGCACTGCCACGTCCACTATCCAGACTTTTTTGTCTTTCTTATCGACAATTGTTAAGTCTGGGGTGTTATGTTGCAGGTGCTTGTCTGTTTGAATTCTGAAGTCCCAGAGCAGTTTAATTTTATCATTTTCTATGACTTTCTCTATTTTATGATTCCACCAGTTTTTGCTTACAGGCAAATGACATTTTTTGCACATCTTCCAATGCACCATTGTTGCTACTTTGTCATGCCGCTGCTTGTAGTCAATGTGTGCAATCTTCTTGCAACAGCTTACCAGGTGGTCCACTGTTTCTTCAGTTTCTTTGCATAGGCGGCACTTACTGTCTGTTGCTGTCTTCTCAATTTTGACTTTATATGCATTTGTCCTTAAGGCTTGGTCTTGTGCAGCCAGAATTAGTCCCTCGGTCTCTTTCTTCAATTTTCCTGCTCTTAGCCATTGCCAGGTCTTGTTATTATCTGCTTTCCCAGCTATTTTTTTAATGTATTGGCCATGTAGTGCTTTGTCTTCCCATGCCTCTATTCTGTTCTTCATTTGGTCTTTCTTGTATGCCAGTTTGGTCTCTCCAGTAGTCAGTAAGCCTTCCTGATATACTAATTTCAGTGCATCTTCATCATTGTTCTTCAGATATTCTTCCAAAGCCATTTTTCCTTCTTCAACCATCTGATGTACTTGTAGCATTCCACGCCCACCTATTTGCCTTGATAGATAACGTCTGTCAATGTCACTGCGTGGATGAAGGGCATGATTCATTGTCATTATTTTTCTGTTCTGCCTATCCATTGCTTTTAGTTCTGCTTGAGTCCAGTCCACTATTCCAGCTGTGTACCTAATGACTGGAATTGCCCAGGTGTTGATTGCCTTTATGGTATTTCCTCCATTGAGTTTGGACTTTAAGATCTTCTTCACTCTCTTGATGTATTCACCTCTAATCTTTTTCTTGACTTCAGTGTGCTTGATGTTGTCAGCTTGAAGGATACCCAAGTATTTGTAGTAATCTTCCTCCTCCTCCTCCTCCTCATTATTATTATTATTATTATTGAAGCCAAAATCATTTAAATTACCTTACCAAAAGATTTTTTTTTTTTTTTTTTTTGCTATTGGTCAGTATGGTGATGTCAGAATCTTTTCCTAAAAAATGAACAGATATACAAGTCGTCCTGGGCTTACAACTGTTCATTTAGTGACCGTTCAAAGTTATAACAGCACTGAAAAAAGTGATTTATGAACCATTTTTTCACACTTGCAACCGTTGCAGCATCCCCATGGTCACGTGATCAAAATTCAGACGCTTGGAAACTGACTCATATTTATGACAGTGTCCCAGGGCTATGTGATCACCTTTTGAAATTGTCTGATCAGCAAAGTCAATGGGGAAAGCCACATTCATTTAACAACTGCAGTGACTCACTTAACAACCGTGGTAAGAGAAGTCATAATGTGGGGCAAAATTCACTTAACAACTGTCTCGCTTAGCAACAGAAATGTTGGGCTCAATTACAGTCGAGGGCTACCTGTACGAGAAAGATGAGGTTAAGTATTTCAGGAAGAGTTGCGTATCGTCTTATGGATTCAACCTCAGAAATTTCACTGCTTGCATTTCTGCACTGCACAAAAATAATCCTAAGGAAAATGTATGTGATATTTTGAGAGTACAATGCTTTTATGTTGTCTCAAATAATGGACGTTCTGTTAAATATGACACCCCCCCCCTTTCAAAGAGTACCATAATATTTAACAATGAAGTTTTACTGCTGGAAGAACAATAAGGGCTTAACTTGCTGAAAACATGCCACACATTTCATGGTGGTGGGAATTCCTAGCTTTAGACTTCAAAGGCTATGAATGGACACAGCTTTACGGATGCTTTTATGTCTGGTTGCTTGAAGGGGCCTCCTTAGCAACCTCAGAGACTTCTGTTTTTATTGCTAAGACACGCCCTCACAGGCCTTCAAAGAGGGAATGATTACACAGCCTAGTGTATCAATTAGAACTAATCCAAATGTTGTGCTAATTGGGATATACAGGTAGTCCTTGTTTAGCAACTGCCTTGTACAGTAACTGCTCATGGTTATGATGGTGATGAGATGGTCACTTTGTAAAATCCTCACGCTGATGACCATCTCAGGTCTGTAATACAAAGGAAAACTGAAGTAAAATCATAAGCACAGTTGTGGTTTCACTTGGCAACCACTTCACTTAACAACTAAGTTGCTGGTCCCAGCCACAGTCCCATTCAGGGCTGTCTGCATAAACCAGATTTCTTTCTTTCTTTCTTTCTTTCTTTCTTTCTTTCTTTCTTTCTTTCTTTCTTTCTTTCAAGAGGGAGGGAGAGAAAGAGAGAGAGAGATTGATTTCTACATAAATCTTATTTGGGTTTTCTTTCAGTTAAAAAGCACACATAACATTCTGATTAAATTATGCCTCTATTCTAAGACAAATGTTATTTCTAACAACTGAAAATTCTGGAACCAGGAAAACTAGCTTGACATGAACCAATTAGCTAGTATTCAAACCCATTTGACGAAAGTTGTCATGATTACAGAACAAAGAAAATTTTAAGTCTGTTGTTTTAGAAAATGGACTGCTACTCAAGTTTTGACTAGAGGCCTCATGCATAAGCAGAAGGAGAGAAAAAACAGATTTTCTGACTTCAGCAAAATATCCTCCGTTCAAAGCCCAGTCAGGCCCGTCAGCTGGAACAGAGATGTTGAATCAGGTTGAATACACTGATCTCTGTTTGGAAATAAACTGACTGAAACATCATTTTTCTTGGGGTATTATTCATGCTTGACAATATCACTTTGGCCCAAGACAGCTGACTTAGCAGCACGAAAGCTGATATTTTCATAAAGCATCTTTGCTTACAAGGCTTCTCTTTTGGACTGGCTCAAGTTAGCCTTTGCCGGCCATTTCAGCTGTTAGGTTCCAGGGCAAGCTGACATCCTCATAAACTTTTATATCTGTTTTTTTTTTTTTTACAAAAATGCAATTGATTACTGCTTGAAAGATATTAAAAATGTATGAATGTTTATTTTAGACATTTTATTAACTCTGCAACAGCTACATTCCTCTGAAGTACTGCAAGCCACGATGGCTGGGATGCAGGACCTTCCCCGCAGCTGTTAGTAAATAATTACAAATGCCAAATTCTCTCACAGGTGCTAAGTATATTTCAAGAGAAGGTTAAGTTTCACAGCATGAGCCGAAGTGAAAGACTGGTATGTGATCATTCTATATTATCCACAATGTAACACTAGTGCCTGATAGAACTTAGGACCTGATCTTTTAAGCTTCTATTTGAACTTTCACTCTAAGTGTAAAATTCTGCTACAGCATCCTTCACAGATAATAATAATAATAATAATAATAATAATAATAATAATAATAATAATAATAGTAGGTTCCTTGGGTGCAATCCCAAAACAACTGGAGCACCACTTGAACACCATTGGCATTGACAAATTCGCTATTAGTCAATTGCAAAAGGTGGCCTTATTAGGAACTGCTTCCATCCTGCGACGATACCTGTAATACCATCAAACATCCACATCTGCCTATCTCAGGTCCTGGGTAAGGACTCGATAGGTAGACAAAATGCCAAATCCAGTCTGAACATCTGGCTGACTGTGCGATGATCCATCATAATAATAATAATAAAGTTGGAAGGGACCTTGGAGGTCATCGAGTCCAACCCCCTGCTCAGGCAGGAAACCCTACACTAGGGGTGTCAAACTGCCGGCCCATGGGCTGGTTTCATCATACTGAAGCTGCGCCCACCCCATTGCCGGCAATGGCAAAACCGGCCCAATACGTTGCACGACATCATGTGACATCACAAGTTTAACACCCCTGTCCTACACCATTTCGGACAAATGGCTGTCCAGTCTTTTCTTAAAAACTTCCAGTATTGGAGCATTCACCGCTTCTGGAGGTAGGGTGTTCCATTGGTTAATTGTTCTAACTGTCAGGAAGTGATTTGCTATAACCCACATCACGAGATAGGACTTGGCTCCACCTAATAGGGCCTTCTCCCATTTAACTATGGTTTTGCTCCCTCTCCATGTGCCCTTGAGCTAAAGCTATTCTGAAGTGTTCCTATCCATCCAAGAGTAAAAGAAAATGGAGCCTGGAAAATGGAGAAGCACAGGCCATTGCATCAAAGGATCGGAATGACTTGATTGGGCAAGTTCCAGATAAAAGCTGCAATCCTACACATAATGACTTGGGAACAATTTATCATTGAATACAATACTGCTTACTTCTGAGCATCACTGAATATAATAAAGCTTATTTCTAAGAACCATTGAATACCATGAAGTTTACCTCTGAGTAATCTTTACATGACTATGCTATAAATTATCAGATTTAACACTACCCACAACAGAAGAGTGGGTGGTGAAGATGATGAAGCTTGCTGAGATGGTGAAATTGACTGCTTTGATTAAAGAAAAGATACTGATTAGTTTTAATGCCGATTGGCAACTCTTTTTGGACTTTTTGCACAAAACAGGGAAAAAAATGAAGTTATGATATATAGGTTTGATTAGAAAAAAAATAGTAGATAATAAAAAAAATGAAAATTGTGTTGTAACCTTAAGTCAATGGTCATTAAATTTATACCTAGAATTGTTGTAAAAGAAAATCGGAACTCATTTCTTTATATTTATTTTTACTTTTTTTTCCCTCTGCATTTTTGGCTTTGTTCTCTGCATGCTTTTTCTCTTTTCCTCTTCTTAATTATTACTTTGTTGTTAATCTTATTTATTGTTTAAAAATAATAAAGTTATCACGGAACACATGATGATCTTGTAAATTAAGTTGCACTGGTTTTATATGCTCAAATGGTCTAATTAAGTTTCCACATGTGAGCACGGTTCTGGTTTTGTGTTGTCCTTTTATACAGATGGTTTGTACTGACACTTCCAACAGCTCTTCTTTGGGTGGCAATCAGGGGCACCCTGTGGCTTCCTTTCCACAAACAGATCATCAGCACTGTCAAAGTTTGGCAAGCAGTATTACTGTATGTATGCTACCGGCTGCTTTATGCTACCATCTCCAGACACAATCAAACAATTCTAACTCATGCACTCCCCTACAAAGTAGAACTCAATATGCATAGAATCCATTCATTAGTAACTAAAAATGACCATATCAATGACAAAAAACCCCCAGTGTTCTGATCATCTTTCTCTAATTTGTTTATTTGTATCCCACCTTTATTTTTTTTTAACAAATAAGACAAGGTGGAAAACATATTCAACCTGCTTTCTTCCTCCTATTTTCCTCACAGCCATTTTGGATGGCTGAGGCATGTTCCTAATATTTAACAGGATGAGGTATTCATCTTTGTGGCTAGAGCCAAGATTTTTTCTTATTTCTTCCCCCCTTGGGATTTTAAATTAGAAATTCTGACATTTTAAAGAAATGTAAAATCATTTCTAGGGCCTGGTCTAGTTTTTAAGTCAGTGGTTCTCAACCTGTGGGTTGGGACCCCATTTGGGGTCGAATGACCATTTCACGGGGATTGCCAAACAACGCAGTCCGCCATTTTTCCCCCTTTTCCTTAGCTGTGCTACTCCCTTTTATTCTATTGGCTTTTGAAAGCCAATAGAATAGACTCTCTTGAATAGAGTCTAATTCTATTGGCTTTCAAAAGCCAATAGGAATTGTCCAGGCTGTCTCTGCCCTGCTGACCCGCCAAAAGTCCCATTCTGCAAACGGTGCTGCACCAGTTGAGTAGTCCTCGACTTACGACCGGTTGAGTAGTCCTCGACTTATGACCGGTTGGGGGTCGCGGCATTAAAAAGGTTGAGAACCACTGTTTTAAGTCTTTCCCACTTTAAAATAGTGGGATTTGCTGTGGTCAAATTTAAGCTGGAATAGCTTTAGAGGACCAAAGTACGTATTTATTTTTTTTAGGGCATATATATTTAGATATCATTTATTCACTAGGTTTATATGCCATGTCAATCATTACTGACTCTGGGAGATCTATATATAGTCTCTCTTGCTCTGTTTTAGGAAATAGAGTTAAAATATATACATAAAGATTTTTTTAAAAAAACTAAGAACACATTCTTTTAACTCTATATCATGAAACAATTAAAAAAATCCATGAACACTTCCAAAACAGACATATGTAATGATATTCTCGTGAGAGGGCTGAACTGTAATAAAGAATGATGGAACTGTCAATCAAAGGACAGCATTTGGACATCCACTCCCAGGCTGAATTTCAGCAAGAAATAGAAAATTTGGATTTGGGAAATGTAGAGGGAAGGATAGGTCAAAGCAGGGGCAGGGCCCAAGCCTACAAATGTCTCTTTAAAGAGACAGGTTAGGAATATTTTTAGAGCCCAGATAAAGCTAGTATTAATGGGATATAGATAATCTACCCAAACCTGCTGAAAACCTATTTTTTAGTCATCTAATTAAAGCCCATTTATTTCTTTGTTTCTATGTTTACTTAGTGTCTGTGTTACTCTGTATGATTCCCATATTCTGTAGAGTTACTGTATGTTACCTTGGCAACCTAAGGAACATCTAAACCAGAAAAGAGATTTAGTAAAGGCAGCAGAACAAAAAGATAATACAGGAAAGACTCCCATCCACCACCCACCCAAAGGGAAGGTACACAATACCTGGGATCATCAAAAGATAATAAACTACTAAAGGAGACAGGAGTTTTTCCACGCCACTATAGCTTTCAGAATTCCCTGCAATTCCCTTTCTATGCCTCTATGCTGGAGGCCCAGAACTAAACATTTGTCTAGTTGTGTATCAATAGCTTTGTTGTTATATTTCTTCTGGTGGGTTTTTATATCAAATAGAACAAAAAAAAGAGAAAAATCTGTTATCTATCAGAGAAATCAGTTGAGTGTACAAACCTGTGCTAAAAACCAAAGTCAGAAATTTCATCTTGTATCAGAAAGCTGAGATCTTATTCAGTGAGGGGTTTTGTCCATTTTTAATATAGGTAGATGGAAGGATGACCAGACAGACAAGACCATAGCAAGCACTTTCAATTGTAGAATTCCATAAATACCGTTTAAAAGTGATATGGACACAATTTAAACGGCTTGGGTCTTAAAAAGAATTGTATAAAGGTAACAACACGAATAACATCATTGCTATTATAAGAAGGACCAAAGCTTTTCCTTTCACTAGCTGGGATCATCAAACTAGCATAACATAACAACTAGCAATAGGGGAATCAGTCAAAATCCAGATGTGAGGTTCAAGATCTGAAAGTAGCAAGAATTTATTTGTAGCTGAGGTTCTTCTTTTTTTCTATTGATTTCTGGTTTCAATTAAGTATTAATTTTACATCACTGTGTCCATTTGAATCCAAAATTTTCTAGCTTTTCTACAAGTTCACCAAGCATGATAAAATGACCCTTTGTGTTTTCCACATTTACAACATAAATTTGAACTTCATTTAGTACATTTTTTATTTTATAAAAATTGTCCTTCAAACTATGACATAATGTACATTTCAGTCCTTTCAACCACATATTTTCTCATTGTTCCTTCACTACATTTTGTCCAAGGTCCTTAATCCATTTTATCATAACCCTTTCACTTGTTCTTCTGTTTCAAATTTCAACAAAAGGTTATACATTTTGGGGCAATGTTGTGCTCAACAATTGGTATGCAGTTCAGTTTCAAATTCTATCTTCCAAATGTTCTGTTATCTACCTTAAATCTTTCTCTTAACTGTACATATAAAAACCAATGAAAGCTAAATCCCTCTGCATTCAACTGATCTCTTGATTTCATCTTATATCTTCCATGCTCTTGTTCTAACAATTCTCTATACCTGAGGTTCATGATTCTGGGGTTCATGATCCTACCACAGCAACTTTTGATTGAACCAATTTCAGGTTCAGTTGACTAAAAGATTCAGTCATAAACTACTTAAGAATGTTCTTGGACAAAACAAACTTTGAATTGTAAATCTCCCTTAAATATCCTGGGTACTTAGACATTTCTGAATTTTGAATAATCAGAAGTCCTTCTTTCCTGGAACTGGAAATCAATCTATTATTCTGCAATTCACAATAAACACGAAAGGAAACATATAATGAACATGCTTAGTATTATTTTGCATACTATTTTACACTCCAGCTATTGATATGGCTACTGAAACCACATTTTTCACGGATCAAAACAATTAACTCCCAGGGAAATATATACACTGACTCCACCATTAGATTGTTTTCTACCCTTATTAGGAAGTGACGCTCTTTGAGCAGAGTAAAAGATGTATTTGGTTATCAGAGCCCAGGTAGCACTGCAAATTTGTTGCATAAATATGTTCTCTGCTTTCCTCTGGTCATTTGTCTAATTTCTGCATGAGCTCATGGATGCTCTTTCTTTTCAGTTGGTGCTTCATGCATTGATTGCACAACTAAATGTTGAACAGCAGCACAGAGGAAGTTGCAAATTCTGAAAACCATTTAAAATACATCCAAATATTACGGTATGCAGCTAAAGGCAATTAAAAACTTGTTACCTTCTTCCTGACTTTTTTTCCCCGCCAATCTCAATCTCAGTTTTAGCATTGCTAAAACTGCTTTTTTTCCCCTCACTCCAGTGGTGGGATTCAGCCGGCAGAACCGGTAGCTAATTTTTTGTTGCCCGGGCTTAGAATGGACTTCTGGAAGCAGCATCCACACAGAGAACCAGTTGTTCTTCTATTTGAATCCCACCACTGCCTCACTCTTTTCAAAATGAAGGAGAGAAGCAGCCTAGAATTAAGAAGAAATTTCTTGACAGTTAGAACAATTACTCAGAGGAACAACTTGCCTCTAGAAGTTGTGAATGCTCCAACACTGGAAGTTTTTAAGAAGCAGTTGGACAACCATTTATCCAGTGCTTTTTTTGTTAAAAAAAAAAAAAAAAAGTGCCGGAACTCACACACGTCACACAACCCGCCTTGCCTACCCTACCTTTGTAGCTGAAAAAAAAACCCTTCAATTTTTAGTCTATCTAAAAGACTGGGATTTTGTTCAAGGCAACGCTGGAAAATCCATCGAAAAAAGGTGCCGGAACTCTGTTCCAGTGCATTCTATGACAAAAAAAACCCTGAATTTATCTGAAATGGTATAGGGTTTCCTGCCTAACCAGGGGGTTGGACTAGAAGATGTCCAAGGTCCCTTCCTGCTCTGTTATTCTATATTATTCTATAAAAGCAAAGCCCTGCAAGCTCTAGAGCAAAATGCCTCTCAGTCACTGACCCCCGCCTAGAGTGTCACAAATACCACCCTAAGCTTCACAGAGTTACACACTATACACCTCACCCCTATAAACTTATTAGGCCTGTGTGGATCAGCTGGATGGGCCTCACTGAGGCAATGATATGGCCTGATTTGTCTTGAGGAGGTGCTTTGCTTGGCAGGTCTGATGGCCAGAAAAAAAACTGTACTTTCTGGAGCTCATCAGAAGTTTCTTCCAGCTACCAGAATTACAGGAGGAGACAATTGAGGCAGATGAAAAGAATCCATGTGGCTTTTTGCAGGTGGTGACCCCTGGAGAGCTGTATGCAACGAAATTTCATTTTAATGTATGCCAATTAGTGTACATTCAAAGTGACAATAGAGTTATTATTCTATTCTGTTCTATTCCATTCTATTTTTCACTTTGCTTTTAGAAGCACAGAAGCTACAGTACATTGTTTTCTGAAGTAGTTCCAAGAGGTTGCTTCCATAGAGTTTTCATCAAAGTGAAGTGCTCCCCTGAACGTCAGCACCATCTTAATAGTTATTATCAAAAATGATTATAAATTTGTTTAGCTCTTCACTTTTCCTCTGTAACTTCCTTCCTTAGTTTCCTGCAAATCATTGACTCTCCAAGACACCTTATTATTTTCATGCTGTTAAAGATCAGAATGGTTCATTTCCTGAAATACTTTCGTAGAGATTCAGAGAGGCTGGTGACACATCCTGCTTTTGAAGTTCCTAGCCATAAAGACAATGAAAATGACAATGAAACAAACTAAAGTACCAGTAAAAGAATAACACACGATCCATATATTTTAAGATGTAAATAAATGATAACATCTCAAATGTATCACCTTTTTAAGGTTTAAGAACTCGGGCAAAATGATCTTTGTTCCACTAGATTTTTTCCCCTGTATTAATTAGATTTTTGGAAACCACATATAGAACATCTACATAACAGTGAATATATCTGAATCAGAAAAAAGGGACACCATTTATTCAGTGTGTTGTTTATAGGCTGACACAAACATTTATTTTGTTTTGTTATTCCCCTCCCTAGCACTCCATTTGTCTTCCAAGGCCAATAATCTTATTAACAGAACAAGATACAGGTAGTCTTCAACTTATGACCACGAGTGAGGCCAAAATTTCTGTTGCCAACCGAGACCATTGTTAAGTGAGTTTTGCCCCATTCTACAACCTCACTTGCCATAGTTGTTAAGCAAATCACTGCAGTTGTCAAATTAGTAACACAGTTGCTAAGGGAATCTGCCTTCCCCATTGACTTTGCTTGTCAAAAGGTCGCAAAAGGCGATCACATGATCCCAGGACACTGCAACCATCTTAAATACATGCCAGTTGCCAAGCATCTAAAATGTTGATCATGTGACCACGGAGATGCTGCAGTAGTCATCAGTGCGAAAACTGGTCATACGTCACTTTTTCCAGTGCCGTTGTAAGCTTAACCAGTCCCTAAACAAATGGTTGCAAATCAAGGATTAGCTGTATTATTAACTGGGGCTGCAGCACTATTGACAACTCTGCACAAAATCTCCCCTTGAATATTGGGTTGTTCTTCCAGTAGTGAGATTAAGCTTGCTTCTATACAGTGGCCTAACTTGCTTCTGTTCTTTTCTCTTTCTTAAACCAAGTTCAGAAATTCCAGTGAGGATTCCAAGCTGGGCTGGTGTTCAGTCCAGACTACATTTCCTGCAAAGGTTGATTGGGCCTTCCCTTGCGTCTTACCCTTCCAGTCCACACAGGGAAGGCAAAATTGCTCTGCTGCTCTAGTAGAAGAGTCTTAAGAGAATCAGTTAAAAAAAAATAATCAACAACAACCTAGTCTCAGCAAAGGAGAAAGCCAAAGAGAGAGAGACTCAAAATAACCTTGTCTGGTATAACAAGAAGGACTAGAGTCAAATTCTGGCAGGTTTTCAAGGTTGTGTTATTCTACCCAACAACAATATAGTAGAATTTCTGCAATCCCTATGGCCTCGTGAACAGCTGACAATAATGTGGACTGGTCTACCATTGAATAGTTTCTCCCTCGCTCTTCCCTGTGCCTTGCCTTGCCTTTGTCGGATGTTTACACAAATGGGTGCTTTCACAACCCCCTCCCACACTTCTCCTTTGGCACTAACACAGAAACTTTTCCTTTTTTCCCTACATTGCTCTGATACTGCAGTAATCAAACCAACTGAGGAACGGGTTGTTCTTTCACTCCTACATTCGTCTGTGCTTCCACAAAAACTTTGAAGCAACTAAGAAATGATAGCTGGGCTTCACAGGAACAAAGCAGCAATGTTCCCATGGTGCAACATATCTTAAAAACAAAGAGAATATGGGTAGTCCTCAGCTTACAACCATTTGTTTAGTGACAAAAGTTACAACAGCACTGGAAAAAGTGACTTATGACTGGTTTTCACACTTACGACTGTTGCAGCATTCCCATGGTCATGTGATCATGCTTCAGGAGCTTGGCAACTGGCATGTATTTATGACAGTTGCATGATCCAGGTATCATGTGAACCCGATTTGTAAACTTCCCAGACATTTTTTCAACAAGTCAGTGAAAAAGACAAGTGTGGATTGCATTAAGCTGGGAGTGGGAAGTAGACAACTTTTTTTTTCTTGCAATAGTTGACCCACACTAAAGAGAGACCCACATTAAAGAGACCCACACTAAATAGAAACTGGGCTTCTGACCTGAAATTAAGCTCTATCCTGTGGATCTTTCTGACAGGTTGCAGTCTTTCTTCTTTCTCCAATTTCTTACCCTTTCAGGGGATCTTCCTGAATTGTTAATTTTTATGCTCTGACCCTAGCACCATAGTAAATGTGATATCCTCAATAAGGAAGACAGATCTGAAACAAGAGCAGGATATAACTAGTTAAGCATAGGAAAGGAGATTCAAAACTGGTGGCTTTCTTTGCTAAAACAGCTTCCTGCTGCTGCTATGGAGAAATCTAGCCTGTTGCTGAACCTGGCTTTATCTGGTTGTGTGCTTTGTTGCCTCCAAGAAAGAGATGAGAAAGACTCAGAAACTACCAGAACAATCCTGACCAGGATCAGGTGCCAGCCCACTTTTACTGAGGTAAGTCTTTCCTAGTGTGGAAAGTCGGAAATATTAAAAGGACAGAATATTATATTTCCTCAAAAGATCTTAAAGAGGCAGAAAAGCATGCCCAGTTTTTCTTAATAGCCCCAAGTCTCCCTCCTCCAAGCAGAAACCAGCTCTGTAGAAATGCAGATGTAATAATCCATTCAGGAAGGTTGGAGCCCTCCTGCTAGAAGCTTAAAATCTACATGCCCCACCCAAACTCTAAGACAGGACATAATAGGATTAACCCACAGATGCCAAAGGGGCACACTTGGACTCAGGTCAAAGTACATGACACAGGAAATACAAAGTCTCAAACAGGAATGGGAAACAACCTCAAGAGCCCCAGAGGGTATAAAAACCTACTCCCTACGTGTGCTTGCTCTCTTTTCTTCCAGAGCCATCTTTCTGTCTGGCTCTCCTCTTCAGTAAACTGCAACCTTCTTTCTAAAGCAGTTGCCATGTTGTTTATACCCGGCTTGGACTGGACCCTGATGAAGATTTTACCTTCAACACTAGTCAGAATGATTCACCCAAACCGCAGATGTTCCAACAGGTAGCAATTCAATGTAATCATCCCCATATGGATACACTTTAGATAATGCATAATGTGGTTAGGGAATATGGCTTTCTAACTAGAGAGATAAAGTTTCTATGTTTAAAAGGGCAAGCAGTGAATGGTAGACCAGACTAAGAAACAGACTCCATATGGGCCTCAAACTACTTTTATTAAGATTGGCTGTAGTAACAGAATCCTGAAGATCTGTTACTGTCTGCATGTGCTTCCCTCCCTCTTTTATATTCATGTAATTTAGGGGATGCCCATTCAAATGTTTTTTTGCAACTTTCCCTCTTCATCTGGGCTTAAGCAATGTTAATTACTGGTTGCTTTGGTAATGAATCTTCCCTTTCTCAGATCATCTCCTTGACTCTTTATCAAAGATCAAGATGGTGGCCACAACACCTTGATCAAAGCCCTGCCCCTTTTTTCTGCATGGCACAGACAACACCAGGGGTCTTCAACACGCTTTTATGACTTGTGGACTGCAACTCCCAGAATTCCTCAGTGTCGCTGGCTGAGGAATTCTGGGAGCTGAAGTTCACAAGTCATAAAAGGGCCAAGTTTGAAGACCCCTGGACAACACTGTAGAAAAGGAGGAGGGTATTGATCATCTGGTGATGGTCACTATCATGGTTTTTCTTCCACCTCCCTGCTTCCTAAACAGAATAAGTGAAAAAAAAAATGCCAGTGCACCTCCACCCTTCCAAATTACTGTGGAATTTTCATTCATCCCAGGAACCTCCTTACCGAATGTCTCAGGTTAATTTTGCGTTGTACAAAGTAGGTGGCCCAGCCTTGACCAACTCCCATTTCCCTTTTTAAATGTGAAATAAGTCTCCTAATCAGAATTTTTGTTTCACCCAGACTCCTCCTCCCCACTTTTGGAGCAACGGAGATGACAGCTGCCCAGATTTTTGGTAGTTGTGACTTCATTTCAGTTCATAAACAGGTTACAGCTGTTGAAGCTATTAGAATTTGACACCTACTCTTAGATGGGGCCCTCTGTCTCAGTCCTCTTTGTATCTGAGTTTGCTGCAGACTGAAATCAGATACCTTTGTCTGCCTCTGCTGCTGAAAGAGTCTTTCACCCCCATCCCAACCTTGTCACAAGGCTCCTGTGGATCATTATATACATTTACATTTGGCTCTTAAAACCCTAAATGAAAATATTTCATGTTTAGCAATGAATTACTACAAAAATAAAGGTTTCTGCCCAGAACTTAGGAGCAAGAACTTCAAAGCCACAGGAAACTACCTATTTTCTCCAAACCAGCTCCTTATCACCCTTTTTTTTTCAAGCCCCAACTTTCCTAGTCCATAATAATAATAAAAAAAGTCAGCATATCTGACAAATACTTGCTGTTTTGCAGCTCGCTCACTCTCTTAGCAATTGCAAAGATTTAGGGGAAGACAAACCAATGTACACAATGCAAATAGTAATAGTAATAAAGTTGGAAGGGACCTTGGAGGTCATCTAGTCCAACCCCCTGCTCAGGCAGGAAACCCTATACCATTTCGGACAAATGGCTGTCCAGTCTCTTCTTAGAAACGTCCAGTGTTGGAGCATTCACTGCTTCTGGAGGCAGGCTGTTTCTGGAGGCAGGCTGTTCCACTGATTAATTGTTCTCACTGTCAGGAAATTTCTCCTTAGTTCTAGGTTGCTTCTCTCCTTGATTAGTTTCCACCCGTTGCTTCTTGTCCTGCCTTCAGTGCTTTGGAAAATAGCTTAATTCCCTCTTCTTTATGGCAGCCCCTGAGATATTGGAATACTGCTATCATGTCCCCCCTTGTCCTTCTCTTCGTTAAACTAGACATACCCAATTTTAGCAACCGTTCCTTATATGTTTTAGCCTCCAGTCCCCTAATCATCTTTGTTGCTCTTCTCTGCATGTAGGCAGGAGTCTTAGGAATTTGTTTAATTTCCTTTTGGGGTGGAGATTTTGTAACCCCAGAAGTTGTGATAGCTCCAAAAATGGAATGCAGACTGGAAGTTGTTGATAATGTTTACACTTTGCTATTAATCATTCTAGAGAGAATATCTATTGGCATCTGGTGATCTTGGTAATCTCTTTGAGATTAGTGGAAGTAGAGATAAATGCAGTTGGTTTCAACTTGCTGAGGGGTGAATACAGTGTTGCCCCCAATTATCCTTCTCCATCCTTCTCAGTCAAAGTGCTACCTATCATTCCTGAAACTACATGGGGATGGAATTTGCTGCTCTCATTGCCAGCCCCTACCCTGCCTTTAACATCTCTGATCGACTCTCTGCCAAATGGTGCCATTCTGATGATCAGTGTGCAGCATTGATAGGAAAAACATTTATTGATTCCTCTAGCTTTGCTGCTCTCCCTCTTCAGCATGTCACCCAAAAAAGGGGGGGATCTGCAAGTCACAGCTTTGCAGCAGAAATGTGGTAGGTCTGGGTACAGGACTTTCATATCCAGGCTCATCCTCCTGTCCCTCTTTGTCTCCATGTTTTATTTATTTTTTAATTTTGATAACCTAAACTGAATACATTGACAGCCAGTTTGGTGTTGTGGTTAAGAATCTAGGTTTAAAACTAGGAGATGGTGAGTTCTAGTCCCACCCTAGGCACAAAGACAGCTGGGGGATCCTATGCCAGTCCCTCTCTCTTAACCCTAAGGAGGCAAATCGCTTCCCAAAAACGTTATCAACCCGAAGTCAGCACTGATTCAACCCCCCCCCAAAAGATGAAAAGTTAAAAACAAAAGCAAAGTAGAAAAAGCATGCAGATAATGGCAGCTAGAATCCCTCCATCCCCAGCCTACCAGCAATGGCCATTTGATTGCATGTACATGCAGAAAAGCAGAAGTAAGGGTTAGAGTTAGAGTTAAGGCTGCATTCTAGATAATATACTCATAGGAGTGAGGGAGCTGAGAATGGAGCAATTGGCAATATACTGAGCGAGGATTTAGCTGCCCCTCCCAAAAGGCTGTGCTGGAGATTTTTGTCCTGGATGTTTTTCCTTCTGCTATTGTGACCAAGTTGGTAAGAATGGTCTACCTGCCTTAAACTATCAAACACAGATGTTATGTTATGCAAGATATACTAGTATTATATTATGCTTCAGTGTATGGTATTTAAATGATTTCCCCCTCCTCCCCCCTGAGAGAAAGGGATTTCTCTATTTCTACACAGTGCATTCTTACAGCTCTGTAGTGATGTCAGTTACATTGCCCAAGTTTGGCTCATTTCTGAACTTCCTCTTTCTTTGGCCAGTTTTTCTTCTGGCACCAAATTTGCTTTTAAGAGAATTATGCTACTGACAGAGTCTTGAACTATTTCTAATATTCTGTTAGCTTGGGATAGCTTCTAGATCAGGGGTGTCAAACTGCTGAATGCGTCATGGCGAAATCACGCCCACCCCATTGCCGGCAATGGCAAAAAAGTCACGCTACATTGCGACACGTCACATGACGTTGTGAGTTTGACACCCCTGTTCTAGATTCTGTGAAAGAGACAGTGGGGAGGGTGAGATTGGCACTATAATTTCAATGTCAGACTATTTTAGCCTATTACACCATTTCACCATTATGACATTTCAAGCCCAGGAATTAGTTTTTCTTACATTTTGGTCACCATTTCCAGCTATTTCAAATCAAATCAATCTTTATTGTCAAAGTACAACATGTGTACTATTTAGGGAGCCAACAGCAGAATATTGGCAAATGAAGCTGATCGGGGATCAGCAAGGAAGAAGCTTAATTTCATAAGCTTAAAGGGTCAGTAAGTGCTACGTCTGATCACACCTGCTGCTGGTCAAAATAATGGCTTCCAGTATAATTGATTACACCTTTATTAAGGGAGCAGCTAATGACAGTTGAACCTATCATAGGGACACAGCAAAAACAAGATGTTGTCAGAGCATAGTTAAGTACAGGGGTCTTCCAACTTGGCCCTTTTATGACTTGTGGAGTTCAACTCCCAGAATTCCTCAGCCAGGCACACTGGCTGAGGAATTCTGGGAGTTGAAGTCCACAAGTCATAAAAGGGCCAAGTTGGAAGACCCCTGGTTAAGTACAAGCAGGAAAATATCCATTGGGTTAGGTGTGTATATTATTTTTTGTGTATGTTCCTTTTTATTCACTCATCTTTCTGAAGATTAGATGAATAAAGCATGTAATTCTGTGAAAAGTGAAGAGATACAACAAATTATTGACTGCAATGTTTGGCTAGATAAGATAAGCAGCCAGCTTGCAGAATATATAGGGAATATATATGGTGACATGGCAAAATGACTTGAGGTCACTTCCATCAATTTTGTGTGTGTATACTTTTGAATTAGTGTTGACTCCTGGCAACTGCCTAGACAAGTCCCTGCATTTTTCTTGGCAAGATTGTGCAGACAGTTTGCCATTGCCTCTTTCCTAGGACTGAGAAACAGGGTGACTGGCCACAAGTCCTAAAGTGGGACTAGAACTCACAGTTGGTGTCTTTCTGAATACAGCAAACTGGTTCTCATCCACCAACTTTATTTTGTTTGTAAAACATCTATTGTATAATTCTTACTGCTGACCTTTTTAGAGTCTAAAGTAAGATTGGTACGGAAACTGTAATGAAACTCCCTCCCATCTTCCCCACTTCAGAATAGTGAAGCCTTAGATCAGGCATGTCAAAGTGCCGGCCTGCAGGCTGGATGCGTCACACCGAAACCGCTCCCACCCCATTGCCAGCAATGGGGGGAAAGTCGCAATACGTCACATGACGTCATGTGACATCGTGAGTTTGACATGCCTGCCTTAGGTTGAGTGTTTCCAGACCTTGGCAGCTTTAAGATGGGTAAATTTGAACTCCCAGAATTCAATGCTGATTGGGGAATTCTGGGAGTTGAAGTTCACTCATCTTAAATTTACCAAGTTTGGGAAACACTGCCTTAGATACCCATCAGGAGCTGTGTGCTACACTTAGGGACACATGCCCGACGGCAATCCACATTGCAAACGTTTGGCAGTTAGAAAGGGCTCTGATTTTTTTCCCCCTATAATTATAATAGAGTTCTAATGCTGTGAAAAAGAAACACAATAAAACTAAGACTTATTTCCAAAGGATGTGGATGCCACAGGTGAACAAGCAGCCACTTCATACTTCTTGAGCTAGGAATTCTGGGAACTTCTCTCAATACATCAAATCTCCGAGATCTATTATGTCAAATTTACCACAACAGACAATGCTGAGGTTGAGCATTTGCAAGCCCGTCTTCAGCTTCACTGCAGCAAGTTACTTATTGTATGTCTATGAGAGACAGGGGTGTTTTTTTTTAAAGATAGACAGACAGATAAACAGAGTTGCCTCCTACAGTTGCCAAAAGTCCCCTTCCCTTCACAAAGGAAATTGTGAGGAATGGCCTTCGTGATTGCTATGTGAAAAATATTGGAAATTATGTCTCTTTGCTCAAGCCTCCTGAGGAGAATGTGCCAGCTGTGTCTAATTGAATATGAATTTTCTCCAACAACCTTTCCTCCTCTTATGAATTGCCTCTCTGAACAAAACCTTGAGAAGCTGTTCTTAAGATGTCACTCAGAAGAGTTCAGAGAGCAAAAAGAAAAAGAGAGAGAACAAGAAAAGGCCCTTGGCATTTGCTTCCCCGACTCCTTTCAGGCTTTCTGAAGTCTGCTGGGTGACCTCTACATCCACTTCCCTGGGATGGATCAAGGAGATACAAGCAGGGTCAAAATGTAAAGCCGTTTAAATTGGTCTCTGCATGTTGCAACCAGAATCTTTGGTGATAATGCAGTACTGTACTGGGGAAGAGGACAATCAAAGCCGGATTGCAAACCCCTGGCTAGAAAAGTGGTTTTCATCTGGACTAGCTCCACTGCTCCAAGAGTGCACAATATAATGCTCACAGAGATTCTATAGGTTTTCTTTGATGTCCACTAGACTTCCTACTCCCTTAGCTTTAAACTATTTTTTTTAAAAAAACAAAAACTATTAAATAGGAAGGTGGCATGGTCCAAATGAAAGCATCAGCATCTGGTATTACATTTATTGGTAGCACTGCCTTGATCCATACAAAGATCCTAAGTAGAGGATCATGGGATCACTATGATTCTCCTTCCAACAAATGAGGGACTAGCCCAGGGGTAGGTAACCTTGGCTCTTTTAGGACTTGTGGACTTCAAATCCCAGAATTCCTGAGCCAGCCATGTCCTAAAAAAGCCAAGGTTGCCTATCCCTGGACTAGCCATATCCACTATAAGAAGCCATTTTTGTGACTATACAGTGGCTTCCATTGTAGCCATTTTATGAAATACGCAGTACAGATTCTCCATCTCCCAGTGTGTCTCTGGACTTCTACCCTACCCTAAACTGATCAATTTACTCTGGATCCTTTTTCATATGTTCATTCAACATATATTGGGATGAAGAAAAGATTACTAAGTGCTGACCAAAAGTCCTCCTAACTAGAAGGGGTCCACAAATTGCTCTCTGACTTAAGGAAAGCTTTGGTAAGGACAATTTTGATATCTGGTCAATCCAGGTCTCATAGAGCAGGGCTTTTCAACCAGTGGTATGGGTACCACCTTTGGTACATTGGCACCTGGCAGCTGGTACGCGACCATCCTAGAAAAGTGGTAGCGGGGGAAGGGAATGAGCTGAACCGGTGGCAGCACCACACAAACCTAAGCGAGAGACGGCTGGAGCTGCAGGGCTGTCAGGGCTCAGTAGAAGCGCCAGGATCAGTGCCGCTTTCCAGCTGGAGCTTGGCACTGATCCTGGTGCTTCTGCTGAGCCCCGAAGAAGCACCAATCAGCTGGAAAGCAGCATTGATCCTGGCACTTCTGCTGAGCCCAGAAGAAGTGTCGATCAGCTGGAATGTTGCAGCATCTCCAGGGTCTTGTGATTTACATTCAGATGCTTGGCAACTGAATGACAGTCACAGTGTCCCAGGGTCATGTGAAGTGACCAAAATATGCTGCAGCTACTTAGCAGATGGGGGGAATAAAAACCAAACACCCACCCCCACTCCCACTGCCAATCCTCAACAGAAATGCTCACAACAATGAAAACCTCGGACAGGGGGAAGAGCACCACCAGGTGGGCAGGCAGGTGTCTTGCTCGGCTGTGGCTTGGGGGGCACTTTTTTCAGTGCCATTGTAACTTCAAACAGTCACTAAGTGAACTGTTGTAAGTCGAGGACTACCTGTACTTTATTACTTTTTTCCTTTTTTCTGATCATCAAGTTTTTGACACTTTGCTGGTGGTACTCAGATGTTGCCATATCCTAAAAGTGGTACAATGGGTGAAAAGGTTAAAAAGCCCTGTCATAGAGAAGTGAACACTTATTAATCTTTCCCCTGAATCAGTTTAGGGAATCTGGGATCAAAGTATGTTCTTCTGACTCAAATTCAAAGTAATTTCTCTTGTTGCCATCCTTCAGCAGTATCTTGTCTTCCTCCCTCTTCCTTTCTCCCCTTTACAATATTGATTTGCTTCCTTCATTTCCACCGATGCCCTTTCCGTGAAAATGTCCCCGGCATTCATTCTAACCCATTCCTGGTTCTTGCCATTCAAAGACATAAGGTACTTATTCCGTGTGGCCCTGCAAATGCTGATGAATTATAATTCTCAAGTGCTTATTTTATATTTGACAATATTTGACAAACCTAGCCCAATCTTGGCAGAGGCTGGGCAGCTAACAACAAGTCCAGACAAGGTAAACAAGTGATCAAAAGCAATAAGAGAGTCAGTTTGGTTTAGTGGTTAAGGCACCAGGCTAGAAACCAGAAGACTGCAAGCTCTAGTCCCACCTTAAGCATGAAAGTAGGCTAGTGTCTCTCTCCCTCTCTCTCTCTCTCTCTCTCTCTCTCTCTCTCTCTCTCTCTCTCTCTCTCTCTCTCCAATCTACCTCATAGGGTTGTTGTTATGGAGAAAGTAGGATGAGATAAAAGTATTGTTTATGTTTGGCATCTTGAGTTACTTATAAACATAATAAAGTCAGGATGAAAACCTAATCAATAAAAACAATAAAACAAGGATTCCAACAATCATCACTGGCCATTCCATAATCCATAATCATAACCCATAATCATCACTGGCCATTCCAGATAAACCTGCTGGGAACTGAACTTTAGAAATATGTGGAAAGCGATGGCTACAAAGACAAATTAGAGAGAAAGGAATGTGATATCTAATTTTATATATATATATATATATATATATATATTAAAAATTAACATAAAAATTGAGGAACGTAGTCTCCTGGGTGTATACATATTCAAAAGATAAAAACGAGCACCAGGAGGTAAAACAATTAAATGTTTAATAAATAAATAACCTAGCTTTCGATGGCTATATTGCTGCCATCATCGTCAGGGTGTTAAAAGCCAGAGGGTGGGGGAGCTCGTTTATAAGCACAAACGCGCCTGCACACGGCTCATAGACCTCGTTATGGGGCCCGGTCGATTGATCCTTTCATCACTCATGTCAGAAGTATTTCTGAGTTCTAAGTTCTTGCAGCTGATTACTTCTCTGTTGCGTGCGGCTCCTAGGCTGGGAGGCGAGCATTCCATGTCACTACGCACTAGAGTAACATGGGTAACTGCAGACCGATCCTGCGAAGAAATCCCAGATCTGGCTATCTTCCTCCCCCGTGTCTGATGTGTCACTCTCAGGGGGCATGCTACCCCATGCGTGCTCCCATCTTCCCCTATAGCCCCCAACCCACTGCCCTTCCGTGCATGGGATGCACAGCAGTTCGTTGCGATCTCCGTTCCTGTTAGTTTGGCGTCCGATTCAACTCTCCCTTCGGAGGAAATTCCAACTGCGATCTTCGCGCGTGCGCCCTCACGTTTCCACCGTACTACTTGGGAACGCGTGATGGGACCCTTAATGGGGCGGTTGCAGTCTGTAGGTCGGACGCAATATCGAGGAGAGGGAGGGGGAAGGGAAGGAGTGTTCGGGGCATCCAGGGCACTAGGGGGTGGGTTGCTGTTGTCAACGAATTCTTCATTCATCAGTGGGTGCGCGCAGGAATTGCTAATAGCCGGGGGCACTCCGGATGGTAGGATCGTCTTTACCTCGTTGTCTATCTCTTCGTTGGAACAATTGAGATTGCAAACAGTGGGGTGCTTCCTCCGTCTGGAACAAATGCGTGCCTCCCAAGTTTTCATGACCTGGTGTGCAGGATGTAACTCCACACATCGATTAATAGAGTTACAGTCTGAGAACCAAGCCTCTTTGAGGAGTCTGCCGCTCTTGGAGGCATCACTAGCAATAACCTGCACCCCATTGAAATCAAACTTGTGTCCAAGCTCTACCATGTGAGTGAGGATTTGTGAATAGTGCTCCCCTCTTTTTATTGCCAGCTTGTGTTCCTGTATTCTTGTCCTTACTCTTTTAGAGGTTTCTCCCACGTAATTACCTGGGCAATCTATACAATGGATTCTATAGATCACCCCAGATTTCTCAGTAACGGGGAGTGGATCTTTCAACCTCATGATACAGGAACGCAATGTGCAGTCTGGTCTATGTGCCACCCTTATTCCATAGGGTGACAATAGCCTAGCCGTGGCTTCAGAAACATTACTGACATAGGGGAGAGTAATACGTGTAGTCTGTGGAAGTAGCTCCCCAATAGGTGGGTTATGGGGAGGTCTGGATAGAGCACTGTGGCGCCTGATAAATTTATTGGGGTATCCATTACGTCTACAGGTGTGGAACAGGTATTTCCTTTCTTCAGCCTTAGCTTTGGCCGTGCTGCAGTGTGAGTCAGCTCTTTTAAACAGGGTTCTAATACAGCTGACCTTGTGGGCCACCGGATGGTTGCTGTTAAAATGCAAAATCCTATCGGTGTGCGTGGGCTTGCGGTAGACCCTAGTAGCAAGGGTCCCATCAGGCTGGCAATGGACCAAAACGTCAAGGAACGCCAGCCTGCCTTGATGTTCCTCCTCCTCCGTAAACTGCAAGTCCACACACACCGAATTAAGTATGCTCACAAAGTCAGCCTTCCGACTCTTTTTGATGACAACAAAGGTGTCATCAACGTAGCGGGCCCAGAATTTGGGACAATACTGAGCCATCGCTACTTGTTCTATCCACTGCAATACAGCCTCGGCAATAACGCTGGAAATGGGTGACCCCATGGGAGTACCCTTTATTTGTTCATAGGTGTTACCCTGAAACGTGAAGTAGGTCTTGAGGCATAAACCCAAAAGGTCCACAAGATCTTCCGGGCGAAGGGAATCCTGGTGTTGTCCTAAGCCCCTGCGACTCAAAAGATCTTTAACAGTCGCAAGGGCTAGGTCCTGTGGGATAGAGGTGAAGAGGGAGACGACATCAAAAGATACCATCACCTCGTCATCCTCTATCCTTAAGGACCTAATCCTGTCCAGGAATTCCTCTGCCGATCTTACCACCGTCTGGCTATCAGCGACCAAGTGGCCGATACGAAGACTCAGCCACTTAGCCAAACCAGACATGGGGGTACCCCTAAAAGATACTATGGGGCGGAGGGGAACCCCTTCCTTATGCACTTTGGGTAGCCCATAGAATCTAGCTGCCGCCGTGTCGCTAGGGCGTATCCTCAAAAGGGTTACGTCGTCTAATCTTCTACCTCGTTTCAGGGCGTTGAGCGTCTTATTGACTCGATTTTTAAGGGTCACCATGGGGTCCCCACTCACAATCCTGTAGGCCGTAGTGTCCTCAAGCAACCCTGACGCCTTACTGATGTAATGTGCTCTATCCATGACAACCGTAGCTCTCCCCTTGTCAGCTGGCAATATGAGGGTTGCATCATCCTTCTTGAGCTGGGCAAGAGCCTCCAACTCATTCCTCGATAAAGCTTGGTGGGGTCGATGATTTATAAGTAATCCCACTACACGATGCCTGATGTCATCTCCAACCTCCTCCATACCAACACGGTGTAACGTTGATTCTAGCGCCGCCATAAAGTCCAACGCGCGAGCGTCCGTTAAGTTGTGTCCCACATCCCGTTGTAAAAGGGAAAGTTGGGAGTGGGTAAGTGTCTTACTAGAGAGGTTATGTACAAGGTTCTCAGAGGGAATAGTGTTCTTACGTAATTCCGTAATTACGTAATCCGGAGTGGCCCCGGCTATTAGCAATTCCTGCGCGCACCCACTGATGAATGAAGAATTCGTTGACAACAGCAACCCACCCCCTAGTGCCCTGGATGCCCCGAACACTCCTTCCCTTCCCCCTCCCTCTCCTCGATATTGCGTCCGACCTACAGACTGCAACCGCCCCATTAAGGGTCCCATCACGCGTTCCCAAGTAGTACGGTGGAAACGTGAGGGCGCACGCGCGAAGATCGCAGTTGGAATTTCCTCCGAAGGGAGAGTTGAATCGGACGCCAAACTAACAGGAACGGAGATCGCAACGAACTGCTGTGCATCCCATGCACGGAAGGGCAGTGGGTTGGGGGCTATAGGGGAAGATGGGAGCACGCATGGGGTAGCATGCCCCCTGAGAGTGACACATCAGACACGGGGGAGGAAGATAGCCAGATCTGGGATTTCTTCGCAGGATCGGTCTGCAGTTACCCATGTTACTCTAGTGCGTAGTGACATGGAATGCTCGCCTCCCAGCCTAGGAGCCGCACGCAACAGAGAAGTAATCAGCTGCAAGAACTTAGAACTCAGAAATACTTCTGACATGAGTGATGAAAGGATCAATCGACCGGGCCCCATAACGAGGTCTATGAGCCGTGTGCAGGCGCGTTTGTGCTTATAAACGAGCTCCCCCACCCTCTGGCTTTTAACACCCTGACGATGATGGCAGCAATATAGCCATCGAAAGCTAGGTTATTTATTTATTAAACATTTAATTGTTTTACCTCCTGGTGCTCGTTTTTATCTTTTGAATATATATATATATATATATATATATATATATATATATATATATATATATATATATATATATATATATATATTTGCAAGATTGAGTGATTAATATATTGTTTATTATAATTAACTATTTTCTATTATTGTTTGTTAAATACATGTACCCAGACATTATGCTGTTTGCTAAATATTGAGAATGTTACTTGGAAAAACCCCAATTCCAACCCTAATCTTAATCCTAACCCTAACCTAAATCCCAACCCCAACCCCGACCCCACCTTATTCCTAACCTCATAAAAACTAATAAAATCTATACAAAAAAGAAAAAGAAAGAAATATGCAGAAAGCTGCAAGGCACCCAACTCTACTCAATGGCATTGATGTCATCCTTGGCTTTCCATGCCTGAAAATTCTGAACCTGCAAGAAATCCAAAAGAGAGGGAGGTGCACAAATGCATTATCCTGATAATGCATGCCCATCACAGTTTCCTGCTTTTTAAAAAACAACAAACTACCATAAAAACAATCTCAGATCTACTACTTATTTTTATACCTTCGTATTTGTGGGCATCGTTCAACTGTAGAATTTAGAGAAGGGAAAAAAACTAGCTTTCTTCATAAAGAAATGCAGATAATAGGCTTTGATCCTTTGATTTTTTTAAAATGTTAGTTTTTGCCTGAAATGTTTAGTGGATTTCTTTGTCTCCATTAATAAATAATCATCTGTCTTTGTATCATTAGCTTACCTAATTAAAAAATAAAAACTAGTGCTTGTCATTTTAATAATTGCCTACTTATTTTAGACAACTGTTTTACAATATAAAGAAGCTAAAGAGAAAAAGATACATTTTTCTGAAATGATTCCATTCAGTTTTTTTCCTCGGTATGCAGATAAAAGCATTTCCCAACTCAGAGTTTGGGATTTGTATGTTTACTATTTACATGGTGCATGCATCTATCATAAAACATGTGCTTATGTGTAGCATACAAAAGGAGATCTTTCTGGACGGAAAAAAACTGGAGAAAATTTTGATGCAGTAACCTTTGGGCTACAATCCAAACTTTCCTTTTGAATTGTTTACATAACTGTAATGCCAAAGTAGTTTTCAAGTTTTTCAGCAAAAAAAAAATGTAGTCATTCATTTAGAAACAGGAAAGGAAAAAAAAGTTCTGTATACTTGTAAAGTTATTCAGATCTTATAATAATAGTAATTCTTTAAGACTATGAGGGTTGTTTAAGGTTTTGTTGAATCAAAACAATGAGGAGCTACAGTAGCTACATCTATTTATTCAGCACTTTTATATCCCATACTTCTCCAGTGACCTCAGTTATATCTTCCCCTCCTTCCATTTGGTTCTCCAAGCAAAAAAAAACTTTTATAAGATTAGGATGACAGAACTAGTGAGTATTGTGGACAAGATTGACCTGTTGACCAGAAATCCAGATTCACTTTGCCCACTCTGTCGGATCTCACTAAGCAGCCACACTTGGAAAAGAAACACTCCCAAGTGCTAGTAGCAGTTGTTCACAAACCCCTTTGTCAAATGAAAGGAGCCATTTTAAATGTCTTCCAGCTGTTGCAAAAGAAGCTCAAAGTATCACATTTGGCTTTAAAAAAAAAAAATACAGTAGGAAAAAAATGTTGATGGGGTGGGCAGGGTCAACAACACATCAGGTTATTATTATGGTGGACCACACAATCAGACAGAGGTTTATAGTGGATTTGGCATTTTTATCCACCTACAGTATTTTGAGTTTATCCCAAAGATCTGGGATAGGCAGAGGTTGTTGCCTGGTGGTATTTAAAGTGCATCTCAGTGAGTAAACTGTTCCAAATAAAGCCGCATTTTGCAGTTGACTGATCGTGGGGATTTTGTCAGTGCAGATGGTGTTGTAACAGAATAACAGAGTTGGAAGGGACAATGGAGGTCTTCTAGTCCAATCCCATGCTCAAGCAGGAATAGGAATAGGAATAGGAATAGAATAGTTGGAAGTGACCTTGGAGGTCTTCTATACCATTTCAGACAAATGGTTATCCAATCTCTTCTTTTTTTTTTATTAAAAATTTTTGAAAATTTTACAACGTTCCAGTGTAAGAGCTCCCACAACTTCTGGAGGCAAGTCGTTCTAATGATTAACTGTTCTTATGGTTCTTTAGATGTTTTGGGATTTAGATGTTTAGCAAGGTACCTATTGCTATCAGTGCTATCTTTGCATTATTTTGTCATAGTCATTCTACTTCTATTTGCAGCTCCTTTATTTTGTGTTTTACTCCAGTTCTTCCTCAATATTATTCTGTTTCCGGGTTGTTGTTATTATTATTAATTTTTATTGCATCTTTGGATGGATGGATGGATAGATAGATAGATAGATAGATAGATAGATAGATAGATAGGCAGGTAGGTAGGTAGGTAGGTAGAGAGATAAAGATGGATAGAGAGAGAGAGAAAGAGAGAGAGGGATACATAGAGAGATAGAAAGAGAGAAAAAGAGATAGAGAGAGAGATGGATAAATATATAGAGAGAGAGATGGATAGATAAATAGAGAGAAATAGATAGATAGAGAGAGAGAGATGGAGAGAGAGAGATGGTTAAAGAGAGAGAGAGAGATAAGAAGATACAGATAGAGAGAGAGAGAGATGGATAGATAGATAGATAGATAGAGAGAGAGAGAGAGAGAGAGAGAGAGATAGGTAGAGAGGTAGGTAGGTAGGTAGGTAGGTAGGTAGGTAGATAGATAGATAGATAGATAGATAGATAGATAGATAGATAGATAGATAGATAGATAGATAGATAAAGACAGACAGACAGAGACAGACAGACAGAGAGATACAAAGAAAGAGAGATGGGAAGATAAATAGTGATAGATATAGAGATAGAGAAAGAGAGAGAGATAAATAGAGATATACATAAATAGAGAGAGAAAGATGGATATAGAGAGAGAGATACATAGATAAATAAAGAGAGAGAGATAAAGAGAGAGATGGATAAATAGAGAGAGAGATGGATAGATAAATAGAGAGAGAGAGAGAGAGAGATGGATAGATAGAGAGAGAGATAAATAGAGATAGATAGAGAGATAGAGATAGATATAGATATAGAGAGCGAGACAGGAAGATATATATATATATAGAGAGAGAGATGGATAGATAGATAGATAGATAGATAGATAGATAGATAGATAGATAGATAGATAGATAGATAAGATATAGATAGAGAGATAGGTAGAGAGGAAGAGATATAGATAGATAGATAGATAGATAGATAGATAGATAGATAGATAGATAGATAAAGAGGGGGAGGGAGAGAGAGGGAGAGATAAATAGAGAGGTGGAGAGAGAAAGAGATAGACAGAGAGAGATGGATAAATAGAGAGAGAGATGGATAGAGAGAGATAGAGAGATACATAGATAGAGAGAGAGAGATAAAGAGATAGAGAGAGAGATGGATAAATAGAGAGAGAGATGGATAGATAAATAGAGAGACATAGATAGAATGAGAGAGAGATGGATAGATAAATAGAGAGAGAGAGAGAGATGGATAGATAAATAGAGAGAGATAAAGAGAGAGAGAGAGGAAGATATATATACATAGAGAGAGAGATGGATAGATAAATAGAGAGAGATATAGATAGATAGAAAGATAGAGAGAGAGAGATGGATAAATAAATAGAGATAGAAATACGTAGAGAGGAAGAGAGAGAGAGAGAGGGACAGAGAGAGAGGTATAGACAGAGAGAGAGGGAGGGAGAGAGATGGATAGATAGAGAGGTATAGAGAGAGAGAGAAAGAGAGAGAGGGAGAGATGGATAGAAATAGAGATATAAAGAGAGAGATGGATAGAGAGATAGAGATCGAGATAAAGATCGAGAGAGAGAGGGGGGGGAGGTAGAGAGAGACGCAAACATAACACGTTTTGTAACGCAAATAAGCCTGGTAGATGGTTGGCTTATCAATTATGGAAGAAACAGAAGTCAAGGATTATAGAGAAAATACATTATAAAGGTAAAGAGGTATATTAACAAAATTTGATTAAAAGGAGTTTTTTAGATTTTTACTCAAAGTTATACTGTATGCTAGTGAAAGCATACAAACTTCAGATATAGAAAAGTATCTAGATATAGAAAAGTCTTCCTAGACTTTCAAATGATCAACGAAATGAGATGAATTGTTTAATTACTTCTGAGGAAATTATTTGGGCAATCAAACAGTTAAAGGTTGGTAAGTCTCCTGGTACAGATGGATTAACAGCAATCTATTATAAAATGTTATCTGAAGAAATGATAGAACCATTAAAGGAACTTTTTAACAGTATTTTGTTGGGAGCAGAGGTACCTCCATCTTGGAGAAGGGCTTTTATATCGTTGATCCCAAAGAAGGATCAAGATCTTACCCAGCCTAAGAATTATAGACCTATATCTCTTTTGAACACAGATTATAAGATTTTTTCGAAAATATTGGCAAATAGATTAATGCATGTTTTGAAGCAATTGATCCATAGTGATCAATCTGGATTTATAACTGGGAGATATATGAAATATAATGTAAGACAAATTGTTAATTTAATTGAGTATTTGGACAAGAATAATCAAATCCCTGCGGCTTTGATATTTTTGGATGCTGAAAAAGCTTTTGATCAAGTTAAATTGGCAATTTTTATTGAGAGTTGTAGAGAAAATGAATTTTGGGGATAAATTTTTATATGCTCTTAAGGCTATATATCAACAACAATCGGCACAAATTATAATTAATGGGGGATTAACAGAAGCATTTAAAATTGAAAAGGGTACAAGACAGGGATGTTCATTATCCCCATTGTTATTTGTTTTAACAATGGAGATTTTACTAATTAAAATTCATGAATCAACTACAATAAAGGGAATAAAAATAAATAAGAATGATTATAGGTTGAGAGCTTTTGCTGATGATTTGGTTGTGACATTATCTCAACCGACACACTCGGTAAGGGATTCGGTGGAAATCATAACCCAGTATGGGAAAGTCTCTGGTTTTAAGGTAAATAATAACAAGACTAAAATATTACCGAAAAATATGTCTACGAAAGAAAAGGATATGTTAGCTAAATTGACAGGTTTGAAATAGTAAAAAAGGTTAAATACCTGGGAGTATACATTACAGCTTCTAATGTTAAACTGTATAAAAATAACTATGAGACATTATGGGTAAAAGTGCAAAAGGATTTAAACGATTGGAAAAAACTACAATTATCTTTGTTGGGGAGAATCTCAGCGGTTAAAATGAATGTCCTTCCAAAGTTTCTTTTTTTGTTTCAAATGATACCTATTTTGAAAAAAGATGCCAATTTGGATGAATGGCAGAAGGGTATTAATAAATTTATTTGGGTGGGGAAAAAACCAAGAGTTACGCTTAAGATTATACAAGATGTATGGGAAAGAGGCGGACTTAAAGCGCCTAATCTGAAATTATATTATGATGCGGTGGCTTTAACATTGATTAGTGATTGGCTTAACTTAACAAATAAAAATATACTTTCTCTTGAGGGATGGTATTTACTATATGGATGGCACGCATATCTAATTTATGATAAAAAAGTAGATCAGGTTTTTAAATCCCATATTTTAAGAAGTGCTTTATTGCGTGTCTGGAAGAAGTATTATTATAGGTAAATTATAAAATACCAATTTGGGAGATTCCTGGACACGCGATAGAGGGGGTATCTAGGGGTGTGAACTTGGATATGATTTCTTATAAGGAATTACTTAGATTGGTAGGGAAGGATTGGCAATTAAAATCTTTAGTTGAGTTAAAGCAAGAAAATATTGTACAGTCTTGGTTTCAGTATAACCAATTGTTGGTTAGGTGGAGCTTAGACTAAAAGGTTGGCATTACTTTAGGGGATGAGAATTTGGTAAAACAGATTAAAGATTCAAATCGAGCCCACATAAAGAGAATTTATAATGTTTTAATAGAATTGGACTCTGAAATGGATTTAGTTAAAGATTGTATGATAAAATGAGCTCAAAATATTCAAGAACCGATTTCATTGGATATATGGGAGGTAATTTGGGTTAGAAATGTAAAATTTACCCAGGCTCAAAATTTAAGAGAAAATTTGTATAAAATGTTTTATAGGTGGCATTTGGATCCCAAAAAGCTGTCTTATATGTATCCCAATTTACAGCCCAAATGCTGGAGATGTGGTAGCTTGGATGCAACCTATTTTCATATTTGGTGGACTTGTAGAAACATAAATGCTTTTTGGATTAAAATTTGGTGGAACATTCAAAAGATTTTTAAAAGAAAGATAAGTTCACGCCACAACTATTTTTGTTGAGTGTTATTGTAGATTGTGATGCTAAAGAAACTATTTTGATGTTGAATTTTATAACAGCTGCAAGTTATTAGTAGGGCAATATTGGAAGAAAGATTCTTTGCCTACTATAGAAGATTGAACCCTTAAGGTGTCAAATTTAGCAGAAATGGCAAAAATTTCTGCTTACTTGAAGGATCACTCACAAGAAAGATACATTTTGATTTGGAGAAGATGGATAGATTATATTCAGAATAAATATGGGATTAAAAAGTTTCATTTAGCCTATGAGTAAACTTTAGAGTATTATTAATAGTTTCTTTTTTAATTTTTATTAGTTTTAGTATGGTTTATCAATATTGATTTGTTAATATTATTATGTTTATTTTTAATTTGTTTATATTTTTGTTATAAGAGAGTTAAAGTGTGTTATGGACTTGGTTACTTGTATCGTTGGGTAATGTTTTTTTTTAGAGTGATTGTTTATTTGTAACCCTGTATTCAGCTCTGGGAAGTGGGGTGGGGGGGTAGGGGTGGGGGGGTCTTGGGATGAATATTGTATAAAACTTTTCAATAAAAAAGATAGAGAGAGATGGATAAATAGAGAGAGAAATTGATAGAGAGAGATAGGGAGGGAGAGAGAGAGAGAGAGAGATAGGTACAGAGAGGAAGAGAGAGAGAGGGAGAGGGGGAGAGAGAGAGAGAGAGAGAGGTAGATAGAGAGGGAGGGAGAGAGATGGATAGATAAATAGAGAGGTAAAGAGAGAGAGAGATGGATAAATAGAGAGATGGAGAGAGAGAGAGATGGATGAGAGAGTTAGATAGATAGATAGATAGATAGAGAGAGACAGAGAGAGAGAGATAAAGAGATAGAGAGAGAGGGATAAATAGAGAGATAGCGAGAGATAGGTAGAGAGAGAGAGGAAGAGAGAGAGAGATACATAGATAGAGAGAGAGATAAAGAGAGAGAGATGGATAGATAGAAATAGATAGAGAGAGAACAAGAGAGAGAGATAGGTAGATAGAGAGAGAGAAAAAAGAGAGAGAGATGGATAGAGAGATAGAGAGAGAGAGAGATGGAAAGATAGTGTGATAGATAGATAGATAGATAGATAGATAGATAGAGATAGAAATAGATAGATAATGATGGATAGAGACAGAGAAAGGTAGATAAATAGAGAGATAGAGATGGATGGATAGATATAGATAGAGAGAGGCAGAGAGGAAGAGAGATAGATAGCTAGATAGATGATTGATAGAGAGAGAGAGATAGAGAGAGAGGATAGATAGAGAGAGAGAGAGATGAGAAAGAGAGAGGAAGAGAGAGAGGAAGAGATATAGATATATAGAGAGAGGGATAGATAAATAGAGAGGTAGAGAGAGAGAGAGTGAGAAAGAGAGAGAGAAATAGATAGTGTGCGTGAGAGAGAGGAAGAGATATAGATACATAGATAGAGAGAGAGGTAGAGAGAGAGAGGTAAAGAGAGAGATGGATGGATAAAGAGAGAGAGATACAGAGACAGAGATGGATAGAGAGACAGAGAGAGAGAGGAAGAGATATAGAGAGAGAGAGGTGGAAAGAGAAAGAGAGAGAGACAGAGACAGAGACAGAGAGAGAGGGAGGGAGAGAGAGATGGATAGATAAATAGAGAGAAAAATAGATAGTGAGAGAGAGAGGAAGAGAAAGGGAGAGAGAGATAAAGATGGATAGAGAGAGATAAAGAGAGAGAGATGGATAAATAGAGAGAGATGGATAGATAAAGAGAGAGATGAAGAGATATAGATAGATAGAGAGAGATGGATAGATAAATAGAAAGACAGAGATGGATAAATAGAGAGAGATAAATAGAGAGATAGAGATAGAGATAGAGAGATAGAAAGGAACATATATTTAGAGATGGATAGATAAATAGAGAGAGAGAGAACAAGAGAGACAGATAGATAGGTAGATTGATAGAGAGAGATAGAAAGAGAGATGGAAAGATAAATAATGTGATAGAGAGATAGAGAGATAGGTAGAGAGAGGAAGATAGATAGATAGATAGATAGATAGATAGATAGATAGATAGATAGATAGATAGATAGATAGATGTGTGTATATATAGAGAGAGAGGGGGGGGTAGAGAGAGAGAGATAGGTAGATAGGGAGAGAGAGAGAGAGAGAGAGAGAGAGAGAGAGAGAGCTAGAGAGAGGAAGAGGAAGATATATAGATATAGATATAGATATAGATATAGATGATATAGATATAGATGATATAGATATAGATGATATAGATATAGATATATATATATAGAGAGAGAGATGGATAGATGGATAGATAAATAGGTAGAGAGAGTGTGTGTGAGAGAGAGAGAAAGAGGAAGAGATATAGATACATAGAGAAAGAGAGAGGTAGATAGAGAGAGAGAGAGATGGATGGATAGATAAAGAGAGAGAGAGATGGATAGATAAAGAGAGAGAGAGAAAGATATATAGAGAGAGAGAGAGAAAGAGAGAGACCGAAAGATAAATAGTGATAGATAGATAGATAGAGATAGAGAGATAGACAGGGACAGAGAGAGAGAGAGATAAATAGAGAAAGACAGATACATAGATAGAGAGATATATATATATAATGATGGATAGAGAGAGAGAGAAAGATAGATAAATAGAGAGAGATAGATGGACGGATAGATATAGATAGAGAGAGGCAGAGAGGAAGAGAGATAGCTAGCTAGATAGAAGATAGATAGATAGATAGATAGATAGATAGATAGATAGATAGATAGATAGATGATAGATAGATAGATAGATAGATAGATAGATAGATAGATAGATAGATAGATAGATAGGAGAGAGAGAGAGAGGAAGAGAGGAAGAGTTATAGATAGAGAGATGGATAGATAAATAGAGAGGTAGGGAGAGAGAAAAATAGATAGTGTGTGTGTGAGAGAGAGGAAGAGATATAGATACATAGATAGAGAGAGAGAGAGAGAGAGAGAGAGAGATGAATGGATAAAGAGAGAGAGAGATGGATGGATAAATAGAGATAGAGACACAGAGATAGAGATAGACAGAGAGAGACAGAGAGAGAAAGATATAGATAGAGAGAGAGACAGAGAGAGAGTGAGATAAATAGATATATAGATATAGATATCTATAAATAGAGAGAGATGGATAGATAGATGGATATAGATAGAGATGATTAGATAGATAAATAGAGAGAGATAGAGAAATAGAGAGAGAGAGAGAACGAGAGAGAGAGAAGTAGATAGAGATAGAAAGAGAGAGAGAGAGATGGAAAGATAAATAGAGTGGTAGATAAATATAAGAGAGAGAGAGAGAGAGAGAGATATAAATATAGAGATAGATAGATAGATAGATAGATAGATAGATAGATAGATAGATAGATAGATATAGAGAGACAGAGATAGACAGAGACAGAGAGAGAGAGAGAGAGAGAGAGAGAGAGACAGAGAGAGAGAGAGAGAGAGAGAGAGAGAGACAGAGAGAGAGAGAGAGAGAGAGAGAGAGAGAGCCTCAACCATCAAAAGTACCTAATAGTCCTGTCCCCTGTTTTTTCCGCAACAACCCTGTGAGGGTTTGCTGAGGGAAAGAGTGACTGGCTCCATGTCATCCAATCAGCTTTCCTGGGAAGGCTAGAACTCCTGGTTTCTGGCCTGGTGTCTTAATCACTACACCAAACTGTGTCTCTCAGATTGATTAGGAACAGAAATACCCAGCCTCATCTGTTTCTTCCTATGTTTCCCCTTGTCCCAAAGCTATTATGGGATGGATTGGGAGAAGAGGAAGAAAGTGAAGAGATAATTCCTTTAACAAGCCCATTTTTGGGAAGACACTCTAGGACTCCATCTTGCCCTCTGCTAAGTCTCTACTCAAATCAGATGCTAATAGTTGATGTGTTTCTTTATTTTATGCCATGTTTTAATTATATATGAATTGGGCATCACCCTGTGTATTTAAGAGACTAATGTACTTTACCCACGCAATAATAAATAATAAAATGTTGTTATGTTTGAATTAATTTTTAAGGGCCAAATAAACATGAAGCTCTTGGAATGCAGGGAAAATACTGGGCAGCTTATTACTCATAATAAAATTAAGTGCCATATGAATCTGAATGGGCTTTTGATCCTAATGAGTCTGCTTCACACAGGCAAATGGAGAATGCCATCTGGAGAAGCGTTCTTCACATTTGTCCTTGAACAGCTCTGGGTCAACTTCTCTAGAAAATTAAAATACAGTCAAACAAAATTGAATGGCATTTGCCCTAGTAGCAGCACTACTGAGATGTACGTTCACTCTGTAGTTTGCCTGTCTCCACACTCAATGCTTGGATTTGGTCACAGAGAAAGACATCAGATGCACCTGTTCTTGTGATGGTACTTCCTTACATCAGTGGTCCCCAGCCTTTTGGGCACCAGGGACCGATTACGTGGAGAGAGGTTTTTCCGTGGACCGGAGGGGGCATGGTTTTGTGTGTTGCCTGCATCCCACGGACGGGGCTTCCCTTGTTTGCGCAGCCTGGTTTCTGGCATGCCGCAGCCCAGTGTCGGTCCCCGGACCGGAGTTTGGGAACCCCTGCCTTACATCATACTGGGACTTCATGAAAAAAAGATATAAAAGCTTTTACAACCAATTGTGTTCCGTGTATTTATTTTTACCGAGGACTTTGAATAATTTTACAGTCTCCATGGTGCAAACTTTTTTGTTTAACTGACACTAAGTTACCGCTTTCAAAAATGTACTTGTGAAAGTGAAAGTGTTTTGTGTTGCTGCTTCAGATGATTATTATTAGCAGTTGCTACTTTGTACAAACCTGCTGCTCGCAACAGAGATTTCGAAAAATTAGATGGAGGAGGGGGATGGGGTGGAGTTTGGCAATGATAATAAGTGTGGCAAAATGAATCAAAGCATTTCCTCAGAATGCATTTTAAATATTCAGAGGAGGAGGAGGTGGCCCGCCTGAGAGTCAATTGCATGTTTAAAATGAAACAAGCAAAAACCTTAGATGGGTAGCGGTTCAATTACCTGGAAGAAATAAGACCAAGATACAGGTAGCGTTCAATTTATAACCACAATTGAGCCCAAAATTCTGTTGCTAAATGAGACAGTTGTTAAGTGAGTTGCAGCCCATTTTATTACCACTCTTGCCACCGTTGTTAAGTGAATCACTGCAGTTGTTACATTCGTCACATGGTTGTTAAGTGAATCTGGCTTCCCCCATTGACTTTGCTTGTCAGAAGGTCATAAGTCGCTTTTTCAGCACCGTTGTACTTTCAAAGTGTCACTTAACGAATGTAATTTGAGGGCTACCTATATAGGCACTGAGATGTAAAAGGCATTTGGGGAAAAAATATTTTTATTTATGTACATGATTTAAATCCTGCCTTTCTAATATTAGGATGAGAGATCTGTGGGTCTCCAGATTCTGGTAAACTACAATTCCTACAATGTCAGCCTAGCCAAAGAAGAAGGCAATTAGAAACCTACAGATTTCCATATCCCTGACAAAAAGCCAGTTTTATTTCACCTAAAGAATTTCAGTAACAAATAAGCAGGCTCAATATTTATGCAATGTTGTGTAACAGTTGGCATGAATTAGATTGACAGGAGAGACTTGAGTCCTGCAAAGAAGCATTGGATAGAAAATATATGTGCCCTGCAATATTTTGTCAAAGATCTTTCTTGCCTATGTCAAATTTCACTTGGTTTCTCATACTGCATCACAAAGGCATCTTAGTAACTCTTTTTAATGGTCATGTCTTCACAATGTTGCCTATATAGTTCTCAAGGTAGTCCTCAATGGCACTACATCCACATGGAGAGAAGTAAGCAGCGGGGTACCACAAGGTTCTTTCTTAGGCCCAGTACTATTAATAAATGACTTAGATGAGGGAATTGAAGGGGAACTCATCAAATTTGCAGATGACACTAAACTGGCAAGAATAGTCAACACCACAGAAGACAAGCTCAGGATCCAAAAAGATCTTGACAAACTTGAACAATGGGCCCTAGCCAACAAAATGAGTTTCAGTGCGGAGAAAAGCAAAGTTTTACATTTAGGCAGGAAAAATGAAAGGTATAAGTCAGATTAGGTGAGCAAGACCTGGCTCAAAAACAGTAACTATGAAAGGGACCTTGGAGTCCCAGTGGACGATCACTTGACTATGTGCCAGCAGTGTGCAGCAGTAGCCAAAAAGGCTAATACAGTCTTGGGTTGCATAAACAGAGGCATAGAATCAAGATCACACCAAGTATTAGTACTGTTTTATAAAACCTAGTGTGACCACACCTGGAATACTGCAACCAATTTTGGTCAACATACTACAAAAAAGATGTTGAGACTTTGGAAAAAGTTCAGAGAAGAGCAACTAAGATGATCAAAGGCCTGGAGACTAAAACATATGAAGAACAACTGCAGGACTTGAGTTTGGCTAGTCTAAAGAAAAGAAGAAACGGGGTGACATGATAGCATGATAGCATTTGAGGGGCTGCCACAAAGAATAGGGGGTCAAATTATTCTCCAAATCACCAAAGGGCAGGACAAGAAACAATGGTTGGAAACTGATCAAAGAGAGAAGCAACCTGGAATTAAGGAGAAACTTCCTGACAGTGAGGACAATCAACCAGTGGAACAGCTTGCCTCCAGAACAGTGGGCACTCCATCACTGGAGGTTTTTAAGAAGAGATTAGACAGTCACGTCTGAAATGGTATAGGTTCTCCTGCTTGAGCAGGGGGCTGGACTAGAAGACCTCCAAGGTCCCTTCCAGCTCTATTCTATTCTATATCTCCTCCCCAGCTTGCCCCAAAGGCAGCTAGAATCATCTTTAGGGAATCTTTCCTTCTCATAATACTTCTAGTTTTAGTACAATCTAGGGAGCTTCCATGATAATGTTGTTGTCAGGGTTGTCCCAAAGGTGCTTTTTCAAAAGGCAACTGGACTTTTGAACAGGAAAAACAAAGTCCAGTTGCCTTTTGAAAATGCACCTTTGGGACAACAATGACCTGGATGACTGAGAATCTCCATAGATGTGGTCAGAGTTTAAGATCTGCTCAGCTTTTATTGGTGCCTGAGGCAGCTGCAGTCATGTCCTTCCCATTCAGTCCCCATTCAGTTCGGTTGGGCTGGAACAAAGCTCAATGTCTCCATCTCCTTCATCCAGAAATACTGATCTTCCAAGAGTTAACACAGAATGTTGCGGCTGTTGTTATTGTTGTTGTCTTTACCATGGGAATATTGATTATCCGGTGGTATTTGCTGAATTATTTTGCTGTGTGATATTGCTGCTGCTGCACTATTATTACTCTCTTTGTCTGTCTGACTGACTGTCTCTCTCTCTTTCTCTTTCTCTCTTTTTTTCTCTTCCTGTCTCTCTCTCTCCCTCTCTCTCTCTCTTTGTGGGTGGGTTGGGAAGATTAAAAAATAAGAGAAAGTCTACTACAGATACACAGAGACAAATGTGTGATGGGAGGGAGAGAGAAAAAAAATGCTCTGTGCATGATCATAATAATTGAAGGAGGAAAATACCTTGAGAGGGGAGAAAGGGAAAAAAAATCCAGAAGCGTAACAATTCAGAGAGCTGTCATTTTAGGTTTCTCTTATTTGTATTTCAAGTCAGTTCTTCCAATCACTCAGAAACTCTTTGGGGGGGGGGGTTGTCTGATTTAAGTATATTGATCTTCTTTATCTCTGGCAGGACCATCGATCTCCCAAAGATTGATCATCCTATGAAAAAAAATCATGCATCCTGCCATCAAGAGGTCATCCAGATTTTTGCACCGTCGATCTTACGTAAGTAAAATTATCAGGGAAGCAAATATAGGATTATAGTCAAGGGTGAGGAAAAGGGAGAAAGCTATTTACCTTCCAATCAGAAGAAAGCAAATTCTCCTAAGGAGTTTGGATGCCATAAGAGGAAAGCAAAATATCACTCTTGTTAGGAAGAAGACATTGGGTGGCATCACTCACCAAAAATAACTTCCCTCTGTGGTGGACCTGTATCTTATGCCCGGTTTCAAATTACAGGTAGTCTTCGATTTATGACCACAATTGAGCCCAAAATGTATGTTGTTATAATTGAGAAAATTGTTAAGTGAGTTTTGCCCCATTTTACAACTTTTCTTGCCACAGTTGTTAAGTGAATCACTGCAGTGGTTAAATTAGTGACACATTTGTTAAGTGAATCTGGCTTCCCCATTGACTTTGCTTGTCAAAAGATGGCAAAAGGTGACCCCCAGGGCCCCAGGACACTGCAATGGTCTTAAAGGTGAGTCAGTCAGCTTTACTGGCATTTCCAGCAGAAATATTACCTGTATGTGCATAGACACCCAGACAGTGACAGTCTTCAAAGCAGCCCATGTGAGCATTCTAGAGGATGCAGCTGCTTTAATACTTCACAAAGAACTGTTTCACTCACACTAACAAGCTTTAAATAGCTCCCCTTTCAGATGCACAGCTTAACACACACATATGCATGCACACATACTTTAAAGGAATATCCAGTAATCTTTTAAGACTGAACAGTTAAGTTCAAGTGACAAGCATAACAGAGAGGATTTAGATGAAGGGGAAAGGAAAGGGAAAGGAAAAGGCTATAAAACCAGTCTAAAATGTTGGTTTACGATCGAGCTAAACAGATGATAGCAACCAGTCAGAAAATCCAACACTAGATTTTAAGGCTCAACTGTCATTGTCACTGTGAAATTATTTCGAGCACATAGCAAATTATAAAGTGCTAAATCATATTGCATTAGCTTGAGAAAAATGCAATTTTAGAAACATTTGTTTCCCCCCCCCCCAAAAAAAACCCAACTTTCAAGGCAGAGATGAGAAGATAAATTAATGTTTTTTTCTCCAGGTTGGAAAAGAAGAAATATTTAAAGAATCAACTGTTGAAATCAGTCAACAGTAAAGCACCAACTATAATATACCAATTTTCTATCAATCATTGGCAAACTCATTCAGGCTACACTTAAAAAAATAAAGAGCTTGTCACTGGGATAGTTTTAACTTGTTTAATCTGCTGCCAAGCAGCACTGACATTTATTTATTCAAGGACCACCAACACCTAAATGCGCAGTTCCTTTTGGATCATCCCATACCTTATCATCAAACTAAAAAGTGCTCAGTTTCTGGCACCACAGTATTTTTTACTTGCTTAAGTCAAGATGTGTTCATGGACTATGAATTTCCAGCCTGATGTGCTTGATTGCCTGTATATTGAAACTGGCTTAACTTTACTATGAGCTTGTCAAGAACTTGAAGAAAAGGACCAGAACTTGAGGAATAAAGACATAGAAGAGCCACAAACATCTAAAGTAGATCTGGAACTCTGAAAAACATAGTATATGTACATGTGTATATGTACATGTGTAGGTGTAAATGTAGGTGTAGGGGTGTGTGTGTGTGTGTGTGTGTGTGTGCATGTGTGCGTATGTGTGTGTTCACCAGAAAACTACATGCTTTCATAATTCTCTAAATGGTAAAAGATTCCAGAAACCTTAATAGACCTATTTTATATGATGCTTTTTTTTTCTTAAGAGTTTGTGTTTGTGCAATGTATTGATTAAGAGCTAATATGGGACAATGTTTAAGATACTGAACTAAGATTTCAGAAACCCAGGTTCAAGACCATCCCCAGCCTCAGAAAACTCATTAAGTGACTTAAGTTCCGTCATTCAGCCTGATCTACCTAACAGGCTAGGTGCTGTAAGAATAGATCCCAATGACCTTCTGGATTCCCCCATGATCTTTCTTGAGCTCTAAGGAGCAAAGTGAGCTATAAAATCTAATGAATAGATGCTGTGGTCTATGTTTGCTTGAACTATGATTCATACAGCATGTGGCTGGTTAGTTTGTGGCTCTATATGTCACCCAATAGGAAACAATTGTTTGAGTGTTTGTCATCTAAAATGACTACCTACAGCAGACGTCTTCAGACTTGGCCCTTTTATGACTTGTGGACTTCAACTCCCAGAATTCCTCAGCCAGGCAAGCTGGCTGAGGCATTCTGGGAGTTGAAGTCCACAAGTCATAAAAGGGCCAAGTTTGAAGACTCCTGACCTACAGGCATTACAACTTCTTCCTTGGCTCAGTTCCATTAGCTGGGTCTTTCCTGTCCTGGAACTCTTTTCCTATTCACCGTTACATCTAATTGCAGAGGTTTGCATAACTTGGGTTTTTCCTTTCCATTTGTCATAGGCCCAGACTCCTGGAAAGTACCAGATTTGGGAGACTATTTTGATTATATAAGTTTGCCTACAGACTCAAAACTTAAAGACATTAGGGGTGGGTCACATATAAGAGCTATATTTTAGTATAGACAAGGTCTTGGACAATAAAACTGAATTATAAATTTTATTTTATTTAATCCTGCTTTTATTATTTTTATTAATAACTGAAAGCAGAGAACATACATATTATTCCTTCTTTCTCCTATTTTCCCCACAACAACCACCCTGTGAGGCGAGCTGGGTTGAGACTGGCCCAAAGTCACCCAGCTGGCCCAAAGTCACCCAGCTGGCTTTCATGCTGCCAGCAGTTTGTCAGTTCGAGTCTCACCAGCTCATGGTTAACTCAGCCTTCCATCCTTCTGAGGTTGGTAAAATGACGATCCAGATTATTGGGGACAATAGCGTGCCCGGCTGAGGAATTCTGGGCGTTGAAGTCCACAAGTCATAAAAAGGCCAAGTTTGAAGACCCCTGGTATAAGTGTTATTGCTATTGCTATCTTAACCACTAGACCAGGGGTAGGCAACCTTGGCTCTTTTATGATTCATGGACTTCAACTCCCAGAATTCCTGAGCCAGCCACGCTGAGGGGAAAGGGAGAGGTTTCCAAGCTGAGCCATGCTGGTTGAGGAATTCTGGGAGTTGAAGTCCACAAGTTATAAAAGAGCCAAGGTTGCCTACCCCTGCACTAAAGTGGCTCTCTCTATATTCTGTTATATATTCTAATTATTGCTTTAATGAGATTTACTAGGATTTTAACTGAAGTGTTCATGTTTTAACTTCATATTTTACTTCTCTTTGGATGTATATTATATTTTACATATCTATATTACTGTCATTATCTTAGGACTATAAGCTAAATGGGAAAGATGAAAAACTACCCCAAAATAAAAAAATGGCAGATGATTTGTACTTTCTTGTCAAGAAAATTTCATATCTATGAAGTCAACAAGAGTATAGTTAAACTCAATGATTATTATCATTGTTCATTGCCTCAAACACCATAGGATTCAAAAGAAGGAGATACATTAACTATTAGGATCCAATTTAGCATAGGTAAAGAACAACTGTAATAATGCTACTTTAATAATAATAGTAGTAGTATTAATAAAGTTGGAATGGACCTTGTAGGTCATCGAGTCCAACCCCCTGTTCAGGCAGGAAACCTTACACCATTTGATAAAGTAGATCACAACCTACTACTTGATAAGATAGAAAAATGTGGGGTAGACAGAATCACCACCAGATGGATCCGTAGCTGGCTGACCGGCTGTACTCAGCAAGTGGTCCTCAATGGAACTGCATCTATATGGAGGGAAGTGTGTAGTGGGGTGCCCCAGGGCTCTGTTCTGGGCCCAGTACTCTTCGACATCTTCATCAACGATTTGGATGAAGGGATAGATGGGGAACTCATCAAATTTGCAGACAACACCAAGCTGGCAGGAATAGCCAACACTCCAGAAGACAGGCTTAAGATACAGAAGGATCTGGACAGACTTGAACACTGGGCACTAATTAACAAAATTAAATTCAATGGTGAAAAAAGCAAGGTTCTACATTTAGGCAAGAAAAAACAAATGCACAAGTACAGCATAGGTGGTACCATGCTCAATAGTAGTAACTGTGAGAGGGACCTCGAAGTCTAGTAGACAATCACCTAAATATGAGCCAGCAGTGTGCTGCAGCTGCCAAAAAGGCCAACACAGTGCTAGGCTGCATTAACAGAGGGATAGAATCAAGATCTATTACTATATATTACTATATTTCGGACAAATGGCTGTCCAGTCTCTTCTTAAAAACTTCCAGTGTTGGAACATTCATCACTTCTGGAGGCAGGTTGTTCTGCTAGTTAATTGTTCTAACTGCCAGGAAGTTTCTCCTTAGTTCTAGGTTGCTTCTCTCCTTGATTAGTTTCCATCTGTTGCTTCTTGTCCTGCCTTCAGGCGCTTTAGAAAATAGCTTGACTCCCTCTTCTTTGTGGCAGCCCCTGAGATATTGGAACACTGCTATCATGTCCCCCCTCGTCCTTCTCTTCGTTAAACCAGACATACCAAATTCCAGCAACTGTTTCTTATATGTTTTAGCCTCCAGTCCCCTAATCATCTTTGTTGCTCTTTTCTGTACTCTTTCTAGAGTCTCAACATCTTTTTTACATTGTGGTGACTACGATGGTGACCAAACTAATACTCAGTTCAGAAATGTTCACGTGCAAACATAGCATTGGGAAACAAAATAGTGGAGAAAAAGTCTACTAAGTCATTTTCATTTTTTCCTACAGAAAAATGCTGAATCCCAAAGCAAACTCACACTGTCATTGCTCATCAAATTCTCTCTCCTTTCATACTGACATGCCTGCCTCCGAATTGGTTTTCTGCCCATGGAGAATGCCACTTTCTCAAACACAGATGGACTTCACATTCCAAGAATATTACCAGCTATTAGAGGAAATTGGGGGGAGGGTTTAGTTGTGAAAGAGATCAAAAGATTTTTTAAAAAAATATAATTTTTATGAAAGAAATTTTTAACAAGTTGGCATAACTCTGGATTTTTTGTTTCCAGACTTGTTGGACATTTGTTGACATCATATGGAAGTACCTTCAACCTTTCTTCAATAGTGAATCAAATAAAAAGTTATTCAAGTCAAATTGGTTAATGCTAACCATCAGGAAATCCTTGGACACAAGCTAGAGTGGAAAGGGGGGGAAATCCCAAGTAAATTACCTGGATATATCAAAACCTGTGATGATTCCACCCAGCAGAGTGCTTTAAAATTAGTTAGCTTTATTTCAGTGGATAATCAAGAAAAAGACAACTCCTTACATATTTTATACTGAATTCTTTTGCTAGAAAGCATTCATAATGATAGTCAGATAGGCACACAACCACACTTTGTTCATATTTGTAATTATATATGAACTATAAATGCACAGTTGTGATCATATCCCAAAACTGATTCCAACTGTTGGGATTAAATGCCCTCAGAAAAGTAAAGAAGTCATTTTCAGAAGCCCATATTTTATTTCAGCATTTATTTATTTTCATTAGCTTTTCCCACATGTTAGTGCATGTCTTATCTCTCTTTCTCCCTATCTGTCTGTGTATCCTTCTGACCCAATTTTTCTGTAAGGGGATAAAATCATAGCCATATCTTGTCTGATACCAAATAAATACAACCCAGTTGTTTACAGTAAAGTTCAGGAATAAGTGAATGAGTTAAAGTTGGTGCACATCTCATGAGGGATGTACTGATTGTTGAAATATGACTTCATATTTTGGTCAACAATATCCAATGACAGGTATGAGACACCTTTTGCCTTCTATTACACTGGAAGTATTCCGTAGTGAGTGGGATCAAAGCAAATTGGTCATTGCAGGCTGACATGGGCCAGCTTCATCCATTTCTGTCCTGATCAGCCTGATATTCTGCTATTCTGTTTTCCTGAACATATGAGAGAACTACTCAGGTTGGTGGTCCTTCAGATCTGTGCAGGAGTGGTACTGTTACATTTTGTATCCTCCCATTCCTCCAGCAACTGGTTGGGCTGGTGTCAGAGAGAGAGGGCAGATAAATGTATCTTATGATTTGTATTTGTATCTTATGATTTGTATTTGTATCTTAAGAGATGGTGCAGTGGTTAGAATGTAGAATGCAACATTGCAGGCTAACTCTGCCCACTGCCAGGAGTTCGATTCTGAGCGGCTCAAGGTTGACTCAGCCTTCCATCCTTCTGAGATAGGTAAAATGAGGACCCAGATTGCTGGGGACAAATGCTGACTCTGTAAGCCACTTAGAGAGGGCTGTAAAAGCACTATGAATTGGTATATAAGTCTAAGTGCTATTGTTATTTATGATTTGTCACTTTATTGTTTGTATATACACTGAGAGCTTCTGCACCAGAAACAAATTCCTTTTGTGTCCAATCATACTTGGCCAATAAAGAATATTCTATTCTATTATCAGTAAATGCTTGGCTTATCCCATGCTATACATGCCTCATCAGGATCGCCCCATTTGTAGAATAGAATAGAGCTGAAAGGGACTTTGGATGTCTTCTAGTCCAGTCCCCTACTCAAGCAGGAGACCCTACACCATCTCAAACAAGTGAATGTCTAGTCTCTTCTTAAAAATCTCCAGTGATGGGGCACCCACAATTTCTTGGGGTAAGCTGTTTCACTGGTTGATTATCCTCACTGTCAGGAAGTTTCTCCTTAATTCCAGATTGCTTCTCTCTTTGATCAGTTTCCAACCATTGTTTCTCGTCCTGCCCTCTGGTGCTTTGGTGAATAACCTGACCCACTCTGTCTTGTGGCAGTCCTTCAGATAATGGAACACTGCTATCATGTCTCCCCTATTTCTTCTTTTTTTTAGACTAGCCAAATCCAAGTCCCATAGCTGTTCTTCGTATGTTTTAGTCTCCAGGCCTTTGATCATCTTAGTTGCACTTCTCTGAATTTTTTCCAAACTCTCAACATCTTTTTTGTGATATGGTGACCAAAATTGGCTGCAGTATTCCAGGTGTGGTCTTACTAGGGTTTTATAAAGTGGTACTAATATTTTCCATGATCTTGATTCTATGCCTCTATTTATACAACCCAGATTGTATTAGTGTTTTTGGCTGCTGCTGCACACTACTGGCTTATAGTCAAGTGATTATCCACTAGGACTCCAAGGTCCCTTTCACAGTTATTGTTTTTAAAGCCAGGTCTCACCCAATCTGTATTTGTACCTTTGGCTTTTCCTGCCTAAATGTAAGACTTTGCTTTTCATTTGGTGGTGACTCAAACCAAAGACAATAGGGACAACATTTAGATTGGCAAGGAGGGGGCAGACAAAATGTCACGCCGATATTGTTTTCTATTGACTCAAAAATAGATGGATATATTAGAGAGAAGGTGTCTGTCTTCTGCTGTGAGGAAGGAACACCAGCCCTGCAGATTTAATTTCCTCCAGCATTCCCTTTATTTTCAATCTCTCAGTTAAGACTACCCTATTGGTCAGTATCAGATTCAGGGCAACTGATTGTCTGAGCTTTCCTTTGGAGGGAGAATCTTGTTAGCAAGACATGTTAAGAAATTCCTGGAAGGACTATACAGGACGTGGAAAAAGTTTGTCTCCTATCAGATGGTAAGATAATTGCACTTTCCCGTTATTATTACAAGGCTTGGACTGGGATCTGACAAGATAAAAATAGAACCAGCTGTACTGCTTTAAAGAAGAAAAAAATGACCCCTTAGTACAGAGCTCTTGTAACTACATATTCTAACCTAGAAGAGATTTTTTAAATGGTTGAGCTAAATTACAAATCCCTAAGATTTATGGTGGAACTGCTGACAGATCTTAAAATATAGTGACACCAGCAGCAGGCACCAGAGTAATAAAGTAGCATTTAAGTCTTCTTTGTGAAGACTTTGATTTCTAAAAAGGTCACATTTGAATAAAACTCTGGCCTCTCCCAGGTAAACTTTATTAGCGTATTCTCTTTACTGCATTCATGGAATTTCACTTGATTCTACTGTATTGTGAAATAGTAGGTCGCCTTTTAAAATCAAGAGTCTTTTGTTCGTCTCATTTTTCACCCATCCCGTGTGCAGTCGTCTGTTGTTAAAGGCACCTAAAGGTAAAACCATAACTTGTGACTTCATAGCTCGTAAATCTAAGCTACCCGATGACTGAGACATAGGCAGTTACAAACAGCAACCTAGAGAAGCATTCTTGGCTGATGTCCAGCTCCTTGGCTTTCAGAATATCTCTACAAGGGTGCTTAAATAAGTTCCCGTATAGCACTGGGCCCTTCCTTCTTCCCCACAAAAAGAAAAAAAATTTAGAAGGCTCAAAAGAGAGAGGAAGGGGGTGGGGAGGAAAGGAGGTAGGAGAAACCGCCCAGCTGCTGAAGCAGAAATTTAACAGTAAGTTAAAATATATGCACTTTTCTGGCATATGTCATCTTGAACTTTATCACAGTACCCACATCAAGGCTAAAAAATACATAATGCTTTACATATAAAGAAGATGAAAGAAGCATACCCTTCATGCATTTTCAATTCCCACTTGTGCTTACTTGAGCAGACAATAAATCAAGAGAGAAATACAGAACAAGGAGATCTGTAAGACCATGGAATATTTAATTGACTCTGAAGGAGGAGTGTCAGTCATCTAAATGATGTCAACTTTAGTACAGGTGGTCAGCTTGGGACATATGGTTTTCATCCCCTTCCAAACTTTTTAAGAGCCTGCGGTCGAAATTTAGCAATAAATTCTTTAATTGGATGGTATAAGATTATTTTCCTTCTTGGAATTGTTTCACTGTTTTAAAAGGCTAGCAAAATGGATGTTAAGTCTATGAAGATCTGCTACATCCCTATTTGCTGAGCTTTAACACACCTATTTTATCATCCCAAAGCAAAATGAAACAAGTGTCCACTCTCCAGTGATGTCCCTCCTGCATTCCCCAGAGGCTAAACATGATTCTTAAGCTGGAAAAAAATGATTTAGGCCAGGGCTTTTCAACTAGTGGTATGGGTACCACCTGTGGTACATTGGCACCTGGCAGATAGTATGCAACCATCCTAGAAAAGTGGTATCGGGGGAGGGGAATGAGCTGAACTGGTGGCAGCACCGCACAAGCCTGAATGGAAGCGCCAGAATCAGTGCCGTTTTCCAGCTGATCGACGTTTCTTCAAGGCTGTCAGGGTTCAGTGGAAGCGCCAGGATCAGCGCCAGACTCCAGCTGGAGCTCAGTGCTGATCGTGGTGCTTCTGCTGAGCCCTGAAGAAGCACCAATCAGCTGGAAAGCAGCACTGATCCTGACTCTTCTGTTGAGCCCAGAAGTGCCGATCAGCTGGAATGTTGCAGCATCTCTAGGGTCTTGTGATTTACATTCAGATGCTTGGCAACTGATTCACATTTATGACGGTCACAGTGTCCCAGGGTCATGTGAAGTGACCAAAACCTGCTGCAACCACCCAGCAGACGGGGGAAATAAAAACCAAACACCCCCATCCCACCCCCGCTGCCAATCGTCAACCGAAATGCTCACAACAATGAAAACCTTGAACAGGAGGAAGAGCACCGCTGGGCGCTGTCTTGCTTGGCTGTGGCTTGGGGGGCACTTTTTTCAGTGCCATTGTAACTTCGAACAGTCACTAAGCAAACTGTTGTAAGTCAAGGACTACCTGTACTTTATCACTTTTTTTCTTTTTTTGGTCATCAAGTTTTTGACACCTTGCTAGGCGACTGGTGGTACTCAGATGTTGCCATATCCGAGTACCACCAGTCACCTAGCAAGGTGTCAAAAACTTGATGACCAAAAAAAAGGAAAAAAGTGATAAAGTACAGGTAGTCCTCGAAGTCCACTTCACATGACCCTGGGACACTGTGACCATCATAAATATGAATCAGTTGCCAAGCATCTGAATGTAAATCACAAGACCCTGGAGATGCTGCAACATTCCAGCTGATCAGCACTTCTGGGCTCAACAGAAGAGTCAGGATCAGTGACTCTTTCCAGCTGATTGGTGCTTGGTGCTCTTTCCAGCTGATTGGTGCTTCTTCAGGGCTCAGTAGAAGCACCAGGATCAGCGCCGAGCTCCAGCTGGAGTCTGGCACTGATCCTGGCGCTTCCACTGAAACCTGACAGCCTTGAAGAAACATCGATCAGCTGGAAAGTGGCACTGATCCTGGCGCTTCCATTCAGGCTTGTGCGGTGCTGTCACCAGTTCAGCTCATTCCCCTCCCCCACCACCACTTTTCTAGGATGGCCACGTACCACCTGCCAGGTGCCAATGTACCACAGGTGGTACTCATACCACTAGTTGAAAAGCCCTGCTAGAGTGGACTCCATGTTTTTAATGCTTCAGATCCTTGCAAAATGTCTATGGAGATTCTCAGTCATCCAGGTCACAGTTATCCCAAAGGTACTTTTTCACAAGGCCACTGGACTTTCTTGTTTTTCTTAGAAGACATTTTGCTCCTCATCCAAGAAGCTTCTTTAGCTCTGAAGAAGCTGAAGAAGTTTCTGGGATGAGAAGCGAAATGTCTTTAAAAAAAACAAGAAAGTCCAGTGGCCTTATGAAAAAGCATCTTTGGGATCCTTGCAAAATGCTTCCACAAAGGCAAAGGAAACGGTCATATCACCAACTGCTAGCCAATCAGTATCTAGGCATATCTGGCCTGAAAATTTGAAGAATCAGGTTCCCTATCCTGAAGATAAATTACAGCAGCCTTGCCAAGCAAGCAATAATGAATGCATTGTTAGTTTAACAGAAACTGTTAAGATAGCAGAGAGAGAGAGAAGGAGAGGGGAGCATAAGAACCTCTTTATTTGATAAAAGCCACCATCCATCTGGATAAGCCTCCTGTCTCCACTAGTGGCCAGTAGCAAAAGCCTGGAAAACAGCTGAAGGAAATAATTGAATATGCACTTCTCATTGTCATTCATTCTGTGTTGATGTAGGCTACCTCATTCCTTGTCATTTAATCAGGAGCTTACATCATCCAAACATTATGTTTCAGTATCGCATGGAGCAAGTGCTCTCTGTCAAGGATGTTTGCAGGGCAAGTGCATTCATTTAGCTTTCATATGGAGAGAGAGGGCAGCAGCTAAATTATGACCCCAACCTCACCTCAGGATCCTTGGATTGGATGCCAGGGACAAAAGCAGAGAAATTTACCTTTGAAGAAACAAGCCAAAATGTAAGAACAAAAGACAGATGGGGGAGGAGAGAATATGTGTATGCGTACTACTTCCACAAAGAGGTCATCTTTTCTATTTTAGAATGACTTCATCCTATTAATTCAGTCTGAAAGATAAGTTGCCCCATCGAATGACAATGAAGACCAGAAAGGCAGATAGTTGGGTGAAGGGTAAAGGATCCCGGTAAAGTGAAGTGATTATTTTAACAATAAGAGAGTATAATGGGAAACTGACTCCCCGGATCGCCTTGCCGGATTATGGTTTCAGCATGAGATTGTCCTAAAACAGGGGTAGGCAGCCTTGGCTCTTTTATGACTCCTGAACTTCAACTCCCAGAATTCCTGAGCCACCATGGCTCAGCTTGGAAACCTCTCCCTTTCCCTTCAGCATGGCTGGCTCAGGAATTCTGGGAGTTGAAGTCCACGAGTCATAAAAGAGGCAAGGTTGCCTACCCATGTCCTAAGAGATAGCATCTGGTCAGCTGTACAAGCAAATAGCAGTTAATCTGAGGACAGAAATGAAGAACCAAAATAGGAGATATAACCTAGGCAACCTGTAATTATATCTCATTCACGTCATCATCGTCATCATCATCAAACTGAAGAACCAGTCCAGTAAGAATTCAACAGCTGGAGCGATGCCAATGACAAGAGGGAGATGAATGTTTCTCGCCTATTTGACATCTGAAGGGGAACATCAAGCAGCTTTGAGATTACCCCAGGACTGTCAGAGCTTGAAGTCATCCAACCACACTTTCACTGAGAGAGCACTAAAGCTCCTCCACCTGTTCCTAAAGGGAGGCAAGTCAGGCCTTTGAAGATAGCTCCTCAAGGGAACTGCAATTTCTATACTTGTTCACAGCATCCGGAATCACAGGCAATCATTTCTTCATTGCTTTCTTTTGCCTCACCAGCACAATTGCTTATTTGATGTTTGTCTGTCACTCCCTCGACAAGAATGGGACTTTGCCTTCTGCATGAAAGTGAACTACAGTGATCTCCCATTCCAACTCCAATTGCAGGGATCTCCCCCCCCCCCGCCCCGAAAAAAATAAGTAAATAAAGTTCTTTTTTAAAAAACAAATTTTATTAATTTTTCAAATTTTAACAACCAGGTAATTAGGAAGCAGCATGGTGATAGGGTAATCAATAATCCAATAACAGAGTGATACATAGATATCTCAGTTTACATCAATAAAGTTTCCCTCTCTATTTCCCTTAGGTATTATATCACATTCATATTAGTACATTTCTAGCCAAAGTTCAATCAATCTATACATTTATCAATAACATTTTAGTTATACATATCCAAGTCCTGTTTTTAGGTTTTATTTAATTCCAGTTATCATATTCCAATTTAGCCTTTTATAACCACTATTTATAATTTGGATAGATTTAGTTTCCCTCATTTCATTATAAACTAAGTCTTGTGACTAAAATACAAATACTATTCCAAAATTTAAATTCTTTCTTTATTCACCAATATATTCTATTTCTCATCCTAAAGATCGGCTTTCCTCTTTCCTCAGTATTATAGTAGTCAGTCAGCTAGGGCTCCTGGGAATTAAGCATCCAACAATATTGGGAGGTCACCTGAGATTTCCTCCTGGCCTAACCAAACCATTTCTGCTTATATAACTCATAAACTCTATCACACATACAACTAACAGCATCTCAGCTAGACAGCCCAATATAAGCTGCTAGGGCCTTTCAGAACGCTATTTTCTGTGGGATGGGGCACATACTGCATTTGCACATCATGTTTTTGGACTGTGTTTTCTTTTTGGCTTAGCATCATGCATGAACAAAACTGCTGTGGCTTTTAAAACGTGGATTATGGATTACATTGTGTGACTCTAACTGCCCTGGCTTTTTCAACAAACCTCAGCTAAGGCTACAGTGAATCCAGTAACCTCCTGAGTATGTTCACATGACCAAGTAAGCAACTCTGATTCGACAGCAAATTATACCTACTGCTATCTTATTCTTGTCCTGGTCAGCACTTTAATCAAAATAGGTTAATTCTGGTTAGGACTAACTGGAAATGGATAGCACATTTAACATATAAGTCTCAAACCTACATGTAGCAGGGATGATGGCACTCCATGGATTTGTATCAGTCAGGTAGAGTGACCTACTGGATTGTACAAACACACTTCTCTTTTCCTGATTAGAGTATTAAAAAAAATAGAGGAAAATCATTAGGACATCACAACAGAGTCAAAAGAACCGTTAGTTAATATAAACCTCTCACTTTGCAGACTCCTGCAGTTTTTATCCACTATGCATATAATTCAGATTAATCTAATAGATGACACAGATTATTAGATCTATATCAGCCAGGGACATGATTGGTCTGGTGATTGGCAGTGGGACTGTCCTAGTCTTTTGGGGTCTTTCAGCAGCCTTCAGTATCAAACTAATGGAAACTAATCAAGGAGAGAAGCAATCTAGAATTAAGAAGAGATTTCCTGACAGTTAGAACAATTAATCAGTGGAATAACCTGCCTCCAGAAGTTGTGAATGCTCCAACACTGGAAGTTTTTAAGAAGAGACTGGACAGCCATTTGTCTGAAATGGTATAGGTTTCCTGCCTGAGCAGGGGGTTGGACTAGAAGACTTCCAAGATCAGTAAAATGAGGACCCAGATTGTTGGGGGCAATAGGCTGACTCTGTAAACTGCTTAAAGAGGGCTGTAAAGCACTGTGAAGTGGTATATAAGTCTATTCTATTCTATTCTATTTACCATAGCATCCTTCTGGACCAGCCTTGGGGATTGAGGATCGGAGGCCCTATTTTGCAGCAGCTGGTTCCAGATGGGAGTGGCGGTAGGGTAGAGATTGGCACCATGTTTGCTCCCTTGTGGGGTATTGCAGAGGTCAGTTCTCTCCACCTCATCATTTGATTTATACATGAAACCAATAGGGAAAATAATCTAGCTGTTTAGGGTCTGATGTCATCAATACACTAATAATACCCAATTGTTCATAACTGGAGACACTATCAAAATCCTGCCCCAATGTCTAAATGCTATGCTAGACTGGATGGGGAAAAACAAGATTAAAACACCTCCTAGCAAGACAGAGCTACTATTTACAACTGGGCAGCCTCTTTGGCCTCTGTTTTGTCTCTGGATGAAGTTGCACTGTCTCTGAAGTAATAGGTCTGCAACTTGGGGGAACCACCTAAATTGTTAGGTGATGCAGGAACATCAGGTGGAGGTCATGGCTTTGGCTGGAGTATCTTTTGCAGGTTTGCTTGAGAGAGGTTCTGCCTATAGCAGGGATGTCAAACTGCCAACCCGCGGGCTGGACACGTCACCAGGAAACTGCGCCCATCCCACTGCCGGCAATGGAGAAAAAGTTCCGATACGTCGCACGACGTCACGTGTCTGGCCTACAGTGACCCAAGCCCACCTCACTACTTGATTAGACTATTGCAATGCACTCTATATGGGGCTGTCCGTAGCAACTAACCTTATGCTTCAGCTGGTGCAAAGTGCAAAGGACTAGGTGCTCACAAATGTGGACGGTTGAGCACACATTGCAGCTGTTTTACAGGCCTCTTTATTGGCTTCCTATTTGCTTCCAAGTGCAAGCTGAATGTGCTGTTTTTAACATTTAAAACACCTAATTATCTGCCACTAGTGTCATGCCAGGAGAAGCAGCTGGTTGCCCTTGTTTCCTGGGAGGTGCAGGTAGATACACCAGCCCAAGTGCATTGTTGTTTTTCAGTGAGGGCCCTCTGGAATGACCTCCAGTTGAAGATGCATCTGCTGTGGTGGCACAGTGGTTAGAATGCAGTATTGCAGGCTAACTCAATGTTAATTGCCAGCAGTTCGATCCTGATCGGCTCAAAGGTGACTCATTTTTCATCCTTCTGAGGTCAGTAAAATGAGGACCCAGATTGTTGGGGGCAATAGACTGATTCTGTAAACTGCTTAGAGAGGACTGTAAAACACTGTGAAGTGGTATATAAGTCTAAGTGCCATAGCTATTGCTATTGCCTCCAACTTTTTTTTTCTGTTGGAAGAATCTGAACATAGAGCTTTTCTCAAGAGCTGTAGGCTCTTATTGTATTGGGTTTTCTTTATCTTATTTCTATGGTTTGTCATTTTATTGTGTTTTCCTTATTTTGTGAGTCACTAAGAAACTTGTGATTCTGTAGCAGCATACAAATTTGATAAATAAATCAGTAAGCAAACTGACTTTAATCAGGCAGCATATTTTGAGTGGCAGCCCAAACAATTCAAAGACAAAAGTAGAGATATTCCTATATGACTCTCAGTTTTCACCTTAAAGTCTCTTGTAGAAGATTGGACTTTTGCTAACTCGTGAGTTGCTTAACCATGGTGTACTGAAGACTAACAATGATAGATGGGCTGATACAAAATGCTAGCCTCAACTTGAAATAAGCTATATTGTATTTTAGTTTGTTGTCAAACTCAGCCAGTGCAATAATCTCTTCTAATGTGACATACGCAAAGCTTTTTTAAAATCTTTTATTTCATTAATCTCTCCCATTCCTTCCAGATGGCTGTCCATAGACAGATCTTCATTCGTAATCTGGTCCTGGCTGTTATTTCCAGCATGTCCTTTAAAGGAACTTTATCTTCACATGTGATAAATGCTGTAAATGGTCTCCTTGCTCTCACAAAAAGGGTTGAGTTTCTAATTATGTTAACCCTGATCCAACAGCTTGATTGTGGTTTAACTGGTGTGTGTCCAATCAGTATACTCAAACCTTGACTGACAGTTTACAGTCAATTACAGTTCATTCAATAACCTTGTGTGAATATAGTATGATTTGTTTCGATTGGACTTTAGGACATTGTATGAACCTGAGAGGTTTGTAGCTTATTCTGGAAGGAAATAAGTTTTTTTTAACTCTTCTGCTTTGAAATTCCATTAATAAAAACAGCTGCTTACTTGTTACCATGGGCCATCTCATCACCCTATGGCAGGGGTCTTCAAACTTGGCCCTTTTATGACTTGTGGACTTCACAAGTCATAAAGGGCTAAGGAATTCTGGGAGTTGAAGTCCACAAGTCATAAAAGGGCCAAGTCTGAAGACCCCTGCCATAGGGTGATAAAAACTAGGCTACTATATCAGGGCTGCAAATTAGGTGACCATTAGTCTCTTTGCTGCCATCTAGTGATAATGCAGGTTTGTATGGACCAGTAATCTTAGTTTAGAAATTTGGCCCTGAAAGGCATTTTGACCTAACTAATGCCTAAAGTTACGTTTCAGATACTTATTCCATAGCAGTTGGCTGACAAAAGGTTAAAAATCTGTTAATGTTATATAGGGATCCTTTTCCAGAAAGCAAAATCTCCTGAAGCTGATATTCACCAAGATTTCCTGTTACAAATAATCTAGGAATGTATTAGAACAGATGTCTTGATTATCTTCCTTTGTTATCCTGTTTTACAGTTTCTGACCAGAGGAAACATGTGAGGATAATATTTAAACACACGCACATACACACAGAGGGAGAACCAAAAATGTTACACTTTTTCAGAAGTTCCTCTAATTCTTTGGAATGTTTCATTTGGGAGGCTTTCACGATAACTATTCAGTGATAATAGTGAACAAACAGGCAAGGCATGACCATGCTTTTCCTTTGCTTTTTTTCTTGCTCTTTTTCTCAATATATTTGTACCAGCCTTTGTTTGTAAGTATCATCATTAATTATAGAAATTATAGCACAAGTCAGATTTCTAAAAGCCTGTACTTGTAACTGTATAATTTGGTGGATCTGTATCTTGAGTGAAATCTTCCACATTTTGCACATCAGAGAATGCAAAGTGGTCAAAAGAATAAGCAGCTAGCTAAATTCACACAGTGTGCTACATTTTAATCATAGCATGCTTTGTTTGGTTTTGCCATGGTGAGATGTGTAAATCAAGCCACTATCTAGCATCTCTTATTGTTCTATCTCTATTGAACCACTATACTTTGTTCAACAGACCATAGCTTGGCACAAAGTATAAACCCTGAGTCAGACTATTGTTTCCTTCTCCAGGAGTGGGCTACCTGAGAGCACTCCACTGACTCTCCTTTCAAATCCCAACTATTTTGGATTTATTGAGGTGATTTAATCCCTAATATCCAGTGGGTGGACGATTGATGTCCACCTACATATCAAAATTGGAGTCCTGAAGTTCATTGTAACATCTTGGCAATTTCACACAAAAGAGTGAGCTAGCTAGAGCATCCTGCTTGATAGCTTTAGCTTGGTTCATCCTGGAATCTGGCCCTTCCTAATAACAGACAGTCTAATGTCGTCGCTGAATGCAGACCTTACCACAGTTCCAAAGTCTAAATCAGGGGTCTTCAAACTTGGCCCTTTTACGACCTGTGGACTTCAACTCCCAGAATTCCTCAGCCAGCGTGCCTGCCTGAGGAATTCTGGGAGTTGAAGTCCACAAGTCATAAAAGGGCCAAGTTTGAAGACCCCTAGTTTAAATGCAAGTTTTTGGCTTGGAAGAGAGATGGTAGCAATTAGATTTACAGTTCACACCAAGCCATGATTTACTGAGCAAACCAGGGGTGCCTGGGTTTCCACCAAACAAACCACATTATTGTTTACAGTGATGTGTGTAGATCCAAACTAAAACCTTCAAAAGTAGAGTTGTAGGCCGTATACTTGCTAAACCATCCTGAGAGACCTCTTTGTTCATACTTGACCAGTACTGTATATCATCATCCAGTCTGCTAAAGGACATTGAATGGGAACTACAGGCTTTAATAGGGTGGTTCAGCTAAAATATCTGAACCTGGGAGTACAGATTGCATTTCAAAGATACATGTTGTTGGTTAGATTCAGTGGCAGGCTTTGAAGTAAATTAAGATAAAATTATTGCACTTGTTCTACCTGGAGATTACCTTTTGTTTAAAGGTAGGAAATTAAGCATTGATGGCAGTAAATACTGGAATGATGACAACAAAAATGAAGAAGGTTTTGGTTTGGTTTGTGTTTTTAATGAGCTGGCTGCAGATATGGCTTTAGCCATGGAAATTACTCAATAGCATTAATTATATTTGAGGAAATATTTGCTATGTGTGGAGTCTGCTATTCTGAGATTGGTCCGAATTGGAAAAAAAGCCAAGAGAATCTCCCTGTGTGTGTGTGTGTGTTGAGACTGGAATTTTTTGTAATGATCCTGTTATGTCCCGAGCCTTGCAAACGGCTCGGGCGTTTGCAGGCAGTCCCGGGCAGGTGCAAAGCTGCCCGGGACCAGACAGGCTGTCGCCAGCACCGTGCGCATGCGCGGGTGCTGGCGCGGGAAAAGTATCGCATTTACCCGGGAAATGTCTATATAAGAAGTTGGGAGGTTTTGGGAGCTGCTGAAGCCATCTACTTGTAAGCTGAACGCAGAATAAAGAAAACTGAGAACTTCAACTGCTTCTCGTGTCTGCTTCCCGCCACGGACTCAACACTGGCGACGAAGGTGGGATTGCCTTACACCGCCTGGAAAGGAAGAAGTGTAAGCTTACCCAAGTGAGTCCTGAGCGGCGGAACGGCGTCGACTCGGCAGCTACCCGCCAATCCAGTGCGCATTCAGGGGTAGGCTGGCTGATAGACCCGTCTCCTGAAGATGGCAAAAATGGGAAGGCTTTCGGAATTCGACGTCTCACATCCAGAGCGGTGGGAGTCATACGTAGCCAGAGTGGAGAACTACTTCAAGGCAAACCAAGTGAGGGAAGAGAGCTTGAAGGCTGCCACCCTGCTTTGTGTTTGCGGCCAAGACGCCTTCGACATCGCAGAAAACCTTGCAGCACCTGTTCCAGTAGAGTCTGTAAGCTACGCAGATCTGAAGAAGCTACTGAAGGAGCACTTCCACCCCAAGATGTCCGTCATCGCATGGCGCCACACCTTCGAGCAGAGGGATCAACGGCCCGGTGAGTCGGCCAAAGAATTCATCGCCGCATTACGAAAGGCCGCCAAGCACTGCGAGTTCAAAGACCTCGAAGAACGACTGAGGGACCGATTCGTGTGCGGGTTAAGGCATCGAGATCTACAACAGAGACTTTTCGCTAAAGAAGAATTGTCCTACCAAGATGCCTTAAGGGAAGTCACCGCAGAAGAAGCAGCAGGCGGCGCTGTCAAGAACATGCGGCCGATCAGAAACAGTCCAGAGGTTGCATCCGTGCACCAGGAAGACGTCCAAAGAAACTCCGAGGAGGATCCGGACGAGGAAGTCGACCGTCTCCACCCCACGAAGGAAGAAAAACAGAAGGGAAGCTCTTCAGCTCCGCTCAAGTGCATCGGCTGTGGAGGTCGCCACAGGAGAACCGACTGCAAGTTCCGCTCCGCTACCTGCCGGGCATGCGGCAAACAAGGACACATTGCAGCTGTGTGTCTGGGCCGACGAAAGGTACAACCTCAGGAAGAACTGCGCCTGAAAGGTACCAGATTCCCCAGCCAGAATAGGGTAGGGTTTTGCGCTTCGCGAAGAAGCATCCTTAGGACAGGCACACACAAGCCCATTAAGAAAAAGCTGTCACTCAAGGTGAAGCTACAAGGGGTTCCATTATCTATGGAACTAGACACAGGGTCTGCCTTTTCAATTATCTCCTTGCATACATTTAGGAAGATTTGTGGTAGTGGAACTCAGGCCAAGTTAAGGCCTTCTGACATTGTGTTAACAGATTTTCAAAATTCAAGAGTGTGTGTTAAGGGGGAGGCCACTCTTAACGTGCAATACAAGAGTTTTGAAGGTCCACTAGACTTATTAGTAGTAGGGGGTGAACGAACGAGTCTCATAGGACTCGATTGGTTTGAGGCCCTGGGGATACACATCACAGGACTCAACAGTTTACAAACACTCGACCTACAGGAAGTCTGCAAAGAATTTGCAGATGTTTTCAGCCCCCAGCTGGGCACATTCAAAGGACCCCCTGTGTCCTTAAAGCTAGACCCCACTGTCACTCCCATTAGAATTAAAGCAAGAAGGGTCCCTTTTGCTTTAAAGAGTAAAATTGACACTGAGTTAGACAAACTGATCCAACAGGGAATCCTAGAACCTGTTGATTCCAGTCCTTGGGAGACCCCCATTGTCACGCCTCTAAAGGCAAATGGGGACATTCGCATTTGTGCTGACTACAAATGCACTCTGAATAAGGCATTGCAGCAACATGCCTATCCTGTTCCTGTGGTCAGTCATATTCTGGCCTCCCTCACGGGGGGGCGCGTTTTTGCAAAGCTTGACCTAGCTCAAGCGTATCAATAGCTGCCTGTTGATGATGATGCTGCTATAGCTCAGACTATTGTGACCCACAGGGGAGCCTTTAAGGTAAAAAGGCTGCAGTTTGGAGTGAATGTTGCTCCTGGGATTTTCCAAAGCGTAATGGAAAACACACTGCGGGGCATACCGGGGGTTTGCCCCTACTTTGATGATGTCTTAATTGCAGGAGACTCCACACACATTCTAGCTGAAAGGCTAAGGGCTGTTCTGTTAAGATTCAGGAAATCAGGCCTCAAGCTCAAAAAAGACAAATGCAAGATTGGGGTGCCTTCTACTGAATTTCTGGGGTTCAAAATTGATGCTGCTGGGATTCACCCTGCTGAATCCAAACTGACTGCTATTTTAGAAGCACCTAGGCCAAAGTCCAAGGCCGAATTTCAGGCCTTCCTGGGCCTCCTGAATTTCTACAATTCTTTTCTTCCACAAAAAGCTAGTGTAGCTGAGCCTCTTCACAGGCTACTAGACAAGCAAGCAGTGTGGCAGTGGTCACAAACGCATGAGGGTTGTTTTAACAAAGTCAAGGCTTTGCTCACTTCTAACAGTGTACTTGCACATTTCAACGAGTCTCTTCCTGTGTGCATCGCTTGTGATGCGTCCCCTTACGGGGTTGGAGCTGTCCTGAGCCACCTCAGGTCTGATGGAACTCAGGTTCCTGTTGCATATTACTCCAGAACATTGTCTTCTGCTAAGCGCAACTACGCTCAGATAGACAGGGAGGCTCTGGCTGTTGTTGCTGGAATTAAAAAATTCCATGACTTTCTATATGGCAGGCACTTCACAGTCTTCACTGACCATAAGCCTCTGCTGGGACTGTTTACCACACGTAAGCAGACTCCCCAAATCATTTCCCCTAGAATGCTTAGGTGGTCTATCTTTTTGTCTGCATATGATTTTTCCTTACTCCACAAGCCTGGAAAAGAAATGGTCCATGCTGATGGCCTCAGTAGATTGCCTCTGCCAGTAGTAGAAGCTGACCCTGCGCCAGCTGTCAACATTCTATCAATCCAAGCCTTGCCTGAGCTCCCTCTTAGTGCCAGGGATGTTGCCGCTGAAACAGGTACAGATCACACACTGTGTCCGTTCCTGGGTTTTGTCTGGTTGGCCTGAGCACTGCCCTAGTCCTGAGTTTCAGAGTTTCTGGTCCAAAAGGAACGAGCTGTCCCTTTCTCAGGGTTGTCTGCTTTGGGGAAACAGAGTTGTCATTCCCACCTCAATGAGGACTAGGGTCTTAGAATCCCTCCACGAAGGTCATCCTGGCATTGTTCGTATGAAGGCTCTTGCGCGCAGCCACTTGTGGTGGCCTGGTTTAGATAAAGATATTGAGGCTAAGGTGCATGCATGCCACCTGTGCCAACGATCTCGCCCAGAGATGCCCCAAGCTCCCGTGCATAGATGGGAGGAAACACAGTCCCCATGGTCTAGGGTGCACATTGACTACGCTGGACCCTTTCAGGGCCAGTTCTTCTTGGTCCTTGTTGACAGCCATTCGAAATGGCTTGAGGTTGTACCTGACTCATCCACCACCACTGCAAAGACTATTCAGGTACTGAGGGGGATTTTTGCTGCACACGGGCTGCCAGATGTCATTGTGTCCGACAACGGCCCTCAATTCACTTCCTCCGAATTCCAAGCTTTCTTACAGGCAAACATGATTCGTCATGCCACGTCTGCACCCTTCCACCCGTCCACCAACGGTATGGCTGAACGTATGGTGCGCATCACAAAGGACGCATTGAAAAGACTCACCTACGGGGACTGGCATCACAGGTTGGCTGACTTTCTCCTTTCTTATCGCACCACACCGTCCACTTCTACAGGGAGAAGTCCAGCTGAACTTCGTTGGGGGCGTCAACTTACTACTAAACTTGACCGGTTGCATCCGGACAGACTGCCTTCATCTACCTCACATCCTAGGGCACCTAGACAACTACTTGTGGGTGCCCCGGTTTGGGCTCGCAATTACGGGCCTGGTCATACATGGGTCCCCGCTTCTATTTCCAGAGTCACAGGTCCTCTCTCCTACGAGGTAGCCCTGGACAATGGTCGTGTCCTGCGTTGGCACATCGACCAACTCCGCCCTCGGCGGGACTTTTCAGATGAGACTCCTGGGTCTTTTCCAGGGGGGGAGGGGGACCCTTTGGAGCAAAGGGAAGGGCACGAGCTGCTGCCCATCTCCACTGATGGAGCTACAAACGGCCCATCCCAGGGTTCCGCGAGAGCTCCGAACAAGAATTCTATGAGCCTACCTAATTACCAGGCATCCACGCCTACTCCAGCCAGGGAGTCACCCCGGGGGCATACTCACTTTCCACACACATCACACAGCACTCCAGTCACGGAGGATACCCGGGGCATCCCAACAAATCATTTCCCGCAAGAGAGCTGGCACACAATCCCCAAGGTTGGCCTGACCTTACCCCAAATCCTACAGGGGGTCAAACATACAGGGAGGTGGTCGAGGAACCAAGTCCCGACTACAACACCTCTAGCCCAAATCAGGGAGTAACTGAGTTTTGGGAAAGTACAGAAACCCACACAAGCCCGGACACAGAACGGGGTTCAGGGAATGGACAGCCTCCTGACAGGTCTTGGATGGACCTAGGAGGTTCAACAGAGACGCCCAGCAGTGGCTATCACTTCAAGGGGCCCGAGGGTCTACAGCTAGGCAGGTCAACCAGGTCACAAAGTGACAGAAGCCCTGGCCTGACGAGCCCGGTGGGCGAGCAAGCAGGCCAGGCAGCGGGGCACAGTCCTTGGAAGGCACCAAGGCAAAATAAGGAGAACAGGCTCACATCTCCCTCCAGTCAGGGAACTCATGCTAGTAACCCAGAGCTGAGAAGGTCACAGAGAGCAAAGAAGTCTCCTAAATACTTAGAGGATTACATAACATTGCTGGCTAAACAAAAGCCAGGTAACGATAGGAGCACTGAGAAGCAGAACACTGCATAAAATAAATGATTATATGTTGGTAGTAGTTTTAGCCCGGGGGAAAGGGGTGTTATGTCCCGAGCCTTGCAAACGGCTTGGGCATTTGCAGGCAGTCCCGGGCAGGTGCAAAGCTGCCCGGGACCAGACAGGCTGTCGCCAGCACCGTGCGCATGCGCGGGTGCTGGCGCGGGAAAAGTATCGCATTTACCCGGGAAATGTCTATATAAGAAGTTGGGAGGTTTTGGGAGCTGCTGAAGCCATCTACTTGTAAGCTGAACGCAGAATAAAGAAAACTGAGAACTTCAACTGCTTCTCGTGTCTGCTTCCCGCCACGGACTCAACAGATCCCATATCTGAATTCAAATTGGCATGAATTTTCTATAAACACAGAGAAAATGCGAGCATGCACTGAATGTCAATGAGTACTTAAATAGACATGAGAAATAGTTGAATAGGAAAAGAATAGAACGGGTGCCCTTTAAGCATAACTGTACATTATTCCTTTGCCTGAGAAAATCCCATACGTTTTGTAGCAACAGGCATAACCTCAGATTCCTTAAGCATACAGTCTCTCTTTCTTACATACCCACAGACGAGTTGTTCAGTTTCGCTGGGTTTTGGCGTCAAAAGTCTGACTCACAGACTCCTTTAAGTGCAGCCGGGTCAATGGTCTAACTCGCTAGCAGTATTTAGCCACCATCTCAGACATTTTAATGTATCTATTGGATTTTCTTTTTATTAGCCTTAGCTAAAATATACAGCAACATCACAAGATGAAATTAAATACCTTATTTCAAAGTTCGCACACAAACAGGAAAAAAAAAGAGGAAAAAAACCTGGATAAAGTTGTATATCTGTTGAACAAAACACAAATGTCTATGGAGATTCTCAATCATTCAGGCATGGTAGTCCCAAAGGTGGGGGGGGTCCCAAAAGGCAAGTAGAGTTTCTTTGTTTTTCCTTGAAGATGTTTCGCTTTTCATCAAGCTTCTTCAGAATTAAAGAGGCTTCTTAGCTGAGAAGTGAAACGTCTTCAAGCTAAAACAAAGAAACTCTACTTGCCTTTTGAAATTAGCACCTTTGGGACAACAAAACACAGTCTTAATCTTCCTGAAACAAGAGAGTTGAGAGCCAATGCAAAGTTAGGTACTGCCATTAGCAGTGTGAGCAGCTTGTGAGTCACTTTGTGCATGATTTAGAAATGCAGCCAGAAAATCCCAGCATGTCACAATAGTCAGATTTCAAAGTGCAAAGCAAACTTATCAAGTTATAAAAATAGTGTCGTTTTGATGATTTGTATTATTGACCTTCTCATCAATCAAGAACTTTGGTAATTGTAATTCTGATTCTCAAATATAATTTTTCTTTAAAATCTTGCAACACTCATGCTGGAAACCAGTAGAAGTGGTCCAGCATTAGAGGGGGCATTTTTTTCCAGCAGGTTTTTTTAAAATATGGATAATATATGGACTACCAGAAGCCCTTGATTGATCTCTGTCCAGGGAATCCCGAACTGTTCAACCCACAACTGATGGGAGGAAAGTAACTTTAATCTGTCCTGGTCCCCCCACCCATGTTGTTAATATTGTAAGAACTGGGTTTGTATCACTTGCAAGGCCATTATCACTTGTTCAAGATTTTAAAATTGCTGGTTTGACATTACATTTGATTACTGCAACAAGATTGTTCAGTTTAGCATAGGGCACTCTGTGAATCTAGTTGCCCCAGTTCCTCAACACTAATTTGACTCAGCATTAAATTAGTGTTAAACAAGGGTACTAAAGTTTATTTAACTAACTATGGATTAGTACATTGTGTAAATACAGACTTGTATGTTCTATATCTATAGTCCTATCCTTTTCTGTCTCTGCCTACTTATGGATCCATTATACAGAAACCATGAATAGCAATGTAACATCTCTATCCCCAAAGATTAGCCTAGCCCTATTTTCGAAGACTGATGTCTGACTGGAATAAATATTCAGTTTGAATCTGGTGTCATATCTATTATTTTGAAATGATTTGCTCTTCTGATGACAATCAACTAGCATCTCTTATTTCTCTCCTGCTTTTCCTGTTCCACATACCTGCACATATATAACTTATGTTTTCACTACTGAACATATCCATAGTCTAGTTGTATTCAAATTTGGGTCCCATTGTTTTTCTGTATTCATCCATTGCTCTTCAAATTAGCAAATCATTAAGGTTCTCTTTACAAATATTATCTTTCCTAATTTTAATTATTCAGGGCATGTGAAATACTTTTGAAATTTGTGAGAAAGGTTTGCTTGGCAAAGACAGTATATACCAAGATTTGGATTGTGGCCAATGTCCTATAGGTAAATACATGGATTATGCAACATGAATTCTGTCATATTATTGCAGTTATTAATATAAGCATCCCTTGGGCAAGAAACATTCTTTGTTAGAAAAAGAGTGAAGAATCCCCTTGATTCCCATGGAGCCACATCTCAGATATCCATCTTGGGGAGAGGAACATTTAACAGTCTAGTATTACTATTTCTTCAGTGTTTCAATAATCTTTAAAAGAGGCGCCTCTGTAGGAAACCCAATAAAAGGTTGAGCCATGGTGGTGCAGTGGCTAAAATGCAATATTGCAGGCTAATTCTGCCAACTGCCAGGAGTTCGATCCTGACCAGGACTCAAGGTTGACTCAGCCTTCCATCCTTCCGAGATCAATGAAATGAGGACCCAGATTGCTGGAGGGGGCAATAGGCTGACTCTGTAAACTGCTTAGAGAGGGCTGAAAAGCACTGTGAAGTGGTATATAAGTCTAGGTACTAAGTGCAATTGCTAAAAAGTAGGTTATGCAGAATTTGCTACTGGCAACTACTGTATAAAGTCATATCATCTCAAACCAGACTAAGAATCTTTTAGTATTCACATAGCGTGTATCCTGTTTGCATAGAGGATACTAACACTGTATGTTAATCAGAATGGAGCCATTTTAAAATAAGGCATATGATCCCATTGCTCTCTCTCTCTCTCTCTCTCTCTCTCTCTCTCTCTCTCTCTCTCACTCACTCTCACTCTGTGTGTGTGTGTTTGTGTGTGTATGTGTGTGTCTGTGTCTGTGTGTCTGTGTATCTCTGTCTCTGGAATACACCCCACCAATAAAGATTTTACATTTATGCCAGATTAGCACAACTTATTGAAGATGCTTGGAAAAAGAGATATTTTTTTCTAAACCAAAATACTGCTAATTCTTTCCTAATTTTAGAGTGAATGTCTTCCCTTCAAAATTAGTACGAAGTTAACTCAGTACCAAACTTGTACAGGTAGTCTTTGACTTATAGCAGTTCATTTAGTGGCCATTCAATGGCCAAAAAAGCAAAAACCTAGATGAAACTACACTGTTCTGTTCTTGTGAATATCTTGTACTCGTATCGCTCTGAATGCACTTCGAAATAGCTCTCTGTATCCACCCTAGGACTAAAATAGAGGGAATCCCATTCACTGGCTATGTTGACTGGGCTGGTAAGAGTTATAGGTTTCCACTCCTGTCATCACTTGGTACAAAGTTAGGGTATATTATATTCTTTCATCAGTGAAGGAAAATATCAATACTTCCCTCGCTTCCTTTTCAAGAACAAAATTCACTTTTTCTGTAGTCTGTGACAGTGATTTCAACATCTTATTTCATAACTACATGGCTTCGTATTGTGATGAGGGTTTCTGTTATATCTGGAAGCATTCATTTGTGATCAATACCTCCTAGACTAATTTAAGTCCCATCTCTTCAACGATTGATTCAATCTGGATCCTTCAAAGATTGATTCAATCTGGATCCAATGCACTGTGCATACATTTAATTACATCCTTTTACAAACGACTGTCTTTCTGCTATTGTGAAAGTTGTTAAGACTTGAGTTAGACTGCACCAGACTATCAGGAGATCATGGGGAGGAAGGGGGGGGCAAAGTTGAGGTGCAACCAGGAAAGGATCAAAGCACAGAAACAGAACCATGAGAAGAACAATGCCAGGCTAGATAATTGAATTGGAACAGACCAAAGCCAGAGTAAGGTCTCTAACTGTCTCACCGAAATTAAATGAATATAAATTATAAAAGCAAGAAATCAGGAAGATCTCCTGATTTTTGCTGGAACCAGATTGGCAGACTCCTTCTGATGTTTGGCTACCATAGATTAACCCAGCTTTCCTCCTACAAATTATAAAAGGGTCTTTCAGAGAAGTTGCTGTCCTGTGGAGTGACATAACCTCCCACAACCATCACTTTACTGCATAATGTTGCCAATGGCAGTGTGCAGTGGAGAATCATCTTTATGCAATGCTGTTTGTCCTTGAATGAGGAAATGTCATTTCAGCACAACAAATACCACTTTAGAAATGGTAGCGTGGTACTGCCTCGTGCTTTAAGAGACGGTTTGTGCTCCCCATAGAGGGGACTTTTGCTGAGTTTCCCAGCTTTTGGACTCAGGTTGTGATACCTTGCTGGTCTCGTTAAGAAAAAGTGTCCCCATGCTGAATTACTGATAAGCTGGCATTATAAAATGCAGAGATTGAAACACAGTGGAAGTTCGCCGCCATGACAAACAGGAAGCTTTTCAGGTTTCCTATGCATTCATTGATACTTTTTCAGAATTATCGCTTCTCAAACTACTTCTAGGTTGTTTTGCAAAACAATGGACAAATATTCAGAAGCATGTTCAGAAGCAGATAGAGTGTAAGAAATGGGGAACAATACCTTTATTTTATTTTTTGGGAAGTTGGGGAAGAGAGGCTAATGAGAAGCAGAGGGGTCAGGACAAGATACTCAGTTACTAGGTAACTTGAAAAGAAAGCAGACAACATTGATTGAGTAACAGTTCTCTGTGCTACTCAGCCATTGGCCAGAAAGGGGAGGCACTAATTGACTAACAGTTCTTTACAAGCTGTAAGAAAAAGTCTATGATTGTATCATAGCTCCTTCCTTCCTTTCTTCCTTCCAGCCATCCAGCCATCCAGCCATCCTTCCAAAAATGTATACAGCTGCCCATCTCATATGCATGACTCTGGGTGCCTAACAGTTAGAAACAAAATAAAAAGAAAGTAAAAACAGCTAAAATTAAAAGCAAACAGAAATAACATAGCTCCAAGAACATTCTCTTTATAGCTATATTACTAAATACATCAATTGAATAAATCAAGACAATACAGATTGTTTAAAATTGAGAACGATTAAAAAAGCCGGTTGCACCCCAGATATTTTGTCTAACAAGACGGGCAGTTGGAGTAATTCTTCAGATGGGGTACAATCCATCCAGAAGTGCTGAGATTGAAATATGAGGGGCCTATACAGAAGCATAGCATTGCTTGGGTCTGAATACTGCTATGATTCTCAGCAATCTAGCATTAGCCAGCATGGCCAGTGTTAGTATACTGTATTGTGGACATTGCAATTCATGAAATGGTATATATAAAAACAAGTGGGCTATCTGAATGCCTATTTCCTATTATTTAACTTTATTTTTTATAATACAGTAAGAATCTAGGGGGGGGAGTAACTTAAATTCCTTGGAACACATAGTACTATGGTACAAGACATCCTGATTGGTGTAACTTGTATATAAATGTATATGGGATATATAATCATGGGTAATTTGAGCAAACAACAAATCCACCAGGAAGTAGAGTTTTAATCTATTAATTTGCAAAGTTCTACTGAGCATGGTGGATGGATTGTGGTGGATCAGAATGGTGGAAGGAGTACTGCAATGCAAGTCCTCTCCCTTTTGCCAGGACCATCATCTTGCCAATTTTGATCCTCACCACCCAGATCAATTGTCACTGCAACCTGAACTGAAGCTATTTTCACTTTGTTTCGGTTGCCACATATTTAGAAAGAAGAAGGGAGGGGGTGTAGTTCTGAATTAGCCAAAACAATTTCATGTATGGGAACCAAGGTCATTACTGATAGCATTTTGGCAGGCTGGAGAGCTGGGAGGAGTGCCCACGTTTTCTACTAATTGGTGAATGTGATTTATGACATCTAATTGGAGTGGGAATTGCAACTTGTAACTTTGTAACCAAGGGGAAGGGAATTTAGTCTTGGGTTCACTTTTGCATGTGCTGTTATTTTCTAGCCAAATAAAAATGTTCTTTGAGGAAGAATTCCTGGCCTTGAAGTTCTTTTAATTGGTCTCATCTACTGGAACCATGACATTGACCCAAGACATGGCATCGCTGTCACTACAGCTCCCTTTCTTTTCCAGTGGCAGCATTTTCCTCATTTTTAAGACCTGATGATAGGTCTAAGACAATCGTAAATAACAGGGGCCAACGTGATATCCAGCAAGGGAAAATTCAAAGCAAATGAGGAAATCATATCCAATGTATAGAAAAATGATATATCTTTCAAGGATAATTTCAGTATGGCCTAAAAGGATGCTTGTTACTGAACCCATTTATGTGCTCTGCATTCTACACAACATTTTGCCTTTGTCCCCTCCAAGATGGGAAATGATTTTGGTCACCTTACTGCAGACCTCATTTTTATGTTAGAAATAAAGAAAATCCACCACTGTCAGCAGGCTCTGCTCCACTCCAGTACTGACCTTGCTGAGTGTACAAGACAGGTGGGCCTTTATCTTCTGACCTTTCAACAAGGAGGTTCTCCTGACTGACAGAAAATTACAAAAAAAAACCCAGCTTGAAATCTTCCAACAGGCCTTCCCAACTCTTTGGAGGAGATGCTTTAGCAAATCAGAGAGGCCATGTTGATGATCCTTTGGTCATGTTTGTATAAGGGGCAAGAGCTATACAAAAAGGATTTGTAGTGGGAACAAGAGTCTTGTACATAATAAAGCATTTATTTTCAGGAGCTTCAAGAAACAACTTAATTTGGGGCATGTGTGTTTTTCATAAAAGGGTTTGATATTCTAAAACCGCAGAGAGCTAATATGCTACTTAGATGTCCCAACAAATTATTCTTCCTGCTTTTTTTCATTTACCACAACCATCTTTCATTTTCTAGTACCCGAACTTCACAAAATGTCCTTGTATTACTATTTAGAGGTAGCTTTGCTATTGTGCACACAGATACTGTGTTAGGTTCTAAAATCCACTCCTGAGACCACTTCTGGGCCTCAGTACATTTCTAAATGGGAGATGACTGCATCTTTGAAGGACACACATTCTTTCACAGTGTTTGTCTTTCACTCCCACTTGCGAGAAATAACAACTGCTGTAACAATACAGTCTGACTGTTATAGCCAATGGTAAGCCATCCTTTGTTTTCCTAGTTTATTAAATAAACCATGACTGATGGCTCATACAATAGCCAAAGCTAAACCACATCACGACTTTGTGCTATGTGAGAATGAAAATGTTCTGCGATTCCCTCAGTGTCTTCACCCTGCTTTAATTTACAAGGACCCATCACATGTCATTCCTTGATCTGTGGAAGGGGCTGGGAGGGGAGAAATGCCTTTGGAGAAGAAGGCTCGGGACAGGGCATCATCTGGGGATCAGTAAAGTCAAAATGGCAGTCATGGCTGCACAATTGAAGGTCTGTCCTTTTTATCCGTGGAGCCATGTACAGACAGGGAAAGGCTTTCTGTGCAGAGCAGTGACTACCTTCTTGGCTTTTTTTGACCCAAAAGGACCCTGGCTTCTGTTACTAGTTATTAAAGAAACACAACAGTGGCAAGCAGGGAAAGATGATAGAAATGAAAGAAAGGATACTTTGGCATAAAATTTGTTTTCAAGGATAGGAATATTACCCTACCTCTGACCATTTCAGTTGCAAAATGGTGGAGTTTTTTTTTTTTTAAAGGTCTCAGACCCAGATTAAATACATACTGGCTGTACTTGCATGATATAGGGATTTTGTTTGTTTGGTATCTTCAGGTCAGTTTTTGAGTTCTGGTGAATGCCTGAATAAGTCTCTGCAGTTTACTTGGCAAGATTTCAGAAATGGTTTGCCATTGCCTCCTTTCTAGGACTGGGAGAGAGTAACTGGACCAAGATCACCCAGCTGGCTTTGTGCCCTAAGATGGACTTTCACCAAACTGGCTCTCTCCCACCAATTTATTTTTTAAAATACCTATAATTCTGGGTCTCTATCATGCTTAACTGAACTACGGTTGACTTAATGCAATTTTCTGAGTCTGCACAATACGGTGAATCATAAACCAACTTCACGTCCTGGGTTCACATAATATAATATGTTTAAAGTGTGGCTGGCTTCTGTGTGTCATATAAATGCAGGTGTTAAGTAGTTAGCACAATTTTGTGAATGAAACTGATCTTGACATCCAATATTGTGTTGGAGTATAAAAGTCATATTTGCATTCGGTTACCAAACCTGGGCTGCTAAAATCCAAACGACCTGTAGATGATTTGTGTCCAAATGGAAACAAGCACATTTTGCACTTCTCTATCACTCCTATGATTGAAACTGAAGACAGAGCTTATTCCCTGATGATTTGATAGTGGTTTACTGAACCAAAGCTTATTGACAAAATCAGGGCTTTTCAACCAGTGGTACGGGTACCACCTGTGGCACATTGGCACCTGGCAGGTGGTATGCGACCATCCTAGAAAAGTGGTAGCAGGGGAGGGGAATGAGCTGAACCGGTGGCAGCACCGCACAAGCCTGAGCGAGAGATGGCTGGAGCTGTAGGGCTGTCAGGACTCAGCGGAAGCACCAGGATCAGTGCTGCTTTCCAGCTGATCGGCACTTCTTTGGGCTGTCAGGGCTCAGTGGAAGCACCAGGATCAGCGCCAGGCTCCAGCTGGAGCTCGGTACTGATCCTGTTGCTTCTGCTGAGCCCAGAAGAAGCACCGATCAGCTGAAATGTTGCAGCATCTCCAGGGTCTTGTGATTTACATTCAGATGCTTGGCAACTGAATGACGGTCACAGTGTCCCGGGGTCATGTGAAGTGACCAAAACCTGCTGCAACCACCCAGAAGACAGGGGGAATAAAAACCAAACAGCCCCCCACCCTCAACAGAAATGCTCACAACAATGAAAACCTCGGACAGGAGAAAGAGCACAGCCAGGCAGGCAGGTGTCTTGCTCAGCTGTGGCTTGGGGGGCACTTTTTTCAGTGCCTTTGTAATTTCGAACAGTCACTAAGCAAACTGTTGTAAGTTGAGGACTACCTGTACTTTGTTACGTTTTTCCTTTTTTCTGGTCATCAAATTTTTGACACCTTGCTGGTGGTACTCGGATGTTGCCATATCCTAAAAGTGGCACAATGGGTGAAAAGGTTAAAAAGCCCTGGACTAAATCATTATTAATGGCTTAGTACAACATACTAAACTCAAGCCAAAACATCATACAATGGGTTATTATAATCATATTAACCCAATGAGGTCCAATTGTTTACATTTTCATTCATATAGATCACTGACACCAGATTTTGCTGCTGGCGAATCTAGGCAGCCTGTATTATTATTATTATTATGGATCATCGCACAGTCAGCCAGATGTTCAGACTGGATTTGGCATTTTGTCTACCTATCGAGTCCTTACCCAGGACCTGGAATAGGCAGATGTGGATGTTTGATGGTGTTACAGGTATCGTCGCAGGATGGAAGCAGTTCCTAATAAGGCTGCCTTTTGCAATTGACTAATAGCGAATTTGTCAATGCCAATGGTGTTCAAGTGGTGCTCCAGTTGTTTTGGGATTGCATTGCACTATGACTATTGGTACTACCCTTGCTTGCTTTTGCCACAGTCTTTCTATTTCTATTTGTAGGTCTTTGTATTTTGTTATCTTCTCCAGTTCTTTCTCTTCTATTCTGCTGTCTCCAGGCACTGCCACGTCCACTATCCAGACTTTTTTGTCTTTCTTATCGACAATTGTTAAGTCTGGGGTGTTATGTTGCAGGTGCTTGTCTGTTTGAATTCTGAAGTCCCAGAGCAGTTTAATTTTATCATTTTCTATGACTTTCTCTATTTTATGATCCCACCAGTTTTTGCTTACAGGCAAATGATATTTTTTGCAGATCTTCCAATGCACCATTGTTGCTACTTTGTCATGCCGCTGCTTGTAATCAGTCTGTGCAATCTTCTTGCAACAGCTTACCAAGTGGTCCACTGTTTCTTCAGCTTCTTTGCATAGGCGGCACTTACTGTCTGTTGCTGTCTTCTCAATTTTGACTTTGTATGCATTTGTCCTTAAGGCTTGGTCTTGTGCAGCCAGAATTAGTCCCTCGGTCTCTTTCTTCAATTTTCCTGCTCTTAGCCATTGCCAGGTTTATTATTATCTGCTTTCCCAGCTATTTTTTTCATGTATTGGCCATGTAGTGCTTTGTCTTCCCATGCCTCTATTCTGTTCTTCATTTGGTCTTTCTTGTAGGCCAGTTTGGTCTCTCCAGTAGTTAGTAAGCCTTCCTGATATACTAATTTCAGTGCATCTTCATCATTGTTCTTCAGATATTCTTCCAAAGCCATTTTTTCTTCTTCAACCATCTGATGTACTTGTAGCATTCCACGCCCACCTATTTGCCTTGGTAGATAAAGTCTATCAATGTCACTGCGTGGATGAAGGGCATGATTCATTGTCATTATTTTTCTGGTCTGCCTATCCATTGCTTTTAGTTCTGCTTGAGTCCAGTCCACTATTCCAGCTGTGTACCTAATGACTGGGATTGCCCAGGTGTTGATTGCCTTTATGGTATTTCCTCCATTGAGTTTGGATTTTAAGATCTTCTTCACTCTCTTGATGTATTCACCTCTAATCTTTTTCTTGACTTCAGTGTGCTTGATGTTGTCAGCTTGAAGGATACCCAAGTATTTGTAGTAATCTTCCTCATCCAGACTCTTAATGTTATTTTCGTGGGGCATCTTGATTCCTTCAGTTTTCACTATTTTTCCTTGTTTGATAGTAAGTGTGGCACATTTGTCCAAGCCAAACTCCATTACAATATCTTGGCTATATATACGGACAGTGTTGAGCAGCGATTCTATTTCAGATGATGTTTTTCCATACAGCTTCAGATCATCCATATAAAGGAGGTGGGATAGTCTGGCAGATGTTTTTGATGTTTGATAGCCATGTCCTGAGTTATTCAGTATTGTTGACAGAGGAAACAGTGCAATAACAAATAGTAATGGTGATAATGAATCTCCTTGAAATATTCCTCTCTTGATATTAACCTCTCCCAGCTTCTCACCATTGATCTGCAACTGTGTCTTCCATTGTGCCATCGATCTTTGCACAAATTTTCTGATGTTTCTACTGACTCCTGTTATTTCTAGGCACTTGATTATCCAATCATGTGGCAGAGAGTCAAATGCCTTTTTGTAGTCAATCCATGCCACATTCAGGTTGGTCTTCCTTCTCTTGCAGTTTTCCAAGATCATTTTGTCTATTAGGAGTTGATCTTTTGTTCCTCTGCTATTGGGGCGGTTTCCTTTCTGCTCAGGTGGAAAGAGATTGTTTTCAACTAGATGCTGTTGTACTGCATCAGCTATCACACCAGTTAGTAATTTGAAAGTTGTTGGTAAGCAGGTAATTGGCCTGTAGTTACCTGGTGTTGCCCCTTTTGCTGGATTTTTCATTATTAGGTAGGTTTTCCCAGTTGTTAGCCACTTTTCAATTTCTCCTCCTTGTAGTATATTGTTGAACTGCTTGGCAATGAGTGGGTGTATAACAGTTAGATGTTTCAACCAAAACCCATGCAGTTCATCTTCACCTGGTGCTGACCAATTTTTGATTTTCTTTGCTCTTTTTTCTACCATTTTTGTTGTTATTACTAGTTCTTTCATTTCAACTTCTGTTTTATTTGCATCCACCTCTTTTAACCAAGCCGCATCCTTGTTGTATTTCTTTGGGTTATCCCATATCTGCTTCCAGAACTGCACTGTTTCTTTCTTGTCAGGTACTGACTGATTCCTTGCAGTTTCTCCATTGATGGATTGGTAGAAACGTTTCTGATTGGATTGAAATTGGAGGTTCTGCCTATAGTTTGCAATTCGAGCTTCATATCTACTGATTTTCCTGGCTATAGCTGTTATTTGTTGCTTTATTATTTCCAGTGCTTCCTTGATCTTCCTTGTTTCTAAGTGGTATTTCTTGATTAGGTATTCTTTGGTCTTCTTGTTCTTCAGCTTCTTTTCTTTCATCTGTTCTAGCTTGCTTGCATGTGATCTTAACTTGCTGATCTTATTTTCTAGTCTAACCTTCCATTTTTGTGGTGCACTGTTTGTTATTATTATTATTATTATTATTATTATTATTATTATTATTATTATTATCGATCATGCACAGTCAGCCAGATGTTCAGACTGGATTTGGCATTTTGTCTACCTATCGAGTCCTTACCCAGGACCTGGGATAGGCAGATGTGGATGTTTGATGGTATTACAGATATCGTCGCAGGATGGAAGCAGTTCCTAGTACAGTGGTTCTCAACCTGTGGGTCGGGACCCCATTTGGGGTCGAATGACCATTTCACGGGGGTCGCCAAACCATGCTGTCCGCCATTTTTTTCCCCTTTTCCCTAGCTGTCCTACTCCCTCTTATTGGTGGCCACACCCACTTGGGGGTCACCACAACATGGAGAACTATATTATGGGGTCATGGCATTAGAAAGATTGAGAACCACTGTCCTAGTAAGACCGCCTTTTGCAATTGACTAATAGCGAATTTGTCAATGCCAATGGTGTTCAAGTGGTGCTCCAGTTCTTTTGGGATTGCACCCAAGGAGCCTATTACTATTGGTATTGCTTGCTTTTGCCACAGTCTTTCTATTTCTATTTGTAGGTCTTTGTATTTTGTTATCTTCTCCAGTTCTTTCTCATCTATTCTGCTGTCTCCAGGCACTGCCACGTCCACTATCCAGACTTTTTTGCCTTTCTTATCGACAATTGTTACGTCTGGGGTGTTATGTTGCAAGTGCTTGTCTGTTTGAATTCTGAAGTCCCAGAGCAGTTTAATTTTATCATTTTCTATGACTTTCTCTATTTTATGATCCCACCAGTTTTCACTTACAGGCAAATTATATTTTTTGCAGATCTTCCAATGCACCATTGTTGCTACTTTGTCATGCCGCTGCTTGTAGTCAGTCTGTGCAATCTTCTTGCAACAGCTTACCAGGTGGTCCACTGTTTCTTCAGTTTCTTTGCATAGGCGACACTTACTTTCTGTTGCTGTCTTCTCAATTTTGACTTTATATGTGTTTGTCCTTAAGGCTTGGTCTTGCGCAGCCAGAATTAGTCCCTCGGTCTCTTTCTTCAATTTTCCTGCTCTTAACCATTGCCTGGTCTTGTTATTATCTGCTTTCCCAGCTATTTTTTTAACGTACTGGCCATGTAGTGCTTTGTCTTCCCATGCCTCTATTCTGTTCTTCATTTGGTCTTTCTTGTAGGCCAGTTTGGTCTCTCCAGTAGTCAGTAAGCCTTCCTGATATACTAATTTCAGTGCATCTTCATTGTTGTTCTTCAGATATTCTGCCAAAGCCATTTTTCCTTCTTCAACCATCTGATGTACTTGTAGCATTCCACGCCCACCTATTTGCCTTGATAGATAAAGTCTGTCAATGTCACTGCGTGGATGAAGGGCATGATTCATTGTCATTATTTTTCTGGTCTGCCTATCCATTGCTTTTAGTTCTGCTTGAGTCCAGTCCACTATTCCAGCTGTGTACCTAATGACTGGGATTGCCCAGGTGTTGATTGCCTTTATGGTATTTCCTCCATTGAGTTTGGACTTTAAGATCTTCTTCACTCTCTTGATGTATTCACCCCTAATCTTTTTCTTGACTTCAGTGTGCTTGATGTTGTCATCTTGAAGGATACCCAAGTATTTGTAGTAATCTTCCTCATCCAGACTCTTAATGTTATTTTCGTGGGGCAAAATAACATATTATTATTATTATTATTGCCATGAGGCTATAAAAATTTATTTCTTCCACCAAAACAGCTAATTTAACTTTGTTATTCCATGAACGAGTAGCCTCTTTCCATTCTCATTGCTTTCCTTACGTTGGATTTTGGAGTTTTTATACCATATAATGTGTTGTGTTCATTGTTGTCACTAAAGAATAATAATAGAATTATGACATATATTTGAATACCATGTTCAGTCTAATTACTTTTCTTCCCCTGACACTTGCTGATGTAGCAAATGATCCAGATTAATCCTCTCTGTATAGATAATGTATTCTGTCAACTGCAGAAATGATATTTTAATTCAGAGATTCCATTTCAGCAGCTCACCAGCAAAAAAATATTTTCAGCTCTGATTTTCCAATCTTTATGTAAGATATGAATCCTATAAAGAATAAAACATTAAGTAAAATCCTTGCATACTGAGGATGTATACCCACTTCCATCTTTAGGTGATTTAAAATCCAATAATCTCCTAACAGGATTAACTGGTCAAGGTACTAAAACATTTACAATTACTCAATGATATGACTCCTGGCTGATCTGTTTTTTTCATAAAAGAATGTCATCTTGGATAAGAATGTTCATTTCTAACTAAATTCCTATTTCTGTACCACAGGAACTGACTTCTGATGATCTGGATATTAGACAAGGAGATGTGCAATCTCATTTCTGCTTATTAATTATTACTTGGGGATCCTAAATGATGATATGAAGCCTTGAATGTAGCTCAGTGAATGGTCTATAAGGATAACTAAATATAGGCAGTTCAGTGTATCCCAGGCTTGATTTAAACTAAAATAGAGATCAGCAGCTTTATAGCGTTAGATAGGAATTAAGACACAATATAGTTTGTTGGCTGTGGCTGAATAAAACTTTAGCTCAGGGGTGTCAAACTCAATTTCATTGAGGGCCCCATCAGATTACGGTTGCCCCCAGGGGGGCCGAGTGGATGTGACCAGGGTGGGTGTGGCCTACTGGGTGGGCGTGGATGGAGTGGGTGTGGCCTACTGGGTGGGTGTGGCCAGCTCTACATCATTCGCGTCAAGGGTGCCTGTGGGGGCCTGGGCAGGAGTGAGACAGATCTGAGGGTCTCTGGCAGAAGGGGGTGGGACCAGGGCAAGTACCAAGGCATGGTCCACTGGAGGAGCTTCACTGTTCCTCTCAGGCCATGCAGGGGGGCTGGATGGTGGTGCAGGCTGTCCGGAGCCCTGGATAGCAGAGGTCAAATGCCCGGCCTGGCCCTCGAGCACCCGTGGCACCAAGCCCAGGCTCACTTCTCCAAGGGGCACCCAGCTGCACTTACCTCCTCCTCAAGTCTGCTGCTGCTGTGCTTGCTCTCCTTACCCAGGTTGCTCATGATGTATATGAGGGCAAAGTCAGAGGGAGGCCCATTCCCTCTCCATGGGAGGAGACCCGGCTTTGTATCCAAAGCTTCCTTAGCAATAGAATGGGAGACCCCAGGATAGGCTAGGAGGAGGGGGCAAGGGGATGGTGAAAGGGGAGCAGGGCAGGACTAAAGCAGGACTTCCCTCAGACCCTCCCTCTCTTTTCCTTCTATCCTTCCTTCCTTCCTAAGTACAGAGTGGTGGGAAAATATTTGAGATGAGGGAAGGAGAAAAACAGGCAAGAAACATAGCTGGGGAGGTGTCACCCTTCATGAGGAATGAAGAAATACCATCGCCTGGAAGTGACCAGTACATGGCCCTCACCTACTTTCACATATCTGGCTTGGTGGGCTCTGGGAGAGGGGATGCCATGAGCAGCATACCTGTACAATGCCACCCAGCCCCCAGCCTGCCTGGTTTCGGCAGGCAGCGGGGCACTCTCCTCACAGTGCCGAGAGGTTGAGCCGGGTGGTGCGAAGCTCGCCAGCTTTGCACCTTGCTGCCTGCTGAAACTGGGCAGGCTAGGGGCTAGGCAGCATTGCACTTCTCATCAGATTTGTACCACCCAGCTCAGTTCTTGGCACTGTGAGGAGAGCACCCCGCTGCCTGCTGAAACCAGGCAGGCTGGGAGCTGGGTGGCCTCGCATTTCTTTTTGGATTTGCGCTGCCCAGTTCAGCCTCTTGGTGCTGTGAGGAGAGCGCCCCGCTGTCTGCCAAAACCCCTCCCCCAGAGCCCATCAAGCCGGATATGTAAAATAGATGAGGGCCATTTGCTGGCCAATTCCAGGTGATGGTGCATTTCTTCATTCCTCACAAAGGGTGACACCTCCCCAGTATGCACCCAGGGGTGGGGCCGACACGGCAGGGGCTGGTTCCTCATTGTTTCCAGACAGTCTTGTGGCGCTAAGACTGAATGCGTTTCAGCATAGATGGCCACCACAGAATTGTATATTTGCTCCCGGCCAGCCTGGGCCAGGGCCAAGGCAGCTGGGGCCCTTCTTCACTGTTTCCAGGATGGCTTTGTGGGTCACATGAAACCACTTTGCGGGCCGCATCCGGCCCCTGGGCCTTGTGTTTGACATGTCTGCTTTAGCCCAAAGGTTAGATCCAGCTTTTCACCTGGTTCAACATATTGCACCAAATCCTGATTTGCTTTGTCTCCACAATACATTTAAAACTATTATGAGAAGATTCATGCGCTCCATCTGTGTTTTTTCTGACAGGCTTTACTAAGTCTTGTTTGCTAAGTATCCATTTTTAATGTATCAGAGGTGATGAAGTCTGATCACGGTGCAAGATTAAGAATGGCTGAAAACCAATTCAGAATTCAAAGTTGAAAGATTAAAGATTCAGAGTTCAGACTTTTTGTTTCCCAACTTCTATTGAAAAATATGCTTAATTCATTGATGCTTCCTGCTTTACTTTGATAACTTTTGCACTTTTGGTTAATAACCTTGAAAAGCAAAGAAGAGTTATGAACAGAAGCGTCTGCAGCAGGCTTCAGATAAAGTCAAGATGGCAGGCATAATTTTGCAATCAAAACTCTTACCTCTTTTTTCACACAGAGAGAAGATCTGGTTATAGTAATATTTCCAAGCTCAGCATCTTTAACCACTAATCTAACCTAAATAATCTAATCATCATCATCATCTAAATTTATGGGCACTCCTCTAGTGCCCACAAATTTAGATCAAATTATACAGGGGCCAAAACCTCCATCCAATATAAGCAAAATAACAACAACAACAATAATAATAATAATAATCAAATCTCCATCCAGGAAAACATACTCCCTCTGTAAAATGCTGAATTCTTTTCTCTAAATGTACTTGGCATTTCTGGAACAATAATTTGGAGCCAGAATGATAACATCAAATCAATAGCAATTAGAGTCAACAGATTCTCAAACAGGATCCAAAACATAATGCATAAAAATGGTTTCAAATCAACCTTTAAAAAGAAAGGGATATCTTGTTTTTCAAACAGTCCTCTGCCAATATTACACACACACACACACACACACCAATCATGCAACTTTCCAAAATTGTTGTTATGAGTTATTTTCTTGGTTCCAATTAGCCCTGACCTTTTTTGTTACTGATTGCAATTTTTTATTGCCTATCACTTCGGGGATGCTTTGATTTCTGCAGGAAAGGCAAAATGAATTAATTCCACTACAATGTCAGGAAGAAGAGAGAGTGATGATGTTATGTTGCTCATAACATTACCTTTGTTTCAGCACATAGATTCTAACTGTCCCTTCCCTGCTCACCCATAGGCCAAAGAATATAGTATAATTGAAGGGTGACAGACTCCATAAGCTCCAGTTTCTATCAAGACATCTGAAGATGTTTCTCAGGGCTTACAATATGGGGACTTTCTTCAATACTCTCTGACATTATTCTTCACATGTAGCCTCACTTGGGGGGCCTATGAACTAGAACAGATAAAATGTTGCTTCTCTTATTGATACACAGCCCAGAGTTGTATCCACCTTTTAAACTTCTCAGAACTTCTTATATGTCAGATGGTAAGCAGACCTCTGTCTTGAAGACAAAAAGGGCTGGATTTCAAACGGACTCCTCGCCAGATGGCTTGCTTTCTAACCCAGATGGTGATTTGATCAGGGCTTGTCAGTGGAGGGAAACAGCCAATGCACATGCAGCTTTCCCAGCTAGCTCTTGCTCCACCGGCGAACTTTCTCTTTGCAAGGCAATAAAGTGAAAGTTCCACTTTGTTTGAAGGTCATCTTCTCTGAAGCAAAGTCACAGTCTTATGGACTGCCTAAGTGAGCAGGCAAATATCTGCAGATTCATCTGGTGAACACTATGTGAAAAGTGGGCACATCTCATTTTTTAGCTACAAGTATTTTTGATTCACAAGTGGCACTTTCCCCTCAACTGACAGATTGTTCATCAAAGCAGATGGCAGCAAAACCCACCAAAGTTTGAAGTTCTCTGCCTACTTAGAGAACAAAAATCATCCCATATTGTGGAAGAGGATTTGCTTGAGGTTAACTGGTTGATTAATGACAAATTAATAGTACTGATATGGCTTAATGGTCTAAAGGCGTTACAGTAATCCCACCAACTGAACAATGATCAATACTAGCCATTATTCCCCAAAGAAAAGAGACTTTGCCCAATCAAATATTTTAACATTAGCTACTCAATGGATAATTTTTGGAGGGGGAAGTCAAAATGAGGGAAGCCCAGTTGGAATTCCAAAGACTGATGGCTTTCTTGACTGTCAGGAAGTTACTAATACAGTCTCAAACAGAACTACGGTATTACATGGGATAGCTTTTCTACCTATATGCATGTAATTTTAAAAAAAATGAGTGCAAGGGAGATTTAGGTTCAGTGAGAGAAGGTAATTTCTGTTCAAAGGCTCTATTTTATCTGTCTATTTTTTTTCATACGTCCATAATGTGTGGCCCAAATTTTACCGTCGTTCCAATAATGTAGATGCAGATTGGGTATTTTTTCACCTACCATCCCACCCTCTCCCCTTCTCCCGAGACAATAATGTAGAAACAGAACATGAAAGCATAGAACAAATGTTTAAGTTGAGTGATACTTTACAAAGGCAGTATGTACTTCCTAGTTTCAGGGCAGGCTGCAATTTTATGCTGTTTTTGGTAAGTTTATGCATCATAAGCAGTAATCTCCATTACCCATAGCCAGAACAAAACAAGTTGTCTTTGCTATTGGTGTATTGAAATCTGACAGCTAGCATAATAGGTGCTGGCCTAGAAGCTAGGAGACAGTGAATTCTAGTCCCACCTTAGCCATGGAAGCCAGCTGGGTGACTTTGAGCCAGTCACTCTTTCTCTCTCAGCCCAACTCACTTCATAGGAGTGAGAAGAATAGGAGGAAGAAAGAATATTAGGTATATTTGCTGCCTTGAGTTACTTACAAAAAAGTAATAAAGGTAGAATTTTAAAAATCTAATGAAAATACTTGCATGTGTTTGGTCTAATTGGTGGCTGGGATTTCAGAATTTGTCTATATAATGATTTTAATGTTACACAGCCATCTCAATGAACCAAATGCCAATTGAATTTTTTTTTTTTTTTATCTCAGTAGGAGAAAATATCTGGAGCTCCTGGTTGAACTGTGGAGATCTTGATGCCCTCTGACCTTGCAGAGGTTTCAACGAGATAACAAGATGTTTTATAACTACAGTAGTTTCGTTACCAAGGAGTGGACAACTTGTTATTCTAAAATGTAAAATAGCTGCTACCTATTTTCCCCTGCTTAATGGGAAGTAGGAGATTGAACACTTAAACACCCCCCCCCCTTCCCATCTAGATTGGGAGCTCTCATCTGCTGTTTAAAGCAGATTGATCAGCTTAAAACCTTGTTAAAGGTTTTCTAATAGCATCAAGTACCTTATCTGGAGGTTGAGTCATGGCAACAGGACTTTTCCTTTTGGTTTGAAACATTTGTCTGCTTATCCAAATAGCTTCAAGGACAGGTAGTCAAAGACTTATAACTTTCATTTAGTGACCACTCAAAATTCTGATGGCGCTGAAAAAAAAGCGTCTCATGACCATTTTTTACGCTTATGACCGTCACAGCATCCCCATGGTCACGTGATCAAAATTCAGATACTTGGCAACTGGTTATATTTATGACAGTTGCAGTGTCTCGGGGGGGGGGTCACGTGATCCCCTTTTGCGACCTTTGGACAAGCAAAGTCAATAGAGGGAATCCGGATTCGCTTAACAACCATGTTACTTACAAATGCAGTGATTCACTTAACATCTGTGGCAAGACCAGTTGTAACATAGGTCGAAACTCACTCAACAAATGTCTCCCTAAACAACAGAAATTTCAGGCTCATTTGTGGTCGTAAGTTGAGGACTATCTGTACCTCCTTTTTTAGCATTCAGCTTCACTTGTCCTTTGATAGGTGCATGTTTTCAATGTAATTGGGACCTATTCTGGCTTCTGCCAACTGAGTGGTACCAAATTAAGTCCAGCATTTTCATCTAAGGTATTTTTTGTCTGTGTGCCTTTAATTCATCCTATTGTTACTCTCCTTTGAATAATACAGCAGAAGTGGGCTGCCCTAATCCTGAAGCCTGATGACTGGAAAGCCTGTTTGCCTTATGGCTAGACTAGGCTTGGAAAAAAGTAAAGAAAGAATCCATTGTCTTAAATGACACATCCAGCAGAGAGGTCTGCTGCATAAATAATGCCCCAGGCACAGCCTGGGGGGGGGGAAAACAGTCTTTGCTCTATAATCTCAGTTATATGGAGTTTAGTTTAACAACATTTGCAAAACTGTTATGGCCCGCCCATCACTCACTTAGGATGGGGCCTAAGAGGATTTATCTTTACCTAAAAAAGCATCCAATTTTTTTCCCAAGGGGGAGGGGGAATGATTCTTTAATGGTGTCTTCATACACACGCATTCAGAGTGATAAAAGAAGGCAGCAGGAAGGACACTGGGCTTTGCCCATTGTTTATGTCAATAATCCGACTACTGTGGCTGCTCTGGGTATTAGGAACAGACATGCTAAAAACAGTTTAATTTCCACATTCTTCACAGTGAGTAATGCTTCTCACCATGCCGAGTGCTAGACAGCACAAAAGAAATAGGTAACAATGCTTCTTTTTAAATATCCTAATTATCACTTTAAATTTTGGTCCCCCTTGTTGGATTTGCATCTTGAGAATTGGGTAGCCCTCCAACCTGGACCCCAGATATCCACCCTCTTAGAAGTCACTCATTATTGCCAACCCGCTCGCTTCTTTGGTAATTCCAGCTGAATACAGTCCAGCTGTCATTGGCAAAGCTTTAAAGAAAAGCTGGTCTTAGCAGATGGCAGCATCTAGCTGATCTTGGAAGCTAAGCAGGGTTTCTCCTGAATTAGTACTTGGATGAGGGTCCATCTAGGAATTCCAAGGCTGTAGGCTATTCAAACAGGAAAAACAGCCCAGAAGAAGCTGCCAAGAAAAATCTGTGTATGCAGTAACTGAAAGTCAACCAGGAAGAGGCAGATACAAATTAGGATTAGCTTCAAAAAGAGCCCATTTCCTAATTTTAATGGGCCTGGTTTTAGTGTGTTGCAGCCCCTTTTCTTGCAGATAATTTTAGCAAATATGGTAATCAAATTTGAGGTGCCTCTCTAAAGGAAACCTTCCCTAGATGTTGTCTGGGTTTATATATATATATATCTTGCTGAGCCATAATAGGCTTTGTTTGGCTTAGACTTAATGTGTTGTATAAATTTATGTCTTAGGATGCTCAAAAAAATTCTTTATAATAAACTATGTTTTAGCATGACATGTGAATCCAACTATTCTGTACAGCATTAACCATGTACATCTGTTTCTCCTTCAAAAGCATCTTGCAATAATACTGGCCTAGACTAAAAAAATATTCTCATAAATCAAATTCATATGATCCTGGCTTATTTTCTTCAGTTGTTGGGTTAAATTAAGACAGAATTTTCCACTATGAGTATAATCTACTGTAATCATGATCTTTGATGGGGATTAACATGCATCAAACAGAAAGAAAGGGTGAGGTAGGAACTCTGAGAATTGACATTTACAAAAGCTATCATATATGTGACCCCCACGACCTCAGTCACATTTTCTTTTATCAGATGGGATGAACCAGTCTAAAAAAATGATCAGATCCCAGTTGAGTGACATTTTACATGCAGAAAGTTGACACTTCTGAGTTGATGTTGGTTCAATACCAAGCAATCATCCAGTGGTTTTCTTCAGGATAAACATCTCACTCTCCACAGGATTTCTAGCTGCATTAATCAACAACATTTTGACCTATGAAAAGCAAGTTATATGTCCCACAAGATCCTCCTAGGCATTTTTAACCAAGAAATAGACAACCTTTAAGAAGTAAGGTCATTTTTTTCCCCATTGGGGTGTATCAGGGAAGGCTGACATTTTTCAGGGTTCTTTTTATTTATTATTAAGAATGTAATGACTTCTCAAAAGTTGATATATGCATTTTGCTGGAGGAGAGAGTTGTTGACAGCTGGCAGGAAATGATGCTTTTGAACAGGGGTATAGAGAAGGATAGAGCTACCTATGAAAGTTGGACCTTAAAAAAGCAAGACAGAAAGAAAATCAACTTTTTTTGAGTTGTGGTTCTAGAGAAGGCTCCTGCGTATTCCTTGGACAGCAATGGCAGCTAACAAGCAAGTACTGGAACACATAACACTATACATGTCACTGGAAGGCAAAAATCCCAAAACTGTGTCTCATTTATTTTGGCCACATCATGTGGGGGAATTCACTGGAGAAAGCAATTATGCTTGGGAGAGCTAGTGGTAAAAGGAAACCAGGCGGTCAAAGAACATGGTGTTCTGGACACGATCAAAGCTGACATCAGCCAAAGCATAGAATAACTCAGAGAAGTAATACAAGATCAGAAGATGTGGAGTGATCTGGCTCATAGAATCGCCAAGAGTCAAACAACACTAAATGGAAAACATCATCATCACAGATAAGGAATTTCAAAGCAAATGTCACCTGCGGACCTTGAATTGCCCAGGCCAGGTTGAAACTACAGGCTACTCAGATCAACCAGTGGATCAAAAGAAGTAGAGACAGGCAGGCAGGCATAGAAGCCCAATCCAGTTTCATTAACTGTAGGTTCTCCCAGAATGCCTGGGATCTCTGCAGCTGGGTAAGCATATTGATACAATATGTGGCAAAGAAATTATGCTGTCCCATCAGCAACCAAAGCAAATCTACAGTGTCCTTTTCTTCCCTACACTTTTATCCAAGCAAAGTGCCTACTATCAAAGGCTTTGCAAGTTGCCTTCTCCCCCTACACAGATATTCTATGGGACCTTTCCTTTGTTTGTTCCAAACAAATAAACAAACAAAAAAACCCCAAACCCTCACCTATAATAATAATAACAATAACAATGGTACATTGGCAAATCTGCAAGAAATACCACTTGGCTACAAGCAAGAACTGAAGGGATCATAAAAGAGAAAAAGAAATAAAATACAAAAAAGCTAAAGTATTTTATGACTTTAGAATTCAAACTAACAGGCATCTGCCACATAACACCCCAGGCTTAACAACTGTTGATAAGAAAGTTTAAAAAAAATCTGGCTAGTGGATTTGGCAGTACCTGGAAACAGCAGAACAGAAGAGAAAGAACTGGAGAAGATAACTGAATACAAAGACAATATTCTTGGTATAAAATATAGAATAAAATATTCTGCAAATAGAAATAGAATGACTGTGTGGCAAAAGAAAGCAAAGATAGTGCCAATAGTAATAGGTGCCTTGGATGCAATCCCAGAACATCTGGTCAGGAGCACCACTTGAACACCATCAGCATTGACAAAATCGCCATCAGTCAATTGCAAAAGGCAGCATTACTTAGAACAGCTTACACCCTAAGACAGTACTTTAACACCATCAAACCTCCACATCTTTCTATCTCAGGTCCTTAGGAAGGACTCAGTTGATGAATAAAAATGACAAATCCAGTCCAAACATCTGGCTGACTATGCGACCATAACCATAATAATAAATGTCATAGCTGGAAAGCTGTGCTCCATTATTGGCACAGCTGCTAGAAGCAGTGGCTTCATTTTGCCTAATAGGTAGGCCATCTAGTTCTAGTACATAAATCTGGACCTAGTAATGCTGCTGAGATAGGAATCTTTCAGAAGAAGCTTAATCCGTGCCAATATCTTTTAAAGTGTCTCTAAAGAGGTGGGTTTATTAAATAGAACAAAGTCTGCACAAATGTAGTAACTCAAGCATGTCCCAAAAATGAATGCACCTCAACAAGGGAAGCAAACTAAGAGCTATATATGTGAAAATGTAATGCTGCAAGAACAGAAAAATACTGGGTGGTAAATAAGTATCAAGTTAAAAAAAAAATGCTTGATAGCACAGCTAGCCAGGATTTCAGCTTGCGGTTTCAGTGAGTTTAGAGTTCTGCCTAAGATAGTGATGACGAACCTTTTAGAGACCGAGTGCCCAAAAACCGCCCCACCTCCCAGCCCGCCTCCTGCCCCGCCCACCTGCAGGGCCACTCACCACCTCCATGGCTCACTGCAGATCGCCCAGGCGGCCTTGCAATGCCATGGCAGCCACACCCTATGCCCTCACCCCGCAGCATCATCTGCACGTGATGGGGCGCAAGGGCGGAATCTTGTCCTTGCTGCCCAGCTGCCATGTCCTTGGCTGCGTTGCTCCGCACGGCGCTGCCTAGGGAAGACTTTCCTCTGGGAGGGCTGCTGGTGAGGAGGGGGCTGCGGGGGAAGACAGGGCTGGGACAATGGCACACGTGCCCACAGAGAGGGCTTCAAGTGCCACCTCTTGCACGTGTGCCATAGGTTCGCCACCACTGGCCTAAGAGCTTTTCCACACTGCAACCTTGAGCTCCTAGACTCCAATACATAAGCTGTCTAGCACTGAAGTGGGCTTAAAGCATCCCTTTCTGGATATCAACCCCTTTGGCCACTGTGTTCTGCCTGGACCAGGGTTACCCCTGGTAAATTTTACCTTAATGATAAAATCCCGTTCCTCAGGTCAGGCAAGCAAATACCAATTTCTCTCTCTTTCTGAGGACAGGCCTTTGAGGACATGAGACCTGCAGTAATAGGCTTTTATATGTGGAAGGAAGGAAGGGGAGAGGGAGGGAGGGAAGGAACTGCTCTGTTCTACCAATAATATTTAGGGGGGGGGGAATCAGCACATGTTTCACCAGTCTGGCAGGCTAGCTTTCTCCATTATGGGTTTCTGGCTTCTTTTCTGTTGAAGATAAATTCCCAGGGCTTTAAACATTCGGTAAGCTGGCAGCCAAATGAAGCAGAAATAAGAGGCAGAAGTGGCCACAGCAAAACTAAAAAGAAAAGATGAAATTTCTTTACTGGACCACTGGTGAAATTTAAAAAAAAAAAGTTCTGATTATTCCAGCAGTCTGGAGCAAAATGGTAGTGGAAAGAAGAGACATGCCTTCCACAGTGCAGAGCAGTCAATTGGGCGCAGGTCTTTGCCGAAACTGTGATACTGTGCATTTCATTCTTCAAGAAATCGTTACTGTCCCATTCTATCATTGAGACCATCTAAACCTTATCCACCCTTTAAACCCTAGGGCAGGGGTAGGCAATCTTGGCTCTCTTATGACTCGTGGACCTCAACTCCCAGAATTCCACCATGAGCTCAGCTTGGAAACCTCTCCCTTTCCCCTCAGCGTGGCTGGCTCAGGAATTCTGGGAGTTGAAGTCCACGACTCATAAAAGAGCCAAGGTTGCCTACCTCTGCCCTAGGGAGATTGTCTAGGTAGGTAAACTATTCTTAGACAAGTAAACTTTCCCTGATTTAACTTTCTTAATTACCAGAATATACTTTTGGATCAACAGAATAGCCATCTAACCTGGTCTGGTCTGTTTAAAATGAAGAGTACAGTAGCTCCACTTACCTTTAGACCGGTACAGTTTGAGTATACAGGTCAAGGAAAGCCTTCTGTTTCGTACTGTTAGTTGGTGGGCATAAAATGTGGGGAGATTTGTCCCATAGAAATGGCGTTTGCCGTAGTTCAGATTGAAGTCAGCAGATCACGGGAGGAAATATTCAAATGTTATTGAGCTACAATATTTTAGCAGGGAGAAACGGATCCCAGTTCCTTCATACCACGTGAGGAAACAGGTTAGAAATTAAAGGACGTGTTTGATTGCAGTCGTTGCAGCTAAAAGCGATGCAACCAGTTATGAATGTAAGGAGGTAATTACTTTTTCACACTGGCATGTCACATGTTGTGTGATTTTGTTTATGAAATAAAACAAGTTCCTGAGTTTGGTGGTATTTGTTTGTTCACCCTCCCCTTTCTGCATCAGTATGCGCCACATGAAGCTCTGGTAACGTTTCAGCAGCAAAGATGCAAACGCTCCCGGAAAATCACTTCTCTGGGGTGTAACTGCAATAGATTTCTGGAATGATTGGGGAATTAGATAATTCTACATTTGAGATTCCCTTCTCCCTCGGTAAAGTTATCTGTATGCAGTGCTGTGGGCTGATGCACACCCCTCCTTGCACAAACTATATACAAAAGACAAAATCAGCATGTCAAAGAAACGTTCTATAGGTTACTTGAGCCTTTTCCTTATACTTCTTTTTTTTTTTTACTTGTATGAATAATGTACTCTTAAGGATAATGGTCGCTCCACATACAGTAAAAGATTTCTCAAGCCCCAGCCCTGCAGTCAAAAGCAGACAAGCCCAGAGAAATCAGTTGGCCTTTATCTCCAAATAAATGAGTTCACTGCAAGGCAACTAAGTTCAAGTCACCCGTCTGTCTTCCCATTCATTTTAAAGAGGATTTTAAAAGATTGCACACTGAATCCCTATGCTATCTGGAAATGAAAGGATTTGGAGGAAACTAAACCATGTCAGGAAAGAACATCCTTGATCTTGGTTCTCTCATACAGCAATATTTTTTTTTCTGCTTATCCGAGAGGAGACCGCTATATCCGATCACCTCCTAGGACATGACTGAAGATTTCTCCTACCCTGAAGTGTTTTACTGCTCTTCATCCTTTGAAGAATTTAAGGCCAGGAGAGAATGTCAGAAGAATATAAATCCAAAACTACAGTAAAGGTGACAAAGTTTAAAATCCAATCCTGAAAAAGGATTATTGTAGGAGAATCGTTCATTTCTCCTCCCTTATTAAAAGCAGCAAGTTTCTTGGATCTCATGAAAATGCATTTAATTGGGCAAAAAGTAGGACATTTTAAAAATGTCAATGTAGGCTAAAGGAGGGAAAGGAAAGGAATCTTAACTTACTAACTCTAATAAATTTGAAGGACTTTTAAGCAAATATTGAAAAACAAATGCATAGCATTCTCTATATGTTGCTGGAAATGTTGCTTCTTTTTTTTTAGAAAAAAGATAATCTAATTAAGAGTATTTAATTGTATTAAGACAAAAGAAAGTTTTTCCAACTAACCAAAATGAATATAACTTAAAACACAATTAATTTTGGCCAGGCTGTGCCTATTGATATTTTCTGTGTCCTTAAAGCAAAAAATATTGTTAAAATAAGAGTCCACGACAGAACTAAGTGATGTCAGTACTAAAATACAATAAACAGTTCTACTTTCTGCAAAAAAAACAAAAGTGGCTATTGTGCAAGAGTCCCAGTGCTTTTAACAACTAATCTCTCCTGCATTATTATTTGATGATGCCCCTTTCATCTTCTTTAGGCTCCAGCAAGAACATCCAATAATAAGATGGGTGAGATTTGCAACTGTAAATGCCCGGAGTCAATGTACTTCTGCAAAGATAAAAATTCTTTACAGGTCAAGATAGATTTTTTTTCCCTTTCCTTTTGACCCTAAACATACAGAAATGAATTAGCTAGACAGCTTTTAAAGCTGTTGGCACAAGATAACCATTAGCTCAATTGAAGGGCGAGCCTTAGAAAGGAAGCTGGGCCACTTGTTACTGGAAAGGGCCTGATTCATTAATGGTTCTGTAGGCCCCATTGTGACAATGAAAGGTCTCAGCTAAGCTCCCGTTTACCGCTTCTGATAATATAAGGAGTGCTAAGGGAACAAGTGGACAGGCAGGGAGCACGATCTCCAAAGGCATCCAATTGTTGTTATTTTTCCAAACTTTTAAACTCTCGTAAATATATCCTGCCTTCTCAGCACTCTTGCTCTCACTTCTTCTACGCACCAAAAATTCACACCAGCGTGAAACACTGTCTAGTGCCTGCAGGAGGTGAGATTTTTTTCAGTTTCTCACTGCCAGACAGGTTGGCAGATTGTTTAATTTTAATTTGGGAAGTTGTAAGGTGTGCGAATGCAACAGCTAAATCCAGAGCAAGCAGAAGACGGAACTAGAAGATGCACTGAACAGCTTAAGCAGTGGGCTGTTATCGAGGTCACCGGTGCTACGCCAGGTTATTGAGTTAAGTGCAGGTAGCCTTCGATTTACATCCACCGTTGAGTGCAAAATTCTGTTGCTAAGTGAGACAGTTGTTAAGTGAGTTTTGCTCCATTTTGCAATCTTTCTTGCTACAGTTGTTAAGTGAATCTGGCTCCCCCATTGACTTTGCGCATGAGAAGGTCGCAAAATGGGATCATATGACCCCCCGGGACACTGCAAACGTCATAAATACATGCCGGCTGCCAAGTATCTGAATTCTGATCATACAACCACGGGGATACTGCAAGAGTCATAAGTGTGAAAAATTAGTCATAAGTCACTATGTTCAGTGCCGTTGTAACTGTGAACAGTCACTAAACGAACTGTTGTAAGTTGAGGACTACCTGTCTCATGTCCTTATGATAGCCATGATTCTTCTAAGCCTCGCTTCCCTTAACTCTATAGAAACAGGTGGAAAAAGTCTTTTTAAAAAATGAGGATCAAAGAAGGCAGAATGTAGAAATTTCAGTCATCTGGTTGCATTACACCCGTAATCCATTTGTTTTTCAATAGATGATTATGCTTTCTGGGGGATTGGCAATTCAAGTGCAGGAATTAATATTATTGGCTCATGCATAGTTGGGGTGAGAAATAATTCCATGAGAACTGCTAAGGCCTCAGTGGCATAATTAGACTGTATAGATGTAAGCCTTCTAGCATGTAATTTAATGAGTTTGACGAGGCATGTAGTAATAAAAACTGAGGTATGTGGTAATAAACCTCAGATGACAGTATGGCCTTCCCCACAGAAGGAATCTGTGCAATAGTGCCTTGCTAATGAGGAGGTTTTAAAATATAAATGTGTGCTTAAATATTAAAAAGGAGAAGCTAAGAACTGCCTCATCACGTCTCAAAAGAAAGCAATCGGGAGGCTGTATTAAGCCGAGCTACTTGTGAGAGATTAGGGGCAGTTGCCTAGCCTCAACCTCAGCAACACAATGTGTGTGGACATCAACTCCCAGAATTCCCCCCCGCCACATGCCATAAAGTTGCTCAGGTTGAGAAACACGGGGCTAGAATTTCCCAGATTTCCCAAATAGCAAAAAACCTTCCTAATCTAGCACATGGCCCATGCCAACATTACAATGAAATCCCCCAATCCAGGAAAGTATGCCTGCCTCACTGATCCCTCGTCTGCAACAGGTGCTGTCCTTGCAGATTTTATGGAGGACAAATCAAGGAGGCAACTGGTGGTTTGGCTAAATGTTGCCAGTTGATGAAAAAACACCTTCCCATGACTTTCTCTTAGGTCAGGGGTGTCAAACTGCCAGCCCGCAGGCCGGTTTCATCATACCGAAGCCGCACCCACCCCATTGCCAGCAATGCAAAAAAAGTCGCAATATGTCGCGACACGTCACATGATGTGGCGAGTTTGACACCCATGTCTTAGGTGGTGGGAAGGAGGTGAGTTTTGATAGAGAGTTAAACCTGTCAGTTTGCTGAGCAGTGTTACAAGGCAGCTCTCCCTTACAAGTTAGGTCAGCCACTGGGCTTGCAGATAATTCACTGGGTGGCAGAAGAAAGCAAGAAGAGTGCCATGTTTCACTGGGCAGCCCTATAGAGAAGAAGGGAACCAGCTTTTGCCCTGGCAGGTCTCCAGTTACATAGATCTTCTGTTAGAGCATAAACGCAGTAAGGACATTATTGTACCAATCATCAGAAGAATGTCACACCCATGTTTGACAGCAGCAGGAGACGAGCTCTTTTCTAGACCTTGCAGCTCCCACGCGTGTCAGCAACTCAGAGCTTTCTGTCCTCTCTCTGGGAGAAAGAGGAAACCTATGTGAGCCAGAAAACTAAGCTGTCTACTTCCTAACTTTATTGAGCAGCCTCCACTTCCTTCTCTTTTTATTTTCTTACTCTTGTTTTTGCCAGTTCTCTTCCCACCCCGGATCCCTCACTTTGTGTCTTGCTGTTACTCCGCTGCTGCTTCCTCTGCCATCTGTGGAGACCAGTGGAGTGTTCATATTTAAAAAAGACCACTGTTAAATGAAGCCTCAAGTTTAAAGAGATTTGGGGCAGGGGTCTGCCAAGACAGAGCATTTATCAATGTGGTCATTACTTGCTTGCTCTGCTTGCAAATTTAGGCAGAAATCCTAAGTTAAGACAATCAGTCCAGGAGGAAAAGCTTTATATTTGTCCCTTGTTTTCTTCATCTCTATTCTCCCCCCCCCCCCTGTTGTTGCTTCCAAATATCTCCTTTCAAAATAGAATGAATGAGAGTATACTCTAAAGATCCTATCTTTCAAAAGACATTAACAAGGCAGCTGGGAGAGTATGGAACAGGTAGACAGCTGAAGATTGTGGCTGGGGTATCTGACTGCATCTTAGAACAGGAAACTCGTTTTGTGAATGAGCCAGAAAGTTCCTCTCTTTTCTGTTTGCGCTCCATGACTTTGCCTGCTTGTAGAGATGGTGCCCATTTGGGGCATCTGGACTTCTTAAAAGAGAGTAGGAGGTTGTCTTCTCTTTATAGTGGTGACCTTTTAATGTGAGAGAAGATCAGTGGGCATAGGAGACGGGGTGGCAAACTTATGTTGCTGAAATGGATCCTTTTCATGAAGAGGCTGGTGGTCTTCAGGAGACCTTCTTGTTTGGGGGGGGGGAATCTAAACAGGGCTAAAGGTTAAGACAGGGGTCTTTGAACTTGGCCCTTTTATGACTTGTGGACTTCAGACTGCCTGGCTGAGGAATTCTGGGAGTTGAAGTCCACAAGTCATAAAAGGGCCAAGTTTGAAGACCCCAGGGTTAAGAAAATAGGAGCTCACCTAACCCAAATATGTGACCTCTTCTCTTTCACACAGCTGCCAGGCAAATTTGGAAGCTATTTTTAACAGATCACTCATCATGCTGAACCACAACGGTGATCATTTATTTAGATTGCTAAGTTGGCTGCTGGCTTTACCTGTGCAAACTGACCAATTAGCTCTTTACTCAACTGGCTGGTGGGTATCCAGGCTCTCCTATGGAGGCAGGTAATGCTCTGATCTTGTCTTTGTCACCAGGTCCTTAAAGGAGCAATCATTTTGCCTGGGCTCACACAGAAGCCTCAGTAAAACAGACCTTTGAGTTCAGCAGGCTACTGCAGAGGTGGTGACAGGGTGAAACTGTATCCCCATCCTGTCACCACCTCCTTAGCACTTTGAGGTCCTGAGGACCTAGCATAAAAATCTGGTTACGTGGACATGTTTGTGCTATTAGGAGAACACAAGGGTGAATTCTTGCACATGGGGAAGATTTTAATGAGAAGTTCCTTCCAAAATGAATAAAATTAAATCTCCATGAACAGAAAAAGGGGGTTGTTGGGAAAGAGATATAAAAAAAATAAGGAAAGACAATTCCACAGACAAAATTTCTGATAAAAATTCATTCAGTCAGCCTAGCTGGTCTAGTTACTTATTACAGCATGTCCTTGAAAAACCCTTGGATTTCAGCATATTTTCATAGCAGACAAGAAGGTTGAAGAGAAAGCATTTCAGCCTGCTTGGACATTCCTAGCCAGATCTTTCTTGTTCCTTCTTTAATTTCTTCCTCTTCCACCTCCATTCTTTTCCTTTTTTTCTGAGAACTTAATCTTAAATTCTCAGAAAATCTTAATCTTCTCTGGGCCAACTATGTCTTTGGCCAGTTAAAAACAAAGGTCCATCTGTGATATCTTGGATCTAGATAGCACATCAGAAATTATCTAAGGGCTACATTCACTTAGCTAATGATCCTTGATGGAATTATAAAAACACAGCTTGGTTTCCATCAGTTCTGCCTTTGTGTAAATAAGAATACAAAAGAGAAGCCATTATGAGAAACAAAAGCTGAAGCCTATCTATTCAGGCTTCCCACCATGAGGTCAGTTTATCAGATGCTTTACAATGTAGCATTGTTGTGCCACTTAAAATTCTGTCACACAAAGGGATATGAAAGGCTAACTATGATGAGAAAGGCAAAGGGTTGGTTGAAAATTTATTCATATTGACAGGCCTGACACCATTCTCTTTATCCTAGACTTGCCAGGAGTGAAGAACCTGAGGCAATTCAGGTATTGCTCAATTACAATAGCCAGCAAGTTTCACCCAAGGTTACGCTCTCTAGGATTGCTAAGTGTTGTAATTAGACAACATCTGAAAGGTCACAGGGATCCCACCAATGTCCCAATAAAGTCTTTTCTGCATATCTATTTGTGACTATAGCATTGCAGAACTCAGATTGATTGATGTATATTTGAATAAGTGATGACATGTGAAAAGAAAAGATATAAGGGGGGGGAACTATCCTGGATAACTTTTCTTTGATATGCACATTTGCAACTTTTCTTTGATTTGCACATTTACTCAGGGAAGGCTGGGTTTCCCCCCCCCCCTTTGCTGTTTTGCTCATTTATTCCTGAACATTTGAATTAGTAATCAGAGCTTGATGGCATACATACATTCAGGCAAATTTTGCAGCAACCAATGAACCAAATTATATTTGCATGCTTAGGTGTGAACAGCTTCCAGCTGCTTCAAAATGAGAATGCTGCAAACGTCAAACCCAAACCATAATTTTATTAGGGTCCAAAACAGGGTATCATCCTTAAAATATATGTTCATAAGCAGACCTTGATACAATCAATGTATTCATTAATTGTCTATTGAAGCTCATAGCTAAGTTATGATTAGAATAATAAGATTATTTTATTTTATCATTTAGCTTGGGATAAGGTGTTTTAATATGCCAGTTTAGGGTTACATGACAATACTATGAGGATCAGCTAAATGACTAAGAAGCTGAATCAAATGTCTCAAGTGCAGATATTCAGGGGCAACTGTTCTTTCTGAACTTACTGTCAAATTCCCCATTCTTAGATAGCTGCGTGCATTTTTCACAGAGGGTGAAATCCTCAAATTAATCTGCTGCCCTTAGTGCAATGGAGAATGCTACTCAAATGGCAATGAAGACTTCTGAATGGAGGGGGAATACGAACTTGGCACTTATTTTAGGCCAGATCCTCTGAGAAATAGTGACTGAAACATCAAAGAGTAGTGATCTGAAGTTTTTATCGCAATTCCATATTAGGTTGCATTATTTAGGTAATCTGCTGAGGAGCAGAAAATCCACTATGGAAATTAGCAAATTAATATCTGCTATCCCAACATCACTTAAACTTGGCAGGCATCACTCCGTACCTAATTGGTAAGAGAATTAGGCAAATGAATATGGAATTTAAGGGATTTAGCAGCAGAGATAAATGAGGCTTCTAGATTCAAAGGCAATGTACATCAGAATGCAAACCATGATTGGATAAGCCAGGGGCAGCATTGTTGTTTGCTTGCCCCATTTATGGCCTTGGAAACCCTGCTGAAAACTGGAGGTGAAAAATGATAAGAAAGATAGATGTGGCATGGTTGCATTAGTAATTGTGCAAGCAGTAATGGAAGAGTTAGCAAGCCAACACAAGCAACAACCTCTGTAACCCAGTGAAATCATAATGAATTGTGAAAGTGCTTGTGCAGCAGGTAACAGGAGGCTGCATAACAGGATGGAAACCCTGGATCTTAGCTCTGTTGCAAGGTTGAGGTAGAAGCAGAAGGATATGATTTGCATTCATATCTGTATCATGGATGTTTAGTTACACTTCTTAGTCATTAGAGTTTTCCTTGTGGGCAGCAATTGCTAGGCAGATTCCCATTTCCTTATGAAGCTTTTTGGTTTGATTTCTGCAGTTGTGAATTATTTCTGCTCATGCATCCACATGATATTGTGCATGCAAACAGAAACTTTTTTTCTTCCAGAGCAGTGTCAAACATCTAAATGTGCAAGGAAAAAGACACTAAGCTGTTGATACAAATAATTAGTAGTACTTCTATTACAAGATATGACATCAGCTCATGAGAATATTTCCAGATGTAAGTTAACTCAGAATTTAATCTACATATTTAATTCACCTTTACTTTCCATACGTTATGTTCCTATTATGAAAATATCATTGTACATTTCTTCCTGGTTTTGTTGCTTATTATTAATTCACTTTTTATACTGGCCTTCCTCTTTATAAAAAGCCCTGAATAGTACACAAAACAATTAGAATTCAACGCTGTATTACACCAGCTAAAAATTTCAGCTAGGAAAAGTATACATAACTAAACATTTATCCACTCACTATTTAATATCCTCATATTTTTTAGTCTTATTGGTGCCTGTTCGTGAAGTTTTCTTTATGGTTAACTCTGCATGACAAACTTATACAGTAAATCAAGAAGTAAATATACTGTAGTATAATATTACTCATGTATACACGCGCAAACACACAGAGAGTGGAAAAATGCATAGTCTTCTGCTATAAGAATAATAGAAAGCTGTGCTGAAGTAAAAGCATGGGCTCACATTTGTCAGGAAAAAAAATGCACGAACAGTCAAGACAAACTTGATCAGACTAATTATTTCAATAGAAAAACCTGGCCTGATATAGTTAAGTGAAAAATTGACATATCGTGATGGTGTCCTGTGGATTTTAAATCTAATAAATAAATAAATGCAAGCAAGCTGGCTCAGCCTACTCTGTTAAACAACAGGTGTGTTTACAGATTAGATCGTGTTTCTCAACCTTGGCAACTTGAGGAGGTATGGACTTCAACTCCCAGAATTCCCTAGCCAGCTGGCTAGGGAATTCTGGGAGTTGAAGTCCATACCTCTTCAAGTTGCCAAGGTTGAGAAACACTGGATTAGATGTAATTCACTTCTTCAGTTCAGAGCTGAAGAAGCTTCTTGGATGGGAAGCAAAACATCTTCAAAGAAAAACAAGAAAATCTAGTTGCCTCATGAAAAAGCAACTTGGGGACACAGAGAGGATCATGAAGCCTCACAAAGTTTCACACTCCCTATTTATTTATTTTTTCCTGGAACAGGCCAACCACAGGATGATTGAGACAGCTTCTGATTCATAATTAAGCCCAAAACTGGCCTGAAATCGATCGAGAAATTTTTTTAGAGTTGATCAACTATTACTCACTCAAGTAACTTGCCTAGGAAAGGAATATTAGCCACCGGCTTAAACTGGGTTCCACGTTCTGGGTCCAGATTTGGCTTTTTCAGAAGCAACCTGATGACTGATTCTTTGAAAAGGGGTGGGAACACCTTTTGACAAGGTGTTCCCACCCTTGGGAATGAGGAATTTATGTCCTCCTGAACCCATTCAAATAGCCTCCCCGCTAGATTTGATAAGCCAAGAAGGGAAGACCAAACATATCCAAGTATCTTTATTCTGCTGCAGTGATATTTTTAAAAAAGGCTAGAATAACCAAAGGCTATTCCTTTTACTAATTAATTATTCATAGCATTGTTTCCTGTTCTCTGGAAAGCTCCATGCCTTTTTGATATATACATAGATATAAAAAATGAAAATTGTTCCTTATTATTCCTTAATCAGTGGAACAGCCTGCCTCCAGAAGAAGTAAATGCTCAAACACTGGAAGTTTTTAAGAAGAGACTGGACAGCCATTTGTCCGAAATGGTGTAGGGTTTCCTGCCTGAGCAGGGGGTTGGACTAGATGACCTCCAAGGTCCCTTCCAACTTTACTACTATTACTATTTATGTTTCTTCTTTTTTGGGCCTACCTTCTGCTTAGTTTTCACCAATAAAGTATTGTTTACCTTTGTTGATATTTAATAAATAAACATCATGCTTTATTTTTTTGCTAGCTGAAGTGAGTGATGTGTTTGCTTGCTCTGATCTGAATATAGGAGTTGATTGAGAGAGTGTTGGGTGCAAATAAGCTGGAAGTTACCCCTCATTTCCCAACAAAAAGTGGTTATGGGTCTAGCAGGGAACCAGAAACAAACTCTGAGTGCATGGGGGCACCTCAAAGCATGCCAGTCACAAAAAAAAAAAAAAAATTCCCTCTTTATTTCCAGGTGTGTGTGATAGATAAGATTTATGGTAATTCAGTGTGTTCTATAGTTTCATAGATATTAGAAAGTAGTTTGGTAACTTAAATCCTTATGAAGGTCACTTCAACAATCTCATTTCACAGATGTTAGCTCTAGGAGCTGATTGGTAGAGATCTGGTGATACATCAGGGAATGTGTGGAGATACATTCCCTGGGATGATCTTTTTACTGAGCTAACTAGATAGTAATCCCATTAGCGAGATAAAAATGCATAAAAAGTATAACTTTTTACCTCCAGAGAGATTTTTTTAAAACTTACAAAATGGGATGGTAACAACTAAAATGTGAAAAATCCTCTTTTAAAATGAAAAATGGAAGTAAGAGAGATTCATTATGATTTCAAATGACCGTTTTTCTTTCTTTGAAAGAATCAGGGATGTTTTAATTTGATCAGACGTGGGGGGCTTTTCATTTTTTTTCTCCTTTTTTTCTTATTCCCCCAGTCCAAATCACTTCCTTCTAATCTAACCAGTCCTGGTGCAAGAAGACAGAAATTAGAAAGGGTTTAAGATCAGTAGATATTGTAGCCCTCCTGCTCTCTATAAAGGCAGTTTTCCAATCAAATTAGCTGTCCCCTGAATCAAATTTTATATTACATCAGTTTTAATGATAGCAAATTCTTGTAATGTGGACAACTGAAGAAAAAATGTGGGTTTTGAAGAACCCACATTTTACTTCTCTCCAACTATATGACCCTTGTCTCTGAACATTTATTTTTGATTTTTTAAAAAAAAAAAGGAAGGAAGGAAAAGCGAAGTACTGCAACCATTTCTGATATATAGTACTTTGTAGATAAAATTGTTTTTATTGGGTTTTTTTTTCTACAAAGGAGAGAAAGAGAACTATCATTAAATCTGCAGGCATAACCTCTACCATTGTTAATTCTTCTACTGTTCCCCTGGCATGAAGTTAAATGCATTCCATTGTTGAGAAAATGTCGGGGAGTTGTTTGCCCAAGACTTACAAAGGCAGATGTACAAAAAAAAATCATGGAAGCGCTTGAGAAACATATGCCCTCTTCAGTTCAAATTATACATTGTGCCAGACAATAATTTCTTATACCTACTTGACTACATTGAAACGGAAGAATGAAGTCTGTGTTGTGTGAGCTGAATTCTTGTGCTTGTATGGCCATTGGCAACAAAAGAAGACCGTTATAAGAAGAAACTCTTCCTGCCGTTAACATGTTTGAGAGAAATAGGCTCACCCAAATATCCACTCTCCCTCCTGGATGAAATATCTGTTGAAATATAGGACGGGAAGCTATGTGCATTATCTAATCAAATGTCTGTGAAATCTCTTCCTTAGTTTTGCCTTTCCAATGTGGCAGAGATAACAGGGATTCTGGACAGGAACTCTGGACAGGAACTTTGCTTTCTCTCATTCTGGATTTTGACAAAACAGAAGAGGCAAGACAGACATAAGATGCTTGTTTTCCCCTCTGCTCCTAGATAAAATTGTCGGAAATTCCCCAGATAATGCCATGAGCAAGACCCATTGACGTCACAAAGTTGCCAACTTTTGTGGGGCCATCTCTTGCTAGGGGCAGAATCTAATGGGGAAAAAATGTCAGTGATGGAAAACTTGAGAAACTTAGGGGAAGGAGGAACATCATGAACTATTCCTTTCCCTAGGCTTGGAAATTAATCTTTGAAGTCTTTTTAGGGAATATCATTACAGCAAATTACATTGCTGGAATAACAGCAGCCTTTCTTGACCTGGTGATGTTCAGTTTGTGGACCTTTGGACCACATGTTCCAGAATTTCTAACCAGCATGGCGGGAATATGGTAATCCAATATACTGTTATGTGGAGAACACCAATTGGGGATTCAAAGTCGATAATGTAAATAACAATAATTTTGATGGCATATTTGCTTAGTTTATTAAACTCTATGCACCTGAATTTCACAGAGAATTGATGTAATATTTTGATGATCTTTGCTTAAACTTCCCAGTCTTCCATCATTTGCTTGAGTGTTCTCCAGTCTAAGTCCCTTCCATAGTGAGTGGACTTTATTTTTTCAGAATTCCCAAAAATGGTCATGCTGCCTGAGGAATTCTAAAAGCTGAGGTCCACTCATATGGAGGATCTCCAGGGTTAGAAGCTTAGTTCATTCTGCATGTTCTAGAACATATTTCCTTGACACAATTGGCAGTGTTGCATTGGACTAGTGTAAAATGTGACTTACTGCATAGTATATGAACCCAGCCAATATATCACTTTATGGTTTGGTGAGTTATACAGGCTCAGACAACCAGATTAACTGAGCAACAGTGACTAAGTAAACCATGGGTTTGCGTGCTGTAAGAAGACCAAAGCCTCACAATGATTTAGGTTGCAGCCTTCTGCCAACGTAGCAGAAACTTTCACAGTATGTGCAGAATGTTTTAGCCATCCCAGTTTCTTGTTATGTCTTTGTTTCACATCTTTTACCAAATTATATTTTTTGAGGTCAAGAAACGTGCAAGTCCTAAGAATTTCCAGCTGGAGATTGCTGGAAAGGCCCAAGGCCTAATGGTGTAATGTTTATCCCCATTTTGCAGCCTACAATTGATGGGACAATGTATTTGACCTATCCAAGAATACAGTTGGCTTCTGTCTTAATTTTTAAATTATTTAATGTAGCATTGGGACCGTGAAGATTAATATTTTATCTTGTTAATTAGTGTTGCTATTGGTATTCGCTATTGTAGCTATAGTACTGTACTATATTGTATAGCTGTTATAAATCTGTTTATAACATTAATCTGAAAACTACTCAGTATTTCCTTTTTGTATCTCAGCCTGGCTGTCAATAGCTCGAGAGAAGGGTGGTCTATAGATACTGCAGGGGCTTTCCTTTATGCATTTTCAGAGTAAAGAACTACTAGGTCTTGTAATAGAGTCTCCCTCAAGGTGGGTTCTTAAAGCTAAGGTGACCAATCGCCCTCCTTTAGGGAGGACACTCCTTTTATAAGTTCTGCCCTCTCTCAAAAAGTGTCCTCCTACATGTCCTCCTTTTCTATATTTGAAGACTAATTTGTAAATCTCCGTATTCGATTGATATTGAGCCGATCCATTGCGTGTGATATGACGTATTTGTATTTGACATGACGATTCGTCAAGGCTCGGTACAGTGCGGCAAGACGCGATTATGAGATGCATGTGCTCCGCACAGGAGAATTGTTTTGAGAGAGTGCGCCACGCACAAGAGTGCGCTGCGCGCAAGTGCTTTGTTTACTTCTTACCGAAACACGACACAGCATACACGCACGCATTAGACTCACTTCTTTCTCAGTGAATATTCAATCATAAATAGGTGAGCACAATAATTCACATCTTATTAATTCATTATCTATTTAATAATTTCCAAATATGTATAATTTTATTTACAAGTTTATTCGTTTATGTTATTGTTTCAGTTTTAATAATTAATTTTATTTATTCGTATTTTTTTTCCTTCAATTTATTTGTGTCCTCCTTCTCCTTGTAAAAAAGTTGGTCACTTTATTAAAGCTTGTAGTCAGAGACCCAATCTCTCTCTCCTCTAAGTGTACATAAAGGAAGAGAACCTTCTATAGCACCAATTATATATTTATTGGTTCAAGTATGGTTTGATATGTAGTATATCTAGATCTCTAGATAGTAATCACTTTGGATATCCTCCTTCTCCCCCGCTTCCCTGGGCTGTGATTGTTTTAAGCACTGACTCTGACTTTTTAAAATTTTATTTGCATTAATCAGACATCTCTTTACCCTTTTCTAGAAGTTGGTCATTGGCCTGATTTGATCACACAATTTATTTCTGACCTTACTAACCCGAGCACACCACAGCATATTATCAATAAAGCTGGTATCTTATACCTACTTGCCTGAGAGTTCATGTACTTAAACTTGGTGGAATTTATTTCTAAGTCGGCCTTCAGGGGATTGCATTATTATATCCACTTTCAGAAAAAGCAAGCCTGATTGAACTTATTGGAACTTTATCTCTGAGAAGACAAGCATGGGATTGCATTATGCCTTCATTTCCATATATTCTTAATTAGAATATAAATTCATTAAGGGGAAAACCCTCGCCCTTTCCAGGCATTCTAATCATGATTTGGGCTTTTCGCAAGAACAGGCCTCCTTTTGCCAGACAAAGGCTGAACTTCACAGTTTCGGAGGATGAGCTTAGAAGAATGTTCTTGACATTTTTAAAATTCTGACTGCATTCAGAAGCTCTGGTATTAGAGCTTATGTTACAGTTTTCATTTATTTCTTAATTCAGAGCATCCAGAAACTGTCCTGTCAATTTTCAGCTGTCATGGTGAGGAGAGAGCTCTGATTCAAAGAAGACTTTGAAGCTGCAGGCTGTTCATCTGGAGAATACCTTATTCTTCCTGTAATCAGTATATTTCTTTTCCTTTTGTTTTAGCTATGGCTGTTCTTAAGAGAGGATTTGCTACTTGATAGCTTAATTTAAATATGAATGTTTTACTATGAATTGCCCCTTTGCCCAAACCAAAGTCATAAAGACACTCTATGTCATTTGTATTGCAAGGAGATACCCTGCCATATAAAGTAGTTAGAACCAAACTACAACAGCTGTCCACTGTCTCCAAAAAGAATTATGGGGTATGTCCTGAATGTGTGGCATTGCTTTGTGAGGATTTGCTGAACTACAGTTTAGTCACAACAAAGAATGCTGAGAGTTATCTGTACAACTAGTTGCTCTACAGGCCAAGATTTCTGCCCACAGTCAATATACTTTCTTCTTCTCCCTGACTGTTCAGATCCGGTTTAATTCCTCACCTACGTTATATAAATAATTATTTTTGCCTACCATATAGGAAAGACATTTATTTACTCCTATATTTAAGAAACAATTACACACAGTAAAACTGAAAACCCAATCTGTCAGAATTGCCAGATTGTTCTCCAAAAATTTACATGCAGACAGACAAAAACATATAATCATTTAACTCTAAAAAGAGCAGTACTCGAGAGTATTTTATTGTTTATAGGATGCATCACAGTTAAAAACAGTGCCAAATTGAACAGCGTAGCAAATGTCATAGTGGTGAACATAATGCATTAATTTTTTAAAAAAAATGAAAATACAATTAGTGGATTATTACAAAGCATACAGTGTATTTAATGCTTGAAAATTATTACAGGCTAGGGCTGGACATATGGGTTCTAATATCTAGAGATACTGAATGATAGTTTAGCTTCCTACCAATTTAAAACCTAAAATGATTCCATGTATCTCTGATGCCCCAAACAGGCACCTGAGACAGATTTACCTTGGGCTTGCTACAAACATATTTGTGCCAGTCACTGTAGAACTGTACTAGAAACTCAAGGTATTCAGAGCCAATGGAGTGTTGGTTGAAGGTATCGGGCTTCCAACCCTCGACTTGAACTTGCTTTTTATTTGACTTGAGATCAGTTTTCTTCCTCCGTTCTGAGGAAGAAATTAGAGGTCCTTAATTTATTATTATTAAATTTGTTTGCCACCCATCTCACTGCAAGGCAACTCTATGCTACTCTAAACGCTGAGAAAAAAAAACTCAGAATATTCATGGACTAGATCAGACATGTCAAACACAAGGCCCGGGGGCTGAATGAGGCCTGCGAAGTGGTTTCATCTGGCCCGCGAAGCCATCCTGAAAATAGTGAGGGAACAGCCCCTCTGCTTTGGCCCTGGCCCAGGCCAGCCGGCCGGGAGCCAATGTACAATTTTGTGGTGGCCATCTATGCTGAAACGCATTCAGACTCCCTCTGACTTTGCCCTGGTACCCATCATGAACAACCTGGCTAAGGAGAGCAAACACAGCAGCAGCAGCCTTGAGGAGGAGGTAAGTGCAGCTGGGCACCCCCTTGGGGAAGTGAGGCTGGGCTTGGTGCCACGGGTGCTCAAGGGCCAGGCTGGGCATTTGACCTCTGCTGTCCTGGGCTCCAGGCAGCCCGCACCACCATCCAACCTCCCCCCCCCCACATGGCCTGAGAGGAACAGTCAGGTTCCTCCAGTGGGCCATGCCTTGGCACTTGCCCTGGCCCCACCCCCTTCTGCCAGAGACCCTCAGATCTGTCCCATTTCTGCCCAGGCCCCCACAGGCACCATTGACATGAACAATGTAGAGCTGGCCATGCCCACCCAGTAGGCCACACCCACTCCCTCCACGCCCACCCAGTAGGCCACACTCACCCTGGCCATACCCACCCAGCCCCCCAAGGGCAACTGCAATGCTGATGCAGCCCTCAGTGAAATTGAGTTTGACACCCCTGGACTAGATTAATTAACCCCAGTATTCTCATTCCTTATCACAACTAATTTGTTGGAATTCTCATCCTCACAGAATCTCTATACTTATGTACACTATATAGAACCTTAAAAATGGAATACTCATGGCATTTTGTATGCAGTTGCCGCCTTTTTCTCCCACAACGCAAAGTAGTATTTCCGCACTGAACAACAACTGGCAACTGTTCTCCAGTGAGGGATCATTAAGACCAGCAAGACTACTGTACTAAGTTGTTTTCTTTCTGGTTCTCTAGTAGCAATTATTTTTGCAATGATGCAAAATAAGAGTATAAACCCTGACTAATCACTGCATGCAGGATGGGAGTGAGACAGGTGGAGAGAAGTAACAAACCTGCTAGTTGATATGACTGTGGAAGGTAGGGAGATGCCACCTTGCCTTCTGGCAGGAGGAGAGAAACCATGGGTGATGGGAGGACTCCTAGCAATATCTCCACAATGTTTCCTCTGGAATGGAAGCTTAGCCTATGCTGAAGGAGCTCAGCTTCCTGAACTACTCAAAAACCCAGCAGTGCTTGTGTGTGGAAATTGCTTTTGTTTGTGAAACAAGTTTACATGTACTGTGAACAGATGATACAGGGAGATGATGGTGAAGATTCTGTATGGCTTTTCAGATATTGTTGAGCTGCAGCTCGCAGCCGCCTGAAACCCAAAGTATTTCCTCCGGGAAATAAATCTTATGTTTGGAAATGTCAACTAGAATGCAACTGAAGGAGGAGATTTCTACGGAGTCTGTGATGGCAAAAAAATCTGATAACACTTTTCCCTCCCAACAACTTTTATGAAAAGACATAAGCTTTTGTGAGCCACAGCTCAGTTCATCACATATTGTATGTATATATGTATGTATGTCTGTGTGTGTGTGTGTGTGTGTGTGTATGATTCTGTTAGTTGCTTCATAATTATTAATGAAGCAAGAATATATGCCTTAATGAGTTCAATCAAATTTCAAATACCTGAAGAAATGCAAAATCTATCTGCATGCATTTCAAAATGTCTGCCTATGTACACGTTAGAATAGAACTGTTATACTTTTTTTTACAACAGGGTTGGACTTTGATATTCCACAGTTATAATTCATGTATTATATGTCTTGCACTGTCCAATATGCCAGAAAAAAGTGTTGAGTTTTATTTTATTTTTTTTTAAAAAAAGAAAGAGATAGAATTAATCTGAAATATGACCCCTTAGTATATCCAGGAAACCAACAATGGATATAAACTTTAGCTGAGAACTTGGGTGCTTTGACTGTCACATAACATTGCTTAGATGATGCTGGACAAGGCATCTAATTGTATAAATTACGGTAGCTCCAAAATTTTGTTTTAGATTGAAATCCAAAGCAGGTGGTAGAGATGTTTGGCTGTTTAGTGTTGTTTTTTCCCTCTCATGTCTGACACTTTTCTGAAATGTAAGATAATAAGAAACACAGACTGACGCATTGCAGTCAACAAAGGACCAATGTTTGCTTACAAAGATTGCATTCATTAATGTCCTAAAATAATGGAGATACTATTTCCAACCACTTAAAAATAACTCATGGAGCAGTTTTTTCTTGTTCCTGTTGTTGAACAAATATAGACTCTCAAAGGAAAGCTTGTCATCAGACCAGTATGCTACATTATTTTTAAAATTCATGACAAACCTGTCCAGGTCATCTGAAGGAAACTTCAGCAACCCAAGAAAATGACTACCAGTGCACAATAGGGAAGATACCTATTTCTATTAATAGTATTAAAATTCACATCAGACTTCCAAGAAGAAGCTTGATCATCTGAGAAATGCTTGTGATAAGGATGAAAGATAAGTACATAGATACAAATACCAAATTACTAATCAAATAGAACTTAAACATTCAAATTCAGTACAAAAGCAAAGAGAGAGAAGGAGAGAGAGCAATTTGCTGTGTTTAAATAACGTCCTATCAAACAGGGCCAGTTTTAGGCTAAGGCCCAGCAGGCACTAGCCAAGGGCACAAAGCTTAGGAGACACCAATGCCATCCCTCCTTCTGAAAGCAAAGGCTATTCTATAAATGTAAATCATTGCATTAACAGGTGGTGGTTCCATCAGTCAATGTGGCCTAGTGCACCATGTACCCATGAGCTGACACCACCTTAAGGTACAGACTTCGTAGTCTACAGCTCTTTCACTGAAAGCACATAGTGGTTAAACTCTTGTAGGATTTAAATTGGGATTAGGTAGGGAGAGAAGGAAGAAGACAGGAAGGTTATGCAAGTTACATGTGATCCAGATTGCAAGTATGTTATCAATTAAACTTATTCGTCAATAGCTCTAATGCAGACATGTCAAACTTGCGACATCACGTGATGTCGCACAATGTATCGGGCCGGTTTTGCCATTGCCAGCAATGGGGTGGGCATGGCTTCCACATGACACGTCCGGCCCATGGGCCGGCAGTTTGACACCCCCTGCTCTAATGTATTAAAAACCCATTGTGCTTGCTGATCTTTTGAGATGGCCTGAAACCTTTTGATATATATGAGTTCAGCAATGTCTTGCTCAATTGGGCTGGTAAAATTTCTCTGTTCCCAAATAGCTACTCTGAGATTGATAATAGAATATATAGTATAGTATAGTATAGTATAGTATAGTATAGTATAGTATAGTATAGTATAGTATAGTATAGTATAGTATAGTATAGTATTGGTATAGTACAGTACACTACAGTACAGTAATATAATGTAATATAACATAATGTAACATAATGTAAAATATAAAATAAATATCAGTTTGGTGTAGTGGTTAAAGTGCTGATTAGAAAATGAGAGATCATGAATCCTAGTCCCCTTATAGACTTGGAAGCCAGCTGGTTGATTTAGGGGCAGTCACTTTCTTAGCCAGCTAGCCAACCACCCTCACAGGTGTGTTGCTGTGGGAAAAGAGAAGGAGGTAGCATTATGCACACCTTGAATCATACAAAATAAAAGTGGCACCAGACATCTTCTGATATCTGGCAATCACCCACTAATCAGCTTGTCTCCTACAATGTCTTTAAAGTGTTTTCATATGTTGCTGTGCCCTATTTTCAATTGTATTCAATGAATTTTCAACACATTTCAGTTTTATTTTTGCATTTGAATACTGTATTGACATTTGCAGGTAAGATGCCAATGCTTCAAAGAACTCCAAACATCTCGCTTTTAAAAAGTCACATCCACAATTTAATTATTTAACTGAGTTATTGCCTTGCATCACAGGAGATATTACAGAGTTAGTTGAGCATCGTTAAATCTTGTTGAATTCCTAGTGAATTTATGCACAGATCCTCATCACCTTTAGCATTACAATAAGTGGCAGCTCTGCTATTATTTAGTTTTTCTAAAACAATGTTATAGGGCAGTGGTTCTCAACCTGTGGGTCAGGACCCCATTTGAGGTCGAACGACCATTTCACGGGGGTCACCAAACAACACAGTCTGCCATTTTTTTCCCCTTTTCCTTAGCTGTGCTACTCCCTTTTATTCTATTGGCTTTTGAAAGCCAATAGAATAGACTCTCTTGAATAGAGTCTAATTCTATTGGCTTTCAAAAGCCAATAGGAATTGTCCAGGCTGTCTCTGCCCTGCTGAGCCCGGCAAAAGTCCCGTTCTGCAAACGGTGCTGCACCAGTTGAGTAGTCCTCGACTTACGACCAGTTGAGTAGTCCTCGACTTACGACCGGTTGGGGGGTTGCGGCATTAAAAAGGTTGAGAACCACTGTTATAGGGTAAAATGATAGCCACTCTACTTTTTAACAGAATAATAGAGTTCTGTAAAATCGCAGATATTTCGTAAGTAGGGGATGGATGGATGGATGGATGGATGAACAGATAATTTTCTACTGGTTGAGACTCCTATTAATCAGCCATGAAAATCCCATCTTAATGATAATGATGCTCCCCTGAGTGACTGCTGGCCGTCATTCATTCACTCCATTTTTGGAGGGTTCTGTTTGTGTCTATGAGATAAATAGCATAGTATGCACAATTTAAACTCTCTTCTTGGGTTAAAGGATTTAAACTAGGACAGCAGCAAAATGCAGTAAACAACCGATCACATGGCGGCACACTGTAAACTCAGAGGTCATTTCTAGAGGGAGAGTGCAAAGCTTTAAAAAGATCTGAGAAGAAATGAGAGACTGAACCAATCTCAAATGCAAGGATGATCTCATCCCTCATTTTGAGCCACCGACTGTAGTAGAGGGGGAAAAAAGGAGCATGGAGACTATTTTGGCTGCAGGTATGCTCACATGATTGGCTCCCTGTCTATAGAGGAATGTGCTTCTTTTATAAATGGCCACCCGGCTTTTGAAGTGAAATTATATCATAGGCAGCAAGTGACTAGGCTTACCCAGATCCCATATTTCAGGTTTCTGAGCTTCCACTCCACATTGTATTTGAAATGGAGCACATGCCAAGCATTTATGAGCAGGCAAGTGACTTGGAAAGGCGTGTGTCTCTTCACTCTAGCAAAGGGTCCAACTAGTTGCAAAATACTGTAGCCCAGGGATGCAGCTAAACAATTTTGAAAATTGGACTTGATATAACTTGGATGTGTATACATACAAGCACACACTCTTGAGTTGCTTAATTCACACAACTTTCATTTCTTGCTTGTCCCGTGCCCCTATGATCCCATTTTATAACTGGTTCACATACCCACAGGATTGCATGCCCTAGTTTAAAGCAAAAAGGAAACATTCAGAAGAAAAAATATATACAGCAGAATAGGATAAATAGGGCAGTTCTTAATTCATCATCTGTGGAACTTCAGCAGAAAAGACACTCAAGATGCTGACAGTTTTAAGGTTGCAAGACTGAACCACAACTGGTTGGTGTTCATACCACATAACTCCAATTTATATATTCAGAAATATATTTCAGACTTTTTGTTCATTATTAAAGATATACCTTCACTCCTCTGCATGCATTTATCAGATGCACTCAAGGTCAGACTACCTTAATTCAAAACTATTATATCCGTCCCCTTTCTCTTAGGTTCATCGACATGCAACATATCTATTTTTATTTCATTGATTATTTTCTGCTTTTTCCCACTTCCCACTCCTATAGTCCAAGTCACAATATCCCATGTGCCATAGTGGGTACCAAATGAACCATATAGATTTCCTTATACCTCCCATCATGGCTTTGGTTAATTGTGGGTTTTACATTATACATTTTAATAAGAATATAGAGCAGACTTGGTTTCTGGCATCAGTAACACTTTGTAATCAGTAATCTCTGCTAATGGTATCAACAGTATTTATGTATTTATTTAATATGGCCAGCATCTATCTACTGAAACTCTGGGCCAAGGGCCTATCAGATGTCACTGTTTCAGCAAAGAGACTTTGAACATGCCCACTATGCCAGATCCGGTGGGACACTAGTACCAATCTCCTTTAATACATTTTGACCAGTATGGTGAAACACAACCAAAGTCCTATGTTTCCCCCCCAGCATGCTTTCTTGCTATTCTATACAAGATACAATCTCCAATTTGAAGATGGTCTTGCAGATCTACATCTACGTACTGTCTGATCAACTAACCAGTACGTGCAATGTATTAACACACATCTTTGCTAATGGAGGCTTTTCTGCTGTAGTTGAATCCAATCCTAACATTAAAAAAGAAATGAAATGATGGCCGTTCTCAAAAGAAAATATATATATCCCCATACACATAAATGCATGTACATATACAGTATATATGTGTGTGTGTGTAGATATAGAGATACACGCACGCGCGCGCACACACACACACACACACACATGTAAATCAATCTGTTCTGAATACATAGCAGAAAAAAGGGTCTTGAGAGTTAACAAGATTGATAGTACATGGTACAAAGCTATTACAGAATCAATCCATTTTGCTTCGGATACTGTGAAGCCACCTCCCAGAAGGTAACAAACGATGAGTCTGTATTTGTATGTCTGTGTGTATGTGTAAGGTGACCAACTTTTTTACAATGAAAAGGAGGACACAAATAAATTGAAGAAAAAAATATCGTAAAAGTTGGCTTGGCCCACGGAAGGTCAACCGCCCGCCGCGCCCCCGCCCGCAGCTGCCCTGCCAGCACCGCTCCCCACTGTGTGGAGCGGGCCCCATGGCTCCCAAAGCACCAGCCACGCCAGCTCCGGCCCTGGGGGGCAGCCCGCCGTCGACACACTCCGCCTGCAGCCACTCCGCCAGCACCACTGCCCATCCTGCGCAGCCCCGTGTAGAGAGCGCCCCGCGGCTCCCACAGCACGGTATCTTCGGAACTACGAGATGGTGTAGTTGGTTAGCAGGCGGGGTGCTAAGTTCCTGCCAATTCGCCTTCGCTGCAGACAACTTGCATGTGCAAAGTTTGCCGGTTGGGTGTTTTGGTGCGCTCAGCAGCAATTCCTATTGGCTTTCGAAAGCCAATAGTGGGAGTAGCACAGCTCATGCAAAAGTTGGGGAAAAAAAACATCAAAAAAAGGTGCCGGAACGCCGTTCTGAGCGTTCTATGAGGGGGAAAAAAAAGCCCTGCAGATTAGTCTTCAAATATCGAAAAGGAGGACATGAAGGAGGACACTTTTTGAGGGAGGACAGAACTCACAAAAGGAGGACTGTCCTCCCTAAAGGAGGACGGTTGGTCACCTTAGTATGTGTGTGTTTACATATATTTACATACACATTCACCAAAAGCCACAACCGCCTCAAAAAATCGCAAGATCAAGATAAAAAATAATTGAAGTAATAACAACGGATTAATGTTATATGCATATTAAAAAAGCTGTGCCCTTTATAACATTATTTCTGTTGGTACAGTACAGTATGTACCAAAAACTCTTCTCTCACACATACACAAACCACTCTGTTATCTATAAGTTCGCACAAACAGATCCTCCCTCCTTTCAGCAGAAATAGGAAAAGAACAGGATGAACAACACAATCAGGATGAAGACAGAGTTAAGAGAATAAACAGCAGTTCCAGAAGGACAGGAGAAGGGGACCAAAAAAAAAAAAAAAAATGGATGGAGAGGAAGCAAGGGTTCCAGATTAAAGGGGCAGTTACATAAACAGCAAGCGGTAAGCATTTCCATTCTCACCTAAAAGACCTGCCTCCCTGCTGGCTACTTAAAAGACTATTAGAAAACAAAGGAAACATTTCTCAGCCCTAATATATATTGAAATATTTTGGTTCTAAACAGGAAGTAATTTAGTTACTAGACTTTGTACCCGCATTCCTTCTATCTCAATAAATCTTCCTAAAGAAACTCAGTGAAATCAGGCTGAGAATTATTTCAGTTTCAGGCGGCTTCCAAAGTGCCTGAGACCAGAAGGAACAAAAGGAGATCTGGCTTGCCTTCAGGGCTTGCAGGAGAAGTGCCTGAAATGAAGAGAGGGGCGGAACCTCTGCCCTCTCTTCTGCCTCCCTCTAAGGCAGGAATAGGAAACCTTGGCTCTTTTATGAGTCGTGGACTTCAACTCCCAGAATTCCTGAGCCAGCATAGCAGGTGAAATTAAAAAAAAAAAGTTCTGATTATTCCAGCAGTCTGGAGCAAAATGGTAGTGGAAAGAAGAGACATTCCTTCCGCAGTGCAGAGCAGTCAATTGGGCACAGGTCTTTGCCGAAACTGTGATACTGTGCATTTCATCCTTCAAGAAATCGTTACTGTCCCATTCTATCATTGAGACCATCTAAACCTTATCCACCCTTTAAACCCTAGGGCAGGGGTAGGCAATCTTGGCTCTCTTATGACTCGTGGACTTCAACTCCCAGAATTCCTGAGCAACCATGGCTCAGCATGGAAACCTCTCTCTTTCCCCTCAGCGTGGCTGGCTCAGGAATTCTGGGAGTTGAAGTCCACGAGTCATAAAAGAGCCAAGGTTGCCTACCCCTACTCTAAGGACTCTTCTTGATGCTTTCCTCCAGGCCTTGAGGTAACAAAAAGATATGATGGTATATTTCCACCTCACCGCCATGTCTTATTCTGTCCTGTAAGTAGAGCTGCCCTGAGAGGAGAGAACGTGAGGAGAAAAGGCAGCTGGCTTGCTGTTGGCCAAGCTAGTAATTTTATTTATTTATCCACTTTTAAAATGTTTAAAAAATATTTAGTAGATTCTACACATCACAAGTGAGCCAAAAATTTTGGTTGCTAAGCAGGACATTTGTTGTGTGAATTTTGCCCCGTTTTACAAGATTTTTGGGGGGCATAGTTGTTAAGTGAGTCACTGCAGTTGTTCTGTTAGTAACGCGGTTGTTAAGTCAATATGGCTTCCCCATTGACTTTGCTTGTCAGAAGTTTGCAAAAGGGGATCCTGTGACCCCGCGACACTGCAACCATCATAAATACATGCCAGTTGCCAAGCGTCTGAATTTTGATCACATGACCATGGGGATGCGGCAGTGGTCGCTAAGTGTGAAAAATGGCACTTTTTTCAGTGCTGTTGTAACTTTGAACGGTCATTAAATGAACTGTTGTAAGTCAAGGACTACCTGTATTTCATGGTGGGTATAGCCTTGGGGAAGTAAACCTGCTGATTATGTTGATATACTTAAGTTGTCCTAGGTCCAAAACCCAGGCCTGAGCCCAACAGAAAACAGATACGTCGGAATCAAAGGAAACCTGGCTTATTCAGGCACACTTTGGCGTACGAGATGCAAATTTCATTTCCATCCCTGCCTACAAGGTTTCTCAATTAAAATTGAAGAAGGAGGGAGGGAGGAAGGGAGGGAGGTAGATCATAACAATATTTATTTCATTTATTTTTCCTGAAGAATTATTGCATATTATAAATGAATTATGATTGTAGCACTTTGATGTAGGATCCATCTCCGGCCCAGTAATTACTAATGGGTTAAATATTAGACCTGCTAATTATGAACTGTAATGATATCATTAGTGATACATGAAATATCAATATGGCTTCCAGGTTTGTAAAATTCTTATAGTACATTCCAAAGTCAGCAGAATTCTAATGCACAAAATTACTCATGATACTGTATATTGTATACTTACTTACAATATTCAATATACTTACTTTCCAGCACTGAAGTATAACAAAGCATCCCCCCCCACCAAAGGAAGATAAATTATTAGGCTGTCAAATATTTGTTGCTGCTAACACCTGTTGGCTGCTATTTTTGGCAACAGGCAGAAGAATCTGATTTAAGAGCATATTTTACTTCTGTTGCCTGGATGGTAAGCTCAGTCAGAACAAGCCTAACTAAGTTTAGAATCCTGATATTACACTTTGGGAAATGCATTACACAAATGTGGACAACATCATAAGCCAGTGATGGCAAACCTTTTAGAGACTGAGTGCCCAAACTGCAACCCAAAACCCACTTATGCATCATTGAGTGCCAGGTGGGCGTGGTCCATTGGCTGGGTGTGGCCCATTGGGTAGGCATGGCCAATTGGATGGGCATGGCTGCAGTGGTAACGGCAGACTGGGTGGGACTAAAAAGTTCAATCAATCAATCCCAACTTTGCAAGAACTTTTGTTTTCCTGCGAGAAGTTGAAATTGACTGATTGAACCTTTTTTTTTTTTTACACGGCGGTGGAGGCCTAAAGCGAAAAGGTTTTATAAAACCCAGCTGAAGGCCTAAGACTGGGTCGACGACGCGCATGCCCACAGAGAGGGCTCTGAGTGCCGCCTCTGGCACCCGTGCCATAGGTTCGCCACCACTGTCATAAGCCATCACAGTGCTACTGCTGAAGCAACTGTTCTTTTAACTGAATTCTGTGACAGAAAAAGGTGGTTTGTATCTGTAGTTAATTTCTCTGCACTTCCTGAAATGTGTCTTGCAACCCAAGAGATCTATAACAGGGGTCTTCAAACTCAGCCCTTTTATGACTCGTGGATTTCAACTCCCAGAATTCCTCAGCCAGCGTGCCTGGCTGAGGAATTCTGGGAGTTGAAGTCCACGAGTCATAAAAGGCCTGGGTTTGAAGACCCCTGTTCTAGAATATTTCTTAACATGACCTCACATATTATAAAGGAATGTGTTACAATATATTTACAACTTTTTGTTTAGAGACCATTCAAAGTTACAACAGCATTGAAAAAAAAAATGACTTATCACAATTTTTCACACTTACGACCTTTGCAGCATCCCCATGTCACGTGATCAGAATTTGGACCCTTGACAACTGATTCATATTTATGAATGGTTGCAATGTCCTGGGGTCATGTGTGATCTCCTTTTGCAACTTTCTGACAAGCAAAATCAGTGGGGAAGCCAGATTCACTTAACAACTGGGTGATTACCTCAACAATTGCAGTGATTCACTTAACAACTGTGGCAAAACAGGATGTAAAATGGGGTAAAACTCACTTAACAAATGTCTTACTTAGCAGCAGAAATTTTGGACAATTGTGGTCATAAGACGAGGACTACCAGCATGAGCTTGAAGTCTTCTAACTGAAAAATGCTTTTTTGATAGGCCTGTCTGAGAACTAATGGGAGCAAAGCATAGCAGGCGGGGAAAACAAGCTGTTCAAAAAGGGAAAAATAATAATAATAGAAGGAATAAAAAAAGACAGTGGGGAGCTCAAGAGTGAGCAAACAGGAAGGCAAAGAGGAATAGGAGGTTTTGCGGCAAACCTTAGTAGGAAACCATGCATGAAAAAGATCTACATTAACCATTCATCTGCAGACACCATGTATCAAGGATATATCTACTGAATGAAGTAGGCAAGGCTCCCCACTCTGTAAAAGCACAAAGCCATATCGCGTTCAACAATTCCTAAAGAAGAAAAAATGCGAAGTTACCAACCATAGCTTTGTAAGCCGCCCAGAGTCGCCTTGTGGCGAGGTGGACAGCAAACAAATTTAATAAATAAATAAAAATAAGTTGGAAGGTGGAAAGAAAACAGGGCAACGGTGTTTTCTAGTTCACTGCATACAACACCAAATGGACAATTAGCTATTTCTTGGACATAAAAGGTGAAAAGATGAAAAGTAAAACCATTGAAGCGGCAGGCATAGCCCGGAGGTTCAGGGAGGGTGCTGAAGCGAGTGGGCGTCCTGCCTGCAGTGTCCATGCTGGCTGCCCCTTCCCCGTCAGAGGGAAGAAGACCCCCCAGCATCCCTGGGGCAAAGGCCCCCCGCTCTGCCCAGAGGAGTATTGGCCTGGCCTCCCCTGCTTCATTGCCCTTCCTGCCGCTGCCCAGCATGGCTGCCCCAGAGCTGCAGGGGCTGGCCTGGCATAGGAAGGTATGTGTGTCCCCACGCACCTTTAGTTATACCTTTAGTTGGTCTGCCCCCCATGCTCTGAGGTTGGCCCTTTGTTGCCGCACTTCGAAGCTCTACATCTCCATCCCATGTGCAGGCCACGCCATGTCCCCACACACTCACTGCCTGCTGTAGGTAAGACATTCCCTGAAAATAAGACCTAATGGGTCTTTTGGTCCAAATATATATATATATAAGACCAGGACTTATTTTCCGGGAAACACAATACAAGGAACAAATGATAAATCATGATCATAATCATAAAACACAATCATCATAAATCATACAATACAACACTCAGTGATCACCACAGGACACTAAATAATCAACATAAATCATAATAAGATACTAAACAAAACCAATCAACATAAATCATGAGATACAACAAAATTAAAGTCATAACTTTGTTTGATTCATTATGCTCACTGCAATAAATTTTTGGCTGTCAAGAAACAAGTCTATTTCCTTGAAACCATGGTGGCTTCAGTTGAGATATCCAGACTGGCAACTATGTAGATCAGTGTTTCCCAAACTTGACAATTTTAAGGCATGAGGACTTCAACCCCCAGAATTCCACAGCCAGCAACGCTGGCTGTGGAATTCTGGGAGTTGAAGTCCACATGCCTTAAAATTGTCAAGTTTGGGAAACACTGATGTAGATCATGGCTAACTGGTAAATTCTGGGAGTTGAAGTTTACAGGTCTTAAGACTCCCACGTTTGGAAACCCCTGGTGTAGAGGAAGCCTTCTTTGTCCCACTCAGAGGATGACACCTTCTGTAGGAGAGGACGGGCTTCTTTTTGAAGGAGAGATTCATTTTGAGAACAGGGAGATGTTCCCATAGGAAGGACCAAGCTCTTGTGTCATGAATCCACATCTTATGCCCAGTGCTGTTCTTCTGAGTGATGTAAAACTTTTAATTATAAATGATGCAATCATTAGAAACACAGACTGTAGGTGGTAATGGGCATGTAGATCTCATGTTGATTTGCTTATGTAATGGAAAGGATCCAGATTAAGCACACCCTCTAGATAAGCTGTTAGATAGCGTTGGGGAAGAGGCAGAAGGCACGGTTCATATGGGCACCAAATGAATCATCCTCTTTAGGACTGTAGTCAGCCAGTCCTGGAAACCAAATTTATTTAGCAGGCTGAAATCCAGAATGGTCAAGGTAGCATTCTCAGAAAAGCTAGGCACAGAAAGGGATGAAAATAACTAAATCAAATCAAAATGAAATATATAGCTAGGAGAGACACATAGTTTGAAAACAATATACTGTATGTAAAAGTATATGTATGAGAGGGACCTTGGAGTCCTATTGGACAATCACTTAAATATGAGCCAGCAGTGTGCGGCGGCAGCCAAAACAGCTAATACAATCCTTGGTTGTATAAACGGAGGCATAGAATCAATATCATGTGAAGTATTAGTACCACTTTATAAAACCTTAGTAAGACCACACCTGGAATACTGCATCCAGTTTTGGTCACCACATTATAAAAAAGATGTTGGGCCTTTGGGAAAAGTGCAGAGAAGGGCAACTAAGATGATTGAGGGCCTGGAGACTAGAACATATGAAGAATGGTTACAGGATTTGAGTATGGCCAGTCCAGAGAAAAGAAGGACTAGGAGTGACATGATAGCAGTATTCCAGTATTTGAGAGGCTGCCACAAAGAAGAGAGGGTCAGCTTATTTTCTAAAACACCAGAAGGCGGGACAAGAAACAATGGATGGAAACTAATCAAGGAGAGAAGCAACCTGGAATTAAGGAGAAACTTCTTAACAGTGAGAACAATTAACCAGTGGAACAGCTTGCCTTCAGAAGTTGTGGGTGCTTCATCACTGGAAGTTTTTTAAAAAAAACACTGGACAGCAACCTATCTAAAAGGGTATAGGATCTCCTGCTTGAGCAAGGGGTTGGACTAGAACACGGGTCCCCAACCTATGATCCGTGGCCTGGTACCAGGCCGGTGGCCTGTTGGGAATAGCCTGGTGAGCCCCCCCCCCACTTGCAGAAGCGCTGCTGCATGGGTACTAGCAGCCCCGTTTGCGCATATGCGGATGCGCTAGCACCGTCACCAGCATCATGCAGGCACTAGTGGTCCATTTGCGCATGTGCGCGGGTGCCAGCACACTGCCGGGGGGCACACAGCCTGCTCGCACATGCTCCTCCCTTTCCTTCCAGGCCACCAAGCTGGAAAGGTTGGGGAGCTCTGGACTACAACACCTCCAAGGTCCCTTCCAGCTCTATTCTGAATTAATTTAAAAAAGGATCTTAAAATAATATTTAATCAGTAACTGAATATAAATAGTTTATGTGGTATGAGTGCTAAAACGGCAACTGCATTACAAGCAGCATACAGGTAGACCTCAACTTACAACCACCATTTGGACCAGAATTTCCACTGCTAAGCTTATTTTATGACTTGGCACGGTTGTTAAACAAAAGCTGTGAACTGAATCATGCCTGCATGAAGTGCGTCCGGCTTGCCCCGTTGACTTTGCTTATCAAAAGTTGATTGGGAAGATCGTCAATGGCAGCCACATGACCCCAGGGACACTGCAACCACCCTAAACACATGCCAGTTGCCAAGCATCTGAAATTTTGGTCACCTGACCATGGGGATGCTGCAACAGTCACCAATGTAAGGACCAGTCGTAAGTCTCTTTTTTTTAATTTTCATTGTAATTTTGAATAGTCGCTAAACAAGTTTATAATTTCCAGTTCTAGACTCTAGTATCTTTTGTACTGGCTGGAAGCCAGCTTCAGAACTTTGTTCAATTCTTGGCAGCATATTTTAAAAAAGATGGGCAGAGAAACATGGGCAGAGAAAAAGGAGGACAAAATTGACTAGAAACTAAGCTTGCTGGGAGAGATTGAGGGGATTGAGTAGGCTTAGCGATAAGAAAAGTTGACCGATACAGTAGTGCTTTTCAAGTTTCTGATGTCATACAAAAGAAGGTCAAGACCCATCCTCCATCATTCAGGAATGCAGGACATGGAACAATAGTTTTAAGTTACAGGAAGGCAGATTCCAATTGAACGTTAAATAAAACTTCCTGACAGTAAGAACAAGTTGACAGCGGAACTAATTATCTAGAGAGGTGATATGCTTCCTTTCACTGGATGTGTTGAAGCAGAGACTGAATGACCCCTTTATTGGAGGTGCCTTAATATGAATTTGTGCGTGAAGCAGGTGACTGGATTTGATGGACCAATAGCTTATTGAAACTCGATGATTCTTTTAAAACACGAGGAATTGCTCAGCCAAAAAACTCCCTTGCCTTCAAAACTTAACCTAGTATGAAGATCCTCATCATGTAGGAACATGATGTGCTGGGAGTTCAGGCCTACCGGACCTGCATTCCAATAATAGCACAGCTCAAACTGAAGGCTGGGAGAGACTGCAGCTCTTTCAGTGGCATTCACTGCCAGAAATTAGGAAACTCTCCATAGAGCAGACATGTCAAACTCGTGACATCACATGACATCACATGACGTATCAGAGCTTTTTTCCCATTGCCAGCAATGGGGTGGGCGTGGTTTTCTGATGACGCATCCAGCCCGCGGGCCAGCAATTTGATACCCCTGCCATAGAGGCAGGCCAGAGAATATCTGGATGGTAAGTAACCATTCGTGATGTGATGTGATCAGTAGGGAACTCATCTTAAACCTTTATCCTATTTGTATCACGCCTTGTTAACTGACTTAAGAACTGCAGTGATTCACTTCACAACGGTGACAAGAAAGGTCACGAAATGGGGCAAAACTCACTTAACAACTGCCTTGCGTAGCAACGGACATTTTGGGCTCGGCTGTATAGCTAGAAAAGGTCTCTCTGAGCAAATAGCTCTAAGCAATTTTCAGACCTTTTGTCTTGATTAGTAGCCTTTCTGACGGATTAGAAATCATTTTAAGGCCTTACAAGGGTTTGTTTTGGGTTTTGATGCAGGTGTGAATACAACCCAAGAAAGGAACCCTGAATAGAACCATGGTTTACAGAACACTGGGGAGAAATTCACATAAAAATATAATCATAAATAAGATTCATTGGAGAGTATTCCTGAAATAGCAATTGTTAAGAGATCTGTGTTTTTGGCTGGAGTTTAAATTAGGAGAGGCTGCTGCATGCAGTTTCATGAAGGCAGCGATTTCAGTAGGCCTTTGTTTTGAAGAAACCTGATTGCACTGAAAATAAAATTCTATTTGATCAATGTTTATTATGCCAATTTATATCACTACCACCTCCACCCCTTTTATACCCGGGCTGCTTGAGTTGGCTAAGAATCAATAATAACCCAACAGAAATAGCTAAATCAATTATGAATGCAACTCATAAAGGTCTTAGTTCCGTGGTGGCGAGCCTATGGCACACATGTCAAAGTAGTACGCAGAGTCCTCTCTGTGGGCACACGCACCATCGCCCCAATCCTAGGCCTTCAGCTGGGTTTTATAAAACCTTTTCACTTTAGGCTTCCACCTCTGTGTACAAAAAAAAAAGTTCAATAAATCAATCAATCAGTTTCAACTTCTTTTTTTTTTTTAAATTTTTATTTTTAACCAACAAGACAAAACAGAACAAAGCAAAGCATAACACACATACACACACAATATATATTCCTCTTTGAAGAGTTTCATCTGTCGGAACCATGACAGGGGGATGCTGCAACAGTCGTGTGAAAAATGCATGTCACTTTTTTCAGTGCAGTTGTAACTTCGAAAAGTCACTAAATGAATTGTTGTACATCAAGACTACCTGTAGGATCCCAAAACAGGAAAAACTTCAGAGCAGTGCTTCCGGTTTAGGATTTAATGGGATGAATGCCTAACCTAATTCTTCAGCAATGATGCCAGCATTTATTTCACCCCTTAAAACTCCCAATGGAGGGAATCTTTTGGCCTTAACCACTCCAGAGTTACGCTGAGGGTACTAGGAATTTTTTTTTTTTTAATTGAAAATTTTTTACATTTTACAAAAACAAATCCCCTTCCCATACCCCCCCCCCAACCCTACCTCACCCCCCCCCTTCCCAACCTCCCAAACCCTCCCCTGGACTTCCCAGAGCTGAGTACAGGCTTAATTAAAAAAAAAACTTAAAACACTTTTAAAACCTAAACAAATTTAAATACAATCATCATTCTATATAAACTCCCTCCAAAAACACAAATTTAAACATTACTTTCTTTGAATATCTATATCTATAGTGTAAAATCTAATTTCTCCCTCTTTCTTTATCCTAAAACGAAAAAATAAACATATAAACCTTTGTTATACCATTAAAACTAAATACTCTTAAAAAACTTAAAGTAAATACATATTTCCTTCAATCTTCATAATCTTCTCTCCTATCCAAAAAGAAAAAACTTAAAAAACCTATAAGTCCTAAACAAATCTAAGCACATTTAATTAAACAAATTATTTTCTCTTAAAAATATTAATAATAATATTTAAAAACTAGAAACACTTTTAAATCCTAAAAAAATCTAAATACAATCATCATTCTATATAAACTCCCTCCAAAAACACAAATTTAAACATTACTTTCTTTCCTAAACAAATCTAGACATTTAATTAAACAAATTATTTTCTCTTAAAAATATTAATAATATTTAAAAACCAAATTTAAGCATACTTAAAACTTAAAAAAAAAAGGGAGAAGAAAAAAAAATAATTAAATAGAAAAAGTCCGTTCCAAAAAAATACTTAGAAATACCAAAAACAACCATTCCAATCATAAGAAAATAAAAAGGGAAAGGGAAAGGAAAGAAAGAGAAACACCAAAAAGCCTGCCGGTCAGCATTCTAACTTCCAGAAAAAAAACACCGAGAGATTTGCCGATCGCCATTTTACTTTCCCTTTCAACAAAGAAAGAAAAATAAAAAGAGAGAATAAAAATAGAAACAAGTCTTAAAACTTAAAATCCAAATAAGTCAAAGAAAGCAAAAACTAAATCCTCTACTCAGCTCTGTCCGTTTATAAAAAAAAAAACTCACCAGTTCTCTTTAAGCACGGAGGTGTTTGCAGCGGCTCGTTTTGTCCCTGAGGACAAAAACAGCTGGGAAGCGGAGACAAGTCTGAACTCCGTGGGAGCACTCCTTTCACCCCCCCAAAAAAAACTTGGGGGGTGCAAAAGAGGCTCTACCACTATTCAGACACTCTCTACCCCCCCCCTTTGCCCGGGAGGGGGATTTTGAACCGCTGAACAGCTGATGTCTGCTGTTCATAGCGGTTCTTACACTTACCCAGGAGGACGGCTACAAAGTAGCCGCCATCGCGCGCGCAAAATCCACCGGAAGTCCCAGTTTCAACTTCTTGTGGGAAGAAAAAAGATCTCACAAAGTTGGAATTGATTGATTGAACTTTTTAGTCCCACCCAGTCTGCCGCTACCACCGCAGCTATGCCCACCCAATGGGCCATGCCCACCCAATGGGCCACGCCCACCCAATGGGCCATGCCCACCCGGCACCCGACAGTACATAAGTGGGTTTTGGGTTGCAGTTTGGGCACTTGGTCTCTAAAAGGTTTGCCATCACTGGCTTAGTTGAAACAAAGTTTTAACTTCACAGAAATTCTCTTTAGAGAATAAGAAAAATAAAATGAGGTTTAGGGGATACATTGCATTTGATATGCAGTCAGGATCAAAGGTTTTCTTCTCCTTTAGTCTAGCATTGAAGTACAGGTGATGCTCAACTTATCACCACAACTGAGCCTCAAAATTTTTGTCGCTCAGCAAGACAGTTGTGAAGTAAGCTTTGCCCCATTTTACAATCTTTCTTACCACAGTTATTAAGTGAACCACTGCAGTTGTTAAGTTAGTCACATGGTTATTAAGTGGAACTGGCTTCCCCCATTGATTTTGCTTGTCAGAAGGTCGCAAAAGGGGATCATGTGATCCCTGGGATGCTCAACTGTCATAAATACGAGTCAGTTGCCAAGCATCCCAATCCTGATCACATGACCAGAGGGATGTTGCAATGGACGTAATTGTGAAAAATGATGATAACTCATTTTTCCTCCATGCTGTCGTAACTTTGAACAGTCACTAAACAAAAAAAAATGTAAAATCAATCAAACACCATCTTGGAAGGCCTCCAGAAAAAGAGGGAATCTCTTGATAAGGCAGTAGAACTATACATGTTTCCTCAGGGTAAGCTCTATGGGATGTATTTGTACCTAGCACTGAGCCATGAATATTAAAGATGGTTTATTAAATAAATCATAATTGGGTAGAATGTCACAAGGTAAGGCTGGTTTGTCTGGTTTTGGCTTATCATGCTATATGATAGAACCACTATATTCAAAAACACTGCCTAATAGTAAAGTATGGAACTATGGCCTAGATCTGATTAGGCTAATTTTACATTGATTTACATTTTACATTTACATTATGCTAATTATACAAGACAGAAAGCCACTTTGGTGTCGCAATTAAAGGCACCAGGCTAGAAACCTAGAGATTGTGAGTTCCAATTCTGCCTTAGGCAAAAAGCCCGCTCGGTAACTTTGGACCCGTCATTCTCTCCCAAACCTAAGAAGGATAAACCACTTCCTAAAAACTTGCAAGAAAACCACAGGGACCAATTCAGGGTGTTTTCCAGGAGTCAAGACTGACTCAAAGGCACGCGCTCATATAAGCTGTAATAAACCATGCTCCAAAAGAAAGTACAGCATAGGGCTAATCTGGGAAAGTGAAGAGTATCTGCTAAGATGATATTCTCCAAATGTGTTGGACTAAAACTCATGTAGTGTGCAATCATCTGATTTTGACTTTCAGTTCTGGCATTTTAGCCCTGGACCAGATCCAGAGACCATCAGGGTGGGAAAAGGAGTTGGAGGTTATCCCAGGTATGCACAGAAAGTAGCACAAAAAACCTTGGCAGACTGGGAAGTTCAGTCACTTTCCCTTTGACATGTTTATTTTTTTTTAAAGGAGATCATCTAATTAAAACTCCCACTTTGTTGTATTTTCCCAGAGAAAAGCGTAGGTGAACGACATTTGCAGCTCTGCCTAGTTTTCCAGAACAAACAAATATTCAGACCATTTGGAGGAATCTAATGATGTGATTGCCTAGAACAGGGGTGTCCAACATGCTGGCTGGGGAATTCTGGGAGATGAAGTCCATAAATCTTAAAATTGCCAAGGTTGGACATCTTTGCCCTAGAAGAAACAGGGGTTGAAAACAATCCCGAATTTCCAAAACAATCATGCCAGGAATAATGATAGGACCAGATACAAAGAAAAGCTCTCTGACTTTGGGGAAGGGCAGGAAGAGGAGCTTTCCTAGGCATGGGAACCAGGGTATAAAGGAAACCTTCCCTTTGGGTGAGTGCATCTACCAAAGATCAATCTGCAGCAAGCTGCTTATGTAGGCAAAGTAACCTGCTGTCAAACGGAGAGTACAAGCCTCACGTGGCAACACCATTTTAGAGAATCGCCTGGGAAGAGAAGCCTGTGGAATAACACTAAAGAGAGAAATGTTAAATTCAGTGTGGGAGCAAAATCAGCAGAGGAGATAAAAATCAATCCTACTTCAGCCCCTGTATATGAAGGCCATCCATCTTTTATAAGTAAGGCTCAAGAATAGCACATTATAGGTACATGATATCCAGAGTTAAAGTTAGCTTGCAAATCAATCCTCTGAAGCTATAAACAAAGATGAAGATAAAATGGAAAGGATGCTTGCAAAACCAAGCAAGGAAGACAATTAAATTTCGTGGAAGTCTAACTGGATTTAGAAAAATATAGTTATATTTTTGCAACATCTTAATAACCGTACTTAAAACAGGAGGAAAGATAAATCTATTTTATGCTTTTCTTATGGCTATAATCCCCCCCAAAAATAAATATTATCAGCACAATTTGAATGGTTTCATTACTAGGAAAAGAATGGGGTGCATTTTTTTTTCTTTTTTCTTTTGGGCAATAAGATGTACCTATATGGGTACCTTTTGGAGTGTATAGGTAGATACCTCTTTGATTTTGCTGCCTCATAGACATCAACATTTGAATTTAGGCTAACAGCTGCACACGACTGACTCATATTTGTGACGGTTGCAGTATGCAGGGGATCATGTGATCACTTTTTGCAACCTTCTGACAAACAAAGTCAACGGGGAAGCAGGAGTCACTTAACGGCGTGACTACCTGAACAATTGCAGTGATTCACTTAACAACTGTGGCAAGAGAGGTCGTAAAGTGGGGCAAAATCCACTTAGCAAATGTCTCACTTAGCAACAAAAAATTGGGGCTCATTATGGTCACAAGCTGAGAACTACCTGTATAGCTTTTTTTTAGTTATAATTGGGAGTCCCATCTAAAGAAAACCAGTTGTAGGTCTTGTGCTATTTCTGGCTTCAGGCGGTAGATACTGATTTTGCTGATTCCATGGTACTGCCAAAATCAGGGATCTCATTATTCTGATACTATTAATGGTATCTATTACAATCAAGTAGTCCTTCCACATTTCTTATCTTAGAAAACTTAACTCAATCAACCAGTTTGTTGGAAGTAAAAAGAAAGAGACAAGGGATGCTCTGTTGTTATTCATTCTCCCAATTGAAGAAGGTTCTAACACAAAGGGGATTTCTGAAAGCAGTGGGGATTATAGCTTGCCAGTTTATAATGGAAATTGCTTTATGCTAACTTTCCTACCTCAGGAAAATGGCTTTAGTATTCACTGGGGTTAATTTGGAAGTACAAAACCTGAAGATAAAATCTTCCTTAATTATTTAATCCAGGATTATAGTCTTTGTTCTTTTGAAAGGGCAGTGGATCAGCCTTAACTCTCAATTGCACGTTGAAAACCAGATTGGTCTAGTGCAGTGTTTCTCAACCTTGACAATTTTAAGACATGTGGACTTCAACTCATTGCTGGCTGTGGAATTCTGGGAGTTGAAGTCCACATGTCTTAAAATTGTCAAGGTTGAGAAACACTGGTCTAATGGTTAAGGCATTGAATGGGAGGAAGAAAATTTTCTAGTGCAGCCTTAGGCACCGGGCCAGCTGGGTGACTTTGGGCCAATCGTTCTCTCTCAACCCTAGGAAATAGGTAATGGCAAACCACTTCCAAAGCAACCTTGCCAGGAAAACTACAGGGACTTGTCTACACAGGAATCAAGACTGATTCCCCACCCAAAAGGGATGGGAGGGTGGAAGAGAGAGAAAGCAAGTTTAGAATCATTTTTGGCTGCTTTTCTGAATTCACCACCAACTTGCTATTTGTAGTGGAAATTTTAAAAAAAATATTTAAAAACCTGCAATCCAAAAGGTGGCTTGCCTAAACTATTGAAATGAAAAGCTTGAGGAAGCAAAGCTTTGTCAAGTAGTAGAGCATGAGGGGCTGCTTGTAAATGTATGTGGGGATCACCCTAGGAGACAGGAGGAAGAGCTATAGATTAGACAAAGATTAGATAAGAGGCAGATTAGCCCAGAGAAACAATGCAGGAATGGGAAACAGCTCAGAAGGGACTTTCCCTAGTTTTTTTGGACTGTAAAGGGGAAGGAGGAGGGAGATACTTTCAGACTTGCAAGATTCTGTTAATATAGCCATACAAAAAAATTACAATTAGTAGTTCTAGGTGTGCTTCTTGTCAGGGCTATCTTGCCAGGATAATACTGTTAATGATTAAGTCTCTCTTGTATACTTACAGGCAGTGCTTTTTTTCTAAAAAAAAAAAAAAAAGGGGGGGGGGGTGCCGGAACTCACACACGTCATACAACCTGCCTTGCCTACCCTACAAGGTTTCATCCAAAAAAGGTGCTGGAACTCCATTTTGGGCATTCTATGACAAAAAAAGCCCTGCTTACAGGAATGCTTAAACCATGGTTATCTTAAATCCATGTGCCAAGGTTATCTCTTCACGCCAAACCATAAATTACTTAGATGTTCTGAGTTGGTACTATACACTAGGCTAAAATGTAGATGGCTAATTTATAATTTTATTGGGAACTGCAGTTCTGTCTCTCTCAGAATGTGCTTCATTTAATAGCTGAAAAATCTTTCCCTAGAGCAGGGGTAGGCATAGCTGGCTCAGGAATTCTGGGAGTTGAAGTCCATGAGTCATAAAAGAGCCGAGGTTGCCTACCCCTGCCCTAGAGGGATTCAAAGAACAATCAGAGCGAAGGCTTAGGGAAGTAAGAAGACAACATGTAATATAAAGTAAAGACAAGTAAGCAAGAGATGTTACAAAGCTGCAGTGATTGACCCCCAAATGCTCAGTCATCAAAGTCAGCTGATAAGGATGATAAGGATACTTAGCTGCTTAAGTTCAGCCCAGGAATAGTGGCTGAAGTTGATCAGGCCCATCAACATGAGATTTGAGCAGGAAACCACATTTTTGCCTGCTATATCACAGATGCGATTCTGTATGTTGCAATCCAGATTTCAGCAGAAGTTAATTAGATTGTAAAATAAAAGCATTCATATTCGCTTCTCTCTAAACTCCATACAGTCTAACAGCAATATTCTTAAGGACCTGCTTTTAAAGGGAAATAATAATTTCAAAATGGGCTTCTTGCAATTAACTATGCAATTTACCAATGTTTTTTAAAAATATATATTTTAGAACCTTATCATGAATCTTAACCTTTTGCAGAAACACAGGCCCTGAACAGTGAAATCACTTCACAGTGGTAGAACGATCCAAAAAATGTTTGGAATATCACCTGCTTTTTAGTTTGGTCTGGCTTACGTTCTGAATTCCACTGTTATTTTTGCAATATGTCCGTATTATGCAACAGTAATTAATGTAGCAATTTTTGTCTGTTTATTTTGACAAAATGTGGTATCACCTAGCACAAATTTAATTCTGAACTGTTATGTTTTTTTGCTAAATTATTATCTTATTTCTTAGCACTTCCAACAAGTGCTAGATTTGTAAGAAGGCTGGTTTTATTCTTTCTGTGTTGCTGCAGAATATAATCTTAGAGGCTGACTCTGAACCAAGATTCAGAATGTGCTATTCTGCTAACATAACCTTCTATATATAAAAAAAGTTATTGTACAACCATTTCCTCTTCCAGATGATCACAGACTTGACCATTTACGTGGGAAAATTGGTGTTTCATTGATAGTCCTCACATATTAACATACTAAACACAGATGGCATACACACATCTCTGAGCATATTTTCATCTCTTTAAACATATGCATGACAGCTGTAAAATTTGAATGTTAAAATCAAATATATTTTACAAGACTATATACACCTTAGAATGGGTCAACAATCCATACTTTTAGAAGCTGCTGCCTCTAAAATATATTTCAATTCCTGGTGTACTTCTTAACCACATATTAAATAAGAAACTGTAGATGAAATTCCATGTATTTATCTCCAGTCTACTGACTCTATAAATAAGTGCAGGTATCCTTGACTTATAACCACAATTAAGCCCAAAATTTCCATTACTAAGCAAGACTAAGGTGACCAACTTTTTTACAATGAAAAGGAGGACACAAATAAATTGAAGAAAAAAATATCGTAAATAAAAGAAACATTTTATTCATTGCAACAATAATACAGACAACTTGCATGTGAAAAGTTTGTCGGCCGGGTGTTTTGGCGCGCTCAGTAGCAATTCCTATTGGCTTTCGAAAGCCAATAGGGGGTGTAGCACAGCTCATGCAAAAGTTGAAAAAAAAAACCATCCAAAAAAGATGCCAGAATGCCGTTCTGAGCGTTCTATGAGGGGAAAAAAAGCCCTGCAGATTAGTCTTCAAATATCGAAAAGGAGGACATGAAGGAGGACACTTTTTGAGGGAGGACAGAACTCACAAAAGGAGGACTGTCCTCCCTGAAGGAGGACGGTTGGTCACCTTAAGCAAGACAGATATTAAGTGAGTTTTGCCCCATTATATGACCTTTCTTGTTGTTGTTAAGTGAACTACTGCAGTTGTTAGGTTAGTAACACGGTTGTTAGGTGAAATTGGCTTCCCCATTGACTTTGCTTGTCAGCATTCAAATTTTGATCGCATGACCAAGGATTCCACATCAGTCATTAAGCATGAAAAATGGTCATAAGTCACTTTTTTTCAGTGCTGTTGTAACTTTGAACAGTAACTAAATGAATGATTATACACTGAGGATTATCTGTAGATATATTTTAAAATTTTGTTTAAAAACCTGTCCTGTATTCCTCCATCGCTCTGAAAGTTTGGGGGGGATATTTTCATAGTTCAAAAGAACAGAATGAGATTATGCTGGGAGCCAGCAAATCAACCCAACAGATATTTTAAATTCTAATTAGAAAATGTCATTGTTATTAGGTTTCCATGTTTGTAATAAATTTGGAATGCATTATTTTTCTTCCTACATCAGCAAGATAATTAACTTTTTTCAGCATATATTTCACAATGATAACAATTAAAAATTACAATAGTTAAAGAACCGTAGAGACAGCCTACCCTAAAGTTCTTCATAGCAGCATCTAATTATGTGAGCGAGTTCAAAAATTATTCATTAAAATATATACCGCAATGATTTACAAGTAACCAAGAGGGCATTAATTTATTTATGTTTTCTAGCTCAAAATGACTTCTTGATTAGGGTTAGGAAATTTGATGAGGGTTTTCTGTCTGTTTGCTCCTGGAGTAGATCAATAAGTGATAGAAAAGGTAAATCTCTTTAGTAATATGACTAAACATTGATACATACAGGCTAAGAAAGAAAGAAAAAAGATTGAGATATTTAATCAGAATCTATGTTTCTGTGCTCATAACAGGCAGGAACCGTTGGCAAATTTAACAGAGCCATGTTCTGAAACCTTGTTTTTAAAGACGCCCCTGTCACTTGATCCTTAGATCCATGGGGCTTTGACTCAATAAGAATGTACCAAATACAAAAAAATGGAAGGACATAATTTCACATAAACAGACATTACGGGCAAATAGCAGCATTTCAGATAATGCCTACGAAGAGAAAAAGTAAATTAAAACTTGATCTACCATAGAGACTAAAGGTTATTCTTGATCATATTGATACACAAGATGCTTGACCACGTGAGTTGAAAGTCTACCAGCCTCAAGCACACATGTGAAGCTTACTTAATTTTAACCTTAAATGTGTGTGTGTGTGTGTGTGAATTAGCAAGTTATGTGAGCCCTATTAATTTATGGCAAAATTAATTAATTTATCCATATACCTTATAACAAGGTGGAAAACCAGAAAAACAAGCTAATTTGATATAAAAAAAGGCTGTGCTGCATGAAAACAATCATAAACATTTAAGGGTTAATATTCCATATGCAAAACTAGATTTCCTTGGCTGTATTCACAGGACATGCTGACAACCTGCAAGCTTTCCAGCTTTACCGGATCCTCCTGCATTGTAGTGAGTAGAAACCAAGTGATGAATTAATGTCAACACGGCAATTGTGTTAATGTGCAGATATGGTAAATGTTGAAATACCACCCACTCTATGAAGGGGAAACTAACAGATGACTTCTGAAATTATTAAAAAGAAGAATATTTACTGAGGGGGCTCACCTCGGTTCCAGACCTAATTATTAGCTATTTGGTATGCATGTTACTTATCAGTTCAATGGGCTCAAGCCAGCTGGCTTTTCTGATCTTGTATGCTGTATAAAGTACAGGTAGTCCTCGACTTACGACAATTGAGCCCAAAACTGATGTTGCTAAGTGAGACAGCTGTTAAGTAAGGTTTGCCCCATTTTACGACCTTTCTCGCCACAGTTGTTAAGTGAATCACTGCAGTAGTTAAGTTAGCAACATCATTGTTAAGTAAATCTGGCTTCCCCGTTGACTTGGCTTGTCAGGTCGCAAAAGGTGACCACATGATCCCGGGACACTGCAACCATCATAAATATGAGTCAGTTGCCAAGCGTCTGAATTTTGATCACATATGCTGCAATGGTTGCAAGTGTGAAAAGTGATTGTTAAGTCCCTTTTTTCGGTGCCATTGTAACTTTGAACGGTCACTAAACGAACTGTTGTAAATTGAGGACTACCTGTATGTGGTGCAGGCTGAAGGCTAGCGAATTACAGAGGGGTGTTATTTGAAAGATTGCGTTTTTGGTACGTATTCAACCTGGGTATTTTTCTGAATGTTCCCTAAATTATTACTTTACAGCAGTGGTTCTCAACCTGTGGGTCGGGACCGCATTTGGGGTCGAACGACCATTTCACGGGGGTCGTCAAACAACGCAGTCCGCCATTTTTTTCCCCCTTTTCCTTAGCTGTGCTACTCCCTTTTATTCTATTGGCTTTTGAAAGCCAATAGAATAGACTCTCTTGAATAGAGTCTAATTCTATTGGCTTTCAAAAGCCAATAGGAATTGTCCAGGCTGTCTCTGCCCTGCTGAGCCCGCCAAAAGTCCCATTCTGCAAACGGTGCTGCACCAGTTGAGTAGTCCTCGACTTACGACCGGTTGAGTAGTCCTCGACTTAAGACCGGTTGGGGGTCGCGGCATTAAAAAGGTTGAGAACCACTGCTTTACAGGATTCATTCCGTTGCATTTAACATGCTCTTTCCACATTAAAATACGGTGTGTTCTTTGTTGCCCCAGAATAAAGGACCCAGAGCAATGGACTTCCATCTGACTGGAAGGGAGATAGTGACTGAATTTTAGGAGCGGGGGGAGGAAACCCTGCCCAGCCACAAGAGCCACGTGACAGAATTTATGGGTTCCCTTTCATGCAGTGGTTCAATAGCCATCTATCTGGGATGTTATAATCTGGATTTCTGTACTGAGCAGGGGATTGGACAAAATAGTGGTCCCATTCAGCTCAAGGATTCTGTGACCTAGCATGCAAAGAGGTGTTGGGCATTTCTTCCTTCAGATAAAAACGAAATCATCATTTGGCAAGGAAAACATGGGGCTCTCAGACATTTCAAGTGATTTTAAGAGAATAACAGAGTCAGGCAGGAAGTCCTATATCAGGGGTTCTCAACCTTGGCAACTTTAAGACTTGTGGACTTCAACTCCCAGAATTCCTCAGCCAGCAAAGCCAAGGTTGAGAACCCCTGCCCTATATCTTTCCTTACAAATGGTTGTCCAATCTCCTCTTAAAAACTTCCAGTGTTGGAGCATTCACAACTTCTGGAGGCAGGTTGTTCCACTGATTAATTGTTCTAATTGTCAGGAAATTTCTCCTTAGTTCTAGGTTGCTTCTCTCCTTGACTAGTTTCCATCCATTGTTTCTTGCCCTGCTTTCAGGTCCTTTGGAGAATAGCTTGACTCCCTCTTCTTCTTGGCAAGATATTGGAACACTGCTATCGTGTCATCCCTAGTCCTTCTTTTCATTAAACAATTCCTGCAACCCGTTCTTCATACGGTGTTTAGCCTCTGATCCCCTAATCATCTTTGTTGCTCTTCTCTGCCCTCTTTCTAGTCTCAACGTATTTTTTACATCGTGGCGACCAAAACTGGATGCAGTATTCCAAGTGTGGTCTTACCAAGACATTATAAAGTGGTATTGACACTTCACGTGACCAGATGACTCTATTTATTTGTTTGTTTGTTTGTTTGTTTGCTGATCAAAGGTATGTTGTAGTGAGTCTTCTGAAGACTGGTTGGTATCCTGGAGTGATTTTCTGACTCTGTCAGTGCTGATTTAATTTCTGCCTTTTCTCCCACAGGCTGTTGTTCTTCAGGGAGTGATTTGGCAAATCCTTTCAGATACTAACACGTGGTTTCAGAGGTGTGTCCAGCTTCCATGGAAAAGTGGAAGCACTCAGCAGTAACTAAATAACACAGTAATTGCATGCTGTAATTAGGGCAGAGAGTTCAACCCGTTTGTGTTGGAATTTAATACAGTATAGTAAAAGGAATGTATTCATAAGACAAGAGCATTTGCATTTTTGCAATATATGAGTTTCTCTCCCAATGTGTTTTTGCTTTTTCCCAGAACAATGGAAACAACATTACAGATGGTTATGCAATGCTCAAAGTTCTAGCTGATCTAGCAAAAACCAGAAGAACAGAAATGAGGATTTGATGTAAAAAGGCTACATCAGTGAAGCAGTATGAAAATAGGAATGTGTGCTCTGATTAATCAGGTTTCATGTGTAATCTTTTTATTCCATGACTGTGTCATGAACTTTGATTTGACTGACATGGGATGGAGGGGGTGGGAAAGAGAGAAAGAGAGAGAGAGAGCATTTTGGGGCAAAAATCTAATAAAGGCAATCACATTTCTTAAGATAGCCCGTTTCAATCTAATTCTTAACAGTTAGCAAGCTATACTAAGGGTTAAGTAAGAATGTCTCAATGTAAAGTAACAGCTCTGTGTGTGCATATGTGTGTGTGTGTGTGTGTGTGTGTGTGTGTGTGTGAGAGAGAGAGAGAGAGAGAGAGAGAGAGAGAGAGAGAGAGAGAGAGAGAGAGATGCACTAGGTTGGAGCTTGACTATAGCTCAGGGGTCTTCAAACTTGGCCCTTTTATGACCTAGCTGAGGAATTCTGGGAGTTGAAGTCCACAAGTCATAAAAGAGCCAAGTTTGAAGACCCCTGCCATAGCCAGTAAATAAGTGAAGTTTATCCTCAATGGATTGTATAATTCAGCAGCCAAGTATATATAACATTCATATCAATGATGGTTAATATATTGTCCTTACTGCATTATTTCTGCTCACCTTTGTATCATTTTTCATTAATAGCATGCTTGCACATCAAGGCTTGCATTCATTCAGCCTTCAGGACTCTCTCCATATCTTAAGCCTTCAGTTCTTAATATGGTGTCAGGGATGAAATACATTCACTAAGTTCCCTGCTCTAACTGTACTTTTATTTATTTTTTTTTAATTTAAAAGTAATGATAGGAAGCTAGCACACATTAAAGCAAAGCAGCAGCATCAAGCCTAATCAATACTTCCCAAAACACCTTGGTGGTTGCAGCACAATACTTTGCTTGCCTTCTGCTGTGTGAGCCTTTTGTGATTGGCCACATCCACTAGGATAATCATTTGGAGACAATGCATATAACATATCTGCAGAACTCCAAATGTGCTCACTGACCCTAAATCCTTGAAGATTCCTGATCTTACGTCATAGGACTGACGGCGTTTTATATGAATGAAATGTTGCTGAGTCAAGGTAGTCCTTGAATTAGTGACCATTGAAAAAGGTGACTTATGACTGTTTTTCACACTTACGACCATTAAGCTTCTCCATGGTCACGTGATCCAAATTGGAGCACTTGGCAACTGGCATGTATTTGTGACAGTTGCACTGTCCCGGCGTCACGTGATCATCCTCCAGTCCAAGCTATCTTCCCACAAGTCAAGTTCATTGGTGAATTCAGATTCACCTAATGACTCACTTAACAACTGCAGTCATTGACTTGACTTTACCTGTGGCTGAAAAGGTTGCAAAATAAGGCGCAACTCCCTTAGCAACCTGCCTTGCTTAGCAGCGGAAATTTTGGACTCAACTGGGATCGTAAGTCAAGGGCTACCTGTCATTAGAATCTATGATCTCCCCAGCAATATCCAGGCTCAATTTCTGGAATCTCCAGACAGAGACTGAGAAAGTCTCCATGCAGAATCTGCAAGGCAATGAATCCGGTATTGTGTTTGTATGTTCAATTGTACGATTCAGCGAATGGAAAGTTTCTCATTTTCTGAAGTAGAACTTTTGTAAGACGGTTTTGTGCTTGGATCAAAAAGAGATGAAAATGTTGGCTATTTTGGAATAAATTGTTGTTGTTGTTGTTTTTAAAAAGAGTTGTTGTCTTCTAGTAATGACCCTGTTCCATTAGCAGTGGCAGTTAGGGGAAATGATAAGTAGCAATGGGTATGAGTTCACTCTAAGAATCTATAGGGTTGAAGGCCATGACACAAGAAGAATGATGCATTTATGTTTCAAGGACAGAGTGAAATAGCTTGGAAACCTGACTTGGGCTATTTTTCCATTTGTGGCATGTGTCTCCACAACATCACCCAGCCAAGTGGCATTAAAGCCTGTCCTCCTTACTATTATCTGACACATGGGTGCTTGGATGACTGTAGACAATGCTGTGCTTCTGGCGAAGAATTGACCTTGGATTCAGCACACACGTATTCAGTGACAGTTCTGACAAAGCAAAGTTATGCAATCTCACTGTTCTCTAATCCACTCCCTCTGAAGCACTGGCCACTTCTATGCAACTACAGCCTTCAGTGCTGTGTACTTGCTCATCTCTTTCTTTCGGAAGAAACTGTGGATGAACCTTAAAGAAATATTTAGAACTAAATTGCACTGAGCCAAAGGACAAGAGTTTATGTATTATTTTCTGTCATTTTAACAAAAAAATAAAATATGATTTTTTTCTTCTTCTAGAACCGGTACCCAGCCATTTGATAGGAGGCTTTTTAATATACTCCTGAATAAGGGGGGGGGGAGAGAGAAAGATTGTTATAGTGACAATAATTGCATTTCAGCAAATGTATCTATTATAGTAATTTTCTCCAGAAAAGAGACAACTTAACTTAAAATGCTTTTTGTTCTTAACACATTAACTTTGACAAATTTAACATAAAGATATTTTTGTGTGATCCACAGTTCAGTTTTAAAAGTGTGTTTATGCTGTGTTTCCTATGAAAGTATAAATCGATTTTCAGTACACATAGTTCTTGATGTACAATCTTCGTTTAGTGACCATTCCAGTGGCGTGAAAAAAGTGACTTATGACCATTGTCCACACTTACGACCGTTAGAGCATCTCCACGGTGATCAAAATTCAGATTCTTGGTAACTGGTTCATATTTATGACGATTGCGGTGTCCCGGGGTCATGTGATCACCTTTTGTGACCTTCTGACAAGCAAAGTCAAGGAGGAAACTAGTTTCACTTAACAACCAGGTAACAACTGTGGCAAGAAAGGTCATAAAATGGGGCAAAACTCAATAACTGTCTTGTTTAACAATAGAAATGTTGGGCTTAATTGTGGTTGTAAATCAAGGGCTACCTGCACACAGTGATCTCCTGGCAAGAGTAAGGCCATTGGGTGGTGTGAGATTATTTTAAAGCCAAAGTGGTAAATGCACAGCTATGGACCTACTGGAAGTTGTTGCTGTTGTTGTTGTTAGTTGCGAAGTTGTGTCCGACCCATTGCGACCCCATGGACAACTTCCTCCAGGCCTTCCTGTCCTCTACCATCTTCTGGAGTCCATTTAAGCTCATGCCTACTGCTTCAGTGACTCCATCCAGCCATCTCATTCTCTGTCGTCCCCTTCTTCTATTGCCCTCAATCTTTCCCAGCATTAGGCTCTTCTCCAGTGAGAAGTACAGAACACAAATTCTTGGGTGTTTATCTTTATGAGAGCTTCTCAATCAGTCACTAGTTGGATCTTCATCTGGCCACAGTGTGGAGTCCATACTGTTGCTACTCTTCTTTGCCTTCCTATTGTACCCACTGTATTTCCTAATACACCTGTCAGCTATAATTATTCTATCTGCTTTGAGAGCTGGGAGTTTCACTCTTTCAGAATGATACTAAAACTCATTCAAAAGACCAAAACTTTAACGGTCTTCTGGATGAACGGCAAATCCACCTTCAAAAACAGCTCAAGCAACAGCTGGCAGGCAAGGGTCATTTTGCTGTGAAGTGGCAGAGAGCCAGCTATATGCAATTCTCCAACCATGTCAGCTGTTGTTCGGGCTTTCAACTCTTCAACCTGATCCAGGGGGCTAAACAGCTTCTTCTCCCCCTCTTGCCTGTCACTTCCTGGCCTGGCAGCAGAATCAAGGCTGGAAGAAATGGTAGATGTGGCGGATTGCTTCTGACATGTGATTAAATCCAGGGGTCTGGCCACTTGTCAAAACGTTTTTACAGCACAGCTGAGGATGGCAAGTGTTGCACCGAAAAGCATAAGGAGGGCAGCCTTCTCTGCAGATGAAGTGAAGAAAGCCAGTGTCTGGCCAACTGGGGTTGACAATGGGGACAGTGAATCTACCTTGGTTTTAGCTTTTTGCTGGAAAAAAGAAGAGCACTTTAACTGAGTCATGGCAAAGAGCTCTAACACTTCTACACTCCAGCCTAGAAGAGAAGAACATTTGTGCTTTCCATAAGAACAAGACATAAGGAAAGTGAAAAGCCTATCTGACCCCAAAAGGACCAATGGTTCCAACTGTAACCCACAGCATGAAGTTTCACTGCATAGGAAAGCAGCGGGAAAAGAATTTTTAAACAAAAGTTTAAAAGTTGAATGAATCGGTAAGAAACCCATCTGCCTGTGACAGCCTTTCTTTTCAGTTTGCAGTCTCTGCAACTGAACTGTTAAAAAAAAAAAACATCCATGTTTAAGTAGTGGTCTCTCTTAGGATGTTCTCCTTCACAACTGGGTGCTTCCAGCCTTCAGCACGCCATCTCCAAGAACTTAAAGTTTCCTGTGTTCAATAAACGTTATTGGGTTTCGTTTTGGTTTGTACATCTTCTAGCCCATTATGGAGGCTATTTCAGAGTTAAATTGAGTTCTGATTGCCTTTTCAGAAGTAAACTGTTAAGTGAAAATTCACTTTTGAGCATCCATTCTCTCAGAGAATGTTTCTGAATACTCCAAAATATTACCATACAGAATCTTTTCTTCAGTGCAAGATTCTTTAGAAGAGTATTATCTGTCAACCAGCATTCCACCTAGGGAATTCTGGGAGATGAGGTTCACACAGCTTAAAGCTGCCAAGCCTACAAATCACTACTCTATAGTCTCTTTTGAGTGCTTTTTAAGCAGAAAAGCAGATGAAGATATGTCACATAAACCATGGTATTAGGCCCCCTAAACATGATAAAACAAATATGTTACCTCCATAAACCACCGGACAAATTCTGCCATACTGACTCTAGTCTAGCATTCAACTTTGAAAACACTAGTTGGTTCACTCCAGTAGAGCTAGCTAATTTGATCCAGTGATTAAGGCACCAAGCTAGACACCAGGAGACTGGGAGTTCTAGTTCTGACTCTAGTTCTGCCTTAAGCATGAAAGCTGGCTGGGTGATGCTCTCTCAGTCCAACCCACCTCTGGGAAGAACAGGTAGGAGAAAGGGATTTTCACTGAGTTATTTATAAAAAAAAATAATGGAGATAAACAAATAAACAAAAATAAAACAAATGGTTCTATTTTTCCTTGTCATTAGATGAGGGGTGCTCAAATATCTTGATGCTGAATAAGAGCCAATAAATGGATGTTGAATCTCAGAAAAATGGATTGAGCTCCAAATTAGGAAGATCTCCAATTCTAGTTTCAGTGACCTTCACCCTGAAGAAGCAGACACTCAGCTTTGGTATATTCCTATATTTATTTTCGTTATTATTTGAGGCACAGTTAAATACCAGTGCCCTGGTATCTGATGACTATGACTCTTTCTGGAGTGGAATGGGCTGACCAGAACATCCTCTTCTTCCTAACATCTGATTTTGCCAAGATAGACTCTACATGAGTCTGTCTTTGAAGGCAACTCTGAAATTACATCTAGAGTAGAACACAGCAGTTACACTGTTATACAAGACATTTTCAGAAAATATGACACTGATAATAGAAGAACTGGCCTGACTGGCTTACATTATCAGCTGAACTTCTATATTATGCTTAAGGTCCATAGCAGTTTAGGATCCTGCTCCTGGAGACAGTTCCTATCCTAAGGTTAACATCTGCAGGAGGATCTCCTCAATGAACGATGGTTGGCAATGCTCATTATATGGAAGTGCAAGAAAAATCTTCTATGGTATGGCCACAATTTTAGGAATGGACACCAGGATGATGCAACCTTACCTGCATGGAACTTTTACATATGGAACTTAATATCCATAGCCTGACCATTCTTTTTGTCTTTTAATCATATCTCTCATACAAGGGGGGACATGATAGCAGTGTTCCAATATCTCAGGGGCTGCCACAAAGAAGAGAGAGTCAAGCTATTTTCCAAGGCGCCTGAAGGCAGGACAAGAAGCAATGGGTGGAAGCAACCTAGAACTAAGGAGAAACTTCCTGACAGTTAGAACAATTAACCAGTGGAACAACCTGCCTCCAGAAGTGATGAATGTTCCAACACTGGAAGTTTTTAAGAAGAAACTGGAGAGCCATTTGTCTGAAATGGTGTAGGGTTTCCTGCCTGAGCAGGGGGTTGGACTCGATGACCTCCAAGGTCCCTTCCAACTTTATTATTATTTTCTCTCTTACTGTTTTACTTGCTTTCTCTTGTTTTCTGCTTTTTCGGGTAGCAACCCACCACAAGGCTCTGTGGACATATTAAAAGAAATGCACCCAGCATGTAGTAAGAATGGGAGGGGCATGGACTTAAAAAAGAAATCTTCCCAGTTTAAGTAGGGTGAAGGTGAAGGGATTTTTGTTTTTCTAGGATCTGAGGCAGATTGGGATCAGCAGAGATTCTCTACCGTCACTTCTGTCTGTTGAGGGCAGTGACAGTTCTTCTTTGGAGGACTTGAGAAGTCGGGGTGGAAAGGACAGAGTGGTAGAAATGCCTCTGGAGTTGCCAATTAAAGTTTCTACTCCACTGAAGGAACATGAGAAACAAGAGAAAAATTGCAGGCATCCTTTTGAAGACATATCTTATTTCATCCCCTTTTCCCTTCTTTTGTGACCTTCAGCCTATTGTGAAGCAAGAGCATAAGGAAAAGTGAACACAGATACAGCCAGTTGTCATACATAGACAATCGTTCCGGTGATGGACTGCACAATATGTCATAATGATGTTCATGAGATAGCAACGAAGGTGCATTAGCATTTAATTTCATGTATTGCTTCTGGGCATCACCTGAATACTAATGATCAAGTAACCCATTGAAAGAGACGTGAGGCTACACATCTTGAGCAAATCTGCCCTAGCTGCGTTCTGGAAACATCAATAATACAATTTGCAAGGCAAGGATACGTAATGTACTTTTAAACGAGAGTATCTGTCAGAAGTGTTTTAATGGATACGTTTCGAGGGTGAGGGAAGAGAGAAAGGGTTAGATCTGTGCGTGGATTTCAGATTACTTGGGGGTAGGAATCAGGTTTGATATTGGAAGGACATAACTTAAGTGAAATTAGTCAATGAGATGTCCCTAATTCTTCATTTTCAGTTTTTCAGGCAAAGCCTGGAAGCCCTGATCTATAATTTATAAACAACTTGCATATTTATTTATTTGAAATGAAGCACCAGCTCTGATGGTTCAATGAAACCTCTTTCTTCCTCCTTTTAGTAAAGGAAACAATATAGCAGTGGTGATTGTTGAAGTAGACTTTTAAACTACACTTTGAAACTACATATATGGCTGCTCTTCTTTCTTGCAAGCGGTAAATAGGTTAGATGTACTACTAGATATAATATGAGTATTTTTATTTTTTATTTTTTTTATTTCTCTTTTACCATGCCTGTGGCTTCACTGGTGTTCACTTTGCATAAAGGAGAACTGGATGAGAATTAAAAAAATGCGAAGGAATCTTTTCTAACCTGTTCTCTCTCAAAAACAACCAGGTGTGGAACGAATCATTAGTTTGCATAGCCTTGCTAAAAGATTAGGAGAAAATAGGACACAAATTTCTATTTTAATGAAAGGTAAATAATGAATAGCTTCTCTTCTAAAGGGGGGGGGGAAATGGCCAAACATTTTGGCTACAGTATATAAATGGAACAGTGGGAGAATATATGGTTGAAAGGACTGCAATGTTATAATCTTAAAGAGAATTTTATAAAATGATGTATTATTGGTATGTCACCAGAGAAATTACCTAGATTGTATAAAGGCACTTCAAATATACATTGGAAATGTGCAAATAAAAACAACAAGAAGGAACATTTTATCATGACTGATGTATAAGTAAAAAAGCCAGAAAGTTTTGGATTCTAATTCATACACTAATTCAGAAGATTTTAAAGATTAATATATAGTTAACGCCAGAGGATGGAAAAACTGATGGAAAAAAAGTCATGGAACTTTGTTTTTATACATGAAAATGCAATAAGATTAATATATGCACAACAGTGGAAAGATTCAACGCTATCCTCAATGGATGAATGGATTGTAAAGATGTAGGAATTGGCTAATACAGTCAAGTGTGACTTCTTTGATTCAAGAAAAGACATTTTCTATGTTTATTGCTGACTGGAAAACATTTATAGATTTCTTTTTTCTTTTTGCATGAAACAGAAAAAAAAACTTCTGATTGATGGATTTAATGATTTAAAAAGCAGATTATAGAAAAAAGTGAGTTATGTTATAGCCATAGAATAAGAATAAATTTAGACTTACAACTGCTGGAAAGAAAATTGGAAGCTGCTACTTTACATTTTCTTTTTCCTGCACTGTTGACTTCCATCTTTTTTTCTGTCTTGCTTTTATTCTATATAAATTTCTGTTAGTTTTTTATCTTTCTTATAAAAACTTTTAATAAAAATTATATATCTATGTAAAAAAGTTTAAACTATCATATAAATATTTGTTTTCTGAAGTTTTCATGGGTGTTTGTATGTAGGTCTTTGGTTATTTGGGTTTTCTCCCGCGTAAAATTGGAAGTATCTTGGCGACGTTTCGACGAAGTCCCATTCATCATCTTCAGGCTGGTGTTTTCGACTTCGTGCTTCTAGGAGCATATAAATAGTACCTATAAAGTATAATTTTTCTTTCACATTAATTATGTATGAAATAGATAAGTAAGCTTTTTTGCTTGTATATCTGATTTTAACATGCATTTGGATCTTTCAAGTTGTAATCTTATTAGATCCAGTGTAAGGTTGGATCCTTTTTTTTTTTTTCGTCCTGTAGGGAATCTCCATGATTAAAGAGGCAAACCTTAATTTATCTTATATTCTGATATGACAGGGTGTGTTTCTGTTTCACACTCCATCCAGGCATCCTGACAAACTAACTGATAGTAGTCTTTTTCCTGATATGCTTGAAAATATGGCGAGTCTAGTTAAATCCATTGTTGTCTTTCCATGGGGTAGAGTACTTTCAATTTGCACCTTTCTTTTCCCTACTGATTTTATTCCAAACCCTTATTTTTCTTCTCTTCTTCCAGTAAAAGAGAAAATAGTTTATCTAATTAGTTATCTAGTTGTCAGGCAAAACTGTTTGACTCTGTATTGGAAAAAATAATTTTACAGATTAATCTGGTTTATTAAATAATTTAAATCTGGTATTTTTTTTTTAAAAAAAAGAGTAACTGTAGCATGCCTAAAAATTGGAAAAACGTTCAGAAAACTTTAGCAGAGTCTTACTTGTTATTTTATTTTATTGGTTAAATCTCCAAATTCTTCATTTTCAGTTGGGTTACTTTTTGAAGTTTTAGTTTGCCTTTGATGGTTAATTTTGGATATTTGCAAACCAAAACAATGTACAGTCTACAGACCAAATGGAAGAATTTATATGGTCAGTGGGGAAAAAACAGGAGAAATTAGCTTCTGGATGTATTAAAAGCATTCACCAGAAAAAATGAAAGTGGAATTAAAATATTATTTAGGGATATGATCAGCAGACTATTTCTCTATGAAGGAATCTTTAGGAAGTCACATAGAAATAACTGAGGTATAATATTATTTTTTAAGTTTTGTATATGAACTTCTGGCCTCATAGGAAGGGAGGACTAACAGTAATAATTAAAAATGGTTAGATCATGAAAAGTGGATGATTGAGATATGTGATGGAAAGTTAAAACTATTTTTCTTCTAGCTGTCTTGACCAGAATCCTCTTTTGTTGAGATCAAACATATTAGAATCATGCTTATACTGGTATCTTTTCCACCTTGGAGCCCATTGCAGTTTACAGAGAGGGAAAACAATGACTTAAAACCCTTTTTTAAAATTATGCCACATCTATTCTGCCCAGAAAATATTGTGCCAAGTCCATTCTGTTTGGGACTGGGGCAGCAGACAGTTGTTTTCATGCACCACATTCAATAATTTTAAACAAAATGTATAAACCTTTATTTAAACAAAACTTATAAAACATTATTTAAAGAAAACTCGTAAAACACGTTGGCTGGGGAGTTCTGGGAGTTGAAGTTCACAAGTCTTAAAGTTGCCAAGTTTAGAGACCCCTGTACTTGTTAAGGGGAAATTACACTTTGGCTTATAACGTTTAGGAACCTGGTAGCTAGCCTATCATATATTTGACATATAATGCCTCTTCCAATGTTTGCCTGTCTTAGTCATGGGTTTCATCCATTCTTTGGCCAGATTTTTAGGAGAGTGGCCCTATTCATTCAACCCAAATTGAAAGCAAGCAACTGCTTAGTTGGAATGAACTCTTCGAACTATGAGATTTTTCTCTCCTGAGAGCTGCATAAGCTTTCCTAATACACTTTAATCCAGCTTGATATTGAAACACTAGACACTCTGGCACCCTTCTTCTGATTGCCAAATAAGATAAATAGTTGTTTTAAATGGCTGAGTGCACATGTTAAGATAAAGCTATCATCAGGCAATGAAAAAACATTGTTCAACCCGAGTGTCATTTCTACACCTCAGATTGAGGAAATATGAAGGAGTCTTCAGGCAGCTGAGATCCTGGCTTTGTGAGAAAAAGAGCATCTGTCTGCCAAAATAACATCGGGATCTAATGAGTTGCTAATTAACTTCCAGGAAAATCCAGATTATCAGGAATCTGAGGATTCTTGTCCATGTTGTTGTTACAGGGTGGGAACTTCATTGCCGAATAGACTGTTTGTGTTTTAGAGAGTGTTACCATTTCAATTATATAATTGTTTGCTTATGAGTTGGAAGATGTTACTCTATACCTCTTTTTGGTTGTGGGAAAGAATTATCCTCACAATGGCTTTAAAACATTGAAAGATTTGTAAGTATTCTAAACAAAAGCTTTCCAACAGTCCTAAAGCTGGTTCCAATTCCATTCTTTAGATAACCAATTCCATTCTTATTTTCCATAGAACTTCAGAGTAGACCTAAAGAGCTTTTATAACAAATTGTGGGACGTACTAGCTTAGATACAGAAAGTTGTTTTGAACTAACAAATTTCCTAAATGTCTATTTGCGTACTGCCCAGAGTTGCTTTATGAGGGACATGGGCAGTTTCTAAATGTGAAAGAAAGAAAGAAAGAAAGAAAGAAAGAAAGAAAGAAAGAAAGAAAGAAAGAAAGAAAGAAAGAAAGAAAGAAAGAAAGAAAGAAAGAAAGAAAGAGAAAGAAAATCTTTTCCTTGGTATATGATGTGATTTATGTCAAGGTTAGCTTTTTATTGTGAGCAAGGCACGTGACCCAATGTGTATAAATAATTGAGTCTAAAGGATGGGTCTGATTCAACCACTTGCATTATTCAGCTACCATATGTAAAATACACAGATACATACCCACAAACCCACTAGTGTAGCCTATGTGAAATACCTCAATTATTTATTGTAAAATAGATATGTTTACTGTGTGGTGATAATTATATTTAACACAATACTCATCAGTAAAAAGAATTACACAGAATCCTTAGTAAGCTTATGTCATAATATTTGTTAAGAGGATGTTGATAAAGATATCCCAAATGTAAGGATATTTCAATCAGGGGTAGCAAGCCTGTATGTCATATGGCCACACCCAATTTTGTGGAGCAAGATTTAAAGTCCTGTTTTGTCCTTCAACTTCCTCATCTAGATTCAAAAAATGTAAGAGAAGGGTTGAAGGCATGCCACACACTTTTTCTGTCTTACCCGTTTATGGTATCATCTAAAATTCTGCTAAGAAGAAGTCTATCAAGACTCTGGTTAAATTTCACTTTCAAAAAGACAAAGCAAATCTAAAGTATAATTACACTGTGAAGATGCTATCTTTCAGTGATGTTTTGTCATTTTAAGGTCACATTTTGCTGATTATATTCTAGCGCCAAAGTAAAAGTCTTCGTACCTTTCAGTTTTCCGTATGATCAATATTTCATTCTGTTCACTGAGATACTGTGGACAGACATGCATTATTCAAACATGCAGGATTCTCTTGGTTTTTGATGAAGATTATCACATTTGCTTCATTCACTTGCATGAGTTACTTGTTTGCCCCTAAGGATTATTATGCCATTAAAAAAACCTTTGTCATTGCCATCCTGTTTTTTAAATATTACATTTAACTTCCACGGCAGCGAACTTTTGAGAAAGTAACCAGGAAAAAGGGTGGGGGAACCAACATCAACACATTGAGAGATGCTTCCAGGAAAAAAAGACTCAAACGTTCCATGTTCACAAATGCTTATTTTTGTTGTTTCTGCTTTTGCTTAAAGGTGATTTCTTAATAAGGACATACCTGTGGGCATTGCAGCATTTTTTTTCTTACAGAAGCCCCCTGCTCTTTTGTCTCTTATTCCCCACTACCCATTTATGAGCATGTACATCCCACAATGGATTTGTCTACTGAAATCCAATAAACAGTGAGGAATGACAACACTACTGTGTACTCATGTTTGTTCCTATAAATCAGTGATGGTGAACCTTTTAGAGACCGAGTGCCCCAAAACTGGCCATGCCCCTGCTCCACGCCCTGCCCACCCCGCCTGCCCACAGGACCATTCACCTCCTCCAGGGCCCGCCACAGATTGCCAAGGCAGCCCAGCAGCACTATGGCAGCCACACCCTCTGCCTGCGCAGAGGGTGTGAGGGCAGAGTCTTGTCTACGCTGCCTGGCTGCCTTGTCCTTGGCTGCGCTGCTCCGTGTGGGCCACGTTCAAGGGTGAGTCTCCTTCAGGGGGGCTGCTGGAGAAGAGGGGGTCATGGGGGGAGGCAAGGCTGGGGCAACAACATGTGTGCCCACAGGGAGGCTCCGAGTGCCACCTCTGGCACCCGTGCCATAGGTTCACCACCACTGCTATAAATGGTTGGCCAGACTACTGCCAGACTAGACCAAAAGTCACGGAGCAGTTTCTGGGGGAACGAAATGAGTGCTGCACATACAGTCTCCATAGCAGGGATCAGAAAGGGCTGTCCAACATCTCATGTTTTCAGCAGTTTTGTTGTTGAATGAATAATCTTCTTGGCTTTTGTTGGGGAAAATGTTCTAATAGAATGATAAGACATTCTGATAAGAAAGTTAGGGAAGCAGGCAGACATACATAAGAGTATGTATTTTTTATAGATTTTCTTGTGATTGAAACAAAACTTGGAATAAACTGCTTATTCCTGTCCATGTACCTTCCCAGCTTCAGGGTTGCCACTGTTTCAGGAGCCATGGTGGCACAGTGGTTAGAATGGAGTGTTGCAGGCTAGCTTTGTCCATTGCCACTAGTCAAGTAATTTACTTAATTCATTTTCTTCTATGATTTATTACCAATTAGAGTAAGTAGTAAACTATTTGAACTATACCCCTTTTTTTCTTAAGCAGCCTAACATCTTGCAACTATTTTCGTGGTAATCCAAAATTAGATTTATTATTGGATTATTTGAGCTGTGGTAGTGCAGTGAATACAAGTGAATGCAGTATTGCAGGTGACTCTGCTCATTGCCAGCACTTCGATCCTGACTGGCTCAAGGTTGACTCACAGTGAATACAAGTGACTGCAGTATTGCAGGTGACTCTGCTTATTGCCAGCAGTTCGATCCTGACTGGCTCAAGGTTGACTCAGCCTTCCATCCTTCCAAGGTCAGTAAAATGGGGACCCAGATTGTTGGTGGCCACAGGCTGACTCTGTAAGCCACTTAGGGAGGGCTGTAAAGTGGTATATAAGTAAGTATTATTGCAATTTCTATTGGGCTTATGCTCTTCCTTGTTGGAATTGCAAAAAAAGCCAGAAAGTTTGAGATAATTTTTAATATGCTGATCACCCATCAAACCTTCTGTACAGAAGTCTTGAATTTGAGGTTTGCTTCTCAGTTGGCCTTTGCTGGGCAGTGTTGTTTTTTTTTCCTTCTTTGTAAACTTTTGTTTTGTTCCAAACAATAACTACCTTAAATACCTTTCCAACCGCCATTTTAACTAGTTTCTCAGCAGCACTCTTATTCTCTTCATTCACCAATAAATAAATAAATAAATAAATAAATAAGGGTTGCAAATCAGTTTGTGATTATTAGTGATAAGCCTTATCACTAGGGAAGGGGAAGGGTTTATTATTATTATTATTATTTGAGAAGCATTATTTTTAAACCAGAAGCTATGCTTCTGAAAATTCTGCAGCTAAATTCCTTGTCCTGAGGATTAGTCTACCTAATTGTCCGTTAAAAAAAGGTCAGAGGTGATAAATGTCACACACCTTTCTCAGTAAAGAACTGTTTCCCGATCTGTTTTAAGGAAGGGTAAAGATTAGTTGGGCTCCATCTACAGTAACTTCACTCTACTGTGACTTCACAGTTCTACCTGTTAAAGAACTATCTTCTGCCCACCAGGGACATTGGGCACTAGTCATCAATGGGGATAAAGCTGTACTTTCCCCCAACATCCCTGGCCTTCTTTATTCTCTCCAGTCTTTTTTCCTTCCTCTCCACTCTGCTGGCGGGCTCACGGAGCTCCTAACAACTGACATGGATTGGAAAGTGAAGTGATAGCCAAGGCTATTGCTGTGAGCCACGTTCACTGATTTTCCCCATAGCGAGAATAGTTCATTGTAGCTTCTCTCTTATATTTGTCATCTTCCCCTCTCTGCAATCAGTCCTGTGAAATCTCCAGTCTATTTCAAAGGAAACAGCACTCTTGCCTTTTGTCATTAGATGCTTGTGAGAGAAGGAAAACGGGAATGGACATGCATGCATGCATGCAGTTTATTGCTCAGTGAACAAGTCCTTCTGTTCAGTTCAAAGTTTATTACAAAGACCATTATAGAACAAAACAATCGGCAGATTGCTTAAAAGTAGAGAGAGGAAGGTCAGACATGAAACACAACAAAAAGGGTAAAACAGAATATTATTATCACCATTGTTAGCAGTATAAATTAACTAGCAAACAGAGTGTCACTTCTTCACGTAAAACTAAGATTGAAAGACAAAACATTGGAAGAAAGTAAAATCTATCTAATGTTGCTCTCTGCTGCAGAAGTGGATCAGTTAAGATCCAATTCAAGATCTGGCTATTCTTCTTTACATACTGGTTGAAGGTATATTTTCCCCAGACTGTTGAGACCTTCTCTCTGACCTAGCAGATAGTTTTAATGCTACATGGAAGAAATATCTTCTAGACAAATTGTACTTTTATGGACTTTTGCACAAGGCCCTCTTCCCCTAGGGCAGTGTTTCTCAACCTTGACCATTTTATGACATGTGGACTTCAACTCCCAGAATTCCACAGCCAGCAACGCTGGCTGTGGAATTCTGGGAGTTGAAGTCCACATGCCTTAAAATTGTCAAGTTTGGGAAACACTGCCCTAGGGATACGAACAAGCCAACAGTATTCTGATACAATGCAGTCTGGACATGGGAAGACCACAAAACCACTCTCTCCTGCCCAGGAAGATTTTTCCAAGCAGTGAACAATTCTCGTTCGTATGTGGTGGGAACGTAAGGATAAAACCTCAGACCTGCATTCACTTCCTCAAATTTTCAACATGAATCATGAGCTGGTGGGTGTAAACAGTTATGCAATATCCATGCTGCCTGTCGTAAGTTCTCCCTTAATTCAGTGTTGAGCAAATCACACAAATCCAGGTATCCAAATTAACAAATTGGTTCATGTCACCTGAATTAGAATAGGTACGTCAGCATTGCCTTTTGTTTTCTATTATGCAATTCTCCTCTAGAATTTGAATTCTAATGAACTTGAAGGAACACCTCAAAAATTGCTGTCCAATTATTCAAATCATCTTCAGATGTTCTTCTGAAAGTAAACTCCTATTTTTTATCTTTACAGAAGACAATAGGCAGATTCCAACTTAATATTATTGAAAAGGTCCTAACAATAAAAACTGTTCAATATTGAAGACAATTATTCTGGGAAGTGTTAATTTCCTTCACTGATTATGCCCAAGCAGAGGCTTGATATCTTTTGGGGATGCTTTTGAGTTCATGCACTGAGCAGAAAATGGCCTAAGATGACCCTTTTCCAATTCTGTCATTTTTGAGTATTACACAATCACACAAAGAACATTATCTAGTTTCTTCCTCTCTACAGAATAGCCTCCTTATGGAAATTGACTTAACCTCACCTATGCAGACAGGTACACATTTTTCTAACAGGTATTACAAACCAGTATTGTGCAGAAATGACAGTCCCGTTTGTGACTATTGCTGTTAGAACAAGGTGAAATGAACTAAATAAATTGTACGGATTATTATACTATTTAAAGCAAGTAGTTCGTAAATTGTTGATTTTATAATTTGTGAGCTAGAAGAGTATTATGTTGACGCTTGCTTTTTGAGTTTTTAGTTTTGGCTGAAAAAAGAATGTTGCTCTATTATTGTCTAAATTTTTAATTGTTTTTTTTTCCGGCAAACATTCCAAGGGCATTTGCTAGTTGGGTGATATAAAAGATTGGCTAAAATATGAAGTAGGAACACAGATATGAATTTAATCTAGTGCAAGCTAAAGAAATTGTGTATTTATCCTCTGATTGTAGGACATCAGAAATAATATGTAAAATACTTTTCTTCTAATGGTCTCTTTTAAGTGTGGGTAAGTTATCAATCTCAAAAACAGACAACAGTGGGTATACATCAATCAAGGAACTAGACGTAATGAGAAAGATTCTTGGAGCTCATGCATATAAAGTGTGCTGTTCAATGTATCACTGAATCATGGGTCCTTATTGGGCAAGTTAATGTTATTAGCAATTAAGATACTCCAAAATACATTGAAAAAAGCCTGGAAAACTATCTTAGTCCTCTTCCTTCACTGCCTATTTGTGCAACAAAAATGTATATTAAATATACACATGAAATATGCACTGGTTTTCTCCATCCCAGAAATGTTGAGAACATTGATTTCATCAAAATACTATCAATAGATTCATTAGCAAGGAAGCAGTTTAAAAACTAAGCCTATTTAAATACATCAATAGACAAAATATAAATTTGTTTAGAGATTCAAGGTATTGATTACCTCTGTTCCAAGAACAGATTGGACATAAGATTTTAGTTTTTAAAAACAAGTGGGTAACTGCACGACTGAGTACTACATTCAATGTATTCTTTGCACATTCAGTGTAAGGAAAGCAACAGACTTTACAGTACCAAATAACAGTACACATAGCTGTTACATGAGGCAATTGTGTGTCTATTTTAAACAATCCCCCCTTTTACATTGTTTAAATACTATGTCACTGCACATTTTTATGCATTTCACTATTAACAAAAAGATGTACAGAAGAGGGCCATTCATTATGTTGTAACATAGGAATATAGATAAATGATTCTAAATGTTACAGTGAATTGGAAGTAGATGCATATCTACTATTTCTCCATTTCCCTGAGTTGAGAGTTGGGCAGTATACAAACTGAATAAAATAAATACATTTTTCTTTAGCAATTCCATACAAAACAGCCTTGTCATGATAGAGAATACACGTACCTCTGGATTCGACTGTTGGGTTGCAGGAATTCTGTTGGCTTGGTTTGGCATTTGCAGATTATTTCATTACCTGCATAGGTAAGATCTTCTGGACTATAGCTATAGTGCACTGTAATGAAATGTCAGCAAATGAAATCAAGCACACAGATAACACTTACAATCCTACATATGTCTTTCCAAATCACTGCTCTATGTGTCTTAGCTAAAATCGCCAGAATTCCTGCCAAACATGATAAAAAAAAAATTAACCAAATGGTATTAAGATTGGGAAAGCTATTATAACTTCTACTTCAGCCTTCTTCCATTCTAATGCTCTTTAGGATTATGGTGTATATCCTGCCAAGTGATACATTTTAAAAACTATGCATTCATATTTGCCAATATTACAAATCATTATGAGCAGTAAACAAAGTCTATAAAAAAAAAACCAATGTGGTATCTGTAAAAGTCTTTTACAATAATTTCTTAACAATTTAAAGAGGGTCTGCGTTCAAATTTCCTTCAAACAGAAATGAACACACAGTGAAGCCACCTTTATTGAAAACAGTTTGTCGTTATTTAAATGCTGCAGGCAAATACATACATACCTCTTTTTAGGCAAAAAGAAATCAATCCTGCAAATAAGCAATCCTCTTAGAATTAAACCACAGAAAAATCTGCCTGGTGGAAAGTTAATATTTACAAGTTTTCCTGAATGTAATCAGACCGCATGTACACTGAAGGCGTTTTACACTAAATTTGGCAATTAAAGTGGTCACTCACTACAAGAAAATCAGTTAACCTGGCAGTTAACTCCATCCCACATTGGCAACCCTCTGGAGTCCAGGGATGTGTAGCTATTTGAATTTAACACAGAAATGAGCCTTTGGAATGGCCGCAGATGTCCTTGCTGTATCTTTTAGCATGTCTTTTAAAAAGCTGCACCTTTATTGTTGCTCTGAAGAGAACAAGTAATAGTATTTCTGATTCATTATTGTAACAACTATCTTTTAAGCAAAAATACAGGGTTTAAATCCAATAAATAAATAAGATACGGCTTTGAAATATCTAAAGCGTGGCTTTTAAAACTTGTTTTGAAACTTCTTCATTAATACAATATTCATCCAGAGGTATCATAACAAGACAGATATCTCATCCAATCATAGTGCCTTCCAGATGTGCCAAAATTACAGCTCTCAATAGTCGCAAGAATTGTGAATTGCAGTCCTAACACATTTTGGAGGGTAGGAGAAGGTAAGCTAATCAAAAATAATTTGTGATTTTTCCGAGAGAGGACACAAATGTAAACACCATTCTGATGTTTAGGGTTATTTTTTCCCCCTCTGATTTTACTACTGCTGGAAGACCCTTTTCCAGCTCATTGGAACAAGATTGTTTTTAGATGTCACATTTTATCTGCCTTGGTTAAATTCTTGCATCAATCCATGTACGTCACGTTTCTCAAATCAACTTTTTTTTTAACCAGACAGAAAATAACTGCCATTTTTTTTTTCATCATGTGCCAGAAAAATGTTCTTCTTTTTAATTGCTCAGGAACAAAATGTAAGCACAGAGTAAAATCTGGCAGCATTTTCTTTTTTTTGTTCAGGCAGATCTAAAACTCTGTGCGCCCACGTGTGTGTCTGCGTGTGATAATGTTTATTCTTCTAGTGTCTTCCCTGTGACCAGAAGCCGGATCTGAACAACAGGAGGGTTCAAGATAATTGGTAAGGAAGGTGAGAATTTTATGGTTACGGTTATTGCAAGAAGCTGCTCAGCAAGGCTGTGTTGACATTACATTCCTATCTTCAGTGTCCTCGGGCCTTTTCTTTCTCATGGGGAAATCAGTTCTAATGGCCTCTGTGAGATGGGCATACCCAATAAAAGTTATGGCTGTTTGCAGTTTCGCATGGTCACGTGATTTATAACATTTTTGTCAGAAACTGGAATTTACTTTGATTTTTCTGGCAAAAACCACCCCCCATAGTGAAGAATAGATTCATTTAATTAATGCCACAAAAAGGTCATAAAATCGGGTATGGTCATGTGATATCCCGCTTAATGACCTTGACTTACAACCATAAGTGCAAACTCAGCAAGGTACTGCCACTTCCCACCACAGACTTTTAATTAAAGTTGAAAGTGACAAAATATATTTATTTGAAATGCAAATCCAAAACTCTCATTTAGAAAGTGGCTGGAGTTATTTTCCCTTAACCCAAAGATACACTGGAACAATGGTTGAAATTGAAATGCAAAGCATACGATCACGCTAGGCTTCAACTAATTCAGGGGGAGGAGAAAGAGAGACCAAGAGAGAAATTGAACTATCTTAAGCAAGATCAAATATAAATATTGCATTTCCAGGAAGGAAAAAAAAAGATGTGGATGGACTCAGTGTCCATCAAAAATTAAATACATGATCTCTTAAATAATGAAGCTAATTATTACACCAACTCTCAGCAGAAATTACTTAAGAATGAGATCATAAACCACATTTCTCCCATACTGCACATGGGTTTGCAATCTGATGATGACATGTTACCTGAATGTCCCCCCACCATTATTTATTTTTAAATAGACATTACTATTTAGCAGCTATTTGGCACCAGCAGTTGATATTCAGCAAATTTGCAATACTGTTTTGCACTGTCTGACCGCAGATAGAATAGCAACTTTTTAAGGGGAAAAGATCCACTCAGAGTTGCATAATATGTTGTGAACAACTACAAAACAGTAGCTGACACTTGGTAATTTCTGTTTATGACCATGAAATGCTATCCAACAGATACTCTGCCAGGCATCTGAGAATATCTGCTATGGCCATATAGTAGCAATCAAGTTTACCTTACACGATAGCTGGTTTGTGAAAGAATTCACTGTGCCTGTTCATTACCAAACGAAACCATTTTATTTAAAAATGTATTTCCTTGGGTTTAGATAGATTTATTCTAATAATGGAAAATTATGTCTACATCTACAGGCGGACATACTGTACATATGAAAAGAAAATGCAGATATTCATGCATGCAGCCATTGGTTATATGATCTATGTTTCAGCATCTTTTAAAGAGACAGGAATAGCTGAAATGTGAGGGGGGAGGAAATCAAGGTGCAGATGTGGCAAAAAATATTAAGACAGAAAAATCCAATTCCTATTGGAGACAATGAAAATAAGCAAGAATTTAATACTTTATTACGCTATACATATGGATGGCATGCAATTCGTTGTATGCCATCTCCATGACATACAGGAAATCCTTATTGCACAATCATTTACACAACTGCTTAGAATTAGATCTTTAATCATAATATTTACTATTGCTAAAGAAAGTATTTCCATTAAAATAGATTTGAATACATTTTAATTTACTGAAGGTATCTTATATATAACACAACCAGTTTGGTGTAGTGGTTAAGGCATCAGATTAGAAACTGGAGGATAGTGAGTTCTAGCTGCACTTTGAACACAGCTGAATGTTCTTAGGCCAGGCACTTTTACTTAGCCCTAAGAAGGATACAATGGTAAACTATTTTTGAAAAACTTGCCAAGAAAACTGCAGAGATTTGTCCAGTCTCTGAGATTTGAACAAGACTGAATGGAAAGCAAAAAAAGTGTTTTGATTTACAGAACATACGTTATATAAAATATTGTTTCTGCAACACAAATATCAGATACTCTTATAACGAGCATATATTTTATATTGGCAGCAACTAAAAAACCGAGTTTATTTACAAGAATGAATTGTGAAAAAGCCAAGCTTTGCTTTTTTAGGATCCAGAATAAGTCTGTTTCAGTATAATTCAAATACATCATACCTATTTTTAAACTGCATCTTCACTTTTTCTTTTTAATACATGTGTACCAAACAGACATTAAAGGGATCAAAATACTATATGGCAAAAATAATATATGGCAGCTGAGGCTTCCTCAATATGTTACTCTCTAAATGTAAAAAAAAAAAAATTCTAATCTGTGTAAGCCATGTTCTGACCATGCAGGCTGAAGATCTCCCAGGATTTCCACAGTATTTGGAAAGTATAGGAGTTTAAGTTAATATGTTTAGAGCATACTGGGATTGATAATAACTGATATAAATCTGTTTGTAATTTTAACTGTGTGATGGTTATTCAGAAGTAGCTGGACCTGATGTAGTTATACATAAACTTGTAGAACATGTTGGGATAAAGTATATTAAAATTGCAGGTTAAACAAGGTGTTGCAAGATTTAATTAATATTTATAACTCAATTCAAATTAGCTGGCACAAACAGCAGCTGCCAAAGTATTTCAGTATATCCTATCATTTTTTGTACTATATAACAAAATGACAAATATCCCAAGTTAAAGGAAAGTGAAGGTACAGCTTTTAAAACTTGGCCAACCTGGGATTGCAGAATATTTTCTTTATTTATTACATACATTTTAATTAAGAAGAAATGACCAGTATTTGATATGTTCATTTGTTCTGAGCATGATCGTGGTTTAAAATACTATTGTGCCATTAACACGCGCTAATGCTTGTGATTAGAGGCACAAAAAGATAAAAATTCCATTTTATATTAACACATTCCAAGGACAGATTTAATAGTGATAAAATGGGAAAAAAGCCTGTGAATTGCTTGACATTTTGATTTTCACTAGATCAAGTACAGGATGTTATATTTACAGTGTAATAAAGTTAAAGCCTTCAAGCAAAATTTTGTAGCAAAACCCAGAATTAAGGCATAAAGGTAGACCAACTTCATAACAAGAAACAAAAAAGAAAAAAAAAAACCTAGTGAAATATTCCTACTACTGACCCAATTCTTCACTAAAGTGACTTTGCTGTCACTTTAAACCCTACACTAAAAAAATCCAATTGCAAATAATAGGAAAAGGGTTGGGTTTTTTTTTTTTTTTTAGAGCTTTTGGAAATATGGCTGCATTCCAAGTTTGGAATACTCCGATAGAGAAAAAGGAGTGCCATGCCCAAATCCTTAATATTTGAAATCTTGTGACATGTTTGCAAATGTGAATGCAAACATCACGTTTAAATTATTTTAACTGCAATAAAGGTATAGTACTTAATGTTGCATTTTAAAAAATTCTTAAGTTGTTTTGAACCAGTTCTGACAAGTCTAAACATATACAATATAAGTTAACATCTTCCTATATATTTTCTAGCCTTCCCTTCCTTTTTACACAGACTTTTTCCTCAGAGATATTCTTTAGTCTGGCATCCTTCCCCCCTCCCCCCCATCGTAATACCTCACTATCCACAGCTTCTAATCCGTCTTTCAACATATGTCAATACTTTGGAGGCAAGCATCTATATTTTAAAAACACACACAAACACAGTAATGATGGATTCTATTCTGTTTTCACAAGGTCACAGTTAGGAACATTATTTTGTCGAAGGAGAAAAGATATTTTTTTCATGATACATAAGTATATAGATATCCAAAGCAAATGCAGGTGTCAAGATGATATATGTATGGTGACAGCACAGTACAATCTCTCTGTTACATACTTGCACCTCAGTGTCTGACTAAATACATAAATTTGCTTTTTCCATTTCATGGTGCATCTTTTGTAATGCACTCCCACCCACAATATGCCTATAGAAATTGCAATTAAGTCTGATTTTTGCCCCATTTGATCATTGAAGTTTATTGTTTGTTTGTTTTGGCCAAGCTTATATTTGTGTTGCAACATCCATGTAAGATTGTCAAAAGCTTTTTAGATTAAAATTAATTTTCTGATGCACTATTTCTGAAATATTGTACTGTGTGTTCTATCATAAAAATGAATGCTGTAGGAAAAGGGAAAGTCAGCTGAAAATAATTAGTATTTTGTGTTGTGGTTGATTCTTTGAGGTATTTGTCAAGACATCAACCACTGTTCAGTGTGGATATTTACTTTGCACTAACACATGGAAAGTTTATGAGTCCTTGTTGAACCTTTTAAAGGACTTATATGAAATCGCTATTCCATCTGGTTTTATTATTTGCTCTATTCACCTGATGAATAACTCACATTACTTAGCAAGTTTCCGTAGTATTTTCATATGCCTTCATATAAAATACAGTTCTCAAAAGTAATGTTGTGACTGACACCAACCAGAACATCTCCAGGGTATTGATTACATCTGCAGCAAAGTACAGAATGGACTTTTCATTTGTCATTATTTAGCTGGAAAAGGCCATAACCATTTTTCAAGTAATGGTCTCAAAAACAAAAGGTTCAACAAGGACTCAAACTTTCAACACAAGTGCAGTTGAAGAGGAAAGATAATTTGGAGTTCACATTTCAAATTCAGGAAACCTTGTCTTTGCTGTCAATTTCTTGTTTGGAATGGGTCTCTTAGTCTATTGTCACAACAACATTATAATCTTGGATGTTCATGGAGGTGGTAATAATGTAAACGTGGTTAGAAATATTGACTATATATTACTTGATTTTTTTCCTTAAGAGCAGTTGTAAAATGATTTGAAAATCTATGTGCCAGTTCAAAAGCTTAGGCATAGCTTCAAAAGCCCAATTCAGAAGTCATGTGCCAGAAGGGCATTTTGTTTATAAAAGACTCTAGGTAAGATTATACATTTAGCTCAGATATGTCAAACTTGCGATGTCCCGCAACGTATTGGAGCTTTTTCTCCATTACTGGCAAGGGGGTGGGCGTGGTTTCCTGGTGATGTGTCCAGTCCGCTGCGGGCTGGCAGTTTGACACCCCTGAATTTTTAGCTCCTCCCTAAGATTGCATAACATCTCAGGTTACTTTATATTCAGAATGAAAACCTCTGTCTTGGGATTTATTTCTACTTACTGAGGTTTACCCCCATGATGTAATACTCTTGACATGAAGATATAGACAAAAGATCTACAATCACACAGAATACTGAAACTAAGAGTTCTTCTTTTACTCTTAAAGGTATGACATTACAAATCAGACAAATGGATCTTGTTCTGTAACTTTGTTTATTCTACTTTTCTTGATTATTTTTTGTTGTTGCTGGAAAAAAAATCAGTGTATTAATGATTGATTTTATGGTTACAAGGGGAAAAGGTGTTATTTCTGTCTTAGTTCAAATCTTAAAGAAAAAAAATAGATTTAATGCATATAATAGTGGGAAGAAAGCATTTTGATCCTTAATCATATAAGGAAGTTAATGAAGATTCTGAGTTCAATGACAGATTATTAGAGCTGTTTTGTACTTGTTAATTGCATACCAAGTGCAAACAGATGTTTGATCACAGATTATCTTTATAAAAAACATGAAATGGTTCTCTAAACAGAGAACCATTCTATAGCAAAACATTACAGTCCAATCCCATCAACTATTAGGGTTGAACCCAATTATTCTAATTTAATAGGCATAATATCAAATAATGGCCTGCTGGATATATTTATTCAGTCTCAATGCTTTAAAAAAAATCACTCTTGAAATTATGCTCTAATCTTATTGTCTAGTAGTTGAAAAGTGTAACAAAGTTTAGCACTTTTCAAAACTGTAAGCTTAATTTATAAAAGTCACACACTGAATATATTAAAATTCTGATGATATATTAAAATTCTGATAAAATACAGGTTAAGGAATAATAGTAATCTATACAGGCCTGGGTCCATCACCATAGTAACTTGGACATTCATTTATATTGTAGCATTTGCATTAATCAACCCAGAACATTCTGGACTTCCCCCTTACAAGCAGATTTAAGCACCTAATAGGACTTGTGGCTATATCCAAAAGGTACATCTGCTTCCCTTTCATATTGTAATCTCAGTTTTCAAAACACTGAGTATCCCCACCAGCACCACTCATGCCAAGATAAAAGCTCTGTTGGAACAAAACAAATCCTGAGAGCATGCACTGTTTTTTTTTAATGCACCCGTATTTCATATTTCAAATAATGTAAGCAGACAAGCCTGTTTTCACTTCCAATTAATTGAGCCAAATGAAGTAGCATTGAATGACCCAACTGTTTCTCTATTTCTTGGTTGGGACGACTTCTTGCAAGAGTAAAAAAATAAATAAATCACAATTCGACCTTCTCAAGCGACCTGCGTTCTCGGAAGCCCTTCCCAAGGAACTCAAAGACGATGTACTTTCTAAGGAAGTGGTCCCAAAGGTGTTTTTTTTGTTTTTTTTTCAAAAGGCAACTGGACTTTCTTAGTTGAACTGAAGACGCTTCTTGGATGCGAAGCTAAAAGTTTAAAAACCAAGAAAGTCTAGTTGCTTTTTGGGGGGGGGGGGAAACACCTTTCAGACAACCATGACCTGGATGATTGAGAATCTCCACGACATTCCAAGGAAGTGTGAGGAGCAATTTCCCCCTTCCCCCGATTCCCCCAGCAAGACTAAACGTCATACCTATCGCATGCATGTCTCTGTGTATAAACACATATGTTCACACAGACGCACACATGCACATATGTATCTGTGTGTGAGTGCGAGCGTACGCATACACACATGCACCACACCTTTAAGAGGGTCCGCTCTGCTCTTAAGGCTAAAATATGCAGATTGTTGCTCTGACGGAAAGATCCAAAAGAGTTCAAATCGCGTTTGCACTGCGCACAAAACCTGGCAGCTCAGCTACGCGCTCGACCCGCCCTTCACCACACCTGGAACGTCGTACAAGCGGGAGAATCGCGTCCCCTAAACCCCGCGAGGCGCGGGAAAGGCCCTGAGCGAAACCCCACCCACCATTCGGCCCCGTCCTCGTTTCAAATGGCTTGGCGCAGCCTGCCAATCAAGAGAAATCCCGGCCCACAAACGCGCGCACGCCCCTGGAAGGGCAGCGGTTAAGATTAGCGGACTGGGATGTGGGGGGGAGGAGGAGGAGGAGGAGTGGGTCCGCGCGTGCGCTAGGAGGGAGCTGTTGGGGGTGGGGGCAGATTAAAAAAAAAAAAAAGGGGGAGGTGGAGAAGAAACAAAAACAATCGCTCGAGCGCCGCCATCTTGGCTCGCTTCTCTGCACCACGCAAGTGAATGGGTAGCTATGAAATTACCACAGGGGAGCAGCAAGGTACGGAGGGCTACTCAGCGCTACCAGCCGGGCCTGCGCGACGATAAAAGCGGTGCTTTCCCTTTCCTTCTGTTCTTCGGTTTCCGCCGCCGCCTCGAGGGAAAATCTCGGCAGGGCCCTTTCTCTTTCTCGCCGTCGGCTCTTCAACTTCGCTACCCAGAGCTCAAAGTTGGGCTTAGCCGCCTTTTCGCCGCCGCCATCCAAGAGACCGGAGAGTTGGACCTCGGAGCAGCAGGCTTTTCGCAGTCTGGGAGGAAGAGTTAGGAGGAGAAAAAAGGCGAGGGGGCTCCTCGACCGCCCGCCTTCCCTTGTTCTCGCTGCACAGGCTCCTCTGGTCTACGCTGCATGGAAGGCACAACAAGAGGAGAGAAAAAGGCGAGCAAGGATTGACCGGGCTCCGTGCCCTCACCCGCCCCATTCTCATCCACTCGCTGCGGGCGTGAGGAAAAGGGAGGAGGAGGAGGAGGAGGAAGAGGAGAAGGAGAAGGGGAAAAAAAGGGAGGAGAAGCAAACAAAAGCCAAATTGGACCGCGGACGAAAAAAACAAAACCAAGCCCGCCTGGCTCCAAACCGATCGAAGGGGTAAAACCCGATGGTAAACGGTGAATTGGTGACAGTTGAGAGCGGAGGGCAAAACAAGAGGTGCCCGCCGACAAACGCCTCGAAGAGCTTGAAGCGGGTTTTGTTGCTCCAAGAGAAAAGATCTTTCTTTACCCGCCAGCCCGGCCGCTTATAAAGACCGATATACCCGTATTTGACTCCGTGTTAGAGCATCGCTTCACCTATTTTATTTGAGACCTTTTTATGCTACTACTTCAGCAAACCTCTCGGAAGGCTCTTGAGTCTTTTTTTTTTAAAAAAAAAAAATAAGATTTTTTTAGAATCGTGAAGAAAAATCACCTTTTAATATCTGGAAAGAGCATCGTCTCCTTCCCACCCTCATTTTCATGTGATTTCAGATACCAAATACAAAGGCGGTTTTTAAGTATAGTCTGGGCACTTGAATGGGGGACTTCTTGTCAGAGTTGGGCAAATGGGAAAAACAAACGGATGGAATAAACAAGTGGAAGTATTTTTCTTGTCTAGATAAGGACTCTCCATTCCTTCCTTAGATGTGTGATTTTACAGAGGACTGATTACCTCTTGTTTGCTCTCCACATTTGTTAATAGGAAACACCAGTGTTTTACGAATTGGTTTCCTATTGGTTGTTACATCGAAGGCATATTTATTTTGACACTTTGAAACGAAGACGAAACTGTTTTCTCATCCAGATACTACATTGTGTAAAAGCAGTGTGAAGACAGTATTGTTTACTAATATTTGTGCGTTTTGCCTGTTTCCAGGGCATATGGGAAATACCATTTGACATTGAAGAAAATACATTGTGCTTCGGGACAGTTATTAGTTTAACATTCAGCTGCTTCGTTGTTAAATGTTAATTGTTCATCTTTTAACAGTTAACATCCTCTTATGAATTGGATTTTTTGCCATTGTTAGGACAGAAGCCAAATGATGTGTGTGTTTCCAAATGTACTGGAGGGTCAATTGAAAAAGAGCTAGAGAGACTATATTATAGAAGCTGGATTTTATTCTTATGGATGCGTTATTTTCCAAATACATTATTATCACTTTGAGGAAGTGAGGGACGGATTTTTGTGTTTGTAAGATCTCAGAAGGTGGATATAGCATTTTTTCCCCTGTTGATTCTAACTATTTGGAAAATGGGAGCTGCTACAAAGCTGGTGTTTGCTGTTTTTCTTATATCTTGTTCTTCAGGCAAGTATATGCTTTTTCACTATTAGTTCATAACAATATAATGATTCAAATGCAGATTTACATTTTTCATAGTACTTTTAACAAAGTAATTATTGTTGAAATATAATTAAGTTGAGTATTACTTCAAGCAAAGTATTGAAACAGGGTGTTTAAGCCACCTTTGCAACCTAGTAATTGGGAGGATTATAAAATAAAGCCAAAATGTTTTCAGTTTTATAATAATTAAAATATTTTTTTATATTTATAAAATTTTTAAATAAAATATGAATGTGTAACATTAGAATAGTTTCATTTAGGTTTAGAATTTTTTAAAAGCCTCTTTAATATTGGGAAGTGTATATAGTAATAAACGCTGAGTTGTGCAGCAGAAAATCCGCATTTTAAATAAATTTGTCGTTTCAGGGAAGTACTGGAATGCAACTAGTTGTTAGACTTACTGTTATCTGGACAAAGCTATTCAGGGATATGATCACCTGGGTTGTCTCTTCGTTATTTAGAATGTAATATATGTTCTGATTTTATTTCATTTCCAGAACATTTCTGAGATAATAGAAAATTATAAATGAATTGATATGCAGAGTTATGGTTTCATATTACGTATCTACTAGTGAAAGCTCTGTAAGATTCTGCTGAATGGTACACTTTTCTTGTGGTTATTAAATGGATGCAGTCTAGTCTTGTGTCTGTAATGTTATTGATTTGTTCTGTGTGGGCTGACTGCTGTGAAATGGCGATCACTAAGAGATTGAACAGGCTGAAGTTTGCTTAAAAGAGAAAAACGGGTAATCTTGGTTTTGGATAATAATTGTGACACAGTTATAATGGATTTTAAATAAGTGCTATTAGTAACTGTGATGGTAGTAAACTTGCAACTCTCTGATATTAGTAAACTTGTAACCATTTTACCTTTCTGATAAAATATCTGTTGGGTTATACAGTACTGTATTTAGAGTCTTCGGTTGCTTTTTGCCAGTAAGATTTGAAGAGGTTTTCCTATGTACTTTCTTATCTTTGCATTTTATTAATTTCAGTCAAGATCTACTCTTAAAATGTGTTTTTAACCATTGACAATGCAGTTCAAGCCGATTAGGAATTTTAAGTTGTTTCTAAAAGATTGATAGCAAAAATAATTATCAGAGAGATGATACTTAAAGATAATAAGTACCTTTAAATATACCTTACAAGCTTTTATAACTCGTATGGAAACTCATACATTTACACAAACAATAAAATATATTCATATTAGCTTTATTATAAAGTTAGTCATACGTTAATGTAGTGATGATAAAGTTGCAGGGAGTAAATAATACTTCAATACTTATTCAGTAAGCTTGTTGTATATGTCTCAGACCTCTTCCATGCAAGCTGAAATTTAGGCAAAGATATTACATTCTTTGCAGTGTTTTAATTTTTTATTTTTGCAGAAATGAACATTGAAAAGTCCTATAGAGAAATACCTTTTAAATGAGCTCCTGGGATGATTTCAATATTTTTCCCTGTTGTGTTGCTGTAGTAATGGAATTGTATAAAGACAAAGAAAAACATCTTGCACTGCTGTTCTAACTTTTAAGTAGTAATGGAAACTTGATCTCATGCCACAATAGGTTGATTTCACATATTATGCCTAAACTGATATTTTTCTGATCATATCTAGTGAATAAGTCATTGTCTAGTTAACATGAATTTTGCACATTCCCAAGTCAAAAACAAATAACATGGGTTAGAAACTAACAAAGAAAAACATCTTGCACTGCTGTTCTAACTTTTAAGTAGTAATGGAAACTTGATCTCATGCCACAATAGGTTGATTTCACATATTATGCCTAAACTGATATTTTTCTGATCATATCTAGTGAACAAGTCATTGTCTAGTTAACATGAATTTTGCACATTCCCAAGTCAAAAACAAATAACATGGGTTATAAACTAAAAATCTAGTAAATAAAGTTTACTTTTGAGTAAATATAATTTTCAGAAAACTAAATTATGAACTTGAAAAATCACTATAAAATTATCACTAATATTTTTAAAATAAAGTTACCAATAATTTCTGCAGTATTCAAAAAATGACTTACTGAAAACATATAACATACTGAGAAACTATGAAAAAGTATAAATGCTCATTTACAGTAGCAAAATAAGGGGAAAATATTGGGAGTGGTCACAGTATGAGGTATCAATAGTACATTATGTAATTAGCTTTAATTTCAGAAGGTTTAATTTAATAAAATGCTTGTATCTAAACATCAACTATAGAATTTTTCTTATAAAATCTTATAATTGTTTGTTGGCTTGAAATATGTAAGCATAAAACTTTTCACAAAATTCCATAGGCAATAGTCTTATAACCTAGGCCTTGTTCTGTTTTTCAGAATATCAGTCAAAAGCTTCTAACAACTTCTTTCTATATAATTCCTTAGGCACTAAACTGTTTTGGCAGATAACCTATTTGCATTTCACCAGAGTTAGAGAAACATTCCTAAGAATGTCTTGTGTATGGATAAAAAATATTATAGGAAAGCCAATTGCTTCTTGCAGTATATTGTTTAGTTTTGATATAACATAGTGGGTAATGAATATGCTGTTGCTACAGAAACAGTGGTTGGGTATATGAATTGATATAATGTTTCAATCCAGTCAAACTGATCAATCTAAGAAAAGAAAGCAGATGGAATCATGTTTCCCTCTCCTTGGAATATTTATTAAAGCTATTTGTGTACTTTGTCAGTAATTAAGATTTATATCAGAAGCCCTAGAGCATAGGTTACTTGGCTATAATTGTCATGAACTTCAAAGGTATGCCTAATATTGCAAGTTATTAATTGTAGGATCTCCATACAACTTGAAGTTGATGAACACAAAGACTGTCAAATCCAGTTTACAGTAATTGAACTATTATTTGTATGCATTTAGGACAAATAAATAGTATTATCTTTTTTTCTATTTTTATCCTGAACAACTTAAAGGATTGTGATACATTTGATAGTTTTCAACTATAATAAATGATTTCCATGTAATGATGCTTTGATTTTTTTTCATGAGCACTTTCAATGTTTTTATGCTCAAAATATGCTGATTTTAATGAAAATGAAATATGCTTAATAAAATGATGAATATGACTATAATTGGAATAGCTTCTCCTTTGCTGTGTCTATCAATATATTGATTGTAGTTTAAGGGGGGGAGTAAGATTTATATGAAATATTACATTTGATCTTTCTAGAAAGCTATGATTTTACATTTAATTCTATAGATTTGGGATCCAGATATTTTTTATTGAATATTAATGAATATTACTATCACTGATAATTATATTGTTGCTGAATAACTTATTAAATAACTTACATTGAAATATTGAGTTATTTTCATTGAAATATTTGAGAAGATCTATCTGCTTTGAGAAAATTCTTGTGATAAAGATGCCTGTCTTTTCGAACTAACTGTAAAAAGCTGATATGATAAGGAAGTAACCTGGCAGCAAATAACTCTTAAGTTCTTTTAGACCCCAATTATCATGATTTTAGAGGAATTACATAAAATAATGAAGCATTATTCTGAGAGACATTGGTGTTTTTAAAGAAAGTATAAGATCATCACAGAATTTGCCCCCCATCTATTGGTTCTATTATATACTTAGTCATGAAATGTTTTCTTGTATATAAGAAAGATAGCTTTATGTTTTCTTAGATTGGTCACTGGGAATAGCTGTTACTGTCCTGTTACTGTTGATGTATTTGAGTTAAACAAGATGTTTGCTTTCCTCAGATACATCTCTCTTAGTAACTGCTAGAAAGCATACAATTGTTTTGGGAATAAATCTGGAAGATTTTAGAAGTTTTAGAAGTTTAGAAGCTCTCTGTGAGCTTCACTTTTAATAGAATTATGATTTAGTGGTTTTTAAAAATTCTATATGCTATATATGACATATGACAAAACCCCTACAACATTATTTGGCATTAAGTCATGGATGGATTTGGATAATGTTAATAGTATAATGTTAATATCAATACTATTTTATTTACTAAATATTATATTAAATACTACCAATACTAATCTTGACCTTGGAGTCTCCTACAATCCTTATAGATGTTATGGAACATCTTACTTTTGGGCTACTTCATGCAGTCCTGACTATTCAGTTCCAAACTTTTTAATACTGTTTAAATCATACTTGGTTTTTTCTTTACTGATTCCTGGGAAGAGTTGTGAGGACTCAGTTAAATAGGAATAAAAAGAGTTGTGAGGACTCAGTTAAATAGGAATAAAATCTGCCTTGTGGCTTTAGACTACAGCTGTATGTGTCAGCACAACTTGGGGCTATTTGGAATTTTTTTTTTTAATTCAGAGCAGATGTTGCATTGCCATAGTATTCTTACCACTTGCTTATGTGCCTGTTGAGATCATTTGACATCATTAACTGTTGTACAGCACTTTTGCATTCAGTCTCAAAAAAAGTGCTTCAGAGTATATGGGAGCATGAATGTAGCACCTGTTTTATTTCCTCAGCACAGCCTAATTACATGTTGCAGTTAAGCACTAATCCACACTCCCAAGTTTCTTTGGGGAATTAAATCTGAAATGCTGCAAGGTCTTAGTGATCATACTGATGCTAACTGCTAACCAAGAAATGTAGGATTATTGATTCAGAATGAATGCCTAAATATTGTTATAGACTGGTTAAGGGTTAAGTATGAAGTGATATTGTAGCTTCAGGACTTATCAGATCAAATTTATAATCTAAACAGATTAAACTGGTTTTCCTTTATTCTTTACCCACAGGTGTTACTTGCCTTAGAAGGCTTTAACATTGTATTTGAGAGCATGGTTCTAGGATGCCTTATTGCATTGTTTTTTGGGGGGTTGTTCCTATGTCTAGGTGTGGAAGACAGTGTTGAGAGACAGACTTCATTTTTAATATATTTGTTTCATAACTTCTATAAAATTTTATCTTGTACGATTTCATCCACATGAAACTGTTGGGTGAGACTGTTGGGATGGTCTTATATGCAAGCTACAGTGGTAAACACTGAAGTTCTCAGTTCCTCTTAAAGAATTCAGTTCAAATGCTCTCTGTGGTTAGCTTTGGTTTGTATGCAAATTAAGATGATTCATTGTACTGCTATTGAAATTGATAAGGAGTTTTTCTGAAAATTGTAACTAAAACTTAGCTAATTAAAATAAAACTGCATATTTGTCATTATTATGGTTCAATATGGTAGTGATTTTGAGGTAGTACAGCATAGGTGGGCTACTGTACATTCAGAAACATGGTGGAATATCCCAACAGTTCATTCTGCAGACTTTGGATGATACACAGAGGCACTCCTATTTAGGGTTGTATTAACATTTTAAATAAATGACACTATCAGTTCCAGTTTAGGAAAGAAAAATTGCTTATCTCTGATCCTTAGTGAGGTGGGCACTTCAAGGGCCAGAAGTTTTGACAATTTCAGGAACAAGATTCAATCTCAGAAATAGTCTTATTTTCTACTAACTGCAGTGCAAGCCCTTCTGTGAATCCACATCCAGTCTCTAGGTCCAAGTACATAATTAGAAGAGTTGTGACAAATGGTGCAGAACAAGTTAAATTATGCTAAATTCACAAATTGCTTAGATCAGTGGATCTCAACATTTTTAATGCCAACCGGTCGTAAGTCGAGGACTACCCAACCGGTCGTAAGTTGAGGACTTTCCCTGCCAGGGAGCGCCACGCATGCGTGGTGCCGCCCCCTGTGCCGGCCGAGGCGTAGCTGGCAAGCGGCAGAGACTGAGCAGGCCGACCACCGGCTGGGCCACCAGCTGGCCCAGCCCAAGGGAGGTAAGGCACCTGCCGGGCTCCACGCGTGCCAGCAACCCTCCCTGCGCCCACCGGCCTCCCACCTCCCACCCCGGCCCTCTTTTACTTACATTTTTAGTAGTTGCTCAGCAGGGAGGGGTGGAAATTTCCAGACAGCTCGCCTTCGCTGCAGACAACTTGCAGCACCGTTTGCAGAATGGGACTTTTGGCGGGCTCAGCAGGGCAGAGACAGCCTGGACAATTCCTATTGGCTTTTGAAAGCCAATAGAATTGGACTCTATTCAAGAGAGTCTATTCTGTTGGCTTTCAAAAGCCAATAGAATAAAAGGGAGTAGCACAGCTAAGGAAAAGTGGAAATAAATGGCAGACTGCGTTGTTTGGCGACCCCCGTGAAATGGTCATTCGACCCCAAATGGGGTCGCGACCCACAGGTTGAGAACCACTGGCTTAGATCTAGATCGCTTAAATACAAGCAGCAAGTAGGCTTGCTGTAGTAACATTATATAGACTTTACATTTCTTATAAGCCCCTTCCTTTGCCATTCTTTACAGCAGCAGTTCCCAACTTTTTCTATACCCCGCACCTGTAGAACGCTTCTGATATATTCTTGCACCCCTCACAAAAGTAATACCTGGTTATGCATATTTTGAAATTTCTAAACTCAAGTTTTCGCACCCCCTGGAATATCATCTCCCACCCCCAGTTGGGAGCCCCTGTTTTACAGAGTTCTGACTTTTTTTTTTCTTCATGTTCCTGAGCAAGTCGGAAAAATAGTTGTGGATGCATTGTAAATGGATTTCTTAAAGCTTAACATCTTTTTCAGGTTCATAAGAAGTCTTTTTTAAAAAGGTGTCCTGCTTTACTGAATAATAAAGAGATATGTTACTTGTACAAGAGCCAAAACACTTCCAATCATTTTCAGAGTACGTACAGCTCCAGAACATACTGATACGAAACTGAAGGCTTATGAACCAAGAAGAGCTCTTATTATCTTCTATGCATCCCTCCCTGGTATAAATATAACTACTAAAGTTTTGATCTAGGACCATAATAAAGTACTTTACTTACTAATGCCTAGTCTGCTCTTTAGTAGTATTTATACTACTATGGGAATAAATCTCAATGAGGAAAACAACTTTTTTCTCCAGCACTGGAGATGGATAATCCACGCAGTGGGTTGAGACTGTATTCCTGGCCAATCAGATCAGTCAGCCAAAGTTGCCACGCCCCGTCTTGGACCATGATCCTCCAGTCTTGACTGATCTCGCCATGAAGACACATCTAATGATTACACTAATAAAATTGGTGTACAAATTCTTAGTCATGCAGGCTGCCTGTCCTGTCATGCACTGGCCTGAAAATGTATTTGTACTATTGAGAACAAAATATTTTATATTTGCAGGTAATAGAGTAATTGTTCTACAGAATTATATTTACAATGTGCACTGACAATAACATTTTTGCCCTTTGTTTTAGTTTAGAAAAGCAAAAATTATTTCAAATTTTGCTAGAAATGTATAGTTTGACATAATACCAAATATGAGATTTTTAAAAAATAGCCTTGAATCATTTGTTTACCTACAATTCAGAAAACAGTTTGAAGAAAACTTGCACTCATTTTGTACAGCCTTTCTTCTGCAAAACCTATTACACATTGGACATATTAGTGAACATAGTAATATGAACCTTGAAAGAAAACAAAAACAGGTCTAAACCTGTTGTATTTTTAGAAGCTTGAAGATTTGGCATGATCTCAGAACTGAATCTTTGTTTGATAAATGGTTGTGGACTCAATTCTAAGGTATTATGAGTATAGACTTTGAAAGCTAGTTGTTTATTGCTTCGCATTAAAACTTACTATACAAATAAGGTACAATAGAATAACATGATAGATACGAATGAGAGGACATGGGTAAAATTGGTTTCAGAAATCATTTATATACACCAGGGATGCCAAACTCAATTTCATTGAGGGCCGCATCAGCATTGCGATTGCCCTTGGGGGCCGGGTGGGTGTGGCCAGGTGGGTGCGGCCCACTGGATGGGTGTGGATGGAGTGGGTATGGCCTATTGTGTGGGCATGGCCAGCTTTACATCATTCACATCAAGTGTGACTGTAGGTCTCTGGCAGAAGGGGATGGGACCAGAGCAAATGCCAAAGCATAGTCCACTGGAGGAGCCTCACTGTTCCTCTCAGGCGATGCGGGGTGGGGCTGGATGGTGGTACGGGCTGCCCAGAGCCCTAGGCAGCAGAGATCAAACACCCAGCCTGGCCCTCGAGCACCCATAGCACCAAGCCCAGCCCCACTTCCCCAAGGGGGCACCCAGATGCACTTACCTCCTCCTCAAGGCTGCTGCTGCTGTGCTTGTTCTCCTTAGCCAGGTTGCTCATGATGGGTACGAGGGCAAAGTCAGAGGGAGGCCCATTCCTTCTCCATGGGAGGAGACCCAGCTTTGTATCCAAAGCTTCCTTAGCAATAGAATGGGAGACCCCCAGGATAGGCCAGGAAGAGAGGACAAGGGGATGGTAAAAGGGCAGCAGGGCAGAACTAAGGCAGGACTTCCCTCAGACCCTCCCTCTCTTTTCCTTCCTTCCTTCCTTCCTAAGTACAGAGTGGTGGGAAAATATTTGAGATGAGGGAGGGAGAAAAATAGGCAAGAAACGCAGCTGGGGAGGTGTCACCCTTCGTGAGGAATGAAGAAATGCACCATCGCCTGGAAGTGGCCAGCACATGGCCCTCACCTACTTCACATATCTGGCTTGGTGGGCTCTGGGGGAGGGGATGCAATAAGCAGCATGAGAGTCAACATTACTTGCACAATGCCGCCCAGCCCCCAGCCCAGTCTCAGCAGGCAGCAGGTCACTCTCCTCACAGCGCCAAGAGGTTGAGCCCGGCGGTGTAAAGTTCGCCAGCTTTGCACCTTGCTGCCTGCTGAAACTGGGCAGGCTAGGGGCTAGGCAGATTGCACTTCTCATCAGTTTCGCACCACCCAGCTCAGCTTTTGGCGCTGAGCAACCCGCTGCCTGCCGAAACCAGGCAGGGTGGGGGCTGGGCGTCGCCAGGCTTTTTGAATTTGCACCGCCTGGCTCAGCCTCTCAGCACTGTGAGGACAGCGCCCCGCTGCCTGCTAAAACCCCTCCCCCGGAGCCCATCAAACCGGATCTGTGAAGTAGGTAAGGGCCATTTGCTGGCCACTTCCAGGCAATGGTGCATTTTTTCATTCCTCACAAAGGGTGACACCTCCCCAGCATGCACCCAGGATGTGGGGCCGATGCAGCAGGGGCTGGTTCCTCGCTGTTTCCAGTTGGTTTTGTGGAGTTAAGACTGAATGCGTTTCAGCATAGATGGCCACCACAAAATTGTACATTGGCTCCCAGCCGGCCAGGGCCAAGGCAGCGGGGCCCGTTCCCTCACTGTTTCCAGGATGGTTTCACGGGCCACATGAAACCACTTCGCGGGCCACATCTGGCCCCCGGGCCTTGTGTTTGACATGTTTGATATACTACACCTTCCTTGTGTATATGTCTCTGTCCATTGTTTCCAAACCATTTTCATAGTAGATTGCCTCAGGATGAAAAAAATTATGAACTACAGATTTGACTGCACAATATCTAGAATGCAAATATTTTTAATTTTTTAATTAGATTTTTATCATGCATTTATTACTTTATAAGTAACACAAAGTGGCAAACATACCTAATATGCCTTGTTCCTATTTTCTCATAGCGGCAACCCTATGAGGTGAGTTGGGTTGATAGAGTGACTGGTACCAAGCTAGCTTTCATACCTAAGGCAGGGACCAAAACCCATAGTCTCTGTGTTTCTAGGCCAGTTCCTTAATCACTATACAAAACTTTCTATATTTACAAATATATTAGTTGATAAATAATCTGTAACCTCCAGATAGCTTACTGGATGGAGGAGCTGTTAGAGGTTTTAGATAGATTGATTTAAAGTAAGTATATCCTGAATGAATCCATCATGAATTATAGCAGTTAAAGAATCAAGTTTCCCATTAGTAGTTAAAAATGTAACTTTATTTTCCAATTAAAATTTATTAATTTATAAGTATAAAGAGTTTACTGTATTAATAGGTAATAGTTCAACCTGCAAGTTACAACTCAGAGAAAACAAATGGCCAAAAGTTTCCAGAGAACTAATGGTTATTGACTAAAGCAGCTTACTTACGGATAAAAGTAATGTTTATTTAGAGGACATATTTCTAATTTTATAGATTTCACATTTGTAGTTGTTGGAAGATCTTTGAGGAACAATAAAATGTAAAAATAAATTCCAAATGTGCATTGTGCTTAAATTTATTAGTGATGTATAGGATAAATCTTTCAAACAAGGCTAGATCCCAATGCCTGAGATGGCTTGCTAGCCTCTAACTCTGCATAAAGTCGAAGTGCATGTGTTTCTATGTGGGATTCTACTCTGAATCATAATTGGAAATCTGCATGTTGTGGCTGTCATAAGTAGTAGTAAAAAATGCTTGCTGACAAGGCTGTACCTTTGTTTGGTTGCAATCTCACCCATGTGTCTTTTGTACTCAAAAATAAATCCTATTTTCATCTATAGAATAGGAAAAATGGGAATAGTTTATGCAATGAACACATTTTCAGGGAAATCCTCTCACCTAGTTGCTTCTTTGGTTGAAACTAGGAGGATGAAAACCTTATAGCTTGAACTGAGCATCTGAAGCCTTTGTAGTTTCATCACTTTCAAATTCAAGCAGGAGGATAAGTTATGTTCTCATGTACTAACAGAAAAAAAACCAAGAAAGAAATGGTTGAAAGCTGTTTGAAACAGTTGCCTTAAAATGCTTTCTTCTGGCTTTTTGATAGAATCTCTTAATTCATCTCTTGAACATACAGGATGAACAGGCTTCTGCTGCCACCATAACTCTTGATGATTCATCACAAAGTGCAACAATAAAATCTCCGCAGTGCCCTGGAATTAAAATTAAGTTAAAGTCACAGAGCATATTACCTTGTGATATCACAGATCATCCCCAATCCCTCCATAATAACTTGGTTTTAACAAGTTTCTGAAACTATTATTGATGGGGCCAGTCTCACCTCTATGGGGTGGATTCTGTTCTTGAGACTTGAGATCATCATGGAAAAACAGCCTCTGAGCCTCAGCTCTCCGCCTGAAAGTGGGGCACTACTAAAAGGTTCTTCCGTCTCTCAGATGGGTCAACTTTAATTTGAGGATGGAGTCCTGAAGGCACCATTCTATATACAAATTTATATATCTGAACAAGTTAGGTTAAGCTTCATAACACATTTTAAAAAATGCTGTCTTATTATCCTCAACTTTTATTTTAATCTCTAAGAAAGCATCAGCCATCCTAGATGTGCAAAGAGCGGAAACCTTAAGTTTATGAGAAGATTAACTAGACTGCAAACAATGGCATCACAAAAACATTAAAAGCTAGCACAATTGGGAATGACTGACACCACCACAAGAGTAGCTGGACTGTCCCCTCTCAATCATACTACAGGCTTACTTAAAGAAAAAATTCTTGCAGGCTTCAGATGTTACAAAAGCTCTCAACTCAACTTGGAATGTGTAAGAATTTTTTAATAAATCAAACTGGCAGAAAATTTGGATAATAGTGTAAAACAAATTGGCCAGAGTGGGGAACATTTAATTGTTGTCAAGTGAAATTTTGATTTTTTTTTCTATGTGTACATGTGAGAAGAAGATAAAATTGGAACCCTTGTATTGCTGGGCACAACTTTCAGATGAAATCTATCCCTGTAGTTCAGCCGATTGTAACACTGTCTTGAGATTAACCCTATTAAGAAGAAGAAATACCAAACTCTGATGAAACTCATGATGCATTTTACAGTAGGCATTGAAAGAACTTTGAAGTATGCGCAGCTTATTACTAAAAATAAATCAATATTTTAAAGCTATAGTAGTTTTCTTTTTGTGAATTAATTTGCCACTGACATTTACAATTAGGGCGATCATTGCAAGTCTGTAATTTAAAAGTATCAAAGCTAATAGCAGATTTGGTAACTAGACAAATACTACTACTATGCCATTACAATCAGAATAAGCAGCCTTTGTTTTATTTATGAATATGTAAGTAATAGAATAATATTTTTTTTGCTTACTTGTCTCCCTGTCAAATGGTTCGATTGGAGGTTCGATTGGATTCCACATGTACCATTTCTTTCTCCCAGCTGAGAAGGAGGAATAATTCCTGTATCTCTACAGGGCTTTGATAGACTACATGCAAGATAGCAGGGAGATGTTTTTGTTAAATTGTCAGTGTTAAGGCACCAGTGTAATTTATGTGCATGAAACAAAATGTTAGGTTGAGAAACTGTTGAGTTGCACAGAAAAGGCTGGAAATTATGTGTGTCCCTTTAAAACATGCATTGTGGGCGTATCGGGACTTATTTTGCCTTTGCGGGGCCAGGGTGGGCGTGGCCTGTGCAGAATGCAGCCAGCCCAGAGGCCACGTGTTTGACATGCCTGCTTTAAAAGCTGAATGTCTTTGTGGTGAATGCAGACTCTGTGCCATCTTGTGCATATTTTGTACATCATGATTTGTGTAAGTTACATATATATTAGAAGAAAATTGAGAGGTTTGTGTTAATTCTCTGCCATTTATTCTTCATTGTTTGATGTATGAGGGGTTTTTCCCCCTATTTGTCTTACCCTCATCCAGACTCAGTCTCACTCCTTCAGCCTGCCTTTGCTTGTTACATTGCAGGTCAAAGGAGAAGGAGGAGAAGACAGGGAACTGCCTATATACAATACAGTGCTTGCATAGGAAATTGCTGGAGGCTGAAAACACCTTTCTCCAGCACCGGAGATGGAGAATCCACCAATGAGTTAACTCTGCCTTCCTGCCCATTAGACCAAGTCAGCCAAATTTGCCACACCTGTCCTTGGGTAGCCACTCCCAGTCTTGACTTGGTCTTCAGCCCAGACGGACGTGACAAATCTGGCTCCTGGTCTAAGGCAGGTAGCAAAGAATAATACATTGGTGGATTCTGTTCTCCTCATTCACAGCCTATTCAGCAGCGCTGGGATCAGCGCTGGATGAAATAGGCAGCAGAAGGCAAGGGAGAGGGGGTTCTCCCTTTCCAATCTAAACTTCTACCGAGATTCAGCCTTTCTCAAAAAGGGGGAAAACCCTGATCAGCTGTTCAGCGCTGGGATCAGTGCGAGAGCAGGTTTCAATTCCCAGGGAAGGAGAAAGCCCTGATCAGCTGCTGAGCTGAGCGGCAGCCAGCCCTTCAGGTCCCTGAGGGGGAGGGGGGAATTCCCTCCGTCTCTTTGTTACCGGGCAAAATCAGCTGGCAACCTTCTTGCGTTCCTTCTACTGGGGGGGGGAACACCTAACAGACAAAGAAAGCTCCGTGTTTTTTCCTTGCGAAATCTGATCTGAGCTAGCGCTGGGCTAACTTTGACCGATCGCTTCATCGCTGCGTTCGCTTACATTTTGGATGCCGGAACACGTTACAGCTATAGGAGGGAATTCCTTTCTTCTCCAGCTTTCAATTTCCCACCGCAAGGGCGGACATCCTACAGGCGACCGCCCTTTCCTTAAGAGAAACCATTTCGGTTGCCATTTTTGGATGCCGGAACAAGCGTAGCAGCCGATCCTTGTTGTTTAAGGCTTTTAATTCTGACGGAGTTCTTTCTGAGCCTCCCAAGCAGGAAAGAGCGAAGATCGTCTCCTCTATTTTTCCCCTGAAGTAGGGGAGTGCCACACAACTACGAAACCAACCGCTTTCTCCCTCAGTCAACCAACCAACCCCCACTTTCAACCCCCACCCCCTTTTTTTTCAATTGTACAACCAAGGATAAATAGACAAATAAAGAAATAAATAAATAACCAATTTTTTTTAAAAAAGGGTCAATAATAATAATAGCTAAGAAGATAAATAATTACTGACACAAAATTATTACACCATCTTAGTAGCCCCTGCGCAACGAATCTGGTGCGATTTATGCCCTGACCCCATTGAGACATTAACAACTGCTCTTCGAGCGAGCACGGTTTGCTGCAACCGTAGATAGACCGGACCCTCGAAGGGAATTATTTTGCCTGCACCGGTCGGGGGGTCAGGAGAGCAGGACGACTAATTCCCTGCTTTACCTGCTCAGCCTATCGCCAACTGATCCCCTGTCAGAACTCCCTCTCGGCATCGCTGAGATAGTTCACTTCAAGATGGAGAAGTCCACGATGTCTCAACCCAAGAGCATCGCCTCCCCCCCCACCAGCCGCAAAAAGCAGAAATCCTCCAAGCAGGAAGCGGCAGGCAGGATCAAAGCCAAGGCTAAGACCATTTCTGGAAGGAATCCTTCCAAGTTGGTGGAGAAACAGGCGAGCAGAAGGCACCAGGCTTTGGAGAAAGAATTTTCCAAAGCGCAAAAGCAGGCCAGAGTAAAAGTGGAGCAAATAGAGGAGGCACCCTTCGATCTCCCCTTGGGACCCTCTACCCAAGGAGTATGGTTTCCGGAGGGGTCTCCCCAGGTTGCTGAGGTGGGATCAGGCCCAAGCGATCCACCAACTATGGTTGACATCGCAGGCCACGCACTCCATGCCAGAGGCCACCTTCACCCCCACAGCAGCAAGACTCGGGGTGGAGCCCGAGGGTTCTTCCTCCAAGGACTGTCTCCAAACCCTCATTGAACAGGCAGTCAACAGGGCGCTGGCTGCCAGGGCTAACCACGGGTCAAGACCTGAATCCGTGATTGCCATACCCCCACCCTGCTTCCAGCCAGGGGCAATCAGATACCAGGATCCCTCCTCTCCATCATGGTCCTTTCACAGCAGGGGCTCTTCTCCTATGGAGGATGACCGATATGACATGTCATGGTGGGAGGAGGAAGACCCTCCTCCAGATACTCCCCCATTTGGAGAGGTAGTTAACCCTTCTTTCTTTCTGCCCCTGCTCCGCAGAGCCAGTTCCATGGCCAACATCGGACCGGATCATGTTCCACAGCCAGACCCACTGCCCAGTTCAAATCCGGTGTTCTTCGAGCCTGTTGTGGCTCAGCACCCTGTCCCTTATCTGGCACTCTTTCAGAATGCCATCAGGAAACAATGGACATCACTGGGCACTTTCCCTCCCCTGGGGGGAATGGATAGGAAGCTATTTAGCAGAGCCCCAGAACAGCAGAGGATCTTGAGGTACCAAAGATAGGCGAACCCTTCGGCTTCCTCTTCTCCCCGACTACAGTGTCAGGAGATATGACAGAGGTATTAAAGTCTGATGACAGGAGATGGGAACTCACATTCTGCAGAACTCATCAGGCGACGGCATGGGCGGTAAGAGCCACTACCTGTGCTTCCTTCTTTGCAAGAACCTCCTTACTCTGGATTCACCAACTACAAGCCAGGCTTCCTCAGGAGGAGGTACGTACCCAACAAGACCTGAGCAAACTTGCAGCTGCATCAGAGTAGGTCTCGGATGCCATACTACATGCAGCCAGGTTCTCATCCAGAGCGATAGCATTCAATGTCTCAGCACGCAGGATGTTATGGCTCAAACATTGGCAAACTGACCCAAAGGCCAAGTGGCGCCTAGCCATGGCCCCTTATCAGGGTGGTCAGCTGTTCGGAGAGGCGCTGAACCCTTGACCAAAAATAAAGACAAGCGGAAGGTTTTGGCCTACTCTAGCAGATGGGCCGACAGGCGCCCAAACGCGTACACCTGTAGGCAGTCCTTTTGGATGGGAACTGGCACGGCTTTCTCCCAGCCATCCTGACCCTTCACACCTAGATAGGACCGCCAACCAGACAGGACCTGCCCCAGAGCCAGGCAACAAGCCCAGAGCAAATGGCTCTTTCAGGGGGGCATCCCTACAGAAGGTTCAAGTGACTCTCGAGCTCCCCCCATAGGTGGCAGACTGGCGTTCTTCACCCGCCAGTGGGAAGCCACCACCACGAATTCCTGGGTTCGCCAAACCATCCGTTACGGCTTGTCCCTGGAACTGTATCCAGTCCCCCAGATCGCTTCATCTCTTGTCCCCAATCAAGGAATCCCGTCAAAAGCAACCTCATGCGAGAGGCCATCCAGACTTATTCGTGGAAATAGCGCAGAAGTTTGGGCAGCCAGTTGTAGACCTGTTAAACGCCCAACTCCCGAGGTTCTTCTCCAGGTTCCCATCGCTGGGAGCAGAGGGGGTGGACGTTCCGCATTGCCCATGGCCGGGGAGTCTACTTTACGCATTTCCTCCTCTTCCGCTGATTCCGGCAACCATTCGCAAGATGTTGCAGGAATGAGCGGGGGTCATTCTTATGGCCCTGTATTGGCCATGAAGACCATGGTTCGCAGACCTGGTGAATCTCTCCAGGTTTCCCCCATGGAAGATTCCCCCGGGCCTAGTGTCATTCAGCCAGGGAGCTCTGCAACACCCAGAACCCCAATGGCTTCAGTCAGCCACCTGGCACTTGAACGCTGGATCTTGAGAGGGGAATCATACCTGGCAAGAGTAATTTCCATGATTCAGGCATCCCGCCAACCGGCAACAAATTGCATTTATGACTTCACATGGAGGAACTTATGCAATTGGTGCAAGAGGCGACTACTTGACACCTTGGATCTGACAGCTCCAAACATCCTAGAATATTTGCTCGAAGGCCTCGACAGGGGTCTAACACCTAATATCATCCGCAGACAGGTTGCGGCTCTATCCACTGTCAGACCCAGCATGAGACCTACCTGCGTGTGGAAGATGCACGGTACCCGAATCTCCGTACAGCGCTCTAAGCAGCCCTGTGGGAGCCGAGCACCGGCGACGTGAATGAACTGCTGCCGGCGCTTACACAGTGACGAACGGCCCATATGACTAATTACCATGCCGACGGAGAGGACGGGATAGACCGGCATTATGCAAGATGGACATATAAATATAGGACGCTGGGTCTGACAAGTGGTGGTTGCTGGGAAGGGGGCGGGGTGGAGACGCGGTACAGGTGGGGGCTGTAATCTACGGGGATAATCAGGGTGATTGGGGCGTACACAGTGGGTGTGGTGATCGGGTTATTTAGGACGCAGGGCAGGGGTGTGTCCCAGAGCTGGTTTTGTTTTCAACGGAGAAATAAACCTTTGTTGACTACCGCAACGTACCTGGTGGATCGTTTGTTTCGCGCGCCGGCAGGACGTTCTTATATCCACCTTATTCTCCTGCGCCAATTCAGTCCCCTTGGCACAATATCCCAGGATTCGCGCCTTCCTTAAGGGCGCCACCAATACAAAACCACCTGTGGTCCACAGGTACCCTTCCTGGGGATTACCACGGGTCTTTCAGGCCCTCACCAAGGCACCGTTCGAACCTATCAAGTCTTGTACTCTGAGGGCCTTGTCCCTCAAAGTCACCTTCCTGGTCGCTATCACTTCGGCCAGACGCATCTCTGAATTCGCGGCACTGTCAGTCAGGGAGGACCTCTGCACCTTTTATCAAAACTGGGTGGTCCTTCGCTTGGATCCAACCTTCGTTCCCAAGGTCAACACCCTGTTTCATAGGGCCCAAGAAATCGACTTACCGGATTTTTGCCACAATCCGTCCCATGCTATGGAACGACAGTGGCACACACTGGATGTTCGTAGGGCATTGAGACACTACATCAAGTGAACGATGCCCTTCCGCCTCAATCATAGGCAGGTGGATCAGGGCTCGCATTGCAGAAGCATATCAATCACTTTCCCTACCAGCACCAGGGCAGATCACAGCACATTCTACCCGCAGTGCTGCGGCCTCCGCAACATGGGCCACACAGGCCTCCATTGAGGAGGTCTGCAGGGAGGTGACATGGTCCTCGCCCTCGCCGTTCATCCGACACTACAAGATAGACCGTTTTGCATCCGCGGATGCCTCCTTTGGAAGGAGGGTGCTCCAGCAGGTAATCACTAGGGATGCAGCTTTGACCTCTCCTGTTTCCCTCCCATTGGGACAGTGAGGCTTTGGTATGTCCCATTGGTGGATTCTCCATCTCTGGTGCTGGAGAAGGGGCATTGTCTTACCTGAACGTCTTTTCTCAGCACGGTGATGAAGAATAAACTCCCACTCTTAAGGAAACAATTAGAAAACAATTAATACATATTAGGGAACCGGGAGCCAACACGTCGTGTTATAGTCAGCTGCTTCGCCTTCATCAAGACTGGGAGTGGCTACCCAAGGACAGGCGTGGCTAATTTGGCTGACTTGGTCTAATGGGCAGGAAGGCAGAGTTAACCCATTGGTGGTTTCTCCCTCTCCGTACTGAGAAAATGCGTTCAGGTAAGACAACGTCCCTCTTACAGGGTAGTTGCAATATGTTCAAGCACATCAAGCTCACTACTTTATGTTTGCACCAAGATTTCACTGTGTCTCTCTATACAGACAAAGAGAACATTGAGAGTGCCTAGTCAGGTTACATTAAAAAAAACTACCAAACTTTATTTATCATTGCTAGCTCTTCTGATGCATCACTTTCTTGTTAACCAGATAAATATATGGAAAGAAAAGGATTAGTTAATAAATTTTGCCAACTGCAGATTCTGATAGAGGTTAGCCTTATGTTACATTACAAATTGTAGGAAATCCCTGCTGAGGGAAAATATTGCAGATGTTTGCTTTTGGACAGATTGATTGAAAGTAAGGATATCCTGAATCTTTTCTTGTTTCCTGTTGGCTAGCACCTGGGGAAAGTTGATTTTGAATTGAGAGATTAGGAAAGATAGAGGGAATTCTCGATTTACTACCACAACTGAGACTGGAGTTTTGGTCATTAAATCATGCAGACATTAAATGTCTCATTATGTGACCCGACCCGACCATAACTCATGGTTATTAAGCAAATTGCTGGTCTTTAAGTAAATCACTTGGTCATTAAGCAAGTCAATAAAGAGAATATTTGTATCTCAGGGTTGAAATGATGCTCTCTGACCTTGGTTGGTTTTTTTTAAACAGATGTTTGATTACCCAAACTAGATAATATCAGTGCTAGTGATGATATTACTTAGTTTGGGCAATGAAACATCTGTAAGAAATCAACCAAGCTCAGAGAGTTTCAAGGACCCCTCATTAAGCAAATCCTGCTTCTTCAATTGATTTTGCTTACTGGCTTCGAAAGATGCAGATCACAATCACATGATTGCAAGACTGCAATTATCATAAATGTGAGCTGATTGCCAAGCACCCAAATTGCAACCATGTGACCACACTTTTGAGGATGGGTTGTAGTTTTTTTCCCAAGACCATTGTAACTTTGAACCATTATTAAACAAATGGTTGTAATAGAGATTGGAGGAAAATGGATTTGATGTTGAGATAATCTATGTATTAAAACAACTATTGGGAAATTGTTTTTAAAGCATGCCTTTTCTTCTACCTGACAAGTTTGTAAAGGGAGAGCCATCAACCACAGTATTCTAGATCAGAGCTTTTCAACCGGTGGTACGTGTACGACGGGTTGAACAGCACTGTAAAAAAAAAAAGTTAAAAAAAGTGTAAAAGTGGGTGAGGTGAAGCGGCAGCAGCACCGCACAGCCTTGTGGGAAAGTCAGCTGGAACTGCATGTTGCCTGGGTCCTACTGAGAGCCCAGAATCAAAGCGCGCAGCTCCAGTTTATTGGCGGCGGCCTTGGTGATTGCAGGCAGCCTCGTGCAGTCTTTGGGTGGAGATTCAGCTGGAGCTGCACAACACATTGCCTGGGTCCTGCTGAGAGCCCAGGATCAGCGCGTGCAGCTCCAGCTGATTGGGGTGGCAGGCAGCCTCATGCAGTCTTCAGGCAGAAATTCAGCTGGAGCTGTGAAAGGCATTGCCTGCCTGGGTTCTGCGGGAACTTCAGCAGGATCAGTGTGCGCAGCTCCAACTAATTGGGAGTGGCAAGCAGCCTCATGCAATTTTCAGGCAGAGATTCAGCTGGAGCTGCGCGAAGTATTGCTTGGGTCCTGCTGAAGGAGAGAGAAGAGAGGATATTAAAGGGGTGAGGGAAGAGATGATATTAAAGGGGGTGAGGGAAGAGGATATTAGGGGGTGAGAGAAGAGAGGATATTAAAGGGGGATGAGGACTACCTGTACTTTTTCCTTTTTTTTTTTTGGTCATAAAGTTTTTGACACCTTGCTAGGCGACTGGTGGTATTTCAATATTGCCATATTCTAAAAGTGGTACAATCAGTGAAAAGATTGAAAAGCCCTGTTCTAGATAGACTAAACTTTTTACCATCAGGCATATCTGTTGATTTCTCTGTATACATTGCCAGTAGTCTTTTCCATTACCTCTCAGCTCGCAGATTTTCCTGTATTACTCTGGGGTTGGTGCTCTACTGATTTTACATTTTTAAAACCTTCTGATTCATACCTCAAAGATCCAAAAACTTACTCCTTAGTTTCATAGAATGGGACCACGAGGCTTATCAGCCAAAGTACAGTTTTGTTTGCCTAGAGTTGCTTTCCTGGACTATATTATACATCTGGGTACAAGAAAAATTTTCCCTGGCAGAGTAGGTGTTATTCTTCAATGTCTACTATATTAAGCACCAAGTGAGAGCCTTACTTGAAACTCTAGATTTCTGTAAGATTTGGATACCAGCATTTGGCAGGCTAGCTAAACTTTTTGTGACTACTAAAGAGTGACCCGTAGCCCGTTGTTCTGAACTGTACAGTAGGATATCTGAGAGCTTTGGCTGCTACTGTCTTTATTCAAATATAAAAGACTGGGTTATGGGTTTTCCGTTGACCATGATTTTGTTCCTCGTGAGGATCCAGCCATTCTCAAATGTCAAACTCAAGCTCAGACACCAGCATTTAGCTGCTTATGAAGCAGAGCTTCTAGCTCAGGGGTGTCAAACTTGCAGCATCACATGACGTGTCGCGATGTATCGTCACTTTTTTCCCATTGCAATGGGGCGGGTGCGGTTTCGTTATGACGCATTTGACCCACGGGCCAGCAGTTTGACACCCCTATTCTAGCTACTCCAAAAGCGACTTTGAAGTAACTTTGAATCCTGTAATTCTTCTTCCTGAGATTACAGATGGAAGTTACCAACATGATTGTTTGCAAACCGTAATAATTGATTTATTTGGTATACTGCCTTTATTATTTTACAAATAACTCAAGGCAGTTAACATATCCCACATACCATCCTCCTCCTATTTTTCCCACAGCAACAACAATACTGTGAGGTGGATTACGCTGAGAGAGAGTGACTGGCCCAAAGTCACCCAGCTGGCTTTCATGTCTAAGATTTGAACTCAGTCTCCTACTTTCTAGTCTGGTGCCTTAACCAGTAGAGAAAGCTCATTCAGATCTTACTAATGTGCCCCTACAAAATACTGACTTTTGAATTCTTTTCAGATGGGTCTTCGTTTGTGGTTAACTCTGTTTAAGAGGGACAGTTTTCTTTTTCATGCTTATGTATTACAAAAGCCAAAACTCTTAATATTTTCACTGCCTTGCCTGTAAAATAAAATTGTTAGATTTTGGAGGTAAGGGATATCCTCTTTTTTTCAACACTCTTAAGTACTGATTGGTGGGCATCACATTATTGCATTTGATTTCACTATTAAATACGAACACTTCCAATGGCCCAATTATTTTGAGACGACATTAATTGCCCAAATATGCAAGTGGTGTTTCTGAAATACTTGTATTAATTTAATTAATTATGAAGCTGTTTGGGATGTTAAAATGCAGACCTGCACAGGGCAAATAGCCAAACATAACAGCATGTAAAAGAATGCTGCCAAGGCCTTGATGTAACACTGAAGGCACTAGATTACCTCTTAGATTGTGGTGGACTTGCTGCATTTGCGGCAAAGAATTTGTTACAATGGTACTAAAAAAAGCGACTTACAACCATTTTTCACTCTTACGCCATTGCAGCATCCCTATGGTCACATGATCAGAATTCAGACACTTAGTAACTGGGATGTATTTATGACAATTGCAGTATTCTAAAGTCATGTGATCAACCTTTGCAACCTTCTGATAAGCAAATACATTGGGAAGCCAACTCACTTAACAGCTGTGTTACTAAATAAGTGCAGTGATTCAATTAACAACTATGGCTAGGAAGGTTGTAAAATGGGGTAAAACGTATCTATCTCAGCAACAGAAATTTTGGGCTCAATTGTTATAAGTCAAGGACTATCTGTAATCAATGTTTGATCATGTTCTGATGTATCACATATACTGAATGTATCATTTGTTTCTGTACACAATATAAAGACTTGATCCCCCTTTAAAAAAGTGAGTTTTTTGGCTTGAATAACTTGGTGATTCATATTTTCAGATACGCAAAAAAGCTACTTTGCAAAGGTAAAAGTATTTGTTTTCCCATAATCAGGGAATAAGTCTTCACCTCCTTGCAAACCCAGGATGCCTGAGTTTCAAGGCAGCACAACTGAAATGATTAATCTTCACGTATTAGATGGGGGTCCCCAACCTCTGGGTTGTGGCCCATTAGTGGGCTGTGAACTGTGTGCAGCCTGGCTGTGGAAATGGAAGGTGAGTGTGCGCATGCACATCCCCACTTGCACGAGCAGTAGATGAGCATGTGCATACATGCCTCGTTTGCATGTAGTGGGTGTGCATGCATGCCACCATCCCCAATGGTCCACAAGGCCAGAAGGGTTCAGGAACTCTGTATTAGATTATTCTATTACACTAAAATTGAAATATATTGTCTTGGTGGCAAAATAAAACTGGCTGAATTAGATAATGACAGAAAATGTAAATTCTTGACCTACCAGGTTCTTTTCTACCTATGCATCTGATTGCAAAGATTGGTTGAAATTTTATAAATGAAGATGCAGGACTAGTTTGTGTACTTTCAATTAGTTTATATTAGAATGAGCATTATTTGAGGGGATGGAGGTAGCAGCTCAGCTTCCTGATCTTCTGGAAAGCTATAGGAAGCCACGTTGATATTTTAGAAAGAAATTGCCTAAAAATATTTAGTCCTTTGGGAGGTAATTGGGAGTAGCCTCTTTGTCTACGCCAGTTTGCCTTTATAAAATTATACAGTGGTGAGTGTATAAATCTGCCCTCATTCTATATTCATTAAATTTTGTTTATCTGAATTCAGAATCATTGTAACCTTAATTTATTGCATAAAGTGTTGGTGCGTGATGTATACCCTTTAGTGCATTCAGGAGATGGACAATTGCAGGTAATAGAAATAAACTAGAATAAAATTTTAAATATTTTCATATCCTTCCCTCCCCCAAAGATGTCTATTTAAAATTTGTCAGATTTATTATGTAGTATCAGCTTACATATAAACTGCATAGTTTAGAGAGAAATGACTTCTATGTTGCCTTAAAAGGGCTGACTCTTTGGTAATGCTGACAGTGAAGAAAAGATTTTCTATGTACTTTTCGATGCATCTGCTTAATGTCAGCTAGCAAAAAGCACTGTTGCTAGCTAGGGTTTACTTTTAAATTACTTTACCTAATCAGTTATCCGTTGAAGAACACAAAAGCTTAGGGTGATTATTACAATGATCACAGATGATCATGTTGCATTATATTTTACAGATATGCTCAGGGTTTGTGCCATAGTTTTAACCAAACTTAAATGGATTTTGCCATAATGTAGTTTTATACCAGGGGTGTCAAACTGCCAGCCCATGGGCCGGACGCATCACGAGGAAATCGTACCCACCCCATTGCCGGCAATGGGGAAAAAATTCCAATACGTTGCGCGACGTCATGTGACATTGCAAGTTTGACATCTCTGTTTTATACTAACAGCTTTTACAGTTACAGAGTATTGAACACTACTTGAAGAACTAAGACTCACTATGTTAGTTTGTTTATGTTAATGTTTCTGAATGGGATTTGTTAATTTCATAAAATAACTTTTAGACATCAGTTCTTGTTCCTTTTTAAAAAATGTTTATTGGTATTAACAAGTGCTTTTTTTGAAAAAAAAAAAAGGTGCCGGAACTCACACATGTCATACAACCCGCCTTGCCTATCCTACAAGGTTTCATACAAAAAGGATGCCGGAACTCCGTTCTGGGTGTTCTATCTGAAAAAAAACCCTGGTATTAACCATGCAGATAGAACTTCTTTGTAATTTCTTTCTGTATAACAGCTCTAAATGATGCCAATTGATGCTTAGGTTGAGTCCTGCTTCAGGTCTCAATTAGACGCTTGCATACTTGAGATGATAGTTGACAAGGAATGCAAACCCAAACAGTGGCCAAAAAAGGGAGCTTGCCTGAACGATTCTGCTTTTAACAAGAGCACATAAAAGAATAGTTCAAAGTTCCAAAAGCTAATCAGAGTTTCACAAGTGGAATCCACACAAACATCATGTAAATATCAGATAGTTGAATCCAACAAAAGAATTATGAAGTAGGTCTGCATTTTAAATTAGGCTGCACTCAGCTCTTTTTAGTCAAGAAATTTACTCTCTTGTAAGCAAAGAGCCTCCTAGAGCAGGGGTCTTCAAACTTGGTCCTTTTATGACTTGTGGACTTCAACTCCCAGAATTCCTCAGCCAGGTGGTCCACAAGTCATAAAAGGGCCAAGTTTGAAGACCCCTGTCCTAGAACATCTTTGTTCTACTCACTAGGGGTGTGTGTGTGTGTGTGTGTGTGTGTGTGTGTGTGTGTGAGGCCCTACACCCGTGGTGGTGAACCTATGGCACGCATGCCATAGATGGCATGCACAGCCCTCTCCGTGGGCACGCGCGCTGTCGCCCCAGTCCTAGGCCTTTCAGCTAGGTTTTATAAAACCTTTTCACTTTAGGCCTCCGCCACCGTGTGCAAAAAAGAAAGGTTCAATCAATCAATTTCAACTTCTCACGGAAAAAAAAAGATCTCACAAAGTTGGAATTGATTGATTGAACTTTTTAGTCCCACCCAGTCTGCCATTACCATTGCAGCCACACCCACCCAATGGGTCACACCTACCCGGCACACAATGATACATAAGTGGGTTTTGGGTTGCAGTTTGGGCACTCAGTCTCTAAAAGGTTCGCCATCACTGCCCTACATCATTATCACCTGACCATTCCAGCTGTTCTGGTGGTGCCTGTTGAGCCTCAGGTGATTCTTAGTTTTGTGTCTCCTGAGGCTGACATTTTTGGGGAGGAATTTTTCAGTCAGTTTCCTGAGCCATGACAGTTGCATAGTCAACCAGATGTTTAGCCTGCATTTGGCATTTTTATCCATCTGTTTTGTTAGAATGGCAACCTTTAATAGAGCTTTGAAATTTCCTTTTAATAGGTTATCAATTTAATGTTAAAGTGTATTTTAATTTTAAAATAAAACCAGTCACCAGGGAGGTAGTAGGCTCCCCATTATTCTAAGTGTTTCAATAGAGGCTGTGTTGCTATTTGTCAGGGATTCTTTTTACTTTGGATTTCCTTCAGAGCAAGGAATTATATCTTATGTAGTAATAGTCCATTAGAACTATGATCTGTGAATGCTAGTTCTTCCTCATGCAATTCTTGGCACAGCCTCAAAATTTCCTTTAAGGTTTTTAAGAACTTGCTGGGGCAGAATAATGACTCTTGAAGGAATATATATTGGGGATAGATTGCTCACTTCTCCAGCAGGATGGCTGTAGAGTCCAATGGATGGGTTCTATGACAGCCTTCCTGCCTGGCAGACTGGGTAAAAACTTTGGCCACACCCCTTCCTCTGGGCGTGACCCCAGTTTTGACTCAGTCTCGAAGCCTGGTAGAAGTGCGAGAGCAGCTCTTGAGAAAGAAAGGAAATTCCGCAAAGAGAAAATCCTCTTCCAGTTTTTTTCTTGTTTTGTTGGTATTAGCAAGCAGGGATCTCTGGCAGCTGATTAGGACCTAGACGGACTCCCAACCAGGATCGTCGGAGTGGTGAGAAGGTCGTCAGGGAGGCTAGCCAGGGGGGGGCTCGGGTCACCGGTTTCCCCGCGGATTCCCCAAGCAGCTGTTTGGCGCGGGGACATTTTCCGGATCGCTCGCCGTTCTCCGGCCCGCCGAGCAAGCTGAGGGCACGGGGACCGCACTCCGTCCGGATTGAGCAGCCGGGACGCCGCTCAGCGCCAAGCAGCTGAGCGGCGCGGGGAATACCAACCCGGCGATCAACAGAGCCGCTGCGCAGCTCGCTCTTGATCAGCTGAGCGGCGTGAGAAACTAGGCGCGCACTAACCGGCCGGCAGAGCCTCAGCGCCGTTTCCCCCCCCCCCCCAGGGAGAGGCGCAGCCCCTTAAGGCCAAAAGGCCACTTTAAGCCGGTAATTACCCTATTGCTGGCTAGTAGAGATCCGCCATTGCTGGAGCCTCGTGGCTCTCCTGACTACTGTTGGGAGGCGGGGCTTCCTCCCATTCGCCATTTTAAACGAGCGGTTAGCCCGCCGTTTTTTCCTTTGTGGGTGGGCCTACCATCCGGAGCTCATTTCCCTGCATATAGAGAAAGGAATTTTCGATGCAAGTTGCCCGACAGAGGTTACATTAACACAGTGGGGCAAAAGAGGGGAAGAGGAATAAAAGAAGAGACCTGCTATCAGTTCTGATCGTGGTCTGGTACCACAGCCACAGATTGGGGAAAAAAAAACGTATTAACCAGATTGAGTCTGGACCTCAGTGAGGAGGGGAGGAGGAATATTTTTATCTGACTGTTTCTATTGTGACCTTTAGTCACCGCCTTACAGGATCTTCTGGTCCAAAAGATTCTGTCAGTCCGGCCATTGTTTATCTGCGCAGAGGAGGACTTTTAGTCCCAATTATCTGCGACTGATCTGCGTAACCTAATTCCCCACTCCAGGTATTGCCTACTCGGGGTACCTGGCACAATGGCAGACAATGTCTCGTATTCAGTCACACAGGTCCCTCAATTGTCCCCCCCACAGCAGCAACAAAAGCGCAGATCCTCTGAAACAGAGGTGGGGGGGAAGAAGAAGGCTAAAACAAAACACCTTACTCAGAAGGGACAATCTAAAACGGCTGAGCGAGAGGCTTTGAGGAGACATTTGGCTTTAGAAAGACAAATTAGCAGGGCACAGAGAACCGATTCTAATGGGACAAGTATGGTTTCCCCTGTCCCAGTGGTGACTCCCATCTCAGAGCCTACTGCCCAGGAATTCTCAAAACTTGGTCTCCTCCTGGGGAAACTGAACAGTTAGATTCCTCCAATCCCTCCTCACCAGCTTCTTCGCCCGACCATACTCCAGCGTGTCACCCCAACGACAAAGCGCAGGAGAACATATGGTCAGCACGATTTCAGGCATTCATGCAGGATGCCTTTTCCCAGTTCATGGCTTCTAAGGGGCAAGTGGCCTTTCACACTCCCCATAAGGGACGAACTAGGCCACCCCCTACCAACATTTCTGAGACCTCCTCTCAATTAGGAGAGGGCGACTCATTAGACCTTGATATGTCAGACATGCCCCTGTCGGAGGATGAGGAGACCGCACCTGAGCAGGCGACGAGCTCTGGCCTCTTTAACCCAGCGCTCCTAAAATCACTCCTGATAAAGGCAGTCTCCACGGTCAGCCTGACATCAGTACAGGAGGAGAAGCCCTCTACAAGCAAGGAGGCCAATCCTTTATTTGCCAAAAAGGTCCCACAGGATAAGTACATTCCATGTCCCGAGGTCTTCATGACCACGGTAGAGGAACAATGGTCCTCACTTGCAAGTCCACCGGCGCCCAATAGCGTGGAAAGAAAGCTTTTCAATCTCTCTCCCTCCTTCTCGAGCATGTTAGAGGTTCCCACGGTAGATAACCCTTTGATCTCATTATTTTCTACCTCCGCGATTCCAGGAGACATGGCGGAGGTCTTGAAACCTGAGGAAAAGAAATTTGAACACTCCCTCCGCCGCTCCCATATGGCTGCAGCCTGGGCGGCCAAAGCAGCCACTTCATCATCATTCTTCGCGAGGGCCTGTATTATGTGGCTGAGGGAACTGCAAAGCACGGTGCCTCCAGATCAGGTCAGAGTACACCAGACATTGGCCAAGCTCCTCGCGGCCTCTCAGTTCACAGCTGATGCTTCGCTGTATGCAACAAAGTACGCGGCAAGATCCATTGCGGCCACAGTGGCCTCGCGTAGACTACTGTGGCTCAAAAATTGGAAGACAGACCTGAGGTCCAAGTGGCGTCTCTCGATGTCCAAATACAGCGGGGCATCCCTATTTGGGTCCATACTGGACCCGGATGTCAGTGAAGGCAGAGACAAGAGGAAGATATTAGTACACCCATCAAAGAAATTTGATAGGAGAATCAGTCAGGACTTCCGGAGACAGGGCTCCCGCCCAGGAAGCCCCTGGGAATGGAGGCAGCCCTTTCGGTCAGGGCAATCCTGGGACTGGCCCAGAGGCTCGCGGTCCTTCTACCCGAGACAGGATCGACCCCAGGATCGCCAAAGCACAGGAGCCAGAGGCCAGTTTCAGTCCAGACGACCATATAGGGGATCGGGAGGCAGGTCCTTTAAGCGCACCAAGTGACGCCAAACAGGACACTCCCATAGGGGGTCGGTTAGGAAATTTCATCGAGGTCTGGGAGCAGACCACTACCGACTCCTGGGTCTTGGAAACGATCAGCCATCCTGCTGGAGAAGGGGCGTGGACTTACCTGAACGCCTTTTCTCAGCAGGATGATGTAGAGTCCAAGCCCACCCAAGGGTTAGGTCTAGGCAGGTAGATAATAAAGAGCTGCAATATTAATTCCAACAAAGTTTCTCACCTAAGTCAAAACTGGGGTCACGCCCAGAGGAAGGGGTGTGGCCAAAGTTTTTACCCAGTCTGCCAGGCAGGAAGGCTGTCATAGAACCCATCCATTGGACTCTACATCATCCTGCTGAGAAAAGGCGTTCAGGTAAGTCAACGCCCCGTTTCATTCTGTTAACCGAGAATGGCAACACTGAGTATTTGTCAAATTTGTTAAATTGCTGAATAAACATTAGAGATAAGGAAGTAGATGAATCTCTAAAGGTCCAAAATAGTGACAGAATATTACTATTATGAATAAGCATCAAATATTTTTTAAAAAATATTTTAGAGTTTTACATTATTTTGTTGAAGAAAGCAATTGACAAGTTTATATAGAGTAAAAAAGTATATACTTTAGTGATACTAAATATTTTCTCTTTTTAAATATCACAATAGCTCAACAAGTAAACATTCTCCAGCATGAGGATGGAGAATCCACGAATGGGTTTACTTCATCTTCCTGCCCAATAGACTAAATCTAACAAAGTTGCCACGCCTTCTGCTGGGCTAGTACTACCCAGTTACGACTTAGTCTCATGCCCAGCAGGATGCAATAGTTGTTGGCTCCATTGTCAGACTTTAGCAGGTTGTATTAACTTCCCATTCGTGGACTCTCCAAATTTCTTCATCGCAGCACTGCAATCAGCGCTGCGATAATCCTCCCAGCAGCATTCTTCCCCACCCCAACTCATTGCAATTTGAGACCATAAGTGCCCCAGGCCATTGTCGGGGCTAATTTTCGAGCCGCACTGACGAACATCAGCTATCTGGCCGAATGCCGACTCCAGGAAAGCACATGGAGGGCCGTCCGCAGCACAGCTGAGCGGCGGGCTCCATGGGGCGCGCTTGCGGCCATCTGCAGGACAGCCTCAGACACCGTCCTAATTTTGGCGCACTCGTTGCGGCCGCCATTTTGCATGCTGCGAGGACAGCCGCCCTGTTCAATTTAAAGCCGAATTTCTCTTTTTTTCCTTACTCCACCGGCAGCTTAATTAAGGCCAAGGTTCCTCAGGTTCTGCTACTGCCTATCGCATTAGGTGTTCTCTTATCGCTTAAACCCTGATTGACAAGAGCTCCAGGCCATGATCATTCCTGAGGAGTCAGGGCGCTCCTAAAAGCCCTCAGTAGGTGGATGCCATTTTAGGTCATTGGTTTGCTCCACGATTTTACAACAGAGGGATTCAATTTCCCTTCCAGACTACAGCAAACCTTATTCCTCAGAGAGTCCAGGCCTACAGTTGCCCAGAGAAATACATAGGAAATTGAGCCCAGAGGCCTCTCTCTCTTTTTCCCTTTACTCTTTTTGCCTTGTACTACAATCCTTAGCCCATGCCCCACCCGGGTCCCTTCCTCAATTTTCACAATATTAAAGTGTGCTGGCCTGCCTTTTGGCCCTGCCGCCACCACCTAGGTTTAGTGCGCAGGCAGTTATCACTAAGGTGATTTGCCACCACTGTGTGAGATAGGTGTGTGCTGGCATTGACCAATTGTGGTTTTGCCGCCACCGTACGCCTGACCACTACGCCGTGAGGGCATTTTCAGGCATTTCACAGCCATTAGGAGCATTACAGGTACGCAAGAGTCCATTGAGTTGGTTTAGCGGCTACCTTGGTCTAGAGCAGTGGTTCTCAACCTTTTTAATGCCGCGACCCCCCCCCCAACCGGTCGTAAGTCGAGGACTAAACCAGTCGTAAATCGATTACCCAACCGGTCAGAACTTTCCCTGCCCGGGAGTGCCGCACATGCATGGTGCCACCCCCTGCGCCAGCCGAGGCGTAGCTGGCAAGCGGCAGAGATGGAGCAGGCCGACCACCTGCTGGGCCACCAGCTGGCCCAGCCCAAGAGAGGTAAGGCACCCGCCGGAAAAGGGGGAAAATGGTGGACAGCCTTGCTTGGCGACCCCCGTGAAATGGTCGATCGACCCCAAATGAGGTCATGACCCATAGGTTGAGAACTGCTGGTCTAGAGCAATTGCTGGATTTTCTCAGCATCTGGGCACACAGTAACAGCCAGCACTCCGCTCCCATACCTTGAGATCCTTCTCAGAACAACATGGAGAGAACTCTATTGTGATGGCAGATAACGCAGCACCTCAGACTGCGCACGGTGCTCCTGTCGCTCCCGCCAAAAGGAAGCACAAGTCCTCCAAACTAGAAGCAGCAGAGATGCTTAAGGCCAAAGCCAAGGCTATCTCGAGCAAAACACCCTTTAGGTGGCTGAGAAGGAGGCCAGTAGGAGGCACCTTGCCTTGGAAAGGCAGTTCTCCAAGGCTCAAAAACAAAACGCAAGCAGAATGGTCCAGGCTTCCCCGGCACTGGCCGAGGGTTCACTCTTTAATCCACAACTCCCCCCCTCGAGTTCCCTAGTCCAACAAGCATGGTCTCCAGAAGGGGAGGCCGGACAGGGGGAGGTGACGCCCCTCAACCTGGGACCATGCCCTCAATGGGTGTCTCCTTCACCTAGGACTCAGCCAGGGCCGGAGGCCACATTCACGCCCACAGTGGCTGGACTCCATCCCATTGACTCTGACACGGTGTGGCCAGAGCAGTTTCAAGCCTTAATCGCCCAAGCATTTGCCCAGGGCATGGCCTCCTCATTTCACCAGAGGCCCGGGCCTGAATCTGTGGCACCAATGACAACATCTTACTTCCAAACAGACCCCATTCCAGAATATCCGTCTTCTGTTTCCTCTGACTGGTCCTCTCAGGACAGAGAGGCATACTCCGAGTAATATGGGTCAAGGGACATACAATTATCAGAAGATGAATAATCATCTCCGGACTCTTCCCCCTTCATAGCCTTATTTGACCCAACGTTGTTTAAGTCACTATTGCTCAAGGCAACCATTTCTGCCAAGATTAACCCTGATCAGGAGTCTCCACCAGTTCCTTCCACCAGCCAAGACCCAAATACACTGTTCTCCGAGCCTACGGTTACCCAGATGCACATCCCTTGCCCTCCTTTTTTCTAAATACCATTAAGAAATAGTGGGGAACTCTTGGCACACACCCCCTGCACTGGGGAACAGACAAAAAACTCTTCAATGTTGCTCTTGCCTTATCCAAACTCCTAGAGATTCCAGTTGTGGATGAATCCCTAACACCGCTCTTTTCCTCCTCCACCGTGTCAAGGGACATGGCTGAAACCTTAAGAGCGGAGGACAGAAAATCTGAGTTTTTCCTACGCAGGTCTTACCAAGCCTCGGCATGGTCGATGAAGGCATCCACATCCACCTCTTTCTTCGCCAGAACCTCCATCATATGGTTCCGAGAGCTCCAGGCCATGATTCCCCAGGAACAGGTATGCGCCCACCAGAACCTGGGTAAGTTAGTGGCGACATCGGAATACATGGCGGATGCATCACTACACGCCGCCAGGATCTCATCCCGAGCAATAGCCTCAAACGTAACAGCTCGCAGGCTCCTATGGCTCAAGCAATGGCGAGCGGACCTAAAGTCGAAGTGGCGCTTGGTTACTGCCCCTTACACTGGCAGACAATTGTTTGTTGAGGTCCTCAACCCTTACCTAGTGGAGAACCGAGACAAGAGTAAGGTGATGTCCCACCTTATCAGACGGGCGGACAGAAGGTCTAACCCGTACTCCCGCAGACAGCCATTTTGTTCGGGATCAGGATCGGAGTGGACTCAGCCTCCCCGCTCCTTTCCTCCCAGGCCTGACCACCAATCGGAACACTCCGGCCATAGGCCCAGACAATAGTTCCAGTCCAAGCGGCTCTTTTGAGGCATGGAAGACCGTCCCTTCAGAAGAAATAAGTGACTTCAGAGAGGGGCCCCCCATAGGTGGCAGACTGTCTCTCTTCATCCACAAATGGGAGGCCACCACTACAGACGCTTGGGTACTCAACACCATCAGGTGCGGCTTGACTTTAGAATTTTTGTCCAGACCCCCAGAAAGTTTTATTTATTGCCCAGCTCCACAAAATCCAGCCAAGATGAAACATCGGAGGTTCCTCAGGTTCTGCTACACAAACCATCACTATCTACCTCTACCATTCGGCCTTTCATCCGCTCCAAGAGTATTCACAAAGATCTTGGCAGCACTGGCCGCCCATCTCAGATTAGTTCCGATACGGATCCAGTGCTACCTGGACGACATCCTCATCCAGTTCATCTCCATTCAGGCGGCTCAGTCAGACCTGACTTTGTCCATCAGGGCCCTCCAGGACCACGAGTTCTCAGTGAACTTCCTGAAGAGCCAGATAGTTCCCTCCACTCGCCTCCTCCACCTGGGAGTGGTCATAGATACAAGGCAGTGCATGGTCTATCTGTCGCAGGAATGCCAGAACAGTATCCAAAACCGTAGTTTTCTCTAGCCATCCTTTCCCAATTGTTAGGGAAGATGGTTTCTTGCATGTCCATAGTGCCATGGGCCAGTGATCCAGCCGGACCTACAGCACAACATAAACTGGTTAGAGCTCAGAGCCATACATCTCACCCTATGCCAATTCAAAAACAAGGTAGCGGGTCAACACATTCTAATCCTCACGGACAATGTGGCCAAAGCCCATGTGAACTGGCAGGGGGGTACCCAGTCTGAGTCCCTCATGACCGAGGCCCAGTTGTTGAGCTCCTTGGCAGAGGCCAACCTCTCCTCCCTCAAAGCAGAGCACATTTCGGGAAAGACAAATCGACAGGCGGACTTTTTAAGCAGGTCGACAATAGATCACTCCAAGTGGTGCCTGCATCCTGACCTATTCATGAAGATAGTGGAGAAGTTCGGTCACCCGATACTGGACTTGTTCGCCTCTCCAACGAATTCCCAGCTCCCGAGATTTTTCTCCTCGTTCCCTTCTCCAGGAGCGGAAAGGGCAGACGCCCTCCGCAGTCTATAGCCCGAGGGTCTGCTCTATGCCTTTCCTCCTCTCCCTCTGATCCCGGCAGTCATCCAGAAAATATTGCAGGAACAGGCAGAGGTGATATTGATTGCTCCACACTGGCCGAGATGGCTGTGGTTTGCCGACCTTGTGGGCCTTTCCATCTCTCCTCAGTGGAGGATTCCCCCAGATCTCATTGCACTCAGCCAGGAAGCCCTGCAACATCCAGAACCCCAGTGGCTCCAGTTAACCGCCTGGCACTTGAGTGGCGACTCCTGATCCAGGAGTCCTATTCGACGGGAGTAATCACCATGATTCAGGCATCCAGACACCCCTCTACGAACAGAATCTACGATGCCACATGGAAAAACTTTTGTCTCTGGTGCATCAGAAACCAATTTGATCTCTCGTCCATCACCATCCCGAGAATCCTGGAATATTTGTTGGAGGGGCTCATCAAAGGCTTAGCGCCCAATACGATCCGCAGGCAGGTGGCGGCTCTGTCAACGGTGCTTGCATGTGACAATTCAACTCTTTAGCTCAGCATCCCATGGTGCGCTCCATCAAGGGGGCGACTAACACCAAACCGTCTGCAGTCCATTGATATCCCTCTTGGGATCTGTTGCAGGTCTTACAGGCCCTTACCTCACCGCCATTTGAGCCCATGAAGACTTGTACACTGTGGCTCTTAAGCATGAAAGTAGCCTTCCTAATAGCCATCACGTCAGCCAGACGCATATCGGAACTGGCAGCTCTCTCTGTCAGAGAGGACCTATGTATTTTTCACAATGACAGGGTGGTCCTTCGATTGGATCCATCATTTGTTCCCAAAGTAAATACCTTGTTCCACAGGTCGCAGGAGGTGATACTGCCAGACTTTTGCCCTCGTCAGTCTCATAGCTTAGAACATCAGTGGCACGCTCTGGACGTACTCAGGGCACTATGCCAGTACATCAAGTGGACTTCTGCCTTTTGCAAGTCAGAGGCACTATTTATCTCCTTTCAACCTTCTTCCATGGGGCAGAAGGTTTCGTCATCAACTACATGCAGGTGGATCAAAGCTTGCATTGCAAGGGCATACCAATCGCACTCCTTATCCGTTCCAAGCCGTATCACCACTCATTCCACCCGGAGCACCACCACATCAGCAGCTTGGGTAACACAGGCATCCATTGGAGAGATCTGTAGGGCGGCGACTTGGTCTTTGCCTTCCCCATTCGTGAGGCACTACAACATAGACAGGTTTGCCTCCGCGGACGCCTCATTTGGCCGGAGGGTACTACAACAAGTACTGTTATCAAGTGGGACACAGCCCCTGACTGTTTTCCCTCCCATAGGAACAGGGCAGCTTTGGTATGTCCCATTCGTGGATTCTCCATCCTAATGCTGGAGAAGGGGCGTTGTCTTACCTGAACACCTTTTCTCAACATGATGATGGAGAATCCACATCCACCCCTTCAGTGTCCATCGGGTCCTGTGTTGGGTAGTAGGAGCCAACACATCAGACTATCGTCTGTTGCTTCGCCTTCATTGTAACTGGGTGGTACTAGCCCAGCAGGAGGCGTGGCAACTTTGTCAGACTTAGTCTATTGGGCAGGAAGATGAAGTAAACCCATTCGTGGATTCTCCATCATCATGCTGAGAAAAGACGTTCAGGTAAGACAACACCTCTTTTAGGTTTTATCCAATGTAGCAGGACTTTCTTTTTGTAAATCCCCAATTTTCTTTCAAATGTACTTAATGTTTTATTTAATTTACATGCTGGTCATGCAATATTTGCACAGTGGAACTAAGAGCTAAACAAAATGATTTATGAAAATGATTTAAATTTTCTTGAAGTAGAATTCAGCATGCTATATTATTTTGCCTGCTTATAAAATCCATTTTGTTTGAAATAGACATTTTAAAAGGCCATGAAGCAGATAACTATTATTTGGGGAAATGCATATAAAAAAACTGGTTTTCTGGGAAAAAAGCAAACAGAAGTAACAAGAAATTGAGAGTTGAAAGTAAAAAACTCAGGGGCAGAAAATCAATATTTGCATATATAATTTACTTGTATGTATACATGATCTATAACAATAAAATATAAACATTGAAGAAAATCATGAATAATTAAGGCACTTAAAAAGCATTTAAAAATAACAAATTGACAGGTTTTTAGCTAGGGATGAAAGTGGGAGAGGGCATTAGGCTATAACCTGTTAAGAAATTTAAAACTACTCATCTGTTATACTAAAAGTAATTTATTTGAAATATATTATGTCATTCTTCAAGGATCTGGAATAAATATGGGCTTTCTTAATTCTATAAAATAAACTACACTTTCAGTTTTTAAAATATAATTGAAATGATGACAAATCTATGCTTTTTTCATTAATCTATATTTCCATCCTTGGAATGACAAAACAAAGAACAATTTCCCCCTTCCCTCGAGGTAGTGGGTAAACATGAAGCAAGATTCATGGAAAATAGATGAGAGAATAGTGTTCATAAAATACAAAAGTAAAAAAAGATGGGATTTAGATACATCCGTGCAGAGATTTTTAATAGTCTTGAGTGATGCTACAGATGTATAATGACCATTTGTTCTGAGTTGCCCTAGCTGAAAAAAGTGATATAGGACCTCAAAGTTCTGGCTGTCCCATTATACCTATGGTCATCTGATCATGATTTGTGCACTTAGCAACAGCTCACATTTAGAAACACCGCATCCATCTTGCAGTCATGTGATAACAATTTGCAACCTTTCCAGCCATCTTCCAACAACCAAAGTCAATGAGGGGAAGCCATCACAAATTGTAATTACATGATGTCTCGCTTAATGACCATGATAACTCGCTTAAAGATTGTGGCAAAAAGGCAATACAATTTGGTGCAGTCGTGTGATGCCTCACTTAACATTCACCTTGCTTAACAATGAATTTTCCTGTCCCAATTTTGGTCATAAGTCAAGGGCAACCTATATCTGCATAGCAAAGAGTTGAATTTCTGGGTGGTTATTACTAAAGGATAATCTAGCTACAGTAGTTCATGTTGTAGAAGCTTGCTTTATATATTGCTGTAAGGTATACTAAATGAAGGTGCCCTTAAAGATGACTTGGGAATTGCACCTAAACAGAGTGTGGCAGGTCCTATTAGATAACAGAGAATATAGGTAATTCTTGACTTATGACCACAATTGAGGCCAACATTTCTGTTGTTAAGTGAGTTTTGCCCCATTTTACGACCTTTCTTGCCACAGTTTTTAAGTGAATCCCTGCAGTTGTTAAGTTAGTAACATGGTTATTAAGTAAATCTCAAGTACTTTGGCCACCTAATGAGAAGGAAGGACTCACTGGAAAAGGGCCTAATGCTGGGAAAGATTGAGGGCAATAGAAGAAAGGGACGACAGAGAATGAGATGGCTGGATGGAGTCACTGAAGCAGTAGGTGTGAATTTAAATGGACTCCAGAAGATGGTAGAGGACAGGAAGACCTGGAGGAACGTTGTCCATGGGGTCGCGATGGGTCGGACACGACTTCGCAATTAACAACAACAACAACAAAGTAAATCTGGTTTCCCTATTGATTTTGCTTGTCAGAAGGTCGCAAAGGTGATCACATGACCCCAGGATACGGCAACTGTCATAAATATCCAGGCGTCTGATTTTGATCACATGACCATGGGGTTGCTGCAACAGTCATAAGTGTGAAAAATGGTCATAAGTCACTTTTTCAGAGCCATTGTAACTTCAAATGATCACTAAATAAACTGTTGTAAGTTGAAATAATATAATAACCTGTAGAAATAATATAACATTGGTTTTGCATGAACTATATTGGCTTCCATTGTTTCTGGACACACTACAAGATAGTGTAGGACTAATACTGTTGAGAAATCTTGTCACTGACACAAATTTTTATTCCTATCTTTTGTTCCCTGTTTAATTAGTAATTGTTTAATTGTTACATTGCCATATTTTGTTTGCTCTTTCTGTTGGAAAAGAGAGAAGAACCTGTGTATATTCATGGATTTACAAGTGTGCTTAAATGTCATACATTTCTAATTTCTTATTTTTATGTTTTTGCCTGGTTGAGCATGTTCCTTTTTTAAAAAAAAAAATCTATTTAAAAATTATTAAGCCATATGGAATTGAGTACCTCAAATCCAATAAATAATACAAATCCACAGCCCATGTTAGTCTATTTTTCCACTTTTGGTTTATTTTGGGAAGGGTTATGCTAAAAATTTAAAAAAAAATTGGAGACTATTAGTTGTTTAAAGTCCATACCAAACCAAAAAGTGGAAATGACTCTTGATATGACTAAGTTCCACTGAAATCTGTGCAAGTTTTCAGAAATTCAGTTTATAAAGTACTTTTCCTTAATTGCAAAAAAATTTAAAAGTATTTGAGTCTTCATATATAAGGACTGTAATATTTTTTTTAAAAAAAAATACATTTAGGATTTGAAATTAGAACTTTTGCTCTTATAGTAACCTAAATATAGATTGTTATCACTTAATTAGGTTATGCCAATAAAATTGCATTATTCCTATTTGCAGCACATCTACTACTGCATTTTGTGGGTTTTATTAAATAGAAAATGAATCACTTGCACCTGTTTAATTTGTGTCCTGTCTTTGCTTCTTCCTCTTGACTATTCCTTCTCTTCTTTTCTCTAGTCTAGCATAATAACAGTATGCCTGCAGTAATTCTATCTGGGTATGAAATACAGTGTGCTAATGACATTTTATGTTAGAAATATGAAGTCTAGTCAAACATGCTTAAATGACTTTCAAATAAAAATATGAATTCAGATAACTCGACAATCAGTATTTATAAGACATTGTCCATACATATGTAAAGGTTATAGGAGAGATTGGCTGTTTGTCCTTCCTACCTGCCTGAAATGAAAGAAAATTGATGGCTAGAAACCTAAATGGAATATCTGAAAGAAATGCGCTTTAATGAAAAATGTAAAGACAGATAGAAGATAGAAACATAGAAAGATTTAATACAGATTATTGGACATAATATCATAGTTTAGATTCAGTATTAAAGAGCTGCCAACCATTTTAAGCTTATGCCTGCATTTATAGATGTTTATTGATTTTATGCTAGAATTTCAGAGGACAAGAAATACAACATACATTTTCTTTTCTGTTTTAGATGGCATGGGGTATTATTAGAATGTCTCAGTATCTTACAGGAAAACTAGGAGGTGATATTTTGTATAAAATCATATTCTTCCATCAAAAAGTAATAACATCCTTTATGGGAAAGAGATTTCACTAGATTGGCAAGTGACAAGTAATTTTTAGAGATAGGATTGTATTTCTTTGTTTCTTAAGAGAGAGATTATTATTATCTTTGCTGTGAGTACCAGAAAACAATGAGTTTTGACATCCGAAAAAATTGCATTACTAAATTAAAAACAGTAAATAAAAGCAACTATTGTTCTGCCCAAAGGAAAAAAAATGCAATGCATGCCAGACTTGAAATGCAAACATAATATTTATGTAGTAAAGATTACAAGACTTTTTAAATATAGCTTTTGTTTTTAGTATTTAATTATTTTTCCAAGGTTATCCAGAATTTAATTCTTAAAAACCAATTCCTTGCAGGTGCCATACTAGGCAGATCAGAGACGCAGGAGTGCATCTTCTACAATGCTAATTGGGAAAATGATAAGACAAATCGTAGTGGCATTGAACTATGCTATGGTGACAAAGATAAAAGAAAACACTGCTTTGCAACATGGAAGAATATTTCTGGATCTATTGAAATTGTGAAAAAGGGTTGCTGGTTGGATGATATTAATTGTTATGACAGGCAAGCAAACACAACTATTTTTATATTTCCTGTTTTGTAAAATGTAATCTGTTTCTAAAGTCTAGAAACTTCATGATGTGTATAAGCATAGACTATTACACAAGATTTATGCAGACTAAGATATCAAACAAATCCTTAAGGTAAGTGACAGAATAATCCTTCATTGTTTGGGGATACTGCCACATTACTTTTTAGATATTTTTATTTTAATACCAGATTTGTTTGTTCATTCTTCTGTGTAGAAATTGGCTAGTTACTTTTATGTATATTTTGTGAGGCTTTGTTGATAAATAATAGCCAAAACTACATTGGAGGATGAGCAGGGTTCCCTCCCCATAATAAGTAAAGATAGGGTAAAGGTCCATTTTTCCAAACCTGCTTTTGATTTGGTAATCAAATTGGAACAGACTAGTGCTGAGCTAATCTGGTGTGGAGAAAACTCTTCAGATCCACCAGTCTGACTGGTGAGATGGTCTCTGCATAATTGCATGAACTGCTGGTTGCAGCTAATGCAGTATTAAGTTTAGGCTAAAATGCTGTTGGAATTCATAATTTAAATTGGGAGTGAGCTGAAACATCAGTAATTTTTCCCTGTCAATTTCCTGCAGACCTTTTCTCAAAGCAAAAAGCAAGAAGCTTACATGTTAGATGGGTAGAAGACTTGTACTGTTATTTTAAGAGATGCCTCAAATTAGCATGATTAGCAACCACTTTATAGGAAGCAATAGGCAGTTTGATGTCTGCTGGTATCATTCTTTTGATGCAACGTGTGTGATTTGTGCTGCTTTTTATGTAGTACCTTCTGTATTGTTCCCTTTCATTATGGAAGCCAAATGAAAGTTTGATGTACTTTTGCACAAAATGGTAATTACTCAGATATTCAAATGTAGATTCCAGATTCTGTATTAATTTACTACTAGCAATTTTGTTGGGTGTTTTCTTTAATATAGTTGTAATATTTTAATATTTAACTGATATTAATCTCTTACAGGACCGACTGTATAGAAAAGAAAGATAGCCCTGAAGTGTTTTTCTGCTGCTGTGAGGGCAACATGTGCAATGAACATTTTTTCTACTTTCCAGAGATGGAGGTCACACAACGTATGTGATATAACTTTTCCTAAAAAGAGTCCTGCAGAGACATTTGTTTAGAATTTAAAACCTCTATTAAATATTAAACTTGCTTGTAGATAACATGTATTTTTCTGTTATCCTCATTGGATGATAATAATTGTAAATGAGGAAATGTAGGAAGGATTCTGGACACAGCAGCCTTGGTTAAATATAATACTAAACAATACGGGTAGCCCTTGACTTACAATCACATTTGGTATCAGAATTTCCATTGAAGGTTGATCTGATCATAAATTAAGGCATCACGTAACTCCACCCAACTTCAGAACTATTTTTACCATAGTTGTTAAAGGAATCACCAGCGTCATTAAACAAATCCCATATTTGTTAAGCGAATGACACAATTGTTCAGTAACTCTGTCTTTTTCAATTGACTTTGCTTGTTGGAAGCCAGAGGTCATGATCATATGACTGCAAGACACTGCAACCATCATAAATGTGAGCTGGTTGCCAAGCACCCAAATAGCAATCATGTGACTGCAGAGGTGGTGTAGGGGTCTTCAGGGATGGATGATAAGTCACTGTTTCCTGAGCTTGTCATAATTTTGAATCTGTCAGGCCCAAACCGAAAGGCCACACAGCGAAATCCAATCAAGTCCAATATATAATTTGTTTACACTGCCAAGTACAGAATCTTGTGAAACTAAAGCTATATCTCTCTTCTCTAATAGATATATCCTGAGAGATTCTAAGGTGTGACTGCTCTGAAGTTCTTACACCCCCACCCTGCCATGTAGTTTGGGAATTTGCAGTCTCTTAATTTGGGCTTCTCTCCGGAATATACTGCCTCCTCACTGGGAAATCTCTGTGTCACCAAGATTCCTCTCTATTGCTTCTCCAGATGCATATTCCCTCACCAAAGTGTCATTAAATGAATGGTTGTAATAAAAGGACTGCCTGTAGTTGGATTAGATTGGGAAAAGCCTTGCTGAATTTTGACCTTATAATATTTCCCTTTTATCCCAACAATAATCTGTATCAGTGGTCCCCAACCTTTGTGGCTTGGTGGGGGGAGAAAGGAATTGGGCTGCGGTGAGGCAGCAAGCGGTGAGGCAGCAAGCGGTGAGGCGCAAGCGGTGAGGCAGCACATATGCGTGCGCATGCAGCCCTTGCGTGAGTGGCGGGCCAGTGCGCATGCTCCAGCCAGCCACTCGTGGCCCAATTCCAAATAAACCAAGGCCTGGTAGTGGGCCACGGCCCGGCGGTTGGGGGACTCCTGATCTATATGGTTGCATCCAAGAAAGACTAGTACTAAATTACAGTAAATACAATTGTCAGGTGCAAAGAAGTGAGAACATTCACTGAGTCCAAAGCACTGATGAGATTATTATTGCTACATATACACAAGAATCTGGTCAACTAAAGGTCAAAGCTAAATTGGTGCTAGATAAGGGACAATGGAATTCCAGGGAGCTGGATTTGAGTCTCTTGTGGCTGCACAATGATTCCAAGCTGATGATATAGTTAACCCTGCCTTCCAGCTCATTGTGCTCCTCTCCTACAACAATAGGCAAAATAATATGATCTTAAATACAAATCTAAAATTTAAACGTTTAAGCTTCAGATGTATCATCATAGATAACTTTTAGTGTATAGATAACTTAAATTTCCTCAGTTTTTAAGAATTGCTTATATTTTCTGTGTTAATATTGAATTATAAAAAAACTTTTTCCCCCTGCAGCTACTTCGAATCCTGTGACAACTAAACCACCTCTGTTTAGTACCTTGCTTTACTCTCTTGGACCTATAATGGGAATAGCAGTGATTGTACTCTTTTCATTTTGGATGTACAGACACCACAAATTAGCATATCCTCCAGTACTTGTACCAACCCAGGTAAGTGGATTATTTTGAATGGAAGTAGATTTGTTTCTTTGTCAGATTTATATCCCATCTTTTTGTTAGCTTTCTCGAATTAATATAGATTTGTTACTTTTGACAGTTGCTATTTGAACTTTTTAAGATTTTTGGAAAACTGTTGGCATATGATCTAAGAGTCTGTAGCTAGAGGAAGAAATTAGTTTCCCTCTTCCACAATTCATCAAAAGATTGTCAGTATCCTACATCAGACATTTTGCAAAAGGCACAGCTTAAAAGTAAATGTTTGTGTATATTCCATAATGGTAATTTTGATAATACCATTTTGTTAGTACTATTAATCATGAGTATTTGTAAAAACACGGTGTATTCAGAGTACGATCTAAAAGAGTTTGAGCAAAAAATCATGATCTGACTAGACATGGAACTTCTAATATATACCTATGAATATAGAGCAGTGGTTCTCAACCTTTCTAATGCCGTGACCCCATAATACAGTTCCCCATGTTGTGGTGACCCCCAAGTGGGTGTGGCCACCAATAAGAGGGAGTAGGACAGCAAGGGAAAAGGGAAAAAAATGGCGGACAGCCTTGTTTGGCGACCCCCGTGAAATGGTCGTTCGACCCCAAATGGGGTCCCGACCCACAGGTTGAGAACCACTGATATAGAGTATAAACCAGATTATCAACATATTTCCAGTAGATACAGTCAGTGATACATATGTTTGATTGTAAGGACATTTCTTCATGCTATAAGCAACCAGTATGTATTTATTTATTTATTTATTTATTTATTTATTTATTTATTTATTTATTTATGAAACTTATATACCGCTTTAAGTGCAAGCACTCTCTAAGCGGTGTACACCAGTAAGCAATGTATATGTATATTTACATTGCCCCCAACAATCTGGGTCCTCATTTTACCTACCTCGGAAGGATGGAAGGCTGAGTCAATCTTGAGCCGGTGAGATTTGAACCGCTGACCTGCTGAACAGTCAGCTAAAGTGGCCTGCAGTACTGCACTCTAACTGCTGCGCCACCTTCAGTAGCTGAAAAAAATCCCTTAAAAATCAGCAAAGGCTCATTTTATGAAATTGAAAAAGCTGATTCATTCAGTATAATTTGAATTATTTATAAACAGATTTATATCATCTTTAGAAAGAATATCCAAAGTAATTTGTAATAAAAGATCAATACAATTTAAAAAAGGAAAAGCAAAGTAAAACTGATATATCAGTCTAGTGAAATCAAGTCTCAAATAAATTCACCTGAGGATGACATTGTTTAGATTAAGACATTTTCAGTTTATTTAAATGCCCTTTAAAAATCCTGATTCCTTCTACTTGCCCAATATTATTTTAAGTTGCCATTTTGATGTCAGATATGCACTTCCTCATTTTTCTAAATTGTGGCATTAACTCTTCTATCATCATCCCACTCTCAGACTTGTTAAATGAATTGCCATCTCTCCTCCAAGCAGCTTCCCACAAACACATTTCTAATGTTGTGAATCCTTTTATCCAACAAACTCCACATAAGAAAAACATTTTCATGGTAGAACTGTTTTAAGAATTATTTTTATAGTAGATTATATAGTTTTATTACACATTTATTGTCAACCTTAATTCTGCATGCTTACTTGGTGTATTTGAACTAATTTGGTTATGATCATTGTCCTCTTCACAAACAAGTAGCATTGGTTAATATATTATTAATATTTAGAAAGTATATATAGAATTTAAAACAGGTGGATTTGCATAGCAGTATCTGGTTAGCTCCTCAGAAAATGGTACCGTTATGCTGAAGTTTGCAAGATATGCATTGAAAAGCAGTATCTTCCAAATTAAAAGTGTAATTATTGCAGTGCTTAATAACTTTTTTATTGCCAAATTAGATGAATTCAGTACTTCTTGATCATCCGTTTGTATTTGGAGCAGTTAGCACAGTTACTCAGCTTCTATTTAATTTTACACCTATATTTTGAATACCATATTTTATTAGCCATATTCCCACAAATGCAAATCCTTTACTTCGCTGATTTTTTGTGTATTTTTGTGTCAGATGTTCCTGACATCAAGAAGTTGATAAGCACTGGAAATAATTTCTTTTCACTTTCAATGAGATCATACATGCTGAGCTGCTAAGCACTACCTTGTGTTTTACTGTACAATAAGGCTATGAAATGCCTTTGAAAGGGGACGATAATTCCTCTTCAAATTATCAAAACCAGTGCATCAGAAACTGCTCCTGCCCAATGTAGCCTGGTGTAACTATTTCACTTTGCAAATTGGCAGGCATATGTGAATAAAGCTTGATGGGAGCAGCTTTCAAAGCAGCCAGGCATACCTGCAAAAAGATGTGGTCGCTTATGATTCAAAGGCCTTTGTATGCTAAATTCTGTTTCTGAAAGAATTTCAGCAGGCTTTGCTGTCAGGACAGTTTATTATATGGTCAACACTGTTTCAGTTATTTCTGTGATCCAATTACCAATAAGAATCATTAGAATAAAATTGACATTTTAATCCAGATGTTTGCACATGTGAAGTAAAGCAGGATTTCTTTCTCTCATTTTGCATATTTTTCCTCCTCTACCTTCATAAAGCTGAAGATTTCTGATTTTGCATAGTATTAACATAAAGGATTAAGGAAACTCCTCATTCTGAGTGACCTGCTGTCTGTCTGGTTGGACCTTTAAATATTCTTTTATTTGGGAGGAGGAGATTCAAGAGAAGAGAATATCCGAAGTTTCTTTGTTATTTATTAGCATCTTGGAAGAATAGAAACTACAGTAGTCAGATTGACAGGGAATGTTTATCATATGAGCGATGATTTTTCCCAATCCATCCCCATAATTTTTGCTCAATGAGGCACACATGATTGGGAAATAATTTTGTATCTGTTCCAGTTGTCTTTATTTTTGCTTGCTTTGAGTCTGTATTTTTGCTTGCTGTGAATTTTAAACACAAGTCTCTGCCTTGTGCAGAAAGAACAATTTAAATTTTTCTTTCATGCTTTTATTAAAATAAAAAATCTTTCTTGATGACTACCTTGTTGGTTTAAAGGGAAAATCTGGAGCCATTTATTTTAGAGGAAGGGAAGGGAAATGTTCTGTTTAGCCCATCCCAATTCCTGATAAATGGGAAAGGTCCCTGTTCTAGAAAAAGTGGTGGCAGCAGTAGAATTACTTGCCTGAGTAGTTTTCATCTGGGAAAGAAGTACACTTAGAACTCAGAGGGTTGGGTTGTGAGAGTGGAATCACAGACTGGAATGAATGCTGATGATAGAAACCTTTCCTCGTGTTTTCTTTTTGCAGTTGGTTTTTAGTGGATTTTATATTAGTTTATAAAACATCTCCCTCAATTTATCAGTAATTTACATTTTGCATATTTTAATAATGCCTTCACTTTTAAAAAATTAAAAAAATTGAGATGTTTCATCAGTGTTAAAATAAATGTTAGTTAAATGTTAATTTATATACGGATATTTCCAAATGGAAGCAGCTGATCAAAAAGAAGGAAGAGTGATATTTCTAAAATTAATTAGCTACCAAAAATATTGAAAAGTAAACTATGTTTAGCAAGTTTAATGGTTAAATGAAGTAAGATTTGGATGAAGGTAGTGTCTGCCTGCCTTTTGTTTCATAGTTATGCTTTGTAGTTTGTAGGTTAGATGATTCAACACTGCCCTCTTGTGTAATGTACCGACTTATATTTTGTGCACAGAATATAACCAATATCTTAACTAAATTACATTTCCCTGCATCTTCTAACTACCGTATATTCCGGCGTATAAGACGACTGGGCGTATAAGACGACCCCCAACTTTTCCAGTTAAAATATAGAGTTTGGGCTATACTCGCCGTATAAGACTACCCCTCTTTCAACGCACACCAAATAAAAATTAAAAAACATCAGATTTGATTTCAATATGGTAATTTTAATTCAAATGCTTATGGCATAAAGGTACTTAGCAGGAAAACTGTCACTTATAAACATAAGGCTGTTTGTCATCAAACATGTAAACATAAAACAGTGCAAGTGATTAAACTTTTCCTAATTCACTCTAAAGCTGAAAGGAAGGATAAGACAATAAACCCATGGGAGCTGCCATGCTATTTGTTTTCTAAGCTGTCAACCAAACTGGAACTGATGATGATAGGAGGAAGATAACAAACAATAGAGAGAGCAAGTGCCGGGCAAGTCCCTGGCGAGTCAGCAACGCCCATCATAACTGCAAGCTATTTTTATAGGTTTTGCTGGCATGATACTTTCCCTTTAAAAGCCTTTAAAATCATCCTGTTCATCATCTGATATCATAAAAATATCAATGACATCTTGTGATACATTTGCAAGGCAGTCATCGTATGGATCGAATTCCGTATCAGATGGTGTGGTCTCAGCTTCGGCTTCCTCTTCATCTTGCCACAAGTAGTCGTCCTCCATACCATCTAATGAATTTGATATGCCACACTTCTTGAAAGACTTGATTATTGTTTCTGCATCAATATCATTCCAGGCTTTTATGACAAACTTGCACAAAACATCCAATTGTGGAGCACGCATGTTTCCTCCTTTTGTGAATGACTTTTCGCCACTAACCATCCATTCATTCCACTGTTCTCGAATGCGATCTTTAAATGGCTTGTTTAGGCATACATCCAGTGGCTGTACTAACGATGTTAATCCTGCAGGAATAACTGCCACATCTGTGTTTAGTCTTGCAAGCTTTTGCTTGGTGCTGGGAGTTAAATGAGCCCTGAACATATCCCACACCAGTAGACTACGTTTTTGAATAAGTCCACCTGGTCGCCTGCTCCATACATTATCAAGCCATAGCTTTACCCCTTCTTCATCCATCCAGCCTTTTTCATTCACATGTACAAAACAACCAACAGGGAACTTGAGTTTTGGCATTGTTTTTCTTTTAAAAATAATCATTGGTCTCAGTTTGGCACCATCAGCTGTGCATGCTAGTACCACTGTAAAACTGGACTTCTCATGTCCTGTTGTTTTAATTAAAATTGTTTTTTCACCTTTCTGATGGACAGTTTTATTTCCAACCATATCAAAATTCATTGGAGTTTCATCCATATTTCCAATACTACTTAATGCATAGCCATGTTTAATGCGCTGTTGTATTATGTATTGATGGAAACTAATTACTTTGCTATCAAGATCTGCAGGTAATTTTTGTGCAATTTTCGTCTTTTGCCTCAGTACCATATTATGCCTTTCCAAGAATCTAGTACACCAGGATGCAGTGGCCTTAAATCTGTTGCTGTGATCTGGGTTAGATTTGGCCCACTGAAGTGCAAACAAACGTATTTTATTTCGTGTCACTACATAACCGTTTTGGCGATGCTCATTCACCATGTCTGCTACATGTTTTTCAAGTTCTGGCCAATGTGGGGTGCCTCTTCTTAATGCACACTTACCCCTTGGCATACTCTTTAATGCTTTTTCATTTGCCTTCCAGTCCCGAACCATCTTTTCTGTTACTCCATATTGTCTTGCAGCAGCGCAGTTATTATGTTCCATGGCAAAGTTTACAACTTTAAGTTTGAAACTGGCTTCATATTTCCTTCTTCTTGCTGGTGGAGCCATGATAGGGTCTTGACTATTGGACATTTGTATACTGTACTGTATGTATTGGTGCTGTACTGTATGAACTGGTACAGATACTGGTGCTGTACTGTATGTACCCAGTATACAACAACCAGCCAATCACAGCAAGCGATGAACCTTAGCTGGTTGTTGTATACAAAGCCTGCTTGGATTGGGTGGATCAGCTCTCCCTGCCTGCCCAACCCTTCCTGTCATCTTATAGGCCAGGGGTAGGCAACCTTGGCTCTTTTATGACTCATGGACTTCAACTTCCAGAATTCCTGAGCCAGCTATGCTGGCTCAGGAATTCTGGGAGTTGAAGTCCATGAGTCATAAAAGAGCCAAGGTTGCCTACTCCTGTATAGGCCCTAGGGAAAAAATGGACAAGCTAATTCCATGAGGGAGGGGGAAAGGGAGCACAGTTTCTGAGTTCTCATTGGCCACCTGTAAGTCCAAATGAGTAGCTCAGGGTGTGTGCGTGCACATGTAGGCATGCGTGTGACTCCCTGGGTCCCTTCCATTGCCCTCCCCCCAGTAGCAAGCTTTGGCTTGGAGCAAACAGGCTGCACACAGGGATCTCCTCCTCTCAGTCTTCCACCCTGCGAATACTCCACAGCCTCTCCAAGCTGAGTGAGCAGAAAGCCTGCCTGTTTTCAAAGGCTCTGCCTTGTCAATCGCACACACACCTTGATGAAAATTGCCCTGCCTGCAAAAGGACTTCTCAGCAGTTTTTTAAAGCAACACTACCAAGAATGAAATTGGAGACAGCCAGAATGTTTAGGGAAGAAGGAAAGGAAGCAGTTAATAAGCTAAGTAAGAAAGGCATTCGCCCTTCGAAAACTTGCATTTCCATAAATGTGATAAGTTGCCCCCTTTTCAGGTAATGGGGGGGGGAGTAAATGCTTTCCTTTTAATTTGTTATTAAAACTCAGTGCACTACAGTACTTATAGATGGGAGCCAGATTGACCAGCCAGGATCTGTCATAAATAACACCACAAATGCACCATGCAAGTTTATTTAGGCAGGGGGGGGAGAAACTGCTTGCATAAGCTCGGGCAAAAGGATTGTGTAGCTGTTTTCTGTCCCCACTCCATTCCTGCTTCTTAACTCCGAGAGGAATTTAGCTGACACCCCTCCCCTTCCAGACCCATAAGCTCCGCCTCCCCCAAGCTACTCTCACCGGCAGTGAGAGGTAAACGCTGAAAAGCTTGCATGAAGAAGCACTGAAAAGTGCCTCGAATGGACGCAGATGCTTAGGTTTGTTTTCATTATATAAAAAAACCACCCTACAATTCTTTTCCCCCCTTCCCCATTACATGGGCCATCCCTTTCTACTTCCTTTGAATGAATTAATCAGGGGATGGCCACTACCAATCCGCAGTTCTGGAGGGGTGGGCAAGGAATTGGGATGCAAAAGGGAGGGAAGAAGAGAGGAGACGGTTTGCAATGTAGCATTATAGAATGGGGATTAAACCTCCAGGAAATCTTACCGTCACAACAGCCAGATAATGCCTATCGTACTCTCAGAGATATCTTTAGTTGATCGGCTGGTTTTAATAATAACCCTAGGACTCTTTTTGAGTGAGAGAGAGGGGGGGGGGAAGAGAAAACTTGCTGAGTAATATTTTTCCGGCGTATAAGACGACCCCCCACTTTTGCGAAGATTTTAAGTGTTTAGAAAGTCGTCTTATACGCCGGAATATACGGTAGTTACATCATACTTATGGATCAGTTTTTGAAAACTTCAATACTATGTTGAGATTTGGTAACAAAATGTTAATGTGTCAAATAAGTCAATTACATTATTGCTGTCTTTTATTGTCAATAAAGAGGATCAATGCAGTACACATTTGAGAATTTAATGCATTCTGAATTTTATCTATAACTTTTAGTTACTGACAACTCTCACTTTTTCTAAAATGCACTTATATCTGCTTTGTATTATATGAAATAATTCCCTTTTGCCTGTGTGTGTCTTTTTTTTTTACAAGCATGCCTTTCATATAATGATAGAGGTAAGATGCACTGTTTTATTTGTAGTCATACATTTGTGGAGTCACAAATTACCTTTAGGAGTAACATTTGGAAAAACATGTGTATTTGTATCCAAAAATATTGGATTCTTCATTTGTTGAATTTTCTACAGTGTAACATGTCAGTATAGCAGTATAGCAAACATTGTGATATTGCATTATACAGTGCCTAGGATATTCATATGATACTGGATTTCATATAAACAAATTGACATAAAAAACTTCATAGCCATCATGGGATATCTGCTAAGATGAAGAATCTGCATATGCAAGAGAAAATGTTTTTTACATTTTGTTTTGGAAATTTGAATGGTGTTTCAAAATCAGTATTCTCCTTCTCAAAATATAATGCATTTGTAAGATTCAGAGAGTTACTTCAGGCATATTTAAGAACCTGAGAATATCAGGGGATATTAATAGCAAACCTGCATGCTCTATCAGTTTATTTCTGAGAGTTTCCTTAAAATCAGAAGTGATAGACATGGTAGAGTTCATTTTAGGAACCAGATCGTGAAGACCCACTACGTACATGGAGTTCATCAAGCAGTGTTCATTTAGTATTTTCTCTGTTGCTTTGTTAAATACATATTTTCTACTAATATTTCACATTACTTTTTGGAATGGTGGGATTAAGTTGGCATATGCAAGATTATAGATCAGTGATGGCGAACCTTTTAGAGACCGAGTGCCCAAAAACTGGCCCCGCCCCGCTCCACCCCCCTGCCTGCCCCTGCTCTGCCCCCCATCCCCCGCCCCGCCTGCCCACAGGACTACTCACCACCTCCAGGGCCCACCGCAGATCGCCCTGGCAGCCCAGCAGTGCTATGGTGGCCACACCCTCTGTCCATGCCCTGCAGCATCAACTGCATGATAGGGTGTGAAAGCAGAGTCTTGTCTACGCTGCCTGGCTGCCATGTCCTTGGCTGCGCTGCTCCGTGTGGGCCACACTCAAGGGCGAGTCTCCTTCAGGGGGGCTGCTGGAGAGGAGGGGGTGGTGGGGGGAGGCAAGGCTGGGGCAATGGCACGTGTGCTCACAAAGAGGGCTCCGAGTGCCGCCTCTGGCACCCATGCCATAGGTTCGCCACCACTGTTATAGATAATCCTTGTTTAGCTATTTAGTGAGCGTTCTCAGTTATAACTATGATGAAAAAATAACTTTGTATCCAATCCTCACATAACCGTTGCAGATATGTAAAGCAAAAGAAAATTGGAGTTAAAATTTGATGTTTGACATAGCAACTGCTTCATTTAGTGACTGGGACACCAGGGTAATTGGTACAGAAGGCTGTAAGTTGCCTGGCAGTAGCCATCTTGTGCCACACAAGCCAGCCATGAACCTGGCAGGAGCCAGCCCTGCTGTGCTATTCCTGCCAGTTTGCTTGCTACCTAGTTGCCTGAGACTTTCTAAACACCCATGATATTCACTTAACAATGGAAATTCCAGCCCCAATTACCATTGTTAATCAAGGGCTACTTGTATAAGCAATACTGTAGCATGCTTAGGAGAAAAAGACAAAAGGAGGCAAAGTTTGATTAGATAGCTTGTACAAAAGCAAAGGAAAAGAAAAGTGGCACTCTTCCAGTGAATATGAGAAGCAACATATAATCTTATCCCTTGCTTATGGTTGAGAATTAATGAAAATACACACTTTTTGAGCCCTTTCCTGTGTATGGTAAAGATGAATCTTCGTAATATTTTAATTATGTTGCATGACGGATCCACATAGATTAAAAAGTGATTCCTTTGTTGTAAACTTTATTATCATTTCATTATAAAACTATTTACCACTTCTTTTGATCTGTTCTCCCAATCCATCTATTGTTACACCACAGCATATGTATAAAATTTCTCGGTAAGAAAGATTTCTCATTGTATTTTCAAGCAAGAAATATAGAACTATGTATCTTTAGAATAATTTATTTGTTACAAAGGGAAACATATCGTTCTGTAATTATATCTAATTAGTGTATAGTCAGTTTATATCATACCCTGACACATGCAACTTATAACTGAGGCCAGTTCATCATAGTTCATTTCATGTATACCAAAACATTGATTCTTTTTACATCATACAGGTCACTTAGTATTGATGAAAGTAGAATAAGTAGTGAGGACCAGGTAATACAACCACACATAAGTATCTTTGAGGTCCCAATCAGCATTGCCATAATAGATGACTTTAAACCTTTCTTATAATGCTTATAATAAATGCTAATAAAGATAAGTAGTTCTTAACTACAAAAATTGATTTCCCCATCTTTCAAGTGATATTTGGTCAGTAACTGGGTTGATAAAGTAGGACTGGATCCTCAAGAATTCTGTATATGAGCAGGAAATAACCACAGGCTGCATGAAGCATATAGATTTCCTATACAAGAATTATAATTCCATTAAAAATAGAACATTTAATAACCCTTTTTACAATTTCTTCATTTAGGTATTTTTCATAAAATTTTAGTAGAAATATGTTGCAGAAACTGTTTTTTATTGACCATATGTAGATACTAAAGATATTGGATCAGTTTAAAGAAATTTTATTCCTTCCATATTTTGTTTGCATGCGTTTGTTTGGAATCATATAAATTTAAGTGTTAGATTTACTCATTTTTGCTGAGAAAAAGTTGAAAATTAATAAAAAAATTGTGAAACATTAACACTTTTGTTTGCATTCTTGTAAGATTTGTTGATGTAATTTGCTTCCTAAATTGTTGTCTTCAAATTGGTGAATGAGATTATACTAAAAAAAATGAACGTTTGTTGACTGTTATTATTTTTAGGACCCTGGACCACCACCTCCATCACCATTGATGGGCCTAAAGCCATTGCAATTACTAGAGATCAGAGCTAGAGGAAGGTTTGGCTGTGTCTGGAAAGCTCAGTTGTTAAATGAATACGTTGCTGTGAAAATATTCCCCGTGCAGGTATGTATACAAACAACAAAATATTGTACTATAAAAGACAGATTTTTTAAAATGTTTTTTTTTTACAAAATACTGTTATAAAAAGAAAATCAGGTGATATCTCAAAATATGTCTAAATGTCATATGATTGCTTAATAAAACACTCCAGTGGTTTTGAGACCAAGTAAAATGTGAAAGGAAATAAAGGATATCTTATAATGATCCAGTGAGACATCCTGATGGATGAAGAAATAATTCCATCTGTAATAACAGGCTTGGGATTTAAATACTGATTAAAAAAAATCAGAGGGAATCCTATTTTCTCAAAATATGTTCAAATCAAATAATTTATTTACAAACTCAGACCAATAAAAAATCGTCCTCACGTACTATTCTATTTAGTGATTGTTTGAAATTATAATGGTGCTGAAAAATAACTTTTATGAGCCAGTTACAACTTTTGCAATCTTTCTGAGTCTCATGATTGCCATTGCAGCCAGTACACATTGTCCTGTGCCTGACCTGTGATTGTTTTTTTCCCCTTTCTTTCTCCCCTTGTGGAGCAGAGAGGTTGTGAAGAGAGGAATTGTAAATAAGCTGTTGTTCTTCTACATCAGGGCTTTTCAACCTTTTCACCCATTGTACCACTTTTAGGATATGTCAATATCCAAGTACCACCAGTCACCTAGCAAGGTGTCAAAAACTTGATGATCCCCCCCAAAAGGAAAAAAGTGATAAAGTACAGGTAGTCCTCAACTTACAATAGTTCACTTAGTGACTGTTCGAAGTTACAGTGGCACTGAAAAAAGTGCCCCCCAAGCCACAGCCGAGCAAGACACCTGCCTGCCCACCCGGCCGCACTCTTCCTCCTGTCCGAGGTTTTCATTGTTGTGAGCATTTCTGTTGAGGATTGGCAATGGAGGTGGGGTGGGGGGGTGTTTGGTTTTTATTCCCCCCGTCTGCTGGGTGGTTGCAGCAGGTTTTGGTCACTTGACATGACCCTGGGACACTGTGACCGTCATAAATATGAATCAGTTGTCAAGCATCTGAATGTAAATCACAAGAATCTGGAGATGCTGCAACATTCCAGCTGATTGGTGCTTCTTCAGGGCTCAGCAGAAGCACCAGGATCAGTGCTGCTTTCCAGCTGGAGCCTGGTGCTGATCCTGGTGCTTCCGCTGAGCCCTGACAGCCCTGCAGCTCCAGCCGCCTCTCGGTCAGGCTTGTGCAGTGCTGCCACTAGTTCAGCTCATTCCCCTCCCCGCTATCACTTTTCTAGGATGGTCATGTACCACCTGCCAGGTGCCAATGTACCACAGGTGGTACCTGTACCACATCTCCAAAGCAATATTATGGCACCAGCAGCAGGAAAGGGTCAGGCAAAAGAGAGATTGCCTACAGAAATTGCTCACTTTTTTCTTCAACACCCCCCCCCCTCCTTGCAGAACAGGGGGATTGGAGACAAAGGGATTTCAGTAGAGCAACCTGTTTACTTCTGTGAGTCCCAGCCTCAGGTTGCTATATGATCACATTGCTTTTAATATGTATAAGACAGTAAACAAGCATTGAGCATTCCAGAGGGCAGGAGAGAGGTTAGGAGGCAAAAGGAAGCCAAGGGTATAAAACCAAGTAGTTACTTGTCTCTCTCTAGCCAGAAAGCACAGTCATGGTCATGTGCTTTCCCATTTAGCAACCGCTTCACTTAGTGGTATTACTGGTCCTAATCGTGTGCTTTCCCATTTAGCAACCGCTTCACTTAGTAATAGTCCTAATCGCTAAATGGGGATTATCTATAAGCTACATTCCAGAAATTTAACCTGCACCATACCATAATAAAAAGCTTTTTCTATATCCTGTAGAGAGACTGCTGCCAGTTCAGGTTTATTTTACTGTGTTTCTAAAATACAATGCACATACGAATCTTATCCAAACCTCGACACTCTTTTGAAAAATCAGTATGAATTATTAAAATAGTATAACTTTCAGCCTCAGGTCTAAAGTTGTCAGTTTTTTTGTATCAATATTTAACATAGAATTTTTGGAGTGAGAAAAACATAGTGATAGCTTACCTATTTCAGTATAACTGTTACATAAGCCTTTTGAAAACAGGAAGGAAAAAGCTTGCTTAATATGCCTCAATCAGTATAGCAGCAAAAAAAAAAGCCTTCATATAATATCATTCTATATTAAAATAATACAAGCCAATGATCTTCTCTGTGGTCATTGGTTTAATGTTATTTATTTCTAAGTTAATGGTGCTATCAAATCACCAATTTGATTTTGGAGATCTCTTTCCTGTGCAAAATATCTTTGATTTATTCATCAGAAGTCATTCAATTAATGCTACAAACTTTGAATGAAGGAATAGTATATTTTTGCTGTTATTTCAATCTTAATGTCTGCTAGTCTAACCGAGTTTTTTACTTTGTTCTCAGTTCTGTTATATATAATTCCAAAAGGCTCTTCAGATAAGGTTTTCCAGTTAGCCTGGGGATCCTAGATTAATATGGCTTGTTTGAATGCTGTCACCAGAGGGTTTTTTTTTTTTTTTAATTAAAAGTTTTATAAATTTTACAAAAAAGGAAAAATAATACAAAACAAGAGACAACATATACAGAAAAATAAAACTAAACAATACATATATTAAAAAAAAAAAACCCCATCCCCCAACCCTCACAAAAAAAAAAAACCCTCCCTTCCCCCCCCCCTGAGCTTCCCAGAGCAGAATATAGGCTTAAAAAATAAAAATAAAAATTAAATTAAAAACTTTATATTTATATATGTAAAATAAAAATTAAATTAAAAACTTTATATTTATATATGTAAAAGGGGATTGTCACCAGAGGGTTTTATTATGTTTTGTACTTGGGGTTTTATTCCTGTCAGCCATCCAGAGTAACTGTGAGTTGGGCGACCATATAAATGTTCTTATTAGTAAACACAATACAATGCAGAACTAAATAATTATAATCCTTATTTAAACACACTGTAATTTATGTTTATGAATTATATACCAACTATTTACCAGCAGCCTAAAAAACATTCTAGAACCTGGGGGAAAATAACCAGATAAAGAAGAAGAAAACTGCTGATTTAATTCTGTCTTACTGTCTAATGAACTTCATTGAATTGTTAACCTCACTTCATTGTCTATATTTATCTGAAGAAGCAAACCAGAAAAAAATCTTTATCTTTAGGCCAGAGAACTCCAGAGAACTTGCTTGGCAAATATTATTAATTGTTGATCTAAGAGATTTATCTAAACCTATCTAGCCTCAATTTAATAATCTGTTTGACAAAATTTCTAAAGATTTGTGTACAGTTTAGAAATTGCTAGAAGCAAGAGTTCTCTCTTAATGTGAATTTGTCAAACTAAACCAAGACACGTGTATTCCCCATCTTTTTTTTTTTTGCCCATCACCCCATACATTTGGGCAAATTTCAGGCATAGCATATCAGATATGATTTTGTTATTTGAAATATTTTTGAATATATAGATATTTATTATTTTTTAAAATTTATTAATCTGGTTCTTTTTGTTCCAGGATAAAGAATCATGGCAAAATGAATATGAAATATATAGCTTGCCAGGAATGAAGCATGAAAATATATTACAGTTCATTGGTGCTGAAAAACGAGGCACTAGTATTGATGTTGATTTGTGGCTAATAACAGCGTTTCATGAAAAGGTGATGGTCTTAATTGTGATAGCTCATGTGATAATGGTTAGAAGTTTTCATTGTGTACAGATATATTTTCCAAGCAAATTTTGAGGCAAATGTTTAAGCTTGTGAACTTTAGTAGAGTCATTTTTAAGATCAATGTTAAATTTTAAAGGGGAAGAATTCAACACAAAAGAGTGATTTCAGACCATTTTTCAGAGTGGGGGTGGGAGTGATTTGGCTCCCAGAGGCCTTCCTCTTCCAAGTCCACCTGTAAAACTTTCTTTTGGGGGGAGGGAGGTAAATCAAGAGACAGAAATAATTGCCATTGTCTCTTATGATAGCACAGCACTAGATAACTGTAGTCCCAAAGTCCTCAATCATTGTTTAAAAGGATGCCCACTGAATTATTTCTACCTGGGTAATGATAATGTTACTTTGAATTCTTTTTTAATTGATATTGGAGTTATGTGAAACCTATTCCTGTATTTTCATTCTTCTCCTCCAAGCTCAGATTGCAAAAAGATTTCAATAAATTTTGGATATTCTAGATTCTAGAATAGCAAATGGGATATTCTTTCCAAGTGTGTGTTTTCTCTATTTAGGCTGTGTACCAATGTATATTCCTAGTTCTAAAATTTTGGTTAAATATGTCAGTGGCTAGAGAAGCAAATTCCTACACAAAATTTTTCATAATGTAATAAGTAGGAAATTTAGTCTAGGATAGGCACAGGATAATTGTGTATATCACAATTGGAAATTTTTACAGTTTTGTAATCTAGTTCACTTAAATCACAATTATTATACACAATATGTGATCATATATTTATAATATTGGGGGGAAATGTTTCCCCCCCCCCGAGATACAATCCAGTCAAAATGAAAATTAACAAGTAAGAATTAAACAGAGTTAACATTTACAAAGAAAGAACATATTTACTATAATAATGAAAATAATAAAATTATAAAAGCCTAAATTTACACATGTAATTTTATTGATGTGATGTAAAGTGGATCAGCCCTACGTTCATTCTCTGCATTTGCTCACAACATTTCCATAAGTCAATTGCATTTATTGAATAAGTAGATCTTTATATCCTTTTTAAACATATGCAAGGATATGTGGCTCTGGTGATAGTTGGGGAACAGAATTCCTTGTTTGAGGATGCAAAACCTAAACTGCCTGCAAATGATATTGAGCAAGATACAAAAAGCACATTGAAAGAAGCCTGTTATAGCAAGTTGTAGAAACAGGATCATGCCAAGACCAAAGTTCTATTTTGTCCATGCATCCTAAATATTCCTATGACACTCTTTTGACACTATATGTAGTAAATACAGAAGTCTTGTACGACCTAGAAAATGTATTATATAAATATATTTAAATTTCCTGGGAGTTTTTGAAGTTTTTAAGGAGAGTAAATTGTAATTGTTTTAAAAAATATATTATTTATTGTTTAGGGTTCACTTACTGACTTCCTGAAGGCTAATATAGTTTCATGGAATGAACTCTGTCATATAGCTGAAACTATGGCAAGAGGTTTGGCCTATCTCCATGAAGACATTCCTGGTCTAAAAGAAGGGCATAAACCAGCTATATCCCACAGGTACCCCCGCATCACCCTCACCCCCTATCTGCCTGCCTGTCTATCTTTCTATCTATCTATCCATCCATCCAATTTACCATCTGATCTTTAAAGGTAACATACACTTCAGAGTTACAATACTTAATTGTAATAAGAGGTTTAAAAAGTGTATAATGGCTCCTTGATGAGCCATTATAATGTATCCCAGGCCAGTTGTATGACAAGGAACAGAGAAAGCTGGACTCTTAAGGGAAAAAAGCTATAGCTCTGATTTTAATTGCTTTCCCAGGGATCTCATACTCTTTTGGAGTCTTTTCCAATCCTCCAGGGCAGCCTTTTAGGTGCTTGCAAGACTGGTTGAGAGCAGTCTTATCAAAACCACAGCTCTGCTATATTGAAATGTGGATGCAACCCAATTTGTAGAAGTAAGAACAAGTCATCAGTGATTAGAATGCAAAATTAATTTGTAATACAGTTTTGATTATAGAAATAATGCAATGACACATTAGAAACCAATACCAATTTTGATTGATTCCTATTCAGATGTCATTCACAAAGGCACTTATTCTCTATTTGTTACAATCTTTCACAATTTTTTGTCCTCTTCTCAATTTCTGCAGTATGAAACAAAACCAATAACTCAATCTCTGTTTGAAATGCATCTGCTATACTACTTAATTTTTATTCTCCCTCCCTTTACCTACAGTAGATCAAATAAAACGTTGCTTTATACCAGTGTTTCTCAACCTTGACAATTTTAAGGCATGTGGACTTCAACTCCCAGAATTCCACAGCAATGCTGGCTGTGGAATTCTGGGAGTTGAAGTCCACATGCCTTAAAATTGTCAAGGTTGAGAAACACTGCTTTATACAGTGGCATGAAGTGAACACAAGTACAGATTTACTTGTTGGTTTATATACGGAACTTCAGTAGCGCACTTGTTTTATCTATGTGACATAAAAAGCAGTCACTGTCCTTTGACATTGACTTTCCCAGCAGTGACAATTCTTTCCTGTACATTGTGTGGCTTTGGGAAAGAATGTACCCCTCTTTTATTGTTATACTGTGGAGAGGCAACAAATTGGTTTTATCTGAAAGCTTGGGTTTTGCAAGGGACTCCACCATTCTACATCCTCCTGCAAAAATTATGTTATTTCATTCACGTCAGGAAGAGAGCAATGATGATTTTGTCTGATGCAGCAGCAACCTCAAAATCACTTTTCTACTCATATTTCCTTCTCCACAGAGCATTGTGAAGAAAGGTATTTTGCATTCTATTGTTATTTTATAAGAGGCAACATTAGAGGTTCAAATGACCTATCTAATTAGGTAAATCTTTTTAGTCAGTCGTTTACCTCTTTTCCTCCATTAGCTAAGCACTCTGATTGTGTTGTATATCTGTGTGAATAGTAATGGTCATTGTTTTAATTATAAATAGTTGCTATGCCCAGTCACCAAGCAAAATTACTTCACCTCTGCAGCTATAATCAAATAATAAATTATACTGTCAGTTAAACACGTCCAATATTATTCTGATCCCTTTTAAATATGGCAGTTTTCAATTTTGTACTTCCTTTTTTTTAAGGGACATCAAGAGCAAGAATGTGTTATTGAAAAATAATCTTACGGCATGTATCGCAGATTTTGGACTTGCTTTAAAATTTGAGGCTGGGAAGTCAGCTGGTGATACCCATGGTCAGGTAAGTTTAAACTAAATAAAAATTAAGATATCTTATTTTATTATGTTGCCATGTTTTCCTTGCCAGTAAAATCCCAAAAGCACTTTTGTAAAATGGCTACTTCATCATCATGAAGGGAATTTTTTTCTATAATTAATCATATGATATTTGAAGTTATATACACTAGATCTGTACCAGCACAAATTAGCATTTCAAAAATTTAAATCTTCAGCAGCCCCTACTCTGGCACAGATCCTGAGCATAATAAAATCAAACAGAAAATTTAACATTCACTTGTCTAATACTATAATTATATGTATTATAACTATAGATACTATAGATCATTTCAAAAGCTACAATTTTGTCTTTATGTAGTTTCATATTTGAAAAAGTAACAGGTTGGTCACTTCAACATGTGTGAATATATCAGCTAAAAGTTCTATGAGATATCAGCCATGAAATTATTTATATTCCCCCTGTAGTATCTAAAATCATGCAAGCTCATAGGGAGAGTCCATGCTACCTATGGATAAGTTGAACAAAGAAAATGATAATTAATGAGTAAGCTGATAAATAAAAACTGGAATTGATTGATTAAAAATGTTGTGGCAACAGGCACCTAGCAAATAAAATGTTGAAAGTTTCCACCTGAGTCTTGAGAAAAAATTTAGTAAACCCAGAATATTCTAGGATAAGATATATTTAATCAATCTAATAAATGAAGAAATTATGATAATAATATGAGTCCTTAAAGGGCACAGAGTATCCAGTATGGATAGTAGAAATGTGATTCCTGATTAAAGATAATCTGTTTTACTGCTTATTAATTTGTATGTGTCTGTGTATGCACAGGTATGGATAGACACATACTCTATTATGTACAGTATGCAGCTGGATGATATTCAGTAGTGCGGATTTGTTCACCTTTCCTTGAACAGTTTTGGGAGGGCTGATTGTGAGATGCAAGAACAAAAGAAAATACTGTACAGAAAACCCCCAGTAGGTGTACAATGTATACCTACTGAAAGGTTTTGATTGATTGATTATATGCCATTGACTCCTACCAACCATATGCATAGAAAATATACTGAAAGGAGGTGAGTATAATTAGGCAGATTTGAATATGGAGCATATTACAGACAAATAGGTTCAGAAGAACCCTGAAAATTATTTAGTGCTTTGGATCCTTCAGGCCAGAAGATCAACATACTTGAAATGATGTGGCAATTGAGGGAGATGAAGACAAGAAAACAAATTTGATAGTCCATAAATACACTCAAGGAATTGTTAGCACTGGGTAGGACAGTGGAAGCTACTGTATTCCAGTAGCATACAGGCTGGGCTGATTTGACACAGACATCAGTTATTACTATTTGTTAGATTAATATTCATTCGAGATCTCAAAGTGACAAATATAAAACACTCTAATTTTTACTGAAGTATCCTGTGAGGTAACATAGATGAGATTGAGGGAGAGTGACAACCCCATTCATCTTGTGAGCTTCTCCCATTCCCAGTCAATATTGAGATCACTATATATACAAGTAGTTGCACTTATTCAAAATTAATTAATGCATATTGAGTGAAGGGCAACATTGACATGCTTTCAGTCCATTTATCAAATCTCAGAACTTACATTTTAAAGTGACTGAAATCAAGCAAACTAAAATCTGAGGTAAAATATCAGTTAAGGACGATGCAGTAAAGAAGAAATCTCATTATCCTGCAATTCAGAAACTATTCAGGAAGGTGGACTTGGACCTGCCCCTCTGTTACTTAATGATAAGAGTGGCAAATTCTAATGAGCATTCAAAGTTTTGAAAATGTGCTTATGTGCAGATGAGGATCCCATTACTTCAAGGACTATGAGGTGCATATTATTATACAGGGTATTATAAACATTTTAAATTACAGAACTGTAGGACAAGAAGCAAAAATATTACTGAGTATGAAACTTGTCATGAGAGTTTGTGTTTTGTATTTATTTTGCAATGTGATTCATAGACAGTGAATGCTAACTTCAGTCATTGAAAGCACATCTCTATGTCAAATTTGAGTTGTTGCTAATAATTTTCATTCTTTTTAGTTCCTTGGTCATTTCAAAATAATGAAAGCTATTGAAATTATTGTATAAAGAGTTTTTTAATGTTTTTTTAATAGGTAATGTTCCAAAGGCTACCTACTTCTTTAAGAAATATTTTCTCAGTGTATTTTTGGATTTGATGGTAAGCTATTCCAAAATAAATTATAGGACTCTCAAGTTCTAAGTACCAAGTGATTTTGACAGCTGTTACTTATTTCTCTAGAATATATGGTGAGCATCTAATTAGTTTAAACTTCTGAATGTTCATATCTGTAAACCTAATGATTATTCTTATTTTCAAGGTTGGTACCCGAAGATACATGGCTCCTGAAGTGTTAGAAGGTGCTATAAACTTCCAGCGGGATGCATTTTTGAGAATAGACATGTATGCGATGGGATTAGTTCTGTGGGAATTGGCATCACGATGTACGGCATCCGATGGTAAGCAGTTGACAGTGGCAGTGTAAGGACTGTAACAGCCACTACGTAGGACAGATAGGCAGAAGAGTAGTGGAGCACATCCATGAATATCAACTAGCAGTCAGAAGACTCAATGAAATATCTTTAATTTCACAACATGAAGACATATTCAATCACAGTTTCACCTGGGAAACTGTTAGCATCTTAGACCAAGCCAAATCCATAAATACTTGGCAGTTTCTGAAAGCTTGGCATTCAGATAGCTCAGTCACCAGTAGACACATAATGATAAACCATATTTACACACCATTCAAAAGAGACAACAAAAAATCTAAGAAGGAAACAAAAAGACTAAAACATATCCTTTCCAGTAGTTAATATCCAGATAAGTAGGGATTACCAGGCAAACTATCAGTCAGAAAACAATCTCCCATTAATGAACTAGCAAGGGGAATACCATGCCCCAGCAAAACTAGCAGAGCAAGCTACTGTTTATAAATGGGCAACAACCCCCCCTCCCCCCACTTACATTGATGATATTCTTACTTGGATAATGAAATGTCTGCAAGCAAACAACCAAACCAAAAGAGCACCAAGGACTCTACATATTGCTAAGTTATTTCTATGGTTTTCATTATCTCTACTCTAAGGCAGGTCCTCTTGCTTAGAGATTGCCTCTCATGAACCATTGCACTTCACCTCCTAATGGAATATATGAGGGCAATTCAGAAATAAACCTCTGGTTATCAATGACAGACACTCGCAGATACAGAATTTTTATTATGTACATTAGAAAACTACAACATTACATTACTTTTTGACATAATCGCCACTCAAATTGAGTCACTTATAACATCTTACAAGGTTTGAAATTCCTTAGTAGTAGCCGCTCAGCGACAAATCTGGACCATGGGAGGGGTTGATCAAAAACATCCCAACGGAACTGCCTCAAAAGTTCTTGGTTGCGTCTAGCGGTGTGCGAGCGAGCATTACCATGAACCAACACCACACCAGAAGTCAGCATGCCCCGACGCTTGTTATGGATGGCCCTTCTGAGTAATTTGCTCTTTTTTATACTAAAGAAATTGCTACTGATGCCTCTGTTTATTTGATTTCTTCAGTACTGTCACCAAAATTAAGCATTTAGCTCTTCTTTGTAAGGCATTAGCTCTTCCAATGTATAGATTGGAATGATGGTTCATTTTCTTGAATTGGAGCAGGGAATTCAGCTATCTCCTCAGATAGTTGAGATGCAGTGTCCTAATTAGTTCAGTGTATACTGCTTTACTAGCTCTCCATACGATATGTTTTTCACTTTGGACTTTCTCCAAAATATCCCTTACCAGAACTATGCTGGGTAATTATATACGCGCAGCCTTCCAGGTTCATTCAGTTTTAGAGACGGCATTTTATGCCCAGAGAAAACGCAACTTTTAGAAGATGAGTTGTCTCTGGTCACTTGCAATGATTACAGTATCCTTTAAGTTTGTCATCTAGATGTGAATCACACAAAACATGAAACACACAAAACTTTACCTGTAATTGCAGCTATTCAAGTAGCGACCTGACTTACAGGAAAACAAATCAAATATGCTAGATGTGTCCCAATATCTGACCCTTGTTCAATATAATCTAGTTGGACAGTCATAAACCAGTTACCACCTTTCATTCTAGTCTCTTAATCTGATTAGCATGATACTAGAAATTAACAGAATTTATGTAACATTATTTCTTTCAACGCAGGACCCGTGGATGAGTATATGTTACCTTTTGAGGAAGAAGTGGGTCAGCATCCTTCTCTTGAAGATATGCAGGAGGTTGTAGTACATAAAAAGAAGAGGCCTGTTCTGAGAGAGTGTTGGCAGAAACATGCTGTAAGTGACAAATAATGTGGCCAGTACTGAAACTTTCCTTCAGAAGATAAAACTTTTTTTAATCTATAAAATATATTTAAAATACAATGGTGAAATTGAACTTCAGTATCATGCTATTTAGAAATATTATATTTTAAAAATATTAATATAATCTGGCAAGCCTATTTGCGCTTCAGTCTTACGTGGGTATGAAGAATTGGAATTGGGGAAAACTGCTTCCTTCTATGATATACCAAACTCCACAAGAAGTGTGAAGAGTGACCTTCTAAGAATATTCCTCCCTTATTTTCCCCCAGTGGTTTATGTCAGGGCTTTTCAACCAGTGGTACGTGTACCACCTGTGGTACATTGGTACCTGGCAGGTGGTATGCAACCATCCTAGAAAAGTGGTAGTGGGGGAGGGGAATGAGCTGAACCAGTGGCAGCACCACACAAGCCTGAGTGAGAGATGGCTGGAGCTGCAGGGCTGTCAGGGCTCAGCGGAAGCGCCAGGATCAGCACTAGGCTCCAGTTGGAGCTCGGCGCTGATCCTGGTGCTTCTGCTGAGCCCAGAAGAAGCGCCAATCAGCTGGAATGTTGCAGCATCTCCAGGGTCTTGTGATTTACATTCAGATGCTTGGCAACTGATTCATATTTATGATGGTCACAGTGTCCCAGGGTCAGGTGAAGTGACCAAAACCTGCTGCAACCACTCAGCAGATGGGGGGAGTAAAAACCAAACACCCCCCCCACCCCACCTCCGCTGCCAATCCCCAACAGAAATGCTCACAACAATGAAAACCTCGGATAGGAGGAAGAGTGCCGCCGGGTGGGCAGGCAGGTGTCTTGTTCGGCTGTGGCTTGGGGGGCACTTTTTCCAGTGCCATTGTAACTTCGAACAGTCATTAAGCGAACTGTTGTAAGTTGAGGACTACCTGTACTTTATCACTTTTTTCCTTTTTTTTGTCATCAAGTTTTTGACACCTTGCTAGGCGACTGGTGGTACTCGGATGTTGCCATATCCTAAAAGTGGTACAATGGGTGCAAAGGTTGAAAAGCCCTGGTTTATGTTACCTCTTTCCATTAATTCCTGTAGCTTTGCTACCAATGAGAAGTACATTGGCAGAATGGGAGGTGATTCAGTCCAAGAATACTTCCATTCTGATCCCAAAAGATACCCAAGCTATGGATTTTTCTAGTACGGCGATTCTGTTAGCTCAAAGCAACCTTTTGAATTGTGGGAAGATCTTTCTTTCAATGAACAGGAAAATTGCATCTTCATTAAAATAATGAACAGAATATTGCCATAGGTAACTTAAAAATCCTTTTTTATTTCAATATAATTGCTTTTTTTCAGATGAGGAAAACTCAATAGTTGAATTCTCTTAAGAGCAATTGGAATTGCAGAGGTCAAAGTATAAAAAAGGTCTAAATGGATGTTCCAAATATTGGAAATAGTATTGTCATCTTGGAATTTTATTTTACTTTAGCTCTTTACTTTTCTGTTGTCCAAAAAGAGAAAACTTTTATGGCATAAAATAGAAATCGCTTTTCCTAAGAGATACTTTTTCAGGAAGTTAAAAGATTAGTTGTTTATTACTCCATTGTTTGATTTAAAGAATTACAAATGTACATAAATCATTTAATATATTTCTTGAAAAGCTTTTAGTGGTGACTGCATTCAGTAGTGGAATGTGAGGAATTTTACTGCTTATGAAATCAGTGGAAATGTAGCATTGATAATTTTTCAGTTATTTTATTTGAAATTGATGATAGTGATATCATTGGTGATAAATCTAGCTAAATGAAAATAAACTTTTCAAAAGTGATAAGTTTATAGTCTTCAGGCACTTTCTAGAGTTTGTTTTTTCCACATTTGTCATTTGTTACTAAATATATAAATATATAATTAGTTGTTGTTGTTGTTAGTTGCGAAGTCGTGTCCAACCCATCGCGACCCCATGGGCAACGTTCCTCCAGGTCTTCCTGTCCTCTACCATCTTCTGGAGTCCATTTAAGCTCATGCCTACTGTTTCAGTGACTCCATCAGCCACCTCATTCTCTGTCCCCTTCTTCTATTGCCCTCAATCTTTCCCAGCATTAGGCTCTTCTCCAGTGAGTCCTTCCTTCTCATTAGATGGCCAAAGTACTTGAGTTTCAACTTCAGGATCTGGCCTTCTAAAGAGCAGTCAGGGTTGATCTCCTCTAGGACTGACCGGTTTGATCGCCTTGCAGTCCAGGGGACTCTCCAGCACCATAGTTCAAAGGCCTCAAAGGCTCAACCTTTCTTACGGTCTTTCACAGCCATACATTGCAACTGGGAAAACCATGGCCTTGACTATACGTACTTTTGTTGGCAGGGTGATGTCTCTGCTTTTTAATATGCTGTCTAGATTTGCCACAGCTTTCCTCCCCAGGAGCAAGCGTCTTTTAATTTCTTGGCTGCAATCCCCATCTGTGGTGATCTTGGAGCCCAGGAAGATAAAATCTGTCACTAATATAATTAGTTACCTGTGTTCATAATTATTATTCACAGGAAGATTAATGAATGGCCATATAATTCATGTACTACTTCTAATAGTTAAGTTATTCTATTTAGCAAAAGGTTAATACTTATTTGCAGTCACTAAAGAGAGGTTGTTTAATATTAAGAGCTGTGGTGCCATGGTGGTTTAAATGCAGTACTGCAGGCTACTTCTGCTGACTGCCAGCACTACAGCAGTTTGATCCTGACCAGGACTCAAGGTTGACTCAGCTTTCCATCCTTCCGAGGTCGGTAAAATGAGGACCCAGATTGTTGGGAGCAATAGGTTGACTCTGTAAGCCACTTAGAGAGTTTCTAAAGCCCTGTGAAGCAGTATATAAGTCTAAGTGCTATTGCTATTAATCCCGTTTAATATTCTGTGTAAAAATATAAGTTAATATGTTATAGCTTGACACATTTCTGTGTACTCCAGTGTTAAGTTTGAACACAGATTCCATTAATAAAAATTAAAATTGTTCTGAACAGATTTTTTTTATTCATATTATTCTCTAGTTTACACATAGGAAAGATATCCTAATTTAACTTTCATTTCTCCAGTTTCACTTCAGATAGTTATCTCCATAATGTAATAGAATTGATATGCCCTTAATATCACAAGACTGCTGAAAACAGAATATTTCATATATAGTGAACTCTGGTTCTAAAATTAGGATATTTTTGCAACCAAATCATTTTTCTAGTCTTTTTATATTGGGTGGAAATTCAATCACTCAATACAGACTCCTATAAATCCTTGAGGTGATCTATTCCTGTTCATCTTAGTTTTGTACTGCTTCTGTTTGAGGTGGTAAACATTAGATCATTAAAAAAAGATAAAAAAACATTTAATGCAGATGGAGTTAGCTGCTTTTTCCATGCTTTCTGAGATTTAACAGGACTAAATACTTTCTTATTTGCCTTCCACCTATAAAAATAGGATAGCTGATGTAATTGTTACAGGCCATTACTTGATGGGCATGGTAATTGTCTGTAAAAGTATTTTTTTTCCCCATATGTACTCAGAACAAGGAGAAATTAATATCAGACCATTTCAGCCTCCCAGGACATCCCATGGCAGGCATCGGTGACCTTTTTAGAAAAAGTCTAAGCACAATTGAGAGAGATTGCTAAAATCACATTTATCAAAAGGTTTCAGGCAATCTCGGAGGCTCTCAACAGCACAATGGCTTTCTAACACATTACAGTTGCTAGCCAATAAAGCTGTTTTAATCTGTCTCACATTTAACCTGTATCTGCACAGCCAATCTGTCTCCCTCTCCTCACCTCCCCCATCTGACCCCATTAAATCCTCCACCAGTGGAGGACTGGAAAGAATTATAAAATGTAGCTAGATGAAAGTCTCCTGGCAGAAGGAAGAGCAGGATCAACCCTCGTTACAAAACCCTCATTTGAAACCCTCATTTGAAATTGCATCAGTTCAATTTTTGAAAAGGAGAAGAAACTGAAACGATATCATAGTAGCTTTTCAGATATACAGGAACCAGTATTAGAAAGGTAATCAATCACGAACCTAAGTTATATATTTGGGCTGATAGTTAAAGCAGATAAACAGTAAGTATTATACGGTGGTCTTTTCTCATGCTGAATTGATTCTGGATTTCAGAATTAGGCACTCGCTGCAGTTCCTCAATGTCAATGTCGCATGGAAGGTGTTAATATCACCAGATGTTTTTATTGCCATTGTTTGAATGCGGATATAACTTAGATGCTGTTTATGTATTTCAGGACAGTGTTTTATGTTCTGTCTGTTGTATAAGAATCCCAAAACCGAATCCTTTCTTCTCATTATTTTTAGGGAATGGCAATGCTCTGTGAAACAATAGAAGAGTGTTGGGATCATGATGCAGAAGCTCGATTATCAGCAGGTTGTGTAGAGGAAAGGATTATCCAAATGCAAAGACTAACAAACATTATAACAACAGAAGACATTGTGACTGTGGTCACCATGGTGACAAATGTGGATTTTCCTCCCAAAGAATCCAGTCTATGATAGTAGCAGGGTCACACTTCTTGACCAATAAGACTCAGCACTGAGACTGCCAAGTCAACTGGCCTGTTTCTGGCCAGTAATTTTCAGCATGGAATAATGGTAAGTCTGTCTCTGAAGCATCAATAGGAAGATTCCTCTTTGTTCTTCTCCAGACTTGGATCCAGAAGACTTACAGCATATGCCGGAGAAAATGGCAAGATAATGTTAAACGTATTTGAAGAACATGGACCTATCTCGGCTTGTCAGACATTTTAAAAACTGACATTGTATTTCTTAACATGTCAGACTAATTCCTTAAAATGAACTACTGCTATTTTTTTTAAATCAGACATTTCATTTCAGATTTAAGAAAAAGGGTAACTTGTTTTTATTGCATTTGCTGTTGTGTTTATATAAATGACTATTGTAATGCCAATATGACACAGCTTGTGAATGTTTAGTGTGCTGCTGTTCTATGTAATCAAAGTGGGATCTAGCAAAAAGGCTTCCAAGCATTACTTAACCTCCCTCAACAAGGTATACCTCAGTTCCACCTATGCTAAATTGAATTGACAACACTAATAAAACTGAAATAATAAATTGATCCAGATTTTGTAAATGATGCATTAAAAGATTCATGGTGTATTTTTAAAGGTTATAAGCTGTGCTTTATGCCAACAGTCCATGGCCATTCCTAAATGGTGTATTAGTCTTTCCTTGTTCTAGCTTATGTATAAAAAAATGTATTGCCTTTTCAATGACGACTTCCCCAATTAGTTAAAAGCTTTATCTCCAGTTCCCAAATTAGTGTATACGTTTATTTTACTAAATATTTAGGTTTGCTGTGTCTGATGGGAATTTGAAAATTTAAGCATGAATTTTTTATTATTATTATTTTATTGAGCTCTGGCACTGGAAAGCTCTTAACCTCAATTCTTTCAAAGAAGCTTTTGCTGTTCCATGTATATTTTGTCTAGTGTTATTTTCTATTTCACTAAACGGGACACAGTGGGTCGATCCAGACAGAGACACATGCAACAAGATGGTGGAAGCTACCCTTCCTTCCATTCCCCTTCCCAGCAACCAGGCCCCTGCCCCATCAAAAGGGGTACTGAAGCACCTCTAGCTATTGAGGGCTGCTGTGGGAGGAAGGTGGGAGGAGGAATATTTCCAACCACCCAGTGCACGGGTCTAGCCCTGGACATAACTCTATTTCCACTGTGTCGTTGTTTCAGGATCACCTCAGGAAGCTTCATGACCTTGAACTCCGCACACTTTATATGTGTTGCCTTTTGTAGTTTCACATCACTTGATATTTTTTTTTGGGGGGGGGGTGCCGGCTTGTCAGAGGAACATTGATCAGTGATACATAGGTTTAACTTGTGGTCACTAAAAAATTTAAAAATGCAGACTCTTTTTTTAAAAAAAAAAAACCTTTACCATCAAATATGCAATTATTTCAATGGAAATGATAATGTAGCATAGTCTAGCAAAAAAAAAAAAAAAACCCAAACCCTACAACTTTAAACTACTGTACTGAATTAAAGGAGTTATAGGGATTGATGTTGAGCCTATCCACTAAGAAGACTCTAGCACAGTGATCCTCAACCTTTCTAATGCCATGACCCCATAATACAGTTCCCCATGTTGTGGTGACCCCCAAGTGGGTGTGGCCACCAATAAGAGGGAGTAGGACAGCTAGGGAAAAGGGAAAAAAATGGCGGACAGCATGGTTTGGTGACCCCCGTGAAATGGTCATTCGACCCCAAATGGGGTCCCGACCCACAGGTTGAGAACCACTGCTCTAGCACAGTGTTTCTCAACCTTGACCATTTTAAGGCATGTGGACTTCAACTCCCAGAATTCCACAGCCAGCAATGCTGGCTGTGGAATTCTGGGAGTTGAAGTCCACATGCCTTAAAATGGTCAAGGTTGAGAAACACTGCGAGTCTAGCAAAAGGGGCAGAAAGTAGACAGGTGCCAAAGTATTTGTAAAAGACAGTAATTATTTGACTAGTTATATGTATACAAGCCAAAGGGAAGTAAGTCTCAGAATGAAAGTACTGAACCAACAGTAGCCAGTATTATCAGATTCTAGGCAGTTTTATATTTAAATAATACATTAGATTCATAAAGGAAAAGGTGATCATAGTTAAATGTTCACCGTGAATGTTCTCTTGTAAAGATCTATGAAATCACAGTGAGGTTTTTTTTTTTTTTAATTTTGTACTAGTCTCCAAAAATGTAGAGGAAATAGTTATAAACAAGATTTTGGACATCCTGTTCTAAACAGAGACGAGTATTAGAGGATTTCTCCTCTGTCTCACAGTTACCAAATCCGATGCCATAATTTGATTATGGATGTTGCTGGGCATAACTTGCTACTTTTGTTAACAAACGTAACATTCGTTCTTCAGATGTATTTTTGAATAAAAAGATGATTTGCTTGGTTCTACTTTTAGGAGTTGATTTGCAACAGCATCGTCTAAAATAGTATGAATGATTGGCACGTACGTTTTCCCCTCAAAATGAAAATATTCATATTAAGAAAATGTAATTTTATCAGTCTTCCTCTTAAAAAGCACATGCCTACAAACATCATTTCTGGTTGCAAATCTCCCACCACAGCTTCATGGAGCAGAGTTGGTTTGTTTTTTTAATCAAATAGACTTCCACCAATATGACTCAAGCCAAGTAAGGCCTTTTCACGTATGTTTTTTGCAAATGCATTTGGAATTGCAGGTCACATAGGAGAAATATCAAAACTGACAATCAAGCAGAACAATGTCTACGTGAGAAGAGTTTTTTAAAAAGTATTTTCCAAAACTTCCCTTCTTTGCTTCCCCCTAACTAGTCTTTGTTTTTCAAGATGCCTCTTATCACGAAAATACGTTTTTTGGTAGACTCTGTCAAATTATTAAAACCCACCAAAAAAAAAAAAAAATCCACCATAAAATAGCCCTGCATGAAATTTTGACTTCTTTGTAAGGGTGGACAATTCTTTCAAAATGCTTAAGCCAAGATCTAGCCTAGGAAATTAACCCATTCATGTCTGAGCTAGGAAAAGTGCTCTGCTTTCTGGCCGATATTGTGGCTGTTGTTGCTTTTTGTACTTGAACCATTCAGCTTGTATTGATCTGGCCAGCTCTGGTGATTTACCTTGTATCTTTGACTTGTGAAGGAAAGCCCGAGTTGAGACTGGAGCTTTCATCGTCCTTTGGTTTGCCTGTGACTACTTAGTTGGCTGCCTATATAATTGCCACAGGATTTAACTGATCAGTTTTGTGAACAACTTCAAAGTCTAAACTTTGCAATACCTTTTCAGTTTGTGTTAGATGCGAAGAACTTTATATCACATGATGCATGACTACTCTTTGTACAGTTGCTAAATATACCTTAGCATTTTGGAACAGATTGTGCCTCGTAATTGTTGGAGTTCTTTGACCTAGTGTTCTCATTCATGGTGGTATTCTGAAAATGAGTCTGGATTAAAATACACAACTTTATACTTTCTTTGATAGCAAAAATCCATGTGGAGTAGCTCTTGCATAACTAAGGTGTAATCAGATGTAGTAATAAATAGTGTTCATACTACTGTTCTACAGAATAAAATTGCTGATCGTAGTTTAACAAAGTGAGGTGACTGATTGGTTGACCTTTTTCCAATTCTCTTTTTAAACTTTTTAATGCATTTTTATTAGGAATATTTGGTATAAAATTCAGCAAGCTATGTACAGATTACAAACAAGGGATAAAAATAGTATCCTTGTTGGAACACCATTTACCTCAATATATTCAACCAGCAGTACTTTTTTTTTTTAATGCACACCACTCAAGCCCATATAAGATGTTACCTCTCAAAATATTGGTAAGCAATTATTTTAGCTTTACTTGGTACTTGTCAGTGTTCTAGGCACAGGTTGTTGTACTACTGTCAAATTGCTCTTGCTATTTTTCGGCAAGTATTTAAGAATAACCCCATCCTGGATAAAAGTGATTGTGAAATATTGTATAAATGTATGCTTCTCTTTCCCTATTCCCACAGAACAATAAATAAAAAAATTAAGTGACTACTATGACTTGCACACTGTTCTGATTCGTTCTTTAAAATGAAGTATCTTTTATATTGCATATAACAATCTTCTCTCAGATTCTGTTTTGCCAATTTGGAAACAGTGAATTATAATTGTATTTCAGCAATCACAAATGAAATGCCCTTTGGCAGAAAGTCAGTCTTAAGAGCAGCATTTCAATTTGTTTTTGTTTGTTTTTTTGCTACTAGAAATAATTAAAACTGAAAATATCTTTACATTGGAAATGGCTTTGTCCAATATTAGGAGCAACTCTTTACAATCACATCTACCTTGTAGAAGTAGACTGTACATCACCTAGAACAAAATAGATAGGTGCCACTGAGGGAATTACATTTAAGCTATGGGAAATCAGGAATTAAAGTCTATATTTAAAGAAATTCTCCCTTCTCTTTTTATTGTTTGATATAATTGAACTTTAAAAAGCTTGATAGTTCTATAAACTAGACTGATAATAGTTTGACTGAATAAATAATTGCAAACTATGTAGCTCAATTTGTGTGATTCCCAGTGTACAACAGTCTATATGAAAAAAGTTATTGAGGGGACAAGGTGTCCTAATGACTGAAGACAGTGCTGCAAATGATGATCCTATGATTACAAATTTCATATTTTTAGATATAACACAGGAAGCTCTATTATAGTTGAGTACTGCTTGTTCTAAGAATGAGGTCCAAATTATGACTTACCTTCCAAATGTGTGGCTTCAAGGAAACCCAGGGCTTCTAGATACTGTTGAACAATTATGAGTACGTATTATTTTTCCCTATTTTACATGCTAACCTGGGCAACTGACAGCCTGTGATGACAGCCAGGGCACAACACAGAGGCAATGCAGTTAGCTGGCAATTCAAACCGCTCTTTAATTGCTCCCAATGTTCCCCAAATGCTCCCATGTTTCTGGCAAGCCTCCAAACAAAGGAAGACACACACACCTCTGGCTACAGTTTCACATACAGTCTGATTAGGAGAGGATTTTACTCAAGGCCACGGAGATAAGAAAGAATGACACGCACATCATAAACCTAATGAGTCTGTGTGAAACATGCTTGCCTGAGCAGTTTCAGAAGGGAAATTCTGGGAGTTGAAGTCCACATGCCTTAAAATTGTCAAGTTTGGGAAACACTGCTGTAACAGAGTTTAGATCTGGCCTATCCAACCCACAGCCCGTGGATCGCATGCAGCCCTGGACAGCAAGTAATTCGGCCACATAAGATTGTAAACAGCATTATTATGTGATGTATATACATACATATTTTATAAGTGACCCAAGACAATTGTTCTTCACTCAATGCGGCCTAGGCAAGCCAAAAAATTGGACACCCATGCTCTAGAGCAGTGGTTCTCAACCTGTGGGTCGGGACCCCATTTGAGGTCGAATGACCATTTCACGGGGGTCGCCAAACCACGCTGTCCGCCATTTTTTTCCCTTTTCCCTAGCTGTCCTACTCCCTCTTATTGGTGGCCACACCCACTTGGGGGTCACCACAACATGGGGAACTGTATTATGGGGTCACGGCATTAGAAAGGTTGAGGATCACTGCTCTAGAGATAGTACTGTTTTCACTCCCTTTCTATGATAACAGAGAGGAAAAGTAGATTTTTTTAGTAAAGTAACATCTCATTTACATTTAAAATTGTATCAAATATGTGAAGTATGGGAAAGGTTTGTATTTCAAGAAATAGTTTTGATGTTAGGTATAATTATGGGCCTTTTTCAATACCATTCATGAATATTCTTGAGGATGAAAGTATGTTCGCTTTTCCAAATCGACCCTATTCTATATTATATTATTAACTCTGTTTTCCCTTAGATAGGGCATAATAAAAATAGTAAAGAATGGTTTTAATTTTTACTGATTAATCTGATGGTCAGGAGACAGTGCCCACTCTATATTTAAAGTTTCTATGATCACGCAAGTCTTCATTCTGATAAAAAGCCTGATTGTTGGAAGCTTTTTATGTCACAAAAGTTTCCGAGAAAGTAACATGCAGAGTAACTTAAGTAGCAGCATTTAAGCGTATAATGAGAGTGATGTAGTCTATTCAACTTTATATGACAAAATGCAAGTGTAGACCCTACACACTTATCTCCCCAACTCTTGCTTGAAGAACTTATAAGTACAATTCTATTAAAAATTTTAAAATCTGATAATTAACATATTCAGGATAGCAATAGCACTTAGACTTATATACCGCTTCACAGTGCTTTACAGCCCTCCCTAAGTGGTTTACAGAGTCAGCCTATGGCCCCCAACAATCTGGGTCTTCATTTTAGTGACCTCGGAAGGATGGAAGGTTGAGTCAACCTTGAGCCGGTCAGGATTGAATTCCAGGCTGTGGGTAGAGTTAGCCTGCAATACTTCATTCTAACCACTGCACCACCACTGGATTTTTATTGGCTGCACAACCATTGCTGAATAAGACTGTTGTTAAAACAGCAAGCTCATTGAGCATGGGTATATTGTCATGATAAATGTTTGAAATATTTGGATATAACAGGTTATTGTATTCATGTGTAATTGAATATGAGATTTCTTTTTTATTTCCTTGAATTATGGACATACTGTTACTTTATCTCACAAGGCCTTAAAGATTTCCTGGAAATACTTCTTAGTAACTTAATTAATTTGATTAAGAACTTGGTTGAATACAACAGTAAAAAAAAACCCCATTATATACAGTGGTCATTTCATTCATGCTTGTACTATGAATTTACTAGGTAGCACTGAATGAAATTCAAAAATGAGTAATAAAGGGATAACGTAGAACAGTGATAGGTAAAAATAACACATGGTATCTCCCGTGCAGATATGGGGAAACAGACACACACAAAGGGAATGAATGATCTTCCTGCTGTGGTTTACAGATGCCGACAGTATATTTGAAGTTCACCACAGATCCATTGCAAAGATTTTCAGACTGAATTTTCATTTAATGAAATGGAATGCTTTGCTTGCAATATTATACTGGTACTTGGTAGAAATGGCAAAGCTGCTTAAAACAAGCATCCTATAACAATTTTAGTAGTCCCATGAACGCATCTGCAAAATAACTTTTTGAATTTTCTCCCAGTCCTTCTGGAGGTTCTATCAAGATTCTAGTAGAGTGGCAGCAATTAAATATCTTGGGTTGATTTCCCTTATCACTTTGAACATGTCAATATTCCCTGGTCTATGAACTCTTTTAAAAAATAATTTTAATCTTAAAGCAACACAAAGAAATGCCACCAAGTCAAAGAACCAGATTCCAGGCAGTGGTGATGCAATATTTTGGAGGTGTAATTACATGATCAGGAAAATAAACAGATAAAAAGCATGCTGCAATAAAAAAAAACTTCACTTGGCTTACATTAAATGGTATATTTGTGACTGTCCATCACATCCATTTGGTGGCTAGAAATGCCTCCTTTTCAGGGCATCTATTGCGATTTTTCCCAATATGTCTGTTGGTCCCAAAATATTATTCTAGTTTCATTAAATAGCTAATGAGAAACACCTCTACTAATTCCTTTTAGCTAGTCCAGGGGTAGGCAACCTTGGCTCTTTTATGGCTCGTGGACTTCAACTCCCAGAATTCCAGAACCAGCTATGCTGGCTCAGAAATCCTGGAAGTTGAAGTCCACGAGTCATAAAAGAGCCAAGGTTGCCTACCTCTGAGCTAGTCCCTAGGAGACTGTGCAAATTCTTGATAAATTTAGTTTATGTATTAATATTCTAAGATGGAGTCCCTAACACTTGCATGAGCAATGGGTGTTTGTGCGCACGCATATGTATTCACCCCCCACAAAACCATCTCTCTTCCCCCCCCCCCGCTCTGGGCCGCCAACCCCAAAAGGTTGGGGAAGTCTGGTATAAGATACAAAAAGAAAATAGTAGGAAAGATAGGAGAGGGAAAATGGAAGGGAAGAGTGTAGGAAAAAGGGGGAAAAGATTTTTATTTTTTACTCCCTTTGGTGCAGTAGAATAACAACATCAAACCTCAGTGTTTTACTTTTACAAAATGGTATCAACTAGCCGTTTCTATAACAACAAACCTAACTAATCAGTAAAACCCAAAATCAAAGTTTCATTTTTTCCCCCCACCTCAAGCACAAAGTCCAGAAGCGGCTTCCAAGTAAAATCACGAGTAGTTGTATTTTTGTCTTTAATCAAAGCAATCAGTTTAGCTGATTCCATCAACTTCTGCAGCCCTTCATCCATTGTGGTAATCAAAGTGTCCTTCCATTTTTGTGCGTAAAGTATTCTTGCTGTCATCAAATATATAGCATCAAAGTTCTAATTTTTTTCTAATAAACCCAAAAGAAAAGTTTCTGGTTTTATCTTTATATTCACTTTGAGAAGCTTCTGTATTTAGATATGAATCCTACTCCAATATTTCTTTGCTTTGTAGCATGTCCACCATAAGTGATGAAAGGTCCCTTCTTTACTTTTACATTTCCAACATTCATTTCAAATACCTTTATACATTCTTGATAACTTATCTGGTGTTAAATATCAACAATTCATCATCTTATAAAACCTTTCTTTTAAGTTATGATTTAATGTGAATTTTAAACCTTTCGTCCACATATTCTCCCATTGTTCAAGCATGACATTATATTCAAAATTCCTTGCCCACTGAATCATGTGCTTTACACGTTCATACTCCAAATTCAATAACAATATGTAAACTTTAGCAATAATGTGTTCATGACCACCACACAGTAGGATTTCCAATTCCTTTTTCACAAAATCAAACCCATAACTCTTTTTGTTTGCTTTAAATCTTTCAATTGTAAATATGTAAACCAATGGCAGACTCATCTTTCTGATTCGAACTCCTCCTTAGATTTAAGGATAGGATCATCAAAATTAAAAGATATTATTTGACTCTAAGTCAGTGGTTCTCAACCTTTTTAATGCCGTGACCCCCAACTGGTTGTAAGTCGAGGACTCCCAACCGGTCGTAAGTCAAGGACTTTCCCTGCCCAGGAGCGCCACGCATGCGTGGTGCTGCCCCCTGTGCCGGCCGAGGCGTAGCTGGCAAGGGGCAGCTACAGCGCAGGTCGACCACCAGCTGGGCCACCAGCTGGCCCAGCCCAAGGGAGGTAAGGCACCCGCCGGGCCCCACATGCGCCAGCAACCCTCTCTGCACTCGCCGGCCTCCCACCTCCCACCCCTGGCCCTCTTTTACTTACATTTTTAGTAGTTGCTCAGCAGGGAGGGGTGGAAACTTCCAGACAACTCGCCTTTGCTGCAGACAACTTGCAGCACCGTTTGCAGAATGGGACTTTTGGCGGGCTCAGCAGGGCAGAGACAGCCTGGACAATTCCTATTGGCTTTTGAAAGCCAATAGAATTAGACTCTATTCAAGAGAGTCTATTCTATTGGCTTTCAAAAGCCAACAGAATAAAAAGGAGTAGCACAGCTAAGGAAAAGGGGGAAAAAATGGCGGACTGCATTGTTTGGCGACCCCCGTGAAATGGTTGTTTGACCCCAAATGGGGTCGTGACCCACAGGTTGAGAACCGCTACTCTAAGTCCACCAGTCTGGCTTCGCCACTATTCCTTTTCTAAAAAAAAGAAGCTTCCTGGGGCGACACCCAGAGAGGCAACTTTACAGAAAGCCTTGTTTTATATTTATTCCAAACTCTTAGGGTGGCATGCCTAACAAAATGGTTATTAAAATCAACATTTACTTTAACTTTGTCATACCATAGGTAACTGTGCCATCCAAATCTTAATTCATGACTTTCTAAACTAATTAGCCTCTTATTTTGGAGGTTCACCCACTCTTTTAGCCAGACCAAACAGCAAGTATCAAAATACAATTTCAAGTCTGGTAAAAACCAAACCTCCTCTCTCCTTAGCATTTTGCAAAAGTTTATATCTAATTCTTGATTTTTTTTTCCTTGCCATATGAACTTGGAAATATCCTTCTGCCATTGTTTAAAAGGAGTATCAGTTGCAAGTACTGATAACATCTGAAACCAAAAAGCATCTTTGATAAAGGTTTCATCTTAATTATAGAAATTCTACCAAATAATGATAAATGCAATTTATCCCATCTTAATAAATCCTTTTTGATATTATTCCAAAGAGGCACATAGTTATTTTGAACAATTTTGCATTGGTATTTGTCAATATAAACCCTAAGTGTTTCACCTTTTTCTCAAGCTTAAAACCAGATTTTTTTGAATCAATATATCACAGTCCTTAGAGGTCATATTCTTAATAAGCACTTTTATTTTCTGTTTGTTTATTTTAAACCCCGCTAAGATTCCAAACTCATTTAATTTTCTCATCAAATATTCCATATTATTTTTGGGGTCTTTCTTGCAAAAATATAACCAGGTCATCGGCAAATGCCCTTAATTTGTGAACTTCCTTTTTGATGTTTATACCTACTATTTTCTCATCTTGCCCAATATCTCTGTTCAGGACTTCCAGTACCAATATAAACAACAAGGGGGATAAGGGGCCTCCCTTGTCATACTCTTGTGGAAATTGAAGGACTCTTACGAATTCCAGAGGGCTTTAGCAGAGAGATTTATTGCGCAGGTTCAGAAACAATAGCAACAAAGCAATTCTGCACCCCGAGGGTGGGCGGGTTCAGGCTTCAGTTTTATACATTTTTTTTTCTCAGGAACAAAGGATGACACATTGGAATACACATTGTAACACATTAGGTTAGTTTCTCACGGGTATACAAGGGAGTTTTGCTACATACATTGTATCCAGTGCAATGCGCATTAGGTTAGTCACATACTGCTAACACAGCATTTTTCCAGTAATTATGCAGACACATCATTATTTTAGAGATTGTTCATTAATTGTTCATTAATCCACCTTAGTACCTTTTTGACTTTTGCATGAATTGGTTAAATCTCCATTAATAATAATCTTTGCTTGCTATGACATATAAACTCCTTTAACCCCTTGAGTAAAATTCTCCCCAAAATCCCTATCTTCCCAAACTCTAAACATAAAAGCCCAATTTAAATTGTCAAAGGGCTTCTAAGAATATGAAAGCTGCCTGTTTCTCATTGTATTGTAAATATTCAATAATATTCAAAACAGTCCTCACATTATCCCTTAACTGTCTTCTTGGCAGAAAACCAGATTGATTTTCATGAATATATGCCTGTAAATCCTTCTTCAACCTTTCTGCCAAAATTGCAGCAAAAAGTTTATAGTTATTGTTTAGTAATGAACTTGGTCTATAATTCTTTATCCTTGTAACATCTTGGCCTTCCTTTGGTAATAGTGCAATACAGGTAGTCCTCGAGTTACAAATGTAATGGAGCCTGCCCATTCCATTCGTAACTCGAAAACTTGTAGGAGTGAATCTCGTACCTCGAACGAGATCGCTCCTTGCTCATTAAAACGCACGGGGCTTGTTAAGTGAACAAGAGGTATCTCAGGGTGGGGGAAAGCCATGGAGGGCCTAGTGGTGGAACAGGCCCTCAAAGCCTCCCCGACCCACTAAGATACTTCATGCTTCCCCCTCCCTTCATGCTGTGCCAGACTCACCTTGAAAAGATCCATCTTCTCTCTGCTGTGGTTCCTGCTACTGCCCGGATCTGAGGCTGGGGGGGGGGAGGCTGGATCTGGGCGTTAGAGGCCTTTTCTAGGCTACTGCCACCCAGATCTGAGACCGGGGGATGCTTCCATGGCCCTCCAGAGGCCCATTTCCAGGCGGCAGCAGCCTGGAAAAGGTCTCCGACGCCCGGATCAGGCATCCGGAGGGCCGTGGAAACATTCCCTGGCCTTAGATCCAGATGGCAGCGACTTGGAAAAGGCCTCCGGATCAGGCCTCTGGAGGGCTGTGGAAGCATCCCCTGGCCTCAGATCCAGGCAGCAGTGGCCTGGAAAAAGTCTCCAGCCTTCAGAGGCACATGGAAGTACCCCCCCCCCCCAACTTCTGTTCTCTGTTGCAGAGAACAGAGGCCTAAAGTACCATGAGATCATGCAAGATCAGTAGCGTGAGATCTTGTACCACTGATTTTGCATGATCTTGTTACTTTAGGCCTCCATTCTCTGTAAATGCACTGAAGACCTGGAATAGCCAAGAAAGTGAAGGATCTCAATCTTCGCAGGGTATTGAAGGCCTAGCACCTAGGGAGACCCAGATTGGGGGTTGGGAGGGAATAACCAGGGTGAATGTAGCAGCGCCACTGCGGTCACTTGTGAGGGTGAATGACTGCCGTGGTGCTACAATATTCATAATTTGCTTGTAAGCACTAGGGGCACTTATCGCATAACTTTAAACATTCATTAAGGGAATGCTCGCAACTTGGGGATTACCTGTATTAGCTTCTTTCCAAGTTGGAGGTATCTTTCCCCTCTGTAACAATCTATCATTCGTTATATCCTTTAGTGGCTGAAGAAGTTCATCTTCAAAGCATTTATAATATTGGCTAGTGAAGCCATCTGGTTCTGGAGCTTTGCCTCATCTCATTTTTTAATAGCTTCTGGTATTTCAAAGGTAGTTATTGAGTCATTCTAATTTGTCTCTGAGTTTGTGAGAGTTTGGGTAATCATTGTCTGACTGTAAAACTTCCAAGGTAACAAGTCTAATCCAGATGTAATAAAAGAGTCCATAATGAACAAAACCTGCCTACTTAGTTACTTATAAGTGTTTCCAGTCTCTACTTACAACCATTTGTTTAGCAACTGTTTGAAGTTATGACAGTGCTGAAAAAAAAATACTTATGACTACTGGTCATTAAACTTATGGCTGTTGCAGCATCCCTGTGGCCATGTGATCAAAATTTGAGCACTTGACAACTCAAATATTTTTATGGAGTCACATGATTGCCACTTGCAATTGACCCTGAGTCAGCTTCCAACATCCATGGCAATAGGGTTGTAAAATCAGGCAGACACAAATAACTAAGAACAGGAATTGAGTTCACAGCACTAAAAGTTTATTACATGCTACCTAAACACAAGAATCTGATCTACTAACAGTCAAGTCAAATTGGCGCTAGATAAGGGTCAAAGGAATTCAGAGGGGATTGGACTTAGGTCTCTTGTGGCTGCATAAGGATTTCAGACGACATATTTGACCTTGCCTTCAGACTCTGCTTGATCATCTCCTACAATAAATTCACTTAAAATTGCATCATTTAGCAATAGAAGTTCTGGTCCAATTGTGGTCATAAGTAGAGAACTATCCATAGTGCAACTACAAGACTAAATTGAATTGTTGCAGGGAAGAACCAAATGCACAAGCCAGGAGTGCTGCTGAACGTGGTGCTACTGATTGGAAACAAATTGTTTGCAGGTTTGCTTTTTATCTTATTGTACTGATTTATCAACTAGTAGAATTGACAGTAAGCTTTGCTCGTAACTGCAACTTTTTAAAATTGATTCAGAAACTTTATGTGATGCTTTATCAGTCTTGATGATTTCCAGTGAGACTGCACTTAGTATTTCATGTTAGCATTCTAATCCTGCTGCATATTATAATGTAACACCAAAGGCGGACTTCCGGTGGATCTGCGCGGGCGATGGCGGCTACTTTGTAGCCGTCCTCCTGGGTAAGTGTTTGAATCGCTATGAACAGCGGACATCAGCTGTTCAGCAGTTCAAAAACCCCCTCCCGGGCAAAGGGGGGGTAGAGAGTTGTCTGAATAGTGCTAGAGCCTCTTATGCTCCCCCAAAGTTTTTTTTGGGGGGGGGGCGAAAGGAGTGCTCCCACGGAGTTCAGACTGTCTCCGCTTCCCAGCTGCTTTTGTCCCTAGGGACAAAACAAGCCGCTGCAACCACCTCCGCGATTATAGTTAACTGGTGAGTTTTTTTAGAAGCGGACAGAGCTGAGTAGAAGATTTAGTTTTTGCTTTCTTTGATTTTATTTGGATTTTAAGTCTAAAGATTTATTTTTACTTTTATATTCCCTCTTTTTATCTTTTTTTTCCCCCTTTGTTGAAAGGGAAAGTAAAATGGCGATCGGCAAGCCTCTCGGTGTTTTTTTTTTTCAGAAGGTAGAATGGTAACTGGCAGGCTTCTTGGTGTTTCTTTTTTTTGCTTTCTCTTTTTCCTTTTTTTTGTTTTTTTTAATGATTGGAATGGAGTGTTAGTATTATTATTTTTGTTTAATTTTTTTTGTTTTTTTGTATTTTTTGTATTTTTAAAAAATGGAATGGATTTTTTCTATTTAATTATTTTTTTATTCTTTCTCTTTTTTCTTTTTTTTGAACTCCTTTCTCTTTACTATAATGATCTCCTTTTGAAGGATATTTTTTTTTATTTTATGGTGTTAATTTCTTTTTTTTTCCTTTGCTTAATTTTTGCAACTTCCAAGAAGGAGTAAAGATTTTTTTAAGATGGCTCCAAAGCGTCCAGTAATCCCTACAGCTCCTAAAGTGGCTTCTTCTTCGGTGTCATCATCAGCGCAACAACCTAAATTAATAGCTTCACCTTCTTCCTTGGCACAGTCAACAATGGTGAAGGATCTGCAAGATATGATGGGAGACGTTGTACTTCAAATTAGGGGAGAAATGAAAGAGATTTTAGAGGAAAACAATAAGACTTTGAGGCAAGAGATAGTTTTGGCTTTAAAAGGTGTTGCCTCTGTTCTTGAAAAGTTGAATTCTCGTGTAGAAGAGGTTGTAGAAAAAGTGGAATTGATGCAGGGAAAATTTGAAAGTATGGAAAAAGAGATGAAAAATTTTCAAGATGAAATTCTTATGCTTCAATATAAACAAATGGAATATGCCTTAAGAATTAGAGGTTTGGGTGAGTCTGTGCAAGGAAATCTGAGAGAGATGGTTGCAAAGGACTTTGCTGCAATTTTGAATAGAGAAAAAGAGGAAATACTTAGTGAAATGGAACAGACATTTAGAGTTAACTCTGTGGTGGCAGAGCAAAAGAATTTGCCAAGAGATGTGGTAATTTACTTTGGGAAAACATCTCTGCGCAATGAAATTATACAAGCTTTTTATAAGAAGAGGTTTCAAATTGCTTCACAAGATGTTATAATTTTAAAGGAGATCCCATCTAAAATTTTAAGAAGAAGAAAGGAGTTTGCTTTTTTAGCAGACAAACTTAAAAAGAGACAAATGTTGTTTAGATGGGACGTTCCGACTGGAATGGTGGTGAGTTACCTGGGGATACGTTATAGTCTTAATACTGTTTCTAAAGCAAAAGACTTTTATACTTCGGTCCTGGGGGTATGCTCATCGCCACCTACCACGTTCAAAGCTTTGGAAGATAAAAAGGCAGAATTGCAGTCTGAAGTGCTTACACTTATGAAAATTGGGAAACTTCAGTTTGAGGGGCCTCAACAAGTAGAGATGGAGGAGCAGAAGACAACCTGTGTAACATACAATTGTAAAGAAAAGGATCAACAGAAGAAGGTCAAGGAAGTTTCACAAGTATTGGTTCCTGAATCTGCGGGAGAAGTAGGATTTATAAACTTTTTGGAGCAACCTTTAAGGGCAGAATTGCAGTGTGAAGAGCCTATATTAATTAAAAAGGGGAAATTTCAGTCTGAGGGGCCTCAACAAGTCGAGATGAAAGAGCAGAGGACAACTCGTGCAACATATAAACGTAAAGAGAAAGACCAACAGAAGAAGGAGGTTAAGGAAGCTTCACAGCTATTGGTTCCTGAGCTTGTGGGAGAACCAGGACTTACAAATTTTTTGGAGCTATCTTCAAGGGCAGATTTTAAAGCATTTTTTTCGAGGTTTATGGACAAGAGAGACTGATAAGGATTGTGTTTATAGTGGATGGAACTGGCTATTGGAGAGAAGATTATGGAGATCGAATGAATTTTAGATAACAAGTTTAAGTACTTAGTTTAAGTACTTAGAAGACTATTGAATTGTGGGAGAAGTAAGATTTATAAACTTTTTGGAATTACCTTTAAGAGATTCATGGATAAGAGAAGGAATGTGTTTATTGTGGAGGAATTTGTTATTAAAGATTTAAACAGGTATAAGGGAATTTTAATGACTTAAGTAATGTTTAAATATGTGTTTTGGGGTAATAATATAAGTATGATATGAAAAGGTTTAGAGTATATTATAAAATGATGGATAATAATATAAGTATATGTGTTTTGGGGTAATAATATAAGTATGATATGAAAAGGTTTAGAGTATATTATAAAATGATGGATAATTTTTTCTATTATTATTATTATTTTTAAGAGAAGTTAATTTGTTTAATTAAACGTATTTAGATTTGTTTAGGATTTATATGTTTTTTAAGTCCTTTTTTTGATAGGAGAAAAGATCATGAAGATTGAATGAAAATTTTAGATAAGAAGTTTAAATATAAGTATTTAGTTTAATTATTTAAATTATGATGGTATAATGAATGTTTATATGCTTATTTGTGTGTTCTAGAGTAAAGAAAGAGATTAGATTTTATATTGTAGGTATAGATATTTAAAGAAAGTAATGTTTAAATTTGTGTTTTGGGGATTTTTTATAGAATGATGGATAATAATATAAGTACAATATTAGAAAAGGTTTAGAGTATATTATAATGTGTGTTTAATGTTTGCAATTATTATCTTTTAGAGAAGATATTTCCTTTAATTTAATGTATTTAGATTTGTTTAGGATTTATATGTGTTTTAAGTTTTTTTTATCTTTTATTTTCTTTGAAAAATTTCAATTAAGCCTGTACTCAGCTCTGGGAAGGTTGAGGGAGGGTATGGGAGGTTTGGGGAGATGGGGGAGGGTATGGGAGGGTGGGGGGTTCGGGGAAGGGATTTGCTTTGTAAAATTCAAAAACTTTCAATAAAAAAAATGTAACACCAAAGGCAAGCAGCAGTACCTATTCCTTATTTTCCAGATGTATTACTGTGCTACCTCCTTTATTGCTTATTCCAATACAGGATAGCTATATTTTTGTACAACCAAATGATCACAACATCCAATAGAAATTCCAATTTCTGCTTCAAAGCCCAATTAAGATATAATTAACATCTTGAGTATTTGACAGACCGTATCTCTATTTGACAGAACTCTGAGAAAGTAGCAAAAATAATAAAAAAAATCCACCTGCTCTCATTGCCCAGGGATCATCAGATGATACCAGCTAATTTTTTAAAGCATGTATCAGAAATAAATTTGGGATGCCCTAATCTGCTTGCATTCATTGATTGGTGCTTGTCAATTAGGGTTTAACTTTTGTTTGTGTGTTTTGCATTTCAATTTTAATTATATTATTTTGTTTTAAAATAAGGAGAGTTTTGAGAGTTTTCAAATGGCAGTATAAACCATTGCAAATGATAGGAACTACACGGTTCATATATGCAAATACATTTCTTCATTAGATGAACCAGGTAGTGTCTCAGTGTATTTGGAATGTACTGTTTTCTTGCAACAATTTATTACATTAATTGCCCATCCTACAAACATTTCACACCAGCAGCCTTTTTAAACCTGAAAACAGAATGTCTCTTTTAACATGAATAATCTATAAAACCAAATCATACTTTTCGGTCTCCTTTTAGGTAGATAACCATTTAATCTGGTAATTTACAAACAGGTTGCCTTTATTATCCAACTTTACATTGCAGCATTATATTACAATAGGTAGTATAGTAGGAATATATCTGTATTAGTAAAAGATTTCTTTTTATGATCCTAGCTCCTATACCACATTTTATAGGAAACAGAAATTTAAACATTGCTCCTGCTTACAATGCCACATGGTCAGGGACTATTAAGTTGTTACTACAATATTCAAATAGGTGTATATACCAAAATCAGAATTTTTATTGGAATTGTATTTTAAGACTAAGAAAGTAACTCCTGTAGGAGTCTTGAATAACTACTGATATGTTCACAAAATGATGTTGAGTCTGTTCAACTCTGAAAAAATGCTTACTTCCCTACTGAACTGTTAACAGTACACACAAGTTTTCAGATACTTTAGTTGACAATCCTACTTGCTTAAGAAATATCTTTTTAAACATTTTGGGCAATAGATACTAATGTCCAGAAAAAAATAAAATAAACTAAAATGAAGATTATTTTCATTTAATATTTGAGATCATTTTAATATGGTAATTTCTAATCTAGGTCCAAATAATATACTTCTTGGAAAATTTTGCTTTATTTAAAATGAAGAGTACCACACCCCTCACCCCGATCATTTAAGCAAGTCCCATAACAGCTGAAGACAAATGTCTATAATTTCAAGGTATGTTTTTCAAATGGTGACGCTGGTTTTGAAACTTATGAAATATATAATCAATGGACTGAAGCTGTAGCCCATTGTTTGACATCCGTCGGACAGTTTGGATACACCTGCAAAGCTTCCATAACTTGGCTGTTGTCCAGGAGCAGCTTCATTAGCAAATATTCTTTTTGTACAGAATTAGATGGGCCTTCTACGGGTTTTATCAATTCAAGATGCTGCAAGTGTTCAAAGGCCTAAAAATGAAGTAACACGAGAAAATCATATGTAGATTCAGTCTAAACTATATTTTGTAGTTTAAAAGATAATTCACTAGAAAAGTACAAGGAAAATTAGAATCACAATCCATCTAAACCCTTATTTGGTGTCAAAATCAGCCCTAAATTAAGTTTAAAGTGGGAAGCTACACAAATGCATTAACTGGGCACCAGAGGGCAGTACAATACCAAACATAATGGTCAAATACATATATTCAGATAAGCAGTGTTTCAGCACCAAAGTTTTAGAAAAATCATGTTTAAATGTTAAAAAATCTGGAAGAGTAATGTAATGTTCTGTGATAATAGAGTAGAAACCAGCTTTTTCTAGAAGAGAAACTGTACATACCTTCATGACAACAGGCTTCTCAAAATTGTACACAGTATGCGCTTTCCTCTGAACAAACTTCTGATACTCTGCATTAATAAACATGTATTACTTTACAATTTTAAGTGAACAATGTGTTTTTTAAAAAGAACACCTACTATCACCTCACCATGATAAACCATCTGAAAATTAAATGGTTCTCCTTCATAAGTATCATTTAAATGTTTCATAGCTATTATGAGGCACAATTCCAGCACAGACAGACCTAGAAGAGAAAGATGGTAAAAATTAGCACCTTCTGTTTTAAAGTATCTAAAGTATAATTTTGGTGTTCAAACAGAATACGCAGACTTCGGACTTGCAATCATTTTTTTATACATGTCATTTGTCATAAGCATTTGGACCTTCAAGATTATCCTAATAGTTTTTAGTTATTCGAGATCATTTTACTGAGAAGATGAAATTTGTCTTTATTGATGAAGATCAACGTGGTTTTTACTGAAAAGACAATAGAGATAATATAAAATATGAATATATTTTATAGAAATATATTATAGAAAAAAAACAGCAGGCAAAGGGAGATGATTATAGAGAGAGCTGTTACGGTAGAAGATAAAAATCAAGATTGATTACAGAGGGATATAGTTTTCAATGGTTTTCCTATGTATAGTTAAGAGAAAGATTTAAGATAGATAACAGGGCATTTGAACTGAACAGCACAAAACAATCTGAATTATGTACAAATGATGATCATGTAATTGTCAAACTGTATAAACTTTTGTCAAAATTTGAAATGGAAGAATAACAAGTGAAAGCATATGATAAAAAGGGCTAAAAATTTTGGACATAATATATTGATGGAACAAAGGAAAATACGTGGCTAAAAGGGCTGAAATTTATATTATAACTTGAAATGCATATGACTGCAGAAAAACTAACTAGAATTTATAAAGGTACATCAAATGTTGGAAATGCAGTAAATATGAAGGCTTATCTGGATTCAAATACAGTAATAGAAAGATTTTTAAAGGTTAATATTCAGTTGAAACCAGAACTTTTCTTGCTTGAAATAATGGATAGACAATTAGAAAATGGAATATTATTTTTATATATGGTAACTGCTATGAAATTTTTATATGCTCAAAAATGGAAAGACTCTGAAATACCCACAATGGAGAATGGCTCGTGAAGATGACAGAATTAGCACAGATGGTAAAATTGACTTGTCTGATTGTAGAAAAAATAATAACCTTTATAATGTTTCCTTTCTTTCCCTTCTCTTTATTTTTTTTCTTTGTATTTTTTTTTTCTTTGTTACTTTTCTTTTTCTCTTTCAACTTTTGCATTGCTTGTATTCTCTTTAATAGACAAATGTGGATCAGTTTATTATGAAACCTGGGATAAATTTTACCGCTGGAGGAATTTGAAGAGGACGGTCGGGATTAAAGATGAATGTTAAGATAGAAATATATGTTATTTTAGAACAAGTATTGTATATAAAACTTAGATGTATATGTAGAGATGAAGAATTGATTGTAAAAAGTGGAATAATCTGATGTATATACTGGAATGTCATGTTAAATCCAATGTTTGTTTAACTGTATTATAAATAAAATTTGTATTAAAAAAACCCAATTCTTTAATAAAAAATATATGCTATCTATGCCTGTGTGTCTCTGTGTGAGGGGGTGGGGGGGGGAGAGAGAGTTATCTTAACAGTTCTTATATGGAGAAAAACCCTGGTTTAGTAAGTCTACTCATCAAGCTTCAAAAACAATGGAGAAAACATGCTTCTGTGGTGGATGTTTCTACCCACATAATTTTATGCTTGCATATAAATTATGTAATAATCACTTCCTCCTTTAATGTTTTACAGGTATTCCTTTGATGTCCAATCACAACTGAGCTTAAAATTTCCGTTGTTAAATGAGATATTTGTTAAATGAGTTTTGCTCCATTTTAGGACCTTTCTCGCAAACAGTTAAGTAAATCACTGCAGTTGATAATTTAGTAACTGAGTTGTTAAGTGAATCTGGCTTCCCCGTTGACTTGTCAGAAGATCGCAAAAGGTGATCACATGACCCTGGGACACAGATACTTGGCAACGGTCATAAATATGAGTCAGTTGCCAAGCATCTGAATTTTGATCACATGACCTTGGGGATGCTGCAAAGGACATAACTGTGAAAAACAATCGTAAGTCACATTTTTCACTGCCTTTGTATCTTTGAACGGTCACTAAACGAACTGTTGTAAGTCAAGGACTACCTGCACCGAAAATTTATACATTTATTTTTTTCAAAGATTATCTTACCATGCACAATATTTGCTTTTGTGTCCATTCTGCAGAGTTTACTGACTTCCAGGAAGTTAGCGACCCGGAGGTAAGGGTGGGAGGCAGTTATATTATTTGAAGCAAGCATCTGCAAATAAGAAAATATTTTTCACTCCGAAATAAAATCTGCAATTTCTCAAAAAATGTAATAATCAGAATATTACTGCAGGAAAGAGGTGCACTAATTCTTTGTAGCTTGGAATAAATACTGTATTTTGGACTTGCCCGAAATAGGAGAAATCAGGTGGTGGGAATACTCTCCAAGAAGGAAAATTCAAGCTTACTAGCTTATATGACCTGATCAGGGATCAACAGTAAGCATCTGCTTGGCATAAAGCCGAGTCGTGTCATGTAAAAATCTTGTGGTGCAGATTTAGATGTTTTGCTTAGGCTTATTTGGACTTGTCATTTCTGGATGGAATTGAGGATGGCAGCATGGTCCCATCACACCATCTCTTTATAGAGATTGGGTGGTAAATAGCACTCAACGTGGACTACCATATCGTATTATAAATGAGCAATAAAATCTAATAAAATCGCCAGTAAAATAAAATTTATTTCCAATAAAATCTTCTGAGCGGTGTCTCTTTGTTCAGAGCACGTTAAATCAGTTTTTTCAATTCTGCAGCCAAACTGCAAGTCCTAACTGAATTACAGGAATAATGACATTTTTAAAAAATCCACAATTTTATGCTTGCAATAGATTCATCACAAAAACTTTATGCTCCGACTCACACAGGGGCTTAATTGGAATACATTCCATTGTTCTTAACTTCCCATTGCATTAATTTAAATTATTTTTTTCTTCCCTGAAAATTACTTCTGGGTTTTTATTTTAACTGCTAAAGATTATGAGAATTTTAAAGAAAAATATATATCATGTTTGCAATAGTGGCGACCGTAGTCAACCAGAGAGCACTGACCCTAAATGAACCCGGCAAGCCCCTCCCCACCAATTCACCTCCCAATGACCCTGACCTTTTGTAACCTCCCCATAAGCCTCTCACTGATGACTCACACCTGACCCATCGGCAAGACTCTCACTTGACACACCCACAAATGAAGCCCTTATAAACAGAAGAACGCTGACACTGACATCCCCTAAACTCCGCTGAAGATGTTATCTAGCCTGGTAACGAAACGTTTGGAAACCAACCCACAAGCTCAGAGAATGAACCTTCACCCTTATTTATCATATATTGGTTATAAGCTTTAGCATAAAAATCAGATTTTTTTTTAGCAATAATACCTTTTCCACTATCAGAATTGCTAATTTATTTCCTGATTAGAAATAAGAAATTAAAATGCTAATAGCTTACCAGCAACATGAACAGACACCGGAGGTCTTTACTATAATAAAATTGATTTTGTAGAATATCTTGAACTTTTATATCTTCTAGAAGAGACTAAAATTAATTTAAAAATAATTGTTCAAACAACATTCTACTATATCTTTATACAAACAGTAACGATTAAGAGTTGTTTAATTTACATCAAAACACATAAGATTATGTATCAAAACATCTAAGAATACATATTTATCAGTAACACAGATATGCATTACTAAAGAAAATGGTATACAGTAGTTCTTGCTTAATGATCACTCATTCTGCATCCATTTGAATTGACAATGGTGCTGATTGAGAGATAGTTACAACTGGTTCTTATATTTACATCCTCTACAATATCCCCAAGGTCACATGATCACCATTTGTGACCTTTGTCGGCTTCCTACAAAATCAATGGGGAAGCCATCAGGAGATTGCAAATAGCGACCATGCGGTGTCCTCACTTAGCAACCTGTAGTGATTTACTCAACAGCAGCAACCAGAAGTACTAGAATTTCTGCAAAAATAATTGGCAGTCACATGTGTACATGATTCACAACTCTATCACTTAGCAACAAAAATTCTGGTCTGTTACCATTGTTAAGTGAGGACTTTTTGTACTCAATTTTAGAAAATCTAAACCAATTTCATAACCCTTTTTAGCTCTATCAGTTGCAAATTATTAAAACGCAGCTGCATTTCGGATTAAGGCAACTGAATGAGCAAGTTATTTCCACAGAGAGGATAGAATGGGAGAAATTTAGGCGGAACCACTTTTTATAATACCCTGCTCTATAACAATAGCGCTGCTTTACTTTTTATTTAGCTGTAAAGGGGTTTGTTTGTTTTACAAATGTCTTAATGATCACCATGAGAATGGAACATTGTTCATTTATTTCCCATATTTATTCACTCAGCAATCCTGACAGGCTCTGAGAATGACCCAGGGCCAAATGCACATTTAAATACAACGGTTTTATTTTTAAGAGCACTGTGAGAAGGCCAAAAAAGAAACAGGATACATTCCAGACATAAACAACGAACAAATAACAGTGGTTTGTGACAGCTTAGGCTTATGCAGAAAGCCCAGGCAGAAAGATGCAAAATGTTTAATGATACTGCCTTAATGACTCACTAACAAAAAGCTAAAATGTCCAGGACCAGTTTCCAAGCTTCTGAACAGTGTTTCTAATTCTTGCATTAAGACTCCTGAATGAAATTGGTTATGCAACTGACTTGCTGGACACTACCTTGCTCTATGGTGCCGCCTGCCACCTCTGGAATAGGGTAATCCAAAATTGAAGAAAAAAAAAACCCTAACACCCTCCTCCACTAAGTCAGTCCCATTGCTTGGTCCACGTTCCATAAACTTCACAAATAAACTGATGTTCCAGGAACAGAGCAAGGTTATGAATCCATAGTATCTTTCAGCATGCCTGCTTTGGGTATTTTGCTTTGCTATAGCTCAGTGTTTCTCAACCTTGACAATTTTAAGGCATGTGGACTTCAACTCCCAGAATTCCACAGCCAGCAATGCTGGCTGTGGAATTCTGGGAGTTGCAGTCCACATGCCTTAAAATTGTCAAGGTTGAGAAACACTGCGTATAGCTCCTTCTGAAAACTCACCAATGACGTTTACAAGATGGTTCCTTCTTTTGAAAACTCCTATGGCCCCTGGAATATTCCTCAAAAACATATACGGTAAAGTTGTAGCCTTCTCTGTTGTAATTATTTCAGTCAAAAAAACTTGAATTAAAGGCTCAGTTATGAATGTTTATCTCATAAGTAGCAAGAGGCTATTTTGACGACAGACTTCTCCAATTAGAGTTATCATTGTTACTCCTTATTTTCACTTATAAAATATATTGCTTTGTTTGGGAAAAGGTGTGGCTGAATCAAAGCAGGAGAAAAGATATCAACACTGCTCAATTCTCCTATAAATCCATACTTATTTAACCAAAATAGAATGGCCATTAGGCACATAATAGGTTCTATTCTATATTGGAAAAAAGGCACACTTTAATATAAAAAAGTGAAACTCATGAACAATATGAAGATATGGGATTGCCACAATATATATATAATTTAAAACAAAGATATGTTTCCCGACATGCTGAGTCTGTTGTATTAATGTCTGCAAAACTGCTATTTCACTGTATAACTAAGGTGCGTAAGAATGAAATCATATAAATTATGTTTTCATAGTTTCAGGAATACATGAGGGAGTTATTAGCGGGAAATTAAATTTTAAGGCAATTGTTTAACCATTTAACAATTGCTAAACAAATTACTTAGAATGCAATCCATCCTGTTAGCTGTGTTTTAAAAGTGGCCTCTCAGGATATATACTAACTATTCTAAGACTTGGCATTTGGTGTCCTATTTCAAAACTCAAAACTTTTAAGCAGTATCTGGGTCTGTAGATAAACATCTCACTTAAAATGTATCTCGTTTAGAGAATGTTATGAAACAGATTGAAAGGGAGCTGAATAAGCTTATAATGACTCATTGCCTGAATGACTCATTCAATTGCTTCAACTCCACATAGTGCAGAAGCTCTCAGAAGTTTAGCTGAAGAGGTAGACAGTAGTGAAACGTTCATGATTAGCATGTTCATGGTGGCCATAGTTAAACTTATGGGACTGCGCACATCTTTTGAAAGAGATATTTTAAACTGAAGGAACAAACATCTCCCATTAAATTAATAAAGCAGCTGTATCTTTTTCCGGGCTCAGGGGGCTGCTTTATACTTTATACCACTGACAACATTATATGTGGATGCACAGCTGCTTCACAAAACAATGAAGTGCAAAGCATCTCCGTATAGTCTGGTTAGGCAGGAAAGCCCTCTGGATGACTTTGGTCTAGTCAGTCTCTCTCAATCACCTCACAGGGTTGCTTTTGTGGGGAAAAGAGGATGAGGAGGGAGTATTGTGCACGTTTGCCACTTTGAGTTACTTATGAAATAATAAAGATGGGAAGTAAATAAACTGTATAGCTGTAGGAAGCTGAAGAGCAAAAGCAATGGGCAAATCCATCCTCCTTCTTTGTTGCTTCTTTTGGTCCTCGGAAATCTATAGAATTCCAAAAAATAGACAAAATGGCACAAATGCCTCCCAAGGGAACTGTTCTTGGATCCAGGTTTGCTGTGCCAATTCTCTAATCATACATAAAAGCAATGTACTCATTAAAGCACACAAACAAAAAACGTATTCTTGGAAACAAGAATGTAAACTGTCAATGTTATTATTTCTGTTCTGAGTTTATCTGGAGACCCTTCAGGAAGCAATTCAATTGCTTGTTATGCCTTTATTTAAATTACCTGTATGTGTCTATTCCACTTCTGGATAAAGGACTTTTCTGGAAATTCTGGAGGAAGGGATAATTGTTCTTTACAAATATTCAAATACGTTTTAAAATCAAAGGAATTCATTAAGTATATTTGCCGGTGGGAAAATCTTGACTTCACTCTTTTCTCCATGAGTTCTAGAATATCCTAATAAAAGATTACAAACAGAGTTTGCAATTAGCATTTAGTCCACCTATATCAGATATTTAATGATAAAGATCTAATGTTATTATTCTGCAGAGCTCATAAATTTCAAAAGTAGCTCTGAATAAACCTCAGATGTTTACGAATCAAACTTCTAGTTCATCTATAAATTCAGCTAGAAAATTTTAAGAGTTTGCAATGATAGTTTTAAATGCTCAAGTTTAAAATAAATTAAACACTCATATGCTGTAAACTAGAAGAACTATTTAAATCAAGCCACAATTGCCCATCTAGACTAGCATTCCATGCCCTAGAGATGATAAACAGATGTTTTGAAACAGTTCACAAACAAGAACAGAAGGGATGTAGTCCCATGCTCAGAATAATACGGGGTTTTTCAATTCATACTGTTTGAATGATTTCGCTTTTGGTAATTGGTTTCACTTTGTGTGTCACTCTTCTAAGCCACTGAGTGGGTTAGCAAGTACCAACAGAAGATAGGATTTGTAGCTCAAGGTTGAACTGTAGAATCCTTGGTGTTCTCTGAGCTTGGTTCTTTTCTTGCAGATGTTTCATCACACAACTAGGTAACATCGTAAGTAGTAGAAACCCCATTCCCTTCTGTCACTGAAGATGTTACCTAGTTGGGCAACGAAATATCTGCAAGAAAACAACCAGGCTCAGAGAGCACCAAAGGCTCCATGGTGTAGCAAATAAAACAACGTAGGATTTGCCTGTGTGAACTTTCTTTTGCAGACAGTTTTCAAAATTCATCAGGAAGAAATCTTAAGCCAGTAGCAAGTGAAGTACTTTTGCCTATTATATTCATGCACTGTTATGGGCGAAACAGTTTCCTACACGTAATAACTGAAACCAATTCACAACTCCTGAAAGCATCTTTACTTGCATTTACAAGTAGTCCTTGACTTACGACCGTAATTGATCCTGGCAAATACCATCATAATTCATGTTAGTCATAAAGCAGGACATCATATGCCAACCCAATTTTATGACTTTTGGTGGCAGTCATTAAACAAACCTGTTGTCTGCAGTCATGTGACCATGAGGGTACAGTAAACAGCCATAAATACGGCCAGTACTGAGCACTCAAAATACAGTCACATAACTCAAAATTAGTTTGTTGGGAGTTTTTTGGGAGAGGGGAATCCATCGTCACTTTGAACATTTGCTAAGAGACCCATCGTAAGTCAAAGACTACCTGTAAATCAAAAACAGAAATAGTTTTGGTAGTTAGTATTTGAACTTGCAGACTCCCAATGACTTACAGGGAAAAAAACTGTATCGTCTTACCAGCCTACAAGTCAGACCAATAACAGCTATAGGTGTCTGGGCAGATTGTGATATATCCAAAAGGTTATAGAGTAACGTTTGATTCTTATGATGGACAAACAAATCAAACTCATCTAGAATGAACAAAATAGGGCAACTGTGGTCACGATCTCCTAAAACATAAAATCAAATTACTACGTATTAGAACTTTCAGGAAACCGCCTTAATGTTATTACATTCATCTGCATTTTAGCTTACTCTAGAATCTGGATGTTAAGAAAACCTCTGTATAAGTGACTGAGATGTTGATTATTTACTATATAAATAACTTTAAGTAGTACTTGTACACTATATATAATTAATCAACATTTTCTTCCTTTATTGTTGAATAAAGCACCGGGTTCTGTGACAAGCTGGTTGATAAACAAAACCTTTTGTGGCATCATGCCCTGATAACTTCACTGTAAGAATGAGGCAAGTGCAAAGCAAAAACAAGGCATTCTGCAACCAGGCAGAACAAGCACTAAGAAAAAAAAAACATAACTAATAAAGTTTGCTCACACAATTCAAAGGGTAGATAGGTCTGAACTCAACTAATCAGTCAAATATTCTCCACACTTTTCAGCATAATGACCACTATTGTATCTCACTATTATTTAGTTATTTTTTTCTAAATAGTTTTGGCAAAAAATAAGAAAGTGAACAATAGGTTTCATAAATTCATCACTAATCTAAAATGATAAAATACATGAAATATTGCTGAGTCAGTGTAAAGTTCCATTTTACTGTATACCCAACAGGACAGATCATGCTGCTTTTGTTTCTGTTTAAAAGGTGGCGAATAAGTACATACTTATTTATTTTCTGTTTTACTGGACTTTCGGACAACTATAATCACGGACTTCTGAGCTCTTACAAGAAAAAAAAATCATCCTACATTAATATAATGACAATAAATATAATAACTATTATTCAAAATTATTTTCAAAACAAAGCACATTTATTACATTTTTATCTTGTCTTTATGTTTATAAATACCTCAAGATAGTTAACACACCTAATACTCTTCCCCCTTCCTATTTTCCCCACTAGACTGATCTCTCCTCTACTAAGTAACTAATCGCTGTTACTGGTGATTGGAAGTAACTGGAAGCTAAACTACTGAAGCACCCTATCCCAGAAAGCGGTCCAGAAGAATAACATGGTCATTGATGTTAAAGGCTAATGAGAGAACAAATAGGACCAGAAGGGGCATATTCCTCAAGTTCCAACATAATCACTTATCACTGCATAACCAAGTCTAAACTCTGAGTAGAAAAGGTCCAAACAACCTATTTCCTCTAGAAACGGTATGTTAAAGATAGAACAATATTTTCTGGGATAGGATCCAGGGAAGGAACACACTACAGATAGTCCTTCTTTAATGACTGCCTAATTTAGTGACCATTCACAATTGCAATGGTGATGAAAAAGTAATTTTACAACCAATCCTCGCATTTATGACTTTTGTATCTCTGTAAAGCAAGAAAAAGCTAGAGATCACAAGCAAAGTCACAGTTCAACTACCATGTTTCCCTGAAAATAAGACCCGGTCTTATATTTTTTGCGCCCCCCCAAAGGCACTAGGTCTTATTTTCAGGGTAGTGCTTATTATTTCACACACAGGAGGCAGAGAGCGCAAGGGCCTATGGGAGTGGGAGCACCACTACCGCCAGCCCTGTCCTCTCCGTCCCACCATTTGCTTGCCTGTAGCCACAATGAACCAAACCCTCAGTAAACCCCAGTCTCCGCCCGCCCTGCTTACTGGTCCTGCTGTTGCTGGGGCATTTCTCGGCCGTGTTGGGTGTTGTGTGGCTGAGTGGCTGCCCATGCAGCTTCTTTGCCCTCCTTGGCATGCTATTCTGGGCCGCCCTGCTGGGCAGCTCCTTCCTGCCGTGGGGCGAGTCGGCCCAGATCTTCCATTCGACCTCTCGAGTGCCCTCCCGCTGCTGGCCTGCCAGGGCCCCTTCGCCAGTGGTTGCCAGTGGAACCGCACCACACACATCTCCAGGCTGCTGATCACCAGCCTGCACACCTACTCGTCCCAGCTGTGCAGCCCCTGGCCGTGTTTGGCCTTTACCTCACCCGTGGCTGCTCTGCTGCCAGCTGCTGTGGCCGGCTTGCCTTCCGCCTCGCCTGTCCGGCTCGTGCCGCTGCTATGAGGTGAGGCAGGTGATGGGGGTGGAGCTGCTTCCCTCCTCCTGCCAGACACCCGCCAAAGCTGCACAGAGTAAAGGCTGAAAGCAGATAGAAAAACACGATGCAGCTGAAAGGCATTTAGTGAAAAAATGCTTGGAGGAGGCGAAAGCATCTGGGTGAGAGGGTGCAGCAATCTCTCCAGTTCCGCAGAGGCAAGAGCCAGGGGCAGTCCCATGCTCTTCGGGTCCTGGCGGGCACTGCAGCTCTCATACCAGCTGTGCCATGCAGGTGTGAGACTGGCTGCTTTTGGCCTTTACCCTGTGCGGCTTCGGCAAGTGTCTGGCAGGTGGAGGGAAGCAGTTCCAACCCCCCGCCACCTGCCTTGCCTAACCTCATGGCAGTGGCGCCAGCCAGCCAGACCAAGCCGGGCTGAAGGCGAGCCAGTCGCAGCAGCTGGTGGCAGAGCAGCCGCAGGTGAGGTAGAGGCCAAAAGCGGCCAGGGGCCTCCCCATGTCCACCTTGCACAGCCGGGATGAGTAGGCTTGCAGGCTGGCGATCAGCAGCTCGAAGGCAGAGGCGGCACGGTTCCACCCGCGGCTGCTGGCAAAGGGGCCCTGGCAGGCCAGCAGCAGAAGGGCACTCTGGAGGTCAAATGGAAGATCTGGGCCGACTAACCCCATGCCACGCAGAAACAGCTCTGCAGGGCAGCCCAAAGTAGCGCAGCCAGGAGGCCAAAGAGCTCCCGTGAGGCTAAAAGCAGTACGGGTAACTACTTGGCAGCCACATGGCACCCGACACAGCTGAGAAATGTCCCAGCAACAGAAGGACTAGTAGGCAGGATGGGTGGAGACTGGGGCTTGCTGAAGGCTTGAGAAGGTAAGGGGGAGTGAAGAAATCTTTCTCCCCCCATAGGCGCTCCTGATGCGAGTGACATCAGCTGGCCATGTCCTCTATCTGTCTGATGACCCTACCGTAGCTGGGGCTTATTTTGGGGGTAGGGCTTATATTAAACCATCCCCCCAAAAACAAGCTAGGGCTTCCGGGGTAGGTCTTATTTTCAGGAAAACACGGTAGGATCACTAAACAAGGACTACGTTTCCTCATTCAAGGCAGCAGGAAATCTAGCTGATCACACACTTCCAGCTCTTCTTAGGAGTACAGAGGGACACTGATGCAGCCTGTAAGTGGCAGAAGATATACTACCAAGCACTCTAACCATTTTATTGAAGTCTACAAGCTAGGAATCTCAGACAATATGACAAGATGTAAACCCGGTCACCACATAAAAAGCCAAGACTTCCATGAATCTCGGCAAAATGTTGCGCAAACCTTTACTCCAAAAAACATATTTATATTTTTGAAATGTACATTTTACTTATTTGAGGACCCAGAAGGTCTTCAGTTTTTAGCCTACAGAAAATGTTAAACATTTATGTAGTTTTCCAGTTTTTAATTCAGGTACAATCTAATTTCTGCTCACCTCTGTAAATTCTCTAACTTTCAGTGACAAAGTATACCATATATTATTCTATGCTATTAACTATCAAAGGAATAAGCTTACCTCTCTTTAATGCTTCCAGAAGAAATGCAAGATTTTCTGCAAAACTACCCTAAAAGTTATAATGATTAATTTTTATATTAAAACCTGAAATATGGAAAATTGCAATATTGTACTTGCTATCTAGAAATCTGTTTCCCTAAAACTTTGAACAACAAATTACATTAAATGTTAGATTTTTTAGAAGATAAAAATAAACTTATTTAGAACATCTAGAAAATCTGTCCTTCATGTCCTACAAGTATTGATTAATGCGCTTTTTTTATCTCAATAGTCATTATTTAATTCCATGTTATTTCAAGTAAGACAGACTCTTACTTCTATTTATTTTCTCCCCTTACCCAGAAGGAGAACCAATAGCTAACGTATTACACGAGCAATCTCAAAATGGTAACTATTTTAATACTAACCCTAGTACATATTCTAATATGCCATATAAGGCTACTATGCAATTCTAAATGTAATTTATTTTTCTTACAAAAACTTTATCTCCAACCACGTTCTCCAAATTTAGCTGTCTTGTAATCTCCTTCAAAGCAATTCTACCATTGGTCTGTAATAACCCTACAAGTTAAAAAGAAATATATTATTTTCTCTTGATTTCACTTATCAGCTGATACACATTATCTTCACACAGAGAAAAACAAGATATATGCAACAGGAAAGTAAAGTACAGAACTGCACTGACATAAATTGGGTTTGTGTATTTCTTCGACGTTTTTAGATCCAGTTTAGAAGAAAGCACATGAAATAATTCCACTTGAGGATAAAGCAATTCCCTAATATCCATTCTAGCATCCCTCATTATTGACCCTATTAGAGCTACTGGGAATTATATTTCAGCAACATTTAGAAAGCTACCAAATCTTGATTTAGACATTGTTGCCTCTAAAATAACTTGTTCAGTAAACTAATCATAATTTTCATAAAGCTATCCTATATTGAAATGACAGTTAGAAAGCGCTATGTATTATTCCATCCTTACCATAGATGGCAGGAACAGTTTTTGTTTCCTATTACTTAATACATTGTCTAAATTTAGACACAATTAGATCTTCAAGAAAACTAAGTTTGATAATCAGAAATATTACTTACCATTTAAATGTACCTGCAGGACATTCTCTTTTACTTCCTTTATATCCAAAAGTTTTTTTAAGACGTGACAAACTAACTAGAAAAAAGATTAAGTAATTAATCATTTATGGTAAAAGGGAACTGTATATAGATACTTATACATTATACTCTGTCAATATTCAGAAATAATTAAGCTTTTTGGCACTATTTAGTAATATAAATTATTATTATTGCTCTTTGGTTGGATTCCTGATTCTTTTACAAACAGGAGGCTCCTTTAGTTTTATGAAAGTCTGAAATTCATCATAGGTGCCTATAGCAAGAAAAAGGGACACAATCATTATACACATTGCTCTGGAGAACAGAAATTTGGGGGCTGTAAATTGGATATTTTCTTTTATTCCCTTTCCAGTAAAGCTCTGCAATTTGAAGTCTGCTTCAGGGGGTTGGAAAACAGAATTGGGAAGCTGGATAGAGATATGCAAGGGGAATCTGAAAAAATATCCTCTTTCCTTCCCTTTGAAGAAACTTGCATGCAATCCAAATACCTTTTTAATACCTCTACATATATAGAGTGAAACATACTCTGGGTTCTCAATAAAAGTATATTCTAAAAGTATATCTACCATATACTCCTGAAATATTGATTGTTCGACAGAAAACGGGCACATGAAGAAATCAGAGGAAATCACAATACTTGTTATAGTAATATCCACTGGTAGAGAGGATGTCATACTCATATCAATGCTATTTATGTACACTGATGAGAGTTTGAGAGGCATTTTGTGATAGTGAAAGAAAAACTATCTGTTTAAAAAGACATGGGAAAAACACAAAGTTTTGTGTGCTATTTGTTTAATTTCTTTATCTATTACAGGAGTTAGAAACTCTAGTTGCCTTATAGGTTACACTACAGGGTTCTTTCACCACCACTCATTTGCTCCATGAGGGAAAAACAGCTTTGGTCATATCTGTTATTATCCTACTTTAAACGTTTTGCAAAGATCTTGCATGAAATTGCATATAAACTTAAAAGTGAAATGTGAACATGTAACAATAAACTAAAACAACTGACATTATCAGTTTTAAAGAATTTTATCAAATATTTCACAAACTACCTTCTGCTCAGACCTTCACCCCATATGTCTCCCAAATCTCTGAGAGTCACTGCAGCAAATTTGGAGGAGTCTTGGGGCGAATGGGGGGAGGTAAAATCTAAAGAAAGACTCCATTATGCAAATGAACACTGCAGATATTCCTTGACTTACAACCTTTATTTAGTGGCTGTTTGAAGTTACGACACTGAACAAAGTGACTTTTGACTATTTTTCACATGACTGTTGCAGCATCCACATAATCACATGATCAAAATTCAGACACTTGACAATTGGCATGTATTTATGATGGTTACAGTGTCCAAGGATCATGTGATCACCTTTTGCAACCTTCTGACAAGCAAAATCAATAGAGAAGACAGATTCCCTTAATAACTGTGTAACTAACTTAACAAGTGAATCACTTAACCATGGTGGCAAGACAGATCATAAAATGGGCAAAACCCACTTAACAACTGTTTCGCTTAGCAACAGAAATTCTGGGCTCAACTGTGGTTATAAGTTAAGGATTATCTGTATTCCATCATAGTTACCTCACTAAGTATATAATTAAAAGGAGAAAGCTAAGGCTTAACAGGTATAAATGCTCTAAATAACAAAATGACAATTATCTATTATACAAAATATAAGCACATTTAAAAAGTATTACCAGAGTCTTTCCAGACCCTCGTGGTCCAATAATAAGTACAGAATTGCTTTCACCATTAATGGCAGTATGTTTTATCAGCTCAAATAACTGTCTGTGGGAAAAGATACATATTTCAGTTTCAGACAAGGGCATATCTAGGAAACTTTTCAGATACCAATTTCACCTGAAGGAAAAATTAATTATCATTCAACCATTTTTAAAACATTCAAATACCCAAATAACCAAATTTCAGCAAAGAAATACCTGAAAATTCCCAATAAAACTACTAAATCAACAGGTTTTCCAATCATATGGAAAGATAATAACTCATATTCACTATATGATTGATACAGTACGAGTAACTGAATGAAAGAATGAAAAAACCCTCATCTTTAATGGGAAGGAGAATGTCTATGTACCCTTTATCCAGAGTAGAAAATGGAGCTTTTTTTCCCGAATTGTAGATAGAGAATATCCTTAGCTACATCTGACAAAAGAGTTAATAACAAAGTGGTAGCTATTCACTGAGTAAGCTTATAAATAATGCAATACTTGTTCCAGGTCTGCTAAAGAAAGCTTCATCTATAACCAAGCTAGCAGCATTTAAAAGACTAAGGATCGTGTTGCTATTGGGCGTGTATCGCTCGGTGCAGCATTCAGAGAAAAAAAACGCCAAGGAGCTGTCCTCCAAGACGGGACAACTACTTGCCTAACAGCAAAATTATTTGAATGTAGCAACTGGGTTCCAGGTATTGAGCAACAGATGTCCATATATGGCAACATTTGCAGCTACAACTGTGCTGACAATAAGTAGACTGATGTTGGTCATGAAAGCTCTGGCCTGGACCAGGTTTGTTAATGACCTAGTACTGCCACTAGGTTTTTTAGGAATCAGTGGGTGATTGGGAGACCAGAGGCCAAGGGACTTACTGATCTTCTACATTAGGAGCATCAAATCATTTTGCGAACTCAACTTTACAGACTCCTTGATGTCATTTCATCTTATTACTCCTAATACTTAAGCCAGCAAACTAAGCTTCTCAAATGTCTCTCTAATAGAAAGGCTAAATACTAATCAAAGAAACTGGGTATTAATTTATATGGTATAATCAGAGCACTTGGGATGGGATGTACTAAAGTGGGATCTCTGTTTTCCGTATGGGGGTCTTCCAACACTCCACTCCAACCATACTGCACCAATCAACGACACCAAAATACAAGAAGGCAAAGGAAAATAGACCTGGCCCTCAGCTTTTATAAAAATTCCACCTGGGAGAAAAATCTTCTTGCTCCTCACTGGTTGCTGAATGTTTGATTTTCCCAGTTTCTGACCATTTCTTACCTAGATTCACAGATTTAGTTTGATTGGTGGTTCAGATTTAAATCCTGAACCTCCAGGAATGTGTTCCTTTCCATCCTAACAAGTGTTCTATTAGAACCAGGCAGCACAATGGTAACTGCTGTGATAATTCAAGAAAAGCAACATTTTCATCTGATGTCTTGACTAAGTGCCACCACTTTTTTGTATGTTTTATTTTTTAAGTAAGTCTATGGGAATGTACAAGGCAATATAATTAGATTCAGAGCACCTTATCAGAAGTGGGGGGATATTTCTGGTTGCAAAAATCAATTAAATCTACAAGAGTCCTTCCATTCTAGTGAGCAGAACATTTTTGCTTATTTTATTCTCCTTCACCCCCAGCAGCATATCCTCCACTGTAAACAATCATAGTCACAGGAAAAGAGAAAATAAGGCAAATCACATCCCTCTTCTCTACACAGCATTACATTTGCAGCACTAAATCCAACCTAATTTTGAGAAGGTCAGATCTCTAAGGGCTATGAGATTCAAATCCCAGGAAATTCATTATGAAACTCTCAAAAACAAAGAAAATGATCTTTTTGCTTACTTATATTGATGCTCAAGTCCAAATAACTTTCCATTTGGATTCAGGTGACAGAATCTTTCACGTAATATTTTTTGTACCTATAAAAATATTTAGACATATTATTAAAAACATACAAAACCAGTAGACAATTTTCTTCTTACTTTATGAGGCTTGCAAAGATGTTCATACATTATTAAAAAGCATGTTCAGAAAATAATATAATTTATTAATACCTATAAAGTAATATTTGTAAAGAAAGAAATTTATATATCTGCAGCTCTATATAAGATAAAAAAGTATTCTGAATATTAGACAATTTGAAAAGAGTTGAAGTATAATTGGCCTTGCCATTATTTTCTAAAGCTACATAGTGCTTTCATTAAAAAGCTAAATATAATTTTGCAAAAAAATATTCATGAGGATTAATGTAGGTTTTTACCTAAAGAGAATTAAAGGATAATCTTAGAAATGTGTTCAACATTTTAGAATATTTGGTGCTACATAATAAAAAAACAACCCACATTGATTTTCTTAGATATATTCTTAGAAGATAAGGGGCTTTTTTGTTTAATGTTTTTGATGATATGAACTAAAAATAATTTTATAAAATGGGTAACACTGATTTACATTTCACAAAAAGCTCAAATAATTGTTAATGGAGATTTAACAAAGCTTTGTAAGATACAAAAAGGAACAAGATAGAGATGCTCACCATCTCCTCTCTTATTTACTAGGATTCTTGAAATACTGAATAAAGATATAAGACAAGATGAGAGGATTGTGGAGTAAGAAAAAGACTTCTAAATTAAGGCCTTTGTAGATCGTTTGGTGTTGGTTTTGGAAGATCTTTTAAAGTGAATTGGAACATTAATGTGAATACCAAAATAATTTAGAGCATTAGCAGGTTTTCAATATCAATAAACAGAAGATAAAAATGTTAACAAAAACATGAAAAGAGAAGATCAAACAGAACTGATGAATAAAATGGGTTTTAAAATTGAGAAGAAAAAATATTGTTACTCTGGCAAATATGAATTATATGTTATTTCAAAATAATTATGTTAAGATGTGGAATGAAATTTAAAAAGACATGCTAAGATGTGAGAAACTACAATTGTCACTGCTGGGAAGAAAGTCTGTGATTAAGATGAATGAATGTTTTTCTTAGAGACAATACTTGTTTTGATGACAACTGATGCACCATTTAAACAGTATATATCTAAATTTGTGTGGCAGGAGAAAAAAAAAAAACGAGTTAAATTAAGCAGTTACAAGATGCAAAGGAAAGAGGAGAATTAGATCTACCCGATTTGAGATGTTATTTTGTAGCTTGCTGTTTGGTTTAGATCAGTGGTTCCTAACCTGGGCGATATCGCCCCCCAGGGGACGATTTCATTTTTCAGGGGGGCAATGGAACAAAAAGGGGCGACGCAGGGGCAAAGGAACAAAAAGGGGGTGATATGGGGGCGATGGAGCGAGAAGTTTTGGGGACACTTTTGAGACTTTTTCGTACAGTGAATTGCTGCATATCTGTCATCAGATCACTTGCTATTAGTGGACTGAATTGTGTTTTCAAATGTTCCTCCAGCTAGCTTCAGTACAGAACGCCGTACATATGTGAATAGGCATCGCTTATCTTAATGCATGTTGCGCAGCAGACTCTACCCTTTTTATATTTCTTTTTGCGTCTTAAATTTCACTTGTAATTCAATCATTAAATGTTACTGTTTTTCTTTTCGGGCATTTCACTTTCTTGCAATTGAATTTTGTTTTCAGTGGTCATTACATTAAAGTGTCTTGAATAAATAAGATAATAATGAAATACATGTATCACGAAGTTTGGGAATAAAGTGACAGGTGGCACCAAAAATTTTCAAACAGTTGAGATATGGAAAAAAGACTGGAAATAAATTATTTGTATCGATATGTCCTGATGACAATTGTAAAGAAAACAAAAAAAGTGTTTGCATAAATTTAAAAATTATTTCCTATGTTGTGATTGAGAGGTTATGTTGGGGGAGGGGGGCGATGACAACTTCCTCATTGGCTCAAGGGGGCGATTTTCAAAAAGGTTAAGAACCACTGGTTTAGATGATAGAGTGGGTCTCCTCAGAAATAGGAGACTCTTGGAGTTAGAAGGATATGACCTGAGATTTAGGTGACGTGAATTATTTGTAAAAATGACATCTTTTAATTACATAATTAATCAATTGTATTTATGGAAGAAACTAACACAAAATCTAAACCACAAATCACTCCACATCCTACAGAATGCTCCAAACAGTAAATGGACATTAAACATTAAAGAATTCATAAATCCAGGGCCAAAATATTCCATAGGGCAAGGGAAGCATCTCAGCTGATTCAGAGATGACAGCTCATTAGAAGACATCCAATCTATTTTTTCCTGATTTCAAAGAAACTTTCTTAACTATAAATTGTTAAGACTTGGACGAAAGGGCTATTGGGGGGGGGGGGTTGTTCCAAAAGGAGGAGCCAAAGGATTATAAACCTTAATTAAGTAAATGCAGTCATGACAAGCATCTCCATTCCTCAAGTCCCTCTCATATGGACTGCTGGATCCAATGAAGTTTTTGATATGTCAAAACAATTGAAGAAGGTTGTTTTGCAACAAAAAGGCATAGAAGGACAAAATCAGCACTTTCAATTGTATCTGAAAAATTATTGGCAGACAGTGTAAAGCACAGAGAATTAATGTAATTTGGTCAGAGTATTGTGTCTCTAATATGTAGGCTGCCTCATTCTGGATTAAGTGCAATTTCCAAGTGATCTTCAAAGGAAACCCATTATATAGCAATATCCCTTGCAATAGCCGAGAAGGCACAAATCACTCCAGCAGGTAAGGTTGCAAATGGCGTATCAACCATAGCTGGGCACAAGACTCTGATTATCACTGCCTCTTTACTTTCCAGTAGTAGTCATAAATCACAAAAGACCACCTCAATCATGGTCTACTTCGAGATACACCACTGGAGCTAACTAACTCCACCTTATTTGAGTTCAATTTCTGAATGTTTTCTTGAGTTCAAATCTAATATCCAGGCATGAGAACAAGACCTCCTTTGTACCCAGCTTCATATTCCTAACAAAAACCCTTGTGCAAAATGTCCCCTTTGCTAGGAAAATCCCATTTACACATAGTTACATGTCTATTAAGACAAATCACTGAACTATATTTTCCCTTGTATTTAAAAATGAAATTGTAAGAATGTTAGTAAGAATATTACTAACCTTTGAAATGCATTCTCCATTTGTAAAGCTATCTTCCTTTAACTTCCGTTTGCTCATTTTAATTCACATTCTAAAGGATAAAATATATTAGAACTTAATTTCATTATGTTGAAAATAATCTTTTTTGTTTAACCTAGAATAGCAAAAATAGATTTATAAAATTTACAAAACTGTATTGTTAGTCACATGTAATGGCATTTAGCAGCGAGACAAACAGCAATTGTGAGTCATTAAATAATTTTACACATTACTTTATTCAGTTTAAAAATTCAGTTTTAAAAAATGTTCAGATCCAAATCTCCCTTCAATAATCTGATTTCTCTTCAAAAATGGACTTGTTGTTACTTCCAAAATCATGTGTCTTTTGAAAACCTAATCCTGAAAGCTTTATTTTTTGGTGTTTAATAACAAAAAAGAGCAAGTCATAAAAATGATAGTGATAATCAAAAAGAAAAAAGAACAAAAAATGCACTAACAAAAATATGACAAAAAGCATATGTCATAATATGACAACTACAATTCTCTATATATTTGTCTAATGGAATTATTCAAGTACACTGAATTATTTGATACATTAATGCATCTTTTTTTAACGTACTGAATTCTGTATAAATGAATCACATAATTTAATCCTGAAGGTTGTGAGGTCCTTGGCTGTTATATACATGAATGCCCTCTGTAAGCTATACAACAGAGTGACTCTGGGACGTGAACAATAGATAAAAGTATGAAAGCAATACACAGGTAATCCTTGATTTATGACTACAATTGACTAGCACTGATGTTACTTAGTTTGGGTAATGAAACATCTGCAAGAAAACAACCAAGCTCAGAGAGCGGTAAGGATCCGGCTACAATTGGACACGAATATCTATCACTAAGCAATGAGATAAGTGAGTCACCATGTGATAGCACCTCTTTTACAACAATGTTTGTCACAGTCATTAAGGAAACCACATAGTGGTTAAGTGAATGCAACTTCCCCCATTGACTTTGCATTATCGGGAATCAGCTGGAAAAGTTGCAAATGGAGATAATGTGATCCCAGGACACTGCAACCATCACAAATACATGCTGTTGCTAAGTGCCCAACCTGCAATCACACGACCTCAGACACACTGTAATGGTTGAAAATGCAAGGACCAGTCAAAAATCAAGGATTACCTGTAACATAAAAGTAAAAACAATGACTTAAATAGCTGTAAGAAAAAAAAACCCTGAAATTAACATACATGTAGAAAGTACAGTATGACCAAGCCACCAAATAAACCTGGGTTGGGGGACTAACCAACCTTACATATTAGGTTCAACTAGTGTACTGGCCCAGTGCTTGAAGGCCAAATCAAGACTTCAAACTGCAATGGAAAGCTAACATCCAAATCTTGGTGGTAGGTGACGTGACAGTTACCTACAGGATGATATAAAAGACTATTCAAAGGTGGCTGAGAGCATCTGGATGTTTACAGTCAAATTTATGTAGCTATCAGAAAATGCTTAACTACCCAAAATTCTTAACAGCTGTATGTTTTCATTATTACTATGGAAGTTTTTCTTCTATACCAGGGGTGTCAAACTGCTGGCCCATGGACCAGACGCGTCACAACGAAACCGCGCCCACCCCATTGCCAGCAATGGGGAAAAAGTTCCAATATGTCACGTGACGTCGGGAATTTTAACAATTCTTCATAATATCTGTATAATTATTTACTACTGTAGTTGCATTATCTTTACAGACCTGCTAAAAATACTCAAGTGTCTGAGACTTGCAGTATAGAGTTTATTTTCAAAGGTAACAGAGAGGGAATTTTGTATAACTTGTACTGTCAAGCAGTTCCCCAACTCTATTTTTGTATCATACAAGGGGACTATATTCATATATCAAATTGTGAAAAGAAACTTTCACATACCTCAGCAATTCTAGTGTAGGGTTTTGTTTTTTTTTTGCCTTTTGTTCACAAAGTTTATGAAAATAAAAATGGAGCAGAAATGTTTCCTAAAAATGTAAACTCTAAAAAGCTCTTTCTTTCATACAATACTAACTGTAGGTTTGTTAGTATTGTTAACTGTAGGTTAACAATCATACAAACTGATTGTTAACCTACTGAGAGATGGAACTCAACTATTTATTAAACACATTTATCTAGCCATTTCATTAAAGATGGCTCTTTTTCACCTCCCACAGGAGAACAGTCACAACCTATATCTATTTTTATACTTAAAAATAACAGCAGACACCCACCCACACAGACAGCGATTGCTGGATGTTAATTAGCAGCACCCTGCTTTGAAGAGTTCAACCAACGACCAGCCCAGCTACAGCCTGGTAAATAATATAAATCATTCCAGTCAGTGAAACCGGTTCGCAAGTAAACTTGGCATCCCAAAATTGTCCGGTTCCTTTCACCTAAAACTATCTAAGAACGAGCATCAAGTCAGTCGCTTCTCAAAGGTCTACGAGGGGAGGATAAACCTCAGAAGCAAGAAACGAGAGCAATCCTTCGGCGGATCTCAAAGATAACCTGCATCCCTCAGGACGTCAGGACGTGATGCTAGCCTGAGGAACAACTCCTCGGATTCAATTTACAGCAACACCAAGGGGAAAAAAAACCGCCTGCTCGTTTCTTCTCAGGCGCCACAAAAGCATCCTTGAGTTGCCTCCGGAGCCGTGATCCTACTTTGCCGTTCTCAGAAATCCCATTAATAAAAAGAGGATCCGCCGCTCAGGCGACGCAGGTGCCGGACTCACCGCGCCCTGCTCCGTCCAGCTTCCCTGGGTTCCCCCTCTTCTGGGCCCAACCGCAGAAACTCTTCACCGTCGAAGAGTCTTCGCCCGCTTTTTACCTCAGCTAACTGCTCAAACCTCCCAGCAAACACCACGCACGCGCCTACCATGTGATTTCGCCAGCGAGTGCGCACGCGCGTCACAACCATTCTACATCCTGACTGTATACACAAGCCTCCCTGCCAGTCTCTCTGTCTGTTGCGGGCCTTTTCAAGGCTCTCTCTCTCTCTCGCCTCCACGCCCCCCCACTCCCACTTCCGCTTGACGCGCCGATTTTCCCCGCCCACCACTTCCGCCCCCCCTTTCTTCCATCTTTGAGGAATCTTTTTCCGGGTTCGCTTTTAGGCGCGGGGCCTTGTGGGAGGAAACTTTTCCCTCCCCCTCCTTTAACCCAGCAAGCTCCCACGGGGCGCGTGCGCAGTGACAGCCTCCCATCTTTCTCCCAGCCAGAGAGCTAGAGCCTCAGCAGCAGCAGCAGCTGATGATGAAGAAGAGAGGGAAGGGGGAGACTGGGGGGACCTTTTATTTATATTGTTAAAGGGACAGAGCACTAATTCCACCTTGAATTGGTTTGCGGGTGGGGGGGACTTAGCTCCGAGAAGATTGAGTTTCTCCCCCACCCCCAGCCTAGCTAGAGGATCCCAGAGAGACCTAGTGAGAGGAGAGTTTCTTCCCCCGCTTTGGCCGTCAGACGAGAGAGAAAAGAGACCTAAAGCCTCTTAGCAACACAAGCTCCGTCTCCTCTACTACTGTTGCTGCTGCTGCTGTTTGGCCCTAGCTGAAGACACCTCACCACACACACACACACTCACACTCGCACACACACACACACGAGCAGCAGCCACCAATTCACCAGCTCCCCCCTCAATCCCCCTGCTCTCCCCTCCTCCCCCTTTATTACCCTTTGTGTGTGTCTCTTTCTCCACTGCTCCAGGAGAGGAAATAAAAGTGGGGTGCAGCCAAGGTAAGCTGGTCTCTATATGCAAAAGGGAGGTAAAGGCAAGCGATGCCTTCTCCGACCCCACAATTTCACTCCCGAGGCGAAGCGATCTGGATAGTGGGAGGGTGTTTGTTTTCTTGATATTCTCTCTCTCCCTCCCTCTCTCGTTTTCTTTTCTGTTTCTACTTTTGAGCACAGGAGAGCAGTTCGTGTGTGGCTGAGAAAAAGTAGTCCCTCGATTTCTATCTTATTTTTAGCAAGCCTAGATTGAAAGGTGTTTGGGGCAGTTGTTTCCTTTGAATTAACATATGAGGTAGATTATATGCTCCTTTTTTTCTTTTTCTTTTTGCTCCTACGGTAGTTATGTGCAGTGAAGCCTTTCATGACTGGTTTTTTTTTTTTTTTTTGCCCTTGCATATTTATGGCTTACAATGAAACGCAAACTGCCATAGATTGGTGGCTTTTTATGCTTTGTGGGTGATGTTTGGATGCAGGGAGATGGAAAAGTCCTTCCGACTGCTATTTTCATCGTTTGGTAGGAAGATTTATGAGCATTTACTGTTGGTGGTCTTGAGAAGTTGGATTGAGGCTATATAATAGCAAATGGATTAAATCTGTTAACCTGGATAATTTTGCCTTGAAGTGATCTTGAAATATATTTCTTTGTATGGCAACAATATGAAATCGGAGTACATTAATTCTTGAACCTCTTTCTGCTACAGTTACCTTTATTAAGTTATGACACTTCTGAAACCCAAGTGCTTTTTAATGTTTACTTATAAGCAAATAACATCTATTTATCATTATTTATTTTGTGAATTAATGTATCCAGCATCTAAGGACTTAATGTAGAATTTATTCTCAACATTATGTACAACATTACATTAAGTGTTCTGCTAAGGATTCATTTGTTTGATTTGAGTAGTTAAAAGATGCTTATCTAAAGGAACTGCTACCAATACAAGTGTTAAGAATCCTACTTCAATCCTACTCTCTACTTATGTGTATATATAAATCTCATTAATTTGAAGGAATATATTTGACAATGTTTTATATTAAATTGATTCCATTGCGAAGTTTAGACTTAATATGAAGTTGAAGAACTAGAAAACTTTATATACATCCAATTCCAAATCATGCTCCTAGGGTTTGGTCTGTTCTGTTGTGAAGTTACTGGGATATTTTTAATGATTTTGTTAACGTAAGAGAATATTGTGTTGTTGATTTGTTAAAGCCTGCGAGGTATGGTTGAACTGTGATATGTGCACAGATGGCCCATGTATCTCCATAGGCCTTGGTTAGGGAATCTAACAAGTAACCTGCAGCTTTGTATATGCTGCTCTCTTGCTTATCATTTGAAATTTAAAAAAAAACAAATTCTTCTTAGACTAGAGCAATGCTCTCTGATAACATGTATACATTGATAAAAGTGCCTTTTCTAACTTAGTTGCCAATGTAGACAAATATTTTTGAACAAGACAGTTGCTTGGTGAAAAACCTTACTTGGAGTCCAGTTGGCCATACATATGGTAAAGATGTTGAGCTTTAGTTTTGAAGAATTATTTATGTTCAGCTCTTAGAATGTAGTAACAAGTAACTTGCTCTATGAAAAAAGGGTAATATAGTTTGAATACAGTAATTTACGTTGTACACTTAAATTGTACACTTTTAGATAAAAGTTCTGAGATATCATTTTTTTAAAAAAAAAGTAATTCCCTTTTTCTTGAAGAATGAATAAAAGTCTCAGTATAGATCATAAGAGCAACTTTAGGTAATAGTCTTACAAGTTCTAATTGTGTTCAAATAAGTTACATTCACATAATTCCACAAAATGGAATTATTTTCATTTCTTAATTGCATAGTTAACGTTTAATATAACTTGCGAATATTAAAGTAATGTTAATAAATATTAAGTATTAAATTCTATAGATTCATATTAATTTGCAGTATATGCATATTTTGTCAGCAAACAACTGATCTTTAACAACTATGTTTTAAGTAAAATTATATTAACTGAATATGAATGGATTTATATTCAATATTAAACACATTGCAATCCTATATAGTATTTGAGAATAAGTATTAGGTATGTTTGCTGCTTTGAGTTATTTATAAAAAATTAATAAAGGCGTGGTATAAATAAATAAATAAGCCTCACTGAACTGAATTTGATTTAAAATTTCTACGCATAGGATGTGCATAGATAAAAATATATAAATAATTCCTGTTTAAGTTTTGATTGTGAGCTGTTAACTAGATTTCTTCATTCAAAACAACATATTTCATTATGGATAGGCCTTTAGTTCAGAGCATTGTTCTTTTTAATAAAGTAGACCTTTATAAATTCTAAAGCTAGGTTGTATACTTCCTTGAGAGGTTTGTAGTGCAAAACGTACAAGGATTAATATTTTAAAAAGTGATTCTTTGTAGTAATCTTTAGAATGTTTTAAATTTGAAAAAATTTGATCTAGGAAGGCCTGATTTCAGCACAAAGCATAGTTTTGAGTTGAAAATAGCTCCCATTATCTTATTGGAAATATTCCAGTGCTGTTTTGACCATTCAGGAAGTGTATTGAGTTTGAAACAAGTGGGTCAAAATATTTCTGGAAAAGTCAAAACACCCCATTTTGAATTCCTTGAACCTATATCTTATAACTTATAGAATATAAAAGTACACTGTAGTTTGAAAACTGCAGCTGCTTTAGAATATATTTTTTTCCAGAAAAATATTCCCAGATTCAACCCCTGGCACTTCTAACCAAACCTGAATAAAGTTCTTTTTGGGAAAATGTCTACTTTGTATGAAGCTTTTGAAAGTACACAAAAACAGAACTTAAAACCCTTTCAAGCTTTATCTCTGTCTACAGTATGATTTGAATTATTTTAGAATAATACGTGGTTTTAAAATAATACACTAGAGCAGTGATGGCGAACCTTTCAGAGACCGAGTGTCCAAAAACCGCTCCACCTCCAGCCCTGCCTGCCCTGCCCCCGCCCACTCCCTGCCCCCCCACCCGCAGGGCCACGCACCACCTCTATGGCCCACCGCAGCAGATTGCCCAGGCAGCCCTGCAGCACCATGGAAGCCACGCCCTCCGCCCACACCTCGCAGCATCATCTGCATGCTATGAGGCGCAAGGGCGGAGTCTTGTCCCTGCTGCCTGGCTATGTCCTTGGCTGCGCTGCTCTGTGCAGGTCGCGCTTGGGGGCAACTCTCCTCCAGGGGGGCTGCTGGTAAGGAGGGGGCCGCAGGGGGAAGCGGGGATGGGACGATGATGTGTGTGCCCACAGAGAGAGCTTTGAGTGCCGCCTCTGGCACATGTGCCATGTGTTTGCCACCACTGCACTAGAGAGTCAACTTGATCTGGTGATGAAGATGTTGTTCTAATAACAGGGAGATGTGGATTTTAGTTTACCCTCAGCCATGGAAGCTCAGTTGGTGATTTTGGACCACTCTCAAACCAATCTACCTCATAAGATTGTTGTTAGGGGAAAAACAGAAAAAGAGATTGTTCTGTTTGCCTCCTTGAGTTCTGGAATGAAAGAGTCAATATAAGTCTAACCACTAAATAAGTAATCATTGCACATATAGCTTTAAAATATTTCATGGAGATCTTTTATGTGAGTTAACAATTCCTGAACTATGCAGTCCAAGTTAGTTTAACATGACTTAAATTCCATAGGTCTTGTTCATTAAATGTTTTCTTATTTGCAAGGTTTCCTGCAGATGGAAAGCTGGCATCTGTACAATTAAAACATGTCTTGGTTTGATCGATAATGCTTGGCCACTGAGAGATGGGCAAATTCTATGTTTCATACATTTAATCAGGAGTAAGATATTCAAATTAGTGGGACGTAATATGGATGACGTGTGATGGTTCAGATTACACTGGGATCCTAGTTTCTGTTTTCTTTGTCAGCATAAAGAAATTATTTTTCAATTTACAAGCAGGATCACACTAAACTATCAGTATATTTTTCTATAGTACCAGTGTTTATACTGTTGTATTACTTGTGGTAGTACAATACTGTAGTTGTCATCTAATCATCTCTGTACAGTTGCAGCCAACACGGATATTAGTTTATTGAATATAGGCCTTTTCTGAGAATCAGCTGTTTGGGGGACAAACCTTGAGAAAGGAACTATCCAAACAGATTCTCAACTTCCACTTTTATGTAAATTTTAAGTTTGTGTGTGTGGGTGTGTCTGCGCGCACACGCATGTGCGTTGGCAGTCTTGAAAGTTATTGTTTTGGTAGAATGTTTAGATTATTCACATAGATTATTGCTATATGAACTTCAGTAACCTTCTGAAACCTACCATATAGCTAAGTCATAAAAATGAATAGTAGCCATTACAAATGGAATTGTGTCTAATGATTTTATTGTTTCAATAACATCAGCATTTCTGATTGCTTATTGTTTTGGGATGGTACTAGGAATAATTATGTTATTGATAAATGAATGTAATGCTGGCAATGCTAAATAATCAAGTTACTAAGAGCATGTGGTATCTTCCATTCCAGTCACTTGAGTGAGCCTCTGACAGTTGAAGCTGACTTGCTCCTTTTGAGAGAAGCTAAGGGAAATGCTTCATTACACCCACCAAAGAGGCTTGACAAGAGCTCTATCCAAGGCCTTAGTATACCTCCCCAAGTCATATATCTGTCAGTACTCTAGTTTAATGTTGTATTACAAAACCTTTGCAAGAGATTTCTTGCAAAAAAGATAGGAAGACCTGAGCTTAGGCTATTTTTAGCAGCAAGCACCGTTATTTTACTGTACCCAATTTCTGGATTTCTGGATCATAAAAAGAGTTTCTTTAAAAATTTGTTCATTGGTTTGTTAATCAATGAATGCATTAACTCGTGTTTTTAACTTTGTGTTGCTTTTCAGCCCTGTTTTCTTTATATCATTCCTTGTTTAGAACTTGTTTTTAAAATATTATGAATAAATAGAGGTTGTAGAAATGAATGTCCAAGCATTTGAGTATATTTCAAGTTTCTCTGGAAATCAATTAGGAAGTCTACCTCTTTCATTGAAATAATCTGGCCTGTCTTTTCTAAGCTTGGAAACAAAGGCAAATATATTTGCATATTTTACATATATTTTGACTTTTGTGCATTATCAAATTCCACTGTAAAGGCAAAGAAATTTCCCACCTGAACTGATCACACATTAATACTATATTTTATTCCACCCCTACTTTTTCCAATAACAGCCAACAATATTTGCAGTAATTCTTTCTTGCCTTAACTTCCTCATGTCTTCTGTAGGTTCTTACTGGCATTAATAGAAGCAAACAAAGTTATAACCGGTAGCCAGGACGGATTTGTTAAAAACTGATCATGCCAAACCAATCTTATGATAAAGTGACTAAATTAATAGACCAGCGAAATGCCGTTGATGTAGTATACTTAGTTCTCCAGCACTGGAGATGGATAATCCACGCAGTGGGTTGAGACTGCATTCCTGGCCAATCAGATCAGTCAGCCAAAGTTGCCACGCCCCGTCTTGGACCATGATCCTTTAGTCTTGACTGATCTGGCCATGCAGAGACATCTACAACTTTTGGCTCCTGGGCAGGTATAGTTCCTTTCCATTAGGGGGGATTTTTTCTAGTAGCTGAAATTGCTTAGTTTAAAAGTTAATTAGAGATAATTTAATTCAATTTAATTGACCACTCAAAAATTTCCTTGCTAAATTGTTAAACTCAGGAAGTCAGATTCCTACAGGGGAAACCACCCCCACTTAAAAGGGGGAAATCCCTAACTCCCCTCCCTAACCAACCCCAGCCACCTTCCAGCAGCCGGCAGCCGCCTTAAACAAACGGGGAGGCTCGGGCAACCCCTCGCGTTTAAAACAAACAAAAAAAAAAGACAGAAAGGCAAGCAGTTAGCGAGGGAAGCGGAGGACAAAGGGGACGCATGCTGGGAGGGAGATTGATTAAGGGAAACAGCTGGCGTGCGAAGGAGCAGTCTTTTCACTCCAGGCTGCTCAGGATTTTTTAAACGAGGCGCCATTGTCTGCACAGCTGGAAGCACGCGCAGCTCTTTGTTACAACCGCACGTGGCATAGGCAGCCTTGTTAACACATGCGCAGTAGTTTCCTGGCAGCGGCGGCCATATTTTTTGTCCAAACAGGGGAGTTAAAGTTCCTTAAGAAAGCTAGGTTCAGCCGCTGGAGTGAATTAATAGGCAAGCAGTACTGGGGTACTAAAGCATCTATTATTCATTCAGAGACATTCAAATCAGACACATAGCTACTGGTTCCAGGACTTGGTGTCTTCTACCTAAAGTAAATAAGAACCTTTCATAACTAACTGTGTTTAGTTGCCTTTGGCTCCTTCCAGACTTCGGGTCCCCCATTAGTGGCCCGTACGCCTCTGGATTTAGTGGTGGGTCCCAGGCATCCCCAGTCGCGTGCCTGTCCTTACCCACCATAGTCAAGCCGGGTTCCAGGCATTCCCATTAGCGTGCCTGTTCTTATCCGTGCACAGTGACTAACTCTGACAATTTGCAGAGTCTGCTCCTGAGTTCCAGACGCCCCCAGTAGTGCGCCTGTCCTTACTCAAAGTTGGAGCTCTCCTACTACCTGGGTCCCCCCTATCGCGGCCCAGCGTTAGTGGAGAATGGAGGAAGCAATCATTCCCTCCACTGGAGCCCCGCCTTCATCCTCTGGAGCACCTGCTTCAGAGGATTCGGAATCCTCTGCAGCCCCTAGAAAGGCTGCAAGGAAGTCATCAAAGAAGGCTGACAAACAGGCAATCAGAAGACACCAAGCCCTAGAAAAAGAGTTCGACAGAGCCCAGAAAAGGGCCAGAATTGAAAATAGGCAGAATGGGGGAATAGGTCCTGATCTACCGCTGGGTCTCCCTTCATCCCCACGGGCCATTTGGTCATTAGGGAGCTCATCACAGTCCCAAACAGAGGGTGGGATAGGCGAATTCTCATCGCTCTCCCGATCCCCCTCCCCACGGAGGTTACAGGAAACCCCGAGGACCATGCTAACCACAGCACCTGCAGGGTCGCAGGCAATGGTCACTCCTCCTGCATTGACGGGGGATCTGCTAGCTACCCTAATAGCACAGGCAGTGGACCGTGCATTTGAGGCCAGGGCTCAAACTTCAAAAGCCAAGTCTCTAGGACTTAGAACGAGGCATCGGGAGGAAACGGAGGACCATCAGGACCTCTCCTCCGTCTCAGACTCGTCGGTCTCTGAGGAAGCTTACCTGGACCAGCCAGGTACGTCACAAGGGATTCAAATGTCTGAGGAGGAGGAGGACACCTCACCTCAAGGGCCGTCCTTCAGCGGCCTGTTTAACCCTTCTCTTTTTGTTACTATTCTGCGCAAGGCTGAGGCCACAGCCCATCTGGGGCATGGGACACCAGCGGAGCCTGTCACAGTTGACACGGAGGCTGAGCCGACGTTCGCCGAAAAGGTAACCACTCAACACCGCATACCATGCCCGACCATGTTCCTAAACACAATAAGGAAACAGTGGGCAGCGCCAACCTCCCTACCGCTTCCTAGCAATGCGGAGAGGAAGCTATTTAACGTAGCAAGGGAGCTAGAGGGAACATTGGAGGTGCCGGTGGTGGACGAACCCATAGGTCCCCTGATATCGGACACGGCCATATCAGGAGATTTTGCTGAGGCTCTTAAAGCCGAGGACCGAAAGAGTGAGTCCAACTACAGGAGAACGCACCAGGCAATAGCTTGGGCTACCAGGGCATCTACCTCCGCGTCCTTTTTCACCAGAGCCACACTTTGTTGGCTCCGTGAGCTACAGGGCCGGGTTCCCATGGAAGATATACGCACTCATCAGGAACTCAGCAAAATGGTAGCGGCCATGGAATATGCGTCGGACGCAACACTTTTAGCGACCAAGTTTTCAGCCAAGGCAATGGCGGCAAACAACACGAGCAGGCGCATCCTCTGGCTAAAGAACTGGCAGGCGGATACCAAATCCAAGTGGAAATTGGCTTCGGCTCCGTACCAAGGGGCAAAGCTGTTTGGTGAGGCACTAACGCCATACCTGACAGAGAACAAGGACAAGCGCAAGGTCCTTAAACACATGCTTAAAAGGCAGGACAAGAGACCCGGCTCCTGGGGAAGGAAACAATCCTTTCGTACGGAAGCCAGGGTCAACTACTTTCAAAATTCCCAACCCTTCCAAGCTAGACAGGATAGGGAAAGACAGGGGGACAGACAGAACACAAGACATAGGCAAACACAGGGAAGACGGCCCTTTCGGGGGAACAACCGCCCCTTCCGCCGTACCAGATGACTCCCGCCCAGACCTTCCCATAGGGGGCAGACTAGCAGGGTTTGCTCCCCAGTGGGAAGAGACCACCACGGACGTATGGGTCAGGAACACCATACGTCATGGTCTATCTCTAGAATTTCTCTCAAAGCCCCCGAACCGCTTCCGCCCGTGCCCCTGTCCCACAAACCCAACAAAGAGAAGGCTCATGAACGAGGCCGTTCAGCACCTTCTAAACATACGGGCCGTAGAGCCGGTGCCGATGAACCAGAGAGACCAGGGGTTTTATTCTATCCTCTTCGTGGTCCCAAAACCCTCGGGGGATTGGAGAGCCGTTTTGGATTTGAAAAGGCTAAATTTCTACATAAAATACCGCAAATTCAAAATGCAGACACTACGCTCCATCCTTGGAAGCGTAAGGAAAGGGGATTTTCTGGCATCGATCGACCTCACGGAGGCATACTTGCACATCCCTATCTCTCTGGCTCACCGCCGCTTTCTACGGTTTGCCTACAGGGGGCACCATTTTCAATACAGGGCACTTCCATTCGGCCTGTCATCAGCGCCCAGGGTGTTCACCAAGATTCTGGCGGTTCTGGCAGCACAACTAAGAAACGTACCAGTCAGAGTCCAGTGCTACCTGGACGATATTCTAATCCAGTCATCGTCCGCCCAGCAGTCTCGGGCGGACCTAAAGTTAGTGATAAAAATGCTGCAGGACCACGGCTTCTCGGTGAACTTTCCAAAGAGCCATCTAACCCCAACTACGAGAATACTCCACCTGGGAGCGGTCATAGACACAAAGGAATGCAAGGTGTACCTATCACAGGAACGCCTCAGCAGCATAAAGAAAGCCGTAAAACAGGTAAGCCGCGGTCAGTCAGTGACGCTGGTCTGCCTCTCCCAGCTGCTAGGGAAGATGATATCGACCATAGCAATAGTTCCTTGGGCAAGGCTGCACTCAAGAGAACTGCAATGGTTCATGCTCCCGTTTCAGAGACAACAAATCAGTGCATCCCGGAAGAGGGTAGGCATACCTCTGAGAGTACGACACTCCCTCAGGTGGTGGCTATCTCCAGCTCTCCTCAGGGGGTCCCCCTTCAGGGAACCAGACAGAGTAGTAGTCACAACAGATGCGAGCTTATTCGGCTGGGGAGGCCACTTGGGGACCAAGTGGACACAGGGCCGCTGGTCAGCGGTGGATCTCCGACACAACATAAACTGGCTCGAGCTGCGGGCTATTCACCTAGCGTTAAGGCATTTTCACAGCAGCATAAAAGGCAGGCACGTACTGGTCCTGACGGACAACATGACAGCCAAGGCCCACATAAACCGTCAGGGGGGCACACACTCTCGCTCGCTCTCGGCCGAGGCCCTCCTACTGGGGGCCTGAGCGGAACAAAATCTGGCCTCCATAAAGGCCGACCACATATCGGGGGAGGCAAACATCCAAGCAGATCTGTTGAGCAGATCAACAATAGATCACTCGGAGTGGCAACTACACCCGAGGATCTTCAGGGAGGTCTGTCACCGCTTCGGGCTTCCCCAGGTGGACCTTTTTGCCTCTCCTTCCAATGCCCACCTAACTCGCTTCTTCTCCCGATTCCCATCCAAGGGAGCAGAGCAGACGGACGCGTTACGGAGCCCATGGCCAAGGGGGCTCCTGTACGCGTTTCCACCCTTACCTCTCCTTCCGGCGGTAGTACGCAAGATTCTGCGGGAAAGGGCCGAGGTAATCCTTGTGGCCCCTTATTGGCCAAGGAGACCTTGGTTCGCAGACTTGAGGAGTCTCTCCCGCACGAATCCATGGCGGATTCCTCCGGAGAGGATCTCCCTCAAGCAGGGGGAGATCTCCCACCCAGAGCCACAATGGCTACAACTAGCCGTCTGGCTCTTGAACGGTCAATTTTAGCCAAGGGGGCTTGCTCACAGGGTGTAATTAGGGTCATACAGGCATCAAGGCACCCCTCCACGAACCGTATCTACGAGGCCACGTGGAGAAGCTTCCAATCATGGTGCTCTAAACAGGAATTGTTACTCGAAGGGATCACAATTCCCAAGATCCTAGAATTTTTACTAGATGGCCTAGAGAGGGACCTCTCGCCAAACACACTGCGCAGGCAAATCGCCGCCCTCTCAACTATACTTTCTGCCAGCCCCGGTGAATCCTTGGGCAAGCATCCCTTAATACGATCCTTCCTCAAGGGGGCTGCAAACATCAGACCGCCAACCGTGCACAGGTATCCATCGTGGGAACTACCACGAGTACTACAAGCTCTTACCAGAGCGCACTTCGAACCACTCAAAACATGTGACATTCGCTATCTGACCCATAAGGTAGCATTCTTGGTAGCCATCACGTCAGCTCGGTGGATATCTGAGTTAGCTTCTCTCTCAATGAGGAAGGACCTGTGCCATTTTCACAGGGACAAGGTAGTCCTAAGAATAGACCATTCATTCCAAAGGTCAACTCCCTTTTTCACAGATCACAGGAAATAGTCCTACCAGACTTCTGTCCAAACCCAGCTCATCCCCTGGAGCAACAATGGCACACCTTGGACGTACGCAGGGCACTAAGACATTACATTTCACGCACAGCGGAATTCCGACGCTCGGAAGCGCTTTTCATATCCTTCAACCCTGCTACTAGGGGCCGGAAGGTCTCGTCCTCTACCATCGGTAGGTGGATTAGGGCATGCATCACGGGGGCATACCAGGCGGAGTCCTTGCAAGTCCCCAAGCATATCACAGCCCATTCCACAAGGAGTGCTGCCACCTCAGCAGCATGGGCCATGCAGGCTTCTATTGAAGAGGTATGCAGGGCAGCCACTTGGGCCTCGCCCTCTCCATTCATTCGTCATTACAAAATCGACAGGTACTCCTCTGCAGAGGCCTCCTTCGGTAGGAGGGTTCTCCAGCAGGTGCTAGACCAAAGTTGCACACGGGACCAGTCTATTCCCCAACCCAAGGGACAATAGGCTTTGGTATGTCCCACTGCGTGGATTATCCATCTCCAGTGCTGGAGAAGGGGCGTTGACTTACCTGAACGCCTTTTCTCAGCACGGAGATGGATAATCCACACCCACCCTTATAGGCTAGAATAATAGGGTATATTTAGTGGAGCCAAAACGTCTTACTGTCAGTCAAGGGCTGCGCTCGAGTCAAGACTAAAGGATCATGGTCCAAGACGGGGCGTGGCAACTTTGGCTGACTGATCTGATTGGCCAGGAATGCAGTCTCAACCCACTGCGTGGATTATCCATCTCCGTGCTGAGAAAAGGCGTTCAGGTAAGTCAATGCCCCATTTCAGTAAGGCATTTGACAAAGTAGACCACAACCTACTTCATAGTAAGTTAGAAAAAGGCGGAATAGACAACATCACCACCATATGGATTTGTAGCTGGCTGACAACCTGTACTCAATGAGTAGTCCTCAGTGGTACTACATCCACATGGAGAGAAGTAAGCAGTGGGGTACCACAAGGCTCCGTGTTAGGCCCAGTACTCTTCAATATCTTCATAAATGACCTAGATGAGGGAACAGAAGGGGAATTCATCAAATTTGCAGATGACACTAAACTGGCAGGAATAGCCAACACCCCAGAAGACAAATTCAGGATCCAAAAAGATCTTGACAAACTTGAACAATGGACCCTATCCAACAAAATGAACTTTAATGTGGATAAAAGCAAAATTTTACATTTAGGCAGGAAAAATCAAAGGTATAAATACAAATTATATGAGACCTGGCTCAAAAACAGTAACTGAGAAGGACCTTGGAGTCCTGGTGGATGATTACTTGAATATGAGCCAGCAGTATGCAGCAGCAGCCCAAAAAGCTAATACAATCCTGGGTTGTATAAACAGAGGCATAGTGCTGCTTTACAAAACCCTAGTAAGACCACACCAGGAATACTACAACCACTTTTGGTCACCATACTACAAAAAAGATGTTGAGACTTTGAAGAAAATTCAGAGAAGAGCAACTAAGATGATCAAAGGCCTGGAGACTAAAAAATATGAAGAACAGCTGCAGGAATTGGGTTTGGCTGTTCTAAAGAAAAGAAGAAACTGGTGACATGATAGCAGTATTCCAGTATTTGAGGGGCTGCCACAAAGAAGATGGGGTAAAATTATTGTCTAAAACACCAGAAGGCAGGACAAGAAACAATGGTTGGAAACTGATCAAAGAGAGAAGCAACCTGAAATTAAGAAGAAATTTCCTAAGAGTGAGCACAATTAATCAGTGGAACAGTTTGCCGCCAGAAATCGTGGGTATTCCATCACTGGAGATTTTTAAGAAGAGATAGTCACTTGTCTGAAATGGTATAGGACAGTGATGGCGAACCTTTTAGAGACCGAGTGCCCCAACTGCAACCCAAAATCCACTTATGCATCGTCGGGTGCCAGGTGGGTGTGGCCCATTGGGTGGGCATGGCTGCGGTGGTAACAGCAGACTGGGTGGGACTAAAAAGTTCAATCAATCAATTCCAACTTTGCAAGATTTTTTTTTCCCCATGAGAAGTTGAAATTGACTGATTGATTGAACCTCTTTTTTTTGTACATGGCGGCGGAGGCCTAAAACGAAAAGGTTTTATAAAACCCAGCTGAAAGCCTAGGACTGGGGCGATGGCGCGCATGCCCACAGAAAGGGCTCTGAGTGCCACCTCTGACACCCGTGCCATAGGTTCGCCACCACTGGTATAGGATCTCCTGCTTGAGCAGGGGGCTAGACTGGAAGACCTCCATGGTCCCTTCCAGCTCTATTATTATAATATATTATATATATTCTACTGTCTTCAGCAATGGGTTCTAGTTAGGTTCTGTTTTCTATTTAAAACAACAACAACAAAGAGTTTAGATTCGTGATCATTAAATTTTGTGATTTAATACTGAAGATTCTTGGGAGTGTCTTTCAACCAATTCAGGCATTGACATTAGCACTTTAAATTTCATGCTAAACTTACAAACTATTCTTTTGGAATAAAACTGACTTTTCTGCAAATTGTAACAAAAGGACAGGTCTAGTGAGTGGATGAGTTTCGTATTTTGATATTACATTATTTATCTGTATGGCAAACTTGGCATGTGCTTTCTTCAGCTCTACTTCTTTCTTATTAAACTCAATCTACAGTAGAATCCAAGAATTGTTTGAATTCCCATATCCTCATGTTTTAATGGTGGTACAACTATTCTTCAAAAAGCTTCAAATATTATTTGCTTATGGAATATCTGAAGTGAGCTAATTCTGATGACAGGAAATATAGGAGAAGGTAAGGCAGATCCTGGGGATGGAATGAAAATAGGAATCAGCCTAGAATCCCTACATCAGGGGTGTCAAACTCAATTTCATTGAGGGCCGCATCAGCATTGCGGTTGCCCTCGGGGTCAGGTGGGTGTGGCCAGGGTGGGTGCGGCCTACTGGGTGGGCGTGGATGAAGTGGGTGTAGCCTATTGGGTGGGCATGGCCAGCTCTACATCGTTCGCATCAAGGGTGCCTGTGGGGGCCTGGGCAGGAGTGGGACAGATCTGAGGGTCTCTGGCAGAAGGGGGTGGGATGATATCATTTGATATCATAACAAAAATGTATCTTTTCCCTATCTTAGTAAAGTCCAAGATACCTATAGAACAGGAGTAGGCAACTTTGGCTCTTTTATGACTCGTGGACTTCAACTCCCAGAATTCCTGAGCCAGCCATGCTGAGGGGAAAGGGAGAGGTTTCCAAGCTGAGCCATGCTGGCTTAGGAATTCTGGGAGTTGAAGTCCACGAGTCATAAGAGAGCCAAGGTTGCCTACCTTTGCTATAGAATAATGCAAAGAAGCTCAAGTCTGTGGTCCTGAATATTTTCTAAACCTATTATCCAACATCCTATGATACAAGAGCAAAAAGGTCTAACCAGATGTGGTGGATTTTGTTTTAAAATTTAAAGGGTTTTGTTTTTGCTTTTTCTTAACTAAATGGCTCAAATCTTTTGGCCTTCTGGTATTAGCAAATTAAGTTCAGTGGCATATGTTTGTTAAAACAATATTGAGAATCAGTTTTGTATCTGATCCTAGGCTTGCTAAAAGTTATGGGCCAAGATGAATTAAAGGAAAGGGTTGTTAACTAATGACTTACGAATGAATTGCTTATGGGCACAGGTTATTTATTCATTTATTTATATCCCGCCTTTATTATTTTTATTAATAATTCAAGGCAGAAAACATATCCACCACACTTTCCTTCTCTTTTCCCGACAACAACCCTATGAGGTTGGGCAAAGAGAAGGACTGGTCCAAAGTCACCCAGCTGGCTTCCACTTACAATCTTCCATTTTCTAGCCTGGTCTTTAACCACTAGACCAAACTGTCTATATATAGAGAGATGATTACAATGAAATAGATTCATTGTGATAGAAATAGTTGTGTAAAATTTCATGTATAAAACATTCACAAACATACATTTTTTCTTTTTCTTTTTTCTTTTTGCTTAGCTGTCAATGTTTTTCTTTGCCCCATTTTATTAAACATAACTTTAAAAAGAATTGGGTAAAGGACAGTTTTACAAGGTGAATTCATAACTGAATATTAAACAAATACAGAAGCATATAAACGAAAGTACCAAAGTTAAGTACAAAAGTTAAGAGGTCCAATTGTAGAAAAAAAATGCTGCGAAGGAGAAATGGTGAAATCAGTTGAAAAGACAGTACAGTCAAACCTGTCAGAGAAGTGAAAAAAGGTATAAAGAAGACGTACTTGATAAATGAGAACATTTCAAAGTCAATAACAGAAGTTTAACTATATATAGCCAGTTTGGTCTAGTGGTTAAGAGCAAAACAAAGAGAAATAGCATAATCAGGGTAATTCATGATACAGAATAAAGAAAAATCCCTATTTTGAGGAAATAGGAGATAACCAAGGATAACCAAGTAACAATTAATATAAAAATGCTGTTATTTCTGCACGTTGACATATCCGCTTACTTCTGGATTAAAATTATAGTTTGCAAGTAATCTGAGCAATACTATCTCTCTACAAAAGGAAGATATTGGCAAACACAGAAAAACTAAAGTTTTGCTGAAAAAAGATTGAAAATGCTCAACAAGACATGGTGACAGAATTGTTCAGAAAGGGCCTAGTGTTTCTGTAAGAAGAAATAACTAATTGGCTGAAATCTCAGATTAAGAAAATAAAATTTTGAAGTCCAATTTTCTGTTTCCCAAAATTGACATCCAGACAGCACTGAAAACTTACATATATAGAATGTAAAAACAATTGTCAGTACACTTATCTTTTTGTCCTTTGTGTTTGCTTAGTTGAATTTATAACCACTGTATTCTTAAGTAATGGTTGTTAGCAGAACTATTCTCACTGAATTTGTCGTTCTCACTTCTGCATCCATCCAGATCTGGACATCCTGCTTCTACCCATTTAACTTTATTCTTATGAATGCAAAGAACTAGAAGAGGGAATGTTATTAGCATTCAGCAGATTATTCTGGACAGTACAGAATTACTGTAACTATTAGACTTAAGATATGTAGGACAGCATTTGGAGAAAATTAACAACAAAATGTCATAGTAACGTATTAATCAGTATTCAGTTGGGGGGGGAATATGTGTTGGGGTTTTTTTATGCACCTTTTTCTTTTTTAATGTCTTGATTGTTTTGCTTTTTTATTTTTTATCCTTTTTTGGATTTTTTTTTTTTTTTTTGGAGCTTTGTATTTAAACCTTGTCTTGAATAAAATAAAAAAAGAGATGCAAAAAAAGAGAACTTGAAATAAATAAATATATTATTGAGACATATATAATTTCTCTTTCACTATATTCAAAGACGTTTCATACTGCTTATGAGCAGTAGCATAATTGCATTTTTAAACAATGATTTTCCTAAATTAATTATTTTTAATGATTATTTTTTATAATTCTAAATGTTCTGCTTATAAATTTTATCTGAGAATGCCGAAGTCTTATCAGAGAAAAGCAGAAAAAAATCTTTACCTAAAATCTCTGACCATTTCATAAATGGTCAAGATGGGCAGCACATAATGTAAATCCAATTAATAAATAAATAAAAATATCTGCGACAAAATTGACAGCGATCAGTCTCCTCGAACAAGAACTTTAAATAAGTTTTAAAAAACATATTTGCTTCTTTCTTGTCAATTGTCCAATTCCCTGATTCTTTTAGGAGCTTTTTCATGTAGGTTTTTTTTCCAGTCGTACAGCAACCTTTCTAGAATAGAACAAATAGCATTATGTGTAATGTTGCAACAACTAGCCAAGTGGTACCATTTTATTATTTTATTGTCTACTTCTTCCCTAAATTTTCTTTACTGAATTGCCAATTTTCTGTTCCATACATATTTAGTACAACCCCATGATCACTTTCCTGGTCAGTCATAATCTGAAACATGGGGACGTTTTGTTAAAAAGAAGCCACACTTTATTTATTTAGAAAAATAAGGAATAATTTTATTTCAATGTATTTGCCATGCAAAGTTTTTTCCATTTCCAGTGGTAGCATCTCATTTAATACTGTACCAAATTTATCTGCTAAAATGTGGTTTATTCAAAGATTTATCATTTTTGAAAGTGGGGTTATGGTTTCTTACCTACACAGATTTTTTACACAGCAACTAACAAATATTGTGTACATTAACTAAACGAGATATATCTTCAAGTAGATATTCATACCTGTCTTCCTTAAAAGATCAGAACAGGCAAAGAATAAACTATAGTCATTTTTAAATTAAACAGTTGTCTGTGAAAAAAAACAAGCACTTAATGCTTGTTTGTTAATCTGCTCAGTTGCCCTGAATTGACACTTTTAATTTCTTTCTGTATTAGATCAAGAAATATTTTATAAGAAAATGGTTAAAATATGGACCAACTTTTGTTTACGTTTCGAAGAAGCCTATTGCAATAGAATGTATACTTTAAAACTTAGCAGAGGAAAAAATTGCTAGCAATTTAATTTTTCCAAATTTATTTAGGCATAACAAAGATACTGAGTTATTTCATTTAAATTGTAGGTGCCTCAAAGAATTCATAGGTAATTACGTTACAATAGGTATTATTTTGGTGAAGATTCAGACTTCTGTAGTGAGCGAGGCCTGAAGGGGGCTTCATCTTTGCCTAAATTTAGTCAGGATATAAATTATTTTTCCCCACTTAGCTTATGTTTGTACATTCTATGCAAATGTTTTTTTTAAGAACTTTATTTAAAATGGTAGAACTCTTAGAAGCCAATGCACAAATAACTTTAATATTAAACTTTTTTAAAAAGAGCTCAAAGTTCAGCACTTTTCAGTAAATCCATAAACTATATTGTTTCTTAAATGAAATCCTATAGTGGTTAGAAACTTCATGCAGGGAATTCATTTTCCTTGGTATAATAATTTGCTGAAGAGTTTTCCCAGTAATTCAAATCAGAACTGTACTTTCAGAATAATATAAAGGAATTTGATGTCGTAGATTGGATTGGTCTAGTCTGGCTTCTGTTTCAGGAATATATGAGCAGAAATCTCTGGAAAGGCCATAAACAGGACGAATTTGCAAAACAACCTCTTCTCATGTTCTCTAGCACTAGGTATTGGGCACATACTGTCAATGACAATCTATGGGCATCGTATTTGCTAGCCATTAATTGTGGTATTTTTCATATATGTTTCTAACTCACTTTTAAAGCAATCTAGCCTTTAGAAAATCTTGTGACAATAGAAGTCCATTATATATGCCATAAAATATTGCTTTAATATGTCCTGAATACATCAATATTTAGGGCTGTTGTTTGTTTTTGTCATTGTTTTGAACAATCTTGGGATCTAGGATAATTTGAAAAAAATAAAAAAAAATCTATATTTTCTTTTCACATTTTAAGGGAGTTCCACCCCCTCAACTTTCAGTTTCCTTTTCTGAGACCATTCCACCTCTATAATGCTCACTTTTTTGTGCCTTCTTTTATTATATTAAACTTTATTCCAACAAAAGTTGGAAAACTAAGAGAAAGAAAAAAAAAGTGTAGTGACTTTTTTTAGTGCATGAAAATAGAATTACAAGCTCAACCATTTGCTTTACATTTCAAGCCATTTCTATAACAGCAACAACATTCTAATCATCAAAACCTAAAATCAAAGTTTCATTTTTTACCCAGTTTCTATAATACTTTTTGAGGTGCAGTGAACAATATTGTACATTATATTCTTAATGATTAAACATGAATTTGCCTTGTCACAGAGGTAGCGTAGTGGGCTCACCTTTTCATTGAGCTACGTGTAGAATGTGGGTTTTTTTTTTAAGTGTTTCACGGTCTTTGATATTTATACTAGGTTCGTGGAACAACTGAGGTTTTGTAAATTCCTCCTATCCACACATTATTTTGAGGCATTTTAGTTAACCCTTTAAAGCCACTGAGATGCTTCACTATATAATTTTAACACAGAATCATCCCTTACCTTCCAAACCAAAGGCAAGTGGTGAAGACAGAAATGCATTCACAACACTACCTCAAGGTTCATGCTAAGCTAAGTGGTAAATCTTGGCTCTACAACTATTGACTTATTTGATAAAAAAAAAAAAAACCTAACAGATACAACAGCTAGTTTGATTTCTTTACAGTATGGCAGACCACAATGAAGCCATATGTATACAGAAGATCTGTCTCCTGCACTATACAGAAACCAGAGCCTGTATCAGCCTTGAATTCATAGATATAAATTCTAGGTCTTTTTCTCCCACTTTTATCGTCAATAGACTCTTAATTCTTCTCTTGGAAGAAGGCACCTGATACAGGTTGGCATAATAGTTCTCTCTAGCCTGGGAACAGTGGCTTCCTGCCTTGGCAATTTTAGTTCTCACGTCTACAGATAATAATGTTTCATAATTTAGTGGGACTTTTATCTTTTTATTTTTTTCCCTTTTAGATATTGTATTTTTCCTGCCTTGTGCCATGCTAGCTCTAGGTTTAAGAGATCTTTTAGAGATCTCTGAACTAAGTTCCCTTGAAGGTACACTTTACCACCTACTTTATCCAAATGCCCATTTCTGTGGAATAAGAATATGATTCAAAAGATTTGTACATCAAAAACTATTACTTCTTGTCTCAAAGTCAAATTAATACATGAGATAATTTTTCCCCAAAATGGAATAATGATAAGACACTATGCAAACTTGTGCTTGAATTAGATACAATCAAAACAGACAAAAGGATGTATTTATTTGATGTTTATGCGTTGGTAAGTCTAACAACCACAAATAAAATAAAATACAAGCAAAAATATTGTAGTGCTAGTAAAAATCAGGAAAAGATATATAGGATAATGAACGTAAATAACATTTATAGAAAGTGAATCCATAAAATATTAATATAAAACAATTTCAGTCCTTTAACATATTACTAAATTTAGTGATGTGGACCATCTATTGCTCCCGTCTTCCCAATTTTGGTACAATATGTTATTTTAATACAATGACATTTATATAATATATACCTTTATAAAATTCTACAATTCTTAGAGTATGAAATGTAAATAAGTAAAAAGAAGAAAGATATTCTGTATATTCATATAAATCTTTTGGATTTATTTGATGTTTTTTAACATAATGTATAATTCAACTTTAGAATTCACTACCATGAGATGTGTGCTGTCAGCTGGGTCGGCTCAAAAAAATGTTGAACCAATTTATGCAGGTCATGGGGAGCAATGACTATTAGCCTTCATGATAGTGTGACTGCCTCTGAAAGCCATCTGCTGGGGGACTAGTAGGTCTCCTTATGCAGTTGGTTGACCACTGTGAGAACAGACTGTTGGACTAGATAGACCGGGTGCAGTCCAGCAGGGCACCTCCTATGTTATTAAATGTTTACCATATAAACACAATGAAATGCAATAAGACCAAAGTATGTAAACACAATGAAATGCAATAAGACCAAAGTATGTTTTTTTTGAATGAGGCATAATCTAATATCTATTGAATCAAATACTACTATTTTGCCATATTAGGCAGGTAACACTTGCCCTTTAACAAAAAAAGACACATTCATAATTTCATCTAATAATTAACCCAAACTATAAATCCCAATTTCTACCTATGTCTTCCATATAATAAATATTTTTTATTAATTCTGAAGTCTGGATTATTCCAGAGCATCAGTTTACCATAACAAAAAAAATCAAAAGGCCATTTCCTGGAAATAATGCACCACAGTCTTCAAATCAATGAAACAGTGAAAGAGCTCTTGACATTTATTATGTATTGTGGCAAGAGAGAAAGTCCAATTAATTAAAAGTGCTATATATGAATATTCCAGATTGGCCCAGGAGAGAAAATTTCTACTAAGAGATATCATAAAAATTTGGTCCTAAATAATAGGCATACAAATTCATATAACTGAAGATTTGTAATCCCTTAACTGTAACTTTATTTGGAATATTGCAGTGTGTTGTATGTGGGATTGCCTTTGAAGACTACCCGGAATTTCTCCAGCACTGGAGATGGATAATCCACTAATGGGTTAACTTAATCCTGCCCAATCAGATCAAGTCAGCCAAACTTGCCACGCCTGTCCTGGGCCTGATTTGCCCCAGTTTTCAACTTGACCTCGCCCAGAGCACACGTGCAGGTTTGCTCACAGGCAGGTAGATACCATTAGTGGATTATCCATTTCATTATTAGATTTAAGAACTTTATTTCCTTCTGAGCCCTCTGAGCAGCGTTGGGACCAACGCTCCTCTAGAGGACCAAATTTACTGATTCCCACTGGGACTCAGCTTTCCAAACGGAGGACTCTGTTTGGCATCTAAATTACCCCCCTCCTTCCCCCCTCGCCTAGGAAAGGGAGGCTTTCCGCTTTTTTTCCTTTTCTTCCTTTCTTCTCCCCCCCCCGAATCTCTGGGTGCTGGGGTTTGCGGCTGCAGCCCGACAACCTTAAGGAGACCGGCCCTGGCTTGCGGAGATCATAGGGACCTCGGATCGACGGCCCACGGTTTGTTTTCTGACACTGCGGCTAGGACTCTGTCGTCGGGGCTTGCGGTTGCAGCTCCGATAGCCAGGAAGAGCCGGTTTGGTGTGTGGAGGCCGCAGGGCCCTCAGATTGTCTCGCGGCATCTCTAGGACGTTCCGGGGGCGGTGGGCTTGTTGGAGGACCGACGAACAGCTGAGAAGGATCTCCTTCAGCTCCGTTCCCTCCGGAAAGGGTCCAGCATGCCGGGTGAGTCTACACGCTGTGGGGCCGGAGGGGGGGATCGGCTTGAGTTGTGGTTGCCATTTTGATGACTGCGTGGCCTCTAAAGCCTTGCTGACTCAAGGGAAGGTGGGGAGTGGGGAAAAGACTTTCCCACCCATTTAGCCAGTCCTTAAATTCAATTAAATGCTTTCTTCTCAGCCCCTGGGTGCCTTTTTCAGTGAAGGCCTAGATCGGGAAAGGGGCCCTGCAGCCTGCAGCTGCCATCTTGGAGGCTTCGGCCTAGCCCAGACCGAACAAGGCATTACTGAGGCCTCCCTTGACAAGGGCCTTTTGCCTGATTGTAGCAGCCAAGGTTACCTTGGGGGGGGGGAATTCTCTCAGGTTATTCTTGGAAATTTCCCTGTGGTAATTGAAATTTTTCCATTTATCCTTGGCATAGGCCCAAGATATTTATATTGGGCCTCCTGGTGTCTTAAACCCTGGCCACCTTGGGGCTTGCTAACCACTACAGTAGTCCTAGCCTCTGACACTGTGCTGTTGCCACCTTCAAAATTTTTATTTTTAATTTGGTCAAGTTTGCTGGCCTGGCAACATAGCAAGCCTCACTAGCAGACTGCAGTCCACTTAGGTGGAAGTAAGAGCGACTGCAAGTAGAACCGGGGCCCTGCCTTTTGGATACCACTGGTTCAGTGGCCAGGGGGAGTGGTAGGGCAACCTAATTCCAGCCTTTGCCCTACAACCTTATCAGCCAATTGATCCCTTTCCCAGGTGCACCCGCTCGCGCACCTGAAGTTTCATACCAGCATGGAGGATAACACGGCTTCCCAGTCCAGGGCCACCTCTCCTTCCTCTTCAGTCCGGAAAAGGCACAGATCTCCTTCACAAGAGGCCGCTGGCGGGATCACAGCCAAGGTCAGGCCCAAGGCTGCTTCTGGGGGGAAAACCTCCAAATTGGCTGAAAGACAGGCTAGCAGGAGACACCAGGCATTGGAAAAAGAGTTTGAAAAAGCTCAAAAACAGGCCAGGGCTGAGACTGCTCAGACAGAGTCCACCTTTTTTGATCTACCTCTAGGTCTTGCTGATGCTCCTCAGGAGGTCTGGGCACCGGCAGAACCCAGCTCTTCTTATGACCAAGCCGAGGAGGTACCTGAGGTGCAGGCCTTCAGGTCCCCCCACACCCCGGAAGCCACCTTTACACCTACGGCTGCAGGGCTTAGAGGGGAGGAACTCACCCTCTCAGCCCTGGATGATAGGATTCAGGCCTTGGTAGACCAGGCAGTGGAGCGGGCCCTTACGATCCGGACCCCGTTGGTGCCCAGAGCGGAATCCTTGCTCTCCATTCCTCTTTCATGTCCAGTATCGCACAGTTCTCGAGACCCTCCTTCTCCCTCCTATTCTTTTTTAAGCGGGGTCTCAGCGACCCCAGAGCAGGATCAGGCGCTCGACGCTTCATGGTCAGAGGAGGAGGAACCGATTCCGGATCCGCCCCCGTTTGGAGGGCTATTTAATCCATCGCTTTTCCTCCCTCTGCTTCGCAAGGTTAGCTCAGTACCACATGGGAGAACCAGCCAGCCCGCCCCAGGAGCTCCCTCAACAGATCCAGAGGCGGACCCTGTCTTCATTGAACCAGTGGCCACCCAACATCATTTCCATGTCTAGCCTTGTTCCTCAACACAGTTAAGAAACAATGGGCTTCCCCGGGTACGTTCCCCCTTCCAGGTGTTAATGATAGGAAGTTGTTTAGTGTGGCCTCAGAGTTAGAGAAGGCACTGAATGTACCCACAGTGGATGAGCCCCTGGCTCACCTGTTCTCCCCTGCTGCTATTTCAGGGGATATGGCAGAGGTCCTAAAATCTGAGGAACGCAGAGCGGAAATGACCTTTAGGAGGTCACACCAGGTGGCAGCGTGGTCCATCAGGCCATCCACCTCAGCTTCCTTTTTCACCAGGTCCGCCCTCATCTGGCTGTGCCAACTGCAGGCCAGGATCCCTGCGGACGATGTTCGCACACATCAGGACCTGAGCAAGCTAATGGCCGTGATGGAGTATGCTTCTGATGCGACATTGCACGCTGCTCGATTCTCTTCCAGATCCTTGGCTTCCAACATGACAGCCCGCCTCATGCTATGGCTAAGACACTGGCAGGCAGACGCCAAGTCAAAGTGGCGCCTGGCAGCAGCTCCATACCAGGGCGGTAAGTTGTTTGGGGAGGACTTAGCCCCATACCTGTCAGAGAACAAGGATAAAAAGAAGATCTTGGCCCATATCACTAAACGATCAGATAGGCGTACTACCCCTTACAATCGTAGACAGACCTTTTGGGCTGCCTCTACCCCAACAGTCACGCAACCGTCTTGGACCTTCACGCCCAGACAGGACCGTCAGGCTGACAGACCAGCCACAAGACCCAGGCAGCAACTCCAGTCCAAACGGCCCTTTTGAGGCGGTGGTCGCTCCTTCCATAAGAAGTGACCCCCCCAGGGGAGCCTCCCATAGGGAGAAGACTCTCCCTCTTTGTCACTCAGTGGGAGGCCACCACCACAGTCGCCTGGGTCCTGGACACCATTCGCCACGGCCTGCCTCTGGAATTCATATCCAGTCAGCCAAAAAGGTTCATTGTTTGCCCCCTATCAAAGAAGCATGCAAGGAGAGGTCTCATGCAGGAGGCCATTCGTCACTTACTAGACATCAGAGCCATAGAACCGGTACCTGTGGCCCAACGAAGGTGCGGATTCTACTCCATCTTCTTCGTAGTCCCCAAGATCTCGGGAGGATGGAGGGCAATCTTAGACCTAAAGCGCCTGAACCTTTATTTGGCATACCGAAGGTTCAAAATGCAGACACTTCAGTCCATCCTTGGCAGCGTCCGAAAGGGGGACTTTCTCACCTCAGTGGACCTCACAGAGGCATACCTCCACATCCCCATCAGTCCCGGCCACCGCTGGTTTCTCAGGTTCAGCTACATGGGACAGCATTACCAGTACAGGGCACTGCCATTCGGCCTGTCGTCGGCTCCAAGGGTCTTTTCCAAGGTACTGGCAGTTCTTGCAACACATCTGAGATTGATGCCGGTTCGGGTGCAATGCTACCTAGACGACATCCTAATACAATCGTCCTCTCTGCAGAGGGCTCTGACAAACCTGAGACTGGTGATCGGAGTCTTGCAGAGCCACGGCTTTTCAGTCAACTTCAAAAAAAGCCAGACAGTCCCATCGACCAGATTGCTCCACTTAGGAGCCATCATAGACACGGTAGAGTGCCGGGTTTATCTCCCAGGAATGCAGGGGCAGCATACTGGACCTAGTTCTCAAGGTCTGAAGAGAGAAGGCCATGTCCGCCTCCGGGCTCTCCAAGCTCCTGGGAAAGATGATCTCGTGCATCTCGATTGTGCCCTGGTCCATTTTACATTCGCGACCCATCCAGTGGTGTCTACTCCCTTACCAAAAGGAGGGAACAAGCACTTCCACCTGAGAGGTAAGGATTCCACCTTACGCTCCCTCAGATGGTGGCTCTCTCCAGCCATGACCAAAGGGTCTCTTTTCAAGGACCCTAGGCGACTCACGGTCACGATGGATGCCAGTCTCTCTCAGTCTCAATGGGCCCAAGGAAGGTGGTCTCGGGCGGACCTGAGACACAACATCAACTGGCTGGAGCTCAGGGCCATACATCTTGCCCTTCGCCACTTTCGCTGCAGCATAGCGAAACAGCATGTACTCGTCCTTACAGACAGCGTGGCAGCAAAGCCCCATGTGAACAGGCAGGGGGGCACCCGGTCCCGGGCGCTCCAGGCCGAGGCCCAGCAGCTGGGTTCCTGGGCAGAGGCCAACCTCGCCTCACTCAGGGCGGACCACATCTCGGGGAGGCAAACAAGAGGGCGGACGTCCTGAGCAGGTCAACTGTGGACCACTCGGAATGGCGTCTGCACCCGAGGCTATTCAGGGAAATCACTCACAGATTCGGTCTCTCCATCATAGACCTGTTTGCCTCCAGGGCAAACTCACAGCTCCCGTGGTTCTTTTCGCGGTTCCCAGCTCAGGTGGGGAGGGAGCAGATGCCCTCCGGACCTCATGGCCAGAAGGCCTACTCTATGCTTTCCCCCCCTTCCCCTCCTTCCAGCGGTCATCCGCAAGCTTCTACAGGAGAGGGCAGAGGTCCTCCTGGTAGAGGTCCTTACTGGCCGTGGAAACCTTGGTTCGCCAACCTCGTTGGTCTTAATCACGTCCCTGGAAAATCCCTTCAGACAGGGTATCACTGATCCAGGGGGACCTGACTCAACCAGACCCTCAATGGCTCGTTAGCCGTCTGGCACTTGAACGCAGGATCCTGATCCAGGAGTCCTGCTCGCCAGGGGTCATTGATATAATTCAGGCATCCCGTAGACTGGCGACAAACTGCATCTACAAGCCCACATGGCAGAACTTTTGCCAGTGGTGTTCCACTCGTCAAATACCTCTATCGAGATTGACCGTCCCAGACATTTTAGACTATTTGCTGCAGAGACTGAATAAGGGATTGGCACCTAATACCTTGCATAGACAGGTGGCGGCCCTTTCTACCCTGCTCTCTTACAACATGGTTAGTTCCCTGGGGCAACACCCCTTGATCCGCTCCTTCCTCAAGGGAGCTACAAATACCAAGCCACCGGTGGTCCACAGGTATCCCACATGGGAATTGCCTAGGGTCCTTCAGGCTCTTACCAGGGCTCCCTTTGAGCCCCTCAGTTCATGTGACATGAGGTTCTTATCCCTCAAGGTCGCCTTCTTGGTGGCCATTACTTCGGCCCGGCATATCTCTGAGATGGCCCTCTCAGTCAGGGAGGACCTGTGTATCTTCCCCTGGGATCGGGTCACTCTCCGCTTAGATCCCACCTTTGTTCCCAAAGTTAATTCTCTTTTTCATAGGACCCAGGACATGGTCCTTCCTGATTTCTGCCCCAACCCGTCCCATGAGCTGGAACGGCGATGGCATTCTCTGGACGTCCGACGGGCTCTCCGTTACTACATCAAACGGACGGCCCTCTTCCGTAGCTCTGAGGCTCTCTTTGTCTCCTTACCTTCGTCCAGGGGTCGGAAGATCTTGGCCTCCATAATCACTCGTTGGATAAGAGCTTGCATTGCAGGGGCGTACCAGTCCAATTCCTTGCTGGTTCCTCCCTGTGTCATGGACCACTCTACACGCAGTGCGGCCACCTCGGCGGCCTGGGCCACGCAGGCTTCCATCGAGGAAGTGTGTAAGGCAGCCACATGGTCTTCCCCATCACCGTTCATATGGCACTACAAACTGGACAGGTATGCTTCCGCCGAGGCATCCTTTGGCAGGAGAGTCCTCCAACAAGTGGTGTCTCGCGGCACGGTTCCAAACTTGCCCGCTTCCCCCCCGTAAGGACAATGGGCTTTGGTATGTCCCATTAGTGGATTATCCATCTCCAGTGCTGGAGAAGGGGTGTTGTCTTACCTGAACGCTGTTTCTCAGCACGGAGATGGATAATCCAAACCCACCCAATTAGGTCCTTAGGCCTAGGGTCTGTTCTGTGAGCCAGCACGTCATGCTGTCAGTCAGTAGCTGCGTCCTCGTCGAAAACTGGGGCAAATCAGGCCCAGGACAGGCGTGGCAAGTTTGGCTGACTTGATCTGATTGGGCAGGAGGATTAAGTTAACCCATTAGTGGATTATCTATCTCCGTGCTGAGAAACGGCGTTCACGTAAGACAATGCCCTTTTTATCTATAATGCAGCAGCCCAGTTATTGGTCTGCATGACACCTGTATTCTGGGCTCTGCATTGACTTTCAGGTGCTTCTGAGAACCACTTAAAGTGCTGTTTTAACCTTTACAGACTTAAATTGATGGATACCAGCATATTTGTGGGACCATCTTCAACAGTTTTAGCCTGTCTGATTCATAATCCCAGATTAACCTGTTGGAAGTCTCCATTTCTGCAAACTGAACGGGGCACAAGCGTGCATGCACTGCTTTTCTGGTACTGAATCTGCCCTTGAATAGCTTCCCTCTAGAACAGGGGTGTCAAACTTGCAACGTCACATGACATGTCACGATGTATCGTGACTTTTTTTCATTGCTGGCAATGGGGTGGGCGTGGTTTTGGCATGACGCATCTTGCCCATGGGCCGGCAGTTTGACACCCTGCCCTAGAAATTCAGGAAGGTATTAAAAACAGAAATATTCCAGAAAGCATTTAGAATGTGAAATATCACTTCTTAAATTTATTGATTCTGAAATTGTTTATATATTAATTGCTTGCTGCTTATCTTAATTTTGTTTTATATTTTATTATTGATGCTATATTATGTTTTCTGTGGTTTTTATTATATTGTGGACATTTTTATCATGTTGTTTATAGATATATCATAAAATTCAAAGAATCTCTTTTTCCAGAAAACATAAATTAAATAATAATATTGCTATTTTTATATATAAATACAATTTCTTTATGCAATTATAGTAAAAAATAGCCACTTTTGTAATAATTGTATGGAAGTAGAAAACTGAGAAACTTCAGTATTTGTTTAACTAACAAATACTCAAATTCTGCTTTCTGAATAGTTTGAGAAAATGTTTCAGAAACTTACTAATACTTTTTTTGTTCATTTTTTTCTAGATATTAAAACTTCAGGAATTCTGAATTTTTCTTTACGCCATTGTTTTTCTTTTGGAGACAGAAGATACATGGTTCACTCTCTTAAAATAGTCTCACTAAAAGTATAATATAAAAATGTAAATAGATCTCCAAAATTTCTAACATTTTTATATTAATAAACAATATCATGGGCTTAAAAAGATGTATTTATTACCACCATTTCCCAATTTCTTCTATAATTGACCATGGTGTTAACTGTTGTAGGTCTATAATCCAAACTGTTAGTACGATTCTGTACTGAAAATTTAGTGTTTATCTGATGAAAATTTAGATTATTTTTACATAGTAGTTTAAGGTAGATCTTGAACAGTAATAATGCTTTAAAATTGTACTGTTTCTTATAACCTTGTTCATTTTTGAGAGATTAATTCTTCAAGATATACATAAATTAAGAACATATGGTAGGCAGAAAGATTTGACATTTACATTTAAAAAATTCTAGAATACCTATAATGTGTAGCTCATATGACTCCAGATATTTTACAATAATAATAAAGTGCTCTGGGGCTTTAGAATTTAATCAGACAGGCACCTGCCACATAACACACCAGGCTGTCTGGATAGAGGATGTAGCAGTACCTGGAGACAGCAGAAGAGAAGAAAGTGGAGAAGATAAAAAAATGAAAAGGTTTGCAAATAGAAATAGAAGATCTGTTGCAAAAGAAAGCAAAGGTAGTACCAATAGTAATAGGGGCCTTGGGTGCAATCCCAAAACAACTGGAGCACCACTTGAACATCATTGGCATTGGCAAATTCATCATCAGTCAGTTGTAAAAGGCAGCTTTACTCGGAACAGATTACATCCTGCGACAATATCTGTAACACCATCTAGCATCCATATCTGCCTATCCCAGGTTCTTAGAAAGGACTCGATAGGTAGACAAAAATGCCAAATCCAGTCTGAACATTTGGCTGACTATACAACAAACCTCCCCCACCACACACACACACATATTCAGCAATATATAACAATAACATGGGAGTCTATAATAAGTCAAAAAGAACTATAAAAGTTCCCCAACCATGAAACAAAGTTTTTCCATGTAATTAAATAATATAAACTTTACTTTCTTGTAAAATATCAGACGGGAGGATGCAAAGACTGGAACTGCAACATGATGTTCCATATCGGGGACAGAGGAGGATTGGATCAGTTTCCCCCTTATATGATGAAGGAATGGAACCCCACACCTTTCTCCACACAGACAAGCATAACCTAGGAAGATTCCACTTAGAGGAGATGGTCAATACAATATCTTAGAACAGGGCTTTTCAACTTTAGCATCGAGCAGGTGGTACACGACCCCTAGCCAAGTGTAGTGGGGAAGGGAACAAGCTAAAGCGGCACCACACAGGCCTGGAGGAGATCAGCTGGAACTGCAGGGCTTGGCAGAAGCCCCAGGATCTGCACGCCTGGCTAAATGCTGGTTGGAACTTCTGGCGCACCCGGAAAAGAAGAGGGCGGAGAGAAAGGAGAAGCTATAAAAGGAGCAGATTTCGGCAGGAGAGGGAGAGGGACAGAAAAAAAAGATGGAGAAAGAGAGAGACGAGAAGAGGTTTTTATTAGCCAAGCGGTGAGGAGAGAGAGCGAGAAGCCTTTGCAAGCAAAGTGTGAGTGAATGGGAGAGCGAGAGAGAAGCTTTTGTGAGCAAAATGTGTGAATGAGAGCGAGAGAGAAGCTTTTGCGAGCAAAGTGTGTGAATGAGCGAGAGAGCTTTTGCGAGCAAAGTGTGAATGAGAGTGAGAGAAAAGCTTTTGTTAGCCAAGCGGTGAGGAGAGTGAGCGAGCAGCCTTTGCAAGTAAAGTGAAGTGAATGAGAGAGCGAGAGAGAAGCTTTTGCGAGCAAAGTGAATGAGAGCAAGAGAGAAGCTTTTGCAAGCAGAGTGAATGAGAGAGAGAAGCTTTTGCGAGCAAAGTGAGTGAAAGAGAGAGAGAAGCTTTTGCAAGCAAAGTAAGTGAAAGTGGGAGAGAAGCTTTTGCAAGCAAAGGGTGAGTGAATGAGAGCGAGAGGCTTTTGCGAGCAAAGGGTGAGGGGGGGTTGCAAGGAAAGAGGGAGAGAAAAAGGGAAAAATGAGAGGGAGAAGGGAAAAAGAAAAAAAAGCATTGACTTTTGACTTCCACTATTGCAGTAGGAAGCAAGCATTAGCACCGAACTTCAACTTTTTACTTTTCCATAATATTATAAACTAGCCATTTCTATAACAACAAATGGATCTAAACAGTAAAGCCCAAAATCCCCCCCCCTTTTTTTTTAGTCATCACATTTTTGACACCTTGCTAAGCATTGGTGGTACTCGAATATTGTCATGTCCTAAAAGTGGTACAATCTGTGAAAAGGTTGAAAAGCCCTGTCTTAGAATCAAGCCATATATGGTTTTATGAGTAAAAGCCAGCACTTTATACTAGAAGCCCAAAGTAATAGTAACTAATGAAACAATTGCAGAACATGTGCTCATGTAATCTTAGGATATTCTTTCCCACGTTTAATATTCTTATATTTTTCACCAGTTTTCCTATGTTCTGCACACTTGGACAACCGAAAACTTTTCTAAAGATTTATTGTTTTACTGGAAACACAAAAAATATTGGTCAGTTACTTTCAGTTAAAATTAATAACCTATTTAATAGTTTGTTGGTTCAGTTACTGTAAACAAATAATTATTATGTAGAGGAAAATATTTGTAGCTCAGGGTTGAATGGAGGGGTCCTTGGTGCTCTCTGAGACACTAAGAACCCCTCAAGTACCCTAAAGCAAATAAATACATTATTGTCAAAATTTACAAATACTGGTATTTCTGTGCTTTTCTTTTCTCAACCTGGATTTTTAAAAATTCCTCAAGAATATTAGAAATTATAACTAATAATAAAATGTATATAAAAATACAAATTAGTATTAAAGTCTGATTTATAAAACTAGCAAACTGTTTACTGATTCAGTTGTTAAATTGACTTTTGACATAGATAACATGAGGTCTACATCAGAATTTACATTCTTAAAATATGAGAATCTTTAGTAGACGTAGATCGTGTCAACAATAAATATAATGGCTTTCATTGAGTAGAGTTTCCATTAATAATATTACTCATCCGTTAATTAGGCATTGGATAATTCTGAAAACGGAGGAAATGAAATATCTGATATCAGATTAAGGCAAAATTAATGTCTCAAAGTTTTAAATAGATCCTTGTTTTAGTTTTTGTTTTGCATATTAAACTATAAAATTTGCACAATAAAATTAAGGCCACATGAAAAGTATCTTATAATATTGAACATTAAGCCTTAAGGCTTCCATATGATCATATTTTGGTTCAGCCTGATAGTATCTCCTTCCAACCTTAGACTATTTTAGATGTGCTCTCTAAATCTCTGCCTTCATTTGATTTAATAATTGTTATAATTTTTTTGTTTGGGCCATTTATTGAAAGTAACATTAGTTTTATCATTTAAATCAGTGGTTCTTAACCTGGGCAATATCGCCCCCCCCAGGAGCAATTTCATTTTTCAGGGGGGCGATGGAACGGAAAGCGGCAACACGGGGGTGAAGGAACGAAAAGGGGGTGATATGGGGGCGATGGAGCGAGAAGTTTTGGGGACACTTTTGAGGCTTTTTCGTACAGTGAATTGCTGCATATCTGTCATACAAAAACATCAGATCGCTCGCTATTAGTGGATTGAATTGTGTTTTCAAATGTTCCTCCAGCTAGCTTCAGTACAGAACGCCGTACATATGTGAATACGCATCGCTTATGTTCATGCACGTTGCGCAGCAGCCTCTACCCATACAGTAGCACGCCATTGGCTAGAATGGGCAGTGATGGAGGGGGAGCGCTTCTTTCGAAACATCGCATGCTGAGTGGCTCTGTAAAACATTTTGTGTGTCTCTTTGTATTGTACTTTTTTAGCATAATATCCAGTTCGATATTATATTTTCCTTGTGTCTTTTTAATCCTTTTTACAATGTGTGCGACTATATATACTTTCCTCGAATCTTAATTTAGTTTCAGAGTTTTCGTCTTGAAATTCTTAGTTCTGGCATTGCGGTTTGTTCTTATGCCCTTTTTATATTTCTTTTCGCGTCTTAAATTTCACTTGTAATTCAATCATTAAATGTTACTGTTTTTCTTTTCGGGCATTTCACTTTCTTGCAATTGAATTTTGTTTTCAGTGGTCATTACATTTAAGTGTCTTGAATAAATAAGATAGTAATGAAATACATGTATCACGGAGTTTGGGAATAAAGTGACGGATGGCAGCAAAATTTTTCACACAGTTGAGATATGGGAAAAAGACAGGAAATAAATTATTTGCATCGATATGTCCTGATGATAGTTTTAAAGAAAACAAAAAAAGTGTTTGCATAAATTGAAGAATTATTTCCTATGTTGTGATTGAGAGGTTATGTTGGGGGAGGGGTCGATGACAACTTCCTCATTGGCTCAAGGCGGTGATTCTTTCAAAAAGGTTAAGAACCACTGATTTAGATGAAGTATGTTAAAATAGTATAAGATCATAATCTTATTTTAGAAAAGATTCATATTTTATTATAAGACAATGTTTTGATATACAGGTGGCTCTCAGGATTTCTGATTCATTAACCATAGTTTGGTGTATTCAGAATTGGTAAATACAACAGGAAGGCATTTGTGTATCTGCAGTTTTTGTTGCACTTCTGTTTCAAGAAAGATTTGGAGACAGTATTTTGCTTACGTACTTTATGCATGCACATTAGTAATACATCGATAGCTACATTGCTATACTTGTTGATCTGATAATAATCCATCTTTGTTCCATAGCCAAAACAAGAGAAAGAAATTTTACATGAATCATTGCTTTTTTAAATATATATTTATTATGTTTTATCAATGGGAATAAAATACAAAATAGAAAAAAAAGAATAAACGAACATCCAACAGTAACAACAACAACAAAATTGTGTACAAAAAGAGAAAAGAAGAAAAAAAAATGACCCAAACATCCAACATTAAACATAAAAAAAAATCCACCCTGGCTGGATGCTGTAAAACAAACAAACAAACAAATTGATAAATTCTCCTCTCTTTACATAATGGGTTTGCAAATACTGCTAGTTATAAACTTTCTCATTTAATAAGAAAAATACATAAATATTTCAAATGAGGAGGTCCATATCTAATAATCAGATTGACCCAACATCCAACATATATATAAAAAGTGAAAGAAAAATAAATAAAAAACAACAGTCAACAGGTTAAGTCACATTTTACACTAGTCTTCAAATCCTTCTATTATTCATCTGTTACTGTATTTTACATGTGGAAATTCCACAAACGGCTTCCAGTCTCATAAAGCTGTCTAGTCCAGTGGTTCTCAACCTGTGGGTCGGGACCCCATTTGGGGTCGAACGACCATTTCACGGGGGTCGCCAAACAAGGTTGTCCGCCATTTTTCCCCCTTTGGCAACGCCCCTGGCACCCAGTGATGTATAAGTGGTTGGGGGTCACCACAACATGGGGGACTGTATTATGGGGTCGCGGCATTAGAAACGTTGAGAACCACTGGTCTAGTCCATTATCTCTAGTTAATTTCGCCATCTCTACTAATTCAGTCAGTTTTAAAATGTATTCTTCAACAGTTCACATTCCTTTCCTTTCCAGTGCTTAGTGAGTACAATCCTCGCAGTGGTCAGTATGTAAAGAAATAGCGTCCCAAATTGTTTTTTTTTATTAATTTATCCATAATACCTAAAAGAAAAGCTTCAGATTTTATTAATATTTGTATCTTAAGTATTTTCTGCATTACCGTTATAATGTTTATCCAAAAGTGTTTTCACAAATACATGAGTCATTGTTATTTTAGTAGTATGATGTGCATTTTTTTGCTGTGGAATTAAGGTTACTGAACAGATACATAGACTTTATCTGTGATCTATAGCATACTTTTATTCTATAATTAAAAACTATAGAATGAATTGCATAATTATAATTATTCTATACTTAATTTTTATATAATGTTTTGCTGGTATTAATTGTGCCTCATTTTAAGATCCCATTCTGAATCTCTTAGCACATATTTAGCAGGGTTTATTATTTCTAGAATGATAACATGTATCTTTAGATAATGTGCAGTTGCACATTCTCAGTTCAAGAAAATTTTGCAGGAAATTAAAGGAATAGAAGTTAATAAAAAAGAATATAAGTTAAGAGCCTTTGCAGACGACTTGGTGGTTACTTTGTCGCAACCTATTAGTTCTGCAGTAAAGTTATTACAGTTAATTCATCAATATGGTTTGGTTTCGGGTTTTAGGATCAATGTTAACAAGACTAAAATCCTACCTAAAAATATGACTATTCAGGAGAAGCAGACTTTGGCTAACTTGACGGGTTTTGAAATTGTTAATAAGGTAAAATATTTGGGGGTGATGCTATCTGTTTCTAATGCAAAATTATTTAAAAATAATTATGACAGGTTGTGGGTTAGTGTACAGAAAGACTTGAAGAATTGGGAGAAGCTGCAATTATCTCTCATGGGAAGAATTGCAGTGATAAAAATGAATATTCTACCCAAGTTTCTTTTTTTGTTTCAAATGTTACCGATTTTGAAGAATGAGACTAATCTAAGTGAATGGCAGAAGGGTGTTAATAAATTTATTTGGGCAGGGAAAAAGCCAAGGGTTAAGTTTAAAATTATGCAAGACTTCCGTGAGAGAGGTGGACTCAAGGTACCGAATTTGAAATTATATTATGATGCGGTGGTTTTAACACTAATTAGTGACTGGGTAAATTTGACAAATCTTGAGATACTCCATCTAGAGAGATGGGACTTACTTTTTGGGTGGCATGCCTATTTAATATTCAATAAAAAAGTGGATTGGGCTTTTAAATCTCACATTATAAGAACTTCTTTACTTAGGATTTGGAGAAAATATTATAAAAGTGATTTTAAAGTACCATTATGGGCTATACCCTGGCATGCGATAGAAGGAATAAAAAGAGGTGTTAAAATGGACATGGTGTCTTATAGACAGCTACTCAGATGGGATGGACAAAATTGGCAATTAAAATTACGGGAGGAGTTAACACAAGAAAATATTATTTATTCTTGGTTTCAATATAGGCAATTAGCAGACAGATGGAAGGTGGATTGCAAGGTGGGTTTTCTTAGAGAAGATGAAAATCTTATTAAGCAAGTGAAGGATCAAAGACAAGCCCATATTAAGAGAATTTATGGGGTGCTAGTTGAATTGGACTCAGAAACGGAATTAATTAAAGATTGTATGATTAGATGGGCCCAAAACTTTGGTGAATCAGTCCCATTGGATACATGGGAAACCATTTGGGTAAGAAATCTCAAATTTACACAGGCACAGAATTTAAGGGAGAATTTTTATAAAATGTTTTATAGATGGCACCTTGACCCACAAAAAATGTCTTTCATGTACCCGGACTTACAGCCTAAATGTTGGAGATGTGGTTGCTTGGATGCCACCTATTACCACGTTTGGTGGTCGTGCAGAGAGATAAAAGCATTTTGGATTAAGATATGGTGGAATATTCAGAGAATTTTTAGAAGGAGGGTAAAATTTACTCCGCAGTTATTTTTGTTGGGTATAGTTACTGATTGTGATACAAAGGAGGTTATATTGATGTTAAATTTGATTACAGCCGCAAGGCTGTTAGTAGGACAATATTGGAAGAAGGAATCCTTGCCTACACTGCAGGAATGGTTTTTTAAAGTGTCCTATTTGGCGGAAATGGCAAAGATTTCGGCTTTCTTAAAGGAACAAACGCAAGAGAAATTTCTTGCTGTTTGGGATAAATGGATAGAATTTATACAATTTAAATTGGATATAAAAAAATATCACATTGCTTTTTCATAATTCTTATTTCTATATACATATACATATATTTTAGTCTTATTTTTTTTTCTTTTTTATATATATATTTTTTAATTTTTTTTAATTAAGCCTATATTCTGCTCTGGGAAGCTCAGGGGGGGGTAAGGGGGGGTGTTTTGGGGGGGGATGGGGAAGGGGATGTTATGTTTAGTTTTTTGTATATGTTGTTTTCTGTTTTTGTATTGTTATATTTTTCTCTGTTTTTTTTGTAAAAACTTATAAAAATTTTCAATAAAAAAAAAGAAAATTTTAAAAATGGTATTTCAATAGAAGAAAAAAAATGCTAATTGTAGGAAAGCTGAATTTTTGAATTCTTTTTTTAACAAAAACTTGTTTATGTGACAATTTATTTTTCAAGAACTGTGGATTATACGGTTATTGTTTGCATGTTTGCTTTGGGTTAACATTTGGCTCCCCTCTCCCCGTTTGTGTTGGTGTGGTTTTCTACCCCCTTTATCACATTAGTAATCAATGAAATTCCATAATTCGTTCTATGAAAGATTTTCATGGAATCTGAACATATTCATGGAACATCATTTGTGTTCATAGCTGGATTCTTTGCATTGTTAAAATTATTTTTTTGCAAGCGATTTTTCTTCCTTTTATGATATACAACTGCATATAAAGAAGCTAAAATTCATTTATTAAAATAAAACTATATAAATTGTATATGTAGCATAAATGTTCTGAAGAATTGGGATTCATCATATTTTAATGATTTTATTATTCCTGAGTTCTGATTTTATGCAGATAATTATATCTAGGTTGATCCTTTTTTTCAAATGCAAAAAAAAAAATCATTTAAATTAATTTATTTCATCATATTTTTTTTTTACTATTTTTCCTCTAGAAAGTTTCACCCTGGCAAATTTCACATTTATAACATGATAGTTGACTAATAGAATGAAATTTGCCAACTGAGGCCAGATAATATCAGTCTGATCCCTACCTCACAAATTTGGTCCAACGTAACCAATTCTTACTCAGAAGGTAAAATCCAATGGCTCTTTGAACACCATCCTATTGCTCATGTAATATGTCAATAATGATATCAAGATGACAGACAGAAATCTGATTTTGGAGAAGGAGAATTTCAGTTTCCCCTTCTAACTTTCAAAATGAGTTCTTTGTTGGAAAAAAATTGAAAAGGGATATGGCTATGTTTTAAATCCTCTCATGATCTACATGTATCGCCACCTACTATATACAATGAGGAGAATTGTCCCATAAACAAAACAGAAAAGTAGTAAATGATTCTGTTTTCTCCTACTCTGCTACTCTGCCACAGGATCTGTGAAAGATCAGAATAAACCAAAATGGTAATGTTCCAATCATATAGTATTATTGTTCTGCCACTTTCTAAGTGAGAAAATTTAGAATGCCAGCCTTTAAAATAAAGTTTTCCCACGCAAGATTTTAGAGTCATAAAGTTAAACCGCCAAGCAGATCTATAATAAATTCCAAAAAAACCTATCACAGTAATTGTTTGTATATATGATCCTTCTTTGATTAATACAACTATCTGAAATAGGCATAAAATAATCAATAGGACTTCAGTTTCTTATCAAAACATTGCCTGAATGGAAGCAAGGCAACTATTGGGAGGGGACATTTTAATGTATCTGTAGCAGCTTGCAAAACTCTGTTTACAGTCATCCTATTTAGAAGAAATGGAGCTAGTGATTTGATGGCATATTGAAACGAGGTGCCTCAGAATGACAATACAAAGTTGAGAATCTCCATTTCCTAGCTCCAAACCTAGATAAATGTCAAGAGACTGTCTATTTGACATTGCTGTTTGGATGTGACCTTCAGAAAAATATGGTATTATACTTGCTCCTGAGCTTGGAATTACGTAGGATGAGCTGTTGATGCTACTACTTCTAGCTTCTATCTATCTCTACAGGCACAGCCTCTACCTTCCCTTTTAATTCTTATCACAGCGCGGGTGGTATTGGGAGTTTGAATTGCTAGTTCCTCATTTTTCACTTCTTAACACCTTTGATAATTAGGTGGTACAAAATTGCTTCTGCTACTAATCATACCTGGACTGGAATGAAAGGCAGGAGTGGAGGTATACTAGTGAAGGATGGGCATGATCTGAACTGTACCCATCTCTGAAAAATGCTGAAATTATGTGAATTATTAAGCTTTTATTTTTATTTTTTAAAAGAGCATATTGAACCAAGATTTGGGGTGGGAGATGAGGGATTGAGGTATGGTAATTCATCAAATTTACCAAGGCAGGGTCACTGTGAGCTATTTTGTTTAAGCTTCATCAGTAGATAGAGCCAAGGTAATTAATCACTTCTGATGGTGGGATAGACTTGTCCAGTTGTTGAAATCCAGAGTAATGTTGGTCCCAATTAGAGATGAATTTTACTACATTTTGTGTTTTCATTTTTAGGTATGTTAGAATTTGCCACTAAACATGAAATTAAAAACTCCCAAATTACTTCCACTTAGATTTTAATCAGCAGTGACACTTCAACCCAAGTATGAGTTGGTGGAAAAAAACAGTATCCTTCTGGATTTCCTAATTACGTTTATACTGAATATATAAAATTGTGTCTATGGTTTTATTCTTGAATAACGTCATGAACATCAATTTTAAATACTAGGTAGTCCTTGGCTTATAACCATTCATTTAGTGACCATTTGACATTACAATGGCACTGATCGGTTTTCATTTTACAGCTGTTACAAGATTCCCGTGCTTGCATGATCAAAATTTGGGCACTTGGCAACTGGCATTTATTTATGGCAGTTGCATTGTCCCAGGTCCATGTGATCGCAATTTGTAATTTTCCAGCTAGCTTCCGACAAGCAAAGTCACTGGAGGAAGCCAGATTTGCTTAACGACCACGATTCACTTAATTACAGTGATTCACTTAAGAACTGTGTCAATAAGATAATAAAAGGAGGTGCAACTCACTTAACTGTCTTGCTTAGCAACAGAAATTTTGGGCTCAGTTGTGGTCTAGGACTACCTGTACCTCAATAGTTACATAAAGGAACATGAAATCTATTACCAGTAGCTTTTTGGTAGGCATGATCCAGATATTGAGCACAAACACTATTTGTATAGCTCTGTGATGTTCAATTAACCTAGGACTTTATGCTCTCTTAAATAACTTAGCTGTTAATTAGTCCTTTTTTCTTGGAGCTTTCTCAATTAGTCTTTATTCCTGGTCACCTCCAATCTCCTTTCACATTCTTCTAAAAAATCAAATTGTTTATAAAGTATTTGGTTTTCATTATGTGATCCTAGCACCATATTATAACAAAGTCAAGAAACTTCTACAGTGAGTGCATTATAATAGTTGCCTTGTTTGTTCCTTATTCCTGTTTTGCTTAAGCTTGGAAGTTATTTTACACACCAGTTCTTTACTGTCAAAATATATCAAAAAGCTTTGCTTTAAATATTCCTTTACTATATTGAAAAGTTTATTGCTTCTCCCTGTAGGCAGTATTGTTCCAGTTTTGTAATAAGGATGGAATTGATAATAGACAAATGATAACTTGCAAAATGTTTGCAAAAAATATCAAAACCTTCCTAGATACTATATATGAAATTTAAATTTGGTACTGATCAGTTTATCTTTACAGTGTGTTACTTTCACTTTCCTTAGATTGAAAGTCATTGCTTTATACTAGAATCAACTACAGTATTATTTTTAGGGTAGTTATAAAGCAATGACTTTCAAAGAGAAAGTCAATAGTTAAATTCAGTTCCCAGAGTCAGCATTTAAGAGACATGGAACAGATCACTGTGTGCTATATGAAGGTAACTTGACATTTGTTTACATAGCCAAAGATGCCAGTAATTGTTCTGAACCCTCTTATTATTCAGGATTGTTAACCAGAAAACAGCAGCCCATGTAGCTATCTGTTTCAGATCACTAGGCTTGTGTTGATCCAAAATAGATGGATATGTGGCTTCTTTGCTTCTGTTGATCTCTGAATCTATTAAACCTAAAATCCAAAAAGAGAAATAAGATATGTCCAAAAACTGGTGTGAGGTAAAATGTGTGCTAGGTTTGCCTCGTCACTGTTCTCATTTGAGGAAACAAGTATATCTGCAGCTCTATTGAAAAGAAGTGTCTCTCCAGCAAAAGAAATGGCAGGGCAAGTCAAAGAGAAAATTAATAGTCAGAATTCGACCACAGATTTCCTTGCTTTAGAACTTAGCCTACCGGTAATAGTATCATGTTTTCTGTCAGATCAGGCAATCTGTCCAACACTACAGAATATGTTTCCAAGGTTTGTTTATTCTTTAACTTTTGAAATCCTGTAGTAAATTTAGAAAAATTGAAGATTTGCGCTCCCATTGGGCTTTTGAAGAAGACATACAGCAGGGGTCTTCAAACTTGGCCCTTTTATGACTTGTGGACTTCAACTCCCAGAATTCCTCAGCCAGGCACACTGGTTGAGGAATTCTGGGAGTTGAAGTCCACAAGTCATAAAAGGGCCAAGTGTGAAGACTCCTGACATACAGGTAGTCCTCAGTTTAACAACAGTTTGTTTAGTGACCGTTCAAAGTTACAACTGCACTGAAAAAATGACTTATGACCAGTTTTTGCGCTTATAACCGTTGCAGCATTCCCCATGGTCATGTGATCAAAATTCAGACACTTGACAGCTGGTTCATATTTATGACATTTGCAGTGTCCCAGGGTCATGTGATCCCCTTTTGCAACCTTCTGACAAGAAAAGACAATGGGGAAATCAGATTCACTTAAAAACTGTGTAACAAACTTAACAACTGTAATGAATCATTTAACAACTGTGGCAAGTAAGTCATAAAATGGGGCAAAACTCAATAAATTTCTCACTTAGCAACATAAATTTTGGGCTCAGTTGTGGTCGTAGGTTGAGCACAACCTATATATAAGCATGGTTGTCTGCTGCTTTTTTTCTGCAAAAGGTGCTCAGGAAGGGAGATAAACTCATCTTCCCTTGCTATGTGAAAACATACTTCTCCAGCACTGGAGATGGATAATCCACTAATGGGTTAACTTAATCCTCCTGCCCAATCAGATCAAGTCAGCCAAACTTGCCACGCGTGTCCTGGGCCTGTTTTCCCAGTCTCGACTTGATCTTGCCCATGATCAGACGTGCAGGTTTGGCTCACAGGCAGGTAGTTACCTATTAGTGGATTATCCATTAGACTTTAATAACTAACAATTTACTAAAATCCCTTTAACTTTAGCCTTCAGAGTAGCGCTGGGACCAGCGCTCCTAGAGGACTATCCCTTACTGACTCCCATTGGGATTCAGTTTTTCAAACAGAGGACTCCATTTTTTCTCCAAATTTCCCCCCCCCCCATTCCCTCTTCGCTCTGGGAAAGGGTTTTTTTCCATCCTTTCTTCCTTTCCAGCAGCGCCCTTACATATTTTCCCCCTATTCCCTCCAACTCACCTCCAGCGTCGGAGCTTGCGGCTACAGCTCCGATGGCCTTAAAGAGTCCGATTTGCCTCGTGGAGGCCACAGGGCCTCGGATTGCCTTCCGCATTCCGATCGCTCTGGAGGCTTCCAGCCTTTCTGCATTCCGATCGCTGACACTGTACTGTTGCCACCTTTTATATTGCTGGCCTGGCAACACAGCAAGCCTCACTAGCAGGCCGCAATCCACTTTCCGGTGGAAGTCATAGTGACTGCAAGTAGAACTGGTTTTTTGGATACCACTGGTTCAGTGGCCAGGGGGGTGGTAGGGCAACCTAATTTCAGCCTTAGCCCTACACCCTTATCAGCCAATTGATCCCTTTCCCAGGAGCACCTTCTCGCGCACCTGAAGTTTTATACCAGCATGGAGGATAACTCGGCTTCCCAATTTAGGGCTGCCTCTCCTTCCTCTTCAGTCTGGAAAAGGCACAGATCTCCTACCCAAGAGGCTGCTGGTAGGATCGCAGCCAAGGTCAAACCCAAGGCTGCCTCTGTGGGGGAAAACCTCCAAATTGGCTGAAAAACAGGCCAGCAGGAGACACCAGGCACTGGAAAAAGAGTTTTCAAAGGCTCAAAAACAGGCCAGGGCTGAGATTCCTTTTTTGATTTACCTTTAGGCCTTTCCTTTTCTCCTCAGAAAGTCTGGGCACCGGTAGAACCTTCCACTTCTTACGGCCAAGCCGCTGTGGAACCTGAGGTTCCTACATTCAGGTCTCCTACCACTCCACGGGTCCAGCAGGCCCTGGAAGCCACCTTTACACCCACAGCCACAGGGTTCAGAGGGGAGGAGTCCCCTCTTCCATCCTTGGATGATAGTATCCAGGTTCTGGTGGCTCAGGCAGTGGAGCTGGCCCTTGCAGTCAGGACTCTGTCGATGCCCAGAGCTGAATCCTTGCTTTCCCTTCCTCTTTTGTGTCCAGTGCATCACAGTTCTCATGATCCTCCTTCCCCTTCCCATTCTTCCTTTAGCGGGGTCTCATTAACCCCGGGGCAGGATCAGGCGCTTGACGCCTCGTGGTCAGAGGAGGAGGAACCGGCACTGGATCTGCCCCGTTCAGCGGTCTATTTAATCCATCCCTTTTTCTACCCCTGCTTCGCAAGGCTAGCGCGGCAGTGCACATGGGACCTGACTGGTCTGCTCCAGCGGCTCCTACATCAGATTCAGAGGCGGACCCCGTCTTCGTTGAACCGGTGGTCACTCAGCACCATGTTCCATGTCCAGCCTTGTTCCTCAACGCAGTTAAGAAACAAGGGGCTTCCCCAGGTACCTTCCCTCTTCCAGGTGGGAATGATAAGAAGTTGTTTAGCATGGCCTCAGAATTAAATGAGGCACTGAACGTTCCCATGGTGGATGAGCCTCTGTCTCACCTTTTCTACAGCAGGATGGCTGTAGAGTCCAATGGATGGATGGGTTCTATGACAGCCTTCCTGCCTGGCAGACTGGGTAAAAAACTTTGGCCACACCCTTCCTTTGGGCGTGACCCCAGTTTTGACTCAGTCTCGAAGCCCGTCAGCAGCGCGAGAATTAGCTCCTAAAATTCTTTCAAAACAAAAGAAAAAAAGCAAATTCCTTCCCTCTCCCTCGATTCTCTAATTTGGACAACAAGCAGAGAGTAATCTGACCTACTGGCTCGGGGCTCCGAGCCGTTACCAGATCTACATCTCCCGGACGATCGACGAGTGGTGAGAGTATCCCCAGGGTCTAGAGCCTCTTGCCAGGGGAATCGAGCTGCTCTACTTTACGAGCGCTCGCCGGTTTTTTTTTTCCGGTGCATAGACCAGCTGATCGGCGCGAGGAATAGCAGCCCGAGCGGCCGACAGAGCCGCTGCACCGAGAGCCCCATCAGTGGAAGGGCGCAGTCCTTAGAAGCTTGATAGGGGCCGCTCAGCCGATTTCTCCCATCGGCGCTACTGGGAAGCCAGACGCAGACCTCTCCTCTTCGCGGAGACAGGGACCGCAGTCTCCTGCGATATCCATGGGGACCCGGGGGGGGGGTGCTGGCGCAAGAATCCGTCTCTCTGGGCCTTCTGGTAAATTGCCTCACCAGTTAAGCCCCGCCATTTTAAACCTCGCGGTTCCCCCTCAGCTCACTGTCGGGAGGCGTGGCTTCTCCTTAGTTGCCATTTTGGCCAGTATACTTAATCCACCTACCGTCCGGAGTTTCCCTTTCTCTTTGCCTGCAGAAGAGATGACTTGGTAGCAAATGCATGACCACTGATACCTTCAATCTAGTGAATTATAGGAGCGAAGGGAGGAAAGAGCGAAACACTCTTTACTATTCGTGGTCTGTTTCCACAGCCACAGCTTGGGGAAAACATTACAGAACTTACAAGTGTACTTCTATTAGGTCCAGACACCTGTCCTTGACCTTGGTGAAGGAGGTGAGGAGGAATAATTTCTATCTAACTGTTCTTGTTGTGACCTTTAGTCACTGCCCTACAGGGTACTCCTTCCAAAGGAACCTGTCTGTCCGGCCATTGTTTATCTGTGCAGAAGAGGGCTCTTAGTCCCCAGTTATCTGCAACTGATCTGCGTAACTTATTTCCCCACCCCAGGTATTCCCTACTCGGGTTACCTGGCACAATGGCAGACAATGTCTCGTATTCAGCTATGCAGGTCCCCCAATTGTCCCCCCCACAACATCAACGAAAACGCAGATCATCTGAATCTGAGGTGGGGGGGAAGAAAAAAGCTAAAACAAAGCACCAAAAGGGACCATCCAAAACAGCTGAGCGAGAGGCCTCGAGGAGACATTTGGCTCTAGAAAGACAATTTGCCAGGGTACAGAAGGCCAACTCCAATGTGACAAACATAGTTTCCCCTTTCCCATTGGTGGGCCCCACGGCAGCACCCAATGCCCAGGATGTTCTCAAAACTTGGTCTCCTCCTGGGGAAACCGAACAGTTGGATTCCTCCACCTCATCTTCACCAGCATCTACCCCAGATCATACTCCCACTGTAGCTACGTCCAGTGACAGAGCTCAGGAGGACAAATGGTCGGCCCAATTTCAGGCATTCATGCAGGATGCCTTCTCCCAGTTCATGGCTTCCAAGGCCCAGGCGGTTTTTCATCCATTCCATAAGGGACAAAATAAGGCTCTGCCTACTAACATTTCTGAAACTTCCTCTCTGGTAGGAGAGGGAGACTCATTAGATCTGGACATGACAGACATGCCCCTCTCGGAGGATGAGGGGACCGCACCTAAGCAGGCGACGAACTCTGGCCTCTTCGATCCAGCGCTTCTCAAATCACTCCTGATAAAGGCAGTCTCTACGGTCAACTTGACCTCAGTCCAGGTGGAGAATCCTACCACAAGCAAGGAGGCAAATCCTCTCTTTGCCAAAAAAGTCCCACAGGACAAATACATTCCCTGTCCGGAGGTTTTCCGTACCACGGTAGAGGAACAATGGGTTTCCCTCGCAAGTCCACCGGCTCCTAACAGCATAGAAAGGAAGCTATTCAATGTCTCTCCTTCCTTTGCGGGTATGCTAGAGGTCCCTACGGTAGATAGTCCCCTGATCTCATTGTTTTCTACTTCTGCGATTCCAGGAGACATGGCTGAGGCCTTGAAACCAGAGGAAAAGAAATTTGAGCATTCCCTCCGTCGTTCCCACATGGCCGCAGCCTGGGCGGCCAAGGCAGCGACATTATCATCCTTCTTCGCCAGGGCCAGTATCATGTGGCTGCGGGAGCTGCAGAGCACTATATCTCCAGATCATGTCAGAGCGCACCAAACTTTGGCCAAGATTCTGGCGGCCTCTCAATTTACGGCTGACGCTTCACTGCACACAACCAAGTATGTGGCAAGATCCATTGCGGCCACAGTGGCCTCCAGTGGCCTCTCGTAGATTACTGTGGCTCAAAAATTGGAAGACAGATCTGAAAGCCAAGTGGCGTCTCTCGTCGTCCAAGTACAGTGGGTCATTATTATTTGGATCCATCCTGGATCCACATGTAAGCGAGAGCAGAGATAAGAGAAAGATCCTAGTACATCCATCAAAGAAGTTAGACAGAAGAGGCACTCAGGAGTTCCGGAGGCAAGGTTTCCGCCCAAGCAACTCCTGGGACTGGAGACAGCCCTTTCGATCAGGGCAGTCCTGGGACTGGCCTAGAGGCTCACGATCCTTCTACCCAAGGCAGGATTGGCCCCAGGAACGCCAAAACATGGGAGCCAGAGGCCAGTTCCAGTCCAGGCGCCCCTTTAGAGGATCGGGAGGTCGATCCTTTAAACGAGCCAAGTGACGCCAGACAGGACACTCCCATAGGAGGTCGGTTAGGGAGATTCATCGAGGTCTGGGAGCAGACCACTACCGACGCCTGGGTCCTGGAGACGGTCAGGCATGGCCTGACCTTAGATTTTTGCTATCCCCCACCAAACCGGTTCATCAGATGTCCCATCTCCAGAAAGGTACACAAGGCAAGGTTAGTAACTTCGGCCATAGCTCACCTCCTGTCAATTCAAGCCATAGAGAAGGTACCAAAGGGAAAGGAAGGAAGAGGATTTTATTCCATCCTCTTCGTGATCCCAAAGACATCCGGAGGGTGGAGAGCAATATTGGACCTGAAGGGCCTGAACTATTATGTAAATTACAGGAGATTCAAGATGCAGTCCTTGAAATCCATCCTAGCCAGCGTCAGGAGGGGCGACCTCCTGTCCTCAATAGATCTCACGGAGGCGTACCTACATATCCCCATTCATCCCAGTTACCGGAAATTCCTCATATTTACCTACGTGAGCCAGCATTACCAATACAGGGCCCTACCTTTCGGGCTATCCTCAGCCCCAAGGGTATTTAGCAAGATACTAGCCGTAATAGCGGCCCATCTCAGGCTGATGCCGGTACGCATACAATTTTATCTGGATGATATCTTGATTCAGTCCAGCTCGCAGGAGCAAGCAAAATTAGACCTCTAGACCACAATCCGAACCCTACAAGGGCATGGATTCTCGGTCAACATAGACAAGAGCCATCTCACTCCCTCAAGGAGACTGCAACATCTAGGCGCAGTGATACTCGTCACAGTGCAGGGTATACCTTTCCCAGGAGCGGCAGGCCAGCATCTCCAAGCTAGTTCACCAAATTTGGAGAACCAGGAGAGTGCCCTTGATACAGCTCTCGAAACTCCTGGGAAATATGATATCTTGCATGGGCATTGTCCCATGGGCAAGGCTCCACTTGAGGGAGTTGCAGTGGTTCCTCCTACCCTACCAGAGGAGGAACCTCAGTACCTCCAACAGGAAGGTCTTGGTACCAGTTCAGGTGATGAGATCACTGAAATGGTGGATATCTCCCATGATTCTCAAGGGGAGTATATTCAGGGAGCCGAACAGGGTTATGCTCACGACAGACGCGAGCCTATTCGGATGGGGAGCCCATCTGGGAACCCAGATAGCACAGGGCCAGTGGGATCAAAAGGACCTTTCACACAGCATCAATTGGCTAGAGCTTCGGGCCATTCACCTGGCTCTACGTCACTTCTCCCACCTAGTAATAAGAAGACACGTCCTCGTATTAACAGACAATGTAGCAGCTAAGGCACATGTCAACAAGGAGGGGGGAACGCGATCAGCAGAACTAATGAGGGAGGCATTAGCCCTGGCGCGGTGGGCAGAAACCAACGTGAGTTCCATCAGGGCGGAACACATCTCAGGGGAGACGAATCTCCAGGCAGACTCCCTGAGCAGAGCAGAGCAGAGGTGGATCAGTCGGAATGGCGACTGGACACGGCTCTGTTCGAGGAGATCTCCCGGAGGTTCAGACGGACGCATCTGGATCTGTTTGCCACTCCAAAGAACACACAACTTCCCAGGTTCTTCTCCAGATTCCCGAGCCCGGGGTCGGAGGGAACAGATGCCCTTTTCAACCATCAGCTATGGGAAAGAAGGTGTCATCTTCTACCATAGGTAGGTGGATCAGAGCCTGTATAGCCCAAGCTTACGTCTCACAGGAACTTCCAGTGCCCACACATGTGACTGCCCATTCAACACGAAGCGCAGCTACATCTGCGGCGTGGTTGACACAAGCGTCGGTGGAAGAGATTTGCAAGGCCGCAACTTGGTCTTCGCCTTCTGTCTTCATTTGGCATTACCGTTTAGACTCCTTTGCTGCAGCAGATGCTGCCTTTGGTAGAAGAGTGCTACAGCAAGTCGTATCTGCTCAGGATTCAGTGGACTAGACATTCCCTCCCAGGGGGACATGAGGGCTTGGTATGTCCCATCCATTGGACTCTACAGCCATCCTGCTGGAGAAGGGGCGTTGTCTTACCTGAACGCCTTTTCTCAGCAGGATGATGTAGAGTCCAAACCCACCCAGGTGTTAGGTCTAGGCAGGTATAAGATAAGGAGCGACCGTATCAATTCCAACAAAGTTTCTCGCCTAAGTCAAAACTGGGGTCACGCCATAAGGAAGGGTGTGGCCAAAGTTTTTTACCCAGTCTGCCAGGCAGGAAGGCTGTCATAGAACCCATCCATCCATTGGACTCTACATCATCCTGCTGAGAAAAGGCGTTCAGGTAAGACAACGCCCCTTCTCCCCTTCCACTGTTTCTGGGGATATGGCTGAGGCCTTAAAGTCTGAGGAATGCAGATCGGAAATGTCATTTAGAAGGTCACACCAGGCGGCGGCATGGTCTATCAGGGCTTCCACTTCAGCCTCTTTCTTCACTAGATCCACCCTTATCTGGCTTCGTCAGCTTCAAGCCAGCATTCCCACGGACGATGTCTGCACACATCAGGACTTGAGCAAGCTAGTGGCCACGACGGAATACGCCTCCGATGTGACTCTACATGCTGCTCGGTTTTCCTCCAGATCCTTGGCATCCAATGTGACAGCCCACCACATGCTCTGGCTAAAACACTGGCAGGCAGATGCCAAGTCGAAGTGGCGCTTAGCAGCTGCCCCATACCAAGATAGCAAATTATTCGGGGATGCCTTAGCCCCATTTCTGACAGAGAATAAGGATAAAAAGAAGATTCTGGCCCACCTTACTAAGCAGTCCAACAGGCGGACTACTCCTTACAATTGTATGCAGTTCTTTCGGTCTGCCACTACTCCTCCAACCCTCAGCCTTCTCGGTCCTTCACTCCCAGGCAGGACGACCGGTTGACAGAGCGGCCCCAAGGCCCAGACAGCTGTTCCATTCCAAACGACCCTTTCGAGGCAGGGGACGTCCCTTCCGCAGGAAGTGACTCCCCAGTGAATCCTCCCATAGGGGGAAGACTTTCCCTCTTCGTCACCCAATGGGAGATCACCATCACAGACGCCTGGGTCCTGGAAACCATTCGTCACGGCCTGTCTCTGGAATTCATTTCCAGTCCATCGAGACAGTTCATTTCTTGTCCCCAACCAAAACAGTCTTTAAGGAAAGGACTCATGCAGGAGGCCATCTGTCACTTATTGGACATAAGGGCCATAGAACCGGTACCTGCGGCTCAACGGGGTCGTGGATTCTACTCCATTCTCTTTGTGGTCCTCAAGACCTCGGAAGGATGGAGGGCAATCTTAGTCTTAAAACACCTGAACCTTTATCTGGCATACCGAAGGTTCAAAATGCAAACACTTCGGTCCATCCCAGGCAGCATCCGAAAGGGGGACTTTCTCACTTCTGTGGACCTCACAGAGATATACCTTCACATCCCCATCATCCCTGGCCACCGTCAGTTTCTCAGATTCAGTTACATGGGGCATCATTACCAGTACAGGGCACTTCCATTCGGGCTGTCATCAAGCCCAAGGGTCTTTTCCAAAATTCTGGCGGTTCTTGCGGCACATCTGAGATTGATGCCAGTTCGGATGCAATGCTACCTGGACGACATCTTAATACAGTCGTCCTCTCCCCGGAGGGCTCTGACAGACCTGAGACTGGTAATTGAGGTCCTCCAGAGTCACGGCTTTTCGGTCAACTTCAAGAAAAGTCAGATAGTCCCATCGACCAGATTGCTCCACTTAGAGGTCATAATAGACCAGTGGTTCTCAACCTGTGGGTCGGGACCCCATTTGGGGTCGAACGACCATTTCATGGGGGTCACCAAACAATGCAGTCCGCCATTTTTTCCCCCCTTTTCCTTAGCTGTGCTACTCCCTTTTATTTTATTGGCTTTTGAAAGCCAATAGAATAGACTCTTGAATAGAGTCTAATTCTATTGGCTTTCAAAAGCCCATAGGAATTGTCCAGGCTGTCTCTGCCCTGCTGAGCCCGCCAAAAGTCCCATTCTGCAAACGGTGCTGCACCAACTGAGTAGTCCTCGACTTACGACCAGTTGAGTAGTCCTCGACTTACGACCGGTTGGGGGTCGCGGCATTAAAAAGGTTGAGAACCACTGTAATAGACACAGTAGAGTGCGGGTTTATCTGTCCCAGGAACGCAGGGACAGTATACAGGACCTGATTCTCAAGATCTGCAGAGAAAAGACTCTGTCACCTTCCGGTCTTTCCCGGCTTCTGGGAAAGATGGTATCGTGTATCTCGATTGTTCCCTGGGCCAGTTTACACTCACGGCCCCTCCAGTGGTTTCTGCTTCCCTATCAGAAGCAGGGGACCAGCACTTCCACCCGAGAGGTGAGGATCCCACCACAGGTCCTACGTTCACTCAGATGGTGTCTCTCTCCAGCCATGACCAGAGGCTCTCTTTTCAAGGAGCCGGGTCAGCTCATGATCACGACGGACACCAGCCTGTTGGACTGGGGAGCACACTGTCAGTCACAATGGGCCCAAGGGCGGTGGTCTCGGTCAGACCTGAGACACAATATCAATTGGCTGGAACTTAGGACCAAACATCTAGCCCTTCGCCACTTTCGCCATAGCATAGCGACGCAACACGTACTCGTCCTCATGGACAACGTGGTGGCAAAGGCCCATGTGAACCAGCAGGGGGGCACCCAATCCCGTGCACTCCTGACCGAGGCCCATCAACTGGGATCCTGGGCAGAGACCAACCTCGCCTCGATCAGGGCAGGCCACATCTTGGGGGAGTCAAACAAGAGGGCAGACTTCCTGAGCAGGTCAACCGTGGACCACTCGGCATGGCATCTGCACCCGAAGTTATTCAGGGAAATCACCCACAGATTCGGTCTTCCCATTATAGATCTGTTTGCCTCCCAGACAAACACGCAATCCCATGGTTTTTTTTGTGGTTCCCAGTTCAGGGGGCAGAGGATATGGATGCCCTTCGGGTTCCATGGCCGGACGGCCTCCTCTATGCCTTTCCCCTCTTCCCCTTCTCCAGCGGTCATCCGCAAGCTTCTGCAGGAGTGGGCAGAGGTACTCTTGATAGCCCCCTTCTGGCTGCGGAGACCTTGGTTCGACGACCTCATCGGTCTTTCCCTATCACGCCCTTGGAAAATTCCTCCAGATTGAGTATCACTGACCCAGGGGGATCTGATTCACCTGGACCCTCAATGGCTCCAGTTAGCCATTTGGCACGAGCGCCGGCTCCTATCCCAGGAGTCCTGTTCGCCAAGGGTCATTGATGTAATTCAGGCATCCCGTAGGCCGGCTACCAACTGCATCTACGATGCCACGTGGCAGAACGTTTGTCGGTGGTGTTCCACCCATTAACTACCCTTATCGGGATTGACCGTCCCACATATTCTAGATTATTTACTGGGGGGGCTGAATAAAGGATTGGTGCCTAACACCTTGCGTAGACAGGTGGCAGCCCTTTCTACCTTGATTTCTTGCGATACTGTTAACTCTCTGGGTCAACATCACTTGATCCATTCTTTCCTCAAAGGTGCTACCAATACCAGGTCACCTGTGGTTCACAGGTATCCCTCATGGGAATTGCCTCAGGTCCTTCAGGCTCTTACAAAGGCTCCTTTCGAACCCCTCAGTTCGTGCGACATGAGATCCTTATCCCTTAAGGTCGCTTTCTTGGTGGCTATTACTTCAGCCCGGCATATTTCTGAGATGGTGGCTCTCTCAGTCAGGGAGGATCTGTGTGTCTTTCACCGGAATCGGGTCACCCTTCGTTTAGACCCCACCTTTGTCCCCAAAGTTAATTCTCTTTTTCATAGGGCCCAGGATATCGTCCTTCCTTATTTCTGTCCTAATCCTTCCCATGACCTGGAACGTCAATGGCATTCACTGGACATCCGCCGGGCTCTCCGTTATTATATCAAACGGACGGCTGCCTTCTGCAGACCTGAGGCACTTTTTGTCTCCTTCCATCCCTCTTCCAGGGGTCGGAAGGTCTCGGCCTCCACAATCGGCCAGTGGATAAGAGCTTGCATTGCGTGGGCGTACCAGTCCGATTCCTTGCCGGTTCCATGTCGTATCACGGCCCACTCTACGTGCAGTGCGGCCACTTCTGCGGCTTGGGCCATGCAGGCTTCCATCAAGGAAGTATATAGGGTGGCTATGTGGTCTTCCCCTTCGCCGTTTATACGGCATTATAGACTGGACAGGTACGCATCCGCCAAGGCATCCTTTGGCAGGAGGGTCCTCCAGCAGGTGGTGCCCCACGACACGGTTCCAAACTTGCCCGCTTCCTTCCTGTAGGACAAGTGGGCTTTGGTATGTCCCATTAGTGGATTATCCATCTCCAGTGCTGGAGAAGGGGTGTTGTCTTACCTGAATGCCTTTTCTCAGCACGGAGATGGATAATCCACACCCACCCATTGTGGTCCTTAGGCCTAGGGTAAGTTTCTGTGAACCAACACGTCCTGCTATCAGTCATATGCTGCGCCCTCGTCGAAACTGGGAAAACAGGCCCAGGACAGGCGTGGCAAGTTTGGCTGACTTGATCTGATTGGGCAGGAGGATTAAATTAACCCATTAGTGGATTATCCATCTCCATGCTGAGAAAAGGCGTTCAGGTAAGACAACGCCCTCTCTTTCTCTTTCTCTGCTGCATTTTGTTCTTTTTGCAGTTGGGTGGCAATAGCACTTTGCCACTACAAGTAGTCCTCATTTAACGACCACTTGCTTCAGTGATTGAAGTTGGATGCTGAACAACAAGTACTTATGACTGGTCCTGGAAGTTCTTGCCACCTTAGCAACCTTAGTGGTAATTTGGTACCAAAAACTTGGTAGTTAACTTTTAATTACTGCTGTTTAACACTTATCATGTAATGGACATCATTTCTTCAGGTTTGGCACCTAAGCAGTAGTATGTAGTCACTTTGTCGTTTGTTTATATGCTTGTTATCTTTGATTCTTGCAAGCATCGGATTCTTTTCCACAGCCTCTTGCCTTTGCATTTGATGTCCAAAATGTTTAAGCTTTAGTTTAATTATTAGTGCTTGTAGCAAACAGTTTTCATTTGGTTTGGAATTATATGTTCTTCCTATGGTCCAGTGTTTTCTTAATTTTATTTTCTCCAACACCATAATTAAAAGGACTCATTTTTTCCCCTTCAGCCTTTAACTTATAGATGGCGAACCATGACTTTGATAATAGTAGCTTTGTTGTCAGTGTGATGCCTGTGCATTTTAAGTTTTAAGTATTTCATAGCCTTTATACCAAGAAGGAAATACGTTCTTATTTCATGTCAGCAATCAGCATTCCAGTGAATTTTTGAGTCTAGGAAGAAATTATAGTTCAATTTCTGCTCTGTTGCATTGGGTGTGCATTGCCTAATCTTAGCTTTTTAAAATATTGAATAGCAATATTTGTACTCTGTTCTTTTGCCTTCCATAAGTATTCTTCACTTCCAGCCATCAAAGTGGTAACACCAGCATATCTGAGGATGTTGGTGTTTTTCTCAGCAATTTTAATTCCAGTTACTGTTTGTTCTAGTCTGGCATTTCTCATAATGTATTCTGCATGCAAGTTACTTAAATTATGTGACAGAAAACAGTCTTGGCACATATCCATTCCTATTCTGAACCACTCTATTTTAACTATTCCTGTCTAATCATTGTAGAAATCTTACAGTACGGAGGTAAAGTACAGTACAGCCCTGTTTTGTTATAATGTATACAATCAAAAACAAAAATAGAATACAACTCCTTTGCTTTTCCCAGTATTCATCAGATATTAGCAGTGTAATCTTGAGTGCCTCTGTGTCTTCTCAATCCAGCTTATGCATCTGGCAGTTTTCATTTTACAGTATATATTATTACAAAATCTTGAGGATTTTCTTATTAGCATATGAAATAAGTGCAATTATTGAGGACTTCGGTCATACTGTATCCCTGCTCTTTTCTGCTATTGAATATAAATTGAACTTTTCCAATCCCTTTTTCGTATCTGTGTTTTCCATACCTACTTGGAAATCATATACGCCAATTTAATTACATCGTTTTGAAAAGTTTCAAACATTTCAGCTGAAATTTCATAAATTCTGGTAATTCTGTTATTAGCAATATTTTCTCTGCACTTCTAGGGTCTGACTATAGTTCAATGATTAATATTTTGTACGTACAATCAATTTCAGGAATTATTTTGTGCATTTCTTCAAGAGTGTTATATCTCCATTCTTTTTGGGTTCTTTTTATAGTAGATCTTGGCCTTCTTAATCTTGTGGCATGCCTATGTTTGTATGAAAAGATATTTGTCATATCTTTTTTTGTGGTGTGATTTTTTTTCTTTTTTTAGTTTTAGATTAAATTGTAATTTTGCAGGCAGAAGTTTGTCATCAGAGGCACAGTTCACGGCAGGTCTTGTTTTTGCTGACTGAATAAAACTTTTCCATCTTTGCTTGCAGAATGTACAGTTTAATGTTATTTCAGTATTGCCCATTCTGTGGGACCTATGTACAGAATTGAAGAAAGTATTTTCTGTAAGCATTTAATTTTCTTGGCATATAGCCTGTCTCCTGCTTTATGTTTTTTTCCTGAAGGCTAGAGATTCCCATTGTGCCAGAGGCAGTTTTACTTTCAACTTTAGTGTTCCAGGCCCTAGAATTAGCAGGGAGGGGGTTGAGTGGAGGAGGGAGTGTTATAAGAACAAGGTTTTACATTGAACTGTTCTGCATATGTGGCTGCAATATAAACGTGGATTGCCTAATATTTATGGGTTCTTGTTGGACTTGAATTGAGATCTTTCTATCATTTTGGATTTGCATCCAAGCCCTGACGTTGATACCATTTGCAATGATGGCTATTCAATTATTCTATGATTTTCTTGTCTCCGGTAGAAAATTCTTCTTATGCGAAGTGAGCCTTCCAGTGCATTTCAGTTTCTGATCCCCAGTCTGTCAGTGCTCAATCCTTGAAATTTCAATTCTTAAAAGTTTGCTATCTTTGTAGACCTGAATTTTCCTGTTACCTCTGACTCCATTAGCAATTGGACATCCTTTCAGCTTTAATCCAGCCATGTCATATTTATGCTTGGCTCTGCTTTCCCCAGGATCTCTAACCTATGATACTCACCTTCCAGTATCTTGTTGACATTGTCTTGGGTCATGTCTATCTTGATCACATTGAGGCTGTCTTCATTGCAAAAACTGTGTGAAGCTTTAGATTTAGCAACTGGTGGTAAAAACAGTTAGTTCAGGTATCTTTTGTGCCTGTTGGTCCATTCCTTATAGCAGGGTGTGAAACTCACAACGTGACGTGACGTGTCACTAGGTATCTGCAACTTTTTCCCCATTGCTGGAGCTGGGGTGAGCGCAGTTTCGGCATGACGCATGCAGCCTGCAGGCCGGCAGTTTGACACCCCTGTCTTATAGGGACTCAGAAGTATTTTGTCCCATTCCTCTTTATAGGATGTCTTCAACCCATTAATATTTTGTGACTGGCTTATATAAATACTTCAGGTCATGCCACAGCATTTCTGTTAAGGTATTCTGTTAAGCATTTAAGGTAAGGGCCACGATCATCTCATTTGCTATGGGTGATCTGCTGGTGCTCCTGATACATCATTACCACTATGTACTGTGGTAGTGTCACAGTGTTTGCCATTTACTAAAATTAAAATTCATTCTAGAATTCTTACGGAAAAAAGAGTCCCCTTTCTGATTTTTTAGTTCACGTTTGAATAATTTAGGCAAACCACCATTACTAAAATGCTGCCACTTCAAGATTTCTTACCATAGGAAACAGTAGAATACGCTTTAAATATAAATGGAGCAACTTTAAAAACATAATTATAGTCTGTTAGTTCAATATATATCCTATAAATACTGTATATTTAGATGTTAGGAAGGTTTGATGGTTTGATGCACAAACACTAGCTAAAATACCCAGTTGCTATCAGTGTTGGGATGTGGCTTAGGTCAGGGGTGTCAAACTGACAGCCCGCAGGCCGGATGCATCATGTGCAGGCCAGGCCCTCCCCAGTTCCGCAAAGTCAAAAAACATTGCGATACATCACGATATGCCACGTGAAACAATTGAGTTTGACACCCATGGCTTAGGTGATTCAAAGTCTGCCATTTTTTTTATAAAGAATGAAACAGTATTGCTAAGGTGTTAATAATTTGTAAGAACTCTTTTTGGTTTTTTGTATTTATTGAGCAGCAAGGAGAATATTTAGAAGAGTCTGGCTGTTAACATCATTGTACTAAACGGATAATGTGGGTAATGGGCTTGTCCTGCTATTAGTTCAGTTGGATACTTTATGTTAAATTAGTTAATATAATTGGAATTGATTACATAAAGTAGTATAAATTTATTGAGCGTTGGGGGAAGCAAAAAAGATTATGGTCCAGTATTTGAAATATAGTGCAGCCCTACATTTATTATCTTTGATCATAGGTATGTAATAATGTTATGACTTGATATGTGTTTGCCACTTATAAGCGAACTTGCTATGTGCTTGCTATTTATGAGTTTATTATGTTTTTATTAACATACTAAACTGATTAATATTACTCAGGGAGGTCAGAAATTAATTTTTTGTTGAAAGTTAGATTGAATAATTTCTTTCATGCAAGTTCTTCTTGTTTATTTTTTCCTGGCTGTTTTTTTGTATCTGTCTCTTCTTATTTTTTTTTTCCTTTCTCTTTTCTTTTTTATGTCTTGCTTTATGTGTTATAATAAAAAAAAAAGTTTGAGAAGTTTGGTTGTTAAATAATTTTAATAAACAGAGGACATCTTGCTTTGCAATTAGAAAGGCAGAATCTAAACCTGGGTAACCGAAGAGAAAGAATATTAAAGGGTATCCTTGTAAATGGATAAAGCTGTATTCAGGGTATGGGCTTTTGTTGGTGAGACAGCAAAGACTAGCTAGATGGCACAGTTAATTTTATGTTCATGCCATGCAACTTTCCCTTTGTGTGGGAAAAAAATTAGTGGTTCCTTAAGTGTTATTATACTACTGAATGCTTAATTATTTAAGAGGACCAGAAGCAAACTGTATAGCAAGAGTAGAGCCATAGGAGTGAAAATGCTGGACCTAATATCTATTTAACTGGAACTTTTCATTCGAGTCTTGACCATCTTACATTAATATTGACCTACTTTATTGGCAAACTACCACATTCTGGAAAGTATTAATAAGAAACTGTATTCAGGTATTCCTCTGCTTATGACACAGTTGGGACCAGAATTTCCATTGCTAAGCAAGGCAGTTGTTAAATGAGTTGCACCTGATTTTACATTGCTTTTTTTGCCATCGTTGTTAAGTGAATCATGCAGTTGTTAAGCAAATCTAGTTTCTCTCATTGACTTTGCTTGTCAGAATCCAGGTGGGAAGGTTGCAAATGACGGTCACATGACTCTGGGACACTGCAGCCTTTGTAAATACCTGCCAGTTGCCAAGCACTCCAATTCTGATCATGTGACTGTGGTAATGCTATGATGGTCATAAGTGCGAGGACAAGTCATAAGTCATTTTATTGAGTGCTATTGTAACTCCAGATGGTCACTAAACAAATGGTTACAAATCATGGACTACCTCTAGTTGAATACACTCTGCCTTGAATGCATTAACTGTTAAATTCCAGTTCAGATGCAAATATGGCAGCTTCCTTATTAAAAATGGATCTTGTAATTCACTGAAACATTTGTCATTATTAACAAGATATATGTATAACTTGTCTGAGACTGCAACTCCAGAATGCAAACTTATTGTGTTATGATTATGTGACTACGTTACCCATCACTGTCTTCTATAGTTTAAAAAGTTCATCCTCTAACTTATTGTGGTACATAAGGATTATGACAATTTTATTAAATAGTGCATAGAAAATCGTAACTTATTAAAAAGTGCTTATTCTTGAATAAATATCTATTTTTTTAGGAACATGGCAATATCATACATAAACTATACTTTGCTCCTCTGTATCTGAGACATGCTTTTGAGGTTAAGGTAGAACAGTCCCATCTGTATAGGCCAGTAATAGTGAACCTTTTAGAGACTGAGTGCCCAAACTGCAACCCAAAACCCACTTATTTATCGCCGGGTGCCAGGTGGGTGTGGCCCACCCGCCGGGTGCCAGGTGGGTGTGGCCCACTGGGTGGACGTGGCTGTGGTGGTCATGGCAGACTGGGTGGATGTGGCCAAGGTGAACATGGTCACCTCATGTTGCTCATAAGGAGGGATGCCTGTGGGGGCCGGGCAGGGTTGGGGAGATCCAGGGGGTCTTTGGCAGATGGGGTAGTGGGCAGGAGGCTCGTCCTGCAGAGGGAGGCAAGGCAGTGTGGGAATGCCATTGTCACAGGGCAAGGTGACGCAGGGGCCAGGGCAGCTACTGCCTGCCAGCATCGGCCCCTGCACACAGCGGCCAGCGAGCGTGTGGGGGCTGACAGTGTCCGTCAGCAGCCACAGCCTGCCGGCCCCTCGACCGGCGCACTCTGGGGCTTCGCAGCCCACCACTAGCAGTTCAGAGAAGGCACCTCTGAGCTGGATGGACGGCCGACAGTTGAGGAGGTGATGCAGTGGGTCGTGCCCAGGAAAAGGAGAGCATGCGAGTCCAGGAGGGATGGGACAGGGGGAGGGAAAACAGCCATGCTGGGATGCATCCAGCCACATGGGACCTTGGCAAGTTAGCGGGCAGCTGGTTGAAGAGGGATAGTTGCCATCTCCGGGGCATGGCATGCGTACCCACAGAGGCTCTGAATGCCGCCTCTGGCACGCGTTCCATAGGTTTGCCACCACTGGTATAGGCTATGTTTTTACTAACATTTTAACTTGCAAAGCTTCTGCAGTATGATTTCACAATTTACAATAATGTGTGTTTGTCAGCAAATCTATTTTAAAAATTGTTAGCCAATAGCCAGTATCTCAAGTTGAGCTTGAGATCTTTGAGCCATTATCACAGAATCGGTTAGAATCAGTGAAAACGATTTGAGGTCCATGCTTCCTCATTATGAAGTGGATGTTCCAATACAATAACACAATACAAAATTCAAGAAACGGGTATCTTGAAGACTTCCAATTGTTTTTTGTTCCAGTGACAACTAGAATATCTAAGAATTTCAAAGGGAGAATGGTATACTAATAGGGAAGCTTCTTTAAAATTCAAAGAGACCATGCCAACCAGCTGTTCTCCAGTACAGGAGATGGATAATCCACGGATGGTTTTCTCTGTCTGCCTGCTCTTGAGACCAAGTAGCCAAAACTTGACACGCCCCCACTTCCTGTGGAGTCCATTCTTAACTTGGTCTCTGCTCGAGAAGACTCGTTTTGGCGTGGCTCTCAGCTTATCAGGTTAGACAAGAAATCCATTGATTAATTATCCCTTGATAATTGGCTTCCCCTTCCAAAAAAAATTTGCCACCTATAGGAATTTAACCACAAAATTTTCTGGGGATCAGTCCTGATCTCAAACCTAAAATTAAAAAGGGGATTGGTGGGGAGGGAAACTTCCCCACAGATATCAGCCAGCCCCAGGGCTCTGGGGGGTGGAAAGGGGGGGAAGAAGGCATCAGCAGAGACTACTTGCTGAACCTTTTCCCCAACCACTAAGTTTTCCTTGGGATCATCCCTGATCCTATATTAAAATTAGAAAACGGGGTGTGTGGGGGGGAAACTCCCCATGGATACCAGCCAGCCCCAGGGCTTTGGAGGTGGAAAAGGGGGGGAAAAGGCATCAGCAGAGACCACTTGCTGAGCTTTTCTCCCCAACCTTCCAAGGGATTTTTTCCTCAAATTGGGGGAAAAAATAACAATCTCCAGGTCCGGATTCAAACTTCAAATTTGAATTCGGATCATCGGAGATTCCCTAGCAGCCCAGGGCAACCGCGGGCGCCATTTTAGTTGCCGCTTTCAGGCAACAAAGGCAATCCCTGACTGGGATTCCCTTAAAACGTCACCAGCACGCCAAATTTAAATCCCCGGGCACAAGCAGATTCTGGGAGGCCTCGGAGCTTATTTTCAGAGGGAAACGAGCCGCGGCCACCCTCCTTTTTAAAAAGCCGAAGCACAGGAAGGGAGTAAGCCCCAACTAAGAAACGGGGGCTAGAGAACCCTCCTGGGATCCGCAAAGCCGTTTTCAGGGAGAAACGAGCCGCGGCCGCCATCTCTTGCCAGAGGAAGGCAAACTGAGCTTAAGGAAGCTCCACATCATAACTGGAAGTACTGATAGAGGTGGAATAGGAGCGCACAGCCAGCGCTCCACCCCCGATACACACATATAATAATAGGATAAAATATAATAATAATAAAAATAAATAAATAAATTTAAAATAATAATAATAATAAAAAAATTAAAAATTAATTAAAGCTAAAAATTAAGCGACTGCAAGGCCAACAGGCCTAAAGGCAGAACACACAATATTATCATCATCACCATTATTGTTATTGCTGTTGTTGTTATTATTATTATTATTATTATTATATTATTATTGTTGTTCCTATTATTAGTATAATAGTAATAATATTAATAAGAATAAATTCCGCTCTAGGTGACCGCCATTTGATACCTTGTTGTGTATTAAGTCAGGCCTACAGACCCTTTTGAGGTCGCCACTGATATTTTTTGCCTCCCCTTTCTTTTTTCTACTGGTGCACGTTGCCTGGTCACCTAAGGCCTCCGGGCGGAACCCAAAGAGTGGTTCCAAACGTGCCTTCGGTACCTCCCTCAGCTACTGTGACCTTAGCCCAGAGAGAATATTTTTGTTGTGGTCGGGTGATCAGGGGAACAGTCCTGGTACTTGTTCCAATTTTGCTCCCGCCAATACTTGCCTGCCTGAGCATCTTCTCAGTTTTTCTGGGACTGCTCAAGCGGAATGGAGGGTCCCTTGTTGCCTCAATCCATGAGCACGACCCCTCCATCTCCCAATTACGGCTGCAACACACCTTCTGACCAGAAGGCGGCAGGCAAGTGCAAAGTGAAGACAAAACACTCGCTCAAGAGGCCCTCCAAGTTGGCGGAAAAGCAAGCCAGCCGTAAGCACCAGGCCCTGGAGAAGGAGTTCTCCAGAGCGCAGAGGCAGGCCCAATTGGAATTGGTTCAAATGGCGGCCACCGAGATGGAATTACCATTGGGTCCATCCACATCAACCCAGAGCGTGTGGTCCATTCCAGGAACACCGCAACCACTGGATTCGCCATCCACATCAGCCCAACAAACAACCACGGCGGCAGGCACAACCACTGAGTCCACCTCTCCACCTGCGGTCACCACACCCAAAGGTAATGACATAGGGGACATCTGGGCAGATGGACGGCTAGAGGTCCTATTAACCAAAGTGGTGGACCGAGCCCCAGCACAGCGCTCCACCCACCACGACCAGGGGCCCTCCACCTCAGCCATGCCACACTCGGAACTCCCCTCAGAGTCCTCAGGCATTCAGGAACCCGCCTCCCCGGCCCAGTCCTCCATGAGTGGTTATTCTTCACCACAAGAGGAGGATCAACCTGGGATCTCTATGTCAGAGGATGAGGAGCTTCCCCCTGAGCCCCCCTCAGGGGGATTATTTAATCACAACCGCTTCCTCACGATACTACGCAAGGCCACAGCCATTGCGGACATGGGGACGGATCACTTTTCTCAGCCGCAAGCGACACCGGCCACCATATCCAGACCCGTATTCGTAGAAAAGGTGACAACGCAGCACCATATACCTTGCCCCGCCATTTTCCTGAAAGGGATCAAGAAGCCATGGAACTCTCCCGCTTCCTTCCCATCAGTGAGTGGTACGGACAAAAAATTATACAGCATTGCCACAGACCTCAATGAGGCATTAGAAATACCTAAAGTAGATAAAGCCTGGACCCCCTTGGTCTCCCAGACAGCCATGGCTGGGGAACTAGTGGAGGCCATTAAGGCAGATGACAAAAAGTGGGAACAAGCCTTTTGCAAAACCCACCAGACAGCGGCATGGACCATCAAAGCAGCCACCTCGGCCTCCTTTTTTGTCCGGGCCACCCTCATCTCGTTGCAACAACTACAAACCATAGTTCCTATGACATACGAACACACCAGGACCTGGCTAAGATGGTAGCAGCCACGGAATACGCTGCAGACGCAACGCTCCAATCGGCCATTTTTTCATCCAGATCCATAGCATCCAACATAATTGCCAGGAGAATGCTATGGCTAAAACACTGGCAAGCTGACACCAAGGCTAAGTGGCGGCTAGCGACCGCCCCTTACTCAAGCAACGGTCTGTTTGGGGAGGCCTTGGACCCCTATCTTGTAGAGAACAAAGACAAGCGGAAGGTCATGGCACACTTGAACAAAAGGTCAGACAAACGTACCACACCTTACTTTCGTAGGCAGTCCTTTCGCCAACCGACAACCACGCATATCAGTCAGGCACCCAAGCCATTCACTCCCAGGCAGAACAAACCGTACGGCCGCCCCTACGACAGACCGGGGTTCCAGCCCAGACAACAAAACCAGTCGAGACGACCCTTTCGTGGAACGGGTCGTCTGTACCGGAAGACAAAATGACTCCTACATAGACCTACCCATTGGAGGAAGACTAGCTCACTTCTTCCACCAGTGGGAGCAGACCTCCACGGACAACTGGTTACTACAAACCATCCAGTCCGGGCTGTCCCTGGAGTTCCTGGTCACACCCCCAGACCGACTCATCAACTGCTCGGTCTCCAGGAACCCCACCAAACGCAAACTCATGCAGGAGGCCATCCAACACCTGTTGGACATTCCAGCCATAGAACCGGTCCCAGCGGAATACAGAGGCAGAGGATTTTACTCCATCCTCTTCGTGGTTCCAAAGACTTCAGGAGGATGGAGGGCAATCCTGGACCTCAAAAACCTCAACCGCTACATCACATACAAAAAAGTCAAGATGCAATCCCTTCAGTCCATCCTGGGAAGCATCAGAGAAGGAGACTTCCTGGCATCGATAGACCTCACGGAAGCCTACCTTCACATCCCCATCCACCCAAACCACCGCCGGTTCCTACGTTTCTGTTACGGGGGAAAACACTTCCAATACAGAGCTCTCCCCTTCGGTCTATCTTCGGCACCCAGGGTATTTACCAAGATACTAGCAGTGGTAGCCGCCAAACTGAGAAAAATCCCAATACGCGTCCAATGTTACCTAGACGACATACTAATCCAAGCAACATCCCTACAGACAGCTCAGGCAGATGTAAGGACCGTCATTCACGTCCTCCAATTACACGGATTCTCAGTAAACTTTCAGAAGAGCCAGACAGTTCTCTCGTCCAGGCTGCTGCATCTGGGGGCCACGATAGACACAACCAACTGTATGGTCTATCTCTCCCAAGACCGGGTGGCCGGCATCAGGGAACTGGCTCGCTGGGTTCACAGGCAACGTTCAGTTCCGATACTAACACTTTCCCAATTATTGGGCAAGATGGTATCGGCCATAGCCATTATACCCTGGGCCAGGCTCCACCTATGGGAACTACAGTGGTTTCTGCTTCCTTACCAACGGCAGAACACCAGCGCATCCAACCACTTAGTCAGGGTCACGGCACAAATCCGCAGGGCGCTACGCTGGTGGTGCTCTCGGGCCGTGACCAAGGGGTCACCCTTCAAGGAACCAGTCAGAGTTACCATCACTACAGACGCCAGTCTGTATGGTTGGGGAGCCCATCTGGACTCCCAGTTTGTACAGGGACGTTGGTCCGCCACGGATCTGAGAAACAACATCAACTTGCTAGAACTCAGGGCTATCCACCTAGCCTTGCAACAATTCAAAGACAGAATCAGAGGCCACCACGTTCTAGTCCTAACAGACAACGTAGCAGCCAAGGCGCACATCAATCGGCAGGGGGGGACCAGATCAAAAACCCTGATGACAGAGTCACGACTCCTATTCAGCTGGGTAGAGCCCAATCTGAAGTCACTAAAAGCGGAACACATATCGGGGGTCAACAACCAGCAAGCGGACTTCCTAAGCCGCACCACAGTGGACCCTTCGGAGTGGGGGCTACACCCGAACTTGTTCCTAGACATCTCCCGCAAGTTCGGGTACCCGATCCTCGATCTGTTCGCATCATCAGACAATGCCCAGCTCCCCAGATTTTACTCTCGTTACTTCAACCCGCGAGCAGAGGGGACGGACGCTCTGAGAACTCAGTGGCCTCAGGGTCTGCTTTATGCCTTTCCCCCACTACCACTCATACCGGCGGTCATCCGCAAGCTGATTCAGGAGCGGGCAGAAGTGATCCTAGTAGCACCATATTGGCCACAGAGACCGTGGTTCGCCGACCTGATGAACCTGTCTCAGTCGCCCCCATGGAACATTCCCCCTCATCAAGTGTCCCTACACCAGGGAACCATCAGTCACCCGGAACCCCAATGGTTACAACTGACCGCCTGGCACTTGAGCGCCAGATAATGGCACAGGAACTATTCTCTCCCGGGGCCATTACCATAATTCAAGCTTCACGCCGTCCGGCAACAAACCGCATTTACGACTCCACTTGGAAAAATTTTTGCCTTTGGTGCAGGGAACGGCAGTTTGACTTACACAAACTCTACATCCCTCAGATAGTAGATTACCTCTTGGAGGGACTAGACAGAGGCCTCGCCCCCGCGACCATCTGCAGGCAAGTGGCGGCCTTGTCCACCCTCCTCACCTGCACGGATTCGGTTCCCTTAGCTCACCACCCCAGGATCCGCGCCTTTATCAAGGGCGTCTATAACACCAGACCTCCAGTAGTTCACAGGTACCCGTCCTGGGAACTACCGCGAGTCCTTCACACGCTCATTCAGTCACCATTTGAACCATTGGCGACCGTTTCCTTGCGACACCTGTCGCTAAAGGTGGCGTTCCTGATTGCCATCACATCGGCCAGACGAATTTCGGAACTGGCCGCACTGTCAGTCAGAAATGACCTATGCATTTTCCACAAGGACAGGGTGGTCCTTAGGTTAGATCCTTCCTTCATACCGAAGGTGAATTCACTCTTTCACAGGACACAGGAAGTAATTCTCCCAAACTTCTGTCCAAATCCAACACATGACCGGGAGCGGCAGTGGCATACATTGGACGTCCGCAGAGCCTTGCGGCGTTATATAAAGCGTACAGAACCCTTCCGCAAATCGGAGGCCCTATTTGTGTCCTTCCAAGCGGGCACCTTGGGGCGGAAAGTTTCCGCGGGCACCATTGGAAGGTGGATCCGAAGCTGTATCGCAGAAGCTTACAATGTATCATCCCTGCCGCCCCCAAGTCATCTCACGGCCCATTCCACCCGAAGCGCTGCAACTTTGGCGGCATGGGCTACCCAGGCGTCAATCGAGGAAGTTTGCAGGGCCGCGACATGGTCCTCGCCTTCCCCGTTTATACGACACTACAAGATAGACTGCTTTGCATCGGCGGACGCCTCCTTTGGTAGGAGGGTCCTCCAGCAAGTTGTCTCAGAGATCAATCTACCGGCCTTATCTGTTTCCCACCCCTTGGGACAGTGAGGCTTTGGTACGTCCCATCCGTGGATTATCCATCTCCTGTACTGGAGAAGGGGCGTTGGTCTTACCTGAACGCCTTTTCTCAGTACGGAGATGGATAATCCACACCCACCCCAAGGCCAGCAGGCCGCTAGTAGGGAGCTGAGAGCCAATACCTCGTCAATCATCAGCCAATTCGCCCTCGTTAAGAATGGACTCCACAGGAAGTGGGGGCGTGTCAAGTTTTGGCTACTTAGTCTCAAGAGCAGGCAGACAGAGAAAACCATCCGTGGATTATCCATCTCCGTACTGAGAAAAGGCGTTCAGGTAAGACCAACGCCCCTTCTCAGACTGATAGCTGTCACAGCATCACACTAACCTGTGGTTGGAATATTCTGATTTCTCTGAACTTCAAATTTCTCTGTCCATTTGTACTTACTAATTTTGGAAACACTGATTCACAAAAAATATTTGTGAGCAGCAGAGTTAAACCGCATTCTCAGAGGAAAAAAAACATCTAAAGCCACTAAAGTTATTCCTTTGCCTCACAGCAAATTTGCTGATTTCTTCTACGTTAGAAATAGAACAATTTGGCAGATTTTTATTCTGTGAGAATGAGAAAGATTTAGAAATAGAGCAATTCTAGAGCAGTGGTTTTCAACCTTTTTAATGCTGCGACCCCCAACCAGTCGTAAGTCGAGGACTACTCAACTGGTCATAAGTCAAGGACTACTCAACTGGTGCAGCACCGTTTGCAGAATGGGACTTTTGGCGGGCTCAGCAGGGCAGAGACAGCCTGGACAATTCCTATTGGCTTTTGAAAGCCAATAGAATTAGACTCTATTCAAGAGAGTCTATTCTATTGGCTTTCAAAAGCCAATAGAATAAAAGGGAGTAGCACAGCTAAGGAAAAGGGGAAAAAAATGGTGGACTGCGTTGTTTGGCGACCCCCGTGAAATGGTCGCTCGACCCCAAATGGGGTCCCGACCCACAGGTTGAGAACCACTGTTCTAGAGAAATAGAATCCATCTATTTGAATGTACCAGTGTGAATAGATATTATAAAAAACAGAAGCAGAACACCAAAAATTACGTGTGTGTGTAAAAAACAGATGAAGGAAGCCCACTTTTTATTTTTGGCATCATAAAGACATTGTGTTAGCAAAACCAGTTGAGTGTGTCTAAGAGCTGAATGTTTAGAAGTGGAGCTTGTGAGAGCAAGAAATCCATAAAATACTACAACACTGCTTCTAAGTCATTAATCTTTTTATGCAACAAATATAAATATAAAAATCTGGCATCATTCTTTATCTGTATTACACTTAATTGCTTAATTTCATTATTGTTGCTGCCATCTCTAGCATAATAAAGTTTCAGTCTTTTAGACTTGGGTGAAAAACATATTTTAAAACTTTTCAGTTCAATTATATAAAGTGATCATTTTAGTACCTTAATAATTTCATATTACTGATTCAAGTATATAACTTCCTACTTACCATTATATAGTTGGACAATCAATATAGCGAGTACTGTATATTAGTCTCAAAATCATTCAGAACTGTATAAAGAAAATATTCTTACAATGCAGGGAGTTAATTAGCCATTTGAGAGGGCATTTATTTTTTTCTAATAATCCAGATAACCAATTAATCTATAGCTATTAAACAGTGAATAGCCCAGAAAAATGTAGAACTAGAGACTAAAAATAACTTCATTTTTGCTCAAATTGAGAAATCCTTATAATATATAAAAGACAAATGGGAGGAAGAAGAAGATTGCTGATTATCTATCTTGGAAAAGTTAGCCTGAAAGACAGATAGATAGATACCAGTTCATTTAGTGAGGGTTCAAAGATACAATGTCACTGAAAAAAGTGACTTATGACTGTTTTTCACACTTACAACCATTGCATCATCTCCATGGTCACGTGATCAGAATTCAGACAATTGGCAACTGTCTCATGACAGTTCCAGTATCCCGGATTCACGTGGTCACCTTTTGCGACCTTCTGAGAAACAAAATCAATGGGGAATCCATGTTTACTTAACAACCCCCGTTACTAACTTTACAAGTGCAGTGATTCACTTAACAACTATGGCAAGAAAAGTCATCAAATGGGGCAAAATTCACTTAACAAATGTCTCACTTAGCAACCGAAATGTTGAGCTCAATTGTGGTTGAAAGTCGACGACTGCCTGTACTTGTTAGAGCAGGGATGGGCAATTAATTTTCCCAAGGGACCACATGAGAAACTGGGACTGTTATAGAGGGCCAAATCCACAGGACCAACACATTACTGTGAAGGTGCATAGGCACCCGTGCACAACATGCGTAATTTTTTTTTAAAAATGGTCATCTTTAAAATAAAAGCAATGCAGTTGTATTGTGCGCATGGCACATGCTCATTTACATTTGATTTCTAATTTTCGATCTCACGTGGACTGGACAGGGACAGCCAAAGGGTCAGATATGATCTTGGGCTCATAAAATGCCCAGGTCTATGCTAGAGCAGGGATCCCCAACCCCCCGGTCCATGGACCACTACCAGGCTGCCACATGCCAGCAACCAGGCCGCACAAACAAGCAAAGCCCCATTCGCGAGATGCAGGCAGCACACAAAACCACGCCCCCTCCGGTCCGCCGAAAAACCTCTCTCCACAGAACTGGTTCCTGGTGCCCAAAAGGTTGGGGACCTCTGTGCTAGAGCATCTAGCAGTATCAGACGGGGAGAATGTCAATGATTCTTCAATTACTTGTTTGTATACTTTTCACTCATATTGACTCTCAGAAAGAGAGTTTGCTCCTTTCTTCTAAATTCTACTAAAGATAATTGGGGCTGCTTTGTTTTTATAATCTATGAATTATCCCTTAAATTTATTAATGTTAGAGGGGAACTACAAAGCATCCACCAAAGCATAGTTTTCCAACCTCTACTGGTAGTCTTCAACTTCCAACAGTTCGTTTAATGACCATTCCATGTTAGTCACTGAAAAAAAGTGATTTATGAGCATTTTTCACACAACCATTGCAGAATCCCCATGGTTACATGATCAAAAATCGAATACTTGGCAATTGACTCATATTTATGACAGTCGCTGTGTCCCAGGGTTATGTGATTCCCCTTTTGTGACCTGACAAGCAAAGCCAGATTGGAGGCCAGATTCACTTAACAGCTGTGTTCCTAATTTAACAACTGCAGTCATTCACTTAACAACTATGGCAAAAAAGGTTGTAAAATAGGGCAAAATTCAGTTAACAAATGTTTCACTTAGCAATAGAAATGTTAGGCCCAATTGTGGTCGTAAGTCAAGGACTACCTATATAAGGTAAAACATATAAGGAATGGCTGCTGGAATTGGGTATGTCTAGTTTAACGAGGAGAAGGACGAGGGGGGACATGATAGCAGTGTTCCAATATCTCAGGGGCTGCCACAAAGAAGAGGGAGTCAAGCTATTCTCCAAAGCATCTGAAGGCAGGACAAGAAGCAACGGATGGAAACTAATCAAGGAGAGAAGCAACTCAGAACTAAGGAGAAACTTCCTGACAGAACAATTAACCAGTGGAACAACCTGCCTCCAGAAGCAGTGACTGCTCCAACACTGGACATTTTTAAGAAGAGACTGGACAGCCATTTGCCCGAAATGGTGTAGGGTTTCCTGCCTGTGCAGGGGGTTGGACTCGATGACCTCCAAGGTCCCTTCCAACTTTATTATTATTATAAGTGTCCTGTTATCGCTAACTATTGCCATGTTTTACTGATTCTGCAAATTGCATGCAGACATTTGGTTCATGATATGGAATGGTAGGATTTAATAGATTTATAGGCTATCGTACTAATACTTTATATTAAGCAATTAGCCTTATTCCTGCTTCTATCTTTAGTTGTATTTATTCTTGCTGTTTCCTAAAAAAAATCTACATAAATGCTATGAGGAAAACATAGTTTTCTTCTATTCCAGGGCAGTAGAAAATGAGTTTAAGAGATTCACCAATGGCAAGCAATTTTGAAGTCCTTATATATAATTCCTTAAAGGATATTTATTTCATATATGTACGGCATATCCCACTTCATCTTTTTCTTTGGATTTTAGACTAATATAGCTAGTATTACAAAATTAGGTCACTGCTTCTTGGATGGTACAGCAAAGAAGTGGTATTAAATATCTGGTGATGGAATGAAATCTGTAATAGGTAAGAATTTTTGTCTCTGTGGATCCTCCACACTGGGCCACCAATATTCAACAGCAAAATTGTTGTGATTTTTTTTTCTTTTTTTCTTTTCTTTAAGAATAATTTTAGGTTAAAAGTAAGTATGTCATGAATCAGGGAGACTGAACTCACCTATTTTATAGGAAATCCCCCAACCCCCAAAACAGACATTTTATGATCTTTTTTCCCTTAGTTGTTAAGTTGATAAGTTGGTAACCTGGCTGTTAAGTGAATCTGATTTCCCCATTGGTTTTGCTTGTCAAAAGGTTGTAAAAAATGATCACATGACTCCGGAACACAGAAACGGTCATAAATATGAAACAATTGCCAAGCATCTGAATTGTGATCACGTGATCATGGGGATGCTGCAAAGGTCGTAACTGGAAAACAGTCATAAGTCACTTTTTTCAGTGCCATTGCGACTCTGAATGGTCACTAAATGAACTGTTATAAGTGGACGACTACCTATATAAGTGAAACAGTGGGAGAATATGTGATTGAAAGGACTTTAACTTAATTATGTTATAATCTTAAAGAGAATTTTTATAAAATGACGTATCGTTGGTCTAGGTCAGGGGTGTCAAACTGCCGGCCTGCAAGCCGGACACGTCACCAGGAAACCGCCCCCACCCCATTTCTGTCAATGGGGGAAAAGCTCTGATACGTCACACGACGTCACATGACGTCGCGAGTTTGACATGTCTGGTCTGTGTCATCAGAGAAATTATCTGAAATGTCTAAAAGAACTTCAGATTTATGTTGGAAACGTAAATAACAAGAAGGAACATTTTATCATGTTTGTTGAGTGTATAAAATAGCTAGAAAGTTTTGGATTGAAATACATTCATTGATTCAGAGGATCTTGAAGAGGTCTTTCTTTTGGGTTTGATCGATAAACACTTGGGAAAAAAACATGAAACTTTGTTTTTATATATGATGCAGTAACTTCAGCGAGATTATTATATGCACAGTGGTGGGAAAAAAATCTACTGTACCCACAATGGAGCAACAGATGGTGAAGATAATGGGACTTGCCAAGGTGACTAAATTGTCTTCATTGATTCAAGAAAAGACATTATCTACCGTATATTTATTGCTGACTGGAAACCCCTTATAGACATTTTTGCGTGAAACAGAAAAAAATGAACTTATGATTTATGGATTTGATGATTAGAAAAAATAGATTATGGAAAAAAGCGAGTTATGTTTTAACCATAGAGTAAGAGAGTAAATTTATATTTATAACTGCTGTAAAGAAAAATGGAAGTTACTTCGTCTTTTCTTACTTTTGGCTCTTTATTTTATTTAATCTATATTCATCTCTTTTATCTTTCTTTTTTTTAAAAATATGTGTGTGTGTGTATGTGTGTGTGTGTGTGTGTATGTGTGTGTGTGTGTGTATGTATGTATATATATATATATATATATATATATATATATATATATATATATATATATATATATATATATATAACACAAGATTGAACACAAGACTTTTGCTTGTTTTATATTCAGTTGAGATTGGGAAGTAGCTTCATATCATAATTTCTGATCATTGTCCATTAGCCAGTCAAATATTCAGAAGTTCTGTAATAAACTTAAAATTATCTAACGTCTAACACAGGAATATTACAGTCATAATTAGCTGCTATATACTTGTAAAATTATGCACCCAATTTCAGTTTTGTTTTTATACTCAGAAAAGGAGAGTGCAATTGTAACATAATCAGGTTGAGCAGAAATTAGCTATGAATTTAAAACATCAGTAGATGCTAACATTTTGGGCTGATAAGAATGTCTTATTCCATCTCTTTTAAAGAAAAAGTACTCAAATGTATGGCATTTTGCTACAGAAGGTGTGCAAATTCTTCAGGCAAAAGAAAACAAGTTTGGTACTCCTAGTGCAAATGGTGCCAAAAAAAATATTCAGTTGTAACACTTAGGCCTCAGGGCCTGTCAGTGATCCATCTGGTGTATCCAACTGAATGATATCCACTATGGTTCACCAAAGAAAAGGACACCAACACGCAGACAGAAGAGCTGACTAATTTGCCTGGAGGGAAAGTTTTCTCTTTCTCTCAAATGGTGTAATCAGTGATACACCCTGTGCAGCTGAGCAAGGATTAAACTGATTAAGCCTTTTGCATGCAGCATATCTTTCAGGCCCTCCCTATTATCCATGTCCAGAGGACCCATAATTTATTACTGACTGGTCCTGTCTAAAACGTAGGCATGAGAGGTGATCACTGTCTGCTTTCAAGCATATGCTGGAGGTGTGGCAGAATATATTGAAATCTTTTATTTATCATTCATCTCTGGGGCCCTCGGATTATTATGATGTGATGCCCCAAGATAGTTGGCTTCCAAATCCACTAATTGCAGACTAGGATAATCTATATCCTGTCTTGTGGTTTACCATCCTGCCAAAGGCTACATTTATGAATGGTGTTCAAAGGCAAGAACATGCAGTTGTCCCATTGTGTTGCCACACTGACTTCAATTGCAGCTTTAGAAAGAACCTGTACCTACGGATGCTAGGATATGTTGAGTGTCTCAAATCTATTTGGCGAAATAAATAAAATCGGATGCTGAGTTAAGACCTCATCCTTTGAATTATAGGCAAATATCGTTGATCTCATTCCTTTTCTCCTGTCCATAATATGGCCTGAAATCAAGGCACCAGTGCATTTATTATCCTGATGACATAAAATTATAAACGCTTGCAGTCAAGAGGGTTTTTTTTTTCCTTATAGGGTTTTTGCAAGCAGGACAGATGTTAGTGGTAGAAGATTTGGGGAGGTGATGAGGAATATAATATGAAGCTATGGATGAGAGCACAAAATTCTGTGATCCAAATTTTGGAAGAATTTTGGTGAGATGATTGATACAGAAAAGAAACTGCAACAAGCACTGGGATATATCAGGCCCTGTGGAGCACCTTATGTCCCTTCCATTTGAGTTTCATGGAGTGGAGACCTGGCCATAGATCTCAATGTTAACCCGTACTTGCATTTATCAAAGTTAAAACCAGGTTATTCAAGTATGTTTTGGGCCTTTAGTTGTTTTTAATGCCTTAATGTGTTTACTTTAGTTTTTTTATTGATTATTTTATCTTGTTACTTACCCAGGGCCTATTTGGTTGGGGATAGGATACAAATACTAGAAATGTAGACCTCATTCTTTATGCTAAATATTTTAGAGGATTATAACTTGTTAATTCTCTGGAGGAAAAGATTGCTTTGTAATCATTTTATACCTTGGTTAGATGTACTAAAACCTGTACTAGTGGACCCAGCATTTTGCCACGCTGAGGGCTTCAGTTCAGAATGTTAACTTTACTCATTCTGAGTGGTCATTTTTGCCCACATTCGTCCACCTTTTGGTTTCTGATATTTTTTTTTATAACCCAAAGCAATTTTTGGTCATTAAAAATGTTTAGCAATAGCAATAACACTTAGACTTATATACCGTCTATTAGTCCTCTAGCATCTAGAGCACTCTCTAAGTGGTTTACAATGTCAGAATATTGCTCCCAACTTCGGAAGGATAGAAGGCTGAGTCAACCTTTAGCCCAATCAGAATTCAACTCCAGGCTGTGTGCAGAATTAGCCTGCAATATTGCATTCCACTGCACCACCAATCTAACTTTGTTGGTCTATTTATTTATTTTTTAATTGTCACTGATTGTTGGGGATTGTTTTGATAAATATTTCTATACCACAAAAATGTGGATGATGTCACTCTTAATTTTAGTGACCCTACCCTTCCTACATTGATTAAATGCCATCAAGTTGGAGTCCACTCTTAACAGGTACGTATCTATATTTTCTTAGTCCAGTTTGTCCTGAAGTAACTTGAGTTCACTTACATATTTCTGATTTTTCTATTCACATTGGTAGATGAGTGAGTGTTTATAACCTACTGTTGTCATTAGCAGACAAAATAAGAAAACTTTTTTAGTTATTTGCATTCTAGAAATTTATTTTTTTTCCACCATAATGGAATGTTGAAAAGATGTTATCTAAAGAGGTCATATACTTGTGTGCCTATCTTCATCAGTACAATAACTCTCTAAAAACAATAGACTGGGATCAAGTTTGGTATGGAGGGACAGGCTAGCAAAAAAGAGAGAGAGACTAAAATAGAAAATGGATTGGATCAGCCTAAAACCAATCTGGGGGGGGGGAGTTTCAAGTATGGAAGAAGTAGTTGGGCATCAGCTCAGAATGTTGCTGACTCCTCCATTCTGAGGTCTCTCTCTGGACACATGAGTAGAGGTATCGTTAAGAGCAGGGGTCTTCAAACGGCCACTTTAAGACTTGTGGATTTCAACTCCCAGAATTCCCCAGCTGGTTAGGGAATTCTGGGGATTGAAGTCCACAAGTCTTAAAATTGGTCAAGTTTGAGGACCCCTGGTTAAGAGGGTGGGAGAAATTCTAGAAGCCAAGGTGTACCATCTTCATTAAAGAGTTAACATACTATAAGGTATGTTGGATTGAATGGATCATACTTTTGAAGTATTAATCAAAGAATTATACTTTTGAATGTAGAAAGACTTTGAAAAACATGTCTTGCTTTTAAAAGAGAAAATGACTAAATCTGAGCAAAGAATTACCTCACTTCAATGACCAGAGTTTCTTAACAGTTATAAACATAACATCTACAGTATTCTGGGAAGTCACCCTGGTCCTGATACAAAGTACATCATGACAGTTTAGCCCATGTCATTACAGATTAATTCTGCCGCAAGCTATGCAACCAAAACGTTGTCATTTTAAATCAGAAAATGTCATTAGGAGTGCTTTCTCCAAAATTCACATGCTTTTGATTAGAAAGTAGGCAAACTAGTATTGCATACCAATCCAATCCATTATTTCATGTAATAAACCCATTTCTAGTTTTCTGGTCTTGAAATTTGGTCAGGTAAACTACAAATGATAAACTCAGTCTCAATCACAGTGAGCAAGGTGCAGCTGGCTCCCATTTTTTAATGCCTTCCTATTGGTTGGTTGGAAGTTTTGGAGGACTATCAGATCGCTAAGGCAATGGCACAAAACAGTCGTTGTGTGAAAATTCCCTGTAATATCAAGTGAATGAAAACTAAAATTTTGGCCTATTGTTTATAAGATATAGTTATAAAAGCAATGTAAAATATTGAACTACAGGTTGTGAGGGGCAAGGAATCTTGACAATTAAGACCCTTATAGTACTATGTTTTCTAACATTTCTGAGATACTTAGCAGAATGGAACCTCCTGATTATTACTGGTAGCTATAAATATCTTTAACGATGAACCAAGTTTACTTTTTAGGTTTATAAATGGCTCAAAACTTAGAAAGATTGCAGAATGATATTCCCTGTGGCTCAGTTTGGAAGAGCTAACAGAAGTTTAAAGGTGAATGGAAAAAGATCTATAGCAGACGTATAAGCTGTATGGACAAATTTTGGCTATGCATCAAGGCCTTCTTCAAATGAAATCTGGACACAAGAGATATTCACAAGAATTCCAACCTTTCTTTTCATGCCCCAAAAGTTTTGTGCTGCATCTCAGTAACCATTTACAATAATAAAAATATGAAAGAGGCACAACTAATAAAATCAAGGTAATACCAACTACATCTATATCAGTGGTGGCGAACCTATGGCACGGGTGCCAAAGGCGGCACTCGGAACCCTCTCTGTGGGCACACATGTCGTTGCCCCAGCCTTGCCTCCCCCCTCAACCCCCTCCTCTTCAGCAGCCCCCCTGAAGGAGACTCGCCCCTGAGCGTGGCCCACACGGAGCAGCGCAGCCAAGAACATGACAGCCAGGCAGCATAGACAAGACTCTGCCCTCACGGCCCATTGTGCACAGTTGATGCTGCAGGGCGTGGGCAGAGGGCGTGACCTCCATAGCGCTGCTGGGCTACCTGGGCAATCTGTGGCAGACCCTGGAGGTGGTGAGTGACCCTGCAGGCAGGAGGGGTGGGGGATGGGGGGGCAGAGCAGGGGCGGGGCAGGGGGTGGAGCGGGGCACTCGGTCTCTAAAACATTCGCCATCACTTATCTATATTAACTGCTTTCCCTCTATTGAAATTTCTCCATCTTCCCTTGAGGAAAGAATTAGAATGACCTTTCATTAATATATTGATAACAACTAATTGTGTTTCTTTTTTTTGTAATATATTTTATTGATTTTTTTAAAACATAAATCACTTAATAATTGGTGAACAGTGTTGTCTGGGATATATTTGTAAAACAATCACTAACAATTGATTTCTATAATCCATAATCCACATAATAGTTTTAGTTGATTTCCTCTTTTCCCAAAATATCCTCTTTTGCAAACATTGAGTTAATACAATTCTTATTGTTTTAATAGATAACAATTATATATAAAATTTTTCCCAATAGTCCTAAAAATAATAATCATATCAATATAATATTTCTTTTCTATCCAATCATTCTGGTTGCCTTATCATAGATCCTGTTACAGTCCTTATTTTAATTTGTTTCTCCCACCAAATTCTACATATTCTTACTGGTTAAGATTTTCTCAAAAATTAATTACATTTAAGAATTTAACTATTTTTCCATATGAACTATCTCACACTTTTACATTTCTTAAAAAATAGATAAAACAATAGAAAAAAAGAAAGAAAAGTAAGAGTAAAGAAGCATAAAAAAATAACATAACTATTTAAACTATATATCCCTCCTAAGCTAATATGTATTTGTTTCCTAAATTTCTTATTCTTTTTAACCATAATTAAAAACATGTTTAATCTTTAAACATTCTGTTTAATACATCTAGTCCTTTAACTCTTATTCAAAACATTTTTAATCCATTATAATTTTCTTAAATTCAATCACATTTAAATATCTAAAACATTTTCCTGTATCTAAGTCATTTCAACTTTTTTATATTACTCATATCAAGAAAGAACAAAAAAGGGAAAAAAGCATACTATATTATATTTAGAGAATTCATTCCTCTTAGAGTGACTTATATATTCCAAACTTTTTCTATTTCTTTAACCATATTCAAACAAATGTTTCTTTTTTAAGTATTCTCTCTGGTAAGTCCCATCATCTATTTTCTTAGTTTCCACTTTAGTCTTTTTCTTTTGCCCAGTGTCTTTCTTAATGTATTTTGCTGAATCAAAATTTTTTTCCATATGTTCATAAATGTTGTTGTAGATATAAAAAGTAAATCAGGAGAAGTGTCTTTGTACGGGACTTTTGTCTTTCCTTGTTCGTTGAAAATCTTTTTCTTTTTCTTTCTCTCTGCTTCTCTTATCATTTCCTTTCTCTCCAATGTTCCTGACATCTCTACAGTCCATTTTACCTGGTCTGTTTTCTTGTCCTCAGATTTATTTTGTAGACTTAAGGGATAAATTGTTTTTTCCAATTCTTGTGAATTTTTTTTCCACTAAGATTAAAGCATGTTTCCTTGTTTTGTTAAGTTCCATCTTTAAGTCTCTATTCTCAATTCTATATCCATTTATCTGTTTTATCTGTTCCTTCTCTGTTATTGTTTTCTGGAAATTTTTTTGTTGTAGAGTTAACTTGGAAATAGATTGATTTATATTTTTAAAGTTGTTTTGGATTTCTTTGTGTTTTAAAGTCATTGTTGTTTGAATTAGTTGCAGTATACTATATATCTCCTCCTGTGATGTATTTATGTTTTCTTGATATGTTCTTTCTACATGTCTCTGATCCATGATAGCCAAGAATTTGAGTTTTCCTCTTCCTTTCTTTTCTCTGTAAATAGCTTTAGAGTCCCAATTAGATAGATATTTGTAATCCAAATAGTTCAAAAAAGATTTCCCCCCCTAAAATTTATAATTCTCTTTTTTTTACAGCCCAGATTATTGTCTTTTTTTTCATAGCTGTTTCTTGTTGTTAAAGCTTTGAAGGTCACAGACACAAATTAGCTTTTCCCAGATTTTGCTAAGTCTTCTATTAAAGTCATAGCTGTCATAGTCTTCATCTGCCACTAGGTGTTAGCAACTATTTGTTTTTCAATTTCCAAAATGAACAATTATCTTTCATTTCATTTTAGATTTATCCAGATTTAAGTTTTAAGTTTCAGGTTTTACATATATTTCACTGCCATATATTTTGATCCCCCATAAAAAATTAGTTCACCGCTTCCATTAGTGTAAGGGTGGGGCAGAAATCCCCCTCCTTCCCTTTTGGAGGTATTTTGCTTCTTGGGGATATTTTCCAGGAAATTAAATGTAAAATAGAAAAGAAAAGATCAAATTCCTCACCCAGTTTCAAGCACGCTGTTCACAGTTGTGCTGGTTAGTGCTTTTGGACTTCGGTTGCAAGTAGCTTGGGCTGGTCGATGTAATACGGCCAGCCTTTCTCCTGTCAGTTTAGAAGGCTTTCCCCAAGTCGAACGGAACAGCCGCCACCATTCCAGAATCGTTGGAACGCCATACTTTCTTCATTGCCTCTCTGAGGCAACTTGGACCCATTTAGGCTCCCCAGGCAGGGCGAAATTAGCCGTGGGGGTGCGGAAAATCCACAAGCCTACAACCGGTCGCTACTGCGCAAAATCAGAAGTCCCCAATGGGCTAAATCTCTCCAAAAATTCAGTCCCAATCTCAGGAAATGGTTACCAACAGGAACTTCACAGATTCAAGACAAATTGATAACAAGAAGACAAGAAAAAAATTCATAAATAGAAATCAGGCTCATTATTTGTATGAATGAGTGTATGTGTGTCAGCTTGAGAGTTTCAAATTTAAGCCCTCTTGTCTTTTAAATCAACGAATCTTTACCATGTTATTACCAACATTTAAGATTTGAAGGTTCTCCTTGTTTATGTGATTGTTTTGACTGGCTGGGTCCATGCTAGTTTCCACCATTCTCAGTTGCATTCAAAGAGATATATGAAGAATAAATTTGTACCTGACATGGATCTAGGAGTGAGTGGGATAAATGTATAAAAATTGAGCTGTAGTGCTGGTTCTAAAATTTTGGAAATCAAAGAGTAAATAAGCTCCACAGTTTTCTAAAACAGCAGATAAATAGAATGTGAATATTGCCAGAGTTACCATTTGGGTTTATGAATGGCAAGAGTCACTATAAATTCTAGTTTGATTGATTTGCCAATAAGGGCATATCTTCTCCTAAAGATCAATTAGTGGGCTGATATTACTGCGAACTGGGTTAGTTCTTTATATAGGGGGAATCTAAATTTGCTTGTACAGAAATAATGCAATTGCTACTACTATCAACGCAATGAAGACCACATCATCTTAGATTGTAAGATGTAATGTGTTTTCTATTTATGATATCAGCACAATCAATCTGTTGGACTTCTGGGATAGCATGCATTAACTACAATGGCAAATGAGTCAAAGAACAGATGGGTTCTTACCCTGTAGAGATAATAGGTTGTTACCGAGCATGTCGTTCCTTGACATGATGAATATGAAGTTGACTTATTTGCTACAGTTCCTTGGCATGATGAAGAGTGTGAAGATATATAATTTCTGACTGTTTGAAGTTTTGTTATAGTACAGGAATATAAAATAAAACTCTTAAGAGTTATCTGCAAATGAAGGAATCTGTAAGCCTAAATGAATTAATGTTTTGCCTCAGCCTTTTAATTTAACCAAATTGCAATATTTGTACTTACGTTTTTGTTATTAAATATGTTGTATCTTTCCATAAGTGATTCTTCATACTCTGTAAACAAAATGTGGCAAATGCATAAATTGTTAAACTACTTTCATGCTTATGCATCTCGTTTGCTATTTTGTATTCCTGTTTCTGATTTTGTGTTAAAAAGAATAATGTTTCCAAGACTCACAAATTGATACAATATAACTTTGGAGGTTTTCTTCAATCTGGAGAAAATGAGGATGGGGTAGAATAATCTTAATAGTTTTCATATAATTCAAGAAATACCAGGGTGTGAGGGACAGACCACTAATTAGTAACAAGTTTATTCTTTTTTCTTCCAAAATATTATAATTACACTATTTCTGGGACAAAATGCTGCTGCCAAGAAATGTTTTGTTTTTGCCTGCCATTACCACAGAGTCCAGTGAAAATTAACATGCGAGAATTATAATCAGAATGCACACTTTTGTTCTCTTCCAGTGAACAAAGTAGACATTTCCATTTTTCTTTCAAAAGAAATGTGTTTTATTGTCTTCATTGTCATAATATTTATATTTAAATATAATAGAAAGTGATCTGCTCTCAGATAATATTTACAATTTAACTGCAGGAAACTAAGGATGAGAATTTAACTTACATTACAATATATGTATCCCAGCTAATCCTGTTTTCTATATTGGCCAACCTAATAGCAATATGGAAGCCTCAAAGCAGGGCACGAAGGCAAATTTGATGGCATTATTTTTCATGGCTTTGGTGGAGAATAGGGAAGTATACATGTATTTTAGTTTAAATGAAAACGGCTTGAATTCACTTGTCACTTTCCTTTCTTGGTGTTTAATTAAAGATTATAATACATCTTTCATTGACCTATCTTCTTGTTCTTATAAATGAGGGGTCCTTGGTGCTCTCTGAGCTTGGCTGTTTTCTTGCAGATGTTACTTTACCCAAACTAGATAACATCAGTGCTGGCCCTAGCTTATTTTGAATTTCTAGAGTGTGAAATGTTTATATAGAGACAAATATTCACCACATATAGATTCATGGATTGTCAATGTACCCTTATTGCTATTTATCCAACTAAGATAGGGCTGAACATAGAACATTGGGCTGAAATTCAGATTATCTGTGGGGTCCTTTTCTTGCAGATGTTTCATTACCCAAATTAGGTAACATCATCGGTGCTAGCCCTATAATGAAATGTCTACAAGAAAATAACCAAGCTCAGAGAGCATTAAGGATCCCTCATTTCAACCCCGAATGACAAATATTCTCCTTTATTGTTTTTATACAGTATTATGCAAATTAATACCCAAGAAAAAGTCATGTAATAGTGATGAGACCATGATCTTGACAGTTATTCCTATGGCTGTTGGTCTTTGTACTCGGGAATCTATAATGTCCTTCATCTTAGGCTTTGTTCTGACCATTCTGTCAAGGAATTATTTTTCTAATAGGAAGAAAGAAATAATCTAGTCAAGGGATAAATAAGATGTAATTAGGGTACAAAATCATTATATTTCTGACTGGTTTTAACTTGTTTTTCAGCATTGCCATTATCTTGGCAATAGATCATTTTATTGATTATAAAGATTATTTTTTTAAGTTCTTGTGGCAAGAAATTATTTTTGGACATGCCATTTCTAACTTTCAGAGTACTGCTAAAGATTATTGGTTTATTATTGAATTATATTTGAGTCAATAGAGTACCTTTAGATTCAAAATGTTGACTAATGTGTAGTTTCTATTTTACCTTTAAATAACTTCAAATTGAGATATAATTATTGGCTGGAAATGTTTTAAGTTTTTTAAAAAATATACCAAAAAATCTATCTCTGAATACTAATAGCTGTACATAAGTGAAAGTTGCTTCTGTTACATATAGAGGAACACTGAATTTTTGCCAGTTCCCTTAACTTGATCTCATCACAGTCACACCAGAGCAGTTAGATCAGACATGTCAAACACAAGGCCCGGGGGCCAGATGCGGCCTGCAAAGTGGTTTCATATGGCCTGCAAAGCCATCCTGGAAACAGTGAGGGAATGGCCCCCACTGTCTTAGCCCTGGCCCATGCCGGCCAGGAGCCAATGTACAATTTTGTGGTGGCCATCTATGCTGAAACTTATTCAGTCTTAGCTCCATAAGCTCCCCCCCCACATGGCCTGAGAGGAAGAGTGAGGCTCCTCCAGTGGACCATGCCTTGGCACTTGCCCTGGTCCCACTCCCTTCTGCCAGAGACCCTCAGATCTATCCCACTCCTGCCCAGGCCCCCACAGGCACCCTTGACGCGAACGATGTAGAGCTGGCCACACCCACCCAGTAGGCCACACCCACTCCATCCGTGCCCACCCAGTGGGCTGCACCCACCCTGGCCACACCCACCCAGCCTCCTGAGGGCAACCGCAATGCTGATGCGGCCCTCAATGAAATTGAATTTGACACCCTGAGTTAGATGGTTAGCTTCTTTAGATATTGAATTATAACATCCATTGCATTGCAATTCTATGGCTCCATATTATGGTGATTTTCTTGTGGTTTCATCTTAATTTAATATTTTAATCTCCTATATTGTATTGGCCATCTCTCTCTCTCTCTCTCGCTCTCTCTCTCTCTCTCTCTCTCTCTCTCTCACACACACACACACACACACACACACACACACACACACACTTATAATGTGTGTATATACACACAAACACACATATTTACTGTATGTGTGTGTGTATATATATATGTGTGCGTGCTGATGTTTTATTTAAACTAAATTTGTAAATCAGAGATTGCATAACCTTTGTAGATGCCATATGCTAAATAAAAAAATTTAAAAACCCACAGCCTTTCATACTATATTCCATATTATTGCAGATGCTCTCCTGTGTTGCTGAAGTGGCTTTGGAGTATCGGGTGGAAAAGCTGCAGTGGTAGGGAAGCAGAATTTGAAAGAAACTGAGTACATAGTAGAAGCAGAACTTCTAGTACAATGGCACTGTTGATTACAACTTTGTAGGGATGTGTAAAATTCATTAATATGGCACAGACCCATTTGCTTCTGATGGATGTCAAACCGTCTCTGGACTGTTCTATTTTCCCAAAGTAAATCCTCTGAATCAGAAACAGTTCAAGTTGTACCACTTTTAGGTCAGAAAGACTTAGAAACTGCTGGGTTAAATCTCCAAGAAGGGGTGTTGTCTTACCTGAACGCCTTTTCTCAGCATGACCGATGGAGAATCCACAATAGATGGGTTGATCCTTGTCTTCCTGCCCAGAGACCAAGTCAATCAGCCTTTGCCACGCCTCTTCCCTTGGGCTAGTAGACCCAGTCTTGACTTGGTCTTCGCCTGTATGAGACGTGCTAAAGCTTGGCTCAGTCTTAAGGCAGAGACAGCGATCAGGTCGTATTTTTCCTTTTTTTCCCTTTCCTTTCCTTTCCTTTCCTTTCCCATCTATTATGGTTTTTCTCGGTCGCTGTGCTTTAATAGCGCAGCGTTAAATCGCTCAATTTGGTTTGCCGGCCGGTTTAGCAGGCGCCAGTGGGTGCCACGTAGAGGCTCACCCATTCCCCTTGCTCACTCCTTTCTTTCTTGCCATTTGGAATTGTTTTTGAATTGTTTGGGTTAAATCTCCAAGAGTTGCCTGGTCTCAAGAAGATTTGTTACATCCTGGAGAAACTCAAATATTCTGGATATTATGCCACAGAGCAATGATTTTTGTACATTCCTATAAGTTTTCAAATTAAGTAAGCAACTGGTCATCTTGTCTGAGCATAGTTTAGAATTTATGCTGTATACTGAATTTTTGAAAAGGTACTATTACTGTAATTTAACATTTGCATTCAGGGAACAATCACACTCATTTATTATATTGAAGAAGTCATCAAAACTAAGTTATGGCTTTTACATTAATTTGTATCTTTTTTTAGGTTATCATGAGTACCACATATGATTGGATTAATCTAATAAATGCTGAAGATGATCCCTTTTGTAGACAAGACTTTTAAGATCTGGGATTTCATATAATGAAGGTAAGGAAAATTACTCTCATGCAAATAACCAGTCATTAAAATTAGGCATTAAAAATATTTGTCACTTGTATGATTATATTTGAATCAATATGAAATTGAATAACAGTGGACTTAAAGAAGCATGCCCATGTAATCATAACTTTTAATAAGCTGCCTACGACTGGACAATTCGACAGTGCTTATTCATACAGGTGTTCCCTACTCTGATCTCCACTGTTCTGTTTCTGTTGACTATAAAATTAGAAGGTTGAATTGTTGGTATTAATATTATGAAATTCTGAGTGAAAGTGGATTATTATATGCTTGAATGCTGCCTAGAGTATCCATGCCCAAACTGCATTTTTGATTTCTTTGATTTCTTTCATCCTGAGTAAATATTGGAATCCAGTTAATATTTCTATTGAATCATTTATGTTAAATAAATGTCCTTAAAAACTAATAACAGAATTAGAATCAGGAATACATGTAAGATTTGGGCTATAGATAATAATATGGTAAAAGCAACATAAAATGTAAAATGTGTTTTCTTACTGGTTTAAGTAGTACAGGGTTCCTTAAGTTATCTGCTTTGTAAAAGATATTTTGTATATCTCTAAAAACAAAATGCATTCTAAGTCCTAAAATAAGTAGCTGACATTAAAAGAATTTTAATGCTTATTGTTTATTCTCACTGTGCAGTTTCACAAGTCTAACATAACTACTGTGCATATTTTGCAAGTTACAGAATTGCACAATTTTATTTTATGAGGATCTCATCATTTTCACTTACATCATTAATAAATGTATGATTCACAAATATCCTTACAATTAGCAGAATACATTTTACACCTTCATTGACTTGGTATAAAAAAATCTCATCTTTTTTTAAGATACTAAAACAGTTAAAGTAATAAATAATGTCATAAAATTAAATATTAAAAAACCACGAGATATAAATTGCAGTCCAGTGTATGCTTCATGATTGACTTTCATATCTCATAGTTTTTATCATGTAATATCCATGTCTATCCTGATTTTTATACAGGAAAAACAATAGTAAACAATAGAGATGAAAAAGAGGTACTCAATGACTAAATTCAAAGGAAAAACTACTTAGATTTCCCAAGATGAAATTATAATGCAGTAGGAAAAATGTAGTTTACATTCAAGTTCAGAGGGATCCAGATTAGGAAGACATGAATTGATATGAGAAATGCTGATAAAGATGTAACAAATAAATGGAAATATACTTACTTAAAGAAGTTGAGATTTTTTACTTGTCATATAACAGCTCTTATATTTCACCACCAAAAATAACTTGTAAAACAACCCCACAAAAAGTTGATTTGCACTTTAAAAGGTTCCAAAATGTTTGTTGGATAAATACTTTTATTATATGAAATAATAAAAATTAAAGCTTTGTGTCTGCTAAAACTCTTCATTAGATAATAAACAAAAGCATTGTAGGGGGAAAAATTGGATGCACCATAGAACCACAGTCACATTCTGGTTCACATATTACTCTAAAGTAATATTCTTTCAAGCCAGTATTGATATATAGTGGCTTCCCAGAGTGTGTTTCTGGCATCAGCTGGAGTATACTTCACATTGGAAAGTGATCAAATAAATATTGATGCAGAGTGGCCAAACTAATTTAAAAATGCTGATTTTAATAAAGATTGAACAATAATGTATTCAAAGTGATTTGCTGGAAACTCTTGCAATGAATTTATTTTTAAGTCAGAAAGTTATCAGTTTTAGAAACTTAACGTATCGTTGTTTTTGTAAACCACAGTAAATAATTTTCAGACTATCCTAGGAGCAAAAGAGAGAAGTGGTTGGAATGCTGAGTCAGAAGACTATTGAGAGATTGAAGGCTCGGCACTTTGAAACCTGAGAGCGAGCCATGTGGACCAAATGAGCTCCCGTCAGTTTGTCCCAGCTCCTGCCCACCTCGCAGTTTGAAAGCGTGCAAGTAGATAAATAGGCATCACTTAAGTGGGACAATACCAAGGACATGAAAGGAGCCTCCTCAGATGTTCCCTAAGCCAGTGTTTCCCGATCTTGACAATTTTAAGGCATGTGGACTTCAACTCCCAGAATTTAGTAACACCATAATATGGAGGTAGCACATTTTGCAGGATACGGAAAAATAAATGCATGGTAAGATCATTTTCTAGAGCAGAGTGTGTTTTCCTCATAACCTCAGTTATACAGAACATGAGGTAAAACAAGGATGGGAAGAACAAGGATACACAAAATAAATGCATGTGCTTCTGTAGTTATAGATCAGTGGTTCTCAACCTTTCTAATGCCGCGACCCCATAATACAGTTCCCCATGTTGTGGTGACCCCCAACCACTTATACATCACTGGGTGCCAGGGGCGTGGCCAAAGAATAGGGGGAAAAATGGTGGACAGCCTTGTTTGGCGACCCCCGTGAAATGGTCGTTTGACCCCAAATGGGGTCCCGACCCACAGGTTGAGAACCACTGTTATAGATGATTATCTGACATCTGACTCTTAGGTAGCATTCAATGTGTTCTGGGGCCCATTCTTCTGATGCTATTTCCCCTCAACACCTTGTTTGTTCCCTGTGTGTTTTTATGATTGTTCTTTTGGGTGATTGTGGGTTTAGTGCATTACTACTGAGTAAGCTGTGCTTAAGGCTTGTATTAAAATTCTAAAGATAAAGGTGGTTTTAAAAGGTGTTTGGAAAAAGGATAATATTGGTATGTGTGGAAATCAGACTGGAGTATGTGGCCTCACTTTCTTTAAGTGGTATAGAAGAGTAAAATGCTGCTAAGATGTGAAGGACAAAAGCCAAAAGGAAATAACTTCATTTATAACAGTTGGTTAGCAAAGGGCTAATTTTTAAAAATAAATTACTAGAAAACTACATAGACTTCTTATTAAAGGAATTTAGAAAGCAGGCTATCGGGATTTTTTTAAATGTTTTTTTTTTAAACAAAGCTATTTCCAAGATGCTCATGTTAAAAAGAGTAATGGGTAACTGCACATTTAATTTCTGAACCTGATTTCTTCACAGGTTTGTTTGCAGATATTTTTTTTAAAAAAACAAACACAAAATAAAAGCAGCGGCAATTCTAGCTCTATAAATTATAAAACCTGTGACTTTTCTAACGTCTCCTATTCCTCCCATACCTGTGGGAGAAATGTCTTTGCTCCCATGTTAAACACAATAGGTATCATGTTGCATCCTGTTTATTGAATGATAATTGCATTTTGATTGAATGTCACCACCATAGTTCTTTATAAACAACACATATCCACAGTAAATTCTGCCTAATCAGAGTGATAGTCAGGAAAATTATTTGATGGCTTATCTCATCCTCCATACTATTTCTCCCCAAGCAAAGACATAATAAATTTGGAGAGGATTCCACTGTCTCTAAAATGCTGCTACTGTGATTCATCCCAATGTAAGTGCAGCTGTCTATGTGTAGCTTCATTGAAAGACTCAATGCAAATTAGTTGAATGTGGATTTGAGCAACTTGTGCCAAGCAAACAGGATATATATCCCCTGTAATTTATCAGCCACCTTACGTACTTGAGGAAAATGAACAGAGCACTATTGAATGCTATGTTTAACTCATAAACACAGTTTCATATGCTGCATAGAGATCCTTCATTCATTTTTAATTAAGTTTAAAATTTAAGCATCCATTGCAAATGTATAAAGAACATTTCACCACTGTCTGTTTAGTTTTATTTTTAATCAGATAAATGTGACGTTAGTGAAATTCTGGTTTTCAGTTTCTTCAGACTTGCTCAGGAACCGTAGAATTTTTTTTTAATGTCATAAATTTTCTTGTGGTTTGTCAATGCTTGTGTTTATGAAGGTATGGACTTAGGTGTGTTTGCCTGCTCTCATTTTAAACAGTCAATATGTCACAGTTCGTGATCTTAGTGATCTTCGTAACTAATTTTGTACCCTCAACTTTATGATGGCATCAGAATGAATTCATACAAGTAGTCCTCGACTTACAACCATTCGTTTAGTAACTACTCAAAGTTACAACAGCACTGAAAAAAAGTGATGTTTGACCCTTTTTCCCACTTACCATCACTGCAGCATTCCCTTGGTCACGTGATCAAAATTCAGACACTTAGCAACTGGCATGTGTTTATGATGGTTCCAAGTGTCCCCGGGTCACATGATCCCCTTTTGTGACCTTCTGACAAGCAAAGTCAATGGGGGAACCACATTCACTTCACAACCGTGTTACTAACTTATCAACTGCAGTGATTCCCTTAACAACTGTGGCAAGAAAGGTCGTAAAATGGGGCAAGATTCACTTAGCAACTGCCTCACTCAGCAATGAAATTTGGGGCTCGGTTATGGTCATAAGTGAAGGACTATCTGTACTTCTTGTACTGGCCTTATTCCCAAAAAAGATTATTTAGGAATATTATGTCGCACGTTTTCTTTCTGTTGTTGTTTTTTTCAGGGAAGCAAATATACGCACAGCTAAATATCGTACTGTTGCTTTTACATTGAGATAAGATAAGATAAGATAACCCTTATTGTCATTTTTTATACTGTGGGTACAAAGGCACACATCAAAAATGAAATTTAGTTGCCGCTCTCAAAGTGAAACACATACATGACACACACCTAAACATACTATGAACAACATATGTATAGACCCACATCCCTACATATATGTAGCAAATAAATATTAAATATTTATTATATATTAAGAGTGCAGTTAAACTGAACTGATGGTAATTTTTATTGTACCTGACATAATTCACATGCTGTAATATGTAAGATCTGTATACCGTGTATGTGAATTGTTCAGTGGATATTGCAAATTGTGGCTAATGCCTCATATACTTCTTTCTCTTTGATTTCAGTCTGTATGAAAGATCCGTAGACCAACATTTACTTAAAATACCCAAATTCTGAAGGCTTAGTGGTGGTTATGCAAATCTAATTTTTATAGATTCCTTTGATAGTGAGCCCATCCATGGGGGAGGGGGAGCATGAGAAAATGTACAATGCAAATTCCACTCCTCGTGTATTTGCATGCAGTGCAATGTCGCAACTCGAGAATTAAAGGACAGAGAAAGGACATTATGACATCTTTCATCAACTTAACATCATAGCTTGGCATGAACACCTGTCTGTTACTATTAGAAAGTAACACTATATTAGGCAGATAGTCCTTGCGTTACAACTGTAATTTAATCCTGCAATTACAGTCATAAGTCATGATGGTCATAAAGCAGGTCAACATGTGACTGGACCTAATTTTAGACCTTGCAGTAGATGTTAAGCAAACCTATTTTTCACTATGTGATATTTTTTTGCTAGAAACCAGAAGTAAGTAGTGGTTTCTGGCAAAAATGCCATAAATCATGATCACATGACCATAAAGGACAGCAAACATCCATAATTGCAGGCCACTTGCCATGTGCCCAGAATGTGGTGATATGACTGAAGTGGGGGCTGGATGCGGAACTTGGTCATAAGGACCTTTTGGGGCGTCCATTGTGTCTTGCTAAGTGATCAGTTGTAAGTCAAAGACAACCTGTAATGCAAATGCTCAGAGATGATATGAGTCATCTGTAAAAGTTTTTTTTTATCTCAGATCTGAAAACTGAAACATATTTCAAAAGAGTTAATATTCTTATAAAATACTGAAAAAAACACAAAGTTCAGATCTGATTAACAAGCTACTTTATTATTTTCAGTCTAGAAAAAAAAGGAACGCATTTAGCATTTGACAATTATGATTAAGGTTACTCTGTAAAAGCTGGATATGGATATGTTCTTTAATTTAAAATGATTACCATTCCCAGGTCCAAGGTTACCAGCTATAAAACACAAAAGGAACAATAAATAAAAAAATAAAGGAAATAATAGCGTACAGTTTTTTTCATCCACCCAAAGCTTTAAAAAAATAAATTAATGTTGTCAAGGAAGTCATCTCTTCTGGTTATCAAAATTTATTTCACATCTCTGCAATAACTGTAGAAACAGCACTATGTCTCTTGAATCATTTTTATTTTGTAGAATGGAGAAATTTCGGGAGAGATCGGACTAGTTGAAGACAAACATAAAAATTCTGTTTTACTATAATTTTTCGTTTGTGTCTTCCCCTCATTGTTAACTCTTGGTTAGAACTCATTGTTAACTCCTTGGACTAGTCCCTGAAGTTTCCTTGGCAACATTTTGGAAATGGTTTGCCACGAATTCCTGCCTAGTGCTGAGAGGATATGACAGATCCAAGAGTGCCTAGTTGGCTTTTTGCCTAAGGAAGGACTAGAACTCACAGTCCTCAGCTTTTGTCTCAGTGCCTTAAACACTACACTAAACCAGCTGTTATCCAAGTAATATTACCACAACTTTACTGCATTTTTGAGACATGCAGAAGAAAACAAATACAGAAGATGAGCTGCCGTATTCTTAATAGCTATAGTATTGTGGCTGGCAACAAAAAGCAACACTTTCTGATGTGTGTTAAAATATTCCAGCTTTCCCAGCCTAGAAATTTTGAGACAGATTTTTAGTATATCTCAGGTGATTTCTAAATGACACACTTACAATATGAATTGTAGTCTAAGTACATGAAAGTGCCTAGTCTTGGCTTTCTCCAGCAGGATGGCTGTAGAATCCACCGGATGGGTTATTACAGCCTTCCTGCTCAGCAGGCTAGGTCAGAACTTTGGCCACGCCTCTTCCTTTAAGCGTGTCCCCAGTTTTGACTTAGTCTTGAGCTCGGCAGCACGTACTTTTGTTAGGCTCCGTAGATCAGATAGGTTAATTAGTCTTTCTGTAAAGGTTCTGTAAAAGTTCTCCACAAGTTGAGTGCTCGGAGACTATAGGATTGGCCATCTTGCTCACAACTACATCAGAGGCTTTGAGTTCACAAAACCTCTCTAATCCAGAGGTCCCCAACCTTTTGGGCACCAGGGACCAGTTACATGGATAGAGATTTTTCCGCGGACTGGAGGGGCGTGGTTTTGTGTGCTGCCTGTCTCCTGTAGATGGGGCTTTCCTTATTTGTGTGGACTCGGTTGCTGGTATTCTGCGGCCCGGTACTGGTCCACGGACCGGGGGTTGGGGACCCCTGCTCTAATCACTTTTGGAAATTGTGTATTAAGTATTTCATAGCTCATTAACTACATAGAGACTTTCAGGATGGTAGGCTTGAAAATGCCAGGTGAGTCTGCTTTCAATCGCAAATGAAAGAAAATTGTAATCATAAGCTTAAGAATTTAAGAAGAATTAAGAAGAGCCGAGGTGGCGCAGCAGTTAGAGTGTAGTACTGCAGGCCACTTTAGCTGTCTGTGTTCAGCAGGTCAGCGGTTCAAATCTCACCGGCTCAAGGTTGACTCAGCCTTCCATCCTTCCGAGGTAGGTAAAATGAGGACCCAGATTGTTGGGGGTAATGTAAATATATATATACATTGCTTACTGGTGTACACCGCTTAGAGACTGCTTGCACTTGAAGCGGTATATAAGTCTCATAAATAAATAAATAAATAAATTTAAAGAATCTGAAATAAACAGCAAAAAGCTAAATAAGGTTTTGACCTTAGAAAGTTATAAACATGTGAAGGGTCTAGATAAAATTAGAATATTTAAGCTTTTAGGGAAAAAAATGGAATCAGTTATAAAGAACAAACAGCTTTTCATAGATCCTGTTTTGTTTTTTATAAGACATAGCAAAGCTAAGCAATTTCATGATTTCAAAAACTGGAGAGTAAGAGAAACTAAAGATTTAAAGTAGAGGAAAGATATAGGCCTGTAAAATTATACGAAATATTATAATCATAAAAATACTGAATGTGGTGTTTGTACAATGGAATCAGAATATAGTAGTCACAATAGCAACAGTGTCAGTAATAATGTCTGCTTCTATGGATAGATTATGTCCAAAAAATGTTACTGAAAAAAATGACAGGTGTAGAACAAATTTTATCTGATAAGATAGAGATGGTATCAAAAATGGATTTACAACTGACAGGGCAAGAATATGACTTTGAAAAGGATGGATCTACAAAAGAAGCTGAGATTTTAAAAATTAAAAAGGGAAATGTAAATGAAAAATGTTTGTTATCTTACAAGGGGTGAAGAGTTGCTAACTTTGTTTATACTGTGACGAAGTCACTTCATAAATTTTCTCTTTCTTTATTACGATCTTATTTTTTTCTTCTCTCCTTTTCCTTTGGTTTGTTACTCTTTATTTCCTTTTTAAGTTTAGTTTGTATTAGATTTTACTATTATAATCTACTTCTTAAGAAAACTGTGTGTGTAAGTGTGTGTGTATAACAAGCCCTTTATTTCTAAAAAGAACCAAAAGTGGTCTTTAAACACGATTGATCAATACTGCTGTTTGTTGAGAAATGGGGAAGGGTGCAGGAGTAACTAAGATCACAAACCAAGTTTGTAAACCCAGCCCCTCTTACTCCTTGCCTTTGCGAAGGTTTCAGGAAATCCTTTGAGAGTTAGACTATTTCACTTTAAAAAAAAAAAAAATCCAGGATCTGTGTACATAAAAAAAGGGTAATGATAGTTTTTCTCTATTTCTTGCTTTGAAGGTGACGTTTATTTTTATTACATATTTAAGAAGGCCTTTTGTACGTGTTTTATTTTAATTTGGACATGAGGGGTGTTTTTTTTCTTGTAAGGGAGCATTTGAAAATAATGTTACAAAATATACAAAGAAACATAGTAACAATCACAAGGGGAGCTTAATTTCCTATGGAAGCAAACTATCTTTTTGATTTGACTTCACATTAGAGTTGTAAAGAATTGCATTATAAGAATATAAGAATTCCATTAATATGGACTTCTATATCACACCTTTTGTAATTTAGATTTCATGGATAATAACATTTTAAAAACCGATTATGGTGGTAATTTGGCTTGTCTGCTCTCCCCCCCCCCTGCTCATGTTATGCCCATAAAATAAGTTGGAACCTATTTTTGTTTTTCATCTTATGATGCTTCCTCATTACATCCAAATTTGGGATTATTTTTTTATGAAACTAAATGTCAAAAAACATCAAAAAATTATGCTGGCTATCTTTTCATTGCACAAGATGGAGAAAGGGAAAATAGAGATTATGGTTTGTGAAGATGTGTTCACTATAACAAAATATAAAGCTTTTCATGAAAGGAATTGTATACATTCAGGGAACTGTTGCTATAGCAAATCTGTCTTGTGTGTGTGAAAAGGAGTCCAGAAAAATACTCCCAAGCAAAAAGTCAAATTGTTACAAAGAGCAATAGTTTCTCAGAGATAGTTTCTATCTGTGTAAAATAAATTGGTATTTAAGTAAAGATGGAATCTCATGAACAAGAAAGCAAAAATAGAACAGGTGTACTAAACAGTCATCACTTTTAAAGAAAACTACAGTGAATAGCAATATGAATATTTAAGATTTATTTTTTAAGTATACAATTGCTCACTGTTGCAAAAACTCAATCTTGACTTTGGATATGGAATTAGTGGTAAACACAATTTATAATGCTTTGATATATTTTGGTACAGCAGTAGCTCTGTATAAGGTCTGGTTGTACATGCTAACTCCATCTCTATGTCCTCATCTCTACTGGTCCTAACCTCTTTGTACTAAAATTCTGTAGTAAATTGAAAGATCTGAAAGGAACTCCTTTGTGCATTCATGTAAGCATGCTTGAACCCAGTGTCACACTCTGTTTTTGTGATGTTGATGTCTGATCTGAAAGAAAATATACATAAAGAGAAAGTAGTTTGGGGATAGTAAAAAATCTGTAATAATAATCAGGAAACAGCATGTGACTGGCGGTGTGCTATTGATGCAGAAATATTTTACAACTATATAGTTGATGTTGCTATGTAAATAAGACTTTTAAAAGTTAAACAAATTTTTAATAATAATAAAAGTATCATTAGTATACTTTGATTAATAATGCTTATCATTGATTAATAATACTTCCTTTTTAGTAAATATGAAAAAGGAAAAAAAATCATATAAGATATAAGGCAAATAATGCAAAAAGAAGGGTGTCATGATTATCTGATATTGCCATATCAACTATCTATGCTTTCTTTTTCACATGGTTACATCTATAGTGTTATGAGCAAGACTTTATCAGTTTGTGCAGAAATTCCACAATATTTTAATGTCCTGATTTTTAACAACTTTTTCAACTCCCCATTCCCACCAATGTTTTATTACTGGCTTATGCACATTTTTAGATGTTCCAGTGAATTTTTTGGGTGGCTGTGTAATATTGTTGTTTATAGCAATAGCACTTAGATTTATATGCCACTTTATAATGCTTTACAGCATTCTCTAAGCCCGTGATGGCGAACCTATGGCATGCGTGCCATAGGTGGCACGCAGAGCCCTCTCTGTGGGCACGCGCGACGTCACTCCAGTCCTAGGCCTTCAGCTGGGTTTTATAAAACCTTTTCGCTTTAGGCCTCCGCCGCCATGTGCAAAAAAAAGAGGTTCAATCAATCAATCAATTTCAACTTCTCACAGGGAAAAAAAGATCTCACAAAGTTGGAATTGATTGATTGAACTTTTTAGTCCCACCCAGTCTGCTGTTACCACCACAGCCACACCCACCCAATGGGCCACACCCACCCTTGTTCACACCCACCCAATGGTCACACCCACCCAGCACTCAACGTTACATAAGTGGGTTTTGGGTTGCAGTTTGGGAACTCGGTCTCTAAAAGGTTTGCCATCACTGCTCTAAGTGGTTTATAGATTCAATATATTGCCTCCAATAATCTGGGTCCTCATTTTACTGACCTCAAAAGGATGGAAGGCTGAGTTAACCTTGAGCTGGTCAGGATCAAACTCCTGGCAATGGGCATAGTTAGCCTGCAATACTGCATTCTAACCACCTCACTACCACAGCTCTTATAATCAGTTTGTGCTATCTCCTTACATAAGCTGAGTATATGATCTACTGTTCTGCCTCTTTGTACAATCTGCCCCTTGAATCATTTGGTAATTTTTTTCAGTTCTGATCTTGATTGCATTAATTCAAATAGCTTGCTCTTCTGCAGCCAAATTCAAGCCTTCAGTTTCTTTTTTAATGTTCCAGTTGTAAGCCAACTGGAACATTATCTACTTTCCCCTCAATCTTTTGTAGGAATTGACCATGTAACGCTTTTCCTTGCCACCATTCTATTTGTGTTTTTACTACATTGTTGCAATATACACATTTTGTTTCCTGTATATTTGATAAATTCCAATTTTTAACATGCATCAGTGCTTGTCTTGGTTGTCTTTTACATAATCAGCCAATGCATAGTTTTAGTCTTTGACAGTTTGTCCGTCTTGAAGTAAACCTGTGCCTCCATTTCTATGGGGCAGGTATAATCTATTAGTGTCACTATGGGGATGTAATGCATAGTGAATAGTCATGAGATTTCTTGTTTTTCAGTCTAAACTTCCAATTCAGCCTGGGTCCAGCTAATAATTATAGCAGTATATCATTTCACAAGTATGGCCTAAGTATTGATAACATTGATTATGTGCCACGATTCATACTGCCTCTAGCAATTTTCTCATTCTTTGGATATATTATATACTAATTTTATTTTTAACTTGTCCATTCTTGATGTTATCCAACTGTAAAATACCCAATACTTGTAGGCTTCATCCTGATGGCTCCTGAATGGTTTGCCATTGCGCATTTCAATTCCATTTCTATCTGTGATTTTACCCCACAGGTAGTCCTCAACTTATGATTGTAATGCAACCTGCCCATTTTGGTCATAAAACTGGTCACCCATCTGATCAACCCAATTTTATATATAAAATAAAATATTTTATTTTATTTGCGGCATCATAAAGTGATTGCCACAGTTGTTAAGCAAACACTGCAGTTATAAATCAACTCCATTGCTTGCTATGGGCTTGGTTTGTAAATGCCCACGTAGATGCCAGTTTTCAACAAAACATTGTAAAATGCAGTCATATGACCCAGAGACATTGAAAATGGCTGCAAATGCAGGCCAATTGCCAAGTGCCCAACATCTGTGGATTCAATTTCTAATTTTCCATAAAGCTTTAGATCATCCTTATGAAGCAAATTTGAGAATTTATTGTGTTTCCCTGAAAATAAGACCCGGTCCTTTTTTTTGCCTCCAAATAGAGGCGATCTTATTTTTTTGGGGGGAGGGGTGTCTTTTCCACTCATCTCCAGCACTGGCAGCCACGCCTAGCCAGCCCACTTCTTCTGCGGCTGAAGGAGCAGCTTCATTCTGCAACTCAGAGTGGAACTCAGGCCTGCATTTCTCAGTCAGAGGCCTTTCCGGAAGGCCACTGCAGCCGAGAACCGAGCAATGGATTCAATCCATAGCTCGGTTCTCGGCTACAGAGGCCTTGCAGAACCAAGCTATGGTCTGAATCCATAGTTTGGTTCTCAGCTGCAGTGGCCCTCCAGAAATTCGCCTGACTGCGAAATGCAGGTCTAGGGATGCCACAGAAGAAGTGGGCCCATGAGGAGAGGGCCTGGCTGCAAGGTAAGTGGGTGCTGGGCGCGTGGGGTAGCTCTACACACCCACTCTAGCTTGATTTTTAGGTGTGTGCCTCGCCCCAAAACTATGGCTTATTTGGGGGGTAGGGCTTATATTAGGCCCACCTCCAAAAGTCAAGCTAGGGCTTATTTTGGGGGTAGGTCTTAACTTTTGGGGAAATACGGTAGCCCGTTTTGCTGTATGACATCCAAGATTGGTTTTCATCAAAATCACTGACATTATTTTCACTGATTATGGTCACTGAATGGGTTCATTGAATGGAGTTTTTTGCCTGTGGTTTATTGAAAGGCAAGGCAAGCACGAGGCCATTCCATGTTCTTCTCTGACCTTAAAGATGATAAAATATTCAGATTCAGTTCATGAGCTGGTTACAGGAACATAACCCTGGTATAGAGATTTCAGGTAGAGTTCTAGCTGTAATTCACCCAATCCCAAGAATTAACAAATGGTTCTAGGAAAGAAGGAGGCAGAACTGGGAGGTAGAGTTAAAAACATCATTGCATTGCCGCAAGAGATCTAATTCCAGTCTCCCCTTGAATTCCATTGATCCTTACCTAGTGCCAATTTAGTGCTGACCATTAGTTGACTAGATTCTTGTGTATGGGCTTGAATAAATCTTCTGTGCTGCAACCGTATGAGTGCTCCTGATTCTTTGTACCTGACAGATGTTTTGGGATTGCATCCAAGGCACTTATAACTATTAGAACTACCTTTGCTGACTTTCCCCACTGTTGTTCTATTTCTGTTTGCAGGACTTTCTATTTTGTTATCTTCTCCAGTACTTTCTCTTCTATTCTGCTGTCTCCAGTACTCCCTCGTCCACCATCCAGGCTTTTTGGTCTTTCTTACTGACAGTTGCTAAGTCTGGGATGTTATATAGCAGATGCCTGTGCAGTCTTCTTGCAGAAGCTAACCAGGTGGTCCATTGTTTCTTCAGCTTCTTTGCAGAGGTGGCCCTTACTATCTGTTGCTGTCTTCTCAATTCTGGCTTTATAGGCATTTGTTCTTAAGGCTTGGTCTTGTGCAGCCAGAATTAGCCCCTCTGTCTCTTTCTTCAATGTTCCTGTTTTTAGGTATTGCCAGGTCTTGTTATTATGTGCTTTTTACTGGCAATGTAATACTGAGTCTGTGGTTGTGTTGGAGTTTAAGAAGTAGAATTATGAGAATGGTGCATATAAAAACCTTCTAAAATAATTTGTATGTTTCATTATGTTTTCTGTTACAAATAGTGCAAGAAATTCCTTTTAGCTGTAGTATATTTCTGTAGGGCTTACAATATGAAACCCTTTCATTTTCTTAAATAGAGAGTTCAAGTATCAGTTACTAATTCCATGAGAGAAATGGGGATGGTATTATCGTTTCAAAATGCAGTATACAGACAAATGCTTACCATGGCAACTATCAGTTCATAGGGTGAGTGAAAAGTCATAGGGAATTTACAAGTGGTTTCTCTTTTATCGGCCTAGGTGGCATATATGATTTTTTTTGCTTTTTGCTTTTCTGTGTTATTGTATTGACAAGGCAAGACAATTGGCTGTTTTAATTCTTTAATTTTTAAACTAAGAACTGCAAGTGTGCCATTTCTAAAAAAACCAAAGTACATATTCGTGTCAGCAGAAGGATTTGTTAAGAAATTGTTCATAAAACATGTTATTAAAGCCTGTCACTTTGGGCATAAACATATTATTAAAGCCTGTCACTTTTTTATAAGATGTCTTAAAGGCATTCATTTTATTGGTCAAATTGAAGTTTCTGAATTTTTACACATGGACTTCTTAAAAAAATAATTTCCTTTTTGCCTGCTTCTAAATTACAGTATATGGAAGCAAAAGACAATAATGTTGCTTGCAGAGTTTTCTTCTGTATTTTAAACAGCATGCTGGTGTATTTGTACACTTCAGTTATAATTTGATACATACTTTTTAAAAGTAAAGCTTTGTTCTCAAGGCAGATTTTTTTTTAGCTCAGAATGGCATCTATGTTGAGTAACGTCGATTTGGTATGACATTTAAATGACACAATAGATGCATTGTTATCAGAATGAATAGTAACATGTGAGCTTAGCCTATCCTATATGTGGCTTCATATGGGCAGGTACAGTAGTAGTCTTATACGTACCCTTTCGATTGCATTATATTTAGCTAATGGGAAAGCATTTAATAGTAACTGGTCTTATTAAGCATATACTTGAGAGAATGAGTGGCCAAAGGATAATGGATTCTACTATATAGACAGAGACCATATTAACATTTGTATTTGTAGTTCTAGTTCAGCATTTGGGATATTGTTTTGAAAAATATTAATAGTACAGTAATAGGTGCCTATCTTTGGAATAATGAAATTTATTTCCGGTGTGATCTAGTAATAGTAATAGTAGTAAAGTTGGAAGGGACCTTGGAGGTCATCTAGTCCAACCCCCTGTTCAGGGAGGAACCCTATACCCTTTCGGACAAATGGCTGTCCAGTCTCTTCTTAAAAACCTCCAGTGCTAGAGCATTCACCGCTTCTGGAAGCAGGCAGTTCCACTGGTTAATTGTTCTAACTGTCAGGAAGTTTCTCCTTAGTTCTAGGTTGCTTCTCTCCTTGATTAGTTTCCATCCGTTGCTTCTTGTCCTGCCTTCAGGTGCCTTGGAAAATAGCTTGACACCTTCTTCTTTGTGGCAGCCCCTGAGATATTGGAATACTGCTATCATGTCCCCCCTTGTCCTTCTCTTCGTTAAACTAGACATAACCAATTCTAGCAACCGTTCCTTATATGTTTTAACCTCCAGTCCCCTAATCATCTTTGTTGCTCCTCTGTACTCTTTCTAGAGTCTCAACATGTTTTTTACATCGTGGTGACCAAAACTGGATGCAGTATTCCAAGTGTGGCCTTACCAAGGCATTGTATAGTGGTATTAATACTTCATGTGATCTTGATTCTATCCCTCTGTTAATGCAGCCTAGCACTGTGTTGGCCTTTTTGGCAGCTGCAGCACACTGCTGGCTCATATTTAGGTGATTGTCTATTAGGACTCCGAGGTCCCTCTCACAGTTACTACTATTGAGCATGGTGCCACCTATGCTGTACTTGTGCATTTGGTTTTTCTTGCCTAAATATAGAACCTTGCTTTTTTCACCACTGAATTTCATTTTGTTAGTTAGTGCCCAGTGTTCAAGTTTGTCCAGATCCTTCTGTATCTTAAGCCTGTCTTCTGGAGTGTTGGCTATTCCTGCCAGCTTGGTGTTGTCTGCAAATTTGATGAGTTCCTCATCTATCCCTTCATCCAAATCGTTGATAAAGATGTTGAAGAGCACTGGGCCCAGAACAGAGCCCTGGGGCACCCCACTACACATTTCCCTCCATATAGATGCAGTTCCATTGAGGATCACTCGCTGAGTATGGCCGGTCAGCCAGCTACAGATCCATCTGGTGGTGATTCTGTCTACCCCACATTTTTCTATCTTATCAAGTAGTAGGTTGTGATCTACTTTATCAAATGCCTTACTGAAGTCCAAGTAAATTATGTCCACAGCATTCCTCTGATCCACTAATTTTGTCACTTGGTCAAAGAATGCAATTGTCTAAATTGTAAGCATACCATATTTTTTTTAAAATGCAAAGTTGGTGAAGTTTTGTATTTGAGAAAGAACCTAAAGCAACAAATTTGTTATTTCTCATTTTAATCCATTTTTTTAAGTATTTGGCATATGTTTCTACCAGGTCTGTCTTTATGCCTGGTCTTTATGTTAATAATTTGACTGCTTAATTCAGGGGTCTTCAAACTTGGCCCTTTTATGACTTGTGGACTTCAACTCTCAGAATTCCTCAGCCAGCGTGCCTGGCTGAGGAATTCTGGGAGTTGAAATCCACAAGTCATAAAAGGGCCAAGTCTGAAGACTCCTGGCTTAATTGGATGTTATAAGAGGAGATCACTCATGCTTGTGTCAATGGATAGCCTTTCATTTGACTCCTATGTAAATGAGGAAATAAACCAGGTGCAGCTTTTCAAGTCACTGGTACATACTCTGATGTGACAACTTGCTCTCACTCTTATAATACCTATTAAATATAGAGGAGCCCTAATTTTGAAAGTTTGTTCCTTATCTAGCTTATTAAAGATTCATATGAGTCTTAACTAAGACATATTGTTTATGTGATCATTTTGATTTTTGTGGTTGCATTTCATTTTGATCTTAATAATAAATGCCAAGAATATTTAATCTTAAAACACATTTATTCCTATATGTATGATTATTTAGATTTCCGTTGTAAATGAAATTTCCTATACTGTCTGCTATGGAAAAACAATAAATAGATAGACAATAATGGCTTTCTGCTTATTTTAGCTTATTCGAGGAATTATGGATCATCATCAGTTTAAGTCTTTTCATATTTATTCCTATACTCAAAACTACCTGACTCATAGCACGTATAAATCACTATAATAAAATGATATCTAGGAAAATATTTTAAGAGTTGGAAAAAATCACAACCCCATAAATAACTATGATTGTAGATAGATTTACTATTAAGTTACATTTTTCTTTCATGTAACATATATTCAAGTATAAACTTCAGTAGCATATTTTTAAGGCATGAAAGTAAACCCTTTCTGAATATTTAAACTTTATAAGAATAACTTTCTTATAAATGAGCTAGATGCTATATAGAATATGCTTAAATAGCAGTCATCTAAAGATCCTTGTTTTAATTTACTAGTAGAAAAATCTCCCATGTAGTTTGACATAGTTTACATATAAATTTATCCAATAGGAAAATAGCCATTGTGAAATGACCTCCATATATTTGCACTATAGGAATCAAAATATATACAGTTAAAATATATATTATTGATGTTATTATAATTTATGTGATTGCTCTGAGGTGTCCAGAGTTGTTAGGGATCAGGCTGCATACCGCTTAGTAAATTATTATTTATTACACATTGAAAAATATAAATGTAGAGTGATTTTGAGATTTTGGTGAAATCATTCTAATTTAGCAAGAACTTGTTAGGTCAGTCAGTCTTCTAGGTTAATCAACTTATAACAAAGCTTTCATGATAACTATGGTGAAAAAATATTGCTAGCTTTCTTAAACACTACAGGTTATTTAAAGTCCTAAATGAATGACTTGGTAAACACCAAGTCAATTTTCTGTATGAATTGCTCTATTGTCAAATATGGAAGAGTATTTACTTCCAATCCCTCAGCACATACTGTGTTGACTTATGCCAGGGGTCTTCAAACTTGGCAACTTTAAGACTTGTGGACTTCAACTCCCAGAATTCCTCAGCCTGCTGAGGAATTCTGGGAGTTGAAGTCCGTAAGTTTTAAAGTTGCCAAGTTTGAAGACCCCCCCGACTTATGCCATCAGATGATATTCTGCTGCATGTCTTTGTATACATGTATACATATACATACATATATACATATATGTATAATGTATAATATATATATACAATGTGATGTTTTAAAAACTGGCTTTCACAAAGTATATTTCAGTTTATATTTGTATTTCCATAAATTAAATCAGATACAATTTGAATTTATAGTGTTGACTGTAAAATTCATGTTCTCTGATTGAGTCAGTAAGCATTTTGGTATACGGTAGGTTTATTAGGAAGTAATATATTTATTAGGTAGTAATATTTTACCAGGCAAGATCAGTAATATTTTCTGATACTTTCATTTTGTCTATAAGTCCTAAGTTTCAAAAAACTAACTGAGTAGGGGTATGTTGCATTGTGATAGTTCTATTTCAGTTCATATTCTTTCTGTTCCTAAAAAAATTGCAGCATGGGTTAATATAAAATAAGTTTAAAATGTGCATAATCAGTTTTTATTTTTAAAATAACAAAGCTCAAAAATAGAAATCCTTACAAACAAATTACACAAATTAAGATAAAACTAGACAGTATAAATGCAAACACTAAAATCCTGAACAAAGCTCAGAACACTAAAAAGCTTATTTAATTGCTAATATGATATGTAAAATGCCAGAATGCAGAATACTGAATTCTAGACAGATTATTAAAATGTATCTAGCTTGGACATAGCATAAGTGCTGAAGAAGAAGGAGAGAGTAGGTAGCTCTTCTTTGTTCTTCTTGAAGTAGTTATAGATTGTAAATTTAATTCATTGACCCTTACGTCCATATCTAATTTAGCACATTGTTCCCTGAGTAGATCTAAATAACTGTTATCTAATTTATAGTTTTCCAATTTCTTAGTCAAAGGTGAGTGTACCAGCATATCAAAGGCACCATTATCAACATTCAATACTGAGAAGTTTCTAATTGGATTTTCAGTCTGTTTGTTTTTGTTAAACACATATCTGGTCCCAATTAAGATAATTAGTAACTAGTGGATTTAACCCATTGTCCAAACTTGGATATTCTAAGATTTAATTCAACAAGTCTATAATATGTAATGTGCAGTTGATCCTTCCTTTCCTTTGGAGTCTGTGCCATTATGAATTTGCTTCAAAATTCATAATGGCACATTATGAACTTACAAGGAAGAGAAAGCTTCCTTGTAAGTAGAACTATAGAGTAACATAAATGTGAACTGTTTCTTAAACTTAAATGTGGAATTCTTTTCTTAATTGCTGCAACTTCATAGGACCCTGGAGAACATTAGACACCTATCCAATCAATTATCAGGCTGGGACATGGTACTGAGAGAGCTTTGGTTGCGTTTATCTTGCAGAACTGGAATAGAGGAAGAGCAGTTATCCAGTTCTTCCAATGGCTTTCCCTAAATCAACCATGTATTCTTCTGGACCATCTACAGGCATTAGGAGGGAGGGTCCAATATTGTATTGGTTCTCCTACTTTCTCTTACATCAGGTCCAAATAGTATTAACATCAGGGAAGAGATGGAGCCTGGGCCCCCTAATGTGTGGGCTACTCCTGGGATTAACACTCTTGCCCTTCCTGTTCACCATCTACATGCAGGATGAGATAAATGGGGCTCATCTGTCATCCATATACTGATGCTACCCAGTTCTTTTGTCTTGCCTCCTGGCCCAGTTGCTGGAGATGTGCAAGCCTGGATGGAGATTCAGAATCACACTCAGGATAAAACCTGACAAGACTATGTGACTGTGGATATCTGGACCACTTGGGACCAGGAATATTCCAGCTTTAAATATGAATGGAATTCTTCAGCACTTGCATACAATCTGAGCACCTTTTTGAATTCACAATTCCTGTGTAAGAAGCAGATAGCTGCTGTGGCAAGGAAGGTCTTTGCACAAATTCATCAGATCCATCAACTTTACCTGTATATGGACCAGGAAGGGTTTTGGACCTGATTTGATCACATCTTTTATCGTTTATTGTAATGCCCTCAACATGGGGCTGCCTTTGAAATCCATTCAGAAGTGCAGTTGGTCCAGATTGCAGGAGCACAGGTAACTATTAGCATTCCATAGCATGTAAACATCTCTGCTTTATGATCAGGGCTGCCTGCCAATAGGCTTATGGGTACAATCCATGATGCTTATTACTACTTATAAAATTCTCCATGACATAGAGCCTGTTATATGAGGGAACATCTATCTTCTACAGTTTTTGCTCATCCTGTACAGTCCTATCCATTAAACAATGTTGGCTGATGAGACCTACAATCAGGCTGTCTGTGTTGGAGATTAATTTGCACCACACCCTGATATATCCAGTTAGGTCTTAAAATATGATTCTTCCCCCTTGTCTTGGACTCAAAGGTACGGGTTCTTTGATAGATAGGTAGGTAGATAGGTAGGTAGCAGATAGATAGATAGATAGATAGATAGATAGATAGATAGATAGATAGATAGATAGACAGACAGACAGACAGACAGACAGACAGACAGACAGACAGACAGATCAATCTTTTTAGATTTTTTTTTTCTGGTGGGGGGCATATCCAGATACTTGATGTTCTTTTGTTTTGATTTTGGATTGTTTTCATATTTAAAAAAACAATTTCTCAACAGAAAACAAAATATTGAAAGTGGACTGGGCTAAGTAGATTTTCTAGTGAAGCCTCTTCCATAGCCAGAAGCTACTACAGAGGTCCCCTTTCCTTAATTAAAGGGATTCTTTTAATTTTAGAATGAGAGACATGTATAGGAAAGTCCATAGGGATTGACCTTTGAAACATAGGCAGATCCTCACTGTGGCCACACTTGTTAGAGTACGAATAAGGATAAAATTATGATTGTCTTTCTTCGAAAGCAAAATAGCTTTGTGGCTTTCTAAAAACTACCACTTGTATTACTACAAAAGCTTCCCACGATGTACTTCCTCAAATACATAGAATATAATTCTTAGAGAAGATCATTATACATGTTGTTGCCTGCTAAGAGAAAGGAAATGTAAATTGTGGCTGGGAAAGTAAATGATCGAACTTTTGTTGCTTTACAAGTGAAATGAAACAGGTGTAAAGTGTTCCCAAGTTTTCATATCCCTCTATTTTTCTGTCCCTTCCTCTTCCTGCCCTGTGTGAACACCTGTATGTATTCTTCTTGCAGACACTACACTCCGAGTCTGATGAAGTGATCTGCAATCTATGACAGCTTATCTGACTTTTATATGTTGTTGTTGCTTTGGTTGCAAAAGATCACCTATAACTCCACAATGTGGAATGTCTTCAAAAAGAGGATTAGGAAGTTAGAACACATAGATTGTAATCCATGATCCACAAAAAATATACTATAAAAGAGAAACTTGAGGGGGAAAAAATCACTATTCTCCAGAACAGGAGATGGATAATCCACGGATGGGTTTTCTCTGTCTGCCTGCTCTTGAGACCAAGTAGCCAAAGCTTGACACGCCCCCACTTCCTGTGGAGTCCATTCTTAACTTGGTCTCTGCTCGAAGAAGACTCGTTTTGGCGTGGCTCTCAGCTTATCAGGTTAGACAAGAAAACACTTCCAATACAGAGCTCTCCCCTTCGGTCTATCTTCGGCACCCAGGGTATTTACCAAGATACTAGCAGCGGTAGCCGCCAAACTGAGAAAAATCCCAATACGTGTCCAATGTTACCTAGACGACATACTAATCCAAGCAACATCCCTACAGACAGCTCAGGCGGACGTAAGGACCGTCATTCGCGTCCTCCAATTACACGGATTCTCAGTAAACTTTCAGAAGAGCCAGACAGTTCCTTCGTCCAGGCTGCTGCATCTGGGGGCCATGATAGACACAACCAACTGTATGGTCTATCTCTCCCAAGACCGGGTGGCCGGCATCAGGGAACTGGCTCGCTGGGTTCACAGGCAACGTTCAGTTCCGATACTAACACTTTCCCAATTATTGGGCAAGATGGTATCGGCCATAGCCATTGTACCCTGGGCCAGGCTCCACCTACGGGAACTACAGTGGTTTCTGCTCCCTTACCAACGGCAGAACACCAGCGCATCCAACCACCTAGTCAGGGTCACGGCACAAATCCGCATGGCGCTACGCTGGTGGTGCTCTCGGGCCGTGACCGAGGGGTCACCCTTCAAGGAACCAGTCAGAGTTACCATCACTACAGACGCCAGTCTGTATGGTTGGGGAGCCCATCTGGACTCCCAGTTTGTACAGGGACGTTGGTCCGCCACGGATCTGAGAAACAACATCAACTGGCTAGAACTCAGGGCTATCCACCTAGCCTTGCAACAATTCAAAGACAGAATCAGAGGCCACCACGTTCTAGTCCTAACAGACAACGTAGCAGCCAAGGCGCACATCAATCGGCAGGGGGGGACCAGATCAAAAACCCTGATGACAGAGTCACGACTCCTATTCAGCTGGGTAGAGCCCAATCTGAAGTCACTAAAAGCGGAACACATATCGGGGGTCAACAACCAGCAAGCGGACTTCCTAAGCCGCACCACAGTGGACCCTTCGGAGTGGGGGCTACACCCGAACTTGTTCCTAGACATCTCCCGCAAGTTCGGGTACCCGATCCTCGATCTGTTCGCATCATCAGACAATGCCCAGCTCCCCAGATTTTACTCTCGTTACTTCAACCCGCGAGCAGAGGGGACGGACGCTCTGAGAACTCAGTGGCCTCAGGGTCTGCTTTATGCCTTTCCCCCACTACCACTCATACCGGCGGTCATCCGAAAGCTGATTCAGGAGCGGGCAGAAGTGATCCTAGTAGCACCATATTGGCCACAGAGACCGTGGTTCGCCGACCTGATGAACCTGTCTCAGTCGCCCCCATGGAACATTCCCCCTCATCAAGTGTCCCTACACCAGGGAACCATCAGTCACCCGGAACCCCAATGGTTACAACTGACCGCCTGGCACTTGAGCGCCAGATAATGGCACAGGAACTATTCTCTCCCGGGGCCATTACCATAATTCAAGCTTCACGCCGTCCGGCAACAAACCGCATTTATGACTCCACTTGGAAAAATTTTTGCCTTTGGTGCAGGGAACGGCAGTTTGACTTACACAAACTCTACATCCCTCAGATAGTAGATTACCTCTTGGAGGGACTAGACAGAGGCCTCGCCCCCGCGACCATCCGCAGGCAAGTGGCGGCCTTGTCCACCCTCCTCACCTGCACGGATTCGGTTCCCTTAGCTCACCACCCCAGGATCCGCGCCTTTATCAAGGGCGCCTATAACACCAGACCTCCAGTAATTCACAGGTACCCGTCCTGGGAACTACCGCGAGTCCTTCACGCACTCACTCGGTCACCATTTGAACCATTGGCGACCGTTTCCTTGCGACACCTGTCGCTAAAGGTGGCGTTCCTGATTGCCATCACATCGGCCAGACGAATTTCGGAACTGGCCGCACTGTCAGTCAGAAACGACCTATGCATTTTCCACAAGGACAGGGTGGTCCTTAGGTTAGATCCTGCCTTCATACCGAAGGTGAATTCACTCTTTCACAGGACACAGGAAGTAATTCTCCCAAACTTCTGTCCAAATCCAACACATGACCGGGAGCGGCAGTGGCATACATTGGACGTCCGCAGAGCCTTGCGGCGTTATATAAAGCGTACAGAACCCTTCCGCAAATCGGAGGCCCTATTTGTGTCCTTCCAAGCGGGCACCTTGGGGCGGAAAGTTTCCGCGGGCACCATTGGAAGGTGGATCCGAAGCTGTATCGCAGAAGCTTACAATGTATCATCCCTGCCGCCCCCAAGTCATCTCACAGCCCATTCCACCCGAAGCGCTGCAACTTCGGCGGCATGGGCTACCCAGGCGTCAATCGAGGAAGTTTGCAGGGCCGCGACATGGTCCTCGCCTTCCCGTTTATACGACACTACAAGATAGACCGCTTTGCATCGGCGGACGCCTCCTTTGGTAGGAGGGTCCTCCAGCAAGTTGTCTCAGAGATCAATCTACCGGCCTTATCTGTTTCCCACCCCTTGGGACAGTGAGGCTTTGGTACGTCCCATCCGTGGATTATCCATCTCCTGTACTGGAGAAGGGGCGTTGGTCTTACCTGAACGCCTTTTCTCAGTACGGAGATGGATAATCCACACCCACCCCAAGGCCAGCAGGCCGCTAGTAGGGAGCTGAGAGCCAATACCTCGTCAATCATCAGCCAATTCGCCCTCGTTAAGAATGGACTCCACAGGAAGTGGGGGCGTGTCAAGCTTTGGCTACTTGGTCTCAAGAGCAGGCAGACAGAGAAAACCCATCCGTGGATTATCCATCTCCGTACTGAGAAAAGGCGTTCAGATAAGACCAACGCCCCTTCTCCAGCACTGGAGATGGAGAATTCACTAATGGATTTAGACTGTGTTCCTGCCCAATCAGATCAAGTCAGCCAAAGTTGCAATGCCTGTCCTGGCCTAGAGTGTCCCAGTCTTGACTTGATCTTGCCCAGTACAGATGTGCAAGTTTGGCTCTTAGGCAGGGACAGTCTCCATTAGTGGATTTTTCCATTACAGGCCACAGCTTACTGAGCAGCGCTGGATTCAGCGCTGGTGTTCAGTTTACTGTTCCCTTTCTCCCATTTTATTGTTTAACCAGATTGAGGAACAAACTCTCTTCTTTCCCTTCTCGTAACATCTTGAGACAGAGGAAAGTTATTCTCCACCCCTCCAACCCCTGATTCCCTTCTCATTCCTGGGCAGCTCTGGGATCAGGGCTGCTCTGGGTCCCTAAAAGCGTTTTGTTTGCCCCTATGCGTTTCTTAGTCTTACCGGAGCCTGCGGCTGCAGCTCCGGTCCCCACACATGCGTGCAGGCGAGGGAAGTCCTTTGGAGCCAGCATATGTCCGGAAGCTCCGTTTGGGAAATTTTTGTCTTTTTCAGCTTTCCAGAGCTGCGGCTGCAACTCCGTTGCCCAGAACAGCCGAATTATTTGCTGCCTTGTTTGTTTGAGTCGCTGGCTGCAGTCCTCTAAGTGAGATCACATGTTCCCTCGGGCAGCCGTAAATCGGCTGTTTGAAGAGGCGCGCCTAAAAATAGAGAGTTTGCAGCCTCCTTTGTCAAGGAATGGCGTGGGATGATTGCCGAGTAGACGACCACCCCAAGTTTGCTACCAACTGTGTTCTGAGCTGCAGGGCCTCAGCATTACTCTTTCAGCGCTCAGGCCTTGCCTCAGTCCCCTCACGCGACTGCCATTTTGAGGACCTTGTGAAACCTGTGATCCAACAGAGGAAGGGGCTCCTTCCTCCAACCTCCCCCCCACATCCCACTTCATCTTTCTTGGATCCCAAGAGCGACAGGATAAGGATAATTCCACACCATAGTGCTGGAATTTAGGAGAATCTTCCAGAGGGTGTGTGGTCACCATTTTGTTAACATTGTGTGTCATTCAGGCCTTCGTTTTTCCTTGGGTGGCCATTTTGTGGCTCACACAGGGCTTCTGCTCTCTGTGTAGGGCTCTTAGGGCACCATTTTGGATCCTTTCATCAACATTCCAAGGCCTGCCAGGCCTCAGTTAGTATTTAACCCCAACAGCCACTCAGGCCCATGATATACCCATTTCACAGCCTGCTTAACAGGATTGAATCTATCTGCCTTGTTCCTGTTCTTTCCCATGCATTTAACCTCCTTGGATTCAATTTCTGGGTTTTTGGTGTCTCCAGGTCTCCCTGAAAACCAGGATTACCCCATTGTGATCCTGGGCCTAATCATATTAACAGCTATCTGGGTTCCAGGTGTCCCCTATCATGCGTCTGTCCTTATTCACACAAACAGCTCTGTCTGGATACCAGGCGTCCTCTATCGTGTGCCTGTTCTTATCCACACAATCAGCTCTATCTGGATTCCAGCCATCCCCTTTAGTGTGCCTGTCCTTATCCAACCAATAGTAGTCTCCGGATACTAGGGGTCCCCTATCGTGCTCCTGTGTTACCCGAGAATGGAGGATACTAGACCCTCCATAAAGGACGTTTTGCCGTCCTCCTCGACTGCAAAATGCCACAAATTCTCTAATCAGGAGGCTGAAGCCAAGCTCTCGGCCAAGGCCAAGGCCAGATCTACCTCAAAAACCTCCAAAGAAGCTGAAAAACAAGCCAGCAGGAGACACCAAGCCCTAGAGAAGGAATTTTCTAAAGCACAGAAACTAGCCGTGTTGGGAGACCTCACAGGCCGAAGTGCCTTCCTTTGATCTACCCCTGGGGCCCTCCGCTTCTCCCCTGGGGATATGGTCGACAGGGGAACCTTTCCTGTCTCCTGCATCAGGGGACACGGACCGTGTTCATCCCATCGCTCAGCCCTCCGCTTCACGGGCTCAACACATGGCCCCTGAAGCTACTTTCACCTCTACTGCGGCCGGGCTTAGGCCGAGTGAACCGGTCCCCCTTCCCACAGAGGACCACCTAGCTGAGATGATTGTGCAGGCGGTAGAGCTCGCTCTTGAGGCCAGATTGCAAGCGACTAGGTCAGCCGCCGTCAACGTTCTACCCACTCACCAGCCAGCCACTGAGTCCTATCATGCGCCTTCTTCCCCTTCTCAGTCCACTAACTCGGGTGACTCGTCATCTCACGAGTACGAGGCTGATCTGGAGATTCTGATGTCTGAGGAGGAGGAACCTTCCCCTGAGACACCATCACTTAGCGGTCTCTTTAATCCTTCCTTTTTTGTTCCCCTGCTTTTCAAGGCCACTTCCACGGCACATCTTGGACCCGATCCTTCCACGCCGGCAACTTCAGCTACTCCAGACTCAGAGGCGGATCCGAATTTCACCGAACCAGTAACAACACAACACCGCAGTCCTTGTCCACCCATGTTCCTCAATGCGATCCGAAAGCAGTGGGTTTCCCCGGCCTCTTTTCCCCTTCCAAGTAGCAATGAGAAAAGGTTTTATAACGTGGCCCATGACTTGGAGGAGGCTCTGGAGGTTCCTGCGGTAGATGAACCTTTAGGCCCCCTTGTATCTCCAACCGTCATTCCTGGCAATGTTACTGAGGCTCTCAAGGCCGAGGACCGTAAATGTGAGCTCTCTTACTGCAGAACACATCAAGCTGTGTGGGCTATCAGAGCAGCTACCTCTGCATCCTTTTTTAACAGGTCTACTCTCCGCTGGCTTACACAGCTTCAGGCCAGGATACCGGTGGAGGATATCGGCACGCATCAAGATCTGAGTAAGATGGTGGCGGCTACAGAAAATGCTTCTGATGCCACCCTCCAGGCCACCAGATTTTCCTCCAGAGCCATGGCATCCAATGTCATTGGCCGCCGTATGCTCTGGTTGAAACACTGGCATGCTGACGCCAAGTCCAAATGGCGCTTATCAGCAGCCCCTTATCAGGGAGGAAAATTGTTTGGTGAAGCTCTGAATCCTTACCTTACTGAAAATAAGGATAAACGTAAGGTCCTCAATCACCTCCTTAAACGATCAGACAAACGGCCCAACACCTACTCACGGAGGCAGTCCTTTCACGCAGGAGCCAGGTCGAACTATTCCCAGCCCAACCGTTCTTTCCCTATCAGACAGGACAGACAATATGACAGATAGGTTTCCAGACCCAGGCAACAATTTCAGGGCAAATGGCCCTTTCGTGGGAGCAGCCGCCCATTCCCCTGATCCAGGTGACTCTCAGGCAGATCCTCCCATTGGGGGAAGACTCTCTCTTTTTGCCCGCCAGTGGGAAGCCACCACCACGGATGCATGGGTCCTAAACACTGTGCGTCACGGACTGTCCCTGGAGTTCATCTCCAATCCCCCGAATCGCTTCATTTCTTGTCCCCAACTAAGAAATCCAACAAAGAAAAGACTAATGCGAGAGGCCATTCGTCACCTCTTAAACATACAGGCCATAGAACTGGTGCCGTTGGATCAGAGAGGTCGGGGGTTTTACTCCATCCTCTTCGTCGTCCCCAAAGCATCAGAGGGATGGACAGCCATCCTAGATCTAAAAGGATTAAACTATCTTCTTGCATACCACAAATTCAAGATGCAAACCTCCAATCCATCTTGGGAAGTGTAAGAAGGGGGGGACTTCCTGACATCCATCAATCTCACAGAAGCGTACCTCCACATCTCCATCTCTCTCATCCACCACCGTTTTCTAAGATTCGCCCACAGGGGACACTATTATCAGAACAGGGTACTCCTGTTCAGCCTAAAGGCTCCGAGAGTCTTTACCAAGATCCTGGTGGTTCTAGCAGCTCACCTGAGAATGGTGCCAGTCAGAGTCCAGTGCTACCTGGACGACATTCTAATCCAGTCATCGTTGATCCAGGCCGCTCAGGCAGATCTTGAACTGGTGATAACGCTGCTCCAGGATCACGGGTTCTCAGTAAACTTCTCCAAGAGCCATATGATTCCTGCAACAAGATTATTACACTTAGGGACTATCATAGACATGGTGGAATGCTGGGTCTATTTATCACAAGAACTCCGGGACAGCATAAGGGAGTTGATTCTCCAATTGCGCAGGGGTCGAACAATAACCTTGGCTAGCCTCTCCCAATTACTGGGGAAGATGATCTTGACCATAGCAATTGTACCTTGGGCCAGGCTCCACTCCAGGAACTTCCAGTGGTTCCTGCTCCCCTTCCAGAGATTGAACATCAGTTCCTCCAATCGAAGGGTGAGACTTCCGCTTCACATCTCGCGATCCCTCACATGGTGGCTCTCATCAGCCATGCTCAGGGGGTCCTACTTCAAGGAGCCCAATCGACTCACCCTTATGGCCGACGCCAGCCTGTGAGCCCAGGGCCATTGGTCCCGCTCCGACCTTCGGCACAATATCAACTGGCTGTAGCTCAGGGCCGTATACCTGGCCCTCTGTCACTTTCGCAGCACAGTAACGAAGCGTCACGTTCTGGTCCTCACGGACAACGTGGCTGCCAAGGCACACGTGAACTGGCAAGGGGGCACCCGATCTCATGCACTCTTGACCGAGGCACTCCTGCAGGGCTCCTGGACAGAAGCCAACTTTGCCTCCATCAAGGCCGACCACATTTCAGGGGAGGCAAACACTCAGGCCGACTTCCTGAGCAGGGCGATGGTGGACCATTTGGAATGGCGCCTGCACCTGAGGATCTTCAGGGAGATCTGCCACCAGATTGCCAGTTATGGACCTTTTTGCCTCCCCGACAAACGCTCATCTCCAGTGTTTCTTTTCCTGCTTTTTGTCTCCAGGGGCAGAACAGACGGATGCTCTTTGGAGCCCATGGCCGGAGGGATTGCTTTACGCCTTCCCTCCTCTTCCTCTTCTTGTCCGCATGCTTCTTCGGGAGAAGGTGGAGGTTCTTCTAGTGGCCCCGTACTGGCCACGGAGACCATGGTTCGCCAACCTCATGAACCTCTTTCTAGCAGCCCCATGGAGGATTGCCCCAGACCGGGTCTCACTCAGCCAGCGGACCCTTCTTCATCCAGATCCCCAATGGCTCCAGTTATCCGTCTGGCACTTGAGCGCTCGATCTTGTCCCAGGAGTCCTGCTTGCCAGGGGTCATTACCGTAATCCGGACCTCCCGTCGGTCCTCTACGGTTCTCTACCAACCATATTTATGAGGCCACGTGGAGGAACTTCTGTTCGTGGTGCTCGAACCACCACTTGACCATTCCAGACTTAATAATTCCACATATATTGGACTACCTCCTAGCAGGTCTGGAGAAGGGCTTGGCTCCAAACACATTGTGCAGGCAAGTCACCGCTCTCTCTTCTGTACTTACCTGTGACTCCGCGATTTCCCTGGGTCATCATCCCTTGATCCGCTCATTCATCAAGGGTGCTACTAACACCAAGCCCCCTGTAGTCCACAGGTATTCCTCTTGGGACCTGCCACACATTCTTCGGCCTCTAACCAAACCGCCCTTTGAGCCTCTCAAGACATGTGATATGCGATACGTATCACACAAGGTCGCATTCCTGGTGGTAATCACCTCTGCGTGATGAATATCAGAATTGGCAGCACTTTCATCCAGAGATGACTTGTGCATTTTTCACCAGGACCGACTGGTCCTTCGTCTGGACCTTCCTAAGGTCAATTCTCTTTTCCACAGGGCTCAGGAAATTGTGCTCCCAGATTTCTGTCCTCATCCATCTCATGCCCTGGAATGGCAATGGCACCTTCTGGACGTCCACAGAGCGCTCTGTTACTACATCTCACGGACAGCTGCCTTTTGCAGCTCTGAGGCCCTCTTTGTCTCCTTCCATCCTTTTTCCAGGGGTCGGAAGGTATCCTCCTCCACGATTGGCAGGTGGATTAGGGCGTGTATAGCGGGTGCATATCAGGCTGAGTCATTGCCAGTTGCACGACAGGTCACAGCCCACTCAACCCGTATTGTGGCTATTTCCGCAGCCTGGGCCACTCAGGCGTCCATTGAGGACATTTGCAGAGCCGCCTCATGGGCCTCACCATCTCCCTTTATAAGGCATTACAAGATTGACATGTTCGCCTCGGCGGAGGCCTCCTTTGGTAGGAGGGTTCTCCAACAGGTCGTACCTCAAAGTGCCGGACCAGCCTGCTTCCCTCCCTCAGGGACAGTAGGCTTTGGTATGTCCCATTGGTGGATTCTCCATCTCCAGTGCTGGAGAAGGGGTGTTGTCTTACCTGAACGCCTTTTCTCAGCACAGAGATGGAGAACCCACTCCCACCCTCGCAGGTGATTTAGGCCTAGGGCTAGATTTATGAGCCAACACGTCTTGCTGTTAGTCATGGCTTTGCCTGCATCGAGACTGGGACACTCTAACCCAGGACAGGCGTTGCAACTTTGGCTGACTTGATCTGATTGGGCAGGAACACAGTCTAAACCCATTGGTGGATTCTCCATCTCCGCGCTGAGAAAAGGCGTTTAGGTAAGACAATGCCCCTTTTCTTGATTCCCAGTTTTTAAGCTTTGTTTGCATTATACAAAACCTGTATGATTTTAATTTACTTTTACAACAACCGTCATTCTACATGGGACTGGCCTTGAAGAGTAACCAGAAGCTTCAATTGGTTCAGAATGCACAGCTCGAACAGCTTTGCGCAAGCCTAAACGTGTGTCACCTCTTTTGCGGGAACTTCACTGGCTGCCAATTTGCTTCTGGGTACAATTCATCATGCTGATTGTTATCTTTAAAACACTACATACAGTACATTCAGAAAGTATTCGGGCCCCCTTCGCTTTTGTCAATTTTGTCGTGCTTCGGCCTGATTCTACAATTGGTGAAATTCATTTTTTTTCTTATTAATATGCACTCAGTACCCCATAATAGCAAAGTGAAGACAGAATTTTAGAAATGTCTGTAAATTTATTAAAAAAGAAAAAAAACGTGAAATATCACATTGACATAACTATTCAGACCCTTTGCAACAACACTTGAAATTTAGCTCCAGTGGCCGCATTTCTCTTGATTGTTGCTTGTCATGTTTTTACACCTTGACTGGAGTCCACCTGTGGTAAGTTAAATTGATTGGACATGATTAGGAAAGGCACACACCTCTCTATAGAAGGCCTCACAGCTGACAATGCGTACTGTAGCAGAGCAAAAGCCATGAGGTCAAAGAAACTGAAGAGTTCAGAAACAGGATTATTACAAGGCATAGTTCTGGAGAAGGCTAGGATAAAATTTCTGCTGCACTGAAGATTCCTAAGAGCACAATGGCCTCCATAATCAATGGAAGAAGTTTGGCACCACCAGGACTCTTCCAAGAGCTGGTCGCCCAGTCAAACTGAGCAATGGGGGAGAAGGGCCTTGGTAAGGGGCGTGATTAAGAATACAATGGTCACTCTGACTGAGCTCCAGAGATCCTGTGTGGAGATGTGACAGAGTTCCAGAAGGACAACGGTCAATGCAGCCCTCCACCGATCTGGCCTTTATGGCAGAGTGGCTAGATGGAAGCCTCTCCTCAGTGCAAAATACATGGAAGCCCACTTGGAGTTTGCAACAGAGCCCCTGAAGGACTCTCAGACTGTGAAGAACAAGATTCTGATGAAACCAAGATTGAACTGTTTGGCCTCAATTCTAAACCTTATGTCTGGAGGAAACCAGGCACCGCTCATCACCTGCCCAATATCATCTCAACAGTGAAGCATGGTGGCGGCCACATCATACTGTTTGGGTGTTTTTCAGCAGAAGGGACTGGGAGACTGGTCAGGGTTGAGGAAAAGCTGAATGGAGCAAAGTGCAAGGATATTCTCAATGAAAACCTGTTCTACAGCACTCAGGACCTCAGATGTGGGCCGAAGTTTCACTTTCCAACATGACAACAATCCTAAACATACAGACAAGACAAGACAACACAATACAGGGGCGCCTTAGGGACAGCTCTGTGAATGTCCTAGAGTGGCCCAGACAGAGCCCTGTCTTGAACCTTATTGAACATCTCTGGAGAGACCTGAAAATGGCGGTCCATCGACAGTTGCCATCCAACCTGACAGAACTTGAGAGGATTTGCAAGGCAGAATGGCAGAAAATCCCCCAATCCAGATGCACAAAAGTTGTCGCATCATGCCCAAAAAGACTCAAGGCTGTAATTGCTTCAACAGAATAGTGAAGGGTCTGAATTCTTATGCCAATGTCATATTTCAATTTTTCACATTTTAGATCACATTTATGCAGAAATATTGATAATTCAAAGGGTTCACAAACATTTAAGCACCACTGTTAAGTTACAGTCTTCATCAAATATTTCAATGTTCATTTTGTTAATATATTATCAGTTGTAATCGTATTCTTTCATGGTAGAGTTTTTATTGTTGATTATCTCCTGAATGTTCCAGTAAACAAATTTAAATGAAGCACTTTAGGAAACCATTCTATATGCTAAAAATAATGTGGTCATATGACTTAGTACTTTAGCAGGAAAGTACTTTAGCAGGAAATTACAATCTACAGGTTTAATTTGCTTTCTCATTATATTTTTGATATTTTCTTCTAGAGAAGCTCAGTCTAAATGACTTCCTCTATATTTGTGTTACTATTGCTCCTTGTGCAAAGGAAGACAATTCAATTTTATACTCTTTAATTCTTTCCGTTCTTCCTGCATGACAGCAGTTCTTTTAAATTGATTTTTATATGGTATATTTCAAAACAGAAATGCAGACAAGAGCAGTAAAAAAAATGGTGTTAAAAAAGCTGATCAGGTAACATAGCTATATATATTCAGTTGTCTGTTGTTTTGATAAGCAGGTAGATAAAAATGAATTCCTTTCGTGTTCTGTTTTTATATTAGGGAAGTATTGTATGGACAGGAGAATCCATATTGCTAGATAATGACCTCTAAAGAAAGCATTATGGAGAAAAGCTATCATGATTAAAATCAATTTAATTAGAATTTATTGGACTTTGTTTTCTATCTTATGAGGAAGACAGTGATATACATACAGCAGCATTATGGATTCAAGACATTTTCTATGGATGTGTATGTCACACACTATTGCGTCAGTATGGAAATAGCTTATTTCCACTCTAATCTGTCTAGAAAAATGGCTCTCCTATCTCTTGATAGTACCTGGATTTTTTGTTAAGCTAAAGGTCTTTGTATATTTTATTTCATGCTAAACAGAATACCATCAAAGTTAGGTGCAAATGAATTTCTTTGACTCCAGTGAGTTGAATCATTGGGTAAATACTTATTTTCAGTGCTCAGTTCAGATCCAGGGAAACTTTAAGCAGCTTACCTACCTCTCTTTACAGTATGAAGGTTACAATAAATGAATAACATTTGCATTACAATGAACAGCACAATAAATATACTCATAAAAGGAGAGGCTCACCATTCATAACAGATCTGCTCCTAAGGTACCTGGAATAGCCGCATCATTAAGGTTTTCTGGAAACTGAAGGTGTCAATTGGTCCAGCGGGTGTACCATTTCAAGGAAGGGAGGCCATCACAGGAAAGGCTCATCATCATGGTCCCCATAGATTATGTTCTGTTAGGCAAGGGTCCCTGAGGAATCCCACCCACCCAGAACATAAGAACTTGACAGACAGAAGCCTCTGGGAAAAGGAGGTCCAAGGGGCACCCTTGTCTTCAGCCATGAAGCGTTTAAAGGTGACAATCAGTCCATTGACTTAAGTACCCAGAAGAAAACTGTAGACAATAGGGTTCTCAAAGTTACATAGAGAAACTGATGCCACATTTTGGATTGGTGAAAGCTTCTGGGTGATCTTCAAAGACAGCCCCATGTGGAATGTTGTTCAGTAATCCAAATTAGGATTATTAGGAGGCTGTATCAAATAAATCACTGTAAGCAGAGCCTGCCCATCTAAAAGAGAATATGACTGATAACCCTGCATCTGTTCTCACAGTGGGGTTTGCAAGTCCAAGGGCATCCCTCCCGTCAGATCATCTCTCCCCTGTAGAACATCAATCTCTGAAGCACCTCACACCATAGATGCTTCCCCACTCCCACCACTAGGATGTCTCCCCTCCCCCCCATTATCATTGACTATAAGAATCCTCCAAGAAAGAAGAGAGACGTTGCAAAACAGCATTCTCCACTCCCAGTGTTTGGAGGCAGTCCAGAAAGGTACACAATCAATGATATCAAAAGAGATTTAGCAAGACCACAAAACTCACAGCTCCACTGACTTAGTCTTACCAAAGGTCATCCACAAGAACTTCCACTACAAAACTTGGTGTGATTTTTGAGCCCGAAACCTGACAGAAAGGGGTCTAGATAATCTCTTTCCTCAACGTATTTTCACAAGTGCAAGACTATCCCCTTTTCAATCAACTTCACTAAAATGGAAAGGTTGGAAATTGGATGATAGCTGTATCATACTGTCATATTGATGGCTTCTTAAGGAAACCTCCTTCAAAGACAAGTAGAACTATACAGTTTCTACTCGCATCTACACTGAAACCTCTTAAGAAGGTTGCCACATTCTATTTTGCCACGGTTGCCATTGGAAGAAATTGAGCTTAAATGTGTTCCAGTTTGGTATGACAAGCTGCTGCTTTAGGGACTGATTTTTTTTTTCTAATGCCAGCTATTGCCTTAACTATTTATCTTTGTATTGTTTGAGAGAAGAAAGAGAAAGAGTGTGTGTGTTCTTTTATTCTACTTCAATCCTTTTTGGCCTCTGAAATCAGTGTATTTGGAACTGCAGACACAGAAAAGGATAAAACAAGTAGAACTGCAAAAATCTTTCAAAGAAAATCATTCTCTAAGACAGTGTTTCTCAACCTTGACAATTTTAAGGCACGTGGACTTCAACTCCCAGAATTCCACAGCCAGCATTGCTGGCTGTGGAACTCTGGGAGTTGAAGTCCACGTGCCTTAAAATTGTCAAGGTTGAGAAACACTGCAAGTCTAAGAAAAGTGTAAATTGTAGAAATCCACTTTTGTCAGCCCTCCCTGGTAAACCAGACAGGAAACAAGGTTAGATGAACTAATTCTACTTTATTCTAAAGCTACATTCACAAAATCTTGCAAGTCTGAAAATACAAACTTCCCACCAACACTTTGAACTGCCCAATCAATCAACTAGGGCAGGTCCTTTCTAAGTTTCTTCCTCTGACCGTTAAGCCACTTGGGGCTCCTCCCTCCTTCTCTGATTGTTTTCTTGGCAGCATCCTTTCCACTCTTTCCCCAAGGTCATTCACACATTCCATCACAAATTTATATTTGCTTGTTAGTGTGCTCATACTTTCAAAAATATTATTTCTGAAACAGCTAGCAAGTCATTAGTTTTTTGCAACCCAGTGGCACAATGCTGAGAGATGGTAACTACGTCAGAAGTGTAGAATTAACAGTGGATAGAAAATTCTATTTGCTCTTCCATTTTTTTTAAAAAAAGTAAACATATTGTTATTAAACATAGTAAGGCAGCACAAAATTATTCCCAGTATGTATGCAGGGACAATTGGATACATAAGGATCCGATAAAAAGCCTCTTTAATTCCTACAGATATGCATTGCAAAAATGCATTCTAGCTAATTATGCTGCCTTACAGTAATTGCATTGAAATTATGCTTCAGATAGAAATTTGTTTTTGTTCTTAAATGAAAAAAAAATAACATTGAGTCTGTAACTCCCGAGGAAGTGGACAAAATCTTCCAATCTGTCAACATGGCCTCCTGTTGGTTAAATCCTAGCCCTTCCTGGATTGTCAAGGTAGCCCGGGAAGTTATCAAGCGATGAGTCCAGGTGTTGAGATCATCCTCTTTTGAGAGAGGAATTGATTCCTCATGGACCTAAAGGAGGCAGTAATATAGACTTCAGCTCAATCATACAAGAATGAGCAGCTGTGACTGGGGCTGTTTGGTCCTTCTAGGTCAAGGACATTTCTACAGTTGGTCTTGGATGGGTTCCCTTTCCCTACTTGAGACCAGTGTGCAACTTGAGGGCCCTTCTGGATTTGGTAGTACTGGTTAAAGACCAGATGGCAGGCAGAGCCAGGAGAACCTGTATAGAAATTCATCTAGTGTGCCAGTTGCAACCTTGCTTTGAGTGGGGGGGGGGGCCTTCAGACAATCCGGAAATCACTTCACGACTGGATTATTGCAAGTGCTCTACCTGAGGCTGCCCTTGAAACCGATTTGGAAGGTACAGCTGGCTCAAAACATAGCAGCACAAGCCGTAATGGGGACTTCTTGTTATGCCCAGGCGTCATTGCTGCTTCATGCATTGCATTGGTTCCTTAGTTTCCAAGTGCAGTTACAAGTGCCTGTTGTTATTTATAAAGTTCTCTATGGCATCAAACCTGGCTTTCTGGGGGACTATATCTATAATGGTTTCTGCCCTCCTGGCATATTCATGCAGAGTGGTTGCACTTCAGGTCCCCTCAATTAAACAGTGTTATCTTGTGGAACCTGGGGAATGTTTCCTTCTGTGTCACTGCCCCTGCCTTCTGGAACAGTATCCTCCCAGAAATACATAGTCTTGGAGTTCTGCAAGGACTTTAAAACCTGACTCTGTTCCCGTGGAGTCCCTGTCATGTTTTTACTGATGTGTTTTTAGTTCAGGCTGCCATTTTTTTAAATTGTATGTTTGGGTACTAAATGCCATCCAGAGTCTTGTGGCATGAGTAACCATGGCTGATTGCACCACCAGCCAGATTGGATTTGGCATTTTTGTCCATCTATTGCAGGGGTTCTCAACCTTGGCAACAGAATTCTGGGAGTTGAAGTCCACAAGTCTTAAAGTTGCCAAGGTTGAGAACCCCTGATCTATTGAGTCCTTCCCAAGGACTTGGGATAATCAGATGTTGTTTAATAATATTAAAGGTATGATTGCAGGATATAAGGCACTTACTACTATTAACTGTCTTTGCTGTCTTTTGCTAACAGTTGTTCTATTTCTATTTGCAGGTTCTTGTATTTTGTAATTTTCTCCAGTTCTTTTTCTTCTTTTCTACTACCCCAGGTACTACAACATTCATTATCCAGACTTCATTGTCTTTCTTATCAACAGTATTATTACTATTATTGTTGTCAACAGTAATAGTAATAATATTACTATTAATAATAATTCTGATTCTAAAAGGACAAAAATTACATTGATAAGTAGCTTATGTTGAAAACTAAAAAGTTTTGATACAAGTCCACATTCCAATTTTGAACAATTCTCAGGTTTACATGGGATCGTGAAGAGAGTCGGACACAACTTAGTGACTTCTTTGTTTTGTTAGGTTCCATCTTTAAGTCTCTATCCTCAAATCTGTGTTCAGTTATCTGTTTTATCTGCTCCTTCTCTGTTGTTGTTTTCTGGGATTTTCTTGTTGTAAAGTTAAATTGGAGATGAATTGGTTTATATTTTCAAAGTTATTTTGGATTTCTTTGTGGTTTGAAATCAGTGTTGTCTGAATTAGTTGCAGCATATCATATCTCTCCTTTTGAAAAGTGTTTATTTTTTCTTGATAAGTTCTTTCTACAAGTCTCTGATTTTCCATGATGGCCAAGAATCAAAGTTTTCTTTTCTCTAAAAATAGCTTTGGAGTCACCGTTAAGTAGATACTTATAATCTAGAAAGTTCAAAAATGTTTTTTTCCTAAAGTTTATAAGTCTCTCTTTCTCTGCAGCCCAGATTGTTTTCTTTTTTGTCACAGCTGTTCTCTATTGTTAGAGCTTTGAAGGTCACAAGCACAGATTAGTTTTTTCCAGATTTTGACAAGTCTTATATTAAAGTCATAGCTGTCATAGTCTTCATCTGCCACTAGGTGTCAGCAACTATTTGTTTTTCAATTTCCAAAATAGTTGCCTTTAAAATGAGAATGTTAACCATTCAGCAATTTCATACTTATCCAAATTTAAGTTTTATATTCTTTTCTTTTCATTTCAATATGTTTTAGTCCTCCATAAAAAGTTTAATTCGCCACTTCCGTTAGTAAAAGGGTAGGGCAAAGATCCCCCTCCTTCACTTTCGGAGGTTTTTTGCTTCTTGGGATTTTTTCTTTTCTTCAGGAAAGTTGATAAGTAGGATAGAGAAAATTGACGTTCTTACCCAGATTCAAACACTCTGTTTACAATCAGCTTAAAGTAGTACTTTTTGACTTCGGTTGCATGTAGCTTGGGCTAGACTCTGAAGTTAGGCTAGCCTTTTTCTTGTTGGTTTCTGGAAGGCTTCTCCTGGATCGATTGGGTTGACCGCCATCTCTCCATGGTCCACAGGACTTCCTTCTTTGCCACCTCTTCGGGGTGACTTCTGGCCCGTTTAGGATCCCCTAACAGAAAGAAAATCAGCCGAAGGGCATGGAGTCCAGAAATCCCTTGGCTGCTGCACTACTGCGCAAGACCGGAAGTCCACATTTACTATTTATTATATTTCAGTCACAGATGATAGTAATACTGTTGAACTTTATTTCCAGTTATACCATAAAAATAATAATCTGCAGATGGTAGTATCTAGTTGACATTGATTGATCCTGAAAGTTGAGCAGAATCGGCCCTGGTTAGAATTTGGAGGAGAAAGAGATCCCCAGACTATGAAATAGGCTGAAGACTTCTTTAATAAACCACACTTTTGAAGAAAGTACTGCTATATTATTGCCAAGATAGCACCATGGCTGTGTCCCTGTCATAATCCAGAACCAGACTTGACTCAAAGGAGACTTGATTTACTATTGAATCAAGTGTGACCTAGAAACTCCTGACATGATATTGCTGGGCTCACATATCACACCAATCCATAATAGGCTTTATTGAATTTATGTACTGTATTGTGCAAACAGAACAACTGTGTTTGGTATTTTCCCTTTCTGGCTGTGTATGTTTGCTTCTTGCGGTTGCCTGGTTTTTGTCATCTTCTGTTCCTTGCTTTTTTAATCATTGTGTCTGTTTATTATTCTGTATGTTTTTATTTGTGAATGTCCGGAGTCACTAGCAGTTGGGCAGTAGAAAGAATTGGGAAATAAACAAACCGTTGTTTATTGTTTTGTATGTTATCTGCACTAGAATCAACAAACCATTATTAAAACGAGCTGTGGTATGAAATACTACATAATTGGCTGCCATTTATGTGTTCTGCCATTCAGGAGGCAGGTTTGGGCCCAAACACAAAGTTGTTCCCCAGTGAATAGCAGCTAATGCCAACTTTGATTCTCATTATGCTAGTATCTAAAAACCTTAGTAGCCTTTTTCCTTTAGAACTACCTCTTCAATTTGGCTTCTGACTACTTAATCCATTCCTCATTCAGTTCTGGCTGCGATGGAAATTGTATCCCTAGCACCTGTACAGCTTTTTTTCTCCTTCCTTCCTTCCTTCCTTCCTTCCTTCCTTCCTTCCTTCCTTCCTTCCTTCCTTCCTTCCTTCCTTCCTAAATGGGTTGATTAAGCAGTTATCTATCCATCTGCAAAGCAGGTGTCCCAGAAATTGACTACATTGTTCATATGTGTATGTATGCAGAACTGAAAAACTGTTCTTTGGTTGTTTGTCTCTTGAAATAGTTAACTTGACAAGCAGTCAAGAAATTAAAAAGAACTCTTGACTCCATGCTGCTGCATGGGGTCAAGTACTCTTGTGATCAACTTAGGGAGTGCTAAACCAATCCCTCCTTTAAGGCATACAAGTAGTCCTTGACTTACGATTGGTCATTTGACAACCATTCGCAGTCACAAAGCCTCAAAACAGGTATATAACCAGTAAAGCACTGTTGGCCGATATAAAATGTTACTGCATTTTTGGTATTTATCAACTTGTTCGCATTTATAACCAGCCAAGTGCCCCAGAAAGTCAATGGGGAAGCCAGCAGGAAAGGTTGCAAGCTGAGGGAATGTTGGATGTTAGATCCATTACCCCAGGATACCAAGGGATTCCCCCTCTCCTCTGTGTAGCGAGTGGAAATCCTCCCATGCGCTGAAGAAACAGTTCTGAGATCTGGTGAAAACTCCAGCAAAGGGCACAGACTGAGCCTTTCAGAACCTTAGCATTTTCCCTTTCCTCTGGAAGGCTCAGAATACTGGCCTTCATCTAGGCCTTCTCCCCGACATGTGATCACTTAATGATTGCAATTGGGAAAGCCGGGATTTTGATCGTTGAGTGAAGTTATCATGTGGCATCTTGCTTAACAACCTCTTCACTTAACAACTGGGCTCAATTCTGTTCATAAGTGGAAGACTACCTATATAATTAAAAATGTAATTTGAATCAGATCAATCTTGTGTTCATTAACCAATACAGAAAATGCAATTTGGAAAGCCCAGCTCTTGTACATCCGTACATCTGCACATACGTGTACACATCTGGCTGACCCCTAGGTTTCAGTCAGGAGATACAGACCTTGCTAATTCTTTGCTGCCTCTTAGTGGTTGAAAGATCAAATTATCAGTAGATGTAAAGAATAAAAGAAAATTGGTTTACAGTACCACAGGAGATAGATTACAAGTAATAAGAGTGTTGAATATTTATTTATTTATTTATTAATCAAGTTTGCATACTGCCTGTCTCGCCATAAGTGACTTAGGATGGCATACAAGTGAATAAACAAAAATAAAAAACAGCAAATATAACCATAAAAATAAACATTAAATATTATGAAAACAGATGTACAAATGCTAGGCAAATAGAGGATAAGAATAGCTACCTCAGCAATGGAGCCCCAAGTTTGATAACATAACCAAGTCGGGAGGGCCTTCCGGAATGTCAAAAGAGATAGGGCTAACCTAATGGGGGGGAGGGAAAATGTTCCATAAAGAGGGGTGCCATAGCAGAGAACACATATCTCCTGGAACATGTCAAATGTAGATCTCTAGTGATGGGACCTACAGCTTGTTTTCTCTGCCAGATTTAATGGGGCAGGCTGATTTAACCAGAGAGAGGTGGTCTCTCAGATAGCCTGGGGCTATGCCATGAAGGGCCTTAAAACAACAACAGCACCTTGAATTGGACCCATAAGCAACTTGCAACCAGTGCAGCTCCTGGAGCAGAGGTATAACACATTCTATTCTAGGAGTACATATAAGTGACTGTGCCACTGCATTTTATAACAAGCTGAAGCTTCCAGATACTCTTCAGGGGTAGCCCCATGTAGAATGTATTGGAATTAGTCCAATCAAGCGTTGACTAGGGCATGAGTGATTGTAAGCAAGGCCTGACAATCCAGGAGTGGATACAGTTGATGCACAAAATGAAGTTGTGCAAAGAGCCTCCTAGCCACACCTGCCACCTGCTTATTGAGCAGGAATCATGAGTCTCAGAGGACCCTCAGTCTGAGTCTGTCTGGGGCAGTGCAACCCCATATATTACCAAAGGTGGCAGAGTCCTAGCCCATTAGGCCCAAAATTCAAGCCATTCAATTTTGCCAGGCTTAGCTGAAGCCCCTTGTTTCCCATCTAGACCCTCACAGCTCCAGACACCAAGATAAGACATTCACAATATCGTTTAGTTTGCCAGTGTAAAGATATATCATCAGGCACCATCAGCATATTGATGATATCTGATTACATGGCAATGGATGAGCTTACTCAGTGGCTTCAAGTATATGGTAAAAAGGAGAGGAAAAAGGACCAAACTTGAGGAACCCACATACTAGGGACCAAGGGTGGGTCTTCTCCCCAATCAACACTGACTGGAATTGATTCCAAAGTAAGTGCACTTCCTCAATCTTCTGAGCTGATTCAGAAGGATGTCATGGTCAATGGAACTGAAAATCATCAAGCGATCAAATAGGCAAGGATGGATGCACTACCTTGGCTCTTTTATGATGTGTGGACGTCAACTCCCAGGATTCCTGAGCCAGCCATGCTGAGGGGAAAGGGAGAAGTTTCCAAGCTGAGCCATGCTGGCTCAGGAATTCTGGGAGTTGAAGTCCACGAGTCATAAAAGAGCCAAGGTGGGCCTACCCCTGCACTAGCTATATCCCATCCATGCCAGAGGTCATTGAAAAGCACCACCACCAATACCATCTCCATCCCATACCTGAATCTGAAACTTGCCTGAAAGGATCAAGATAATCCATTTCCTCCAAGGTTCTCTGAAGCTGTTGCGCAACCAGCTTTTCTACTACCTACCCCAACAAAGGGAGATAAGAGACAGGAACACAATTATCCAGAATGGTGAGATTTGGTGATGGCTTTTTGAGGATAAAAGATGAATGAAAGCCACTTTAAGAGGCAAAGGAATAACACCCTCACTCAAAGAATTAACCACCATCAGAACTCACTCACACACTGCCGTCCCCCCTCGGGCTGCTTTAACAAGTCAGGAAGGGCATGGATCTAAAAAGCAGGAGGCCAAATTCACAATCCTTGAACATGCCTTTTGGAGGAATCTCCATGTAGTGAGAGATTCCCATATTAGGCAAATCTAGAATTTCACCTGTGGCAAGTATAAATCACAGTTGTTGGAATATCCTGCATTAAAACTGTACGAATAGCAGTATAGCAGAGATCCATTCCATATGCATTGTAAGGTGCACTGTGGGGACAGCAAAATTTAGGGAGGTGTGATCTCGTGCCAGCTCTGGGATAGACTGTAGCAAAGCAGCTTGTGGATTTGGACTATTATTTCAGATTTATTATGTCCTGTAAATCTGAAACATCCAATGTTTTGGTCTGTATAGAGCCAACTCTCTAACTAAAGCTTGTGGTGAGATTCAAATCCCATTTGTGTAAGCCCAAAATGACAGTTCATCAGACTATGTTGTATTGTGCAAATAGACTGAGAGGAAAAGAATTCCTATTTAATGAGCTATTTAATATCCCAAACAGAACAAATTTAAAATGTGCATACCTAACTTCCTTTTTTTTTAAAATGATAATTATATTCAGCTGTTTATGTTCTCTTCTCAGGCTTTCATCTTGAAGTTGTATCATCATGAGAGAATCAGAAGAAGTGTCCAGGAGTACCTTGGACAATGAATGGAAGAGCATGAGAAAACAAAAAGAATGTGGCATATGAAAAGGATTGAATACCTGGAGGTATTAGTTGCCATACATCTGTAAAAATGGGAGTTAATTTTTCAAATTAGCTTAGACAGTCAGCAAGCTTGGAGTTGTGCTATGGAACTAGGAATAAACATTTTGTCCCTTTGTTGCCAGTGACAGAAAATTGATGGATTATGATTTTCCCAAGTTGGAAATACTTGTTTTTACCTATCTAGGATATCCTTATGACTACATAAGGAATAACACATTTCATAACTGCCTTGGTTCAGAATGGGCAATTGACTTGTCAACCACAGCAACAAAAATGGTCGACTTTATGAACTGAGACAGAGCCTTCCAATGCACTTTGTACACCCTGGGAATTACTGTGCTGTATGGCCACCTCCCGAAGGCCATGATGATTTTTAGAATAAGGATATCATCTTCCCGTTGATATCTTTGAAGAATCATAAGCTTAATCAGAAAAATGAATGGAAGCAAGGAATGTGACAGTGGGGACAAGGATGGAGGGCTGCCAGCAGTACAAGTCCCAGTTGGTTGGCAACGGAGGGTGGATCAAAATGGAGTCCTGTATATTAGGTAAGTATGCAGATATGTAAATTGGCTGAAAATGCCTTCATCGGCAGAGTTTTGTGGAATAAGAGTTGCTGAATTGGCAGGAAAATAATAGATGACTCTTACGCCCATAAACAGTAATCTCTACTATCCTGAGAAAGCAATGATAAAACAAAATGTCTAAAATTAACTCTGTCCACAAACCTGCTTAGCTCACTTTTTCAAGTAGCCTCTATATTAAGAAGAACTAATTTGTGTTTTTTTAAAAAGTGCGGATAAACCTGGGTGAAAATATTTTCTGCAGTTTCTAAATACAGATTAAACAGAGAAGCTGCTGATGGAACATATTTAATAACTTTGTAGAACATAAGAAACAGCACTAACATCTTCTTACAAAAATATTTAAAATTCCAATGTATCATGAGCCTTTTAATGCAGAAAGAGATTATTAAAAGGGAATTTGAAAAGCTCCACAACTAATAATTAACATTCTTTAATAATTAAGTTGACCTGTGGGGAATAAATTGTATTCGTTCGAGGGCATGAAAAACAAAAAAGCCCCCATTAAAAATCTGTTGTTAATATATCAGTTAAAAGTCATGTTTGTATTTTCTCATAGGTTTAAATGTCTGAAACTTTACAGCTATTATTATCTGCCATAAATGTGCTTAAGAAACAAATAGGGCATATAATCATGTACAACCCAAGTGATTCGTTGGGAATCACTGAATACCACACTGTGGAAAACTGACATAATAAAAGAGGCTGACAAATCATATACATCAATGTGTGAATGGTGAATGTTAAGAAACATTTTAACACCCATATTTGAAGCATCCTACAATCCTGCTTAGTTCTGGATATTTGCCCAAAAAAAAAAAAAAAGTTTCATTCCTCAAATTGGATAGTCTACTGCCTCTAAATGGGTAGATTTTACATTTTGGAATGTCGTGACCTGTATGCTTAAAGTAAAACATGTATCAAATCTGAAAAGTGGTAAATTTAAGATGGCTACTTGTCCTGATCCAGCAGGAAAAAATTAAGGGTTTCTTAGTTGAAACCACGTTTGTCTTCCAAGAACATTATATAAACATATTATACTCAAATTTCATAATACTGAAAATACATTGAGAAATACATTGACAGTATTGTAGAATTAAAGTTTCTTTCTGGTTCAGATTTGACCTGTTTCTTTACATGCAGAATGATCAGGAGCTTCTCTCTTTGTATCCATGATGGAAGGGACTTGTCTTCATGTGGCACTTGTGGCAGGGAAGTTTCTTCTGGGCACATGAGCAAAAGGAGAAGAGATAGATACCTGAGTTTAGGCCTGTGTAAAATTCCTCACTTCCACATGATTGCTGTATTTTGAAGCAACAAGTGGCCCACAAGTTCTCCAAACTATTGGCTTAGAAATGCAGGAAGAAAAAGTCTGGGAGTTAAACTCAGGAATGTAGACTTCTATTCATGTTTTGATTTTTACATACTGCCGTGGGTAATCTTCTGTGTTTATATGGCTTTATTCTTCTCTGCAGTGGAAACGATTAATCTTGTGTAGTCCTATCTATGAACCATCTGCTGATTAAGTCAATTTCTAAATATTGTTAAATGTCTGGAAAACTGAGGCTTACAACCATGTGTATACATATCTAGAAAATGTTATCAGAATAGTGAGCTATATATTTCAGGAAAGGGAAATTATTTAAAGTTTCAGGAGAAATAAGGCAACAAAAGCCTATAAACAATGGGTTTATTTTTACAAAATCAAACTTGTATTTATCTAAACCATTATTGAGACCAAATATATTTTTCTTCTTGCATTCAAAAACAGACATGCTGTTAATAAGATATCTTTTAAAAAGCAAAAAAGAGGGGTATATTAGTATTCATAAGTTGAAGTTTATTAGAACGTACAATAAACACAACACATTTATCAGAAGTCTTTATTAGGTCATATGAAAAATGACCTAATAAAATAACATTGTAAAATCCATTAAAATACTGAATGCTAAGCTAAACCAAAATATTCAAGTAGAGTTTTTTTATACGTTTGATTTATTCATTCAGTATGAACATTGATTTGATAATTTTTATTGCAAGACTTTTTTATTTAGCATTCTGTCTTAATTTTTCATTGCGCATCTTAGTATATGAGTTTTTAAACTAACACAGCTAACGCAAACTAATAAAGAATAAAGAAAAGGAAGGAAGGAAGGAAATGAAGGAAGGAAGAGAGAAAGAAAGAAAAGAAGAAAGAAAGAAAGAAAGAAAGAAAGAAAGAAAGAAAGAAAGAAAGAGAAAGAAATGAAAGAAAAAAAGAATAAAAAGAAGTTTCTAGTTTCCTTTGCAGCAAATACAAGTCTGGTTACAAAGTTTTTTCTTACTATATGATGCAATGGAAAGCTTGCATGCCTTTGCGATCAGGGTGAAGTAGCCTTTTTTGACTGTCAGTGGAGGTTCGAGGGCTGAAGTTAAGGCCTAGGCCTCAAACTCCGGGCTCAGCCTCAGCATTGCCACCTAGTGCTATTGTTCAGTGTTGTCTGGATAGAGGGGAGATAGGGTTTCTCTTTTGCTTGGGGGGGAGAGAGAGATATGCCACACCAACAAAGTCAAGTACAGAGAGTCCTTAACTTACAACCATTCGCTTGGTGATCATTCAAAGTTCCAACAGCACTGAAAAAAGTGACCACTTTTCACCCTATAAGTGTGAAACATTGCAGCATCCCCATGGTCACATGATTTACATTCGGATGCTTGACAACTGACTCACATTTATGATGGGTTGTAGTGTCCCTGGGTCATGCGATCACTTTTTGCAACCTTCTGACAGAAAAAGTCAATGGGGAAACCAGATTCACTTAACAAGCATGTTACTAAGTTAACAACTGCTACGATTCTCTTAACAAATGCTGCAAGAAAAGTTGTAAAATAGGACGAAAGTCACTTAAAAATTTCTCACTTAGCAACATAAATTTTGGGCTCAGTTGTAGTCCTAAATTGAGGACTACCTGTAAGACATTTTCCAAATTTTTGGCACACTGAGTCCAAAAGTTTCACTATCACTGGTATAAAAAATGTAAGGGCCTACCACTTGTTTGCTATTTAGTAAATTCTTTACTAAGAGGCATGGTAGCTCAGTGGCTTAATGACGCTGGAGATGGTCTCTATTTCAGCAGTTCAGGTCCTAGCATTGCATGATAGGGTGAGCTCCCACCACTTGCCTCAGCCTCTACCCACTTAGCAGTTCAAAAGCATGTTCTATGTGAGTACAAGAAAAGTTGGTGCTTTGTGTGGCAGTTAGAATCCTGCTGGTACTGAATCTTCCCAATTGTGACTCCCATTTGCAAGGCAGCTTCTGTGGAGGAAGAAGCGCCTTGAATGGCGCTGCAAGAAAACCCACTCGTCTTTCTGGTTCAGAAGCTAGCTCACCCTCTTGTGGCACACATTAGAACACACGCAAGTATGTACCTATCAGAGCTAGTAAACAGGCAGCCAAACTACTATGCGTTAGCATTGTAATCTCCTGGCTAATGTAACAGCACCATTCACAAACAAGCTAGAATTATGTGTCTAAACCAGCTACCAATATTGAAGTAAATATCATGTACCTAAGTACACTTCATTTAAAATTTGCGGTGTTATTTTGCTTATTTAATACGATGATTTAGTGGTAAAACTAATGTTCTGTGATAGTGCTGATTTGCTAAAGTACTCTTCTGTTTGTTCTAGATTTTGAAATAAAAATGGAAGAGGACTAGGATCTATGTTGAACTGCCTTATAGTACAAATTTGTTACATTGTTGATTATTATTAGTAAAATTTTACAAAATTTCATTTTTGCTCTTTACCCTGCTTCTACTGCTTCTTTTTTCTCTTGTACCTTTTCAAGAACAGTGTTAAATAGTATTAATTAGAGACAGAATTGCAATTAGAAATAAACAGCACATGTATTTCCTCCCAATTTCTCTGTAAATATATCTCAGTTGAAGCATTTCTATGCCATTTTATAATGTGGTTTGCAATTAGAAATCCCTATACAAAGTATATATTTATTGCAAGTTTTGCAGAAAAACGCATTATATAAGGCAAAATTGCTTACTAAAAATGCAGAGTAGGAAAATTACATATAAAATGCACATATTAGGAAAAAGTAACATAAAATGTCCATGAAATATCTGAATAGGGTTTTTTTTAACTACATAAATCCAGAAACTAACGTAGTTGAGAAAATGAAGAAATTGGGGAAAAGTAAACTCTTGTTATAATAATTATTAATACTACATTTGGTTGTGATAAATATGAATGTTATCGCTATCAAAACATAGTTAATGTCTCATTTGAAATTATAAGTTAAAAGATCTTTTAGATTACACAAGATATTACAAAATGGGCATTGATTAAAGTGACAAAGGAGATTGTTAAAAAATAGAATTTAAATGGAAATGCTGAATACACTGGCAATGTCCTCATTAAAAGGAGAAGATAATTGGGTATTTGTGAGAAGCAGTTTGCCAGTAGATATAGTCTTATAACTTAAGTATTATAAAAAGAAAAAAATGGAAAATCTAATATGGTAAAATGGAGCAAAACTCACTTAACCATGCCTCATTTAGTAACAGAAACATTGGGCTCAGTTGTGGTCGTAAGTCGAGGACTACCTGTGTCGTTGTTCTTAAGAAGTAAAACCAGGGGTAGGGTTTTATGTTTTATTAAATCTATGCCAACCCCTTAAAATAAAGATTTTTTAGAATGTAAGGAAGCATGCTGGGTAGCTCTGAGCAACCTAGCCAGATTGCTTTCTGGGCAGCGGATTTGACTTGATGTGATTACGATGGTAATCAGTTGGTTAACCTGTGAGTCTTGCACTGGAACAATCTTCTGAGAGTATCTATGACACATCATCACCATCATTCCAAATATTTCAACAAACCTGATGTCTTTGCCTATTCTTTTATTACAAGGGCAATATCCAGCAAGATTCAAAATAGCGATTGAAGTATTTGGTTCATTATTCCCACTCATTTCTTGAAATGGAAGAAAAAAGAAAATGAGACATTTCATCTTGACTTAATAATGGCATTCTCTCCCATCTACATTTTTAAAGGAAAGAAAGAAAAAGTTAGGGGCAAGAATGTGTTTAAGGTTAGTTATTAACCAAATAAAGAAATTATTTTTCCCTTTGCTATAAAGTCAGTGTCTTCATATTGAATATGCATTGACATATACCAAGACATGGAAATCTGGGGGAAAAAAGGATCAAAATTAATACAGTACATGAAAACAAATCACATGCTATGAATCATGTTGCATGCTACCTCGTGTCATTTTCAGCTATTGTTTCATTTTGCATGTTAAGGCTATTAAATTAGCTTAACTGTATGGTGTTATCCTACAAATTAAAGTTTCTAATTTATATGCTAGTGCCTGTATATAGCTTTCTATTCTTGAATGTTATTGCTTTCAAAAACAAAATCTAATGAGGCATTTTTTTATTACATTACTGAGCACACATAACTAGGGATAAAGATATAGGTAATCCTCATTTAGCAACTCGGTCATTAAGTGAAGAAGGCTCTATGTGAAATAGCAAATGCGCTTACTTCAATTTCCTTTACAGACATTTGATGATCATAAATGCAAAAATTAGTCGCAAAGTTACTTTTTCATCATCGTCATAACTATATGTTGTAAACGAGATATTTGCTAAATGAGGGCAAATATGTATTGTGGCTCTTATGGCCTGATGCATATAATATTGCAAAGATTGTCTGAAACTATTTCTTTGTGTTCTTATAAGCTGCTGCTTCTGTCATCAATGTCTTTTGCTAGCTTCTTTTTTTAATTGCCTTTGATTTTTTGAGGCATCAGAGTCTTTTCCAGTGGTTCTTGTTTTTGTGTTATGTGTCCAAAATATTTATGGTTTAGTTCATTATTACTGCTTCCATTGAGCAGTTAGACTTTACTTCATCTTCTTCTAGTCCAGTGGTTCTCAACCTGTGGGTCGGGACCCCATTTGGGGTCGAACGACCATTTCGCAGGGGTCGCCAAACAAGGCTGTCCGCCATTTTTTCCCCCTTTTCTTTGGCCACGCCCCTGGCACCCGGTGATGTATAAGTGGTTGGGGGTCACCACAACATGGGGAACTGTATTATGGGTCGCGTCATTAGAAAGGTTGAGAACCACTCTTCTAGTCCAAGGTATTCTGTATAGTTTTATCCTGCACAAAATTCAAAAATAGCCATTTTCTTTCCTTCAGCCTTTCTGATTGTCCAGTTTTCATGGGCATGTGTTACAACAAGTAAAACACAGCCTTAACTATATATATGCCTTTCTTGTCACTGCACTTCAGCATTTTATCTAGATCTGTCATCTCCCAAGCCTTTGTATTTCATGCCACAGTCATCATCCCTCTGAGTTTTTGACACTAAGAAAATAAAGTCTGTTAGCTTTTCAACTTTTTCTCTACCTATTTGTATTGTCATTGCCAGTTGACATAATCTCAATGCTTTTTTTTTAATATCAAAGAGCAGACCAGCTTTTGCACTCTTTTCTTTCACCTTCAACAAAAGGGATGTCTTAATTCTTCCATTGATCCTACCATCAAAGTGGTACCATCAGCGTATCTGAAGTAGTTGATGTTTCTCCCCGCAATTGTAATCCTAATTTCTCTTATAATCTAACACTTTTCATGATATGCTCTGCATACAAGTTAAAAAAATGAAATGACAATATATAACTTTGGCACAGTCTTTTCTCCATCAGGATGGATGTAGACTCCACTGATTGGGTAATTTAATCCCACCTGCTCAGACTAAGACAAAAAAACTCTGCCACGCCTCCTTCTGGGTGTGACTTCCCAGTTTTTGTCTTAGTCTCATGCTCAGCAAGACGCTTTTCAGAAGGCTCCTAGCTAAGTTTGATTCTTTCCTTTTTTCTTTTAGGCTATTCAAATTAAAATTGGATACTTTAAATTCAAATTGATTAACAATTAGATTAATTCGGCTTCACTTCCAAATTAAGAGGATTGCGTTGGGGGGGATAGGGACTCTGTCCTCCCTCCCCTGCAGCCCTTTGGGCTTTGAAAAGGAGGCTGCAGGCTTCGTTCGTTAGGGAGCTCCCGTTCCGACGATCTGTAGCCTCTTTGCGATTCCGCCAATTCAGCTGGGTAGCGGAGGTCGGCTTTTCAACTCGGAGACCTCCTGAGTGATTTACTTGCCTCGAGGCCTTGAGGGAGAATTCCTGACTGCAGCTTTATCTGGATCGCAGCAGGGGCTGCGCTACTAATCGCAAGTGCTTGGGGACTGGGGGAGGAATCCCAAATCAGCCTTGTATTCCCCTGCTGTGTAATTGATTCTCCTGTTTAAAATACGACAGGGTTTTGCTTCTCCAGGCCTTAAGGCCTGGCGGCCGCCATTTTGACCGCATGGTCTAGCGCGGCTGCTTCTAGAGGTCCCACGTGGCGGACGCCATTTTGGAGGCCTAATTGAAATTTTTGCATAATCATTGGCAGTTATTCCTGCATTATTGCAGACGCATAGTTGTTGCCTGTGTCACTTGGTCTGTGAGCAGACCTGTTCAGGGGGGAAGATATTTTTGTATCCACAGGAGTTGTGGTCAAACTTGAGGGGGCTACTTCAGGTGTGGGCCTTGGCTGCATTTGAGCAGACCAAGGTGTTATTAACTGGTCCTAAGGCCTAGAAGAGAAGAGCGAAGAGATTCCTTTATTGTCCACCTGTTTCTCAGTTTAGCCCGTGACCTTTTGTCACAAGGCCTGTACAGACAGCATTAGAACACTGTCTGGCTGTTCTTGCCATTGCCTTCTGTTCAGAGCGAGGATCGGTTTTCCATCTCTGACTGTGATCTGCGTGTTGGGTTCCTCCCCCCATTTCTAGGTACTACTGTCCAGGAATACCTAGACAGCAATGGCAGACAGCTCCTCGCCCCAGGCTTCTCAATCTAGTGTCCCCCCCGCTCAAGCAAAGCGCAGATCTGAAGAATTGGACATGGGGGGGAAGAAAAAAGCTAAAACCAAACATCTGTCTTCCAAAGATACTTCCAAATCAGCCGGGCGAGAGGCCACAAGGAGACACTTAGCATTGGAGAGAGAATTCTCCAAGGCACAAAGGCTCAGATCCAGTGGGACTGAAACGGTTTCCCCCGCCCCACTGGATACTCCTTTGACAGAACCTCAATTTGAATCATCTCAGGATGCCCCAAGACCTTGGTCTCCTCGGGGGGAAACCGAGCAGGTAGGTCCTCCTCGCTCCTCTCCTTCATCAGCACACCAACCACCTGAGACCAGGTGTGCCTCAACGGAGGTTGGGGTCAGTTCCAGGGACCAAGGGGAAATGTGGTCCCAGGCTCAATTCCAGGCCTTCATGCACCAAGCATTCAGGCAGTTTATGTCATCAACTGAGAGTAGCCAGGTGCAGTCCCATCCTACTCCTCCCGCATCTATTCCCCCACCTCTGGTGGAGCGTGATACTAGACCTAGCTCTGCTGTTTCGGAGACATCCTCACAATTAGGGGAGGAGGGATCAGTGGAACTGGGAGTTGCAGACACTCCCTTGTCTGAGGAGGAGGATCCAGCTCCTGAACAGGTGACCTCTTCCGGGCTTTTCGATCCGGCCATTTTTCGGTCACTCCTCGTAAGGGCTATTGACACGGTAAAACTTACCTCAGCCCAGGAGGAGACTCCTTCTTCCTCATCCAACCGGGAAGCCAACCCTCTGTTTGCGGAAAAGGTCAAGGAGGAACCGCAGATTCCATGCCCACTAGTCTTCAGGTCTACGGTGGAAAAGCAGTGGGCATCCCTTGCTACCACTCCTTCACAGAGCAGTTTAGACAAGAAACTTTACAATGTCTCTTCTTCTTTCGCTTCTCTTCTAGAAGTCCCATCTGTAGACGCTCCGCTGACCTCTCTGTTCTCCAATACCGCCATCCCGGGGGACATGGCTGAATTCTTGAAGGCAGAGGACAAAAAGTTCGAGTTCTCTTTTCGTAGAGCTCACCAATCTTCGGCTTGGGCCATAAGGGCGGCAACCTCATCCTCCTTCTTTGCACGCTCGGCAATTATGTGGTTGCAGGAACTCCAGACGCTCATTCCGCCGGATCAGGTCAGAGCGCACCAAACAATAGGGAAAATAGTGGCAGCATCCGAATACATTGCGGATGCATCCTTACACTCGGCTAGATGTTCAGCCAGATCCATTGCAGCCTCAGTGGCATCACGTAGGCTGCTCTGGTTGAAGCAATGGCGCACGGATTTAAAGGCAAAGTGGCGCTTAGCAACATCTAGGTACAGTGGCACCCACCTTTTTGGTCCGGTCCTAGAGCCTCATATCATTGAGGGCAAGGACAAGCGCAAGGCGCTGGCCCATCCCTCTAAAAAACCAGATAGACGGCCCCAACAGGACTTCCGTAGGCCATCATTCCGTCCCAGCGGTTCCTGGGATTGGAGACAGCCCTTTCGGGCAGGGCAGTCCTGGGATTGGCCCAGAGGCTCGCGATCCTATTCTTTCAGACAGGATCGGCAACAGGACCGCCAGAGTAGTGCAGCCAGGGGTCAGTTCCAGACCAAGCGTCCCTTCAGGGGATCAGGCAGTCCCTTACAGGCGGTCCAAGTGACGCCAAGGAGGACTACCCCATTGGGGGTCGACTGGCACTGTTTTACGACGTTTGGGAAAACACAACCACAGACGCCTGGGTCAGAGAGACCATAAGACAGGGTCTCTCCCTAGAGTTTCGATCTTCTCCCCCAGATCGTTTTATACAGTGCCCGGTTTCAAACAATACATCAAAAACACAACTAATCACAACAGCCATCGCTCATTTATTAGAGATCAGAGCCATAGAAAGGGTTCCTCAGGAACAGATCGGGGAAGGGTTCTACTCCATCCTGTTTGTAGTTCCCAAAGCCTCAGGCGATTGGAGGGCGATACTGGACCTAAAGGGTCTAAATTTCTTCCTCATTTACAGGAGGTTCAAGATGCAGACCCTAAAGTCCATCTTGGCAAGTATCAGGAAGGGGGATTTCCTTTCCTCCATCGACCTGACAGAGGCTTACTTACACATTCCGATCATCCAGGAACACCGCAGGTTCCTGCGGTTCTGTTACGCACACAAACACTACCAGTACCGGGCTCTTCCCTTCGGCCTATCCTCGGCCCCGAGGGTCTTCACAAAAATCTTGGCCGTGCTGGCGGCTCATCTAAGGATGATACCCGTACGGGTACAGTGCTACCTGGACGACATACTGATACAGTCCAAATCTTTCCAATCAGGGCAGTCGGACCTGGCAATCACTATTCAAACACTTCAGGATCACGGGTTCTCCGTGAATTTCAAAAAGAGTCACATCACACCCACAAGACGTCTGCTCCATCTAGGAGCTCTGATAGATTCCAGCCTATGCAAGGTATATCTCTCCCAGGAGCGACAAGTCAGCATCCGGAAGCTGACACTGCAGATCCGAGGGGAAAAAAGAGTACCCCTGGTACAATTATCCCAACTCCTGGGGAAGATGGTCTCTTGCCTGGGCATCGTTCCTCGGGCCAGACTGCACTCCAGGAACCTCCAGTGGTTCCTTCTTCCTTTTCAGAAACACAACATCAGCGCCTCCAACAGGAAGGTCAGGGTTCCCCATCACACTCTGTCCTCCCTCCTATGGTGGACCTCGTCCGCCTTGTCCAAGGGCACTCTGTTCAAGGAACCCACCAGGATCACCCTCACCACAGACGCCAGTCTGTTCGGTTGGGGCGGTCATATTCTGAACCACTTAGCCCAGGGTCAGTGGTCCAGTTCAGACCTGGCTCACAATATAAATTGGCTGGAGCTCAGGGCCATCCACCTGGCTCTCCAAAGATTCTCCCCCCTGGTATCAGGGAAACACGTATTAATCCTGACAGACAACATTGCGGCCAAAGCTCACATAAACAAACAAGGGGGCACCCACTCTTGGGCACTCATGCAGGAAGCACAGGCCATAGGGCTGTGGGCAGAGTCCAACCTGAGGTCCATCAGGGCAGAGCACATATCGGGGGAGGCGAATCAACAGGCAGACTCCCTGAGCAGGGTCACAGTGGATCACTCAGAGTGGAAGCTAGACTCAATCCTATTCCAGGAAATATCACGCAGGTTCAGACAGCCCATTCTAGATCTCTTTGCCTCTCCGATCAATGCACAGCTCCCCAGATTTTTTACCAGGTTTCCGGCGAGGGGGGCGGAGGGAACGGACGCCCTCCGGAGCAGATGGCCGGAGGGCGTACTTTATGCATTCCCTCCTCTTCCACTAATACAAGCGACCATTCGCAAGCTCATCCAGGAACAGGCAGAGCTAATCTTAGTGGCTCCATTTTGGCCAAGACGCCCGTGGTTTGCCGACCTGGTGGACCTGTCAATTTCACCTCCATGGAAGATTCCCCCGGACCGAGTAGCTCTCAGCCAGGGGAACCTCCAACATCCGGATCCACAGTGGCTCCAATTAGCCGCTTGGCACTTGAGCGGGAGAGTCTGACCAAACAGTCTTTCTCCTCTGGGGTTATTTCCGTCATCCAGGCCTCGAGGCGTCCCTCGACCAACAGAATCTATGACGCCACTTGGAGAAGTTTTTGCTCTTGGTGTACCAAAAAGCGGCTTTCACCGCTTGCTGTCTCCATCCCAGACATATTAGATTACTTACTTGAGGGGTTAACTAGAGGTCTGACAACCAGCACCATACGTAGGCAGATAGCAGCCTTGTCAACAGTTCTCACCTGTGACAACCAGGTTTCCCTGTCCCAACACCCAGCAGTCAGTGCCTTTCTCAAGGGTGCGGCCAATGTAGGGCCCCCCACGGTTCATCGTTATCCATCCTGGGACCTCTCTAAGGTGTTACAGGCTTTAACGTCCTCTCCATTTGAACCTCTGAAAGTTTGCTCCCTTCACTTCCTTACATTGAAGGTAGCCTTCCTAGTGGCCATCACGTCGGCCAGGAGGATTTCAGAATTGGCGGCCCTGTCGGTCAGGGAGGACTTGTGCATGTTCCATGAGGATAGAGTGGTCCTCAGGTTGGATCCTGCATTTGTTCCAAAGATCAATACAGGGTTTCACCGCTCGCAGGAACTAGTCCTTCCTAACTTCTGTCCTAACCCTTCCCATCATCTGGAGAGACGGTGGCATATGTTGGATGTGCGCAGGGCTCTGCGCCATTACATTAAACGAACCTCGACCTTCAGGAATTCCGAGGCATTATTCGTGTCCTTTCAACCCTCAGCTATGGGTCGGAAGGTCTCTTCTTCCACCATTGGTCGGTGGATAAGGATGTGTATTTCCAGGGCTTATATTTCCCAGTCCCTTCCGGTACCTTCACATATTACTGCTCACTCTACACGTAGTGCTGCTGTCTCAGCAGCTTGGTCTACCCAGGCATCACTCGAGGAGATTTGCAGGGCTGCGACATGGTCCTCTCCTTCCTCATTCATAAAACATTATAGGATAGATCAATTTGCAGCAGCTGAGGCTGCTTTCGGTAGGAGAGTCCTACAGCAAATAGTGGGTTCTCAGGGGTCACAAGCCTAGACTCCCTCCCTATAGGGACATGAGCAGCTTTGGTATGTCCCAATCAGTGGAGTCTACATCCATCCTGATGGAGAAAAGAGCGTTGTCTTACCTGAACGCTTTTTCTCAGCAGGATGGTGTAGACTCCACACCCACCCTGTTAGTGTTAGTCTAGGCCTGTGTCTTCCTTTTTTGTTTGGAGCCTTGCGTCTGGTAGCTTCGCCTCGACAAAAACTGGGAAGTCACACCCAGAAGGAGGCGTGGCAGAGTTTTTTTGTCTTAGTCTGAGCAGGTGGGATTAAATTACCCAATCAGTGGAGTCTACACCATCCTGCTGAGAAAAAGCGTTCAGGTAAGACAACGCTCTTTTTCCTTTTGTGAACCATTAAGTTGTTGCTCCATGATCATTTTTTTCGTTTATTGGTCATCATACATTTTCAATAAGCAAATAAGGTGACTTGGTATATCAGTATTTAAAGGCTATCTACAATCTATGATAGTCTACACACGCAAGCAAAAATAGCCACATTTTTGGAATTCTCTAGTCTTTTCCATTATCCGTCACTTATTAGCAACGTGATATCTACTGTCTCTGCCTCTTTTGAATCCAGTTTATAGATATGTTGGATTGTAAAATATTGAGAATTATTTTACTAGCATGTGAGATAATTTCAGTCACATGAACATAGATATTTACATTATGATATATTACATTGTGTAAAATAACATGTATTGGATTTATTCCAATGAACTCCATTTGAGCAGTGTACAATACTGTTACTGTATGTCTTGGGTTTAATAGATATAATCTAACTTTATGGCAACAACTGCATAAACTGCAGTAGAGGCTAAGCAATAAATCTAGTATCCATAGATTGAAAACCTGACTCTATTTTTCTATGGCCGAACATCTATATTATAACTTCTCTGTCAAGCGTTCCTAGAATTTGGCACAAGTATAAAATCCATTATATTTTGGCAAAGGACTTGGATAATTGCCAGCTGATCGGTATGTTAAGCAATTTGAAACTTTGCATCCTTGGAGCACATGGTATGGCATGGTTAGAATAGCAGTTATACTATCAGCTTTAGCAATCTTTCAGATTCATTTGACTTATATAGCAATAACTGATCTGTGATTAGTTTACTGTACCAGATATAAATCAGTACATAATTTTCTTCAACAGTACATTTGGAAGGAATGGTGCAAATAATATAATGGAGAAAAGACTGGAATTTTGCAAAACCATGAAATAATACTTAAAAGCAAATGAAAATGACTCCTAAAAGTTTCAAATTTTACACAATTAAAAGGAGATTCCATTTATATTATATTTTTCAATGGAGTTATAGCGGGGCAAAAAAGTATTTGGTCAGCCTCCAATTGTGCAAGTTCTCCCACTTAAAAAGATGAGAGAGGCCTGTAATTGTCATCATAGGTAGACCTCAATTACGAGAGACAAAATGAGAAAACAAATCCAGACAATCACATTGTCTGATTTGGAAAGAATTTATTTGCAAATTATGGTGGAAAATAAGTATTTGGTCACCTACAAACAAGAAAGATTTCTGGCTCTCACAGATCTGAAACTTCTTCTTTAAGAGGCTCCTCTGTCCTCCACTCATTATCTGTATTAATGGCACCTGTTTGAACTTGTTATCAGTATAAAAGACACCTGTCCACAACCTCAAACAGTCACACTCCAAACTCCGCTATGGTGAAGACCAAAGAGCTGTCGAAGGACACCAGAAACAAAATTGTAGACCTGCACCAGGCTGGAAAGACTGAATCTGCAATAGGCAAGCAGCTTGGTGTGAAGAAATCAACTGTGGGAGCAATAATTAGAAAATAGAAGATGTACAAGACCACTGATAATCTCCCTCGATCTGGGGCTCCACGCAAGATCTCACCCCGTGGGGTCAACATGATCATAAGAACAGTGAGCAAAAATCCCAGAACCACACGGGGGGACCTAGTGAATGACCTGCAGAGAGCTGGGACCAACGTAACAAAGACAACCATCAGTAACACATTACGCCGCCAGGGACTCAGACCCTGCAGTGCCAGACGCATCCCCCTGCTTAAGCCAGTACATGTCCAGGCCCGTCTGAAATTAGCTAGAGAGCATTTGGATGATCCAGAAGAGGATTGGGAGAATGTCCTATGGTCGGATGAAACCAAAGTAGAACTGTTTGGTAGAAACACAACTCGTCGTGTTTGGAGCAGAGAGAATGCTGAGTTGCATCCAAAGAACACCATACCTACTGTGAAACATGGGGGTGGCAGCATCATGCTTTGGGGCTGTTTCTCTGCAAAGGGACCAGGAAGACTGAACCGTGTACAGGAAAGAATGAATGGGGCCATGTATCATGAGATTTTGAGTGCAAACCTCCTTCCATCAGCAAGGGCATTGAAGATGAAACATGGCTGGGTCTTTCAGCATGGCAATGATCTCAAACACACCGCCCGGGCAACGAAGGAGTGGCTTCATAAGAAGCATTTCAAAGTCCTGGAGTGGCCTAGCCAGTCTCCAGATCTCAACCCCATAGAAAACCTTTGGAGGGAGTTGAAAGTCCGTGTTGCGCAGCGACAGCCCCAAAACATCACTGCTCTAGAGGAGATCTGCATGGAGGAATGGGCCAACATACCAGCAACAGTGTGTGCCAACCTTGTGAAGACTTACAGAAAACGTTTGACCTCTGTCATTGCCAACAAAGGATATATAACAAAGTATTGAGATGAACTTTTGATATTGACCACATACTTATTTTCCACCATAATTTGCAAATAAATTCTTTCCAAATCAGACAATGTGATTGTCTGGATTTGTTTTCTCATTTTGTCTCTCGTAGTTGAGGTCTACCTATGATGACAATTACAGGCCTCTCTCATCTTTTTAAGTGGGAGAACTTGCACAATTGGTGGCTGACTAAATACTTTTTTGCCCCACTGTATATTTATTTGAATAGCTTATACTTATGTAATTTATGTTCCCATATTTTGTTAGAGTACCACAAAAAGTATTACCTAAATTAGGCCACATCCAGTTCCAATGATAATTCATTATGTTACGGGTAGTCCTTGACTTAGAACCATCCATTCAGCGACCATTCAAAATTATAACAGTGCTGAACAAAGAGACAACCTGTACCTGAAGTTATGGCTGCTGGAGTATCCTTGCAGCCAATGATCACAGAACAGAATAGAATAGAACTGGAAGGGACCTTGGAGTTCTTCTAGTCCAGCCCCCTACTCAAGCAGGAGAACCTATACTATCTCAGACAAGTGACTGTCTAGTCTTTTCTTAAAAATCTCCAGTGATGAAGCGCCCATGATTTCTGAGGCAAACTGTTCCACTGGTTAATTGTCCTCACCATCAGGAAGTTTCTCCTTAATTCCAGGTTGTTTTTCTCTTTGATCAGTTTCCAACCATTGTTTCTCATCCTTCCCTTTGGTGCTTTGGAAAATAACGTTACCGCCCTCTTTTTTGTGGCAGCCCCTCAAATACTGGAATACTACTGTCATGTCTCCCCTATTTTTTTTTTTTTTTAGACTAGCCAAGCCCAAGTCCCGTAGCTGTTCTTCGTATGTTTTAGTCTCTAGGCCTTTGATCGTCTTAGTTGTCTTCTCTGAATTTTTTCCAAACTCTCAACATCTTTTTTGTAGTATGGTGACCAAAATTGGCTACAGTATTCCAGGTGTTGCCTCAGTAGGGTTTTATAAAGCGGTACTAATACTTTGCATGATCTTGATTTTATGCCTCTGTTTATACAACCCAGGATTGTATTAGCTTTTTTGGTTGCTGCTGCACACTGCTGGCTCATAGTCAAGTGATCGTCCACTAGGACTCCAAGGTCTTTCTCACAGTTACTGTTTTTAAGCCAGGTCTTGCCCAATCTGTACTTGTACCTTTGATTTTTCCTGCCTAAATGTAAAACTTTGCTTTTCTCCACATTAAAGTTCATTTTGTTGGATAGGACCCATTGTTCACGTTTGCCAAGATCTTTTTAGATCCTGAGTTTGTTTTCTGGGGTCTTGACTACTCCTGTCAGTTTGGTGTCATTGCAAGTTTGATGAGTTCCCCTTCTATTCCCTCAGCTAAGTCATTTATGAAAATATTGAAGAGCACTGAAAAGTTTCTTTTCTTTTTCCCTTCTCCCCCTCACATTTCTTTCCTTTTTTTCTCCCCACTGTGTCCCACTATTTGCTTTTGAATTTTTTTTATTTTATTCTATAATCTAATAAAATGTTACAAACCATTAAAAAAAGAAAAAAGTACCAGTTTTACTCCTCCTTTTATATCCTCTCTTCTTCCCCCTCCTTCTTTTATATCCTCTCCTCCCTCCTCCTCCTCCTTTTATATCCTCTCCTCTTCTCTCCCTCCTCTTCCTTTTATATCTCCTCTCCCCCATTCTCCTCCTTCTATATCCTCTCTCTCCCCCCTCCCACTCCTTTTCTCTTCTGGGTGCGCTAGAAGTGCCAATCACCTGGAGCTACATACGCCAATCCTGGGCTCTCAGCAGAATCCCGGCAACATCGTAGCTCCAGCTGAATCTGCTGGAAGACTGTGTGCAACTGCTGGCCACCCCCAAGCCTCACTGGCGCTGCCGCCACTTCAACTCATCCACTTTTACACTTTTTTTACAGTGCTTTTCAACCTGTTGTACGTGTACCACCTGCCAGGTGCCAAAGTACTACCAGTGGTATGCGTACCATGGGTTGAAAAGCCCTGCTCTAAGGGACAGGATCCTTCCTACCCCATAAGATGGTGGAAGGGCAAGATATCAGCAATCATAGAATTCAGCTGGATACAAGTAGCAGACAGAATTTGGAGACTTCTGAACAACAGAAGAACAGGAAATGAGAGACTCTTTTGTTCCATTTCCAATTAAGCAACAGCTTGCTTGGGGGTACTCTGCATATATCCCAAAGTAAACTGTCACTGTTTGAGGATGGCGAATAGATCAAATGGATCTATTAGATCGCACTCCAGACATTTTTCCATTTACTGTTTGCCTTATGCTGATTCATCCAGTAGCTATATACAACTTGTCACTACATGTAGTCTAAGACATGGTTGTCCAACCTTTTAGCTTACTTGGGCTGCATTGAGTAAAGAGGAATTGTTTTGGGCCACGTATAAAATATATAATAGTGTTAATGTATATAAATAATAAACTTACTTTATTTTTAATTATCTTATGAAGCCACACTCCCAGGTGTCTAAGACCGCATGCAGCCCCTGGGCTACAGGTTGGATACGCCTGATCTAAGCAAAAGCATTCCAAAACCATTTCTCTCATAGATTACATTACTATCCAAATTGCATTTCATTTTTTTCCTCAGATCTTATACTTCTGAAAAAAGTGTGTGGTTTCTGAAGGGATCTTGCAGTAGGTTAGTGATATTAGTTAGAAACAATGATGTGTTATAGGAGCTTGAAACGTGTGCATGTGTGTGTCTGTATGTGTGTGTGTGAGAAAGAGAGAGAAAGAGATTCTCCCAATATAAAACATGAGCCTACTTCTCTGTCTGAAATAACTGAAGAATAGTTCCACAATACATCTATACATTAAATTTATTTATTTTATTAGATTTGGAGGCCACCCGATTCCCAAACAACTCTGGACCATTTAACATTCAAGGACAAGAAATAATGAAATAGAAAATAAGATTTGGAAAAAAAAAACATGCACAATTGTCAAAATAATCTTTAGTGGCTTAACAATAACCCCATATTCAAATTATATATTAAATATGTAATAACATATGCATACTGTATTCATTATAATTTAACAGATGATAGCCACAGTACTCAGAAGAACTGAAATATCAAGCTTTGAATGCTTGTTGTAAAATGAAGGTCAGAGAAATATAGGTTAAAAATGCTGTTCTAAATGGAAATTATATTTATCTTAACATACATGAATTATATTGCCTGTTATTGCTTTCTAAACTTCTCTTTGAACTGTTAACATAAAGTATTTCTAACACTAATTGATATAGATTTGTTACATGTTTTATTCTTTCAGTCCTAGTGGGTCTTTATTGTCCTGTTTGGAGCAGGTTAAAACATACCTGTTGACTGATGGAACATGCAAGTGTGGTTTAGAATGTCCTCTCATCCTTCCTAAGGTAAAATTAGTTATTTGAATATGCTAAACGAAAAACTAACATAAAATGTATTAGATTTTAAGTACCACTATCTCCCTATATATTATAAGAAGGTATTATCCTTCCTGGTTGAGGACGATAGATGTTGACGATGCAGATAAATGAAATAAGTGAAATAAATTTTAAATATTGGGATATTTTTGAAATTGAACACAAACTGATATCATAAAAAGTAACATGATTGGCCAGTTAGAATAGTGTACAGAAACATATCTTTGTCAGATCAGTTTTCTTAGTTGCGAAGTTCTACAGTATAGTGTTCCAAAGTTCCTTTAAAAATAAATAGCTGTACTCTTTTCCACATTTCGAAATATGGTTTGCAAGAAATACTACAAGTATTTATCTAAATACTTAGATAAAGGAGAAAAGTGTTGATGATCCAAGATAGAAGAAACAACCCCTATAGTAAGGAATAATGTTTAAACTACACTTTTAAATGAGTCAATAAAATTAGCGGAGAACAAATGATCCTGCGGTTATCATAAGCTTCTGGATCAGAAGTAAGCAACAATTCTCTGTCTCTCTCCTCCCCCCTTTTCATGAGCAGAGTTTTCCTTGTTCCCCTGTCAGTGTTTTTGTCAGTATGTTGAGTGGTTGAGTTTTTTGGAGGGCAGAAGAATTAATGTAATGCTTTAAGCCAATCTTCTCCAATCTGAGCAACTTCCAGATGTAAGAACTTCGATTTTCAAAATTCTCGACAACCAAAGTTAGATGGGAATTCTGGAAATTGATATCCCCCCCTATCTGGAGTGCTCAACCTGGAGGGGGGGGGAGAATCACCATAAGCTTGTTCTGAGGATCTAAAATATTGAAAGAATCCTTAAAACAGCAGAACATCATTCCACAGATTTGCCAGCACTAAGTCAAAAGGGTCTCTAAGATCTATAATAAAGGGTTCGTGCATCATATATCAGTTATAAGTTGCCCTCCGTGTGCTCTAGAAGGACAACTCTTTTTTTTAAAAAAAAACTTAACATATTTTATTTGATGGACCAGTTTTAGAAGGAATTAGAGAAAGTTTCTGGAGCTGTTGTATCTGTGATCTTAATTAGGACTACATGTAACAGTATGATTCCAACATTATTTTAAGGTATTTAATTTTGATCCTGGAGTTGCTGTAACACAAAGAACAGCTGAAGATGTCAAAGCAGATGAAGATGTCACTAAGCTATGCATCCATAAACGGAAAATTATTGCTGTGGCTACACTTCATAAAAGCATGGAAGCACCACATCCCTCATTGGTTCTAACTAGTCCTGGAGGTGGAACAAGTGAGTTCTCTTTCTCATTACAGGGAACAAAGAGATCCAGTACTGATATGCGTGTCATTTATTATAAGTAAAGAGGAATTTTAAAAAAACCTATAAAGGTAGTTATTGATAACAAAATTGATATTGCTTCTTTTTATATATGTATGGCCATCTATTTATGAGAGATATTTATCCAGAATTTGAACCATGTGAGCCTCTTGTCTTAAACCATTAGTTTTAAATTTTTTCCTAATTCAACATATAACACATACCAGCTTTATTTGCAAAGGTCTCTGGTTCATTCCTTAGTACTGCAGTTTATAGAGCTAAGTTAGATAATAATTTTTGTAAGGTGAAAAAAATGGTTTTGTTAGAATGAGCACGAGCTATTGTGTTAGCTAAACAGGATTCATCTGAAAATTTTTTAGATAAGTACAATCAGTGCAGCAGTCCCATACCTTGGCAAAATGCTACAATTCTGGGAAGTTACTATGCCTGGGATGGAGCTATGCTATCACTGTTCCATGAATATAGGTAATCCTTAACAATTATTCAAATTTACAATAAAGTTTAAAAAAAGTTGCCTAGAACTGTTCCTCATATTTACAACTGTAGTCGCAGCAATCCCATTATCATGTGACCAAAATTTGGGCACTTGGCAATGGGTATGTATTTACAATGGTTGCAGCATCCTTGAGCACTGTGCTCAGGGTCTTTCAAACAAGCAAAGTCAATTTGGGGAGGCCGGAAGCTGGCAAAGAAAAAAAGGTAATAAAAGATGGAACTTGTCTCAAAGAGTTGCAGGCAGATGGTACGTTTGCCTCTCTGGCATTTCGAAGTATCCTTGCAGTATAATTCGAAGCATGCACAGGCCTAAAAATCAAGTCAATCTTTATTACAATCATAGACCAACATAAAACACAAGGAAGGAATATGGTCAGGAATAGATGGCACAGGAGCATGAAAGGTGTATACATATATAAAAAATGTGTAAAACATATTAGCCTGAACATGAATATGTAAACTAGGAGCCCATAAGCAGCTAGGTCAGGGGTAGGCAACCTTGGCTCTTTTATGACTCGTGGACTTCAACTCCCAGAATTCTTGAGCCAGCATGGCTGCCTCAGGAATTCTGGGAGTTGAAGTCCACGAGTCATAAAAGAGCCAAGGTTGCCTACCCCTGTGCTAGGCTATAAAGTGTTCTGTGGTGGCAAACTGTAGGCACACTGAGGCTAAGCTATAAGGTTGGGTGCTAAGAATGACCTAGAACTGGTGGCGAACCTATGGCACGGGTGTCAGAGACAGCACTCAGAGCCCTCTCTGTGGGCATGTGCGCTGTCACCCCAGTCCTAGGCCTTCAGCTGGGTTTTATAAAACCTTTTCGCTTTAGGCCTCCGCCGCCATGTGCAAAAAAAAAAAAAAAAGGTTCAATCAGTCTATTTCAACTTCTCGTGGGGGAAAAAAATTCTTGCAAAATTGGAATTGATTGATTGAATTTTTTAGTCCCATCCAGTCTGCCATTACCACCGCAGCCACGCCCACCCAATGGGCCACACCCACCCGGCACTCTACAATGCATAACTGGGTTTTGGGTTGCAGTTTGGGCACTCAATCTCTAAAAGGCTCGCCATCACTGACCTAGAAGTTACATCCAGCAGTGTTGAGTGCACTTCCACAGAACCTGGCAACACAACGTGTTGTGGCAGGATTAATATTTAAAAGGAGCAAAAGGTAACATAAAATTGTTCCATATACCTGGAATACTTATCTTAAAAAAAGTAGGAAGTTGGTGCATTACAAATGCTGTTGTTCCTACAAACCCAGAGTCACTGGGGCATTGCCCTGGCCATTCTGAGAAGGGGCTCGTCATTCCTCAGGCACAGCTGCCTGGAAAGAGTATCCCTGCAGGGCTTTCTGTGCTTTGAGACTTCCAGCTATGACCAATGTGGCATGGGGGAGCATAAGGAATTCAGGGGACCCAAGTCACACTGCTATGCTATGTCAAGAGGTAGACAATTTACAACTTTAAATGTTCATAGTGATGTAAAGGAAACCAATTTTAGGTGCTGGTGGGATCCGTAGGGAGCCAGTTTTGAGTAGTTCAGCTTGTACCTGAACAGAATTTTATTAGAGTAAAAAGTCATATGCATGGTTTATATAGAAATGTAAGCCCATGGGTGCCACACCCATAGTATTGTGCTATTTTTTTATTTTATATTGGATAGAGGAAGGTATTTGATGTTTCTAGTTGAATTGCACAATTAACTTTGGTTAGGCCTAGAAGTCTAATTAATTGGTAGTATTACCTAGTTTCTACAACATTGAAGGATCCAATTGTCTGCCCTAGCAGTGCTGCAGAGATCAATTTTCAATCGATTGCATTTCTGTTTCCAGTTTGCCACAGTGTCATAGGACAACCTTTCCTGAATTCGGCATCATCAGAAATGATGGGCTTCAGGATGGCCATTGCTGAGAACTTTGAAGATTGAAACCATACATTTAGACAGGTGTAAGATGGGAAAAACTGTAATAGGGGGGTAAAGTATACAGTATACGAATGTCTACCAGAATTCCTGGTTAAAGTGATTTAAATTTTATTACATGATTTATGTAGCTGTAAAATAGTAATTCTCATGTTTTTTTTTAAAATCAGGTATAAGTCCAATAGTACCTTCACGAGCGGCAACTCCAAGAGCAGTGAGGAATAAATCACATGAAGGAATAACGAATTCTGTGATGCCAGAATGTAAAACTCCCTTCAAGTTGATGATGGGAGCCTCAAATGCCATGGGTAGGTTATATGTGCAAGAGATGACTGCAAGCCAACAAGAACTTCATTCTGTCTATCCTAGACAGAGATTGGGCAATAATGAACATGGGCAGAAGTCGCCGTATCGTGGCAGTCATGGAGGAATGCCCAGTCCAGCTTCATCGGGATCACAAATATATGGAGATGGTTCAATCTCACCTAGGACAGATCCACTTGGAAGTCCAGATGTTTTCACAAGGAATAATTCCAATTTTCATGGAGCACCCAATTCTAGCCCTGTTCACATGAACAGGACCCCTCTCTCCCCACCCTCAGTTATGTTACATGGTTCTCCTGTGCAGTCATCTTGCGCAATGGCTGGAAGAACTAATATACCTCTTTCTCCAACTCTGACCACCAAAAGTCCAGCCATGAAAAAACCCATGTGTAATTTTTCAGCTAATATGGAAATGTCGCGAGCAGTGTTTCACCACAAACCACCTCAAGGCCCACCACCACTACCGCCGCTGCCACCACCACCACCACCACCTTCTTCATGTATACTTCAGAAAAAGCCATTAACATCAGAGAAAGATCCACTTGGCATTCTTGACCCCATTCCCAGCAAGCCCATAAATCAAAATCCTGTTATAATGAATCCAAGTACTTACCATTCAAATGTCCACTCTCAGGTACCTGTGATGAATGTAAGCATGCCTCCGGCTGTTGTTCCTTTACCAAGTAATCTCCCTTTGCCAACTGTAAAACCTGGTCACACAAACCACGGAAGCCACATGCAAAGAGTTCAGCACTCTGCTTCAACTTCTCTCTCGCCCTCACCAGTAACGTCACCAGTTCACATGATGGGATCTGGAATTGGAAGGATTGAGGCTTCACCCCAAAGATCACGCTCTTCTTCCACATCCTCAGATCATGGAAATTTCATGATGCCAGTAGGACCACAGTCATCTTGTACTAATATTAAAGTCCCCCCTCGGTCACCAAGATCAACAATAGGATCTCCTAGGCCATCCATGCCATCAAGTCCTTCCATGAAGATAGATGGATTCCACCAATATAAGGACATTCCTAACTCACTGATTGCTGGAATGAGTAATGTTTTGAACCCTTTGGGCAATGCAGCTTTTCCACCTACATCTACCGGAAGTGGGTCCATGAAGAGTCAACCTGGCTTGCTGGGAATGCCTTTAAATCAGATCTTGAATCAGCACAATGCTGCCTCTTTTCCAGCTAGTAGTTTACTCTCAGCAGCAGCCAAAGCACAGCTAGCAAATCAAAATAAACTTGCTGGTAACAATAACAATAACAGCAGTAGCAATTCTGGAATAGTTGCCAGCAATAGCAGCAATGATGGACATAGCACTTTAAACCCCATGTTTCCACCGACCGCCAATGTACTTCTACCAACGAACGAAGGGCAGAGTGGTCGAGCAGCACTACGAGAGAAACTTATGTCTCAACAAAAAGATCCTTTGAGGAAAAGGAAACCCCCAACCACTACAGTGTTGAGTTTGCTTAGGCAGTCTCAGTTGGACAGCTCAGTTGGCGTTACAAAATCTGGGCCTGACTCGATAAGAAAGCAGAACCAGGCTTCGTTTCCCATCACATCGATGTCTCAGTTACTTCAATCCATGAGCTGCCAAAGCTCTCATATGAGCAGCAATAGTATTTCTAGTTGTGGGAGCTCAAATACGGTTTTGCCTTGCTCTGCTAACCAACTACATTTTACAGATACTACGATGACCTCGAGCACTCTTCCGAATTCACTTGTCCAGGATTTACCTTTGAGAGGGGAAAGCATGCACTGCCTGAATTCAAACACTAATTTTGGCCATTGCACTAGTCCTGGCCCAAATAACCATCTTGCAGGCTTAATAAATCAGATGCAGCCTACTGGAAACTGTGGGCTGCTCAATCAGTCGGGGATGACTTTAGGAAACTCGTTACATCTGAATCCAGCTCAGCCACGAATCCAAGCACCTTCCACTAAAGTGATACCAAACAGCATTGTGAACAGCTGCAATCAAACCAGTCCTGAATCAGGTAAGTTGTCCTTTTGAAAAGGTCTGGGGTTTTGTTTTGTTTTGTTTTGTTTTGTTTTGTTTTAAATTGTGATATCCCTTATCTTTTAATGTATCGTACTGGGTTTCTTTGTTTTGTTTGTTTAAAATGTATTAGCCACCTATCTTGCCACATGATAGCTCTGAACGGTTTACAATATTAAAAGATAAAACTGTATAATTTATAATAATATAAATACAACACTATAAAGTCAACCTAGCTAAAAATGATGGGGGAGGGAGTATGATGATAGGGGAAGAAGATAGGATCTGCTGTTAATCAATGAACTACCCTCAACGTGAAGGCCCTCTGCTGAAGCCCCAAACCAATTCGCCGTTTTTTAAGTTCTCCTGGAAGGTCAGGAGGATTTGAGCTGACCTCACTTCAGGAGATAAGATGTTCCAGAAGGCAGGCATAATGGCAGAGAAGGCCCTTCTCCTGGATCTTGCCAGCTAGAATGCCCCAGCCGATGGGGCCCGCAATATGTACATCTGCCAGCCCAGGTGGGGAGGACCAATCCTAATAGGATGAGACAGTCACTCAAGTAGAAAATGAAGTCTTTTAAGAAGAAAGCACAAACATTTCTTTGCCTATTCAAAAAGAAAGCATTAACAGAACTTGGACCTGGGATACAATTTAAGTGCGAGTCAGCATTATGTACTTAATGTAATTGGAATTTATAACGGATTTTATTTCCTTTTGAAAGTCTGCATGTATTTAAGGATTGTGAATATTGCTGCTTTTTATCATTGGTATCCATTTTTTTCAAATACATCCATATATTTGGGAGCAAGACAATATATCAGATATATCCATGGACTAACAAAATACATGTCAATTTGTGTCGATGTAAATGTAAAATGAAATTGAAATATATAAATAATAAATTTCAGTTACTGTGCAGCTCTGCATAGTCATATTAATTCTTAATCTTTTGCTTCCAGATAAGGCATGTTTATTTAAGCTGTTTAGTTGCTAGCCATGGTAATAGAAACTTACAGTATATATCAGAGGAACTGGTGACTTCTTAAACAGTAATTTTTTTTCCTGTGGATTTCTTGAGGTTTTGTTTTAATCCCAAAATACAAATATTCCGACTTAAAATAAACATTATGTTTTAGAAAGTTTTGCATAAGCTGTTTTTTGGATAGGATAGATATTCATCCTTGCAGCATACTATTTTATATTGCATGCTTAATGGAAATTTTTTGCACTTTGAAATGGTTAGATGTACAGTCAACTTTATGTAAGTTAGCTTTTATACTACTCAAGAAATATCTGTATTATCTTTCTATGGATCTTCTGTCTTCTATGCCAACTTAGCAGTTCAGAACTAACAAGCAGAAAAAATGTTCATAGGATATTGATAATTAGTTTTATGTTTTTCAAACTCAAAATGTTTGCTTTTGGTAGCCAATATGCAGTGGCACAATTAATTGAACTTGGTCACATTAGAAACGGAATACTTGAACTGATTAGAAATTATTTAGTTCCATAATAGCAAGAGATTTCTTCAATCAGTGGCATTTTTACAAATACACTTGAAGGCTTGATAGGACTTGTAGAAGGCAATGACCATTCTTCTAGCCAGCTCCGTCAGTTATCTTCTGATGGCCTTAAAATAGCACTGATTTCATAATAGCTTTGAAATTATCAATACTTTAATTATTTAATAACCTTTTAATAATCTGTATAAAAGAATCTTTGCTGAAAATCAAGATATAAGCTAGTTTGGTGTAGTGGTTAAATCTCTCTCTCTCCCTCTCCCTCTCTCCCTCCTCTTCCCTCTCTTCCTGTCTCCCTCTCTCTCTCCCCCTCTCGCTCCCTCTCCCTCTCTCCCCCTCTCTCTCCAACTTACATCACAGGGTGGTGGTTGTGGGGAAAGTGTGATTTGGCCAGTCGCTCTCTCTCAGCCCAACTCACCTCACAAAGGCTGTTGTAGGGAAAATAGGAGGCTACGTATTGGATACATCCTCCACCTTGACTTATTTATAAAAATAATAAAGGCAGGATACTAATAAATAAATAAATAATATATACTCCTGTCAGTCTTATACTTGGGAACGGAGGAAGATGTTGGTTCCAGATCTTCCACAAGCAAAGTACTGCTAGTTTACCGATTACATTCAGCTTAGAAGAAGAATATGTTTTTTTGGGGAGGGCTGTTCCCACGGAATCATTGCATACCGGTAGGAGAATTGGGATTAAAGATTTAAATTCACATTGCTAGAGACTTTCTTAGCTATTTTGTATCAAAATATGACTCATTTGCTGATACTATGATTTATTGAAAAGCATCTTGCAGATGACTTGGTGGTTACTTTGTCTCAACCTACCTATTCTGTAGTAAATTTATTACAACTGATTTACCAATATGGACGGGTTTCGGGTTTTAAAATTAATAACAATAAGACTAAAATATTATCTAAAAATATGACTAATTTGGATAAGCAGATTTTGGTTAATCTGACAGACTTTGAAGTTGTTGATAAGATAAAATATTTGGGGGTTACCCTATCTGTTTCTAATGTAAAATTGTGTAAAAACAATTATGAAAGGCTGTGGGTCAGGGTACAAAAAGATTTGAAAAATTGGGAGAAGTTACAGTTATCTCTTATGGGAAGAATTGCAGTGATTAAAATGAATGTCCTGCCAAAATTTCTCTTTTTATTTCAAATGTTACCTATTTTAAAGAATGAGGTTAATTTAAATGAATGGCAGAAAGGTATTAACAAATTTATTTGGGCAGGGAAAAAACCAAGGGTAAAGCTTAAAATTATGCAAGACTTCCGTGAGAGAGGTGGACTCAAGGTACCGAATCTGAAATTATATTATGATGCTGTGGCTTTAACACTAATTAGTGATTGGGTTGATTTAACAAATGTAGAAATACTCCATTTGGAGGGTTGGGATTTACTTTTTGGATGGCATGCCTATCTAATTTTTAATAAAAAAGTAGACCGGGTTTTTAAATCTCATATTATAAAGATTTCTTTACTTCGGGTTTGGAGGAAATATTATAAAAGTGATTTTAAAATACCATTATGGGCTATACCTTGGCATGCGATAGAGGGGAAAAGGAGAGGAGTTAAGATGGATAGGGTTTCTTATACACAACTACTTAGATGGGATGGTCAAAATTGGCAGTTAAAATCTTTGGAAGATTTAGTACATGAAAATATTACCTATTCATGGTTTCAGTATAGACAAATAGTGGATAGATGGAAGATGGATCATAATACGGGCTTGCTTAGAGAAGATGAAAATCTTTTTAAACAAGTAAAAGATCAAAGGCAAACCCATATTAAGAGAATTTATGGCGTTCTAGTAGAACTGGATTCAGAATCAGAACTAATCAAAGATTGTATGATTAAATGGGCACAAAATTTTGGTGAACCAGTTCTATTGGATACCTGGGAAACTATCTGGGTGAGGAATGTTAAATTTACACAAGCCCAGAACTTAAGGGAGAATTTTTACAAAATGTTTTATAGATGGCATCTTGATCCACCAAAAATGTCTCTTATGTATCCTGACCTACAGCCTAAATGTTGGAGATGTGGTTGTTTGGATGCTACTTATTATCATATTTGGTGGTCGTGTAAAAATATAAAAGTCTTTTGGATTAAGATATGGTAGAATATTCAAAGAATTTTTAGAAAGAGGGTAAAATTTACCCCACAATTGTTTTGTTAGGTATTGTTACTGATTGTGATGCTAAGAAAGTTATATTGATGTTAAATTTGATTACGGTCGCTAGGCTGTTAGTAGGGCAATATTGGAAGAAGGAATCCTTGCCTACCTTGCAAGAGTGGTTTTTTAAAGTTTCTTATTTGGCGGAAATGGCAAAGATTTCGGCTTTCTTAAAGGAGCAATCGCAAGAGAAATTCTTTGCGGTATGGGAAAAATGGATAAATTTTATACAATATAAATTGGATATAAAAAAATATCATTTAGCTTTTTAATAACTTGTATATAAACTTTAATATTTTATAGATTGTACTTTTTATATCTCTTCTTTCTCTTTTCTTTTTTTTATTATCTCTTTTTCTTTCAAGTACTTTTTTTTAATACTTATGCTTTTTTCTTACATATATTTTATTGTTAATTACTTTATAAGTTGTTTATGTAAGGTATTTAGATATATTTATGATTTATACTTTTTCAATTTTTTTAAGATTCTTAAAAATTTTAATTAAGCCTATATTCGGCTCTGGGAAGGTCGGGGGGGATGGAGAGGGAGGGCTGGGGTGGGTGGGTTAGGGTTTTTTTGTTTTTTGCTTTTTGTAAAAATATTTAAAAATTTTCAATAAAAAAAAAAAGAAAAGCATCTTGAGCCATCGTCAACAAAAAGATTTATAAGATAATTTTTAGTATAAAATAAATATCAACAAGTTAATAATTTGGAAATAAAAATGCACTCTTTACAATTCTTTTTTTATGAACACATGCAAGTACCTGACCAAAAGTATTAGCTTATTGCAGGTACTGTTCAATGTTAAGAAAAGATAGCTAGAGATAGATAATCTTTATTGTCATTTTTTACTGTGGGCACACTGGTACACATTAAAAATGAAATTCTGTTGCTTGCTGTCAAAAGTGTACACATACATAACCCACATACAGTGGGGCAAAAAAGTATTTAGTCAGCCACCAATTGTGCAAGTTCTCCCACTTAAAAAGATGAGAGAGACCTGTAATTGTCATCTTAGGTAGACCTCAACTATGAGAGACAAAATGAGAAAACAAATCCAGACAATCACATTGTCTGATTTGGAAAGAATTTATTTGCAGATTATGGTGGAAAATAAGCATTTGGTCAATATCAAAAGTTCATCTCAATACTTTGTTATATATCCTTTGTTGGCAATGACAGAGGTCAAACGTTTTCTGTAAGTCTTCACAAGGTTGGCACACACTGTTGCTGGTATGTTGGCCCATTCCTCCATGCAGATCTCCTCTAGAGCAGTGATGTTTTGGGGCTGTCGCTGGGCAACACGGACTTTCAACTCCCTCCAAAGGTTTTCTATGGGTTGAGATCTGGAGACTGGCTAGGCCACTCCAGGACCTTGAAATGCTTCTTACGAAGCCACTCATTCATTGCCCGGGCGGTGTGTTTGGGATCATTGTCATGCTGAAAGACCCAGCCATGTTTCATCTTTAATGCCCTTGCTGATGGAAGGAGGTTTGCACTCAAAATCTCACAATACCTGGCCCCATTCATTCTTTCCTGTACACAGATCAGTTCTCCTGGTCCCTTTGCAGAGAAACAGCTCCAAAGCATGATGTTGCCACCCCCATGTTTCACAGTAGGTATGGTGTTCTTTGGATGCAACTCAGCATTCTCTCTGCTCCAAACACGACGAGTTGTGTTTCTACCAAACAGTTCTACTTTGGTTTCATCTGACCATATGACATTCTCCCAATCCTCTTCTGGATCATCCAAATGCTCTCTAGCAAACTTCAGACAGGCCCGGACATGTACTGGCTTAAGCAGGGGGACACGCCTGGCACTGCAGGATCTGAGTCCTTGGCGGCGTAATGTGTTACTGATGTTTGTCTTTGTTACGTTGGTCCCAGCTCTCTGCAGGTCATTCACTAGGTCCCCCCGTGTGGTTCTGGGATTTTTGCTCACCGTTCTTGTGATCATGTTGACCCCACGGGGTGAGATCTTGCGTGGAGCCCCAGATCGAGGAAGATTATCAGTGGTCTTGTACATCTTCCATTTTCTAATTATTGCTCTCACAGTTGATTTCTTCACACCAAGCTGCTTGCCTATTGCAGATTCAGTCTTCCCAGCCTGGTGGAGGTCTACAATTTTGTTTCTGGTGTCCTTCGACAGCTCTTTGGTCTTTACCATAGTGGAGTTTGGAGTGTGACTGTTTGAGGTTGTGGACAGGTGTCTTTTATACTGATAACAAGTTCAAACAGGTGCCATTAATACAGGTAATGAGTGGAGGACAGAGGAGCCTCTTAAAGAAGAAGTTTCAGGTCTGTGAGAGCCAGAAATCTTGCTTGTTTGTAGGTGACCAAATACTTATTTTCCACCATAATTTGCAAATAAATTCTTTCCAAATCAGACAGATTGTTTTCTCATTTTGTCTCTCATAGTTGAGGTCTACCTATGATGACAATTACAGGCCACTCTCATCTTTTTAAGTGGGAGAACTTGCACAATTGGTGGCTGACTAAATATTTTTTTGCACCACTGTATAAACATGCTATATACAAGATATGTATATACCTACACCCTTACATATAAAGAAGAAATATAAGAAATGTAATATAAGAAATGTAATCTGAAAGGTGTTTGGAAATTATAGTTTACCTGAGTAGAAATTCAGAAATGTATGGAAACTATTACCATTCAGCTTCACCAATTATGTAAATCCCTTTTACATTTCTGTCTAAACTGCATTAAGAAAGCATGCTTTTTTGTAGACTAGGGAATTGGAAAATAATAGGTAAAGTTCAGATGTAGCTTTCCTGTTGAGATTTTGATATTAGCATTGAGTGGAAATGGATTTGATAACACTTTCACTCTGTCTTTTCCTGTTCCATACAGTCTGTGCAGGGATGTGTCAGTTTGTTCACTTCCTTAACCTTTCCTGAGAAAGTATCAATCTTGCTGGTTTTTTAAATCTTTTTTTTTTCTTGGATTAATTGGATTTAATATTTTAGCAATAGTCCCTCTCTCCAGTTGGAATTTGATTTGTGCTTGAGAATTAAATTTTGTCTGAGTTAGCCTTCATTTTTCCATAACTTTTTTCCTAAGATTGTGGAATAGCATAAAACTATGATGGGTGCTTTCTTCACTCAGCAGTTTGCTCATTGTATTAGCAATTAAAACAATACACTGCTGACATAAAATTAACCTCCATTTTTCTCATATTTATATTTTCATTTAGAGCAAACTTACTGTTCTATGTTAATGCAAATAATTGCCTTTCAAAACCATTTTTTATCAGGTCTAGAATCACTTTCACAGCAAACAATGCTTATTTTCCATTTTAGAAAGAAAACCATATTAACCTAAAGTGGTCAGAATTCAAGAATCTGGTAGCATCCTTGCTGACTAACAAATTTAACAAAAAGACATAAACTCTTATAAGGTACAGCTTACTTTGAGAGATATATATGCACAAAAGTTGGCTTTGAATAAAATTTATTAATCAGAAAAGATGCTATTGGACTCTGATTTTTCATGTCATTTCCAGATGTATAGGCTACAATGACTTGTACAAAAATAAAAGTAGGAAATATCTATCAATCTATTGATACAACCTTTATTGATATTATCAATATTATTTAATACTTCAATATTTTCAAAATAAATTTAATATACTACATACATAGTATATTTAAATAAATAAAAGTATTGGAAATTGAATGGTTATATGGGCAGTTGGCAATGGTCTGTCAATAAGATTTAGCGTATTTTTGCAGTATTTGTGTAATGTGTTGTAGTTTAAACTGATGTTTAAATACAGAAACTCAAATTTTGTCTGAAATGGTATAAGGTTTCCTGCCTGAGCAGGAGGTTGGACTATATGACCTTCCAACTATTATTGTTGTTGTTGTTGTTGTTGTTGTTGTTGTTATTTCTATAAAATTACGGGGATTACATCCCAGTCTCATCAATGTTGCAGAATTATTGTGAAAATTTCAAAACTGGGATAGAACCATTTGAGCTTACAAAAAGAAGCATGGTATATTAATGCAATTACAATTTTAAAAATTCTATACCGAAATAATCTACATGGAATTTTCAGAGAGGTATGCCCGTAAGCAGAGAAAATTGTGACTTGTGTTCTTCTCTTTTTTTTCCCTAATTTTGGAAGCATCTACATCCTTAAACGTTTGACCTAAGTGATACACACTCCTCATTATATTCTAGATGGATAAAACCACATGGTGGCAGTCTTGAAAGAAAAATTCATTTGCTCTGGGCTCTAACCTTCCCCTCTTATCTTTTCATACTCTTTTTTATCATTAGTATTTAAATGCAAGAACATCTTCTAGTACAGAACTTAGTGTTTGCTCCCAAGCAAACAAATAGAATAGATAAAATGAAATAATGCACATGTATTGTTCCTTAGAACTATATTAGTAATTAGTTACATAGTCTGTTTTTTAAGTATTAGGTGATTTTTGGGGGGGAAAAGTATTTGCTATTCTTTAGCATTGATCAAGAACCCCTGTTTAGCGTTGTCTTGAATTAGTATGAGATAGCCTCTAGTCATCTGAGCAATACAGCTAAATCCATAGATCAGAAGTAGATATGCTAGTATTCCTTAATGTTTTGGATGATGAGCTTGATGATAACTGTCATTGGCTATACTATTTGGGAATTATAATCCAGCGTGCCTATGTTGTATTTTCTCCTACTAAGTATATGCTATCCTGTTGATTTTTTAAAAGATACTGCACTTCAGCACGCTTTAGTACAATTAATTTTGGCTTGGAATTGCATCATTGTTTCCTGCAACTACAGCAGATTTTTGTTGTAAGATTACCATTCCTTCTTAGAGTCCTAAATATAACTAAAACTCCTAAAGTGATTTTAATAATTATTTTCCAATTTCAGGAAGGACAGGTCCACCATCATCTACAGCTGTAGCTGGTACCTGTCAACCTGGCATCACCAAGACAACATCTGTTCTTCAAGATGGCGTCATTGTCACAACCGCTGCTGGAACTCCACTACATAGCCAACTCCCTCTTGGGAATGACTTTCCTTTTGTTGGTCATGAGCACACTCTGCATTTCCCACAGAACAGCGCTTCAAGCAACAGTCTTCCGCACTCTTTGAATCCTAACCTCTTTAGTTCGCTACCTATCTCTTTGCCAGTGAATCAGCAACACCTCCTAAACCAGAATCTATTAAATATACTTCAGCCTTCAACAGGAGAAGGCAAGTCTGAGGTCAACCTCAATCCTTTAGGTTTTCTCAACCCAAATGTAAATGCTGCTTTAGCTTTGCTCTCCGGTGAAGTGGATGGGCAGGGGCTGCAACCTGTCCATGTTCAGCTGCTAGCAGCTCTTCTTCAGAACCAAGCCCAAACCTCTGCCATGTTCCCTTTAGCATCTTTCAATCTGTCCATCTCAGATCTGTTACAGCAACAGCAAAACAGTACTGTGCCCTCAGTAACCCAGATGACAGCCCCACTACCAGATCAGTTGCTTAGCAGTCAGTCAGATACCAGCAGAGCTGAGACCCTGTTAACCAACCCCCTGGGAAACTCTTTCCCAAGCTTTTCAAGCACAGACACGACTTCAAATCCCCTGCTCCTCCCAGCTGTCACTGGGGCCTCAGGATTCATGACCTTGAATCCCCAGCTGTTGGGAGGTGTTCTGAACTCTACATCGGGCAGCACTGCTAACCATCCAGAGGTTTCCATAGCACTCTCCTCCCAGGCTACCACTGGCACAGCCACTACATCATCAGCAGTGGCAGCACTGTCTGTCTCAACCCTTGGTGGGACAGCAGTGGTGTCAATGGCAGAAACATTGCTGAGCCTATCTAATAATGCTGGGAATACATCTGGTCCAGCTAAACTCAACAATAACTCTGTGGTGCCACAGCTACTTAACCCTCTACTGGGGACAGGTCTACTTGGTAAGTTAAATATTTTCATAGATTTTGAAAAGAAAAAAAAAGCGGTGGTGGGGGGGAACTTCTATTTTCTACTTTTTTAAGGAGGGAAAAAAAATCCATTTCATTGCACTTTAGGTTTATGCTGTGTGAATCTGTTTGACCATTCCAGTGAAAGAGCACAAATAAAATTTAGGACAAATGTTAAGCAGCGTTTTAAAACCTTTTGTTTAGAAAGTCTGATGTTACCTCAATTCAGTCAGCCCATTGGAATGGATTTTATTTTATTTTTCCAAAAATTCATACTGCACAGTTGCTTCTTTGGGATGCAGCATTTTATTTAAAATATCCAAGGCATCACAGGGTTGTATGAGTAGCTGTGCAATGGATGGGGAAAAAAAATTCCATGTCCGTAGAATTTAAAACATGCCAATGTTTTTATCCCTAAATTCCTAATCCCTAAATTCCATTGCAGCAATATATAAAGCAGACCAGATTCAAGGTAATAGGCTACCTTTCAGCTTACATTCACACTGTCACGGGTTTTGTTTTTGTTTTTTCATTTTTAAATAGGGTAGAAACTACCAGTTTCTAAATAAGCTGATTTCCAATTCACATATTTAAGGCTGCAGTCATGTATGCATTCAGTAGAATGTATGTCTCGGTAAAAATTTAAGTATTATATTATAACTCTGGGAGAGTATTGTACTCTTCCAATGAATTCAGGAACAAGATTTGTATATGAGGATCTTCACATTTGTTGGAAAAACAATTCATTAGTTATACCAGTGTTTCCCAAACTTGACAATTTTAAGGCATGTGGACTTCAACTCCCAGAATTCCACAGCCAGCATTGCTGGCTGTGGAATTCTGGGAGTTGAAGTCCTCATGCCTTAAAATTGTCAAGTTTGGGAAACACTGAGTTATACAGTGGACAATATAATTGTGTGAACTAGGCTAAGAATCTGCCAAATTCTTGAATTTCCTTTAGGAATATTCCTGAATATTTTGTGTCTGTGCATGTTGAGCTGTTGGATTTAATAAATAAACCATGGGAAATGAATTAGATAAAGCAGCATTTCAGTAAACTCAGGTCTAACATACTAATAATTCACAATAAAAAAATGAATTAGTTTCAGCAAATATAAATACCAGACTATTTATATTAACTCTAATCTCTACAGTCTTTCATTCTACAATCACCACTAATAAAATCTTATACCACAGTTCCAAGTCCTTCCCCTTCTACCTTTCATATCTCTCACAAAGCCAGTTCTGTTTTGTAAAAGCTTTTGATCCAGCTCTTTAAGAGTCTGCTTAAATATGTATTGTGTTAAATATATATGTAAATAAAACTTCTGGCTTTTGGAGGTTATTTTTTATGATTTTACAAACTCAAAGAAGTACAAGGGCAATTCAGAAATAAACCTTCCTTTGGTTATCAATGACAGACACTGGCAGATACGGAACCTTTATTATACACATTAGAAAACTACAGCATTACATTACTTTTTGACAAATCGCCATTCAAATTAAGATACTTGTCATAATGTCTTACAAGGTTTGAAATTCCTTAGTAGTAGTCGCTCAGCGCCAAATCGGCTACGGGGGTGAGATAAAAAACATCCCAACGGAACTGCTTCAAAAGTTCTTGGGTGCATCTAGCAGTGTGCTGGTGCGCATTATCATGAACCAACACCACATCAGAAGTGTTGCCATAGAAAATTCCACCAAACGTGAAGAAGTACTGCTAGTGAAGTTCATGGGGCGTGGTTCGACCATCAATTCAGAAGTCTACTGTGAAATGCTATGAAAACTCAGACGAACCATCCATAACAAGCATCAGGGCATGCTGACTTCCGGTGTGGTGTTGGTTCACGATAATGCTCGCCAACACACCACTAGACGCACCCAAGAACTTTTGAAGCAGTTCCGTTGGTATTTTTTTTTATCACTCCCCCTATAGCCCAGGTTTGGCGCCGAGCGACTACTACTAACAAATTTCAAATCTTTTAAGACATTATGACAAGTGCCTCAATTTGAATGGCGATTGTGTTGAAAAGAAATTAATGCTATAGTTTTCTAATGTGTATAATAAAAGTTCTGCATCTGCGAGTGTCTGTCATTGATAACCAAACGGAGGTTTATTTCCGAATTGCCCTTATATTAAAGGAGATATACAGATATAGATATACGTATATATAAAAGTTTATTATTAAAGAGAGAACTATAAGTTCATATTGCAGAATATGTTTTTTTAAAATATTATGAAAATTATTAGCAATTAAAACAGTGGTTCTCAACCTGTGGGTCGGGACCCCATTTGGGGTCGAACGACCATTTCATGGGGGTCGCCAAACAACGCAGTCTGCCATTTCCCCCCCCCCCTTTCCTTAGCTGTGCTACTCCCTTTTATTCTATTGGCTTTTGAAAGCCAATAGAGTAGACTCTCTTGAATAGAGTCTAATTCTATTGGCTTTCAAAAGCCAATAGGAATTATCCAGGCTATCTCTGCCCTGCTGAGCCCGCCAAAAGTCCCATTCTGCAAACGGTGCTGCACCAGTTGTGTAGTCCTCGACTTACGACCGGTTGAGTAGTCCTCGACTTACGACCGGTTGGAGGTCGCGGCATTAAAAAGGTTGAGAACCACTGAATTAAAGGAACAGAATTCATAAGGAATTTGTGAATACATTTCATAAATTAGATAGCATTAGACATATTACACCTTCACAGTTCACAGAAAATGGGTAAGAATAGTGTTTAGCGTGAACAGACTGTAGTGCCTCCTTTGCACAAAACATTTTAATTACACTGGATGGCTTCAAACATCACACTAAGCCAAAAGATCAAAAGAAAATTCTCTAACCACCAAAATCCAGTAAAAAGCTGCAGGGAAAAATATTTCACTCTGTTTCTTTGCTACTAAATGGAAAGAAACATGGCTTGGACAACTCATATGCTTGTTCTGGGGACATTTGCTGAATTAAATATTCATGTGTTTGGAATTGCAGGTGATATGTCCTCGATAAACACTACTCTTAATAACCATCAGCTCACTCATCTGCAGTCATTGTTCAACAACAATCAGATGTTTCCATCAAATCAGCAACAGCAGCTTCTCCAAGGTTATCAGAATCTCCAAGGCTTCCAAGGACAGCTTCCCATTCCTGGACCTCCTAACAACCCAAATCCTATGGCTTGTCTGTTCCAGAATTTTCAGGTAGAAGTTGGTTTGTTTCTCAGGGATCCATGAAAAAATAATAAAAATAATAAAAATATTTTCAGGGATTTTATCATCAAGCAAATCTATGGATTCCATTTTATCACGACAAAACTATGCATCCCCTTGGATGGTTCTAAAAAAAATTGACTGTGAACAAGTCTATTTCAGGCGTTAAAATGAAAACAATGGCATTGTTTGTTTGTTTTTAAATGGAGAAATGAAATTGAATACATGTGGAAACCTAGTAGTATAATCCTGGTATTTCAGTATGAGAGTTGTAAATGCATGTTTACAGAAACTTGCTCACTCAGACAACATTATCATCCTCTTGAGTTGCAAAATTAAGCCAGCTTTACACCTAATTTGTATTTCTTCTTTTATTAAGGTATTGCTGAATTGAAAACTTAGGAGAGAATTAATATAGACAATGACAATAAAAACTTTGTTCAACTTGATAGAATAGTAGAATAAATTATTTTACTAGTTGGTTAAAAAAAATATCATTGCTTTCTATCTACTTTTATTCCCAGCGTTTTATTCTATTCTACTTTTTAAAATAACTTTATTTCATTATATATGAATTATGCATATATATATATATATATATATATATATATATATATATATATATATATATATATATAAACTAGTCATTGTTTATCTATTATCAGTTTATCTCTGAGCTAGATTCAGTGTACCAGGCTTAAGTTTTAAACTCTATTTGGAACTTATATTTTGGAAGGAACTCCTAAATTTCTTTGAGGATAGTGGAAACTTGTGACTAGTCTCAAAAACCACGATGTTATTAAATAACATAAGAGCTTTTCAAACGGGCACTGCAGTCCACTTTTATTCAGCTTGTTCAGTTTACTTTTTTAACTCTCTTTTTTAATAGCAACTGTAAAAGGCAATTTATAAATAATGTCAATGAATACATAAATAGATGCTTGACAGCAGAAGAAATCTGCCATCTTATTCTGTTCTCTCTCTCTCTTTCCTCTCTCTACACACATGCAAACACACACACATATATACACACAAATTCAGCTGACAAACAAATGATAAAATATTCAAAAGAAAGCTTTGGGTTGAAATTTCAGAAGCAATTCTGAAACTTTTGTTTGAGGCCACAGATTTTTATATCACTGAAGAAAAATGTAAACCACAGCTGGGAAAATGAAGTTGGCATTAATAACACTGGACCACGATTTTTTTTCCAAAAGTTTTGCTTCCCGAAAAACTTTTGGTGGTGATAGACCCCTTCTAACTGAACACAGGTATAATTTCAGAATTACTGTAGAAATATTACATTAACTTTTAGTAACTATTATGTATTTAATCGCATAATGTTTCTGACATACTGCATGAGTTCAACAGAGTCAAAAAAAAATGATGATTTTTGTTTGTACTCAGTGTCTGATGCATCTTATTGCAGTGTTCAACCATAAACCAGCATTGATGAATTCCAGTTACCCTGGTACCATTTTGTCCATTATGACAATGACCTGGTGAAACCTTTCACCATGTTTGTCAGTGACTGCATCTAGATTTTCAGGAAAGAAGTCCGAATGCAGAAAATGAATCTTCAGTGACACATTGCCCTTCACGGTCTTTTGTGCTGTAAGAAGTTTATCAACCAGCTGAATATAGTGTGGTGCTCTGTAGTTGCCAAGAAAATGCTCAACAACATCTTCCAATGCTTTCCAGGCAATTTTCTATAGATTTTCTCTGGCCCCACTAACAGACCTTCAAACCTTTTCTCACATTGATAACGTATCTGATCTGTGGATCAACTAAAATACTTTTTTTTAATCTTGGCATTGGTTATTCTTGGAAACATCAGTCTCAATGAAAACCTTCACCTTCTTTGTTCATCACTTTCATGAAATTCTTCATTGGTCAGAGTTTTTTTGTGAAACAGAAACAAAAATATCTTTGTCAGGTCAACAAGTGATTCATGTGCCATGTTTTTCTGCCATGGAATCAAATTCCTCCAGGTCACCATTTCTTTTTCATGTAATGCAACTTTCTTACACAGCTGTCCCATTTGCATATGTAGCAGTAGCATTTGGTATATATCCAAGATGCATCCCAACAGCAGAACCACTTCTTTTAGATCTCCAACGTTATTTATTTATTAAAGCTGTTGCCCGCTCATCTTATCACAGGGTAACTCTAGGTAGCTTACAATATTAAGATAAAACTATAGAACACCTATAAACAGTGCAAATAAAATACGATAAAAATACAAATACTTGTGTTCCATTTGTACTTGGTAAACTGGATGTATGTCAACAACCAGTTCCATGGTTTTTGTTCTTTTTTTTTTCATGAGTGCAATATAACCAACAGATACCAAACACTGCCACTGTGTAACAATAAAAGATTTATATAAACAGTATGTGATAGGTTCAATTACAATTTATTTTTGTGATTAACAGCCAGAAATCTATAAGATACACCCAAAAGGATTCAGGAAGCAAAATCTTCGTTGTCCAGTTTAATAGTAGAATCTTCATAAATAAATGTTAAAAAAAAAAAGATGAGTTCACAACTGTAAATTGTAATAAAATATGGGGGCTATGAATACAAATTATTAAGGAATAAGGGGGAAATCCTTGTATTTACAAAGCATCACTCCCTGGGATTACATGGTAGCTGCAGAAGTACAAGAATCTTTTCTGTAATTCTAGGAAGAAATAGTTTCTTTAAAGAGTTGCAGAGAAGTGCTATGCTTGTGCTCCTATATTCTTCAACAGACCTGCTTTGATTTGTTTCTGAAGTATTATTCTGCACAGTCTTGAGAGTAAGAACTATACAAAATGGATTTATTCCTGAAATGTACATTTCTCCCTGATCTAAGTATACATTTTTCAATTATCATCCAATCCAAGAAGTATATTTTTCTCAGAGGAAAAAGAATGTTCCAAATTTCTCTGAGCTAATCAGCCAAGGAAGGGCATGTATCAAACGAAAGCAACAAGAAAATGGTGTTTAATTGAGATTCAAATTTAAAACTCCAGTGATGGATCGTGCTTATGTAGTTAGAAAATATATCTTGCAATATAAGTTGCACAGTGCAAAAAAACTTCAGCAAATATTGTAGATCACATTAAGGTAATGTTAGTTTTAATTGCATTCTTCCTACTCGAAAATGGAATGAGTAGGCCATGATTGTTTTAGCCACTGTTTTTAACAGTTAGTAACTGTCCTTGTCTTAAGGCAGCCTTTAAAGGCTCCCATCTAATTTTATTTTCCTATGATTTTTAAAGGTGAGAATGCAGGAAGAGACTGCTTTCCTGAACAAGAGAATTATCTCTCAAATAGGGATGCCACCAGTTCCTGAAAGTTCCAGTGCAGCAATTCCTCCTTTTCAAGATACTGTATGCAATTTACAACAAAGGACAGAACCATCTATAGGACAACAAGCAAAGGACATCAGTTTAACTGCCCAGAGTGATGGTTCAGTTGATGCCATCTACAAAGCAGTAGTAGATGCTGCAGGCAAGGGGATGCAAGTAGTCATCACCACCGCGGTTAACAGTACAACACAAATGAGCCCTATTCCAGCTCTGAGTGCCATGAGTGCCTTTACAGCCTCAATTGGAGATCCATTAAATCTTTCCAGTGCTGTCAATGCAGTAATACACGGACGAAATATTGGCATTTCTGATCACGAAGACAGAGCAAGGAACCCCAGGGGGACACGGTTACTGAAGAATTCGGAACACCTTAAAAATTCCAGTGACGGGGATGGCTTGGAATATTATAAACCGACAGGTTGCAACACACCAAAAAAACAGTGGGAAGGGGAGCCGAGCCCTGGAGGGGAGATGAACCGGTGGAAATGCGAGGAGGTTTTAGATCACTCATCCCATGTCCTCAGTAGTCCTTGCCGTGAAAGGCCCAACAATATTTCCACGTTGCCATTAGTCCAAGGCAAGCAACATCCAGTATTATTACCCCAGCGAAATTGTCACGGTGACAAGATGGTGGAGGAGAACTTCAGGTATAGAAATTACAAAAGAACTATGATGAGTTTTAAAGAGAGACTAGAGAACACTGTGGAACGATGTGCACACATCAACGGGAACCGGCCCCAGCAGAGCAGAGGGTTTGGAGAGCTGCTGAATCCTGCTAAGCAAGACCTAGGCCTGGAAGAACAGTCTCCAAGTTCCTCCAATAGTTTCGAAAGTTCTCTGATTAAAGACTACATCCATTATAATGGAGACTTTAATGCCAAAAGCATTAATGGGTGTGTGCCTAGTCCTTCAGATGCTAAAAGCATCAGTAGCGAAGATGACCTGAGGAATCCCGATTCCCCATCTTCAAATGAGTTGATACATTACAGACCAAGGACGTTTAATGTTGGGGACTTGGTCTGGAGCCAAATTAAAGGACTGTCATCTTGGCCTGGTAAATTAGTGAGAGAAGATGACGTTCACAGCTCATGTCAACAAAGCACTGAGGATGGGAAGGTACATTTATGTATATGTATACATATATTTATATTTTAACAAAGGTATATGGCAGGAGTGTCAGGCTCAATTTCACTGAGGGCCGCATCAGCATTGCGGTTGCCCTTGGGGGGCCGGGTGGGTGTGGCCAGAGTGGGTGCAGCCTACTGGGTGGGCATGGGTGGAGTGGGTGTGGCCTACTGGGTGGGCATGGCCAGTTCTACATCATTCACGTCAAGGGTGCCTGTGGGGGCCTGGCAGGAGTGGGACAGATCTGAGGGTCTCTGGCAGAAGAGGGTGGGACCGGGGCAAGTGCCAAGGCATGGTCCACTGGGGCAAGTGCTAAGATGGCCACCACAAAATTGTACATTGGCTCCCGGCTGGCCAGGGCAAAGGCAGCGGGGGCCATTCCCTCACTGTTTCCAGGATGGCTTCGCGAGCCACATGAAACCACTTTGTGGGCCGCATCTGGCCCCCGGCCCTTGTGTTTGACATGTCTGGTATATGGCGTGATCAAGATATGTGGTAACATTTTTTTTAAAAAAAAGGGGAGGAAAAGGTATTGATTACATTTTTTCAATTTTCATCCCTACCTATTTTATTTATTTATTTATTTATTTTTAAAATTTATAAGCCGCCCCACTCCTATAATTTTTAAAAGTCATTATTGCTTTGTATCAGCACTTGTCAGCCTGAGGAATAGACTATTTTTTTAAAAAAAATACATACAATAGAAAACGAACACGTCTTCTACTGAAATAAAAATGATTTTTCATTCTGTAGACTCAGATCAGGTTGCGCTGCTTTGATGCAATTTGAATATATTCTAATATCTATCTGCAATTTTTATTTGTTTTTCTAAGTCAAATATTCAGGATTTCATTACGTCTATTGTTATAAATGTAAATGTTGCCAAGGTTCACATGAAGGCAGGATGTTCAGAAAGGACGGCCTTACCTATTTGAAACCTGCCTGGTTCAGATGACAGGAGGGTATTTTCAAAATACCCCTGCTGTCTAAGCCTGCTTTTCTGGCATCTTTTTCAGCACTGCTCCCAGACAATGGAATGAATCCTTTGGGGGAACTGCATTCTCTCTCCCTTTGGAGCCATGGACTTTTAAAGCTGAGATAAAATAAGTCAAACTATCCTAAGCAGAATATAAAAAAAAAAATTCCCTAATTTAAATTCTTGATGCAGTCATACCATTCCCCATCCCCTTAAACAGCTTAAAACTGGATCAAGACATGTTCTGTGGTCACTAAAGAGAATAGGACAAAAACTGCCTTTGCAAGGCAAATTCATTTCTTCTCTGGCTGTAATGTTTGTACATATGCCCCCTGTGAAGTTCTACTATGACCTCCTAGTGCAGTAGTTCTCAACCTTTTTAATGCCGCGACCCCCCAACCGGTCGTAAGTCTAGGACTACTCAACTGGTCGTAAGTCGAGGGCTACACAACTGGTGCAGCAACGTTTTCAGAATGGGACTTTTGGCGGGCTCAGCAGGGCAGAGACAGCCTGGACAATTCCTATTGGCTTTTGAAAGCCAATAGAATTAGACTCTATTCAAGAGAGTCTATTCTATTGGCTTTCAAAAGCCAATAGAAAAAAAGGGAGTAGCACAGCTAAGGAAAAGGGAGAAAAAAATGGCGGACTGCGTTGTTTGGCGACCCCCATGAAATGGTCGTTCGACCCCAAATGGGGTCCCGACCCACAGGTTGAGAACCACTGTCCTAGTGCTTCTTACCAAGGGGCAGACTTTACTTTTAAAAGTTGAGTACCCTCAAGATTGTCTAATGAAGCAGATTAGAAAGTAAGCATGATTATCATGATAATAAGGGATGAGACCAGACTTCAGAAGGTGCTTTATTACATGTTACCAGGGTTCAAATTATCCCCCGCTCATTATTCAGTGTCCAGCTTCAGTTCACAGACTCTCTTCTTTCTTCTACCACTGGTGAATTTTCCATTATTTGCCATTTCACAATTACAGTTCTTGCTCAGCTCATGTACACACATTAATACCACTATTCAGATTTCAAAGACATTACCATTTCAATTTGGAGATGTGTGATCGTGGTTCATTTGCAATAATGATAATGATCATCAGCATCATCATATCCTTTATTTCATACATCTCAAAGTAGCGTACATAATGCTCCTGCCTCCTATTTTTCACAAAAACCCTAAGAGAATGAGGCTTGAGAGACAGCCCAATTGACTCAGACCAACCAGCTAGCTTTCAGGTCTAAGGAGGACTAGAACTCACAATCTCCCAGTTTCTAGTATATATGTTAGCCACCATACTAAACTGGCTCACTATTTGGAAAATATAATGTTTATGGAGTACAAGAGGTATTAGAGGCCACTCATCTATACCACCAATCTATTCGGTGGTGATATAAGGTTTTTAGATGCTTATTAAAGACAGAATTCTATTCAGTATATAAGTATATAATTAACGCCTTCAGTTCAGGGTTAACAGGTATTCACGTTAGAGAAGATTGCATAAAAACTATTTTTAAAGGAAATGTTTACATAGAAACATCATACAAAGTGCTTGATTTCTGACCATCTTGCTCGGTTTCATTCTTATTTCATTAACTAATGAAAAGAAATTCAAATCCAAAACCTTTTTAATATGAGATGATAGCAAAAGTTAACATTTTCAGGGCAACTTAAGCATTCAATCATTTCTCCCAAAACTTGGGGGGGGGGGAATCAGATGGTCTGAATGACTATAGGAGAAGGTAGATGAAAAGAAATTCAAATCCAAAACCTTTTTAATATGAGATGATAGCAAAAGTTAACATTTTCAGGGCAACTTAAGCATTCAATCATTTCTCCCAAAACTTGGGGGGGGGGAATCAGATGGTCTGAATGACTATAGGAGAAGGTAGAATATGTGGGCAGAGGTTTTTGTTTGTAAAATTTATTGGCTGCCCATCTTACCATGAATTAAAAGAGGAATCAGGCGTAGCCACAAGTGAATTAAGTCCAACCTCCTTTGAATTCCATTGACCTTTATCTGATCCCAAGTATAAGATTCCTGTGGGTAGACATAATTAGTAATAAATCAGTTTAATTGGACTTTTACATGTGAACCTGATCTTTCAAATGTGATATAATTTTCTCAACTAACCATTAGCACCTGTCAACAGAATTCAGTGGGGGTTGGACTTAGTTTGCTTATGGCTATGTAGAGATTCTAGGCTGGTCCCTCTTTTAACTCTGCCCCCATATTCCACCACACCTTCTACAATGACTTTCCCACGGAAATATGAGCTAAAAATGATTTAAGTAAATAAAGTTTTTCATTAATGTAAGGAAAAAAATGGTAAGCTGAATTTCTCATTGGCTAGGAACTCAAAAAAAACAACAACAAAAAACAGTTCACCTGTGTGTGTTGATCACTCACGATCAGCACCAAATAGTAATTATAAATAATTTAAATCAGTGGTTCTCAACCTGTGGGTCGGGACCCCATTTGGGGTCAAACGACCATTTCACGGGGGTCGCCAAACAACGCAGTCCGCCATTTTTTCCCTTTTCCCTAGCTGTCCTACTCCCTCTTATTGGTGGCCACACCCACTTGGGGGTCACCACAACATGGGGAACTGTTTTATGGGGTCACAGCATTAGAAAGGTTGAGAACCACTGATTTAAATGGTAACAATTCTGACATTTAGTTGAGAGTTATTATATTAATTATATTATGACATTGCAAATAATGAACCAAGTGCAGGTAATCCCCCAGGTACAAGTGTTTATTTAGCGAGTTTTCACAAAAACGAATTAATTCAGAAAGGGTACTTAACATTAGAAATTCGAAACTGCGACCAAAAGGAGGCCTCTGTAGCCATGTGAATTGATTTCAGTCTCTACTGCGATAGTGGCCATTTTTATCTCTGTGATTTGCCTGGGCCGTTCCAGGCTACGAGAAGCTAGAAGGGTTTTTGTTTTTTTTTTGTCCCTGGTCACATGGCCAAAGAAGAGCCGAGCCGGCACCCATTTTTGCTTTTGTGCAATCTGCTACTGCCTGGGCTCAAATGCTACAATTACTTCTGTAAGTATTTTAAAATATATATATATTTTGTTACTCTATAGCAGGGGTGTCAAAGTACGGGCCCGTGGGCCAGTTGCACCATGCAGAGGTGGCACCCATCCCAGCTCCAGCAATACGAAAAAAGTCACGATATGTCATGACACATCACATGATGGGGCGAGTTTGACACCTGTGCGCTATAGTTTGCAAACACAATAGTTGGCAAAGTATAGTACTTAAAAAGCAGAGCAGCCAGCAGTTTGGGAACTGCTCTGCTTTTTAAGTACTGTTCTTTGCAAACTACTGAGCTTTTATTTTGGAAATTAGCATATGTTACTGTAGTTTGTAGGTTTTAAATTTAAATTGCCTCCAGAAGTTGTGGGTGCCTCATCACTGGCAGCTTTTAAGAAGAGACTGGATAGGCATTTAACAAAAATACTTTCTTGTGAGAGCAGTGGGTTAGATTAGCTGATCTCAAGGTCCCTTCCATCTCTCTTACGATTGCATGCTGAGAGTTCTGCAAATCCCTCCCTCATCTCCCTCTGGGTGCCTGGCTGGCTCTTAAGCTAGTGTCTTTTATTAAAGCAATACCCCCCCTGCCCCCCGCCCCCCGGTTCTGGGCAGCTGAAGACTCTTGAGCTGGCTAGCAGCAGTTGTTTTTTTTAAAAAAATAACTGATAGCTTGCAAGCCCTGCTTGGAGGCAATTTAGTTCCTGAGCCCAGCTCATCAGAAACAGCTGATGGGCAGCTGTGGGGGGGGGAACCCTCCCAATTCAGTTAACATGGCAGCTATCAGAGGAAATAATAAGTCAGATCTCCGTTCATTTAACAACAAATTTAGTTAATGAATTTGATTTTATAAATTTGTAAAATTGAGTCTGATTCATTTGAGGAGGTTTTTTTTTACTTACAAGCCTAATGACCAGGCTCCATTAGGTTCATACCTCGGGGATTACCTGTAAATGCAAAACTTCCTCTGTCACACAACATTATTATATGGTATCATGTATAAAAATGCATCAAAAATGTTCTTGTTACTTTTAAACAAATTCTACGTATTAACCATATAACCACAAAATACATTTGTGTAATATTTGTTTCAGGAATTCATGTGCATTTATAATTCTGGCTTTTGTACTTACAAAGATTCATATAAAATTAACTAATATGGCTGTCAATTCTCAACAGAACTTTCCAGTGGTGGCATAGATCAGCGGTTCTCAACCTATGAGTCGCGACCCCATTTGGGGTCGATTGACCATTTCACGGGGGTCACCAAGCAAGGCTATCTGCCATTTTTTTCCCTTTTCCGGCGGGTGCCTTACCTCCCTTGGGCTGGGCCAGCTGGTGGCCCAGCTGGTGGTCGGCCTGCTCCGTCTCTGCCGTTTGCCAGCTATGCCTCGGCCGGCGCAGGGGGTGGCACCACACATGCACGGCGCTCCCGGGCAGGGAAAGTCCTCGACTTACGACCGCTTGGGTAGTCCTCAACTTATGACCGGTTTAGTCCTTGACTTACGACCAGTTGGGGATCACGGCATTAAAAAGGTTGAAAACCACTGGCATAGATAGATTCAGTGTCTTAAGATTATAGTTTGCTGACAAAAGCCAACAGATTATAATTATGCCCCTTTAAAACTTTCCATAAAATCTTTAACAGACCATGATAGAGCACGGAGTCCTTGGTATTCTCTGAGCTTGGTTGTTTGCTTGCAGATGTTTCATTATCCAGCTAGGTAACCTCATCAGTGATAGACCACTAGTTTTTAGTAAATATTGGGGATACCAAATGAGTTTAATAATAAAATGTATTTATTGATTATATAAATTTGTATGCTACTCGTTTTACTCTAAATTTTAGGCTTTCTATAGTCAACAAAATAAAATACAAATTAAAAATATTATCCCAGCCCAAATCACTCAGAGTCACCTTGAACCTTCCATACTATTTTAGTCCTAAGGAATCATCCTCTCCTTGAATTTTTACCTATTGATAAAATAGCCACAATACTATAGGCAGTGGTGGGATTCAGATATGTGCACAACCAGTTCTATGTGTGGATGCCATTTCCGGAAGTCCATTCTGGGCCTGGGCAAGAAAAAATTAGCTACCGGTTCTGCCAAAGTGGTGTGAACTGGCTGGATCCCACCACTGACTATAGGGAGAGAAAATTCTAATAGCATATAGATAATGCATGAATATGGACAATGTGAAAAAACCCAAGATACAGATTTCTGGACTAAAAGGAAAAGACAAAAGAATATAGTTATCAGCAAATAAAAATTTACATAGACTAGTATGTAGAATATCAGTAAGAAAAAAGGAGCAAATAAAATAGAAAGCTAAATGCTTGGGCATTTGTGGATAGCTTTTAATCTTATCAAGATACCATGAAAATTTACCTAAAGTCATTAAGAAACAGCTTCCAATTTCTTCGCAGCAATTACAAGCATAGTTTATGCTATTTCCGCCCTCCCAAATTATATACCATAGTTCCAATCTTCTCATATACAATCCTTTTTAATCAATAAATCTAGGAATCACCAATTCATTTTCATAAAGAATTATGAATTGAAGCCATCCTCCCATAAATGTATGGCTAAATATCAGTTAGATTTGCTCATCTAAAATAGTCTAAAAGACTATTTCAGTGTATTGATTTGAAAAGAAATTATTTTTTCTACTCCTAATTTACTTTTAAAATAGAAGAACTGTCTTAGATAAATTGGAGTACAATAATAGAGGCGGATTAGCTTTTTTTCTGTGCAACCGTCCTTTGGGAAAAGATTGTCTTTAATTTAAAAGTGGTCCAGCTCTTGAGTCATGACATTTACCTATGTATATTAATTATCTGAATATATTCTAATAAAATATCAGAAGACTGAAGAGACTGAGAAGATAAAATAGTAATAGATATACTTTTTATTACAAGAATTTCAGCTATTTTTAAACTTCAGCAGGACCACTCTAATACCTGGGTTAACAAATAAAAATGTCTTTAAGAGAGGGGAAGGTATACAGGTGGTTCTTGACTTATGATCTCAATTGGGACTAGAATCTTGGTCATTGAATAAAGCAGTTGTTAAGATGCCCACATGACAGCGTCACTCAACAATTGTAATCCTTCTCTCTTAGATGTGGTTATTAAATTGTGCAGCGTCCCTTGGATAGTGAGAGGGGTGGCATATAAATTTAATAAATAAAGAATGATGCAGGTCATTAAGCAGACAGAGCATGCGTAGAAAGAACTCATTGCCCTAGGCTGGAGAAATGAAGCAGAGATCTCAAAGATCCAAGCTTTGTTTCGGTAGCCTAACAAAAGATTTCTGCCCCACTCCCCACGCATGGGTTTTTTGGGGGAAGCCAGCAGAGAAGATGGCAAATGGCGATTACATGGCACCCAATCATAAATGTGAACAGTTTGCCAAGCACCCAGGTCACAATTGCATGACTCAGGGAGGGCAGCATGGCACAGCATTTTACTGTGGCCAGAGGTGCTTTGTGACCCATAAAGCACACTCTCCGAGTCATCATAACTTTGAACGGCCATTACACAACCAGTCATAAGTCAAAGACTATCTGTAGTAATTTTTGGATTTCCCAGTGAAGATCTTCATTGATCCTTTTTCTGCACAATCCAGTGATTGTCCTCAATCAGTCATAAGGTCATGGCATATGAAATAATGTTATCAGCGCAGCCTCACAAACTATTGTATCAAAGTTAGAGGAACACAAGTTGAACATGGCGTTGCAGACAGTTACATGGTGTAGAATGATAATTCAGGATGGAAATTCAGTGCTTCGCTTCTGCAGTTGCTTTTAATTATGTTCTTAGGAATATTAATGTTGTAATGGTTCATGCATTCATAAAATGTATAAATTAGCAATTATTGGAATAAAAAGCTGTTGTTTAAATGAAAATGTAAAAAAAACTCCACCCCTTCACCAAAGTAATATAGGATGTCATTAAACCAAAGTAATAAAGAATGTAATAATAGCATTGTTTCAGACTTTAAATGTTAATTTAGATGTTTATTGTAAGTGAAATGTTAATTTAGATTTTTTTTGTTAAGTGAAATGAACTGTGAAGTTTTTTCAATACTATTTGAAAAACAAAGTTATTTACACATAATAATTGTAATGTCATTTGTACATATAGCTACAGAAAACAACTCAAGTACTTACAAAGTTCAGTTAGGAAAAGAATTTACTAAAAACCCTCTGCTACTGAAATATATAATTTTTATCACTTCAATGCAGCTGAAATCTCAATTTGTTGCTCAATTTGTAGCTTTGTTGTTAATTACAGTGAACCAAATTGAATTCTGCGGTAGTGGTGCCAAAACAAAATTTATATTCACTGTTTTAATAATTGACAATATTAAGACAATGGATTATTGTCTGAGGAGATACTTCCTTTACTTGTTATTTAAAAACCATATGGAGGGCCTAATCCTTACTGCTAAGCTTTGGT